>NC_092472.1:9864122-11114122 GCF_047495875.1 Pithys albifrons albifrons
GCAGGGGTTGGAACGAGATGGTATGTAAGGTCCCTTCCAGCCCAAACCATTCTGTGATTTATAACACACTGGGTTCTCAGGATGGAAACATCTCCTGTCCTGGGCAGTGGAAGCTTTTTGCCCAATTGCTTGTGGAGGACAGTTGCACTTGGACCAAACCTGGGAAACCCACATGCCTGGGTTTGGTTCATGTGATTTCAGCCAGCGCCTGGTGGGGTAACACAGACCTGGCTGTGGCTCCATCCTGGTCATGCCTGGGGGGCACCATGAGCAGAGAGCTCTGTCCTGGCCCAGCCCCATGCCTGCTGCTCCCTGCGCCAGGGAGCTCTTCACAGGCACCAGTGTCTGTCTAATGCTTCCTGTGATTTCATAGGAAATTTCTCTTGCAGTGGCAGCTGCTGCCAATATGTGTGGCCCTTTTTTTCAGTCTGACCTCAGTTAATTCTTTTTTTGTCTGTTACTGAGTGATGCGCAAAGTTTTCCATCAGGTTTTGACAATCCAGCCTCTGTGATACCATTTCCTAGTGCTGAGGAGGTCAGGATTGCCTGTGCCTCGTAATGTGTAAAATGTACTTGAACTTGTCACACTTGCTCAGTTGTTCTTCCCTTCAGTTCGTGTTACTGTCTGTGAACACCCAACTCTCCTTGGCCATGAAATGGGCATTATGTGGTGCCGCACCCCTGGAACCATTCCATGGGACTGGCCCCCTGAGCTCAGCATTGCCATGCTTGGAGTCTCAGCTTACTCTGTGTTAGTTCTTCTGTCTTCTGGGCTGTTGTATTTTCACCGCTTTTTGTTCACAGACAGTCCTTGCAGATGCAGGGAAGGTGCCTCTCATAGGATCACAAAGAAACCAAACAGTGGTAGCCTATGAGCCGCTGCCAGATGTCATTCTCTTTCCCAGACTATCTCCTTGGCAGAGATTTCACAAACCAGCTGATTCCAGGGTGCAAGGAGTGCTTTGATCTGCAGGAACACATTTACAGAGTCTCTGGTTCTCAGCATGCAACTGTGTCCTTCATCATGTCCCCATCAGGCTGGATCCTGCCATCATGGCAGGTGCCCCTTTCCCACTGCATCAGAGTATCTGTGAGGTGCTTTCCTTTGGTGAATCAAATCTAGAGGAGGGCTCTGCTTCCTGTAAGAGAAGACCTGGGTAATGGCCAGCTGAGCACGTGGAGGTCAGGGTGAGCAGTGCATGGGAATGTCCTCATCTGGAGTTCACCACTACAGGGACATTGGGACACGTGGTGTGCTTGGCTGCCTGTGGCATTCCCTTGCTCACGAGGGATGGGGCCGATGGGGAGTTTGGGAGTGTGGGATGAGAGCAGACTTGGCTTGGACTCATCTTTTCCCCATGGCAAGCTGCTGCCTTCTCTCAGCAGGGATGCTGTTGCTCTCACAAAGAGTCTCTTGTGATTCTGCCACTGCACTCAGCCAGACTATGAAGCTTTTTATTGAACTCTTTTTTTTTTCTTCTTCCCATCGGGTGGTATCAAAAGCTGGCTTCTCTGCTCTGGATAACAGGCATGTCTGCTGGAGGCATGGATTAGGTCAGCTCACAAAGGGGAATGTGGTTTTACACCAAACCTTTGTCAAGCAGGCAGAGCAAATCACAGAATCACCGAATGGGTCAGGTTGGAAGGGACCACAGAGGCTCATCTTGTCCCACCTCCCTGCTTGAGCAGAATCATCCCAGAGCACATGGCATAGGATTGTGTCCAGACGGTTCTGGAATATCTCCAGTGAGGGAGATTGAACATACTTTCTGGACAATCTGTTCCAGTGCTCAGCCACTGAACAGTAAAGAAGTTCTTCCTCATATTCAGGTGGAACTTCCTGTGCATCAGTTTCTGGCTGTTGCTTCTTGTCTTAGTAAAAAATCCTCTTGGTAAGAGAGGGGAGAAATTCCCATGCCCCATGCCTGCCGTTAGGGCTCATGGCCTGCCTCCAACATCAGCTCCTGGTATTGTGGAAGAGTTTGCTCTCCTTGCCTGGGTGTTTCATCACCCCCCAGCCTGTGCTGCTATAACTTGCAGTTCAGTGATGTGAGCCACCATCCCCTGCAGAAGCTGGCACAGACTGGCTTCCTCTTCTGTAGCCCTGGTATGTGCCATATAATCCTTGATGGTCAGTGATGGAGAGCCTGAGCTTTAGAGCAGCTTCACAAAAGCAAATCCCACAGTCCCAGCTACCCACAACTTGCTACAAGAGTTATTCTTTGTCCTTCTGGTTCATCATTCCTAGGAGAATTCAGGACTTCTGTGTTTACCATTTCACCCTGGCATTATACTTTAAACCAGATTTAAGTGAAGAATATTTCTTTTTCTCTCAACTTTATATTTTAGGGGCAAAACTATTCCACTGTATTATGGAAAGCAGAGAAGGAGCAAAGTGATGACGCACCTTATTAACTACTGGCACTTGGCTTGAAGTTGTGTTTTTTTGTCGGCAACTTCTCCAAGCTTATTCCAGCTGGGAAGTGATATGGCCTACTTGCAGGCTGTTAGACCTGAGGCCCTGCTCCTTCAGCAAACATATCTCTGGGGTTATGCCGTCTGCATGTTGTATCCCTGTAACGCTTCACCATTAACTCTTATTTGGGCAAAGCCCTCTGCTTCCCAGGAATACTGCTGAGCATGTACATTCCCCTCTCCCTGGGATCCCCTGCAGCCTGCGGCACTGTTAATTGATTCAATTAGGATATTATTGTACGAGTTTCCTGTTGATGAAGAAGCTGTCTGCCAACGTGTTGGCTGTTGTTACAAAGCTGCTTTTCAAAGGCTTCCCATCCCCAGCGGCTTTATCGCCTGCCCTGTTAATGGACAGCTCAGGATGGGGACAGTTGGCTCCCACAGTGAGCACAGACCTTCAGCTGACTCCAGACACACTCACTGGCCAGACATTCCTGGGTTAATAAGAAAAGCAGCTAACTGATAAGATAAATTGGTGGTGGAGATGAATGTGGATAAGCATGGCCTGACCTGACGTCCTGTTGTGGGAAGCCTGGCTGTGGACTGGATACATTGCTGGGAGCCAGCCTGGCAGCTTGTGATCTCCTTCCCTGATGCAAAGGGATCAGTGAAGAGTGTGATACAACAACTTCCTGTGTAAAAAAAACACACCAAAATGCTTTAAACTACATCCACTCCAATCTTTTTTTCTGTTTTGTTTTCTGTCACAAATTCTTTAAAATAATATTGGAAGAATGGAAACAATAGAATTATTGTTTGGGGTTTTTTCCCCTTCTTTTTTTTCCCCGACCTGGCTGGGTGCATTGTTGAGAGCAAGACTTGGCCTCTCTCTGCTCTGCTGTGCTCGGCAGAAGTGTCGCTCCAGAGGGCTGTGTGTCTGTCTGCCTCTTGTCTGCCCATCTCCCCAGAATCTTGGATGGCCCCTTCTGGGAATGTGATGTAAGCAGTGTTGTTTAAAGCTTGCATGGAAAGCCTCCTGCAAAGAGGGTTTGTGAGATCTCCCCATGCTAACCACCTCCCTTCCACAGTTTTTGCTTGATGGGGGAGTGTGTTTCCCTTCCATGACTGGGGGGGAATATGTTCTCCCGGGAAACCTGCCTTGGTTTTTCTTGGCATCTTCTGATGCCTGTCTGTGTATCCCTCCCCCAGGACTGGTGGAGTTGCTGTACTTTTATCCTTTTCCCACCCCTTTTCCAGAACTGGGCCTGTTTTCCTTGGCTTTCTGGGCAAGAGCAGTGCAGCAACCTGTGCTGTAGTCCCCATCCTGCAAACTTAGCAGGGGAAAGATGAGCCAGAAAGAATACAGGAACCTCGAAACCTGAAAACCTGCCAGCTCTCTGGAGACCTTCCTTGTCTCTGGGGCATCTGTCTGGACTGGAGCTGATCTTTTCCGATTGCTGGTTTTGTGTGTGTGTGTAGCACTACAGAAGGACCATCAGCCACAGGCTGGGTTTCTGCAGGTGTGTGCTCCTGTATCTGCTATCCCAAACTGCCTCCCGTGGTTACAGCAAGTGCTGGGCTTGTTTTCTTTGGAGTGAGTTTTAGCTGTTCTTCCCACAGGCTCATGTGTAGGAAAACTGGTGAATGAATATTTGCTGCTGCCTCCTCCAGAGCTGTGTGATGGGGCAGCAAGTCTGTGTGGGATCCATGGGACTGACCGCCTGCCTTGCTGCTTCCCCACCTTCTCCTCTTCCTGTATGTGCTGGAGAGTTCTTGTGGCACCTTGAAACCTCTTTTGCTCCCTCGAGCAGGAGAAGAGAGAGAGCTTGTGGACTGCCAGGCCTAATGGTGCCAACCCACACAGGCTCTGGTATGGGCTCTGGTGTGACTGGGGGAATACTGGTGGCACCAAGCTGGGCTAGAGCAGGGTGGTGGGGCTGCAGTGAGGGGGTCCCCACACTGAGCATCTGCTGCAAGAGGCACTTTCAGTCAAGCAAAAGGAAGTGGAGATGATCTGGACTGAAGTTCTGGATGAGTTTGGTGGGATCACATGGTTGGGAATGAATCTGGACAGAGGCACAGCCCAGGCACGTGCTAATGGGAGAAAACACAGCTTGCACCATTCGTGCCTTGGAGGCTCACAGTGCTCCAAGAGTGAGAGATCCTCAGCTCCAGTTCAAACAGAGGCAGGGAAAGCTTCCAGTGACGCAAGGATTGTGTTGCTTAACAGCAATCAAATGTGTGACTTGTTTTCCTTACCCTTTGCCAGTCACAAGCTTTCCTGAGCTCTTCCCCATAGGAAAAGCAGGGCCAGAGGCACCTTTCTACCATAACACAACATGGTTGTTTATGGAGTATCAGGAATGTGGTGTAATTCTGCAATTCTTGTGGACTGATGGAAGAGCAGGAGATCTTGGCTTGCCCAGGGAGGCTGGGAAAGGGGTGCTGCCCTGGGAGCCTGCAGTGCCTGGAGGAGGCAGGCCCTCCTCGAGCTCAGTTGTGGCTGCTGATAACCTCTCTTCCATTTCCTTTTCTAGATGCAAATGCTGGACAAGTTTCCAATGGAAGGAGGGCAGAAGGATCCCAAGCAAAGGATCATCCCCTTTCTGCCAGGTAGGAGACTGGGTTTGCTCCAGCAAAAAATATGCTATTTTAGGAACGACAGGAACTTTTTCCCAGTCTGTGTGTGAGCATACACATACTTTAGCTCTTATCTACTAAACCATCTGAGCAATAACAAGTTCTTGGTCTGCACTGTGTCCATTAAAACATGTGTATTTGTTAGCAATGTGCCCAGCAAGGCTAAACCCCTCAGTGATTCTCTTTCCTTCTAGAAGTCATTAGTGGAAGACCTCGGCTAAGTGACGCCCCTAGCACAGCTTCTGCCATGGCACAGGGCTGAGGGTGGTGTGAAGCTCCCCAGAAACTGCTCATACACTGTTCTTCCTGTCCCATTCAACTCAAAGGACCATCCAGAGAGAAGGAAATAACAATGGAATTCAAGCCAGTTGACAGCTTTGGCTTCCCCTTGTAGTGTTTAGGACTGATTGCTCAAAGGCAGGATTTCTGTTGCATGACGTGTGCCCTGTCAGCCCGACCTGCAGCTGAGCAGATGCAATGGTCCATGGCACTTTGTGGTGTGTGGGATTGCTGGTGGCTGCTGCTGTGGGGAATAAAAAGAACCCTAATATGCCTTGTGAAAATAACCAGCCTGAGGGGAGTCTTTCATGCACCCATAGCTAATGGATTTGACAATAGGGTTGTCTTTGCCTCGACCCCCAAGTAGCTAATGAGCATATTTAGAAATGTCACAGTACCATAATCAGTTCCAGTGACTGTCAGGTCCATTTAATGCAGCCCTTTGTGCTGTGCTTTGCCTCCTGGCTTGTCTAGAAACATAAAGGCATTTGTGGACTTTGCATTTCTCTGACTAGTGTGAAGAAAATCATTTACACCCCTTTTTGAGTTAGAGAATGCTGTCTGGGATTCCCATAGGAGAGTTTCTGATTCTGGCCTGGCTTGTCCTGGCATTGTAACACCAGCAAAAGCAAAGCACACCTGATGTTAATACAGCAGAAAAACCCTTGCTGTACAAGTACTCCTGCCAGCAAGGAAAACAGAAAGCCAAATTGGCAAAGGGCATAACTTGGAAAAATTGGATATACACTTTGGCTGTAGTGCACTTGCAGAAAATTCCCACCAAAATGCTTTTATTTTCCGAAGGCTGTGGCTCGGGAAGGCTGGTCGGAGCTCTGCTTCTTGCAGTGCACTCATCAATGTCTTTGTCTCCTTCTTGATGTTGAAATAGTTTCCCTTTGCTAGGAAACATGTCACTAGGATTTCCACTGGAGAAAAGAGGGCGTTGAAGTTGCTGGAAAAGAAAGCCTGGCTCTTTGTAAGCAAGCAGTTTTGGGGAGTTAGGATGACCTTCCTCTAGAGAAGCACGTGCTTGTGTGTGTGTCCTCTGCAGAGATATTTGCCCTTTTGCTCTGGTTCCCTTTTGGCAACAGGCTTAAATAATACCATTTCAGAGGGAGTCACATGTTGACTTGGAAAACTGCTAGTCCATGCTTCTACCAGGAATATTTCTGGATGTTTCATTTCTGCTGTGGCTTGTGACAGCTCAGAGGAGAGAGGCTATTGATGCCTAACAGCTGGTCCCTGCAGCTTTACCATGTGTGCTTTGAGGTGTCAGCACAGGGCAAAGGGTAATATGATGAGAGGATTCAGCATGGGATGGCATCCCATCTCCAAGCTGGAGGTAGCACTACAAGTCTTGCACCTTGCCTGTCTTCATGGCACAACTTGCTTCAGGGAAGCTGTGGTATTAGAAGTGGGAATTATGTTGCCTTTGCCGTCCTGCCTTTGCTGCTCATCGTAGAGAGGTCAGGAGCTGGTGGCTTTCCCTGGAGCAGGACAGTCACTCCTAGTGAGAGGTGTGCAAGCTTCTTCTACTCTGCTTCTGAAAGAGGACTTCACTAGGTAAGAGAAGGCCCTTTTAATAGTTGCTGGCTATGTTAGAGCATTTCCTTTACAGCGCAGCTCTTTGCCTTCCCAGTCTGGGATGACAGTGAGTTTTGTTACTTACAGCTGAATCCAATCTTCATCTTTCTCAGCCTTGGGGTGCTGTCCAGGTGAGCTCAGTGCAAACAGCCTGGTTCTCTTTCTCTGCAAAACATGCATCAAGTGTGCTTAGACTTGCTGGGGTTTGATTGTGTTCCATTTCTGTTAGTACTATAGTTTGGTCCCAGTCCCATTTTGGGCAACATTTGTAGCATCTGAATTTCATTACCGGGGGAGATTTGGCTCCAGTGGTTTGCTGGAAGTACAGTGCTTTCTGGGAAGTCCACTGTAGAGCAACATTAGACATCGTGGCCACTGCAGTTCTCAAAAATGTCTCCTGTGACCCTGTGCCTCGAGCAGCCCTGGCTTTCTTAGCAAACCCTGAAGCCTCCCAAACCCAGGGTCACTACCACAACCTGACAAGGTGCCATCTGGGTTTGTCTGTCAGGCTGGTTTCCTGGAATGGGAAGAGAGTTCCATGATTACTCCATAGTTACAACACCCAGCCCACAGGAACTCTACTTTGCGTTAGTTCATTTTGTTAATGCTTGCTTTGAGGATTTGACTTATGGGAAATTTATGGAGGCTTTGGTCTGTTGAAGTAGATCTTTGATGGTATCAGAAGAGACTTTTGTAAGTGCAAGTCCTTCAGCCCACTCAGCTCTTCTGAAATGGAGTCATAAAGGTGGGTCCTCCGAAGTGCAGTAGATCAATTACACTTGAGGTTTGAGGGCCAGGTGTTGTGCCTTTCTGGATGTTGGCACCATGCTTATCCCACAGCACAGCTTGGTGGGATCTGGTTTTGCCTGGCAGTACATCACAGTGCATGGTGCCTGAAAAGCTCTGCTGCCACAAAGGGGAATTTGAAGTGGACACTTGGATCCTTTAGCTGGCTCTGAGCCACCAGCACAGCCTGCTCAGCTTCATGGGGTGCTGGGATGACTCCTTGGAACAGCTCTGGCAGCACCCAACCCGTTCATGGCATAAACTATGGTCCCTGGAGCAGAGTCAAGAGCAGCTGGTGAGAAAGAAGAGACGTGTCACTGCCCAGCTGGGGAATGTCCTCGCCTGCAGGAGTCCACACCAAGGGTTACACACTTGTTGACTGAGAGATGACGGTATGGAGACCCCAGGAAAGAATGAACTAAGAAAACAAATGAGCTCAGTTGGGCCTGCTGTGTAAGGGCTGTGCCAGATCTTTCAGGAAACAGCTTTTATAAGGAGAGTGGAGCCTTCCAAACTCCATACAGCTCCAGTGGCCTGGAGCAGATCCTGGCCAGTCTGCCTCACTGGAAACGTGAGCCTCGGCAAGGAGGGGTTGCCTGAGGCTGAGTTAACCTTGGCTGTAAAATTGCTTTTTAGGAAGCTTTAGCTATAGACAATAGTGAACTCCCAAGAAGGGAGAAGGAAAAAGGGGGTTCAGTGAGATAATTTTAAAAAACAGAATTATGCCTCCTTTCTACTCCTTTCCCAGCCCACCAACCTGCTCAGTGTGGGATTCAGTGCCACCCACAAACTTTGGGGCTTTTTTCCCAGAACAACTGTGGGGGTGCTTGTAGCTGTGAAGGAGGTGTGAAGGCCCTGTGAAGGAGGAGGAGGACAACTCATCCATTTTCTGGCTATGGTTCCTGGCTTGCCCCAGTCCTGTTGCATTTTCATCTGAGCTGGAGATGGGGCAAGGATTCTAATTACTACTTTCTGCTCTCACAAGATGGGCATCTCTTCTATAGCCTGGTTGGGTGGATGGTCCCAGGCTTTCCTGCAATCCCTGCACAGGACTTGGGCAAACAGATGTAAGGGGGTGTGTGTGGCTCATCTTCACGAACGAAGATTTGGGAAGGGCTGTCCCCATGTGGGTGTGCCCTTCCAGCCTGCGCAGTGGATTTTTAGGTGAGGCTCAGCATGCGCAGACCTGCCCCACCGTTTAAGTCCTGAGGTTCATCTGCCACAGCCGAGCGAGCTTGGACAGTGCCAGTGAAGTCCTCAGGACTAGAACCTACAGCACCCGTAGGACTCCTGGAAACACTGCCTGATCCCCCACCCCAGGAATAGCCCACGTAGCTGGCTACTCCATGGGCTGGGATTAATTATGTGTACATTTGAGGCTGCCTTTTTTTTGAAGTGAGTTTGGAACCCATGCCAGGGAAAATCTGGATGTGATTTGAAAGGTGCAGAGAAGTGAATTCTTTCCGAGGCAGTGGGGCGGGGGCAAAGTGGGGGGAGTCCTTCAGGGTAAAGCAAGAGGCACAGCTGGGTTTCCTCTCTCAAAATATCTGGCTTGGTTCACAGCTGTGATGGGCAAGGTGATGTGTTTCGGGTTTTCTGCCCCTCCAGCTTGCTGGAGATCCAGTAACAGCTTTTGGCTCAAGAGAAGCCTCCACCATTTTGCTGGTTGAAGTCCCTCTGCCTTGCGTTTTTCAGCTCCTTGGTCCTCAGTATAACTTCAGCTCTTCCTGGAGAATTCCCACAGGAGGGAATAATTTGCAGAGCCCTGTTTCCTTGTTTGTTTGTTTGTAGAGATTAACCCCTCCTGTGGCCTGCCTGCTCTATCTCACACTGGTGGAGACACGAATTCCTTATCAGCCCTTTCCCTGAGCTTTCCTGACACTTTTCAGTCCTGATGAAGGGCTGGGGCAGCAGGAGCCATGCTGCATTTCTTTGCAGCCCCCACTCCAGAGCTGTTCCAGCACCCTGTGCTCTGGGTCAGTCAGATAAAGCAAAACAGCCTTGATTAACCAGAAAAGAGTTTGGTTCCTCCAGTCCTGGGAGAACAGAACCTTTCTGGCACCAGAGGAGTTTTCATGGCCAGACAGAATAGCTCCAGTGGAGCTTCTCTTTTTCTTCGTAGGTATCAGCAGGTTTTTAAGATCCAGAAAAAGCAGGCAGCATGTCCTGGAGGCTGGGTGCTTGCACAGGGAGACATGCCGGGGCAGCCATTCTGTACTGGTCCCTTATCTTGGTCTTCTGTTTCCAAAATCAACTTGCTTGACACATTCCGAGGTGATAAATGTTTGATCTACTCATAGCTTTGTTTGTGTGTATAAAGGACAGTGTATTTTACCACAGTTCCTTTGCAATGACTTTCTTGTGCTAGCAGGGATGGAAGAGACTCGCTGCTCTGATTGCTCATGTGTAACATTTTGTATGTAGATAAGAAAATCTAATCATTCTGAGTCCTGGAGTTGTGACAACAGTGAGAAGCTGGTGGAGTCTGCAGCAGCACTGACTTTTCCAGCTGATGGAAAACCCCCACTATCAGCAGGATGTACAAAGTTGCCCCTCCTCACATCTTCCCCTTTGTATTCCTTGTGCTGAGGTTGAGACAGGAGCACTGTCTCAGGAGGAAAATGAGTCTCTGAGGATGTTAGAATCATGGAATCACAGAATGACTTGGGTTGGAAGAAACCTTAAAGATCATCTAGTTCCATCTTCCCTACCATGGGCAGGGACACTTCCACTAGACTAGGCTGCTCAGAGCTCCATCCAACGTGGCACTGAACACTTCCAGGGATGGGGCAGCTCCAGCTACTTCTGGAGCTACAGCAATAAGGGATGCAGATACCAGATGAATAATATGATATGTTTTCTCTTCTTATATAGTCTTTGACCATGTGAAAAGCCTGAGTGGACAGCAGTATTATTCCCATTTTAGATATGGTCTTAGGAAAACATGCATCTCACTGACCCAGCAAGTTGCCCATCTTTCCCTTCCAGTGGTTTCCTGTGCTCTCTTACCTTTCAAGTTGAGGATTTATACGGCTGTATTTGGCAGCACTAAAGGATCTGCAATTATGTTAATTAGACATTTTGATTAAAATCAGCTCTTTGTTAGAAAATAAACTTCCTTATTGAAAAATACCAGATCTAGAGCAAAGGAAGAGAGGAGTTGGATTTCCTGCTGGTTCACATGCTCCATGCCTGGGCTAATTTAAGATCACTTCAATTGTGGTGATGTATTTATTCCACGAAACTATATTATTTTTATTATTATTATTATTCACTAGCATATGTTTGTTAAACACTTAAATATTCCCACACCCAGAGCTTATTATTTTAGATATTTATAACATTCCCACCCATCAATGATTTCATTTTGGCAGACTTAAAACCAAAACAGCTATTCCTTACAACTGCCAACAGAACTGGTGTGATCCATTCATCTTTTTTAAAATCATCATTCAAATAGAATCCTCTGCAGCAGATACACTGTGATTGGTGATGGAAAGAGAAAATTGTTGATCATTTGCTTGTCTCATGAAAAATATTTGCTAAGGGAATGAATGGAGCTCTGACCTGGTTGTTGTTCCCAGTCTTTCAAGACAAATTCTCTGTTCCCAGGCTATTCACCCTCAAAATCTAAAAGACAGATTGAATAGAGTGGTAATTTTTTTTCCACTATATCATAAACACTGTCAAACATGGCTCTGGCAGGCTTCAAGAAGGAATGCACTTCAGAGCAAGGCATTTCCCACCATGAATGTCTCAGCCCCTTACTGTCAGTGGGACATAAATGAGGAGCAATTCTTCTGGCATGTGCTGGGCTGACCCCATGCCTGTCAGTGGAGGGCAGGGATGAACCTAGCACTGAGTAGGTTTGCTGTGTGCTCCCTTGGACAGTCCAGTTTCCAAGGCATTTCTGCATTAACTGAGTCTAGCAGGAGATTTGGCTCTTCCGTAAAGTTCTTGTTCATGTTCTTTGCCAGCTGAAGTTGGGCTGGCTTAGTTCATCTCTGCTTAAAAAATGCATTGGCAAGCTGCACAAGTCATGCGTGGTTCAGATCCTGGCCAAGTCAGGGAGAAGCAAAGGGAGGCGACCCAGCCCTGGATTTAAAATTGTGATAAGCACGTGGCCATTTTCCCATGTCCTCTTCTTGGGTAGCTTGGTAACATCCAACTTCTGGCTTCAGCAATGCCATGGCTCCTGTGAAGACTCGCAGTAGGGGTGGAAGCTGTGGTGTGACTGTCCAGAGTGCTTTTCTCTGTTCTCATGTTGCTTGCAAAGGGGGTGTGTTGGTGTTTGGTTGTGAGGGAAGTTTGGGTTCTGGTTTGCCCCTTGACATCTTTGATAAGTGAAGGGGTTACATGGATGGACACGTTGCTCTCCCTGAGTTCAGGGGTGGGATTGGAAATCCAGGCAGGGACAAAAAGACATGAGACTTTCTTGTGGTGTTGGAGAACTGTCAGGAAGAACTTGAGGGAACTTCACTACCACACGCCCCCAAAAACAGTTTTCCAGGTGGTTGTATTGCAAAGCAATGCCAGTTCCTGGTGCCCTGGGAAGTGGTCTGAAGTCCTACCACATACCAATCCTTTTGATCTCGAGTCTATACATGTATCTGTTTCACTGTCTGCTAATGGCTTTTGTCTCCTTAAATGCCAGAGAAGCTGTTCTCTGTGAGAGCAGCTTGAAGCATTTAGAACTCATTAGACTTCAAAGGAAAGAGGCCTGTACCACAAGCCAGAAGGGAGGAAACAGAGTGGCAAGAGAATCCCATTAATGGAGAACAAAAATAAACCCCAGACAGAAAGGAAAATTCTATAGGTCTGACTCAGAGCTGCAGTCCTGACACTGTGGCTTCCAGGACCAGTTTGTCACAGGAGTGGCACAGAGGGAAACCCTCTTGCTTGGCTGCTGCCCACACTAGACCTGATTGCTCTGAGCTGGGAGGCTGCAGCAAGGGTCCCACCTGCACTGGCAGCCACAGGGATGCCATTTGCCAGGAATCTTGTCCACCCAGGACTTGCATGCCAACAAGCTGTGAGATATCAGGCATGTGCTTTGATGGGGGCTGCTCCTCCATCATCACCATACTGGTAAGAGACCATGGGGAAGCAGTTTGCTGGTAATTGTTTCCTCTTCTCTCTCCTTGAATGTGCTTGCTACTTCAAATGTGCGTTATTCTGACAAGGTATTTAATCTGTGGGAGGGAGGGAATGGGTTTTGGGTTTTTTTTTTTGGGGTACAGTGCTTTTGGTTAGAAGAGGGCATGCAGGGAATAGGTCCTGACAGAGTGATTCTGGAGAGTTTTGTGTGGGTGTTGTGCTGACATGCCCTTCTCTCCCCATCTCTCCTGTTTCAGGGAAGATCCTTTTCCGCCGGAGTCACATCCGTGATGTTGCAGTCAAGCGCCTGATACCTATTGATGAATACTGCAAGGTAAGGACAGGTTTCTAACATCCACCAAAGATGAACCAAATTTGATCGAGCTCAATCTTGTGCCAGGATCGAGAGCAGGGAGTCTGGGTTGTCCACCACTATCAAACCCTTTTTGTGTTGAAAACCCACCCAGCGATTCACTTTTCACTCATCTTGAAATACAGAAGGCTTGGAGACCCAGGCTTGCAGGGCAGCCCAGCTCCACTGCAGCTTGCACCATGCTGCTGGGCTTTTTCTTTCCCTTCTCCTTTCCTAAGATGCAAACCAGAACCAACATTCCAGATGGGGTGGAAAGGCCCTGGCTGTGTCCTGTCTGATACAGGCAGTTTGGAGTGAAATTCTTGTGTGCAGAACTAGGCTTGTAGGACACTGTTCCTCGGGGGCATTTCCCATCTCTTGGGAACAGACCTCCTGTTTTATGTAGAAGACATCACTTTCTTGGTTCCACTTCCGTGGTTCCAAACTTGAGATGTAAATTCCTGTTACTGGTTACATAAACTGGTTATTTACACAGGGACAAGGTGACTTGTACTTGCAGAAAATCATTGGAAGCCAACAGAGATAAGGCTGAGATGATTTGCTCCGTATTCTAAAAGAATGTAGAACTGGACATAACTATAAGGGAAATTATGATTTTAGGGCATTTTTTGGGGGTGGGGGGAAGCAAAATACTGAAGTCCACAAAAATTTATTTTTTCACAAGTAAAGTTTGCCACATTTCATCATATCGAAGGACATAAGTACTTCCAGTAGCTATGAAATGGCCTGAAGGTAGGACTGATACTTCCAAAATCCAGTCTGAATGCTGTTGAAAACATATTAAAAGACTGCAAAACTCAAGGGAGATGAGGAAATAGTGAAATATCCATCACATTCCTTAGGTGCAGGAGGTGTGGCAGTGACTGTGCACTGAGACTTGCATGGTGGGAGAGGCTGTGGGTTTTGGGACTCAGCCAGACCTATGGAAGGGATGTCGTGGCTGGAATAACAAGTACAAGAATAAAGTGAATTAGTAAATGCATCTTGACAGCTCTGCAGTGGGGCTGCAGATGAAAAAACACTGCGGGCCAGGAGAGCAGGTGAGAGCAGAGTGATGGAGATATAACACAAGGTGTGCTTGGAGCTGCCGGGGTGGGAGCTGATGGTGCAAGTAACTGCTTGGCTCCATCTAGGCACGATCAGTCCCCTGTCTTGTGAGTCATTGAAATGTGTCAGCTACGTAGAGATGCACACAACCGTAAATTTAATTTTGGGGAAGAAAAAGTCCCTAAGTGATAAGATGCTGCTGCTACCTCTTTCAGAACAATGCCATTAGTGGCATAAAATATAATGAATCCATTTGACTTAACAACTGGAGCATAATGGCTGATGTTATATGACCCACTTAGGGAGCTGTGCTCTCCTTCTCCTGTTGATGCATTACCAAGGAGTACTGTGTTCGCTGTGGCCTTCCAGTTGCTGCTGCTTAACCGTAAAGCAGCTGAGCCAAGGGTGGGTGTGGGACCAACCAGAGGCTGCAGAGATGTAGAATGAGCAAGGAATTGTCAGGAATAGAGAGATATCCCTGCTGGGCACATTGTGCTATGGATTGCAGGGGCAGTGTCCCTCTCTGACTGCTGTATCTGTCACTAGAGGTGGATGTTGCACATGCTTGGAGGGTGGTGGTGCAGAAATACAAAATGCCTCCTCCAGCATAGCCCTGCTGAGGTGGAGAGTTGAGGATGTGAACATGTACCCACAGAAAGTGGTGTAAGAAAGTTTTTGTTTTGTTGACATCTCCTGCTGGGAATTAGAGTTTCTTTCTTCTCTGGGAGAGCCCTGGAAAGGTGGGTGAGATTTGGGGTAGAAGCAGGGAAAAGGAGCAAGGGAGGGAACCACTGATTCTCAAGGCAGTGTTCTTAATGAAGGGCTCTATTCCAGGTCCCACTATATTGAAAAATATGGTGATTTAAGGTGAGGTACAGGAAAAGCAGAAAAAGAATCAGAGCAACTGCTAAGAGCAACCATTTGTTCAATGAGTCTTTAAATAACTGTAGGAATGACAAGAAGGGGGAGTGGGAGGCTGCTGCATTTGTCCAGTTTGTTCTCTTTGTGTTCTACATCTATTGGTCTTTTTCCTGGTGTGGGAACTGCATTCTCTCCTGTCTCAGGGATTTTGAGAAGGTGTTAGTGGAGCATTGATGAAGGAGCTGCAATGCTGAGGTGCTCTACCCTGAAGGGACTGGGTGGACCACTAAAAATACTGCTGCTAGAGAATAATCTTTTCTCACACCCTGAAACATGGACTTCAGTGCAGCAAGGCTTCTCTGGCTTTGGTGAATGGCCTCTCTCCTCAGCTTGCACGCAGTAGGATAGGTAAGGTGACTTGCTGTGTCTCCAACGCCATGGGCTGAATCTGTGTTCTGATGGCCCTCTCTAGTTCATTCCTTTGGGTGGCAAAGCCAGAGGTGGGACAGACATGAAGCTGTTTGTCACTGATTTAGTGGCCATAGCTGCTGTAGTCCATGGCCAGCTGGGCTGCAGGGTGGCCTGCTTGACTCAGCCACCGCTAGACCAGCAGAGCCAGCTCTAGGTGGGCTTCCTTCAAAATGTCCTGGGAAATGAGCTGTGGGTCTTGTCTTTCCTCCTTCCAGAACAGGGTGTTTTCTGTGATCATCCCCTGCTTTCAGAGGATATGAAGGCTCCTCCAGGCCACAAAATGAGAATGATTTTGGCATGGGGGAGATTGCATAGCTCATGGCATGCTGGAACTGGGGAGTGGTACCACATGGGAATGGCATCCATGCAAAACTTGATCTTTGAATAGCCCTTCCCTGGACCCAAAGGCTATGGAGTGAGTAGTTTTCTCTCTCCTTTCTCTCATATGATCTTGTTCACGTCTGGCCCATGATTAAGTGGTCTGCCTGTCTGCTGTGCTGGCAGTGAGTGACTGTCTGCTGAATGGCTGGAAGGGCTTTTGGGGCCAGCAGTTAGGTCAATATGAAGCCACATCTGATCTGTGTGGTAACCTGAGGGCGTTGCAAATGTGCCTTTGACTCCAATGCAGCAATGAGTGGAGGTTTGGTTTGCCCACACTGCTGTCACAAGACTGCTGTGACAGCAAATAGAGGGGAGGGGGAGTTATGAAGAAAAATTGGTTAAACATCTGCTCCAGGTCAGACTGGAGCACTGCTCCCTGATTTCAAACAGTCCCTATTTTAATTGCTTTGGGGTGTTTTACCTTTTGCAGTTGCCATCAATCTGTGACTCCCTTCCCTTGCACGAGCAGTGGGCAGGCAGGGCTCTCTGCCAGGCAGCTGCTGTCCTGCCCAGACCAAATTGGAAAGGACTTACAAGATCTCTGGCCAAGGCAAATATTGGTGCCCCAGCCTCTGCCCCCAGCTCCCCCAGCCAGGCATACTCTCACCCTGCAAGTCCCACTTTAGAGCTTTTTTGCAACAGGCTTTCTGAAAGGGAAGAAGCAAAACAGAGGCAGTTTATATTTCCTGCTATTCCACAGCAGCCTAGTGGCCTTCCAGTCCTTGCCTTAATGAGTTGGTGTCTGTGCTTTTGTCTCCTGTTGATTCTCTTCCTGCCTCTTCCCAAGATGCTGTTACCCAGTGGAACATTTTTGGGATGTACTGGTCAGAGCTGATGGCACTGAGAGTTTGCCACATGTAAACTGCACAGCCTTTCCCAAGGATGACAGCTCCATGCCCTCAGCATGGCCGGGAAACTGAGCCCTGCCCCAGTCAGGAGGCTGGATGCTGGGATGGACATCCCTGTGTCTCTTACCTTGTGAGGGAACATCTGCCCAAAAGGCCGGAGCTGGGCTAAGCAGGGCCTGGGCAGTCTCTGCTTATTCTCCTTTAGTCTTGAATTGCAGCTGGGGTGGTGTGGTGGGTGTAACTAAGTGCCCTCTGGATCTTGCCCCACTCTGGTGTGTGTTTGCTGTAGCTCTCCCCCGCCTGGCTCTGCACTCCTGTGTGCGGGAACCACATGAGTGGCAAGCTGGATTCCATGTCCCAGGCCCTTGAGCTCTGAGAGCCTGTTCTCACCCAGATCCTTGCACAGTCATGGTGCTTCCCATCACTGGTGTCTCTGTTTCATCCTCAGGCTCTGATCCAGCTGCCTCCCTACATCTCCCAGTGTGAGGAGGTTCTCCAGTTCTTTGAGACACGACCTGATGACTTGACACCCCCCAAAGAGTAAGTTGGTTGGATGGCTGCTAACCTTGGGATGGTGATATAACACAACTACTTGTTGATATCTCTGAGTCTGATGTTCATCAATGGTTCCCCCATGAGTCACAGATCTGGGATTTGGAGACTTTCTTGGAGAGGGAGCAGGGGTTGTCCAGCTCAAGGTGGACGTCTCTGCCCAATCAGCCAACTCTTGCTGTAGCCTTCTCCAGTGGGGAAGTGGAAACACTTCTCTGGGACCCCATTAAGTGTTTGTCTCCTCCTCAGTCACTTCCTACTGCAAATACCAGTTTCAGAAACATAGTCTGAAAAGCCTCATTTCACATGGTTCAAAGGCTCTTTCCCTTAGCCATGTCCATGAGCCACATCCATAACAACACTCTAGAGTCTTTCCATGCAAACCAAGGAGTGTTTGCAGGGAATCTTGTGTGCCTTATGCAACTCTGTGTGGTTATAAGTCTTGTGACTATGAGCTGCTTTGGCCAGGAGCCACGCATCTCTTACTAATCACAAGCAGCATAAATCTGAGCAGCCGCCTCCATCTCCCGCTATGCAGCTCTCTTTTTGTGCTGCATGTGACATGGTGCATGGCTCTACCAGAGCTTGAGCAATGGAGGAGGCCTGATTAATTGTGAGAGAAAAGGCAGTAAATTGATTTGACAGCATTCTCTATTGGAAGGGTGTGGAGGTAGATAAAGGCATTTTGGTTTTGTCTTCTGAGCAGCAACTGAGCCTGTTAGGTCTCCAGCTAAGTATCATGCTTGTGTGGACTATAACTTCTCTCTGGGTTTTAGATTATTTTTGTTCTCTCTCATAATTCCCCCTTCCCCCATGCCTGCTTTCCTCCTTTGGCTCCTATTCGCTTGGCCTGTCATCATTCCTCCTGCAGCTCGTGGTCACTGATGAGATTGGTCTGAGGGCCCTGGAGCCCATTAACTAATTGCTTGCTGTCAGCTGACGCTGTCATCTGTCCTGCCCAGCTATTGCTGACCACTTAACCTTCCACCCCATCGGTCATCCCTCAGGGAAGGCATCAGCTCAGGGGCAAGCGAGACACACAAGGAAAATATGGGCTTACCAAGGACATTCAAGGGGGGGCCATCACGGGGGTTAACAGCCCCTGGGGCTATTTTGGGATGTAGGGTGCTGCCTGTGCATGCGTCTTTGAGCCCTGAGTGAGGCTGGTGAGCTGCTTTACAGTGGGAGTCAGCTATTGAACCTGCCTGTGGCTGTGGCACCTTCATCCATAGTGGAGGGAAGAGCTGCTTCAGTTTTGCACCCACTTTCCTCACTTTTGTTTTGCCTAATAGTCTGAGCCAGAAACCAGGCAGGGTGTGGGCTGTGGCCAGAACAAGTAGCACATTCTGATGTGGAGGGAGACCTTTGGGTGCTGGGCAGCAACCCCAGAGTGGTGCAGCTCTGTGCCTGGCTATGTTTGAAGCTGTAGCTGCTAGTGGTCCATCCTTGCAGCAGTCATGCCATATCCCTCATCACCTCCCTGGTTTGGGTCTGACAGACAAGGGGAGCAGATATACCAGTCTGAAGCCCAATCCCAAGATTGTGCTTGTGTTGTGGGGTCCATCCTCAGGGACATCCCACCGCATGGCAACTCCTGGGTGCAAAATTGCTCTGTGTGTGTGAGTGTTTGGCCATTGCAGTGCTTGGTGGGTGAGCAGGTGATGCACCACTGAATCCAGTGGTGTTCATGCTCTCTCCTGCTGTCTGATCCTCTCTGAGGAGGAGATGCTGCCTCCCCCTTGCCCACTCCTCTCCAGGGAGGGGAGACAAGCTTGCAATGCACAGAAGAACTTACCGAGTGACTCTTTTCCATTTGCCTCCAGCAGCAGAATGCTACAGCATCTCAAGGACATCTCTATTGTGTTTCCCATCCCACTCTGAATGCCAGAGGGGTATTTATTAGCTACAATTCATGCTAATTAATAAAAGTCCTTGACACTCTCCTCTGGAGAGATTGGTGGGAGACCATTGCTGAGCCCCAAGTGCTGGCATGTCGCCAGGTTACCAATAACGAGATGGGAGCTGTGATAGACGGCTGGGCTGGATCAGACGTGATGGCGTGTCTGGGGTTTGGCCAGATGTCATCATTCATCCAGCAGATAAATACTTTTCTCCGGGAATTTGAAAGGGAGCCAGACCATGAACAGAGTGAAAGAAAAAGAAAAAAAAGGGAAAAGGCAGATTTTTATGCTGGGTGGTTGAGAGGTGAGAATGAGGGAGGGAAAAAGGACTGGTCAGCATGCTCAGTGCCAAGACAAGCAGCTACTCTCAGGGCTCTGTGGTTGGGAGCCTTCCTGCTCCCTGTCCCTTCCCTTGGCTTCCCCACTGACACCTCTGGTCCCAGCATGCCCACACTGAAGGGGACGTGCCTCTGTTGGATCCATCCTCTGCTTGCTTTGTCTGGCGTGCAGGTGAGAGTTCACCTAACTCTCACTGCCCCAGGATGTCAAACCCCTTTCAGGGGCCATAGTTGCCTGCAGTCTGTGGAACTTTGATTTAGCTGCAATGGGTGAATTTAGTTCTTGAATCTGGCAGTGTTTGGGAATGGAAAAGGAGGTTGTACGGCCCATGCATTTCTCTTCAGGCCCCTGTGGTGTCTACTTTCCTTAACACTGGAGTTCATTCTGGGCTGAGCCAGGGCTCTCTTGCTTTCTTGCAGTGCAGCTCCCTTCAGTGTCCCTGTGCTGTTGTTGGGACCACCAACACAAACAGGTTGTTGGTGGATGCCATCCCTCCAAACTGGATTCTTCAACCCTTCTCAGCCTCTCACCTGCTCTACAAGCCACAGCCTGTCCTGCAGAGAGGGACAGGGTCAAATGCTGACTTTGTGCCTCCTTCTTCCACCATTGCTTCCAGTTGGGTGTGATGTCACAGCCAAAAGTGGAGTTGAAACAGGAGTCTCCAGCAGTTGGTGGGTGGAAGAGGGAGGTGAAGACCTTCCTCTGTCCCCTCTTTCCTATGTACTACTGCTTGGAGAGACTACTTCAAACAGGAGAGCAGAGGGAGGAGGTTGCATTTTTTTCACTGGCAGTGGCTTTTGTGATGTGGATCTCTGTCCAGCAAGCTCTGGACTGGGATAGCTCAACTGCTTCTGTCCAGTGGTGGGTCAGAATGAGGCTGAATTTGAACGAATTTGCGAAGAAGTGACTCCACTGAGCAGTGCAAAGGGAGCAGGGGAGGAAGAGAAATCATCATGGAAAAAGAAATCTCCAGAAAGTTAGCAATCTGAGGGGATGTGGGATTTTTCTCCTCAGTGTTGGATTAAAGCCCTATAGTTTAAAAGAAGAGAAGTCATCAAATTCCTGCTCCCCACATATTTCAGCAGGTCTGACCAGCAGCAGGATGTTCAGCTGTTGAGGTGGGAATTTGCTGTGTACACCCCCCTTACCTCCCATCCACTCTTTTTCAGTTTAAAGCCATTTTTAACCACAGCAGAGTTTCTGGAATAAGGCTGAGGAAGTCTGAACGGCTGGGCATGAAGCCACTGCTGAGTCAAGGCATTCAGCTGCTCACTTCTCGCCAGCTGAAAGTCGGCTGTGCGGCATGAGGGAGCCCAGGTTAACTCTGTAGTGAAGCAAGATGATAGTCGTTATTAATAAGTTATTATTATTACTAAGGAGTTATTTAATCACTGACCACAGTTGCAAGTGGGAAGGGGCTGTCTTGGTGCTGCTTCCCAGGGACTAGAGGCAGGACATACCCCTGACTATGAGAAACCTCTTATGAACCCGTTTTTCTTTTCAAGTGGGGGCACAGGCACAGCTTTTAAAAACTATTTTCTTCCTTCCTTTCTATATACCTGGGTACCTTCTGATCTCACATCCCCAACTTTCCTTCCTGCTCCTTCAGCCAAACAGCCCTTGGCTGGAGGTAGATTTTGGGGCGTTTCAAGGGCAGTTGAGCTCTGCTGCTGTGGATGTTTTCTGTGCTGGGGTGGAGGTCTAAGTGCAGAGGGAGTAACCTTGGTTCTCCCTGCCAGGGAAAGCATCACTGGAGGGAGCAGGGGATGGGCAGGACCCAATGCTCAGCTGTATTGCAGCTGCTGCTGAATCAGCAAAGGGCTTTTAGTGCTGGGAGGTGCATGTGCCATCAGGGCTGGAAGGTGCCTGGAAATGAGGTGGGAGCTGACCATCGGGGGAAAGGGTGTGCTGCTAATGAGGTTATTCCTGCAGCAGCCTCACTTACTCTGTCAGTAACCCCTTGAAGTCCTGGCACAATGCGGTGATGTGGGGGTAGCACTGGCAGTCACAGTAATGGATTGATTCCTGCTCAGAGACTGACAGGGAATCTGGGCAGGCACCAGCCCAAATAAACCAAGGAAGGGAGAACTGGGCTAAAATGAGACTCAGGTCTTATATGATCCTGGGACAGCTTGTCTCTCATATGGGGAAGAATGTTGACATGTTGGAGTCAGTCCAGTGGAAGCCACCAAGATGTTCAGAGGGATGGAGCACCTCTCCTATGAGGAAAGGCTGAGAGAATTGGAACTGTTGAACCTGGAAAAGAGAAGCTTCAGGGTGACGTAATTGTGGCCTTCCAGTGCCTGAAGGGAGCCCATAGGAGCGATGGAGAGAGACTATTTACAAGGGCCGGGAGAGACAAGACAAGGGGGAATGGTTTCACACTGACAGAGAGTAGGTTTAGATTGGATATTGGGAAGAAATTCTTCCCTGTTGGGGTGGTGAGGCCCTGGCACAGGTTGCCCAGAGAAACTGTGGCTTCATGGCAGGGAGTGGAACTGGATGATCTTGAAGGTCCCTTGCAACACAAACCTTTCTATGATTCTATGAAAGATCCTGCTTAGGGCCGTGGTTCTGGTAGCCATTGTGGGTAAGGGATTTGTGTTTGGTCCAAAGTGCTGGAAGAGGAGGATTGACAGAAGCATGTTTCCATCATTAAAACAGGAAGAAAATCTGTTTCTTTTCCTTGTTTCCATAAATTGGAAGTGCAAACATGTAGGTAGTATCTTCCAGAAGCAAGTTTCTTCTCTTCCTGCTTCCCTGTAGCTTTTGTGTGCTTACCTTTCATTGCAGTTGAGCTGTGCCAGGAACAAAAGTTTTCCTGGTCACCTTTGTATGGTGTTTGAGAGTATTAGGGGCAAAAGCTAGAAAAAGAGGAGACTCAGGTCCCTGCTTCAGGATGGAGTGGCTACCCCATGTAGGAAGCCATTCCAGGAGCTTTTGCTGGTCAACTAGGGATCCATGAGTTGATGGATGTTGGTTTGCATATGGATACTTGCTGGTTTGTGGCTTTTGGTTCTTGTCCTGCTGTCCAGACAAATTACAGCTTGTATACTGAATCGTTTGTTTTGCAGTTCTCCTGATGCTTACGTGCAGATTCACCAGGATCTCAACTCCAAAATAGCCATCCTCTTCCCTTTCTGCTGGGAACTGTCTTTCCTAGGTGACAGCAGACAGAAATACCAGAGGAGCTGAATATAATATGCAAAAATACGCTTTGTGCCAGTTGCATGGAAAGAGCAGTTGGTTTTCTGTGCTAACGGAGTGTGGGGACAGGGACTCCATTCAGAGCTTACTGGAGCATTTGCTAAACATCAGCTCTCCCAAACAAGAGCTCTGTTATATCTTAGTCTCTCTCGCCTGCATAAATTTTGTTAACATCTCCAAGCTTGCTGAATACTTAGAAGATGAACTACCTCATGATAGCTATTTTGGTGACATTATTGTATTACAGAAGGAATTTTTTTTTAATAAGAGGGGGTTTTTATGCAGATGTTTTCTGGGAATGCTGACCTCAGATCCGTCTCATCTTGATGTGGCTCCTGTGTGGTTTTGCAGCAGCTGGGGTTGTTTTCCTTCTGTTGGTGCTCCACTGTCCTTCACCTATTCCATGAGCTGGCTGTGATCAGGGCTGTGGGGCAGCAGGGACAGTGCTGAGGTCCCTGAGGAACATGTTGGGGCACCTTCCTCCAGGAGTCCCACTGCAAAGTAGGCTTTTCTACTTGGCAACCTCAGGGCCACCTCCCTGCAGCTCAAGAAACTGTGGCCTAGCAGCAACCAAGCGTGCCTTAGGAAAGAGTCTAAAGCTGAGCAAGCTTGTAACAACTCTTCTTTAGTACTATTCTTGCCTTTAGGGTTTACCTCATTTTATAATTAATGACTTAGTTAACATTTTTTGCCTGAATTGTGACCCTGTTAAATCCATGAAGACTTTCAGTGTCCCCAGCATCTTGCAGTAAATAGTTTGTTTGCTTACATATTGTTGAAGAACAAAATCTTTGTTTGTTCTCTACCTGCCTCCCAAGCTTTTTGCTTTGTCTCGCATCCTTGCTGAATCCTTGTGCTCCCTTCCATCACTGGATCCAGAGGAATGGTATCTGATAAACTAGAGAAGATGCTTGAGAAACCTGACTCTTTAAAGGAAAAAAAAAAAAGAAAAGAAAAGTACCATGGGGGATTAGTAGGTTCTTGAAGGACGTGGAACTGAGCCCACTGAGACTGTCTTGTTGGCTCAGAGGTTTAAGTAAGACTCCAGTCACACAGGAATCCTTGCCATCAGTGGGAAGGTTTTGGGGAGCAGCTGGAGATCCAGTCCTGGGAAGTTTTGTGGGGCTAGTTGGTAGCACACAGCCATAGCTGTGTATTGGTGCCTTGTATTGTGACATGGGTGCTGGTTGACAGCCTGGCTGGTGTGGGGATTGGAGCTAAATGAGTTTCACAGTGAAAGGCACAGTGGCCTTTCCTTCCCTTCCGGAGGGTCCAGTTTCCAGGAAGATGTGCCTGTGAGCTCTGGTGCATGCCTTTCTCTGGTCCACAGGGATCAGACCAGGAGGAGATACTGCTGGGAGTTTATTACTGTTTCCTGTCTTGTCTGAGCTCTTGTCCCCTCTGAGGTGGTGTGCTAGGTCTGCTGGTCTTCAAACGTGCAGCTCTTTGTATCCCTGCCAGGAACAATCCAGCAGCAAAGTGAAATTGCAGTTCCTTCCTTGCCCCCTCACTCAGACGGAGCAGCCAGTGAAAGGAAACAGGGGGATGAGTTACAGTAATAGGTTTAGCAGAAGGCAGGGGAAAAACAACAGCTATTTCCATCAGCGCCCTCCTGTCAGCATAAGGATGCCATACCCACCTGCTGATCTCCAGCAAGCTTATCTGGCCTTGCTTTGTTTCCCTTCCCTGCTGTACCATTGAACTGGGACAAATTTAATGGGGCTTATTAATAAAATTCAATTTAGTTCTGCAATGCGGTCTCTGTTTGGAAGTGTCTTTGGAATGCTTTGCCCAGTAGATTCCTCCATTGCTCTCTGCATAGGGGATGTGGTATTCAGGTCTTTGCATAGTCTGTGGTCTCTGTATGCAACAATCTTCAGTTTCTAGGTAACAATGTCCCATTTGTTTCTGGTCCATCCTCGATGCATTTCATTTAATTTTATTGATGCCTCAATGGATGAGTACCAGAGGTTTAAGGTGCAGAGGGAAGGAGGGACTGGGAGGAGAAGGCATTGCCAGCAGAACATATTCCCAGGGTGGGTGGGCAGGCTTTGAAGGCAGCTGAGTCCCCACATCACCCCATCACTCTCGGGGAATAAAGTGACTACAGTAATTACAGTCTGAAAATGCAGATAAGCTTGAAAGAGAACAAAGCATAGCCCAGCTCTGGCTTTCTCACTGAGCATGGAGGCATTTCTCTGTGTGGTCTGAAAACAAGGAGAGAGGGGGAGTTTTGCCCAGTTTGGACTTGATAAGCAGATGAAGGGGCTCCTGGGGTCTGTCTAGCCTGGTCCAGCCACTTTTCCAAGCAGTGGTCAGGCAGCTCAAAGCCTGAGGAGAGGCCTCTTACCACCAGGTGAATGTTTTCCTCCTTGGAAACTCCAGTGCCTGCTTTGTGCTTGTTACTCTTCCTTGGACCAGAATATTTCATCTCAGTCAGATGGTCTTGACCAGTCACATGTGTGTGTCTGAGAAGTGGGGAAAGCAGTGTCCTCTGTAAGTGAAGAGGGAGCTGGTTACCATCAGCCCATGCTACCACAACATTTCAAGGCCAGAGTGGTGAATTATGTGAAAGTGCAGAGAGCCCTTTTGTAGCAGCATGGACCACTGTGACTTGACTGGGAACAGGGCTGGTGCGTTTGGATTTCAGGCTGGTTGGATGTCTTGGTTTGTTAGAGGATTTTTTTAGGTTTTTCTGGGCCCATATTTTCCTTAGTTTGGCTTTCCTTGTGTCTCCAGAGAGTTGTGCTTGTGCCCTGGGTTTGAGGCTGTTCAGCATCCATGTTCCTTGGCAACAATCAGATGAAAGAGACCCAGGACCAGTGGTTTTTAACCCATCTCATCAGCAGTGTGGTCAGCGGGATGGCCAAAGTGAGAATACTTGGTCTGAAGCTCCCTCATAGCCTCCCCACAACCACCAATAGCTCCTGCTTGCTGTGTCCTGAAGGCTGCACAGCCCTGGTGTTCATCCCTTTGACAACACTTTAATGACTTGTCCTCTTTTGGAATATAAACGATTGCCCCTTCCCTCCCCAAACTTTGTCCTTGAGAGAGGTGTGGAACATGGAGGAACTTCAGTATTTCCCTCTTTGTTTTCAAACTGGTGCCCACTTCTGTGGGAGCTGTGGTTTGTGCTGGGAGCAGTTTTGGGGGTTTTGGCTTCCCGCACTCCTGACTCTGCTGCCTGATCTTCCCATTCCACCCACCTTCCCCAGATGATGTGGTGGGAGTTGTAGCTGTCAGACCAAGCCACCAAGGAGGCCAGGCCAGCAACTCAAGCTCACCCTGGGAAAGACAAAACATTAAGTTACTAAATGAAAGAAGGGGAGAGATGGGCTGTTTGGAAGGTGAGTGATGCCCCATGTCACCCATGGAGATGTTAGCTGGTTGAGGAATGTCAGCACTGCTCTGTTTTCCTGAGTGGGTTTGTCAGTTGACCAACAACCCAATTGCCCTATCCCTCTGCTGATGCTCTTCCTTCTCTCTTTCAGGGAACCCATTGGAAAGAAGAGGTCTGGTAAGGACTCCGTTCCTCTCTGCTGGTTACACCAACTCCTTCTTTCACGCATAGCTGTGGTCTCCTGGAGCAGGGCAAGGGCTCGGCTCCATGGCAAGACAAACCCCTGCTCTGGTCCCCCGTGGGGCTCCCCAACACAGTGTGCCCCCTCCATCCACCCCGGATTTCACTGCAGCTTCCAAATCCTGATCCCATGTCCCCTGCGCCTCCTGTGGTGCTCTCAAAGTTGGGTCAGATGCCCACAGCTTTGTACACTGTGCTTGCCTCCCTCTTCAGTCATTGACTGAGTTGTTGCCACCATTGCTGCCATCCCCAAGTCCATTTCCCTCCCCACCTTATGCCTTGTCTCCCATTCGTTTTGTTCCTCCATCAGGGTTTATCCAGAGAACGGCCTCTTTCCTGCAGAGAGGTACTAACAGCTGCTCGCTACCTGGCACTTGCTCTTGCTTTGCCTTTCTCCAGGGGGACACCTGCTCGGTCTGGGTGGGCAAGACCCTTGCTAGAAGCTATCACATCCTTTGTAGCTTTCTGTGGTGGCTGGTGAACATGGGGCAGTAGCGGAGCCAAGGTATGGTGGGCTGGGGCTTGAGCTTGGCTGCTGCTTCATGAGCAGGGGATGTACCACAGATCCTGAGTGAAGGTCTGCAGGAATGGAGATGCAACATTTCAAAAGTCCAGAGAAATGTCTGAGATGCCGGGTGGTCATCGTGGGGTTGAAAGTCTCCCAATGCAGCAGTAGGTTCTGCTTCATGATGGCACTAGCTGGGAGCCTTTGGGAAGAAGGCTGGGGCTCAGATACTCTACTCGGGCTCCTCATAGAGGGAAACATCCCTCTAGTTGGTATGTATAATGTTTATCTGAGCTTCCCAGAGAGAGGAGAAGGAGAGAGGAGTGGAAGAGTCTTTGATCTGTGGATTAGGGAGATGTCTTTCAAATACTGGAGTTGCAGGTTTAAAAATAGTTTGAAGTTCTTCAGGAAAAAAGTTCTGAGCCTTGGCAGGATGGAGATTCTGCTGAAATAGTTGGTGGAAAGGATTTGGGCCAGAGAGTTGGCACTCCTGTGTAAGCCAATTCACTTGTAGATGAGTGAATTCCTCTTGGAAGATACAGGGGACACTCAAAGACTTGTTTTCACCTTTTTTTCCACTGGAGCTGCAGGTCATCTGTCCTTCAAGAGCTGATGGTGTCCCAGTATGTTAACTGAGTTTAGCTGTAGAATGCACATGAAAAGCCCTGATATTGTTGGCTTGAACAGTGGCTTCTGGTTTTGGTCTTTTCTCACGGGCAGGTCATAGCTGGGTGCTCTCCTGATGGACTAACAGGGTTTTGTCAGTATGGTTGAAACTTTTGGACAACATTTTCTCCTCAAACTCTGACTGCTCTCTGTCAAAGCAGGACACTGGGATGGTCATTTTAAAGCTCTCATGGGCCATTTGCAAGAACAGACTGCAGTAGTGGCTTTATTGTTCTGAAGTGGGTCTTCACCTAGCTTTGGAGGCAGACAGAAGTGTCTGGCTGTGGGTAGGGACAAAAAAAGGCTGCAAATATTTTCCTTCTCCTCTCTTACGATAAAAGAAATGTAAAATAAAGTTGGAATCTCCCTCATCTTGAAATCTTCTTTTGTGTGCTGCCTCAGCAGGAACATTTGGTGAGTAAGGGAGGAGTGTTGTGTTTACCTATGAGGTCAGTATATGCTTAGGTAACTTTGACTCCTCTTCAGTTGCATTAGGCATGAGAAGAGAAGGCCTCCCTAGGGTTGAGAAGAAGAGGAGGAAAATTTCTGCTACATGACTCAGTTCTTTGATGGCAGAATTCAATTTAAGGTTGCTGGCTGTTAGAGAAGCAGGAGCTTTTCTCCTGCTTGTGTAAACAGCTTCATCCTGCCTTCCTGCTGTATTCATAGTCAGCTTCTCTCTGCCATCCTTTGGCATGGTGGGTTTGTAAGGGACGCAGGGATGTTGCTGAGGTGAAAGAGAAAATGCTCTTTGGGATGCTGTTTGCTTGACATCATTGGGAGGGAGGGAGTGGGAAGAGTTTGGGTAACAACCAAGCCAGACCCTGCTCTGGCAGGGCAGGATGTGATGTTCTGCCCATGACAGCTGGCATGTGTGCAGAAGCCATCAGGGAAAGGTGTTTGTTTGCAGTAACATTACGAAGGGTTGATGCCAAACATGCTCAGAGACTCCTCACTGTCTTGCATTTTCTGGCAGCAGAAACAGAGTTTGGTTCTGCTGGTGTCACCCCAGCTCCTCATATACCTTGAGGAGGTTCATCAGGTCCTCAAGCCAGGCCTGCTTTGAGGTAACAAATATGCAGCAAGGCACAAAAAGCGCTCATTCAATCCTCCTTGAGAAGGGGTCATCTACTAACTACTAACAAATGAAAATCACAAGACTTTTCCAAAAAGCAGTTTCCCAATTGCTTATTTCTCCCAGCATTGCCAGAGGTAACCTGCTCTTGAGGAGAGTGTTGGAAAGAGCTCTAACCTCTTGGCAGCAGCAAGCCATTTGGAAACGGGCTTTAAGCAAACACTGGGATGTGAAGTGGGTTAAAGTGCTGCCTGCCTGCAGCCTCCTGTGGTGACCATGAGCCTCAGGTGACATTTGCTTTCTTTGCTGAGGTTTTTTACCAGTATTTGTAATCCCACTCACCTATGAGCCTCAGACATGGGCCCAGGCTCCGTTCAACCTGCAGCTTGTGAGGGGTGGATTATCCCCCAGAGTCCGGGACTCTGAAGACTTACTTGGCCACTGATTTAGGTACATCTAAAAGTAGTCATATCAATCCCCTGGGCTGTTCTGAGCATTTCTGTTCTCTCCTTATCTCACAGTTTGTCAGAAAGCACAGATGGAGAGATATGGGTTTGTTGCAGCATTGACTTAGTGCAGGGGAACCTGAAACTGTCTCCAGGGTTTATATTTGGGTGGAGCTACCCAAAGAGGCTGGCAGAGACCTTAAATATCCTGCTGCCAGTTTTGTTTTAAATGTTTTCTTACATGGCCACGTCTTTTTTGTTGTCTCCGTAATGTGCCTGCAATGACAGAGAGACCCCAAACCACAGTATTCAGTCTGATGAGAGGCCCTCAAATCCTACAACAGCCATAGGGGACCTTTCTGAAAGTCCACTGGTGAATGTTATTATTTTCCAGTTCTGGAAGAATCTCTGGAGAGATGAGATGGTTTGAGAAGAGCACAGTGCAGCATCTGCTGCCCATTCCAGATGAGAGTGGTGAGAAAGTCACTTGTGGTATTGATGTTCACAAACTCCTCAGGTCTGGGAGAGAGCTCTGGGTCTGATCAGCACAGGCAGAAGAGAAGGAAGAAGAAACTTTATCTGAAGTATGGCATTTTTGGAAGATGCATTAGGCAATGGCTGTTGTGTACAGCAAGGGCAGGTTTCAAAGCCAAATAACTGTGCCCCCTGATTTCAGTCCTGAGCTTTTGTTTCCTTCAGGAGGCACCAGTGTCCAAGTTCTTTTAGAAAAGTCCTCACTTTTGTCACTTGCAAAGCTAGTAAGTGGAAAAGCTGGAAATGTCACAAGCAACCCCCATATCTGTGAAATTTCCTGCTGGCTTTGTACATCTCAACACTTGAGTGAATGGCCAAGTCTCTGGTCAAACAAATCCTGCAATGATTTTCAGGCTGACTCATCTGCAATGTGCCTTGAGAGCAAGGTCACTGCACTGAGCAGCCCTTGGGTTGGTTCTGGGATGTGCAGAGCATCTCCCCAGTGGTTGTTCTGCATCCACAGCAAGCATCAGTTCTGCAAGTCTAATCCAAGGTCCTCATTGGTCTCTTGGCTTGATGCACATCCCTTCTCTAGGGATGTGTCAGTCTCACAAGTGGGGAGTGTTAAGGATACATAGTCTGTGCTCCTGCCTGAGCTGTCTGCAAAACTCACTCTTCTGTGGGACTATACTAAATCTTTCTCCCCAACTGCAGAGCTTCAGTGCTGTCTCCCATCTTAGGTGGGAAGCTTTACACTGCTGCTATTTTTGAGAAACCCAAATCTGTCCATACACAGGATGTTGTTGTTAACGTTAGTGTGTATTTTTGTGGTTAAGGCCAATTATACCAGGTGAAGATGCTCCTGAAATTACCACCTACTTCTTCCTCCAAGCTCAGTTTACCACTTCTGTTGCTGGTTTAATAGCTAGATTGGAGGATCCAGAATTGGCTGCTGAAACTACAAATAGCCCCACAGCAATGGATGTAATTGCAGCAAGGGAGGCAGAAAGGAGAGTACTTCTCTTCCTATAGCTGTTATTCTTTTCTCAGGGGTTGGGTAGATCCTCAGAGCACTTTAAATACAAACCTTTAACTGAGCCGGTAGAACAGATAGTCCTAAAATCCACCATTCCCTTTAGAGGGCTATTTTTAATTCTGTCTGGTTCTCCACCTCTGTGTTTTGGAATGGAGGAAGCTTTCATTAGCAGTAGCAGATCCTCTGCACTTGGCCAGCTCACCTGGACCTCTGCAGAGTGCTGTTTATAGCAGATTAACACAGACAGTTTGCCTCCTCTTCCTTTAAATAGGAGGATGTCCTGAAGACACATTGTTCATATAAATCTTGGTTGTGGTCTGTCTTTCTCAGAACCAGTTGGAGAGGTTGTGACCTTGTGCACAGGAGAACTTCTCTGTGAGGCGGCAGAGCATCCTAGGAATCCTGAAGATGTGCTAGATCTTGTCCATCTCTACTTGTACCCTTTTGAGCTAAGTACTGGACCCATAGGTTTCCTACAATGCCCTGCAATAGGTTCCCCCATAGGAAAGATCCTTCATCAGGCTGAGAACTCTCATGTGATGGGGAAGCACATGGTGCCAGTGCACTTGCCCACAGAAGCATGTTCCCAATAACACAGTCTAAATTGTTTGCTGCATATCACCTAACTGTCCCAAGGAACCTCCTCTCTCTAGGGCATTTCACACCCCTCAGAGATAGGGAGGTGATTGTCCTTTAGCAACTAGAGCCTGGGCAGATGTGATTTCTGCCTCGACCCAAAACTTGAGGCTCAGAGTAACACATGGGCACTTAAATTCAACTTAACACCTGCGATCATGTGTGTGATTCTTTGGTATCACTTGTGCTGTAATAATTAACGCTCTCCTATTTCCAGAGCATTTGGCAAGTATTAATTAAATCTTACCGCACCAGGGGAGAACAGGATAATATAATAGTGTCCTCCTCTGACAGGTTGCAAACCTGCAAGGCAGAGTGGCCATTGCAAGCCAGGGCTTGGGATGGAGGGGAGTCACGAGCAAGAGTTTCTGACACCTTTTTGCTTCTTGGAGGCTTTTGGAGGCAGGTGGGCAAGTGCTCTGGTGCTCTGGGTACCTGAGTGCCTTGTGGTTGGTTCAGCGGGAGGCTGTGCCCGAGGGAATGTCAGTGGCTGATCCTGCCAAGCTGTGGGTGCTCCATGGGCTCCCAGCACACAGCCAGCCCTGGGCACACGTGGGGAAAGGGAAGCTCTGCTCGGTTTATGGGACAAACTTGGGACCATGTTTCTGAAGCAGTGACAGGTGCCAGTGGGAAGCTCTGCTGCAGTGCTGCCATAGTAGGCAGCGCCAGTCCGGCGGGGATCCATATCCAGATGTCTATCCTAATGGAAAACGTGCTCGCAAAGCACAGACCAGCCTGGCCTTGTTGTCCTCCCGTGGCAGCGGGAGACTGGCAGTGCTCCCACTGTCCCGCATATCCAGCTGTGCTCCGTGTGTCCCGCTGTATCCCGCACTGTTCCCGGTATCCCGGCGTTATCCCTCAATGCTCCCGGTGTCCTGGTCTTATCCCGCAGTGCTCCCGGTGTCCCGCCGTATCCCGCAGTGTTCCCAGTATCCCGATCTTATGCCGCAGTGCCACCTGCCGCCGGCCCGGCTCCACACCTGGCGATCCGGACGCCCCCCGGCTCTCCTCCAGTGTCGGCCTCTTTCTGGACACAGGAAGGGCTTTGTTCCCAGTGTGTCCTGCTCGTTTGCTCCTCCTTGGGGTATTTTTTTTCTTTTCTGACACAAAATTTGGATTCGCAGGAGGAGGAGCCAGGCAAGAGAGCAGAGCAAACCGAGGTGACCGAATACCCCAGGGTGATGAGGACAGGGGATGCTGCTCTGTTCTACAAACACCGTCCACCTGGGTGTCCAGGCTCTTTAGCCCAGCAGAACCCATTGCATTATTGTGTTTTGAGCTAGAGTCAGAGATGGGCCATGCATTGGGGCAGGTGGTGCCAGTGTACAGGAAGGTCCCCCAAATGCCCTTGGTCTCTGACAGCAGGTCCATGCTGCTGTGAGCATCTGTGGTGGTGGTGAGGTTGCTTGGATGGCTGTCAGCAGGAAGGTGGGCAGCAAGCAAAAGGTCTCACTTGGCTGCTGGTTTGATGTCTCTCCTCCTCACTATTCCCAAGTCACTGGCTCACATCTCTCCCGCTGGGGTTCTCAGGGTGTCCTGGAGCTGCTCGCAGGCCAGCAGGTGCTCGGGAGTGGTGGCCTGTGCTGACCCAGGCACACGGGTCGGTTCTTGTCCCCCCTGTGCAGGAGCTGACTCTGCGTCGGTCGACCCCTTGGTGCTGGAGCAGTATGTCGTGGTGGCGGACTACCAGAAGCAGGAGAGCTCCGAGATCAGCTTGTGCGTGGGCCAGTTGGTGGATATCATTGAGAAGAACGAATCAGGTACAGAGAGTTTGGCTTGGCAGAGGTCTTCGGGTCTGCTCTGTTGTCACAGAGCAGGGGCAGGAATAGAAATCCTCTATTCTCAGTGTTTTCCTAATAGGACTTTAAACAAAACAGCCTCCAGGCACCTCACAGGGATGTTCTTGGATGTTCATCTGAGGTGGGATGTGGAGGAAAAGCTTTGGTCTGTATGAGTGTGGGCAAGACCTCAGAGCTGTCTGTAAGAGAAAGATCTGATTATCCATGTGCTGAGCGCCAGGCGCCGTCCATCTTCTGTCTCTACTTCAGGCTTCTTTGGGCTGCAAAATTTGGCCGATGGGTCCTGAGGACAAAAGCCATTCCCAGACTTGGCAGGCTTGTTTTATTGACAGAGGGGGACACTCTCATGGTGCCCATGAAAGCCACCATTGTGCATTCCTCTAAACACAGTGGGGCAGGCAGCTGAGCTATTCTCTTGCTTCAAAACTTAAACTTGCTCTTAACCTCTGCAAAGAGATTGAGTCATGTCATGGGCCGCAATTCTGGAGGTTGTTGAAAAGGGAAATTCATTCTCTGAAGTTTACAGAAGTTGCTTGGGTAGGGAGGAGTTAAAGATACATCATGAAAATAGATTTTTAAATTCTGGAAAGCTGGTCCCCAGAGGATCAGTTGCAGCAGCAGCTATGTTTGAGAATGAGAAAAATAAAAGCAATCCTGAAGCAAATGAAACCTATTAACACAGCCAGTTCAAAAGCTATGGAAAATAATGTATTTATCAAAGGTCAGCCCTGGTTTTCCCTCCCATGCAGGTAGCTGATTCCCTCCCCTACAATCTAGTTGTCTTTCTAAATGACTCACTGGTGAGGTTCTGAAGATAATACTCAGTCTTTATTTTTTCCCCTAAAGACACAAATAGCTTGTGCTTTTAATAACTGAGGAGCACACATTTATTTTGATTGGGCACACAGGGTGGCCCAGAATTGCTTGTGGCCACTGTGGAGCTGGCTGGGTTTCCGCTGGGGGAGCTCATGTTTTAATCCTGGCTTTTCAATTTTGCTGTTTCCACAAATGTAAAGAAGGCGAGCACAGCAGGAGTCAGCTATCGATTTGCAGACAGGGTATTCATCTCTGCTAATTGGCCTGGGCTTGCTGACCCAGACTGAGAGAAAATGAACCATGAAGGGGGAAAAAAAGTAAAGCAAATGCAGTGGCTGGAGCCTTTCAACTCCGAGAACCTCTTCTGTTTTTCCTGGGCAGGGAATTGTGCATTTCTATGTCATTCAGCTGCAGTTCTCCCATGCTGCTGTCTGTCCTCCTTTTCAGATAGTGCTTGGCTCTCTTGCTTTGGGGTCACCTCAGCTTCACGTGTAGGCAGCAAGGAGGGGTCACAGCCCCCCAGGCTCATGGTTTGGAGGAAGGAGGGAGTTTTTGGCTGGTGTGAGGCATTGACTGAGCCACCTGGTGTTTTCTTCTCAGGCTGGTGGTTTGTGAGCACGTTGGAGGAGCAGGGCTGGGTGCCAGCGACCTGCCTGGAGGCCCAGGATGGAGGCCAGGATGAGTTCTCAATGCAGCCCGATGAAGGTAAGAAGCTGCTAATGGCATCTACCCCAACTTCTTCCTGCTGAACTGCTCAGAGTTCCTGGCAGCACTGCATCACCCTCCCTGAACTGGGCAGGGAAAGGACAAACCCACATGTGCTGCCTGGAATGGTCCTGCCTGCCCAGCACTCTGCTCCAGTGCTGCAGCATGAGTGTGGCAGCTGGGCACTGGCAGTGTGACTGCTGGCCCCTCTGCTCCCCCACAGGAGGAGGTGCCACCTCCAGGGAACGCTCACTCCTGCCACCTCAGTGCCTCATTTAGGTCCCAGGGAGCTGTTTTACCTGCACTGGAGGAGGAGTGAAGCCCAGGTGCTTGGACAAATCACATCTTCAACACAAGTAGAACAAAGAGCACTCCTGAGCTCACATTATGGGAATAGCAAGGTTTCAGCCTTTGCTTAAAGCAAACCTGAAATGCCCCCAGAGAGCACATCCTTCCTAGTGACCACTGCGTGCTCAAAGCAGTGCAGTAGCAGGGCAGGTGGAGGTGGGAGGGGGGCCCAAACTGAAAAGAGGCCCCAGAGGGCTCAGGTGAGAGCAATCTCTGTACCACTCTCTGGTGTCAGCCCTGTCTCTTCTTGGATCTGAAGTGCTGCCTCCTTACATCCTCTCTTGTCCTTCTCCTGCTTCCCTAACATGCTCTTCCCAGTCCCATGGAGATACTGGTCTCTGCCCAGGCACGTTGGCCGCCGTCGGACTCTTGGGGACTTGTACACCAGTGGATGGGGTCAAGGTGGACTTCACAAAGACTTTCTTGGCTTCCCATGATTTGTGCTTGGAGCCTTGTTGTGTGCATGTTTGTTTGCTTTGCATGTGATGAGCCCTGCTTGTGTCAGTCCGCAGTGTGTGCCATACTTGCTCCTCAGCCTCCCATGAGGTCTGCTTATGTCCACATCCCTTTCCTCTATCAGCTTCTCCTCACGATTTGAGGCTTGTTTTGGATTCAGAGGCTGGAGTTTCTGCTTTCCCTCAGCACACATATGCAGACTTCTTCCAACTACTGCCTTAGTTCCTGCAAGATTAACATCAAGCCCTGGCCCAGGATTGGTGCAAATCCAGAAAACTTGCATGGTGGGGATATACGAAAGTCTAGTTTTAGATTTTGGAGGCAGATTTTTCCCCAAATGGCCTTTGCCCTTTTGTGGCACTGCTTAAGCACAGGCAATTATTTTCCTGTATTTCTTCCAGAGAGGACAGGACAAGGTCAGGGAAAGGAGTGGTTTAATGGACCTGTTTGACACGATGTCTGCATGGTTGTTAGGATGTTTCCCCTTCCTGCTGAAGGGAATAACATCCATATCCCTGCTTAACATCCTTTGATCTGATGGACAGAATATCAGTCTCTTCTCCAGGCTTCACACATGGCTTTGACCAATGTCTTGAACAGAAAAGTTCCTGTAGACCTGCTGCTGTTGAGTGGCTTGAGAACTGTATGTGAGGGGTTGCCCATGGGATTTCTCTCCCGTTATAGTGGACAGTTCATCTTTAAAGGCTTTGAGAAAGAAGTCTGAACTGAAATGGATGCATGGAAGAGCTTCTGTGACAAGCTGTAAAAGACAGTTTTCAGACAGAGAGGAACTGGTTTAGATAACATATTGGGCCAGAGTAGCTCTACAAAGTTTACATTTCCAAATGCAGCCGCATTTGTTTTGGAGTACATTTCACTGTCATTTCACTTGTGAATGGTTGTGTATCTCTGCATATTTGCACCTAAGTTACAACAAGAATTATCATTTATATAAAGCACTTTATAACGATTTTTCAACTGAGTCCAAGTTTCCATGAAACAGCATCTCTGTGAAACTGTGCTTTCTTTCCAACAGAGGAGAAGTACACAGTTATTTACCCCTACACTGCAAGAGACCAGGATGAAATGAACCTGGACAAGGGAGCTGTAGTGGTGGTGATCCAGAAGAACCTGGAGGGCTGGTGGAAAATCAGGTACTGTCCCTACTTTTTGCTCTTCCTTGGCACTGCAGCTGAGGCTGTGCAAAGCAGAGGCCCAGTGTGTGTGAGATGTACACAAGGGCAAGTCTGGGGTACTGAGGAGAGCAGAGTACTAGATTTCATTTCTCTCCATCCCTATAAAGACCAGTTGATATTCATGCACAGCTTTGTTTGAAGATCCCTAAAATCCCCTGGTTTCCTGTGCTGAGAGGTGTACTGTCTCACAGCATCACGTACCCCAGCAGTGCAAAGGGAGCTGATATGAAAGTGTTCACATCCTGCTGATGGGAAAACCAATGGCAGCCTGCATCTTCTGGCTCTGTTAGGAGGCTCTTACAGAAAAGGGCCATAGTCTGAGGCAGGTCTGCTGTGTGCAGGGTGAGCTGAGGCCAAAGGCTCCAGACTATCCTGAGCTGACAGTTGTTTTCTGCTGGAACCTCATTTTCTCATCTGTGGTCCAGCAAACGGCTGGACTTGATCGGGGTGGGAGCACATGCTGCAATTTTCTTAACCTGATGTTGAACCTGTGGTCTTGGCAGCAACAAAGCCCAAGAAGCACATCCACTGACTTTTTAAGCAGAGGAGAGCTGCCACAAGAGCTCCAAAGGCAATTACAAGCTCAGTAGATGGTGCCATCTGCTGCAGCCCAGCCAGCAGGGAGAGTCTCTGGCATGGCAGGGACACTCTGCGGATGTGGTTTTCCGATCAGGTCACGGGGCTGATTTCTCTCCTAAACAGATTTAGAGCAGAGAAGGGATTCAGGCTGCTGGTGTGCAGGAAGAGGGCTTGTGCTTTCTCCAAAGACCAGGTAGATCAATCCAGCAGCAGCCCTCTGGTTTTTCCCTCTGCTTCCCCTGCCAGCGCACTTCATTCCTGAACTGGTGCCATTGCTGAGGTGAAAAGAAAATGGTTTTTTTCACCATTCCTAGCCCTTGGCCTGCTGGCTGTGGCCAGTTTGTGTGGGAGCATTAGTCATGACTGGAGCTCTCCAGGTGCCCATGTGCCACTGAGCATGCAGTGAGCTCATACTGCCCAGGACAGGAGGTACTCAGTCAACATGTGTCCTGAGCTCTGGCTCTGGGGATATCCAATGGCTCCACACTACTTTGATGGAGCACAGAGCGTTGCTTCTCTGGGAAGGGCTCACAGCCCTGGTACAGCACGGAGACTGTACAGTGATGTTGCCATTCTTGTCCTCACAGGTACCAGGGCCAGGAGGGCTGGGCCCCTGCCTCCTACCTCAAAAAGGGGAATGGAGATATGTTCTCACAGAAGCTGGGGCCAGGCTCCTCTGCTCATTCATGTGCCTTGGATCTGGATGGCATCTCCCGGCAGCAGGTTGTGGCGAGCCGAGAGAAGGATGGGCAAAGGGATGGAAGATTCGACAGCCGCCCCCTGCCCAGTACCGACATCCGACGCAGTAAGTGGCTGGTCAGAGGCCAGTGGGTGGTGGCCAGGCTAGAAGCACAGCCTTGCCTGCAGCTTTTGAGTGATGTAATGGGGTGTGAGGCAGACAGAGGCTTGCAGGGGCAGTGAGTTCTGCAGCAAGGTCTGTGCGTATCATTGCACGCACAGGTGGGGCACAGGCATGTGGATCTGCTGAGGGTCAGCACATAGAAGGGAGATCACCTCCCAGGCTGCAGGTTCAGTTGGAGATGCTCTCCTCTGAGAAGCTGTGGCATCTGAAGGGACCCTACAAGAAAGATGGAGAGGGACTTTTTACAAGAGCTTGTTGTGACAAGGGGGAATGGCTTCAAACTGACAGAGAGTAGGTTTTAGATTAGAGATTAGGAAGAAATTCTTCCCTGTGAGGGTGGTGAGGCACTGGCACATGTTGCCCAGAAAAGTTGTAGATGCCCCATCCCTGAAGTGTTCAAGGCCAGGTTGGACAGGGCTTGGGGCAACCTGGTCTAGTGCAAGGTGTCCTGCCTATAGCAGGGAGTGGAACGAGATGATCTTTAAGGTCTTTTCCAACCCAGGTGATTCTGTGATTCTGTGATTCGATGATCTTAATCCCTCTTCTAGGTCAGTCCTGCCATGCAAAAGGAGTTTTTTGTAGTCACCTCAGATGCATTTCCCAGCAACACCTGAAAGCTGGTTTCCCTTCCCTTCTCTTCCCTTCAAACCTCATTGACCTGTGCTACTCAGAGTACCAGGCAGACATATTCTTCCTTTGCATTCCTTCCCCTGGGGCAGGTTTGGTCCTTGCCTTTCTGTTTTGTCTGTCACTTGTCTTTTGCAAACACATGTGTGGCCAAAAGCCAGGAACTCAACAGCATCTGGAATTCTTCCTCCACAGAGTCACCAAAGATGAGGCAGAGACCACCTCCTCGCCGAGACCTCACCATAGTAAGTGCCAGCTGATGCTGAAGAGCAGCGATGGCAAAGGGAGTGGGAGAAGAGCACTAAAAGGACCTCTGGTCACTGGTTATTCTTTGTCTGAGATCTTACCCCGGCCCTGGCCGTGCTGGTGTGTCTCCCTGCAGGCTGGTGGGCCGTGGGAATGTTGTGTAACACCTGCTGTAGAAATACACTGATGGATTTTCTTTTTTCATGTCACAGCCACGTGGTTTGAACCTGCCTAAACCTCCTGTCCCCCCTCAAGTGGAAGAGGAATATTACACCATTGCTGATTTCCAGACCACCATTCCTGATGGCATCAGCTTCCAGGCAGGAATGAAAGTAGAGGTGAGACTGTCATCTTCCCTTCACACATCTTCACATCAGTGCAGTGCTTCTAACTCCAAGTGCCCTGGGACCTATTTCAGGCAGGAACTCCCCTCCCAGGCAGGGAAGATCTGCTCACTGTGGTGTTCTGGATGAAAACTTGGATATGGTGGTACATTTGCCTCTGTATAATGTTGACATCTCAGGGCTCTCTTAGAGTGGTAGAGATACCTGTAAAAGCTCAAAAGGCTTTGGTGGCCTTTCCCTCTGTGTTTGGGCTAATGGAGTAAAAAACCAAACCACAAATGGGGTTAGAGATGGTAGTTTTTTCTTCATTAGGCCAGGTGTAAAGTTAAAACCACTTCCAGAATTGCTTTCCTGCCACACCATGTTTGCTGGCAGAATCCCTCCTGCAGATGGGATTTTGCTTTCTCCATGTGCTGATGTGATTTATGCCTCCCTAAGAGGATTTTTCCTTTAGGGCTACCCCAATCAACCGTTCCAGGTCCCAGCCCCTCTCCCAGAGCTGCAGAGGCTGGACGGTGTCCGATCCGTGCAGCATCTCTGCTGGTTGATCGCTCCAACAGTGCCACACAGTGGCCACCGCCAGTGGCACCCAGCATCCAGCTCCAGGTGACAGCTCAGAAACAACCCCTTGCCGTGGCTATTCTGTTCCTGAGGCCCATGGCACACAGGTCTCCTCCCCTGGCAAAGGAGTTCCCCTCCCATTAGATGCCAGTCCCGTGATTCCATGATCTTTGGCTGGAGAGATGCCAAGGTCATGTTCCACACTGACCTCATTTCAGAGACACCCTTCTGTGCAGAGAGGGATCCCACATGGATGTCTGAGGTTTCCTTTCCCCTTGGCAGGTTATTGAGAAGAACCTGAGCGGCTGGTGGTACATTCAGATAGAGGAAAAGGAAGGCTGGGCCCCTGCCACCTTCATTGATAAGTACAAGAAAACCAGCAATGCATCCCGACCAAATTTCCTGGCTCCGCTCCCCAGTGAGATGGCCCAGCTTCGGCTCAATGATGCTGCAGCTGATGGCAATGCCAGTGAGGAGGCGACGGGACCATGCCGCCCTCTGCCAGAGGCTCCTCCTAACGGTACGGACTGTGGTGGGAGGTGGGCCAAGGACTGGAAAGGGAGGGAGGCTCCTGAGAGCGGGGACCTATCTTTTGCTGGGGGCTATGAGGAGATCACGGACCGTGACACAGAGGAGAAGCCCAGCCTGCCACCCAGGAAGGAGTCCATCATTAAGTCAGAAGGCGAGTTACTGGAGAGGCAGAGACCTCCCCCCAAGCCCCCGGGTGTGATTTTGCCCATGATCCCACCCAAACAGTCAGCAGCCCCAAAGGACAGCAAGAAGCCAGAGCTCAAACCAGAGAAGGGCAAACTCTTCCAGCTGAAAAACGAAATGGGACTGGAATGTGGACATAAGGTGTCAGCCAAGGAGGTGAAGAAGCCAAACCTCCGGCCCATTGTCAAGCCAACAAAGCCAAAAGCCGAGCCTGTGGAAGACAAACCTGAGCCCATCACCCAGAATCCATTCTTGAAGTCTAGACCTCAGATCAGGCCAAAACCCGCTGCATCCCCCCGGGTGGACCCACCTCCAGCTGATGATAAACTGGACATTTGCAGCCTGCGAAGCAAGCTCAGACCTGCAAAGTGCCCAGAGAAACCCTCTGAGCAGGACACAGCTGCCAGCGAAATCTCCTTCAGTAATGCCATGGTCTCTTCAGAGGCTTCTGGAAGGTTTCCAGAGCGACTGAGCATGGAGAGCAAGCCCCTGCCCAAGCTGGACAGCTATGCCACAAAAGAGGCACTGCCTAAATCTCCACTGGGCCCAGCAAACACCCCGTGTGCCAGGGACCCCTTAGCGCAGCGCCCCGTTGTGCCACCTCGCAGACCACCCCCCCCTAAGAAAATGGGGGGTCCTGCCCCTGGCCCCGTGGTGGAGCTGAGGACCCCAGCACGAGAAGCACCTGAAATCAGGGCCTCTGCAGTGCCGGGGAGGCCCATGCTGGTTCCTCCAAAAGCCAAGCCCTTCCTCTCTGCCTCCATCCAAGATGAAGCCAAAGCAAAAAGCAGCATAAGCCCAAAAGTCATTTCCAAACCAGTGGAGAGAGGGGAAGCAAGGGAGAGGACCTCAAACCCTGTCTCCAGCCTGGACATCACCAGGGAAGCTCTTTATGTGGCAGTGGCAGATTTTGAAGGCGACGAGGAGACCAACAGCTTTAAAGAAGGGACTTTGTTTGAAGTTCATGAGAAGAACAGCAGTGGCTGGTGGTTTTGCAAGGTCCTCACTGGGGGGCCGTGCTGGGAGGGCTGGATCCCTTCCAATTACCTACGGAAGAAGCCATAGCCACTCCTCTGCTTGCACAGCTGGAGGTTCCCTGGTCTCTCACCTGAGTATTTAATTAGCAGATTAATTTATAGTTTTCTGTGAGGCTGGTTTTAAAAGGTAAGATAACAACTGAGATCCCACGCATCCCAGCTGGTGCCTGTTGGCTGCAGCATGGAGGAAGCAGCTTGGCCTCCCCTCCCCACCCATGTGCTCCCACCCACCCTCCTCCCTACATTCTCCCAGGAACTTGGCTCCCATGCTGTGCTGGCAGCCCAGACATGCAGCTGGAGCTCTTCTGGCCCAGCTTCGAGGCGTGTGATGGATCCTATGGTTCTCTGTGCTCAGGAGATGGACTTTGATAGACATTTTGCCACCCATACAGTGAAGTAAAGAGAAATACAGCAGTAGCCAGGTGGAGTGGTACCAACAAAGGAAATCTGGCTGCACAAAAGGATTTGCCTTTCCCTGAAGCTCAGAGTCATGGTCAAAGTTATAGGTTGCCTTGCTTAGTCCAGGTGTGTGGCAGAGCCATAGGGTGTGTGGCAAAAAGGAGGAACAATTGCTGAGAGCAAGGTCCATGTCGCTCTGTCTGCATGTGCAGACACAGGTGTTGCACTCCAGTTAAGGGCTATGCCTTTTTCCACCTGCACATGCCATGGAACCTTCCCTGCTCTGTGATGACAAGTGTTAACTTCAACATCCTCCTAATGGAAAAAAATAGAGAAATACACACACACACACTCATCTAACAGGTCCTCTCTGTGCTGATCCAGTACACCATGAAGGCTTTTACCCTGCAGTACCACAACCAAACGTCAGAGGGATTTTGCTTCCATAGCTGAAGAACACTATGCAAGGCACAGAGGACCAAAATGACACCAAAACCCCTGGAATAGGGATGCTTTTGCTTTCCTTCCCATACAGACTGCCCTGCTTGTTGGACTAATAGGGGACCACCCTATTAACCTTCCCACGACCCACTGAGCTTCCCCGGGCTGGCGGGCAGCAGCCAGGAGGTGGGTCCTTCCATAGGTGCTGATATTATCAAGTGCAATCCAGAATGTGGGAGTTCAGCTCCTCATCACAACCAGCTGTGAGGTGTGTCTGGTGCTCAGGGGCTGCCTACCTTGCTTGTCACCCCACCTGCCTGTCTTCCAGGTCCTTTCGTTTCACTCTGCGACATGTTTTTTGGGGGACTTTGGGTCAAGCAGAGCCTGGGGTTTTTCTGTGCTAACATTGCTGCCTGCCAAGCCTAATCTTGCCCACAGTGTTGCTTATCCCAACAGGAGGATGAGCATGGATGAGCTGTCATTCCCCAGTGCCAATTTCTTCCCCTCTGTCCCTGTCTACTTGAAGATTCAGGGCCACATTTCTCTCCAGAAGAGCTTTAAATGTGACTGTTGGTGGTTTCACAGAATAGTTAGGGTTGGAAGAGACCTCTGGAGGTCATCCAGTCCCACCCTCCAGCCAAGGCTGGGTCAGGTTTTGTGTTCAACAAGACCTGTTGCCCTCTCTTGTCTAATTGCAAGTGTGAGCACTGCAGCCACATTGTTTTGCTGCTGAAAATAATTAGTTTTCCCTCTAATTTGAGTCTGGCAGAATTGAAGCAGTGTTCTCCACTCCTCCAAACGCTAGCTGGCTTCCTTCTCTGTGCCATATTTTCTACCCTGGAAAAGTAGAGTTGAAGATCCCTCTGTCTGCATACAGAACAAAAATGGTGGTGCCTCTGGCCAGGATCATTCTAGAACAGTGATGGGGCAGTTTGTCCCAGCGCTGGTTTGATCTGGTAGAGAAATCCTGACCATCCCAGTCTGGCCTCATATCCAGAAACCCCAAGATACATTTTTAGCCATGGGAATTGATGCACCCCATTCTTAGGTTGATTCTTCTCCCACCTGCAGCTTTCTCTGGTGGCACGTCAGCCTCTGATCTGGATGACTCACCTGAGCTGGCAATAAGTGATCCAGTTGCAACCCAATCCAGTAACAAAGCTCCTTGCGTGGCACATTGTGAGGTGTTGATGTGCTCCCAGGAGAGTTGCAGGGTGTGTTGGGGGAACAATGCTGCCTTCACTCTGCTCATCACTCACTCCAGTAAAGCCCTTTTGCTTTGGAAAGGAGTGGGGACAGGATGAGTTAAGCTAGAGCTGCTCATCAGCCAAATTCAGCCCTCACCATATCTGGGGAAGGGTCTGCACCTGTATCTTCTGCCTCCTCTGACAGATTCATGGAGGGGTAAAGGGGTTGTCTGTACTTTTCAGGCGCATTATGTCCTTGCTTTGTCACTGCTGAATGGCCTTTTAATCTCAGAACTGTCTCTTCTTGCTCTCTCTCAGAGACCTAACTGACCTGGCCTTCCTCAGTGAGGACAGTGCTATTTGTGTGACCTCTGCACTAAATGAGGGCTATTCCTGTTTCCCTCCCAGACTGAACCTCAGAACTGGTAGTGCTTCATTTTGCTCATACAAGTACTGTATTTGGCTCATTGAGCATGTGACAGGATCTCTCCCTTGTTCCCAAAATGCTTCTAAGAGGGCAGGGTGAGTGTCCAAGGGGGATGATCACACCCAGTATGCACCAACACCTGCAGCCTTACCCCTTCCTACCACTCTTTTCTCTGCAAAGGGACCGCAGGCTGGACAATTCCTGTTGGGAAGATGCCAAGAGCCATAGAGCTGACAGGGCTTTGGCCCCATTTGATTTGTGTCCCCTGGTTCAGCCATGTGTGCCCTAAGCCAGGCTGTGCCTCCTCTCTGTAACTTGTCACATGCAGCCGAGCTCCCCGACTACCTCGTGAGGAGGAGGAGGGCAGCAAGTATCCCAAGCTTGGCCACAGGGTGCATCACCCCATCAGCCAATGCCCAACCTCCCAGCACAGTGCCGAGGTTGGGGTTTGTGACGAGGGGGGGCATCACCATGGCTTGGTGCCAAAGAGCTGGGTGTTGGGGGGACGCTGTAGTTTGGCACATCTCCGCCACGCTGTCAGCTCTGCTGTGCCCAGCTCCTCACAGGCTCCCAAAGCCTATTTGTTTGTCCATGTCTTGCTATATTATGTAAGTGTGTATAAATCTACATTACTGTGGGTGGGTGGGGGGCAGCAGAAGGTAGATGTAGCTGTGTACATGCCGTATCTATACTTTCACCTTTACGGGATGGATTTTTTTTTTTTAATTTGGGGGGTTTAGAAGTTTCTGGGGGGAGGGGGGAGGGGTTGTTTTGTTTTCTTTTTTTAAGAAATAAAAAGAAACTGCTTGACTGGTTTCAAGCACCTTAATGAACCCGTGTGTGGCTGGTGTCATTCTGGGATGCAACATGGTATGCCGCTCTCCTTGTCCAGAGCCATGGCAGCTCTGCCCAGGGAGCTGGTTTGGAGTTTGGAATGTGCCATCTGTCCTGGCAGCTGTGGCTGTGCTCCCACACAGAGCAGTGCCTGGGAGTGGTGATGTTCATGGGTACCCCAGCAAGTCCTTGGGTCTTACCTTTGTGCCCAGACTTTGATGGGTGTCCCAGCAATGGGCTGGTGTAGTGTAGCACTTGTGTTTCTATGATCTCAAGGCACCAGACTGCTGATTTTGGGAAAGTGGAGAAAGAGGGAGAGAGAGAATGGGACAGCTCATCCTGAGGGGCTTTTGGGGGTTCAGGCTGATGAGGGAATGGGGCTGCATTAATGGAAAAGGCTCAGGCAAAAGAAGTGATTAGACTCCAAAGCCCAAGTGCCTTCTGGCAGAAGGCTGTGGTATTGCACACAGGCAGTGCTTGGTAAGGGGTGAGGAAGGAGCAGGGGGAAAAAGGCATGGATGAGCAGGTTCCACTGGCCCAGTTCATCACCTGCCAGCCTGAGACATGCAAGCCTTGTCCACGCACACCCAGTCAGGTGCCAAGGAGCCTATGCAGGGCTGTGCAGGCAGCAGGTACTAGCCTGATGCCTCCACATTGGGAGCAAGGAGTGCCAAGGAATCCTCTGCTTTGCTCCTGTTAAAACAATAGTCCCAGCCACTTGTATGAGTAAGTCCTGGAATAATTAGACCTCTTTCACCCCACTTCAAACTTGGGAACTGATTCTCCTAGCAATAAAATCAAAGGGTGGGGAAGGAAAGAATTTAATCTTCAAATAATGTTATCAATCATGTACCATCAGGGCCCATCTTGCTTCACTCCACAGCTGTGTTCACTCACCTGCCTACAACACGTGCCCCCTGCCATGACAGGTGTCTGCCTGCCCACACACCATGCAGGGCTTGTCCATCAGCGCCCCAGCACCCACCCTGATGCTGCCACTTGCCACCCAGCAGCAGAATGCACCAAGTCAAAATTCAGGGCTTGTGACATAACCTGCACTAGCATGGTCATGTGGGGCTCAGCCTATCTTGGGCAGGCCCCATCTCATAAGCACACTGCTCCTGGCTCAGCAGTGCCAGCTGCTGCCCAAATCTGCAGTGCTGGCACAGAGCTGGGCTTTTGCCATGGGAGGCTCTGTGTGGGCTGGTACCTGTTTCACAGCACCCACAGGTGCAGATGATGAGAGCAGGCAGTGGTTCCTCACACTGTCCATGGGGTTTGTGCCAGCAGAGGCTGGAAGAGGTCATCTCATTGATGCTAAGTGTGCTGCAGAGCCGCTCCATGGCCTGAGACTGGCAGCAGTGGCCTGTTAGCATCTCAGAAGGATCCGCTATCTAGATAATGTGGGGCAGCAGAGTGTATAAAAAGGCATTTTAGCATAAATAGCCATTGTTGGGTTCCTTCACCACTTGTGGCAAAAAAGGGGCTTGTGTGGACACTTAACTCTGGCCATGTGCTTTGCCAGGGCAGAGTTATGAATGAATTTTTCCACTCCACACTAAACCACATCTGAGGCTGTTTGACTGGTGTCTGGCTTCGCAGGCCACATTTTGGGATATAAACAGTTTACAGAGCAGCCTTCTGTTGGCCTCTGCTTCTGAAATAGAGAGTCAGGCATTGCTCAAAAAAAAAAAAGAAAAAAAAAGAAGAAAATGAAGAAGGAGAAGCAGCCCTCCTGCCATGTCTGTATTAACCCTGGCTGGCCAGCCCCAGTCCTAGGCAGCCCCAGCCCCAGCACAGGCACAGGAGCAGGGCCAGGCTGGCAACTGCCTTGCTGGAGATGGAGTAAAAAATCTGGGGCACTTGGTGAGGGCATCTGCCACAGAACCCTGTCAACTCTGTAGCCCCACAGTACACCCTGTCCACCAAACTTGCAAGCGTTTGGAAAGTTAAATGAGCCACAAAACCCTCTTACACTTCCAAGCCCATCGAGGGACTGAGCAGCCACAGGACAGTGACTCCCAGGAGCAAAGCAAAGCCTGGGGAAGGTACGTAAGGTGTCTCTAACTTTTTTTTTTAAGCAGATGAACATAGCTGCCCTGACCCTTCCTCTCTCTATCAGTATTGCCCTACTTTGCAAATCAAGAATGAGCTCACCCCCCCAGTACAAGTGCTTTTAAACATTCCTGAGCACTCTGTACAAGCCAAAGTTTTATTTGTTTCATAAACAAGTAAAATTATATTAATGTAAAACAGGTAAATGGACAAAAGTAAAACACACAGCACTGAACACAACGCTATAGAGCACTGACATGTAGAAGTGCAGTTCCCTCCCTCGTGCGATGCCCTCCCTCCCCCGGTCCCCCAAATGATTTGCTTGAAAAGCCTAATACAGAGGTCCAAAATCTGATTCAGCTTAAACAAGATGTACAGGTCACAGTATTGAATCAAAGGTAACGACAAGAGAGTAACTGTTGCAGAAAGGGGGAAAGTAAGAGAGTTCCCCCATCTCTTCTTTTTCTTCCTTCCTTCCTTTTTTAAAATTTTTAGACAAAGAGGTTAAGCAGGAGAGGGGGGAAAATCCATGGAAATAAACACTTTTTCACTGTAGTAGATATATATATATACATATATAAAAAGCAGATTCTCAGTGAACACAAAATTCTATAAAACTACCATTCATCTGTGTTGTTTTCTCCCCCGCATCTTTTTTTTTCTTTTTAAAAGTTGCTTTAAAAAGGATAAAAAGTGCACATACACCCTTATAAGGCACAAACAGATCTTCTGTACAAATCATAGATCATTGGACTGTTTAAAAAAAATAGCAATACAAATACTAACAATTAAATCTTTAAGAGGCTACCTTTTCCTGGACATCTTTTTTTCTTTTGAGGCCTATTTTGGAAAATTCCTGTTGCTTTCAAGATAGGCAGGGTGATACATCCACTGCTCTCATGTCCCGTTTGCTGCTCAGCTGCACTCTGGACCCTGTCGGGGCTGGTTCCCTTGCTGGCACCACTGGGTGCTGCCCTTCTGAAAACTGGTCTTGGCTGCTAGAGCAAAAAATCAGCCTCTGCAGTATGTTCTGAATAGCTCAGGCACAGGCTGGGGTGGATTCGGTATTTCTCCTTGCTGGCTTAAAAATACAAAAGAGAACTACACCAAAATAAACCCCACCCCAGGCATGCACCAATCCTGCTTGCTGAGGACCTGAGGTGTTGGTCAAGCAAACGGGCTCTGCTCTGCTGGTGTAGCTGTGTGCGGTGACCAAAGGGACTGGGCACAGCTGAAACTGGGACAGCAGCCCCAGGAATGGCCACAGGTGCTCACAAGCCCAGACCTGATCCAGGCTGGCATGGCTCACTGTGTATTCTGACAGCTCTCCTTAAATTTCTCATCATGCAAAGGCTTCCCACTGCAGCTTGTCCCCAGGCAGGCACTGACCCACCTGGCCCTTCATCCCATGCTGACATACCCTGCCATCATCATGCCCTTGGTGCTGTGCTCCCCAACAGAAGCTGGACCCTGATCTGCCAATGTGGCATCCAGGAGGTCTCTGGGAAGGCAATGCCTGTGGTCCCTGGGCAGAGGGCAGCCAGGAGGTCCAGGAAAGACTCCAGATGCAGGTGCCCTTGCTACCTCCTTTAGCCAAGGTGTGAGTGAACTTGTGCCACAGTCATGGTGCCAGTGGCTCTGCTGAGGGCTGAGCATGCTTAGTGGTGGCACAGCCAGTGCCATCACCCAGGTTTCCAAAAAAAGGGCTCTGCAAAGCCAGTGGGGCCTCGCGCCAGTGCAGCAGGGCAGTGGCTGAGAGATCTCACTCTATGGCAGCCTGTCATTTATACACAATTAAAATGTTAATCAGTTCTTCAAGGAAAAAACAAAAGGTTGCCCTGTAAACTGGCAGGCACAACCTGCTGCAAGAGGAGGATGAGCTGCTCCCCTGGTGTGCTCTCCCCAATGGCAGCGCAGGGCTGGGACAGGGCTGGGTGCTGGTCAGGAACCAAACACAGCTCTCCTGGCACAGCCAAACCACCACCCAGGCACTGGCATCGCGAGAGCAGCTGCACACCCACAGCTCCCAGCACCCTGGAGGAGAGAGGGAATGGCCAGGTGAGATCACAGGAACTGACAACCTCAGGCTGCCCCTCTATGCCCAGAAGGCCTGAAATGTACAGGAGCTACTACTCTCTTTTTCAGATTAAAATTGCACCTCTCTGAAAAAGCCATTCTTATGCACTTGGTAGGACATGGTCTCCAAGCTACAATACCTGTTCCCCTCTCATCCTCTCTCTTTTTCTCTCTTGGACCAGCTGGAAACTGGCCAGGCTCAGGCTGAAAAACTGGATATAGGGCCTGTGCAAGTGGATGGAGAAGGGAGGGCAGCTCCTCCTGCTGGAGCAGCAGGGAGGACACTGAGCTCCTCACACTGGTCCCAGTGCTAGTCTCAGATGCTGCCCAGCTCATCCAGCTGCTGCCTGTAGCTGTAACATCACTTTGAAGTACCAACATCTAATAACAGCCCAAGACCCTTTTTCTTTCCTACTCCTAAGTAAAGCCAAGTGAGATAGTTCCCTGTTTTTCTCAACAAGTTCTTATCTACTGTTGAGACCCAGCTGTACTGGGAAATCTGGAAAGGCAAGAGAAAGAGCAGGTAAGATCAGCACATACACAGTCCTCAGAAAAAAGGCGAGCCTGCTGGGACTGGGTCAGAAATTAATTTCTCACCATAGGCTCCAGAAAGTCCCCATGGTGGGGCAGGAGGAAGGCTGAGCCCTCCCATGGCACTGGTTGCTGGGGAAGGTCTAGAATGGGTGAGCCAGGCAGGATGGGATGACATGGCAGCTGTGCCACCTGCCAAGAGGGCAGAGCAAAAAGCAGGTGTGTGCCTGGAGGTGACAAACACCATCATAGCCAGGATTGCAGTGTTCCCATCCAAACACTCCTCTCATCCACAGGCTGCAAATTATGGCTTCAGCAGGCCTGAGTCACCCCTTGTAGCTGCCCACTGCTGGGGCTAGCCGGGCTCCCAGAGGGCTACTGCTCCTCCAGAGGAACTCCCCAGGTTTCAGCCTCTCTGCCTGAAAGTCCCTGCTCTGCCACAAAAAGCAAAAGATGCTTTATCTAAGTTCAGACCAGCTTCTCCACGTACCCCAGAAACCTGTTCATGGGGACGGAACCCAAACAAGTGAGAATCTGGCTGTGCTACTATTTGGCCTTTGCTAGTTCTCCTTACACAGATGAACATGACATTCCCAGATCAGTTTTGTCCACTTTGAACCCTCCTGCTGGGCCTTACCCTAATTTTGTTCTACCACCGCACAAGCATCTGGCAGCAGCCCAGAGCTGTTGGGGTTTGGGGGTCAGGAAGCCCAGTGGCACCTGTCACTGACCTAGTGGTAACCTCTCCTTCCCAACCCACACCTCAGCGAGCCTCCTCCAGAGCGAGAGGAGGGAAAAAAGAACCTTTGCACAGGAAATTTCTCATTAGCAGCTGGGTCAGGTGCAAACCGCGATTCCCTGGATTCGCCTGTGGGCACACAGCCTGGCCGGCACGGCAGCCGTGCCTTTGGGCTCTACATGATCCTCAGCTTAATTTTATCCCTGAATTGTGCCCTACCAGTCAAATAAGGAAACACAGATAACGAGCCACTTGATAACGACTGACCAGCACGATAACCCATAAGCAGGGACGGAAAGGCGTGGTTACTGCTAGCGGCGTTCCCCCTTCCTACAGCGTGGGGCGGGCGCTAAGGGCGGTATATTTTAATAACATCTTTGATGACCCGTCGGCAGATTGGGCAGCAGGCGTTGAGCTGCTTCTTCAGCTTAAGACCACAGGTGTTGCAGAGGCACATGTGTCCGCAGGTGTAGATCACCGTGTCCACCTCGCTGTCAAAGCAAACGGTGCATTCCCCATTCTTGCTGCTGGATGGCTCCGGAGGGGGAAAGACAGGAGAGATGGGGGGGCTCAAGGGAGAGCTTGGAGCAGTCACTGAGGAGGAAGGAATGAAAGCATTTAGTCACCAGAATGGTGCAAACCTGACACTGTACAGCACACATACTCAAGTCAGTTTCTAAGGCTGTTCTTTCCTTAGTCATTGCCTGGTTCGTTTGGCCAAACAACCCCCAGTGTATTCCAACCGGTAGCACAGTTACAGTTCCAGGCAGAGTCTGTTACCCCTTCTCTACAGATGGGGCAAGTGCCACATCCACACATTCTTTGAACAATTCTAGGGATGGTGATTCCACCACTTCCTGGGGAGCCTGTTCAATGCCTGGCCACCCTTTCAGTTAAGAAACTTTTCCTCATATCCAATGTATAACACCCCTGGTGCAATTTGAGGCCATTTCTTCCCCTCCTGTCACTTGTTACTTACAAGACAGACCAACCCCCACCCAGCTCCCCCATCCTGTCAGGGAGTTGTAGAGAGCCAAGAAGGTCTCTCTGAGCCTCCTTTTCTCTAGGCTGAGCCCTCCCAGTTCCCTCAGCTGCTCCTTGTGTTCCAGTCTCTCCTCCAGCTTTATGCCCTTCTCTGGACATGCTCCAGCACCTCAATGACTTTCTTGTCCTGAAGAGCCCAGAACTGAACCCAGGCTTTGAGGTGTGGCCTCACCAGTGCGCAATACAGGGGGACAGTTGCTGCACTGGTCCTGCTGGCCATGCTATTGCTGATACAAGCAACATGCAGCCTTTCTCTAGGCCATGACAATCTTCCCACTGCTTTGTGTTTTCCTACAGCTCCTTCTGTCAGCCTGGCAGGAAATGTAACATCTCCCCCTAACCTTGCCCTGCTGTCTTCCTCAGCCTCATCTCTCATCCCAAATTCCTGTCTTGGTGGGTGCCAAGGGCCAGGCTGTCCTTACCCAGCGATGACTCTGAAGCTGATGACGATCTGTTCACACTGAAGGCCATGTCCGAGTCACTGTCATACTGGGAGCCGCCGGGGGATCCTGAGGGCGAGACGGTCACTGGGCTGGACTGCACCGTGCCTGAGAACACAGGAGAGAGCTGAGCTGAGTGTGCTGTGGGCAAGGGACATCCTAAGCCCAGCTAAACAACCTCAATCTGATGAGCTGCTCTCACCCCACATGCACAGGCTGCTTCAGGGTAAAGTCCACCTGCTGAGTTAAGTGCTGCCTCTTAGTAGAGATACATGATGTGATGACTTTGGAGGTGCATCATTTTGGATGTGACCTCCAGTGCCTGGACCTCATTATAGCATTGTACAATGCCTGTTCAGTGCTTTTGTGAAGCAAAAACCAGGTTATCGGATGTCTGAGGCATAAAGTAACTTTCCCATAGTCCCAACCTCTCCAGCAGCAGTGACCTCAAGCTGTCGCTGTCTCACTGTCAGCTGGGAAAGGGCATTGCTTTGGATGAGGAAAATCTGCTTTACAAAGTCATCAACATCTGCTTTTCTGATAGAATCCTTGACAGGAGGAAAGGAGAAAGACTGTAACTGGTCACTAGCAATGGATCAGAAGAGTCAACTGATGCCCAAGCTGTGGCAGTGCTTGAGGAGCAATTACTGTGCTTAAACCAGAGCTGCGTTCACAAAAATCATCATCCTTACCAAGGCAGGAGTTTAACACCTGTTGGCTGGAACAGGGACTTTATAAAGAATCCCTTTTTAAAAAAAAGCCACTTGAAAAACAGCTGCCTCCCCCCACAGCCATCCCTGCCTGCTGCTTCATCTCTCCAGTCTCATCCATTTCTGGGGGACTTACACAGGCTTCACACATCACTCATGCCACCATGTCTTGCTCACTCTTGTTTGCAAACACAAGGTGAGATCAGGAGTTGCTTCCTCACACCAGTGAGCACTGTGAGTGCAAACCTGTAGCTGTGGTTCCGGACCAGAAAACTTCACACGCCAGGTGCTCCCTGAAATCCTTTCTTTTGGCTGCACTTACCCAGTATTTTGAGCTGGTTGATTACACCATGGATTGAAAAAAACACCCAGAGAGACTGTGAGGTGTCCACACACATCAGCATTCCTCGGCTGGCTCCATTCATCCCATGATGCACCTCTCCATTCGGCAAGACCATGAAACTGAGAATGTCGCCGCTGTTGAGGGCCGGGAATGCTCGGTAAACCACCCAGTACTCCTTGCGGTCCAAGAGAAAGTCTGGATCTGCTGGGAGCTCATTTGTCCGTAAAGTACTCGGATCACAAGAAGTGATGCCAAATGAAAGGGCCCCGTAGTACGGCAACCCAAGGTGTCCTACTTCCACAAAGAGGCTTTCACCGATGTGCAAAGGCCGGTCAGAAAACACCAAAGTCCTACTGCTTTCTTGCCAGTTGGTGCACGCAACCATCCGGTCCTGAGAAAAGGTGATGTCAGGGCCGCGGGTGGGGTGGAACCGCAGGTCTGTGTCCAGGAAGGCCGGGATGCCCTGCGCGTGGTGCCGCCGGTTTGGGCAACAGGGGATGATGTGGTTGTCTGTCGCAAGTCCTGGTACCCGGCTTAGGTTTAGGTTTGCAATTTTGGCCACCACTTGATTGTTCTCTAGTTCGTTGTTGTTGAAGTTGGCTGAATCGTGGTTGCTCTGTGGAAGGCAAGTGCTGAGCCGGGCGGTGCTGAGCCGGGCCGTGGTCATGGTCTCTGCAAACATGCTATCTGTGAGACAAACCCAGGGACACAGACATTAGAGTCAAGATACGACTGCCTACTATTATGGTTGTAATTATTATTTCAGCCTACAGATTCAGTTCTTCTGAATGGAAAATCAATGGAAAACACCAGCCAGAGGTGAAACACTAATTGGTGGGGCAGACAGAAGGCAGAGAAATAGCTCTATCTTGGCACAAGCCAAGGAAAAGCAAGTGTTTCAAAGTACCCATGTGATCTGGGAGTTCCCTGCATTGGTGAACTAAGAAAAGCTGTAAACCACTGTGGTCCTACAGTTTTCTCAGTAGAAGGGTCTAATAGCTTTGAGGTTAACATTTCAGTATCTTGTTGTCCAAAGGTCTTGTGCCAGTCAAATGCACAACACAGTGATGAAGAAACACAAGCATGAATAGATATTCTTTCCACACTCCTTGTCATTGCCTTACACCTGTGTCCAAGCACAGGTGTCTCCAGGAGAGGTCATTTGAAAGATTTAAAGCCTCGTATCTCAGGAGTGTTCTCAGCCCTACAGAGATTTTGAATGGAGAGCTTGTCACAAAAGCTACTTCCTGCAGGTGTTAGAAAGATTTTCCCTTTTCACAGCAAAGGGAAAGTCAGGATGTTGATTCTTCATTCATTTCCCAGATTTTTCTCTTTGGCCATGCCAGGCTGGGGAACGATGTAAAGGTGCAGAGAAGTTTGGGAGTGTCCTTCCTTCTTCCTCCAGCCCTACCCAGAGGGCAACCTGGACACTTGACTCCTCAAACCACTGAGCAAAACTTTGGGAGAAAGAGAGAGACAAACACATCCTCTATGACATCACAGCTGTAGCAAGAAGTTTGGGTCCTCTGGTGCTCCACATGGCCATGCATTGTCTTGATTCCCGAGGCATTTTGGGGGGGGTTTGGTATTTGAATAAAAAAAACCACCATCAGAGTACAGGTGCTCCCAGGCAGTCTTTCACTCTGCACATTTGGATGCCGCAGGCTTGACAGGGGGTGTGGGGCAGAAAGAAACTCCCATCTAATGAGGAACAAGTGCTCTGGTGAAACAGCTGCCCTGGCCAACACAGCAAACGCTCCTTCTGCTCTGTGATGAGCACCAGAGGCTGAAGTGCGTCGCAATTGCAATTACAGGATAAGCTACTGGTAAGGTTTAATTACACATGTGAGACACAGCAGACAGGGAGAAATGTTGTTTATATGTAGCCTTCTCGCCTATAAAATAATTGGCACCATTCAGAGGAATATGTGATGGAGCTGCCTGCCCACTGGACTAACCATTTCACAGCTTATTGCTGGTGTCTGCTCTGTGCCAGGATGGCTGCACCATCCCCTCGAGCAGGTGCAGCTGAGCTTGGCTGTTAAAACTCAATCAGCTTCTAGGAGCCTCTGGGAAAGGGCAACACTCTTGCATTTTAAAATGATTCCCTGTGGTGTAGCCCAGTTCAAAACCCTCTATCTAACACTGAATTTATTTGCAATTTCAGTGCTGAAAAAGTCATGAAAGGAAAGTCATTCCATGGCAGTCGGCTTGGTTTGCTAATGGGAACAAATTCATCCCTTTTTGCAGCCCTCCCCAAGGATGATGCCTATAAATCAGCCAGACACCACATGAATGCAGCAATCTGTGTGATGTCCATGTGTAAGGGAAGGGTAAGCCGGGTCATATCTGCAAACCCAGACCCTTAAACTGCCAGCTGGGATGGGACCAAGGCCAAGAGTGGAGAGAGGGGCTAGGGAAGGGCTGCAGGAAACTCTTGGGCAATAGATGGTAGTTTTCCAATGGACTGGCAGTAACTGGTAGCTGGGAAAGAATGAAGTCAAGAATGGTCACCTCTGTCTCCTCAGTCCCTGGGACTTTGCTGTAAGCAGCACCATGTTTTTCCATGCCACAGCAACACACCCAGCTCAGAGAAAGCTGGGTGAAGTTACAGGTAAAGATTTCCACTTATCTCTTCAGATGGCTGCAATAATGTGCAGCCTTAGGACTTTCCATCACTAACATCTCTGCAATGTATTGCTTTCTGCATCCCTACTGCCAGGAAAACAAAAATGGTTAATCTGAGGTACAAAACCAACAGCAAAATAATTATCCTGAGTTCCCCACAGAAATGATCAACCAAATAGAGGAAGCTATGGGTCCAAACACATACTTACCTAGTATTTGCACTTCATGAGTAATTCCATAGACATCTATGAGTGCCCAGAGAGGACCGGACACTTTAATACCACAGTGAAACAATATTGGGTCTTCGTCATTAATACTGTAGAAGACTCTCCCATGACGATCAACCCAGAAGGCCAAGATATTGTCCCTCACAGCAAACCTCTCTGGCAAAGCTTTGGCCCAGTATCCAGGACGGGTCACCAGGTCTGGACAGGCATACTTTGGTATCTCATCAGAGCTCATCTGTGACGGGTCGTGGATGGTGAAGCCAAAGCGCAGGGCCCCGCTCCAGCCGTGGTGCACAGCCACCAGCTTCAGCCGGACCTTCTCGTAGAGGTGGATGGGCCGGTTGGTGAAGGTGACCCCGTTGCAGAAACTGTTCCTCCGTGTGGCCTTGCGGGAGTGAATGTCCAGGCGAACGTTCTTGCCTTTGGCTTGGGAGTGGAAACGCGGTGGCTCCGTGATGGCGAGGACCGAGCGTCTCTCATGGCTGCTGTTGGGCAAACTGTAGTAGGGGCGGCTGGAGACAGACCGGGTCTGGTGGCTTGTGTCTGCAAAAAGAGAAACCAGGGGCTCTGTCAGAAGTGCTTGACCCGAGCCATGTGTTGGCTCAGCCCTGCCTTGCCGAGTGTGCCTTGCACTCCTCACTAGGACCCGTGCTATTTAACCTTAAAACATCATGCTTAGTCACAAACTCCTCTTTGTTGTCCCAGTTTGGCCCTCAGCTTTATGCAAATACAAGGCAAACATAGCTCTCAGGGCAAAGGTTAGGCAGCTTCCCTTCTACACCCTGCAAAGCTGGATGGAAAAGAACATCCTTTGTTCCCATCAGATGCATCCTATTGCACTCGGAAAGGCTTAACACTTGTGACTGTGGCTCTGAGCTTCCTATTTGCAATGCATGTGTTGTTAACTCACATGGTGGCCAGTCACACCAGCTCTGAGAATGGTCACTGTTAAGGTCAGAGATGCTCAAGATGAACATGGATGTAGGAGACTGATTTTTGTGAGACATGGAGCCACTGGCTTCTCTGTGTCTCAATTTTGTACAATGAACAGGCACTTTTGAACAACACAAATAAACCAAGATATTTAGCAGCTGGAGCACTACCTCTGCATCACCAGGCTGTTCTTCCGGAACTTTCAACTCAGCCACTGGTTCAGATATCAGATGCAACTGGCACATTAAGGAACATTTCATCCTACAAAGCCTTGACTTTACATGGAACCTTCCATTTGAGTTCAAAGCACTTTATAAATGATGATTGTTTTCAGCTTCACAGCACTGCAGATGGCACAGAAATCCTGCCATCCTCGTTTTACAGATGGGAGAAGGAGAATTTATGGGTGAGATCTTGCAGCATTTTAAGTCAATAGCAATTTTGAGACCAATTTCAAGAAAAGCAGATTTGGGGACTTAAAGTGAAGTTCACACAAGCATGAAGCATAAATGAAAAAAGCTCAACTTTTAATCTTAAACCTTAGCTATGAGCTCCCTGAGGTGGAGACAACCTCTTCTGCATATCCTTGAACACATGAGGTTTTGCTCCAGGACTTGGGCTTCCATCACACCCCCACCACCACGGTGCTACAGGCAATTCGGTCTCCCCATTTTCCACCCACTCCACCTCTCCTCCTCACTGCACCTGGCTTTGTAAATTTTTATAGCAAAGTGGAACGTATCCTGAGTGCTCAAAGTCATCCTGTTAAATATAAAACTACATCACATGCTCACATTCATTTTGAACTATTTTGCCATGTTTGAAGCTTTAGAAGCTGCCTGCCTGGCCCTTCCTTCAAGCTTCTTCCTCCTTGTGTGTAACCCCAGGCTTTGCTTCATGACAAGGGAAGGATTTCCTGATGCTTTTCTCACTTGGAAAAAAACATCAGAAGACGTCAGGAGCTCAGCTGGGAGAGCTGGTAGGAGGCTGCAGTTGTGATACCTTTTTCTGCAAGCAAAACCATAGCAGATAGGGCAGGAAGAGGCTGGGACCTGCATTTGTGTCTGAATTAACAAGAGGCACTAAGCAACTGCTGCCTCTACAAATGGGAGAGAAGAGGGGTGGCAGGCAAGATCTGAACACAGGATTAGCCCTTGAAATCAGGCACCTGCGACAGGAGTCAAAGAGCTACAAAGGCAAAAAGCTCCTGTTTGCAGCAAGACGAAAAGAGCAATCCTAAATTGTGACAGGAAAATGCAGTGGCTGAACAAAACGGGTTTTGTGACCCTTCGTTCTGCACGTGACAGTCACTATGTAGTACCAGGTAATGGCTAATCCTGCTGTACACCGATGTAAATAAATACATGTGTGCTCTTACACCAGTGGGAGGGGGTCCCCATTTCCATCGTAGGGTCATGAAGGCAGAGTCCTGGGGCAGACAGGGAGGAGAGAAGTCCCCAGGCATTAGATCCCCTGGGACACTGTCCCTGCCCTCCCAGCAGCACTGTGGGCCAGGCATCCTCCTCCTGTACTATTCCAGTGCAGGACAGGGTTCCTGAGGTATCTGGCGTCAGCCTTGGCCGTGCTTGTAGGAGGTGGGGGGATTTCTTTGCATATTCCCAGGAGAAATCTCATTTCTTGCCTCCTGAACAGCTAAAATGCAGAAATGGCTTCTCTCATCACAGACCCACCCAGCTCATGTGGGTGCTGCTCCATGTGTCTGTGTGTTCCCAACAGATGATGCTGCTGCAAAGGAATTGTAGTTGGGGGTTCCTTAGCAGAGAGAGGCAGGATGACATGAACCCAGCCAGCAAACAGTGCTGGGCGAGTGACCCTGAGCAGAGAGGAGTGACCTCTCTCCTAACCTTCCCCACACTGGCTCCCCATTTTCCACAGGGGATTCACAGAGTCTTTGTGCTGTTCAGCTGGGATCTGAGTTCAGCAGAGCCACCAACAGGTGCTGCCAGGACAGACTTGGAGGGGCTCCTGCAGGATTGAGTGGGCCTAGTGCAGCTCTTTCACATCACACCCTGCTTGGCTGGGCAACAGCCTCCCCAGATGGAGAATCTCTCATTTTATACCCTATTGAGCTGCTTTTTCTTCTAAAATGGTTAAAAACAACACCCTCCTGTGAAAGCAAGGGCCCTGGCCTCAATGTTCTCATGTTGGCCAGGTGGCAGACAGAGAGAAGAGAGCTTTTGTTCTCCTCTCCACTATTCCAATACCCTGCTTTCCACTCCCAGTGCAGCACCAGCCTTCCTCCCACATTGACCTGCTGGAGAAAAGACACATGTGACGGAACATGGTGGGATGTGATGCCCCCAGCACTGCTCCTGGGCGGGTTCTTCTCACGCCACTTTTGAAAGGCACAGAGGACCGAGTGACAGTGCCAGCAGCACAAGTGACAGAAGAGCAATGACACCAGCACCCACTTCAAATGCAGCTTTGGGTCCACCCTGCCAGAGAGGAACTTGGGGCCAGGGTCTGGAGCTTTTTGTTTTGTTTTTTTAAAAACAGGAAAGTATATTGTGACTACACAATAGGAAAGTCCCCAGAAGGAAATGAATGAATAATTTATTTATAACATCGTCCCCTCCTCGCATGAACACCTGCCCGTTGCCACTGGGAATAAAACCTGACATAACCCGAGGCAGGAGAGGCAGAGCTTTCCCACTGAAACATGCCTGAAGCTGATCTGGGGCATGTGCTTTACTCATTATGTACTGATGGGGACTAGGCAAGCTCAACAGGATGTTTGTGCCTTTGAATTGCTCTAATTTGCAGCTCAGCTTCCATAGTTTGGAACACATTTCAGTCCCTCTGCTGTTTCTCCAAATCCTTTCCTCTCCTGCCTGTGCTTTTCTACCCAAAAGCCAGTCGGTGGGATAATGACAGCCAAGCTCGTGGCAGAAGTGCCACCCTATCCAAGGGTGCCTGACAGGCAGCAAAGAGCTATGCCAACTCCTTTTTTCAGCTATGAGATTCCTCCAACACTTTGAGCAAGTAATCTCTTCTCTTTCTGCCTCACTTCCCTGTCTGAAAGAGAGTAACACTATTCCTCCACCAGACAGGAAGCTAAATGGATTGAAAAATGCAAGGTTCTCAAACACTTCAATCCCTGAGCCCTGTAAACATGTCGGCAGGCTGGCTACATCATCACACATGAGTCCCCCTGAGTGATGCCTTGAGGTTCCATCCAACATTTTCCTTATTTTTTATTCCATTTTTCCTCCCTAGTCTCACCAACTGCAAATACGATGCTCACAGCATGTCCCTCAAATGCACAAGGGGGACTTCAGCATACATAAAGTAAGGCAGGAAAATGGAAGAAAAAGGTGAAGGATGAAGAATGGTCTAAGGCTCCTTACTGCAATGTGCAGAAGAAACTCTTTTGACAAGGCAGCATTTCCATCCATGTCCTTACAGTGTCAGACAACACTGAAATAGATTTGGGTTATGAGGGCCCATGCTCTCAACTGAACATCTGAAGGTACACCTGCTTTCTAAAAGGCCAGCACATTCACTTCAGAGGTTATGCTGACCTTTGAAGAGGTATTTTAACAGACATGCACTTTGCATTTCAAAAAGGTACACCAGGCAGACCCTGGACAAATTCCACATATTTATCATGGTTCCGGTTCTAAAAATAAACATTTTTTTCACCCAGTTGTTCACAGTATCAGGTTTGCAGTGGCACTGTAATCCCACTGACAGCAGCAGACAAAATTCAGCACAAGAGCCCTCTCTAAGGCTGCTGCTCTCTGGGGTGTGGGATGGAGGAGGCTGCTCAGCTGGGGAGTGACCTTAAACCAGATCGATCCTGCCTTTACTTGCCTGGACAAGCCAGGCAGGAATAATATCCCTAAAATGAGGGAGAGGGAATAACGTTCAAGGGGACCAGGACAACAGCAGTCACAGTGAGGGCAGCCTGACAAGAGGAGGAGAGGAGCAGTGCCTCCCCAATGCATCACTGATAAATCCAAGGTCTGCAACAAAAGACATTCCCTGGGTCCCACAGCCCTTTCCTGAGGACCCCCTCTAAGTAAACCCATGGCAAGAGACACACATGATCACAAAGGATCCTGTTTAGTGCCAAACAGGGATGTGTACTGGATACAGAGAGGATGTCAAGGGAAGAGAAATTACTGGGACCACCACCCAGCTCACAGCAGATACGGCTCATCAGCAGACTGAGGACTGTGGTCTCCCTCTATTGTTCATAGAAAGGCTGAGAGGCAGCAGTGTGTGGTCTGAATCTATCAAGTCTCACTACACAGGTGAAAGGGAATCCACCAAACACACTCACATCTTATCTTTATGGCTGCTGCTTTATCTGTTACATGAGAACCTTCTCCTATTACAGTAGATAGTTGGGTCACTGCTGCTGCAACACCCCTGTTGAACATTAAACAAGGTGTCTGGAGAGACAGGGCAGGTGGCTTTTGCTTTGTGACAGGAAAATCCCAACAGGTGGGGACAACAAGAAGGCCAAGTTCACTGCGTGACTGCAAGCTCATAGGAACACCCCTCATGGACTGAAGTCGACCCCAGTGTGGTGCATCAAAGCACAGCCCTCACCACACTCATCCCACAGCATCTCGACAGCCAGAGATGATGCAGCCAAACACTGGAAGGCTGGGAGAGCCAGACTAGGCTGTTACTGTTGATAACAAACATTAACAGCAACATGATTCTCCTCCAATGCAATCTTATCTTCTGAGAGCAAAAGAAAAAGATCTGTTCCCATAAAAATTTAGTACTGCCTAGATTTTTCTTTTAAATACAGAAAATGTGTCGGGGAGCTCTGTGGGAAGCCCTGGTGTCATCTATTCCACAGTCACCAGTGTGAATTTGTAAAGTTAGGCTACCAAAGCCACTAAAAGGCTGCTACAAAAAAAGCTGTCCTCGTTTCTGAACGTCCTGCTGGCTCAAACACTGGAAAACTCAACAATTAATAAATATCCCCCATGTAAATTCCTGTGGTTTGTATGACTAGTCCAGAGCCCTGCTTTGATGGAAGGTCTCCATGCCTGGTCCTCTAACCTGAAACAAACTTCCAGGGAGTTAAAAAATTGTTCACTTTCAATAGAATGATCCCGAAATTGAGGTGTTAAGAGCCTGTTACGAATTACAGGAAATGTGACATTTTTGAAGAACCATTTGTGAAGGAGGGGAGGAGGAAAGACAGAAGTTGTTTTTTCATTAAAAGAAGGTGTGTTGTGGGACTGAGGTGACTCTCAATGCAAATATTATAGAACAGTTCAGAAAAATCCCTGGCAGAGAACAGGGATTGATTTGAGCTTGCAAAATCAAGTTTTGCAGGTAAACCCTCTGGCTCTGTGGCTAATGCTTGAAACCAAACATTTTATGGGAGATTTAAAAAACAAATGCTAAAATCTACTTTTTTTCTAGGTAGAGGCTAACGACACCATTTACTGTGGGCTTCTGGGAGGTCCTTCATGAAAATAGAGAGGTATTTGCCCTACAGCATTTGGCAAAATCCTTTAGTTCTCATCCTTTTACTCAAACCAGCAAACACAGGCAACTCCAGCAACTTCAGGATGCTCCATCTCTTTTCTCCCACTATGTCCTCCGGAAATGAGCTTCTGCATTTCTGGAGCTCCTTTCAACTGTAGCCCTTTCCTTGCAGTGGGAAGCTCATATCAAAGTGCAATCACATCCTGAAAAAGAACGTTTGCCTTGACAGGAAATCCAAGATCTCCTGGTTATCTGAACATCTGATGACAACAGCATTGGAGCCAAAAGATGGCAAGTGCAGCTGAAACACCAATGTCTCCCTCCCAGAAACCACCAGCTGGCTCCAAGCAGAAAATAAAACATGACAGAAGTTCTGATCTAAGGATGGAAAGTGCTGATGGCAAATCCTCCATGACCTAGAAGTGATCACAGAGCCCCAAAGGCTGAGGAGAGACAGTGCTCTCCCAGATCAGGCAGGAATACTCTCACAGCCCACTTCCAGACCTTCTGCTTGACTTTGCTTTTGGTGGTAAAGGAAATCAAACATGACACAAAGAAAGACAATGCAGGACTTCAATGGTGAGGCATTTTCAGAGCAAAGTGGGGAGCCCTGAGCTAAACCAATGAGGTCTGGTGGATCAGGCTGTACAGCAGGATCTGCTATCAAAAAACCTAATGTTGGGCCTGCAAGTAAAGGTATGCCCACCCACACTCCCCTCCATCTCCCTGTTCCCCTGTCTCTCTCCTGTTGTGCCTCTCATTGTCTGCATGCAGGAATTGTGCTGCGGAGTTGGCCCCATCTTTATTACAGGCTTTTAGTTCTCCTGCATATAAATAGCACTAAGTATACACAGAAGCCAGCGATTAAGCACGGAAAAAAATCTCCTCTTCCATGTATTATTAGCGAATCTGGGTCAATGAGTCTGCAACTCTAGTAACAAATTCTTAGAGTTGGTTAATGAGAGACAGAGCGGGAGCGAGCGGGATGGAGAAAAGGCAGGATTCATGCCATAATCCCTGCTTAAGTCTCTCAACGCGAGCGATGAAAGCAGCTGCATGATAGATGAGCAGCCCTGGAAATGGCACAGCTTATTGTAATCTGTTACATGGGCTCGACACCCAAGTCCACTGGCTCGTGTCAGTCCGAAGGCCACGCTCACGAGCCAAAGAGCTTTGATAGATGTCATGGATTTGAAAGTCATGCAGTATGGGATGCAAAACTAGACAAAATTTTTGGTTACTGGCTAAAGATAGAAACATCTTGTCAAAAATAATCAGTCAGCCACTCTTTACTATAGCTCTTATTGGGAATTTTCGGACTATGCTCTCACTAATATGCTGCATATCCATTCATACACCGTGAGAGCAAACCTGTGCCCCTTACTTGATGTATTATGGCTTTGCAAAATTGTTACTTTCTTCAGAAAGTGACGTTTAACTTGTGGAGAGCAGAGGGCTCTCAACTCAATTTATCTTCTAGTCCTAAGCTCAGAGTCCATCACGCAGTTTTGGGAGGTGATCAAAAGTAATGAGAAGTGAGCAGCTGATGTCTTTCAAAGTAACTCCACAAATGATTTCTGAGGACTGCTAGATTGGAAGACTAACTATTTTCTGAATCTAAATGCTTAGCTTGCCAGTCAGTGATTAAAATATTTATTTTTGTGATTTACTATTTTCTTTGTTTTCTAGAAACAGACAATATGCACCATAACACAGAGACCATTAAAAGATGCAACACTAGTCTGGAGGAATGAACACAGCTGGAAACCCAAAGATGGGAGGAGAGGAGCAGAGATGTGGACAAAACCCTTCATGTTCTCTGGGGTAACTGCATTTTGCTTTGGTTTACTAAATTCATATAGAAATGGGGTTCAAGCTCCACAGATTGACATGCTAAACTATTTCTTCTCAATGGCTGTCACTTTGGATAGGTCTGAAGCCCAATACCAACTTCTCATGCATCAATTTGGTTAAATCAAGTGCATTGTGCTCAGTGCAAGTTAAGCCTAGCTTAGGAGATCAGTAGCCAAGGGCCCTACTTCAACAGTGGCTTTGCTGTTCTGTCACACACCATTTTCTTCGTGCACTCCCTTCTTCCACAGCCTAACCAAGGACATCCCTACAGCACGTGTCTCAGGGTGCCTTTTTCTCTAATGACAGCACCTACAGCCACTAGAGGAGAAGGACTGCCTTCAATGGCTTCAGTGCTGTACAGAATGGCTCAGATATGGATTTTCATGGCCACAAGATAGACACAAAGATATTTTAATTTCATAGGATATTGTGCCAGTGGGGTCTGTCTCAAAGATCCCTTTCCCTTCCTCCCTGCTCCAGGCCAGCAGCATTCGCTGCAGCAGCAGGGGTTGCAGAAACACCCGAAGAACAACCCAGGAGACCCCGAAAACCTCCTGTATTAGTAAGTGCTGATGGGCCCTCAAGGACACCACATGGCTCTTGCTTTGAGGAAGGGACGGACCCTGTTGTTGGGTCTGCAGGAGATCCATCACATGTTCCTGACTAATCCCTCTGCACAGAAAAGATCTTTGAGTAGTTCTGACAGATTTAAAAAAAAAAGGGTTGGTCTCCTTGCCCCCAATTCCTCTCCATTAATTCTTCACTTCCAAGACAACTTTTCCCGTACAGACAGTATAAACAGCTCAGGACTGGTCTTCAGAGCAACACATTATGTTTCAAAAGTATTGCTCTATACCAGTGTTTTCATTTTCCAGTCATGACTGGGATTTGTTGAAGAGTTACAAGAACGTATGTATGGCATAATCACTGACATTGAAATGGTCCATGCCCTCACCCTCTCCTCTTGCTGCCACAGCAGCACGTAACAGCCATTAATGCAAATAGACTCCCTGTTTCCATTGAGCTTTTTCTTCAGAACAGCTGTATCAAGTCATCTGCACTGGGGATTTATAAACAGTGACCATGTCATTCCAATGTTAACGGCTTTTAATGAAATTGAAGAATGACATGCATTCCCATTTAATATCCTCAGAGCTGCAGTTTTATTCCATCCCATGGTTTCAATACAGCGCTCATGGAAAGAGTGCTGGATCTTGGCACATCCTTCCCACAGCCCATCAATGTGTTGCTTCCAGCACAGACAGGAACAAAAAGTGGGAAATAATTTTGTTGTCTCCCTGATGCAGGAAACCCACCCATCCCCTACAGACAGGCAGCGTCATGGCACGAGGGACATACCACGAGGGCAGCATGTGACACAGGGAGAAAAAAGATTTGAAGAGTAATAGTGGCAATTTAGCTTCACTTTCGATGCATTGTTCTCTGAAAATCCCCCAAAAGCCAGTGTTTACGTTATCTTCATCCCTCAGGATTCAGGCTGTAAACAATTTACACATACGCCTTTCCCACCTCCAAAAAGCAAGTTTGGAGAAAGGCCAGGACATAAGATGTGCTGTCAGAGCCCTCCCAGGTCTGTGCCTGTAATGTGGGTGACTCAGGTGGGGTGTGTGATGCTCGAGCTGAGGGCGTTACAAGCAGAGTGTGATTTCCACACTCACTAAAAACACATAAAAACTTTGCTCTAAGCACAGGAATTGTCCAGCTCCAGGACTACAGAGGAAGAAAAGCTGCAGATGATGGGGCTCTGAGCAACCTGTTCTAGTGGAAAGTGTTCCTGCACATGACAGTGGGCTAGAACAAGAGGAGCTTTCAGGTCCCTTGAAGGGCAAGATCATCACTCAGAATGATAGAATCATAGAATTGATTGGGTTGGAAAAGACCTCCGAGATCATCAAGTCCGACCCTTGGTCCAACTCCAGTCCCTTTACCAGATCATGGCACTCAGTGCCACGGCCAATCTCAGTTTAAAAACCTCCAGGGATGGGGAATCCACCACCTCTCTGGGCAGCCCATTCCAATGCCTAAGCACTCTCTCTGCAAAGAATTTTTTTCTGATCTCCAACTTAAATTTCCTCTGGCAGAGCTTGAGCCCGTGCCCCCTTGTCCTATTGCTGAGTGCCTGGGAGAAGAGACCAACCCCCACCTGGCTAGAACTTCCCTTCAGATAACTTCCCTTGATGTTGCAAGTGCCTGGCCATTCACTCCTGTCTTCAGCTTTTTCCAAGAAAATCTTATGATAAAAGGAACAAATCTGCTATTTTAGTTTGCTTCATGATTTTTACAGAAGTCTCTTGTCTTTATCTCCTTTCTTCATGGTGGTTTTCTAAGGGTCTCCTTTTTTCTGCTCCTAATTACAAATTCTCTATACTCCAAGAACAGGAAAGAATTCAGTATAAAAGAAGAAAACAGTGGAGCTATTTCAGTCCAGAGAGGGATAGATAACCAGAGAACCACTAGACTTAACAGGGATTTTGATCTGTCCTAAGGGAGCCACAAAACCATGGGACAAGGGGGAAAAAGGCCTCTAGGAAGGTGTTCTTCCCAGCAAGCCCTGCCTCCAACACGGTGCATCATTTTTAAACTGTGTCCACAATTCCTTTTATATTTACATACAGTCTAAACAGTGATCTGGCAGTAAGAGGGGAAAATGCTCTGGGAGGAATGCATGGCTGAGGAAGTTAAATAAAGAAGTGGCCAGGTCTTCAATCACCCTATATTTTATATATACAAAGGCTGCGATTCCACTAAGCTTTTCCAAAACAGTATGTAAAGAATCCAAAACAGGACAAAGGGATGGTAATAACTGGTTATAATTAAATCGGGGAGAAAGCACAGCTCTTCCATCTGTGCCAGGCTCATTTCCCTGGAGGCATTGCTAAGCATGAAGGGACCAGTGGTGGGAACCAGTGGGACTGGTGGGACTGGGAACTCTTAATGGGTTACAGGTAAAACTGCAAAGGGCTGAGCCCAGCCTGCCCTGGTGGGTTGCTGCCTCAGGCCAACACAGCCCCAGAAGGGAGATTTCACATAAATTTAATACTGGCCAAACTCTCTTTCCAAGTCATCTGAAGAGCTGATGACTTAACTCATATACATTCCAACCTGTACAATAGTACTACATTTTTTGTTAGTTGTTTTAGTTATTCAGACAAACGAGCTGTATTTTTTTTCTAAACACAGGACAACTTCAGAAACAAATCCAAAAAATTTAGAAATAAAAAAAAAAGAAAAAAAGTAAAGTTTTGGTCCAGAAACATAGGAAAACATTCAATTAAAAAAGATGCATCCTTTTTCTTTCGCTGAAATTTTCTAAAATGCATAGTTTTCTGCTAAGCTGTGAAGCCAGTCTGAGAGGCAGGTGGTTGTGCAACACTTGGCTGCTGCATGGCTAAGCTATGAGATCCTTTTCCATGATATTTGCAGGAATTAATAAGAGGAAAGAAGACTCACTTCAAGACATTAAACTGTCCAAACTGAAGAAAATACAATCATACCATTACTGGACACACTATGACTTCAGCTCCTTCCTTTACCTCAAATGTCTTCAATTATTTCAACACAAAAAGGCTTTGAGCTAGAGAGGTTTATTTTTAAGCTTCCATGTCAATCTTAATTCCAGTGGGATTTGATCCCAGCACACCTAAATCGACATCAACATTTTTCTCCTTTTACTTTTCCTTTGTGGTACGCCAGCCAAGAGATGGTAGAGGCAGGTGAACCAAAGAAATCTGGAGATGAGAGACAATTCCTTGCCTTGTTGAAGATAAATGACCACTCTTTTTGGCCAGAAAATGGGCAAAGCCTTTTTACACTTCTTCCTCCAGAGAAAAGAATCATTCCCAAGAGATAGGTAAAGGTATGAATTACAGAGCAAACAGCACAGCAAATGTCCAGGTATCAAGTACTAGTTTACATCCTGTTCTCACCTTTTTAAGGTGGAATTTGGACCATTGTTCAGCAGAACACACTTTGCCAATATCTTCACAACAGTTCACTTCAGAGCTGCAAGCTGTTGTTATTATTATAGCTGTATTTCTGGGGGGAGGTGTGTTCTTCATAGATCATTTGCACCTATAAACCCACACTGTATGGTAAAACAGAACACTCCTTAGTAACTATGGCATTGGAAATTTTAGAAATCCCACATGGAACAATATAAACAGCTGTCTAAACCCTCCCATTTCCACCCAGATGGCTCTTGTTTCAATTAACGGAATCAAACTGATTCAGAGTCACCCACTGGCCTTGTTTGGATTTACTTGGAAAAACACACCTATAAATAACATCTGAAAAAGTGTGGGGAGAAAGAATTTGTTTCTCTTTGGGTGGTTCTTTGGGTTCTTTTTTTTTTTGTAGAACAAAATTTTACTACCAAACAAAAAATACACAATTATGTGTTGACAGCTTAGAGCTCCTGTGGTTTTGGCCACGATAAAACACTGGCAGCAGCACAACTACATGTTGTCCCTCTGCTTCTCCGAAATAGATGGCACCCAGTGTCTCCCACTTGCATCATTTCCCTGGGACTTCTGAGCTGGAGACATGCTGAAAAAGGGATGCCAAATGTACAGAAAGCCTGAAATCATCAAAATGGACCCACACAGGAGCTTTCCCTGGTCCCAAATCCATCAGACATTGGGTGCTATGGGTGTCACTGTTCATGGAGCATCTTCTTGAAATACAAAATCCAAACAGTCACTTGCAGAGCTGCAGGAAAACCCTCTCCCAAGCTCATTGCAGAGATCTGCTGCTGGCAGAAGCAGGGACACTCAGCTTCACCCAAACCTGCCTGCATCCCACAGATGGGCACATTCCCACCATTCCCAGCCATCCAGTCCCTTCCCAGCCAGCACATTGAGGAACTGGCTTCAACTGAAGTGAGCTGCACTCAAAATGTCTAAAAATAATGCTGAAAATCATCTGAATGACAGCGGCCAATGTCCATCCGGGCACAGCTCCGTCCATCAGCTCAAGTCCATTGAGGACGTGCTGCGTGTGCCACAGAAAGGTGTGCCTGCACTCTGGTATGTGTCTGATCACAGAATCAGTCATGTAGGTTAAAAAAGACTTCCAAGATCTGAGTCCAACCTGTCAACCAGACCAGAGCACTGAGTGCTGTTTCCAGTTGTTCCTTGAACACCTCCAGGGATGGGGACTCCACCACCTCTCTGTGCAGCCCCTGCCAATGCCTCACAATCCTTCCCATAAAGAAATTCTTCCTCCTGTCCAACATGAACCTCCCCTGGCACAGTTTGAGGCTGTTTCCTCTTGTCCTGTCACATGTTACCTGGGGGAAGAGGTTGACTCCAACCCTCCATCACCAACCAAGCCCTGCCCAGACAACTTTCTGAACAATGGTCACTTCCCTGGAGATAGAGCGTTTCAAGTCCCAAACCCCACAGCCCTCCAAAGCAACAGAATGTCGAGATGCAAGGCAGCATCACTCCCTTCAGCTACTCTTTCACTGCCACAGAGAGAGACAAGTCACAACCAACGCTACCAAAACCACTGTTAGTTCCAGGGTAAAAGATTATGAAAAAGACAGGGAGAGTTTTGGAAGAGCATTCATTGGGTAGGGGAGAGATTTGAGGTGATGAGTCTACAGTGATGAATGACAGCTGGAGATGCACAACAGCAACCACTCCAAAGTGATGCTCTGGCTTAGTAAAGGAATAGGCACAGAAAGGGGAAATACAGCAATATAAGCACAGGAACATCCCAAGTGCTGATCTATGCAACATTTCTGCCCATCACCTTTAGTCCATTGGAAAAGAGTGCTCAAGGAGTGCTCAACGCAGGGCTGTGTTCAGGATACAAGGAGCAGGGAGCAAATTAGGGAGGGGGAGACTATGGTCAAGATCCAGAGGAACACAGGGAAGGCTTCTCTCTCCTTCTGGAACTGTCTAATGAGGTGATACCATTAATCTCATCTCAAAGGAAAATCTGAGCAACCAGATAAGGGCTGCTTGACATGGTTTGGAGATTGATTCTACCAGTGTGTCCATAGATTTCAGTGTTTACAAGAGTCCTGTTAATTCACACGGGTATATAAACATTTACTAAATAAGAATGCATACAAAAGATGGTTTGAAAATAGTTTGGTTTAAAATGAGAAGCAGTTTTGACCTCTCTGGGAGGAATGTACCTCTGCCCTCCACTTGGAGTTGGTGAGCTGAATGCTCAAAGAGGGTGGGAGAAACAAGGAACATGGTCAGAGAGCTGGGAAGCAAATTTTTATTTTTGTTTTGCTTCTAAATCTGGCTTTTAATATTTCTAAGACCATTTTGAAAGAAACATGATCCCTCAAAACACAATTTTGAAAAGAGTCTAATTTTGAATCAAAATAAATCTTCAAGAAGAAAAATGCTAACATTCCTATTAAGTGATAAACTCTGGCTGTTCCACTTAGGGCTGGAATTTCAGGGAGAAAGGGCTTCACAGAGAATTTTATTAACTGATCATCAGTGTACTTGTGAGGCAGATGAACCATCAGCACAGCCAGAACTCTGAGCTGTGAGGGACTCCCTGGCACCCACAGAAGGGAAATAATCTCCACCGCTATTAAAAAGTGCTGGAAACCATCATATTGAGGGAGGAGAGGGCAGTTTAAACTGATTCATTAATTATGAATATTAAAAAAATCCAGTTTTGAAGATTAGTTCGTAACGAGTCAAACTTCCACTATTGTTCTGCTCAGTAAAATCAGACTCTCCAGACAGCATCTGTCAATCTGATTACTATGCAGTTAAATGAGGGAGAAAAAAATTTGTTCCCTCACCTGCAAAAAGCTATCTGTGCCTTGTAATTATTTGCCTTGATAAATTTAATTTACTTGAGTTTTCCCTTCTAGATTTGACTGGTCAAGTTAAACCATAAAGATTATTCATGGAAAAGCAACCACAGTTGGTTACTAGGATACAAAAAAATCACTTAGTACATTCCTCCAATGAATAATCCCAGCAGAACACACACAAATTCAATAAATTATGAATTTCTCTTTCTCTGTTACATAAACACTGGGGTTGCAAAGGCATTTCTTGGAACCCTTTAATATAAATTCATCTCTTAATTACTATGCAATATCAAAACAAACAAAGGGGATAGCTGAGCATTGCAGGTGAGCTGCATCCTTTGTCTAGACATGGAAGTTTTTCTGGAAGCAGGCAGGGTGCAAGCGGGCAGAGATTCATTATTGCCAGTATCTCCGTGCAGACACTGGTATTTGGCATGCTCACATCCCTTTTCAAAGCAGATGACGTCAGCAGCAGCCTAAGCTAATTTGGAAGAAGGCATTCTTATTTCAGAAAAAATCTCCCTTCCTGCACCATTCCATGGATATGAAAGGTCTTACATAAAGTGCTTCTTGTCAGATTTCTGAATCACAGAATCATTTAGGTTGGAAAAGACCTCTAAGATCATTGAGTCCAACCTTTGAGATCATCAAGTCCAACCTCTGACGAAGAGCTGTTGCATGGGCAGTCCATACAAGGCCAGCGCCCTCAGTCCAGCACAGCTCAAGCTGCTGATGGGCAAAGCAATCTGCAATCAGACAAAATCCACCCCAAGCCACTCCGACATTTTTTGAAACAACATCTAGACTCAGGAGATTGATTTTTGTTACTTAACAGCATTTGGTCTTTGTGTGTCTGTAGTTGTATATTGCACTTTCTCTTCCTATCCCTCATAATATCCCTGGATAACAAGAATCCCCAGGCATGACCAATTCTGCTGTTCAAGGCTGGGATATTTAAAGACACACTGTAGGGTCTGTTGGCTGAGATCAGTTTTTATAAACTTTAACTGAGATGGATTTCCTTGAAATTCTGCCTTGCGAAGCATCTGTCCTTCTCACCCTCTCCCTTTGATCACATCAGCAGCACAAGTGGTGCTGTTCTGCTGCTGCCAAATCACCCAGTAATTGCTATGTAAGACTCAAATCAGATGCCAGTGTGAAGATCTGCCTCGAACTCTGTAGAGGACATCTCCTTTCCAGGAGAGATCAGCCAAAATGCCTGGCATACTGAAGTATCTGTGAGCCTTCCATGTGCATAGAAAATACTCTTTATCACTACAAGTGAAGCAACAGCAGTTGTTAAATTATTTCAGTTTTCGTACTTAAAAATCCTTTCACTTTGCAGGACAAAGTAATCAAGAGCTTCTGACAGAGTCCTGAGGAAAGGAACAGCCCTTAAAGGGGTGTTTCTCCAGGACACACTGCTTTGTAAGGAGCCTACAGGGATTATCTAGCCTACCTTTACCCATAATGGGACCAGCTCTACTAATTCCATTCCAAGCTGATGAATAACAAACTTGTTCTTTAAAACCTTCAGTGACAGAAATATTGCAATTTACTGTATACCACCAAGGCTTTGCACTGGTGATAACCTGCCCAGCTGCATTCTGGAGAGCATGTGCTCAGGAGTCCTGGTCCTATCTTCACCCCAAAACCCTGTAATTCACTGCAGCATCTCAGCTGCTCCTCTTTACAGTAATTTTGGTCACCATCAGGACACTAGACCAGGCAGATCTTAAGCAGCAAGTGTTTTCTGTTACCAGAAAAAAGAAAGCTCTATCCAACTGTGTCGAGTTTAAGACCCCAAGTAACAGCAACTTTCCCTCATTAGGAATTATGTTTTCAACCTTAGCATCACACCGAGGAGGTAACTTTTGAACTGCACTCCATAAATTACAGAACGTATTAAGCTGAGAAGCCAGTGTCCCGATGAGACCAAACCAGATAACAGCCTGAGAAAAGCTACTGCCACAGTGCCAATTATTGCTGAGCAAAGAAAGATAAACTTGAATGAAATTATTTCATTTGTGCTGCCAAATGGGATAGTCTATCTTTTATCTTTGGCTTCTTAATGCAGGACTTGGGAGGATTTAATGTTTGAGTTATGGAAGAATGCAAAAATCAATTTTTTTCCCTGGCATTTGGAAACCTCATGGAAAACTTTTGCTCAAGGAAATTCTTTCTTGACTGTCTTCCGTGTTGCCACACGAGCAATAAAAATCAGAGCACTGCTTTTATGTGGTCTTTTCACCCATATAGCCATTAGACATGCCATTAGAAGCACAATCAGAGGAAAATTATTAAAATAGGAGAATTCCCAAAGGACAAAAGTGTCATTATTATGTAAATATCAACAGCGAAACAATAAAATTTCAAAAATTAAACCTGTTAAGTGCAACTATCTAGTCAACACAACACAACTCCATCCATTTTTCTCTCCTGAAAGCATCAACAGCTCTTAAAAAAATCCTAAATGTGACTTTGCTGCTGCATTGGGAAGCTTTGAAATGCAGTTAAATTTTTTTTTCCTTAAAGAATTTTCCTGTGTAATTCCAGCAGCAAGCAAGAAGCCATTTCTTATGTTCTGATTTGGTTTCTTTACACCAGTCCCATTGGGGCAGAGAGGAAAAAGAGACAATGGTTTTGCTGGAGCAGGGGAAGGACTGGGGTCTCATCCGCTCAGTAGGAGATCTCTGAGCGGCTCCACTGCCAGAGGTCTGAAAGAACAGAGTGAAAAAGCTCCTGGGTGGAAAGCAAGCCCTGCTTACACAAATCAGAGGAAGATAACTCCCTGGACACAGAGGGGAAAACAAATTAACAAGCAAGAAATCACTTTTTCCTCCCTTACTCCTCCCCAAAGTCCCAGTTCAACTGTTCAGACACCAGGAATTTAATGTTCCAGCACTCAGTAATTGAGACAACAGGGCATCCAGGTCTGAAGGGAAAAGCTGGCACAGGTATACTGAAATAAAGCTTTCAACCAGACCTCTCAGTGCCAATGATTCATGCTTTTTAACATACAGAGGGAAAACAAACATAGCCGTCATCAAGATATGAACAACTCAGAGTAAACAGCATCTCCTTCCCACCAAAAAAGTCCTCCCATGGGCATATCTAAGGGACTCGTGGGAAGGGACTCCTCCTGGTGATGCCTCTGGATAGTCCTGCTGTATTTGCTGCAAGCAAAGAGGTGGGATGGGGAGCTCTTCAGAGAAGTGGTAGGACCTTGCAAGCTAAGGGCACTGGGGTCACCAAATAGACACACGGACTATTGGCACAGGATCTGTCCCCTCCAGGATGCAGCAGATCAGTGATGCCGAAGGCAAGGGTCAGAAGTTGACTAAACAAGAAGACAGAACAAAGTATGGAAATCCTCCTACAGCAAAACTTCCTCCAGCTGTCCCAAGAAAAGCTTCCCCAACATGTGACATGGACCCAGGTCCCTGCCAACAGCCCTTCAAGCTCCCACCTCTTTCTGCACTTGTTGGTATGTGAGCACACCTCTGCCCTCTGGGTAAGTCTGAAGATTGGCGTATTTGGATGCCAGGATGCCCCAAATGTGTGGCTGAGGGGCCCATGAGGAACAGGGAAGGTGGAGGTCGTGAGTCAGCCCCGTGGTTTGGCTTCTGCAGCAAGAACCAGCAGCAGGCTCAGGACGCCAAAATGCTCTGGGCAGGAGAAGGGAGACCAACACAGGAGATAAGACACATGGAAATACAAAAAGAGATGGAGGAGATTGCACACACCTTCCTCATAAGGAAACTCAGATGGGAATCTGACAGTGTTTCAGAGAATCACACCTGGCCCCATCCCATCTTGCAGCACATGAAGCCACCCCAGCAAGAGCCCCTGGTCCTGGGTTCTCACTTGCTCTACCCTGGCCTGGTTCAGCAAATTTGCTTCCCTGCTTCTCTCCTAAATGCACCACATCCATCACGGTGACGTGCACACTCCACCTTAGGAAAGCCTGCTCTTAATTTAGCTCCCAAGCTGCACAGATAGGCTCTGTAAACAGTGGGATGCTGATGAGAAAGAAAACGTTTCCTTTCAAGGCAAACTGTGCAGCAGGACACTGACTGCCCGAAAGTGCAACTCCAAAACTCAATGAGCTTGAATGCTAAATCCACTGGAGCTAACGAGGGCTGAGGTACTCATTTGCATTCCTAATTGAAAAGCCATTGAATGTGACATGCAAAGAGGATCCTTACTAGAACAGGAAGAGAAGCAGAGCATAAGCTTCAAGGTGACTCATCCCTTTCATGTCAAGCAAACATTAATGCCCGTACATTCAAACTTCACAGCCTAAAGTTAAACACCTTAAACATACTTAAGCACTTCCATAGGTTGTCAAATTGTAATGTGCTGGGAAGCAGCTATTTCCTTTGCCTGCGGTGAGGGCTCTCTAAGGGTTTTGCCTACACACACAGACTTGGGGGTGTGATTTTCAGCATCTACAGGAGGGCGAGATGGTGACACACAGGCCCTCCTGATCTGCAGCAATTATTACAAGAAATAAAAGGGGACAGTGCCGTTTGCCAGAGATGCTACCTCTGAGTAAAGCAATTCCCCTCTACTGCATAAACAATAAAAGAGAGGGCACCTGCCCAGCACTGTGCAGTGTGACAGTGGAGAGAACAAAAAGCTGTTGCTTTAATGACACACTTGGCAATGTTCTCTGTGTGTCTGACAGCCCATCGACCATGGGGCATGACACACAGCTCCATTTAACACCAGCCTGATAGGTGGTGCCTTCCTGGATTCGAGTACAGTTGTGTATCCAATCTCAGCAGCCAAGATCCCAATGGCAGTGCTGAATTAACTGTGCCAGTTGGCTGCAGCACAGTTTTGGGTTTGTACTGTGCAAGGCTGGTTAAAGATAGTCCTCAGTATATGATCAGCCTGTTTCAGCTCTAAATCAGAGCGAAGGCTGAGCAGCTTCACAGGCTTCCTTCTGAAGAGTGGAAAAGCAGAAAGCTACTAAGGAAGCAGCAAATTAATCCATTTTTTGCACTTCTGTGACCTTCTTCCTGGAAATGCTTCATAATTAATTAACTCTTGTAAATCCATGTGAGCCAAACAGTGTTTCCTACCTTCCTTACATTCAAAGCAAGACTATGATAAAGTCACTTACTCAAAGGTCACACAGGGAGTCATCAAAATCAATGACAAGATTCTAGAAACATCAACTCCCCGCCTAAAAGATGCAGAAAAACAGGCAAAATAGGGCTGGATAAACACCTGCAGTCAGTGCTCGTAAGAGCTGAACAAACCCAAACCAAAAACTGGTCTGAACAGGTGCCTTTTGCACTCAAACCAGAACAACCTGAAGTGTTATTTTGTAGCTTTCTTGAAGTCAGACTGGAGTCAAATCAAACAATTTTCTGAACTCCTCACAATACCAAGAGCTCCTCCCACTGTGCATCACTCGCAGCTAAAAGTGAAGAAGGGATCATAAAATACATCTAAACAAAAGTGCTCCTTGAAGCAAAGCTTTAAGCCCCTGGAAAAGGCAGAGATACCTTTTCCTGCAACATGGTTTTTGCTCCTCATTTCTCACAAGAGAAGTGAATGAGTTTTATGAAAAGGGCTACACAGAAACATCATCTCTTACTCAGAAACTGTAAATTCCTGTTGCTCTGCTGTAACCAGGCCCTGCAACCATCACTGTTATTGCAAAGGCTGGCAGATGGGAGTACCAGTCTGGTGAAGGTCTAAAATTGGGATTTCTGACTTGTTGAGAAAGGGTTAGTTATTAAAAGCCTTTTTCTTAAGAATACAAAATAATTTCTTGAAACTAAGTCACTTCTGCCAGAACAAGCCCCATTCTCCCTTGTGTTTACCAGACACAAATGCCACTCATACTTGGTATTCCTCGCAGTTGTGAGGAAGGCTGTGGGAGAAGCACTGCAATCAGATCCCAGTCAGATTCTAAAAAGGGAATTTGGCTCCTTTGTTAAATACCAATGACCCTATTTGGGTCAGGATCAACAACTGGATCCCAAATGGAAAGTCCTTGACTTGTGCCTTGGCCAGTGAGTGCCTCCTGCCTGCCCTGCCCTGCCCTGCCCACCCCAGCAGCTGTCCACCTTCACCCTGTCACCACGAGCTGCCTGTGCACCACAGGGACACTTGCTGTCACTTCAGTCTCCCAGACAGTGCTCCTCACAGCTGCACGTAAAAGCTTTGCCGGGTCAGGGGAATTTTCACCTCTCCCAACCTGCCAGTCCTGAAGCCCCACTGAGTTCCCAGCATCTTCGTGCCTCCACCGGCTATTAACCATTTTCTGAACCCTCTTCGAAGTGTCTGCTGAGAAAAGCAATTAGCACAGAACAATTAGCCCCATCCACAATGCTGGGGTGTGCTGCTTGCTGCCTCTCTCATCTGTGAATTAACTCAGAGCAATCCTCTGCGGAGCACGGCAGGTAACCAGCCACAAAGCCCATGTCCATATGCAGCAACCCACCCACCACCACAACCACCACCACTACCACCACCACTATCACACGGCCTCCCAGCCCACTCTGCAGGCCAGCACAGGTTCTGCGTATTGGCTGCAAGGCTGCACACCTGCTCTGTCACCTGCAGGAGACAGGAAAACGCCGTGCCTCAATAATAAAGAATTCACTCTTGCCTAACCACCTGCCTGCAAATCATCTCAAACAATGGGGAGTGAGTGGTGAGGGGAGGCAGGCAAGAAAATAATGACATCCAAGCGTAAATTCCCACACTGTGCTGGAGATGCAGTGGAAGATCCTCCCACTGGAGATGCAGGAGGGTCGGTGATGGTCTGGAATGGGATCATGGAGGAGCCCGAAGGTTGTATCACCCCTCCGAGTCAGGCCAGCTGCAGGAGCAATGTGTCCGGTATCATTTAGCTGTCATTCAGATAAGAGCAATTTCCACCACCACCCCAGGCCTGTTGTTAAGCGTATCTGACACATCTCAGCTCTTTTTCATTCAAATGCCTCCTCAACCCGTTCAAATATAGAAGCTGCCTTTCATTAGCCACAGCCTATTACTCATTTCAATACCACTCTGGTTAGAACCTCTCTGTTAATTTGACAAAGTCTTCACCCATTGTGTGTTAACCATCAGACACTTGGCAAACATAAGTTTCCCAAGCTCCCAACACAAATTTCTCGGGCACCGATAGCGTGTGCTCTTGTGTCATTACATGAATATGTGGAGAGAGAGGATGAAGCTGTGCAAAGATTTAAAGATGTTACAAGCACAGAAAGCATTTGAACAAATGCAGGGATAAAAATGAGTTGAACTGCGTTCAACAGGATTTAAAATTGAATTCCACTGTTTGAAAAAAGGAGTAGCATTTCTATATAACATCTGAATTGTTGACTGTTTGGCTTTTCCAGGAGCCAAGTCCCTCCATATTCCCTCTACACTGGACCACACTGAAAGGCCTTTTTCCACCTTAAGCTATTTATGGTGAACAAAACGACAAAAATTATTCTACAGTGAATCAGTGTAACACAAGCAAACAAATTTTAGTTTGGGGATTTCTGTTTGGTTGTTTGTTACTGATAAGTTGCTTCAGCCCATGGGTCAGTGGATAACAATTCCTCTCTTGGTCAAAATGAGAGTGAAAGTGCCTTGCTCAATCTGCCAGGGTGAAGAAAGAGGTGTATTTTAGACCAAGAAGAGGAAAGATGTAATTCTGACTCATTATCTTTGAGTAATTTTAAACAACTCTAGCATTTATAAATAGGATTTCATCCAACAATTCAGTCTTCTGGAAAAATTTTATAATTTTCAAAAGGTCTGTTCCAAGAACAGTTCTAAACCTGCTTTCCTCTGTAATGTCATTTGGATAATGAAAGACAAACAATTCATCTGAGCACATGAATATGAAAAATTGTTGAATTGGTCCAACTCGACAAAATATGTTTATAAACTTCCAAATGGCAAACATCCAAAAGCTCTTCTTCAGCCACAGGTTAACAGCTGCTTTTAACCGTCATTATGCTGTAAAAACTGAACACAGCTGAATTTGGGGAAAAGACACATTTTCAGCATCGTCCAGCACCTTTAGCAAATGGCTTCAAGCGTCCTGCATAGCTTTGCCTTGCGCAATTTGACAAATGTTTGCAAATGGACTATCCCCAGCGAAGCAATCCTTACAGACAGTCTCCACCTGGCAGGACAGGACAGAGATTTTCTAGGCCACCAGAACAAATGTTTGAGCTGGGAGGTCTACATAAATCAAGCCTTCATTTTTCTCCATCAAACTTTTCCTCTTTCTTAAAACACTTCTTTTGAAAGCACCGCGAGGAACTCCTGAATCACAGAGCTGCGGTGCAGCTGATGTCATCCCTTTTTTTAAATTCACGTGTGTAAGGCTGAGCATGTGAAGGCTGCTCAGGAGAGACTGTTCTAGCACAGCAGAACGGCTCATACAACTCCCAGCCTTGTAGCACAGCTCACAGCTAAATCCCACGTCCCAGCAGGTACAGATATTTTTTTCTTTCAGAAGTTCTGGCCTTACCGAGGTAACCTCTCCTGACCCAAGGATATCTCCCTGCCTTTTTTTCTCACCAGGTTTTTTGCATGTGCTCCTTGCGGTTGCCTCCAGCTGAAAAGCCAACTCACAAAATGAATTTTCTCCAAGGTCATACACTCCTTACAATGCCTTTATTTGCCAGTTGGTGAAGTATTTAAAAAAATCAAAACTTCCTTATTGTGAAAGGAGTTAATGTCCCATTTAAATGTATTAGAGACTGAGAGGAGGTGCAACTAGAAATCTAATCACCAGTTCACAGCTAAACCACAAGCTTAGCAGCTTTCTTTTGTGCCCTGAAGGTCTCAGGCACCGTCTCTTTGCAAAGACAATATATGGCACATCCAAATGCAAATCTATTCCTCTCTTTATTTCTATTTCAGCTCCCTGGCTGATTGCAGGGAGCCATGTGCGTGTGTTCAATAGGTCCTCCTGCTTCTTTAAATAAGTTTAATAATACCCTTTTTATTTATGGGATCCCGAAGTACAAAGGATGCAAAGCAGGAGCTCTGCAAGAGCAGAAAAGAGAAGAAAAGCAAACTAGCTGAAGATACAGCCTGGCAGGGGCTCAGTAATTCAACACTGTTGATTCTATAGAGACCAACTGTTTTTATTATGCACAGATTCTCTGAGGGGGGAAAGCCCCACAGTTATGAACTTGCAAAGGAAAAGAATCTCTACATTTCTTGTGTAAGAGCAGAATTCACTAAAAGGCAGTTTAAAAACCAGGGCAGCCCAACAAACATTTCAGACCTTATTTCAAACAGTTTTCATCTGGTGACTCTGAACAATTAAGGTCTCTCCACATTAAAAAGTTACATTAAAAACAAATAAGACGGGAAAATGATTCGGCCAAAGGGCTGGGGATCGCCCCATCAGCTGCAGGATCAGCCCCACTTCACCCGTGTCCGCGGCTTCCCCGTGGGCGCAGCCGTGCCCCGCGCTCAGCATCACCCCTGGTGCCCGCCGCGGATCAGTAAAAACAACCATATTTAAAAAATCCTTGACACATTTCTGACTTCTCCCGGGCCGCTCCGCAGGGTCGCCGGGGAGTCGGACCCGGGGGGTCTGCACAGCCCTCCCGCCCCGGCTCGGCTCGGCTCCCCCCGCTCGCCCTCAGCATCCCCCGGGGCAGGACGCGCCCCGCAGCCCCGCGCCCCCCGCCGATACCTGCCAGGGTCTTGTGCACCGTGTTGCCCATCGCTCGCTCACTCGGCGGCGCGGCGGAGCCCGGGGCCGCCCGGAGCTCCGCAGGGCCATGGACAGCGCCCGCCTCCCGCCGCCGCTCCGCGCCCGCCCCCGCCCCGCCCCGCGGCCCCGCCCCCCCGAGCCGCGGCCGAGCCCGGGGTGTCGCTGCCCCGCCACCGTCCGTGCCCCGGCGCCTCCCCGGGGTGCCGCTGCCTCGCCACCCTCCCTGCCCCGCTGCCTCTCCGGGGTGCCCGGGGCTGCGGGAACCCGCCCTGCGCGGGGCGGGGACGGGGGTGCGGAGCTCCGGCGCGCAACCCTGGCATCTGTTGGAGCAGCTGCCAGCCGGGGTTTTGGGCAGACACGGGCTCGGCTATACCTCAGAGCCGCCCACTGACCCCCGGACAGACCTTTTGCTTATCCCTCTTAGGAAAAAAATAAATCTTCTTTCCCCCATAGCAAAACCAGCGGTTTGGAGAGCATCCAGCGGTAGCCGTAAGAGTCATCAGGTGTGCATCAGCTACACTTTGCCGAGGGGTACCAGCTTACACTGGGAGTCGATAAACCCGAGCTCTTTGCCTCTCCATGCCATTTCTTTACGGGTGACCTCGGCTAAGCCACTTTGCATCTCAATGACACGACTTCCCCACCTGGGAATTGAGGGAATTAGCAAGAGTGTTGTGTTGGGAAATGCATGATTAGTTTGAAGCACAGCAATCCCACGGTGATGAAGGACACCTCAGTCCACAGGCTCCAGTGCAGTACTGACAATACCGGGTTCACAATTTCTCTCCCTTCTGATCTCAGATAGAAAAACATGTTTATAGCCCCATCAGAGAAGAGCAAGGGTTTCCTTCCTCCTCCTGGCCACACTTCTGCTGCCGAGGGGTGATGCTGTTGAGGGGTAATGATGCTGAGGAGTGATGCTGCCAAGCCCTTCTTCTCTGAGGCAGCTTCCATAGTTTTAAGATTGGAGAACTGGGAGCCTCAAGAGATACAAAACATGCTGGTAACCAACACATTGGGCTGATGCCGAAGTGCACAGCATGAAAAGACACTGTGTCCCTTAGCAGAAGTCACACCTGTGGACTATCACATGTCCTGGAACACACATACACAAAAAGAAAAAGCTGGAAAGCAGAGGAGAGTCAAGGAATAGTAGCTCAATAGCCTGGCAGAGATCAGTCTCTGATGTATTGTAGAGAAGCTAAAATAACAAGCCTTTAATCCCTAGATCATGTTGAACAGGTCAAGTGTGGCTCAGAAGATGAGAGAGGACAGAAAAACCTAATTTCCAGTATTTTTTCCTATCATACAGATTTGTTAAAAATGGGATTATTGAATGAGACACCAGCAGCTGTTCTTAAAAGCGTTTGCACCCATCTGCTGTCTCCTTGGGTTAGCACATGTCTCCCACTGCCTTTGGTGCCCTGAGCTGTAAACCACGGACAGGAGCTGTCAGAGGGCAGGAGGAGAGCGCTGGAACACAGAGCTCCCCTTGAGGGAGAAGGGAAGGGCAGCACTGTCACCCTATTTACATAGAGGGAAAAGTCCTTGTGTCACTAGACAGCGGGGAATGGGAGGCTTCAGCTAATCCCGGCTGGTTTCCCTCAGCAGGGAGTGGTAGTTGTTATTTTAGCGCTTAAATGAGCACTCAAAAGCCGGAGGCAGCAGCAGAGGCTCTCCACAGCTGGATCCCTGCAACTTCCCGGGCAGCTCATGTGTGTGCCACGTGTGGGTTGGGTGTCACCTCCCGGGTTATCTGCCCATATGCCTCCTTCCACACCCCGGCCACATCAACCCACAAACAGCACTGCCTGTCCCCAGGGTGTTCCAGCCCTTCCTCCTGCCCAAAATGATGCAAAAATAGAAGACAATAAAATGGAAATGCACATCCTTAGGACACGGAGGCAGCCTCCAGGAATGCAACCAATGCTCCTACTTCTTGGCATGGTAAAAATTTAGAGCTTGTTAAAATAACCCACTCCACACAACGCAAAACGATACGCATGAGAAATAGTTCAGTGAAGATGATTTCATCCTCCCCAGAAACCACACTGAGAAAGTACAAGACAGCCAGAACTGGACACAAAGCCAGGACTGAAAGGCAGGGCAAAGTCAGCCTGGAGAAATGCAGAAAGGAAACCAACTGGCCCAACTGAGGCTCCACAGATGAAAGCTCATTAGCATTTTAAAATTCTTTCCGCTCCAGCAAGTTTTGATAACTTTTGATAACACACTTCAGTAATTTCTTCTGTTAAGCCTGGCAGATGGCTGCTTCTTAAAAAATCCCCTTCCCTCTCTCCCCCTCCTTTTGACCAAGAGACAGGACGACCTGCACACAGGTGGCATTTGCTTTGGTATCTGCAATCTCATTCTCATAGATATAAAATAGTAATATCATCTAAGCACCTTCCTAATATTTTTCATTATTAGGTCTTAAACCATTTTGCAGACAAGGTGAGTGACATTATCCTTATTTCATAAGGGATGAAACTGGGTCACAAAGGAACCCAAGAAACATGCCCAAGGTTATCTCTCAGCCATCAGCCAACTCCAGAGCTCTGCTCTGGAGAAGAGAATCCACAAAACACTGACTGTGTTGAATCCAACTCACAGGACTGGACACTTCTAGTCACTGTACTGCAGCTTCTCCTCAAATTCATCTTAGTGAGATCAGTGGAGTGTGATCAGGGTAATACCATGCAAGGGAAAAAGTCTCTGGAAGACATTGTGTACTACACTGATGTCACGCATCTGCTTCCCAGCTCACTATAATCACCTCTAAATCTTACTGTGCATGGACGTGTACCCAGGCCTTTAGCATATGGGACTAAAAAAAAAAAGAAAAAGGGAGACAAATTTCTTTCTGAACCAAAAATGTGATGAATTCTACCTGAGGTTTTGTCACAGACAGTGGTCTGATACAAACCCTCTTATAAGCACCTGCACAGGCCAGAGCTCTCATGAGAGGGTTTGGGCTGTGCTGCCTGTTAGCAGTCATATAAACACATTTGTATAAAGGTAAGGTTCCCAGAGATGCAAACAGCTTACAAGGAACAGCTAAATTCCCACTGATTGATACCAGCCTGGGGAGTAACTCTTCATATGGCATCAAATCAGTTGCATTGTCTTTGTAAATCCCTTGGGGGCTCAAGTTTTGGGGGATGAAAGATGTTATGAGATGTAAGGTATCACTGTTAGCAGCTGCCATTCTTGTCTCTCTAACAGATGGCAGTAAATAATGACAGACTCGGCTCTTTCAGCAACAGTGAGATGAAACACTGAAAAATCTGTCTTTCCCATTGGGGCAGGGAGCCCTGCTGGGCTTAAGTGGAGCTGTCTCCTCTGATCCCCAGTCTCAGCTTAGGTCAGGATGCACCTTCCCTGGCCCACAGTCACCCGTGCTCCTGGCTGCCTCCCAGCAAGCACCAGTTTTACTCCTCTGCTCTCAAATTGGCCCTGTTCCATCTTGTTCACAGCTGAGCTCGACTGAAAACCTGTGGACCTCCCAGATTTATCAGTCTTTTACCAAAGACCAGATTGCTGCGTGCAGACATTTCCCTCCAAAGCTGTGTCTAACCCTGCTCTGCAGCCTGGGGGTTGTCAACTCTTGCTCCCATTTCACACCCCTCCACCTTCAGGTCTGGTTTTTTCCTTTCTCTGTAATTCTAAATCTGAGTAGATGCTTAAAGCATCCTTTTCTCTTTCATCTCCATCTGTCTGGAGCTCTGAGACTGTCCAAACCTCATTCACTTCCATCACATCTCACCTCAAAACCTCTCTTTCCCTCCCTTACTTAGCAAGAACTTCATGGGAATTCTCAGAGACTGTAGTCTGAAAATACCCAGGAAAAAGGCTCTTCCACATCCAACAGAGTGCAGTTACTCTGACATGCACATCAGTGGCACAGAACACATTTTCTTCAACAGGTACTTATCCAGTATGGATGCATCAAGCAGCATCACAGAAATAATTCCTTCCTACTGACAAAACTTCATTTCTGTAGCTGTGCTGAACAGTTATTTTGTGCTTGCCCTGTAATAGTCATGCTCCTGACAGTACCTCGTACTTCCTTTCCTTGTATTTCTGGCTGAAGTGACTGTCCAGAAGAGAGCAGATTTGACTGATAAAAGCAAATGCTACTTGTCTCACAACTTCCCAGCCTCCGCACCTCGCTTATGGAAGGAGTACTAATAAGCCTCTCTCCTACTTGGAGTAGGAAAAAAAAAAGAAGCTGTTCCCTGAATTCCCATAACACACATTTAAAGAGGTATTTGTTTAGGAGGGATGCATGTACGGAGCGTCCTCCAGCACTGCGCAAAGCCATCCTGCCACCCACGCCTCCCAACTGCTGAAAGCAATTACTTCCCTCCCTTGCTCTCAGCACTAGCACAGGACGCGCAGGGTCTCCACAGGTCACGCACAGAAACTGGTTCTTACTATTTTTTTGTGTCTAAGAAATGAAGGGAAGCAGGAGCTTCCAGCACAACATTAGGAAAATCTTCCAAGAGGCTTCTTGAACTGGCCTTGACTATGCAGCAATTGAAACTGTTTCCTGATCCAAGTCCTTACTGCCTGCTGGAGGTTTGGCTGCTGTGAGGCTTATTTACCCAAAGCTGGGGAGACTGAACCACATTTTCTGGAATATAGGGCAGGATGGTGTTGGGCTAGAGGTGACCCATGGGATCTGAGGCAGACAAGGAAAGGAAGTCTGCAGAGATGAACAGGTCCCATGGTCAAACAAGTGGCTTCAAAAGAAGCAGTGACCATCTGCGCAGACAGACTTCTCTATTCAAAGTGCAGCAAGTGGCTATGACATGTTCCAGCCATGCAGGGTATGAAAAAGCAATCTCTGACAAGATGCCAGAACAACTGTCAGCTGAAGAACATGTGGGAATTCCTGGCAAAAAGGATTTTGCAATGGATTCCTCAGCCACGGGAATTAAAGCCCAGGCATAAAAAGGAAAAGGAAATGGTGAAACCACAGTGCAGCAAAACACAGCTCAATGTCACTCACACAAGCCACAACCCAAGTGGCTTTGGGAAGCATAATAACACAGTCCCCAAACAGCAACAGAGGCCATGCTGAGGGGCAGAAGCCAAGGTGGCAGTGAGGATGATGATGATGCAGTGAGTAGCAAGGAGAGTGGAGCCAGCAAAGAAAAGAAAAACATCAACAGGGAGAGTCAGTGAAAGCATCTTTTCCTGGGAAAAGTGTACTTGTTCTGCCATGTTATTAACTGCTTTAGATTAACTGTGCTTTGTCTCCACCCTTTCCATAGGCAAGGGGAGAACAGGGGCTTCTGGCAGTGACCAAACACACTGCAGCCCAGAGGCACCAGCTCTGCCGGGAGATGCTCCATCTGCCAGTCCCAGACGAATGCCCTTTCCTTTGACGGGGGTGGAGGGTGGGTTGGGCCCATGTAGGGAAGAATTTCCAATTTAGAAACAAACAGAGGCAGTTCCTATTATTGTTAGTGGAATGTCAGCATCTCTGGTCCCAAGCACCACTGTCAACAAACAGGCTGACAAATGCTCCTTCAGCATCAGCCAAAACAAAATCCATGAAGGCATCTATAACTCAGCATTCACTACACACACAGTAAACTCTGCTTTTTCTTTTTAAATCCAGTTTTGTCCACGTAATTTTAACATAAAGGAACTGGTTGCAGGCTGTGTTACCAAATGAGTCATCATTTTATGTGACAGTGTAATATGATTTAGAGAATTCTTGGCACACTAGTATGGATTATGCATTATAATCTCTTAATTTGGACTGTTTCTGCCATGCAGCAGTGCCCAGAGCAGGAGGGAAAGAGCAGTTCTGTGAATTACAGTCCAAGCTCTGCTCTTGCTATGCTGTGTGACCTTCTGCCTTCCTTCCTTCATTTGCAGAGCAGAAACACATCTCTGTCTTACAGCAGGGTCAGCTAATGTTCACCCTGGAGATCTGAAGAACATTACATAAGTGCAAATTATTATTTTAATAAGGGAAGGAAAGCAGGACTTTATTTCCAATGCAACAGGCTGATCTTGGGAAGTACTGTCAGAACTACCAGAATACAGTCTCTGGGTGCTGGATACCAATCACAGGCTGATTGGGGATAATGATTTTCAGAAACATGATGGATAGGAGGTGCCACAGGAAACTTAGAGATTTGCAAACCAGGGCTCTTTGGAAAATGAACATAATTTCTGTTAAACACTGATGTGCACAAGATAAATAAGAACCCTTGGAAAAACTCCTTTCCCCTTCCCCTTGGGGAAACTCCCTTTCTTCTTGGGGAAACTCCCAGAATGCAGGTGGTGATGAGCAGCCACCATGGAGGAAGTGGAAGTGCGTGTGAATCAGGGGCTGTGCACACTTGTCCACTTCAGGCTGGACTAAAATACCGGAATCAGTTTACCCAGTCAGAGCGGAAAAGTTTGGGATCAGAGTGTGCTTGGGAGATCCAAATAAACAAACCCAGAGCCCAACATCTGCAACAGTTACTCCTGACCCCCCAAGCTTTCCATTCCCTCTGCTTCTGGTAAATATAAACTGGCCCATCTTTAGCAGAGGGTCACTGGGCAGGGAGGAGAGCTGGCACCCATTTCCAAATCTATCCCACTCCCTTCAGCTAGCTGAGTCTGACTACGTCAGCAGCATTCCCACAGTCCCTGGTCTGGGATTAGCAGGGAGCAGTATTTCTACAGTCAAGGAGGATGCATTTTTATGAGACACAAAAACCACATGATGAATTTTGGGAGACTGAGAAATCCTTTCCAGAAGGAAAAAGAAACTTCTCCAGAAGAAATGAAAAAAAGCACTACCTACATTTGCTGGCAGGAGGGTTTCTTCTGAGCTCTTTGAAAAGTAGCATGCTGCTGTCAAGGCAAATCTGTCACATTTGGGATGCATCTGGGGTAGAAAACCAGCCTTTCATGGGGCTGACTAAAGACCAACTATTTCCTAGTGAAGGAAGAGTTGTCTCTGTAACAGAAAGGTGAAGCAGGCAGACAGAATTGGCTGACCTCTGGGAGCTCTGTGGGGAACAGATGACAAGCAAGAAACACAAACAGAGGAGGACATCTGCCCGTGCCTCCAGCTCTCTCACCTGTTACTGATTTCCCCAGACAGGACAATGACTGAAAGGCCACTTTTAAATTCACTAGTTGATAATATTTTACATCTTAGGAGCTCATGGGAAAAACAAATCAAAACAAAGCAAATCCCATGTCACCTTCTAAAACCGAGAAGATGCCTCTGTCACCTTCTAAAAACGAGACCAACTTCTAAAGTCTCTGCTTAGGAGCTACTCTCTTGAAATGACGCAGAAAAGTGTGCACAGGGATAGTGGATAGAAAACTATTAAGGAAAAAGCATCTTTCACTTCTTGCTTGAGCTTCCCAATGTTTTCACGCATAATATAGCAAAAGGGAATTGACCCTTGATGGCTTGTAGTTAATTTATAAACAAGAAGCTCTATGTCCAAGGGATGCCTGTGCTGCTGTGCCAGCTATCCAGGCACAAAGCTATTGCCTCATGGGCTGTGTGAGAGCAGTTCATGGGCCAGGGGTAGAGCAGAGCCCATCAAAACCCTGCACCTCTGCTAGGCTGGACCTGCCATGCCAGAGCCACACAGGGAACTGTATTCAGCCATCCCCAGTGTGTCATCTCAGAGGAAAAATGCACAGAGGGGTCAGCGAGGCAGATGGAGTATCCACGTAGAAATGAGCAAAGCCTTTTGTTCCGCACACCTCCTGCATTCCATTCAGTGTACCCAGTGCAAGCCAGGCGAGGGATGAGTCAAAGTTCTCACAACAGATGTGCCTCTCCAAAGGTGCTCCTTGTTACGGTGAGATCAGAGCCCACCTCACCGACACAGATCCATGCCGGTGCCACCCACGCACCCCTGTGCTGCTCACTCACCATGCTCAGCAAAGGAGCCACATCCCACCCTGCTTCACCCAGGGAGACAGTCACCATGATGTCTTCCCATAGACAGAACTGCCTACAGGGATTTAAGGGGAGAATCCAAACTGGCACGAGAGCATGCTCAGGATATCCATAGCCACAGGGCTGCTCTTGGCCTGAGCACTATAGGGGTTGTTGTGTGGTCTGACAGCTCTTCTATGGGGGCTTTCCTAGAAGAGATGCCCCCTAGGCACAGCCTCAGCTGGCAGAAAACAGGCTGAGGGGTTCAGGTTTGCTCCTGCTGTGGGCTCCCCTTCCAACTTGCCCCAAGGAGGGACCTCCACAGAGAACTGATTCTGCTGGAACCCAAGTGCTGCATATAGGTCACTGGTTTGGGTAGGAGGGCTCTCTGGGAGACAAATGTGGTTGTTCCTCAGGGCAACTGGCTACTGAACCCTCCCCTCCCTGCCCAGAGTATTTCCCAGAGGACCCATGGTCACAGCATGGGTGCTTGCAGGGCACTTCAGCGCCTCTCACAGCTCTGAGGTTGGTACCAACTCCCACCATCAGCATCCCACCTTCAAAAATCATCAGTGGGACAAAGCCTGATCAAAAATCCAGCCAAATCAGCACAAACACAGCAGAGCATCCCTGAGCAGAAGGGCAGGAAGAGGCAGCAATGGGCATGGTAGTGCAAGAACTGGGATGAACAGCAACAAGTTATAGCAGCAGTGACACCAAACACCCAGGGTTTCAAACAAGAACCTGTGCATTGCTTGGGGAAAAACCTCAACATTGGAATAGAAGAGAACCCACATAAGAGACACTCACTGAACTTTCCCTTAACTGTGAACCCTTCAGAGCAGCATGAATGTTGTTATTCCCTTTGTGAGCTCTAGCTCTCACAATAAATGTTATCTCCTCTATTCCACAGATTGCCCTTCCGGAGCTGCAGCATCGAATCCTGACCCCATGTGTGAAACACTATTGCCTTTATCCCTAGCACTGAGAACATGAAATCAAGTGACAAAGAATTCAATCTCAGCTGTCCTCTTTGGGGCAGAAGAAGACGTGATTTATAGATTTATATACACACATGCCCATCTATTCATCCTCTTAGCAAACAGTTCATGAAGTGTGCCTTAAGCCTTTCTGAATCGAGCAATTCTCTGCTTTAGACAATCAATTCCTAACTGAGACTCTGCAGGGAAAGACATCATGTTGCAGGAATGCTGCAGAAGCTGTTGCATATACTGTTCCCTTTGTTGAGAATAGCATCTTTGCCTTGGATATATTTTTTTCCTCCTTAGCCATTCAATTTCATGAAACAGGGCCCAGTTCCAGAAGGCAAGAAGAACATAGCTAGATTTTACTTCTCCTTTCCTGAAAGGCTGAGAAACCAGATTTAAAAAATGTGCTTAGTGGGCGTTTGGTGGGACGAATTCTCTCCCAGAGTTTGGCATTTTTGAGATAGAGCAAGCAAGAGTTACATTGCATATGGTGCCTGGTTTTTCTTCTGTAGCAGATAGCCTAGACAGTTGCTGCTTCCCCTGCATGAAAAAAATCATAGTACCTGGTTAAATATAAAAAAAATCCTGCAGGAGTCTTCAGGTTAGACCTTTTGTCAAAAAGGCTCAGTGCAGAAATTTGTAGAAGTGCTTATGTGTAATGAAAAACAAATTATACCTTGACAGCAACCTAAAGGGCAGGCAGCTCTCTGGGGCAAGGCCTGTCTTGTTCTCTAAAGCCCAGCACCAAAATCACCAGGGATTCACAGTACATGGCTGGGGTTTTGTGCTCACCTATAACCATAGTAACAATAATTACCCTTCTGAGCAAGAACTGATTCATCCCTCAGAAGGACTGTAAAACCAGATGTAGCTCCCTTGGACGTAACATGGATGACAGTAGGATCAAAGTTTCTACACACATTTGAGTCCAAGGGCATAATTCTGTCCTTGCAGAAGTGCCAGAAAGGCAGAAATGGGACAAGTTTCAATCCTTCCCTGTCCTCTGTTGTCACCCATGGTCGCAGCAACTCTCCAACCAAGCCTTTCCTCTGCATCCCCATTATGGGGAAAAAGTGTTGGAGCTTGGGTGGAGAAACCATAAAAACCAAGGGTGTTTCCATTGTAACCAGTGACCATAAACCATTGCAGAATGATGGATGTGAAGCCCTGGCTGATTCAACACAGCAGGCATTGCATGCTGGGTGTGCAGGAACAGACAGGTGGAAATCTCCATGTGCCTTTGGGAGAGCATTGGGAAACCACATAAGGAAAAAAGCAAAAAGTCCAAATGAATGACACTCTTTTTTCTATGTGTTCTTATTAGCAAAATAAAAAGGGGAGAAAACAATTGCCAAGATCTGCTACATCTGCACAATTGTCTCCAAATTAAGTGTACATCCATGTTCTATAAATATCAGCAATTCTTCTGTAAGCATCAGTAATTCTTAAATTCTACTGATTTTTTTAGCTGCCAATTTTAGAGACTTCCCAGGAGATACTGGCCTGAACGTGCTATCTCAGCTATTAAATAAAGACAGGATATTTTTATTAAAAAAACCAAAGCATCCCCTTGAGACTCAACAGTTTGGACTCAAGATAATAACCCCTGAGTCATGTAAAATGAAGTTAGAGAGATTCTGATAAATCACAGCATCATAGAATGATTTGGGTTGGAAAGAACCTTAAAGACCATCTAATTCCAACCCTGTCGAAAAGAGAAGGGAAATAGCTGCAGTTACTAAATCTTGCCCCAGTGTTGCAAGTTTCTAGTGGAAGAGCGTTCATCCTCCTCTGTGTGAGGTTGTGCAGAAAGTGACCTGCCTGAAGGTTGAGGTTCCTCATGGGTAACATCAGAAGGACCATCTCCTGAGGATACACCTCCCTCAGAGGGTTCTGCCCAGGCGAGCACTCAAGACTGAGCTTGCACCAATTAATACCCTCTGGGTTTTTCCCATATACAAATCAGAGGTCTGAATTTCTATGTCTTTTCCACTATGATTTGGATTGGGATACAGGATTTGTCTCTTTCCTTGAGAGGCACTTTGAGATAAGCAGCTGAAAGACTACTACTACAGCACCACGTGGATTTGGGGATGTTTACAAAACTGCAGAAATCAGAGCTGTCTAATAGAGGGAGAACGCTGAATTCATTACGCCCCCAGGTTGGGCTTGGCCTCAAAGAAACTTCAGATGATGAGGATGTTATAAAACTTCCCAGGACATTACAGCCTTTCTTCTGTGGTGCCAGAGAACCAGAATTTTGGGTTGACATTCAGCCTTTCACTTTGAAAAAGGCTGAGTCTCATCATAGGCTTTACATGCTCACAAAGGAGGACCACACTGGCATGTCTCAGCATAAGGCACGAGGTAAGGCAGTGACCTGGCTTTTCTGAAACAGCCAATACATGCCCAAGCTGACATGCACTCCTGGAGAAGGTCCCAGCAAGGTCTGGAAAACAGCTTTCCAAAGCATCTCATGCAGACTTATGAGGAAAACAAGGCCACCCCAAGCTGCAATATATACAAAATATTTCTGCCAAGATTTTAATAGGTTTTCTTATTTCAGTGCCCAGGCACATCCAGAAGAGGGAGGTGAGCTACAGCTTCCCAAGGAGTCTGATGACATTGGCCAGGGAGGGACATGGACTCAGGGCACAACTTGATGGGATGACCTGTGAGATGATGCTGGGACACCTCAGCTGTGTGCACATGTGTTGGGATGGATGTAGGAGAGCTGCTGCTGCCCATGGATGTGGTAAGGGATAGGGAGGTACATGCAAGAGAACTGGCACCAGGCTGTGCGAGGCTGTCTTGGCCAGCTCAGAGATCACAGAGGTTGTGACAGAAGCTCTGTAGTTACCAACTCCAGCAGCTTCTTGAAGGAAAGCTGCATTGATGGACATAGTATGGGAGGGGATTTCAATCTCTGTATCTTCCAGCTAGGTCATCTTTTCCCCTTGGACCAGCTTCATGATGGCAAGCAGATATGTGGCTCCAAGCCCCTTGTGGCAGACAGCTTTCTTCATCATGCATCTATTCTAGCTCATCTCACTTGGTCTGGACTGGGTATTCCTAGTATAAGAATTGCGCTGAGTTTTGAGATAAAATCAACCAAAAACTTGTCATTGATTTTCCTATGACCATGAGTTCACTCTGTGTGTTTTAAAACCTCATCTGTCCTTAACTAAAGGACTTATTCTAGCAGTGCACTTTGTTGCTGAAGAGCTTTATTTAAAGAAAGAGGAAGCAGCATCTTTTATGCATCTCTGTGCAGTGAAAAGGAGGTGATGTCTCACAATACTTGTGACACTTGGTATGAAGGACAACAGTTTACAAGACATCATCTCCACTGCCTGGCAAGGACTGCCTGCTGCCTTTACTATGCACTTGGCTTACACCAGCCCATCCATAACCTGCCTTTTTAACTGGCAATGATGAGGAAATTATGCATGCGAGCAGCCATGTGCACCACAGGGTGTAATTTCTAACATCCCATAGCAAACATTTTTCCTGGTGCTAGCAGGTGTTTCAATCCTTCATCTGGACTTTTATGAACAGTGCTGCTGGGTATCTCCTTCCAGCTGCTCCCACTATCTTCCTGTCAGATGGGTGCCAGCTGAAAAAAAACACGAAAGAAACTCGAAAAGGGAAGGTTTCCAGGTCATCTGTAGTAGTTTGGTGGACACTGCCATCACCCTGGAGCTTGGCCTTAAAGGCTGGTAGAGGAAAAGGCATGAAGGTGATAACAAGCCCAGCTGCTGGCTCCTCAAGCTCCCTCAGACTCAGTGGATTGTGTGACATGAAACAACTCACCCTGGCCAGGCACAGGACCCTAAGCCATAGGGAGGAGTGGAGGAGGACTGGACAAGGGGGTCACTCAGCTGCTGTCTCCCCAAGTTCATATTGGTCTGAGCTCTACCCAAACACCAAGGCAGTGCCCCCACCTTCTTGCTGCCTCCAAGCGGAAGTGCCCACAGCAGGGAACATCACCTGCAAGGCTTCTCCCTGCAGCTCAGAAACAGCAGTCACAAGTGCTCAGGCTCTGCCTTCTCAGGAGGGGTGTTCATGACACATTTTCCCCACACATCTCATTGCTTCATAAAATACAAGCAGCCTCCGAGCACTCTGAGGAGGTGGTGGCTGTTGCATTGCATTCTACACAGAGAAACCAAGGCACAGAGGTGTCACAGAGCTGGCTGCAGCCCACTGAAATCACTGGGAAAGTCTCCTACTGCTTCAGTGGGAAGGTAAGTTGGAGCCTCTGGCCTTCTCCAGGCAAGGAAGCCCCTGGCAGGGATAAGCAGAGTTTGCTGTTGCACAGCCAAGGGAATTGCACCTCACCGAGCAGCACTCCAACATGTGAGAGGACTCCACCTTTGGAATGAACACTGGGCCTGGCTGACAGCAGCACCTCTTCACATGGCACATGTTCTGCATCACAGCTGGCCAAATCCCTTTCCACTCATCATCCTCACCCAGCCTGGCACAAGATGTTTATTCCTAGAATCAGTGGGGCTTTATTAGCTAACCTAGACTTGCAGTATCTCCCCAAGTATTTCTGGGCCACACACAGCCCTGTTCAGCCTAGAGATGCAGCTCTCTCCTGCTCCAGTCCTGGAAAGGACTCAGGGTTAGACTCTCTAAGCAAGGGGCTCTGGGCTGCCACCAAGCTTCACATCAGGCTCCAAAACAACCCTCATCTCTGAGCTGTGTCAAGCCACTCTTAAAAAAAAAAAGACCCTGTAGTGCCTTCAGCAGCACTGTCATCACAGCAGTCTGTAGTGGATGGTATTTCAGGATCTGCAGCCATTTAAAGTTCCCAGCAATTACAGACAGAGTCCTGAGTCTCTCTCTGAAACAAGGCAAATCCCTGATTAACAATAAATGGAATATGGAATAACAGGACATGGGTTTACTTTCCTTATTTCTTTTGCTGTAAATGTTCCAGATCTGTCCAAGGAAAGTATCCCTCATGGCTTATCAGAGCAGCCACCACAAAGGAGAACAAAGGAAACACCAATCATTTCTAGTAAATCAAAAAATGACAAGCTTTAACCTTCAGAAGAGAGCAGATTCCTGCGAAGGGTTTGGCTGCTCTGTCTCTGAGTTTCCCTTTCCCCAGTCCCAGTTTCCTAGCAAAAGTTTCCTCAAACAATAGCGATTGGCATCAAAAGAAGAAAGAAAAAAAAATTGAAAGAGCCCTCCTTTTACAAATAGGTTTAAAATGGAAAGACAGGGTTTGTCACATGAGAGCCATTGGTCACTCTTGGCAGTGCTGAGGACTCAGGTCAAGCACCACAGCCCTGGGGACAGAAAGATGGTTCTTGGCTCCCTCTCCCTTTCTTGCTATGAGTAGGAGAGATGTTAGGGGATGGGAAGAGGCTGCTTATACCACATAGAGTATGAGTATGAGGTACTCATACCTCATAGAGCTGTTGCAGAGTACGACTGCACACTGCAGCAGTGACTGCAAGGCTAGTGAGCCACCAGAAGGGTCTGGGAAGAGTAAACACAGACCAAAGGAGAGTACAGCCTTCCTCAGACATGTACTGCAGCCAGGCACAAGCTCAGGAGGATGGGGTAGTCCACAAACAGATCTGGGAACTGTGTACAACCTCACCCTGCTCCTCTCTGGCAATAATTCTTCTGCAGTTTTTCCCAGTTCATGTCCATCATAATCCTCAGATGTAAAACAGACTTAGAGAGGTCTCCAGAGACAAAACCAGCTAAATTTGGATATTCTGGAAATGAGGGATTGGTTCAGACACCACACTGACCCTCCCCTCCTTTCAAAAAAGTGCTGAGCAGCACATGCCTCTTATCCAGCAGAATTCTATGGGAATTCAGTCCAGCCTGAGGATGCACTGGTTTAAAAGACACTATCACCTAAATCTAGAGGAATAAATAAACTGCACAGCTGCACACACACCTGTGACTGTCAGAAAAGACAACATGCAAGGTAAGGAACCAAGAGATTCCTTGAGAGTTGCAGATGTTAGGTACAGCTTATAATCGCTTGGGTTGCTGTAATTCTAAACACAAGGGGCTCTTTTTCATGGAGGAGACTTTTCAAAAGCCCACAGGGAACAATGAAATCCTTCCTATTTTACCCACGCATTTTTTCCTCACCTAGTGAGAAAACGTATCTCAAGCCTTCTTTTCCGTGGAACAAGACACCACCAGAGAGTCACAGAATCACAGGGTCATTTAGGGTTGGAAAAGACCTCTATGATCATCAAGTCCAACCTGACACTGATCACTACTTTGTCAGGTAGACCAAAGTACTGAATGCCACATCCAGTCATTTCTTGAACACCTCCAGGGATAGTGACTCCACTATCCACAGGGAGTCACATCCAAGGAGAGCTCAGGTGTATGGTGGGTTGGTGCTGTGGGCTGGCTGCTGAAAGAACTGTGTCTCCTGGTGTGATCAGCCCTGACTGAGCACAGAGGGGCTGCAGCACAGCCTCTTCCTCCCCCATGACCCTCCAATTCTGAGTGAATCAGCTCAGGCCAACCAGCTGTGTCCAAGCACCTGCCAGAAATCAGCTTAGCCCTGGAGGACACAGCAGACACCGGTGGGAGCTGGTGGTAAGTGTGTATGATGGCAGTGATGTGAATTCACCCAAACCCACAGTTCAGTAAATGCCTTCACCTGCGGCTGCTCCCACCAGAGCTCATCTGCTATCCTCCATAGTCACCATTCCCACCCATCCAGTGGGTCACAATGGCTGGGGGGAGGTCTCAACAGGTTCATACCATGCATGTTTCTCTATCTTCCTCTTGTCCCAATTCAGACCCTATTATTTTACCATCTTTTAATCTAACTGGGCAGGTAATGATAGAAAAGGTTTATTCTGCAGCGTCACTGGGGAAGATGCCGTGGCAGACCACAGCTGAGACAGGAGCTGTAAAACGGTAAGTGCTGCTCCCAGGAATGTGCACCAACCTGAATGACAGGGTGTGCAGAACACTCTGCTTAGACCTTTGCTGGAGCCAGAATTTGAGCAGCAGGGACAGCATAGGCAGAGACTTAGCAGCTCATACAAATGACTGTTCCATGTCTGTGCAAAACCCTGTGTGCCTCAGACAGGGTTCACCTACTCTAGGTGAACCTGCTTGAGCCAGGGGATTGGGCCAGATGTTCTCCCAAGGTCCCTTCCAACCCCAACCATTCTGTGATTATGGCAAAATGAAACTGTAGATTTTCCTGGTTACCACAAATTTTCACTCAAGGGTTTATTTAGCAGAGGGGAGAACTGGTTTGCTGAAGCAGAAGAAGGTGATAAAAGCTACAAGAAAATCATCAGGAGAACACTTCAACCACAAATACTCCTGCTGAACTGAATTGCTACCAGGGTGAATGAGGCAAGGCACCCTTGCTTCTCTGAAGAGGGATTGTGTCCCTAGAGCAGCCATGGGTTTCACTCGGAGAATTCGACTGTAGTGATGTTTCCTTATAAATAAGCATGCTTTTGCCCTTCTTCAGTAAGCCAGGCCATCATAATTACAATATCCTGAGCACTGATGAGCCCTCTTGCAGCCTGTTTCACCAGTTCTGTGTGTGAGAAGTGACTCATGAGCACACTATCAGTTTACTGGATCGTGGCCGCTGCAGCCACTGCGCCTGCCAAACACCCTAGGGGAGAAATTCTTTCCTGCTGCTCTGGCACGAGCCCTTCCAGCATACATGGAGGTGTTTGCAGAACATTTTTGCTTCAGAGAGGAAAATATTATGGATTTACATCTGTGCCATGCTCATTGCAGCCATAGGGTGGACTGGGAGAAAGAGGACAATGCACTAGTCAGGGTCACCCTCCATCGGTTATGTAGGAGCACCTTCTTCTCCCCCACATGTCTGGGAGGAGAGGATTCAAGGGCAGCTTGCATCTACCCAGCATCATGCTTTGAGGGATGGTTTTCAAAGACACCTGAACTTCCCTGTCCCATTTGCCATCTGTGTTGACAGTTGATTGCCAGGGTCAAACTGTTGGAGGGTAATTTCTGTGCTGTGGAGCCATTACCGGGGATCCATCCCCACCAGCTTCTCCATAGATGGAGACAGTGGCCCCTTCATTAATGTCAGTTTTCCAGAAGGCCCAACAGCTCCAGATAAAAGCTGTTCCCAGTGTAACAGGTGCTGCAGTAGGTTGCAGGTTATTTGTAGGAAGATAGGAAAAAACAGGAAAGGAACTTGGACTTCCTTTGAGTGACTGACCCAAACACAGCACTCCTATCTCTGAAATCTGCTCTGATATCAGCTGCACAGCTCCTTACCCCATGAAACACAGCTGTATGAAGAAAATGTTATGCAAAAGCTCCCATCCTTTGCTTTGCAGATTTTCCCAGTACCAAATTCAAACTGCCCATCCTTCAAGCTCCATCATTCCAAAATATCTATCTCACATCCATCAGATGCTGCTCAGAGTCTCTGGGTCCACTACCCTTACGAGAGTCCCACTGGAATGACATTATTCACGCAAACCAATGCACTGAGCAGTCCACAACAGTGGGCTACCAAATCTGTCCTACAGGGTCAATCTGTTCTGATTCAAGTGGAGTTTGTGTCTGGGGTCAGTGTGGAATTAAACTAACTGAAGTATAATAAAATCTCAGGAATAAGCCAGGCTTATAGAGATAATTTGCTAAAGCACTAAAGCAAAGAGGCATTTGCTCACTGCACACTCTGGCTTTTCTCAATAATTCTGCTGGAGTTAATCATGCTCCTTTACCTGGCCCTGCCTCTCTGCTTCAGTGAGCCCTCTCTGAGAAAATGCTGACTTTTCCTCTGCCAAAATATTAATGAAAATGAGGTGAAATCTCTGTCAAAATGTTCAACTACAAGAAAAAAAAATCCATCCTAAAAAAGTAACAAGGCTTTTATTCAAAAACTTGGAAGCACTTTGTAAAGAAAGGCTTTTCTTCAGCATTTCACGTGCTCCAATATGAATTTCACTGTTGTAACATCATTTTTGCTTTGAAAATGGTCAACTTTTTGATGTTTCAGTTGACTCAGAGCAGAGTTAATTATGTTAATGAGAAACAGGGTACACCAACAAGCATTTTCATCAGCTCAACATTGAAAATCTGTGTAGCTTTGAGTTTTTGCACTATGTGCTTGCCCTGCCATTCCATCAGCTGTTTAATCAATCAGGATGACTGAAAACATAAAACAAAGAAAGAGAGGACTATGTACCTCTTTGATTCTGGAGCCCCTGTATGTGCATGGCTTGGCTGATGCTCCTGTGGGTCCTGCTGCGAGTGCTGCCACTGACCCAAGGGCTCACAGGCTGCAGCTCTGTCAGCTCACAGTCAATAAAACCCAACACTGGCGACACTAATTCATTGTTCTTTTAACCTTATCATTCTTTCCCTCCAGGTTAGCTGTAACCCAGGTCACTTACATACTCAGTTCACACCTTACACACGTGGGAGGAGCCAGTGTGAGGGTAGGACTGTCAGAGAGGTTGCAGCTTCTCATGAAAGTGGTGGCTTTTGCCCCTCAAAGTGTAGGTAAAACCCTGCCCTTAGGTGTTATCTGTGCCAGCAAAGGCATCTACCACAACCAGTGTGAATGAAAAGTAACTGCTTTCATCACACTGCTGTTTCTCTGTGTGGATCACTCCCTGTGCTGTTTTGAATGGTGTGAAAATAAATAGTAATTTTTAAAATTAGCCAGTTTATTTTTCTCCCAACAAGACAAGTTCCCTTTGAATGTGCTCAGGTAGACCCAAAGTGATGCCCCTGAAGTGACTGAACCACATTTCCTTTGCCTCTGGTCAGGTTCATGGCCATAGCTATAGATTGTGTCCAGGTGTCCAGTGACACACCTTGGAGCAGGACACAACCTGCAGCTACCCCAGCCCACCCTGCCTGCACTGGCATTGTCTCTTTCTTAATCTTTTAAATGGCTGGTATAGAGAAAGAATTGCTACTAAGAAAATGCTAATGGAGGTAAACCAAAAAGACCCTTAAAATTATAAACAAAAGAAGCGCACACAGCTGTCATTTTATATAGATGGAACTCAGAGCTGTGGGAGTCTTTCAAATCCGACCCTTAGAACTACTAGTTCTACAAGCTGATTTCTCCTACCCATGTTATTCACATGCTGGTGTTGTTCCCTGCGAATTATCCTAGCCTGACACTATTTTTCAAACATTTCCTTTTGAAGATGCAAGGCTCTTGGTCATGGGGCTGCAGTAAAAAGGAACTGAGCAGTGAGAGCAGAAGCTGTGAGTAGCTCACTACGTGAGGACAGAATACTTGTGTCCTCAATGAGAGCAGACCCTTTGGGAGCACGTGTTGGCTCCTTTGATGTGCCATGAGCATTTCAGATAGGGGCACATCCAAGAAGAGAGGGCCAGGGTAGCTGCCAGGTTTATGATTTCTAGGATGAGGATGGTCTCCAAGAATAGTCCCCTTGTTCTCCAAAGACCATCAGATGAAGTCATAGGATGGGAGGAACAAGGGGGAAAACAGAACAGGCAGAATGTTTATATGTAATCAAAGGCACAAAGATGTGCTCTGGCCTCTGCTCGTGACTCCAGGGAAGGGCAGAAAGTTTGACATCTGGTTATTTGCTTTGTGTCTACCATGCCCTTCAGACTGAAAACTGCCTAGAATTAATGGGCTGACAGTCACTGCTCAGAGACATCAAAGATCTCTCCTCCTGGGGACATAGAAAGCTGCAGACCAGCCTGTTCCGTCTGTCCCAGCCAAGGGCCTTCTGCCATTTGCTCACCTTGCCACAGAGAAGGAAAACTAAGATGGCATTTAACTCAGGCAGCTGCTAATTAGGAACTATTGTCTTACATGCTCCTCATCTCTGATGCCTTTAATTATAAGGTGGGGCCCTTAGCTCCATTTGCCTTCTCCCAGGATAAGGAAAAGTTGGAGACAGTTAAAACATCTCACCTGGTTTCCTTGTGTGACTGAGTGCTGTATGGACAAGATGCCAAGTACAGATCCACATCTCCGTGCTCTGCTGTGCCTGCACATGTGCTGTCCCTGCATACCAGGCCTGGGTTAACTTTGCTCCAGTTTGCCCCTTTCAGAACAAGGATGTGGCTGGAATGCCAGGACTTGAGACACACAGCAGCACTGGTATGTGGTATCTCCCAGCCTCTGTGTCCCCAGCCAGCTCTCTGCCCTTACCCTAATCCAGCCCTCCTGGGCACATTCAGCAGTGCAAAGTTCGGATGCCTGCAACCCTTGCTACTCATTCCCACCCTTGTGCCCTGCCAAATGTGCCTATAGTCCCCCTTTCTTACTTGTCTTGATAAAACTGCCCAGCAAGTCCTGCGAATCAGGGAAAGAAACTGGTCCACCTTGCAGAAAAGAAACCTCTACTCCAGTTCACAGCCAAGCCTTGGCACAGGACTAGAAATAGTATGGTGCTTCCAGCAAAGACTTTATGACATAAATGTATTGCTTTAAATCAATCTACACGGCAGCTAATTGTGGCTGAGTGTGGTTTGATCAGGGACTAAATAAAATGCTCCCTGTGCCAATGAGACACTTTGCACAAGCATCACCAGCCCTTCAAATAAAAACCCCTGACCAGAGCACCTGCACTACAGACTGTGGGCAGTTCAAGATGAATACATTTCCAACCCAAACCCTAAAGATAGAAAGGATCCACTTGGAAAAGGGATCCCTAAACATATCCTTCTGTGGTAGGCAGGATGTGGACATAACCCACAATTGTCAGTCCTTGTTCTTAACCCAAGGCATCCATGTGACTTAGAATTGGTCCTTGGTGTTAAACTGAAGTATGTGTGTACTGTTAGGGTTAAGACAAAACCAGCAACCATGCCAGATCTTGATTTTATCATACTGAGAACTAAACACATGCAATTATTCTGTTCTTAACTAAATACTAAGCTGAGCAGACCGTCTGCTCTCTTTCCAAACAGTAAGTGTGGATGCAACCCTGTCCCACAGACAGATTAATATGGACAGAAGAAGCTGGTGGTTTTAGGGGGTAAGGTACTTTCCAGAAAACAACATTACCATCATCTGCATGAGACTTAAGTTGGATCACAGAGTTAACTTCATATGCCTATGTACATTTGTGTGGTGTGAGAATATGGCATGACTCCTGCAACAAAGGAGTTTTCCCCCAAAGCTTCCCATTTTTAGTGGAATGCAGAAGACCATCTTCTCAACCAGTTCAGCCCAGCCTGGGATGGCTGACACCCAGCAGAACAGTAGTGAATACTGGCCATTCCTCAGATGCTCAGGCCTGTTTGTGCTGGGGAACAAAGGCAGCACCCCTCTGAGCAAGGCTGTGCCAGACAGAACAATTTGGTGGGGAGAAGCATCTTGGTGCTTCTCTGCATCCTCATCCACATTTTGCAGAGCTGCTTTTCAGACTTACTAAAGGTACAATGTTAATGTAGTCAAACATTCAAAAGATGGATGGATGAGCTAAAATGTGTGAAAAAGTAAGAGCTGCTCTCATTTCTGAAAACAAGGCACCTCGTATTTGGCAGGAATATGCACCCAGCATCTCAGATGTTTTCCCTAGGGCCATGACTTACAAACACATTCATGCTGGCAGCAGAGTTTTAATCTTCCTTCTAGAGAACAGCCACTAACTCACTACAAAAAAATCCCATGCCGCACAATCTTTGTTTCATGTTGTTTTTCCTGTTCAGAAACAGAGAAGTTTCCATCTGCAACTGCTAACAAATCCTAATGTACCTTCCCCACACTAAAAGCTAAACCAAGTACCTTCTATCTTACCCTTTCCCTACACTATTCAAACCTTTGCATTGACCAGCAAACAAAACTGTCTCCTGGATGCCTGGATCATCTTCGCCCTTTGGGAGATCTGTCAGAACAGAGAACAGCAGCTTACAAGGGACAGGTCCGCACAGCTGCGAGAGAGTAAGAGCACAGAGACTTCAGCTGTAGGTGAAGCTTTATTGGAAGTCATGTGCATGAGGGTAAGACTCCACCAAAGTTCACAACTCTTCACATAATGGCAAGAAGTGGCTCTGTGATACTGAAATAGTGTATCTATCTGGATTTTCAACAGGAAATCTATTTTGGGACCTAGAAGGAGGACTCCATAACCTTCCCTCTTGGAAAGAATTGTTGATGATCTCACTACATGGCTATCAGTGTCCTGGGCCAAATACTCCTTATGCTCTTGGACTTCTGATCAACTAACAAAGCAGATGCACAAACTAATTAAAGAAGCAGAGTCTGTGTTTTCTGCTTCTTAGACCTCTATATTCAGTAGCTGCTACATGACACCTTGTGAGCTGATGCTTGTCTGTCTGTGATCTAAGATGAAAGAAATATTCACCAAATAATCCAGGGGAATGGGAGGCTGAGCACTCTCTGCCCAGGCTGTTTCAACATATGGAGAAACAAAATCAATTGCAGAATCCCAGATTCATGGGCAGTAGTTCTCAGGAATGCTATTAGGAAAATAACCTGATCCCTTCTGAGTGGAAGTATCTCATACCTGAGATGATATCACCTGGAATGTGTAATATCATTTTGCAAGAGGACAGACTGTGAACAAGTTCCATAGGCCTTTTCAGTCTTTATTTATGGCAGCATATTTAATCCTGTAACATATTTCATAGGAGGCAACAGACTAAAACAAAGTTCCCCTGATTTAGCACAGAAAAAAGAGCGTAAGTAATTTCAATGCCACTGGTCTGTCACCTACTTACACTCCAGAAATTTTACAAGGCACACACAAGGAACATCATTAAAAATAAAGCAAACTAACCTGTAATTTAGAAAAGAAACCTTCTCTTTCAAGTTACTTATTAACTGGTTAAAAAGTCTGTCAAGGCCTTCTTAAGTAATTAACAAGCAGTTGGTGAGACTGGGACAGAATCCCAGACCGAGCTGCACAATTTAATGACAAGAGAATCTGAAATGTATTGTTTTCCTTGAACAAACACTGATCTGCAGCTGCACACAACCACCTATCCCCCAAATCTCTAGGTGGAGCTCAGAGCATCAAGTCTACAAACACTCAGCAGGGGCTATTCCCAAAACACCAAGGTAACACAGGAATAAGGTGACCATAGAAACTTCTTGCAGATAAACATCCAATGAGGATGACGTTCCCATACACCCAGTATTGAGAAACATATTTGACTGAGAAAGACCATAGAATCATGGAATAGTTTGGGTTTTAAGAGACTTTAAAGATAATTTCATTCCAACCTCCCTGCCATGGGCAGAGACACCTTCCACTAGAGGAGGTTGGTCAGAGCTGCTTCCAACCTGGCTTTGAAAACTCCCAGGGATGGGGCAGCCACAGCTTCTCGGGCACCCTGTGCCGGGGCCTGCCCACCCTCACAGGGAAGAATCTTTTTCTAACATCTAATTTAAACCTACTCTCTTGTCCATTTTAATATAGAAAATATACAACCTATCTAGCAGGAAGCCAACAGAAATTACATGCATGGTAGAACAAGTGCTGGGAGAAATAATGACCAGGAAAGCAAACCTTTCAGCCTTAAATGGTCACAAATGGCTATGGGTGGGCAAGAAAAATAACAAATGGCGACTGGGAGCAGCGACTCTCCCACACCAGGTGTGCACCCACCTTCTCCATCTCAGCTTGGCTCTCAAAGCTGCTTGAGAGCATCAAGTTTTCCCCAATAACTTCAGAGGCTGGAACAGACGGGTTGGCTGAAGCAGACATTGAGGGTATACAATAAAATAGAATTGTTTAAAGTCTAAATAAAATAAATCAAATACTGTTAGGTTTGGATAAAATATAGTCTGCATGAAAAGCAAGCATGTGGGTTTGTATCACAGCTTCTGAAGAGGTGAGTGCTCCTGCTTGTCCCTGGCACCCTGCAGATGCTTTTGAACCTGGTACTTCATTTCTTTTCATTTTCTCTAGACCTCCCTCACATCAGGATATTGGAGTCTTTAGGAGAAGTCCACTTCTGGGTACATACATCTTGCTAAGTTTTCCTTGTGGCTACAATTTGATTCCGATTCTGTGTCTTACTGCTTCCCTCTCTAACAGTTATTGCAACCAGAGTTTATCTCCACTTAGAGGCGAGACTCTGAGTCCATTTAAGAAGTTCTACAGAATAATCTTTGTAACTACTTGGAGTTCTTTGTGCAAGGACTTCATAAATGGTGAGAATTAAACTCCCCTACTAAACCTTGGTTTAATATTTCTAGGGAGATGTCCAGCTGGGCTCTATGAAACATCCCTGCCGGCACATCTACAGAGATGGACAAATCTGAGAACCTGACAATGCAACCAACTGGGCTGGTTTCATGTCATGTACTACAATAATTGCTTGTGTGAGTGGAAAGAAAAACTGAGTACAATTTGTTTATCCCCAGACATATGTCTCTACAAAATAAAAGGATTCAGTTCAATACAAGACTCCTTTGGGCAAGGACATGGCATTTAAGTTATGTCTGTGGGCACAAAGCACATGTCTGATGTACCATAAAAATAAAGATGTTCTCATAACCATTATCTACAAAATGTAAAAGCATCAGCATTGCTGGAAAACTGTGTTTTGACATTTCCTTTTCCCTACCACTCTCATGGGTATCCTTTGGGCTGGTCCCAAATTAAAGCTGAAAAACATTCTCTGCCTCTTTCTTTTCAACTTCATCTTAAGATTTGGAAGTTTCTGTCCTCCCTGGGGGGCATAAATGATCTTTGACATGCACACCCTCTTCAAAGCCTGCATTAGGGCAAGGATAACCACTGTGCTAACTGGTAAAAATCTGATTTACTTTATCTTGTCCTTAGAAATTTCAAGCAATGCTATATTTTGGTCACTGAAAATGTCTGTGGTAGAAAGCTGGATTTTCATGCAGATACAGCTGTATCTGAAAACTAATGACAACACTCTGGAAGGAAACCTTGCTGCAAGCTTTATTGGAAGAATCTCAAGCAAACTAGATCTTTCAACACAGTAAAAACAAGCCAACTCCCAGCTGCAGGTGGAGATCAGATAAGGGAAAAAACATTGTGAGTAGAAAAAACCTTTACATCATCATCATTTTTTTAGTATGGTTATCTTAGGTTTCACCTCCAAGTCGACATAATAAATTGTGTCTTCTTTCAAGATCCTTCAGCTGAAAAATGCCCAGCCATACTCCCCTCGGAAAATGGGGTTTCCTCCCCACCGCCTGGAACATGCTCTTCTGAACTAGAAACAATTACTCTTTTCCCCATTGATTTTGTCCCTTTCCAGTTGAAAAATATCAGCTTGTGCAACTTCCTTTCTTTCTTAGGGGCCACATGCCAGAACAGCTCTGCCTTGTTCATCTCCTTTTCCAAAATCAGCATCAGTAGCTCCCATCAACACTGAGGACACCCTGGAAACATGACTTCTTCACCAGTAAGGCATGCTCTGCTCTGCTCACAGAGGAGAGTGTGAGTCCCACAGGGTCCCACTGACTTGTTTTTGAACTGCTGTGATGGTTAGGAGAGAGTGCACCAGGTCAAGATGCTCTCTTGTCATGTTCTAATCCTATAAACTGCTGAAATCACCCTGTTGCAATTTTCCTGTATCTTGGATTCTCCCCTGAAATAAAGTCAGTGACCGGGACATAGTTGTTGTGGAAGCATAAGGTGACCTGATGTCCAGCTGACAATTTTTGATAGTTTGGTAAAAACGTGCAATGTGTCAACCCAGAGGAAAGGAGGGGAGCAATTGGGTAACAGAGCATTTGCAGTTGTTTTCACAGTTAATTTCTTAGCAGTAGCCGCATCTCCCATGTGCAGTTTCCTTCAAGCTCTTTACTACTCTGCTTTATGTGACTGTACTCCCTGGTTGCCACCATGTCTCACCATGTACCTGTACAAGAACACTTTTCTACCTCCTTCTCTCTACTTTATAAATGCCTTTGGAAAACAAATTTCTTTTTCGCTTACATTTTGCTTATGGGTAGTCAACAGAGACATTTGTCTTGTTCTCCTGCCTCTCAGCATCCATAGTCATGCCTGGGGCCACTGGTGGATTTCACACTCTGGTTTGGCTGGTGTAGAGCCCACCTACCCCTTACCACAGCAAAAAGAGGACTTGTCCTTACATTCAGTGAAATAAATTGTCCCATTGACCCCAGCTGCCTACACATATGATGCACCTGGCTATACTATCTGGAGCTGGAAATATGGATAAAAAGGTACGTGACTCCAGGGAATACTGAAAATAACTATCAACTTGTATGGTTCTTATCCTTCACTAGATTCATTTGCCTCATGGCCAGACATGTTAAAAATGTCATCTCTCTCTTACAGAAAGTTTTTTTAGAGAGGAGAATGCCAATTGAACGCACGTAGAAAGACTAAAGTTTCAATTGCCAAGGTCTCATGATTACTGAGGACAGAGTCTAAAACCAGCTGGAGCCCACATCCTGCTCCCATTCCATCAGGATTAACCCCAAGATCTGTTATACTCATTGGAAGTACCTTTTGTTTTGTTAACAGAATGAAAAATGAAAAGCAGGACCAATGTCAGTGAATTTCCACTATTTTCCTGGATGCTGTTAGAGGTTAATTCATGGATGTGGGATTCAAGAACATCATATCAATCCCAAATGCAATCTGCAGGGTGAGACTGGAAGGGAAGGTCTAATTTACAAAGCTGGCTGCATCTGGGATCTGACCTCCCATTTGGAGATCTGAGAGCTACACTGGCGGGCAGCAGACCTGGCCTTTCCTTCGTCTGATAGCGCAACAAGTAAGCATGAAGGCAAAGAAAGCTCACAGCTGTTGTTACAGAGTAGGAAGAATCTGGAAAAGCAGGAAATCTTCCCCCCACACCCTCATCCAAAAGGACTTTGTGCTCATTAAAAGTCAGAATTTGCTGACAATTTCCAAAAGCATGGGGTGACTGGGGGGACACCAGGCAGCGATGCCAATCACCTTGCTGCCTTAGTCACATCTGACTCTGCTTATGAACCACGGGATTTTACAAGGCAATGAGAGCTAATGCAAGATGATCTCAGACCATTCCTGATGTCTTCACTAAAACAAATCTTTTTGTGATGGTACTGAGATCCCTGACTAATCCCCCTGTACAGGATGTTTGAGCAGCCTCATGGGCTGCTGACTTCACCTTCTATTTTCATGAGCCTTAGTCACTTTATTTGCAAGAATTATTTACAAGAATTCCTAGTTCAGTTCACAAATCTGTACAATTGTGCAAAGTGGTCAGGAAGGTTTGCTTGAAACCATGTAATTTCTTGAAGCATCCTACAATATTACATCCACCCAGGACCTGAAGAATGATGTTCAGATTTCAGCCCTACAAACACCTGTACACTCCTAGAATCACAGAATGGTTTGTATTGGAAAGGACCTCAAAGATCATCTCATTTCAATCCCCTGCCATGGGCAGGGACAGCTTCCACTGGACCAGGTTGCTCCAAGCCCTGTCCTGGCCTTGAACACTTCCAGGGATGGGGCAGCCATAGCTTCTCTGGGCAACCTGTGCCAGGGCCTCACCACCCTCACAGGGAAAGAATTTCTTCAGTTGCAATTCTAGTTCATTTGTTCAGCGATATTTTCTGTTATTTGAAAACGAATCATCTCAGTGATCCTGGTCTTTTCATGCCCCTCTCTGCCTGGTACACCATAAACTTCTGGCCTCACAATGCACCTCACAATGTTAGCCTGTTACTGAGACCCTTTGCACACCACTACCCTCCATCCTGCTCTGTATTTGACTCTACACTGTAACTTTTAAGGTGTTCAAGGCAGTTTTGGGTTGGAAACCACTAAACAAGAATCTATTGTCAGGAAAAGTACTTCAAAACGGTTTAAAGCCTTAATCACATGGAAAGAAAACTACTCTGTCTCAAAAGCAAACTAACAGCCATGAAACCATGTGTACAATAAATTTGCTTTTAACTTGCACACATTTGCCAGAATCATACAGCCATGCAAAGCTGACATACCTTTTAGACCTGCTGTTGAGAGTCTAAAAATCCAGACCTTAATTCAGAGAGCAGATTGCAGACAATTTTCTGTGTTATTTTTACTTGCTTTCTAGTAAGAGAGATCTTCATCCATCAAAAGAATACCCTTTTCTACACATATTTATCCCTAATCCCCTGCCAGGTCTTCAGAAAGCGTTGCTGTGGAGACTGGAGAATGGTCATAAGCTCCAGTGTGGCACAAAGAAAAGGACTGAGGTTGTGCTAGCCCCCGTTTCAACTGTAAAAAGATGTCTGTGGGGAAGGAGGTTCTCAGCTCATAAATGCAATTTGGGGACCTACCAGCTGCTCTCAGATGGGCCCAGCAGAGGCCCAGAGCCTAAGGCTCATAGTGGGATAAAACCTGCACGGCTGCAGTGGTCTGAGCTAACCTCCCATGGCAGGGGGTTGGAACTGGATCATCTTTAAGGTCCCTTTCAACCCAAACCATTCCATGGTTCTGTGATGCTAACAGCTCTTGAAGATAATCCCAGGCTTTACACTGGTTTCACTGTGCTTTGAATGACAGCAAAAGGCAGATCTTCTCCTCCACTCCAGTGCTTTGAATTACCAGAGTTTTTCTCAGGGGGAAAAGAAGCCTGATTAAGTTCCCTGTTAGGAAAGAGACCAAAGCAAACATGAATTCTGAAATCCTCTGAGTCTTTTGTGTGAAGGTGCATGCCTTTACCTCAGTGATGGTATTCAGATCTGGAGAAGGAAAGGGTGGAAAAAAGATTTTTAAAATCGTATTTCAAATCAAGACCCATGATCTTGTTACCAACGTATTTAGGATGTTAAAAAAGACAGACTTCTGTGGGTGGAAACGAGCAAAAAGATCAACTGAGACTCCAGTTTCATGTAGCTGTCTTCAGCAGAAGATTGCATGAGAGGGGAAAAAATTCCCCATGCAAGAAAGACAAGATGAAAGGAAGCTGGTTAGGGAAGAGAATGATCCTGACACCAGAAGATCATATGCTCCTTAACGGTAGGCTGAAAGCTGTACCACTTCTTTTTAGGAATTGCCATAGACTAGGAAGTATCTCAAATGACTTAAAAAGATACATAAGTACATATGCATATAAAATATATATATATATATATACACACACACATATACATATACATAGAGAGAGGCTATATATAAGGAGAGATCCCTGCAGCTTTTAAGGCTTAAAACCAACTCACTTCCTGCTGTGCTCAGTCTTTGATGCTCTGCAGCACTCAGGACTCCAGACTTGCTGAAATTGGGTAGCTCCAGATCAGCATTTTAACTAAACTCTATTTTCTGAAGAAGCAGGATGCATCTGGGACCCCAGCTGAAGAGCCGCCTCTTTTCTTGGCACACAAGAGTAGCTCATGGGAGCCACAGGTCCCATCTTGGATGTTCCTAGATAAAGGATGCAGTCTACAAAATGGGATCTGTTGCTTAGGTGAAACTCAAATTCCCATTAAAAGCTGAAGGAGCTGTTTTGTACTGTGTATCACAGGAGGAACTTGTGAGCTCCCTGCAAACTCCTGGATGCAGCTGTGGGTCACATGGGTTTGGGGTGTCACTAGCTCAGATCACGCACATATGTAAGGACTGGGGTGGCATAAGCACCAGACTGCATTCTGATGCAGCTGCAAAAGGCCAAAATATGAATAGCTTGAAACAAACCCAGTCAAAGACTCATTTTCAGTAATGGACCTTCTGGTTGGTCATTGCAAACCCCAGCTCCTCAAAGCACAAACTCTTGTGATTGGAGAGAGAACTGGGCTATTCACAAGTACAATGAAAGACTATATCAATTTTTATCATTCTTATTAACAGCACTGGGTCCCAACAAGTGTCACTGATAACATTTAGTTCATCAACACAAGATTAATTTGACAGGACAAGAATAAAAGACTTCAAATGCACCAGGGTATGTTCAGGTTGGACACCAAAAGGAATTTCTTCATGGAAAGGCTTGGAATAGGCTGCCCAGGGAGGTAGTGGATACACCATCCCTCCAGGTGTTCAAGGAGCAACCAGATGTGGCACTAAGTGCTCTGGTCTAGTTAACAAGGTGGTGATCAATCATAGGTTGGCCTTTCTGCAGCCTTTCTGCTACTGCCAACAGCAAGGGTTGGCAGAGGGGTAGAGAAAAGCCTTGCAATGACCTGAGGCATTTCTTTATCAGTGCTGCCCTTCAAAAATGCTAGTCCTTTCTACTCCAACATAACCCTATCCCACCATGAGCAGTAGACTCTTTTTCTCTGTCACCCATCTCCAAGCTTTGTGCATAACCTTACTTCCTCTGCATCTGTCTCTCAGGTGCAACTGCTCCAGACACACAGAGATCCTATTGCTGTGATTTCTCCCTGTCTGACAGCATACATTGTGGAGATGAGAGAGGATCCCTCCAAGCCTGCAAGCCAACACCTCCACCCTCATGAGACTCTTCCTCATCAAAAGTCAGGCAGGTGCATCCCCTCATGCCTCTGTACTGCACACCAGTGTATTTGTAAGGATACAGCCCCACCACTGCTCTCCACAGAGCACAAGGGCAGGTTATTTCAGCTCTGAGGGACACCCTCTCCTCATTCCCAGGGAGATGCTGCAAAAAGGAGTGAGGACTAGGCAAGACACATGAAGGAGATACAACCTCATTGGTTTTCAACCTGCAAATTCTGCAATCCCCAGGTCTGACAGGAAAGAGAGTCTCTTGTTCCCTTAATTTTGAGCCTGACAATAACAGTGACTATTTCCCCCCTACATTTAGCAGCTACATTACCTGGCACTAGCATGTTCTGTCAGGAGTAGCTCTGTTTCATGGCAGAACAGTGAGAATATCGAGTTCTCCTGTGTTTGGGTTTGTTGATTTTTTTCCTCTTCCCTTCTCTCCAAAACACTCACACAATTTCTTGCAACACAATCTTATCTCCCTCCTGGGCAATGCTCTCAGCTGTTATCCTGCATCATGTGCTTCTGCCTTCGCTGGATCACTTACACACCCCACACCACTTTCCCCAGGTCTGTCACAGTTATTAAAACCTCATAACAAGCTGCTTTGCGTTTAATCCCATCTGTCATCAGATCCTGTTTAAACACTAAGAATTACCACTTTAATGAGACTACTTCCTAAGACAGGACAGCTTTCTTCCACTGATCTCAAAGAGTTCTGCAAAAGAAGCTGAGCATCCCTGAGCCCCTTTCTCTGTATGACGATTGATGCAAGATGAAATAGGGCAGCCCAAGCAAAATAAGCAGCCCAGGATAACAGCACACAAAATCTGAAAGACCACAGTTTCAAGTTTGAATACATGCACCAGTAAGAAGAAATCCCCTTTTCCCCTGCACAGGAAGGACACGGACCCACTGGAGCAAGCCCAGAGAAGGCCACCAGAACGATTAGAGGGATGGAGCATCTCTGCTATGAGGAAAGAGTAGACAATTGGGATTGTTCATTCTGAAAAAGAGAAGGCTCCAGAGTGACCTAACTGTGGACTTCCAGTATCTGAAGGGAGCCAATATGGAAGATAGAGAGAGACTATTTACAAGGGCATGGAGTAACAGGACAAGGCAGAATGGCTTCAAACTGTCAGAGAGCAGATTTCGATTAGATGTGAGGAAGAAATTCATTACTGTGAGGGTGGTGAGGCACTGGAACAGATTGCCCAAAGAAGTTGTTCCCATCCCTGGAAATGTTCAAGGCCAGGTTGGACAAGGCTCTGAGCAACATAGTCTTGTGGAAGGTGCCCCTGACCATTGCAGCAGATGGAATCAGATGTGCTTTAAGGTCCCTTCCAACCCAAACCATTCTGTGATTCTTTTCATGGCCAGAGAGAAGTGATGCCAGCCCACACAAGCACTCCCTCACTGCTAAAGACTATCCTGAGCCTGCAACACAGGCTGCAGGGCTTAAGCCCATTGGGCCCCCCCATCCCTGAGGCAGAGCTTAGGGCAGGTGGCTGAACAAGCCAATAGCACATTATTTTGTAAGAGAATGAAAAAAAGAATTGGGAAAGTTCCTTTGTTATTACTCATTAAATGCACTGGAGCTGCCTTATGTGCTAAATGTTCTTACCCTGATGATCTTACCACCTAATTAAAGAAGACTGATGAAGTATGATAGAAGCAATGTGTTAATACATCCAAACTACCAATGGAAAATTGAGGCAAAGAGAGCACACACAGATATATATTACCTATATGAAATACAGAGAGCATATGAAATTCTGTCGGAAAGCCAGCCCTGTTCCTGCGGATCAAAACACTCCTTCCTCCCTTTGAAATTTTGTGCTCGGATGACACATTTGCAACGTCCTCCCTGACGAGCTAATTACCTACAGTGTAGTGCAGGCCAACAGATTTGGAGAGTCCAAGATTGCAGATTGGTGAAACTGGTATCTAACAAGTACTAAAGCTGGGGAGGTTTTGCCCCAGCAGAAATGCTGGCCTGGGGCCACTTTTGGAATTGAACTTGAATCAAGCTTTCTGGAAGAGCTTATTTATATTTATATGGGATGATGACACCAAACATTGGGATACCACAAGAGAGCTGGTTCTCATGGAGTTTTCCATCCTACTTTTAGGACATTCAGACTGTCAAATGGCCCAAAGTCCTTTAAAGGAACTCCAATTCTGTAGCTTTTGGGTTTCCTCCAGAAAACAGCAGGACAAATAGGCAGAGCTCAGGTTACAACTCCAGTTCCCAATACTCCATCCAGATGAAAATGTCCAAGTTAGGTACTTAATAGGCTAAGTCAGAACCTGTGTATCATAGCCAAGGAAAGGAGTTCAGGTTCAGGTTTAGCTGTTCAGTCCCTACCCTACTTATGTTGGTGTATTAATTACTATGCATATTCAAAATGCTAGGCATGTAAGTGTTAGATACTACTGCAATGAAATCCTTGGCATCCGTACCACTGGACATAAATCTTGTGAAAAAATTCCTTGTGATTTAGCTCCTACTTCCAGCCAGACTGGAATTCCCAAAGGACAGTGTCTGTCAGTAGCTTGACATCAGAAATTACAGATGGTTATGAAAATGGAAACAACCTCAAGAAAAGCCAACCTAGTTTGTTGTTTGTTATTTTTATTATTCAGACAACTCAAGAAATACAGATTAAGGTCAATTCATAGGTCTTGTCTGGTTCCTGCTTTATGTAAATCTGCTTGCTCTAAGCATGGCAAAAGGTCTGGATCCTACTTTCATCCACTTCAGAAGAAGGAAGAACAAGTCCAACAGTCACATTAAAAACCACAAAATATGTTAGATCTTTGGATTCTGGTTCATCAACCACATCCTAAACAAGAGTTCATCCAGCTTCAACGATGTTTGGACAAGCCAAATCACTGCTTGATATTTAACCAAACTACTTGATGGTTCAACAGCAAAATTCCTCTGATTGCAAGCAATGCTGAGTTGCTAAGCTTTACACAAAAGAGCTCTGTGTATGACTCGCCTAACACAGAGATGGTATGGGATACAACCTGTTCCTCACCATGCAGCCTTTTGCACATGCAGAGGGAAAGACCCTCTCCCCTACTGAAAGGCGGGGAACGAGGTGGCAGCAAGCCAGGAGAAGGATTTGGTGGAGGCACTGCAAGGCAGGTTCAACCAGTTTGATGCTGAAAGACAGGCAGAAAGACGACCAGCTGGCAAGTGCGCGTAGGTGGGGAGAGTCATGTTGTCCATGTTTGCCAAAGGGGCAGAGAATAACACATGTTCCTATGTCTCAGTGGAAGGGGAAGTTCCCAGAAGCTTGCCTCATCTGTCTTTCTATTCTTAACCCTTCTCTGGCACCCTCTCAAGTCTGGGTATTGATAGAAGATCTGCTCTGCAGAAAAACAATTTGGAAAAAGCAGCACTCCCTAGCCTGGAAGAGAGCAGGCCCTTTTTGAATCTGCAGCACCAGAATGGCAATGGGCAAAATGGTTTTTCCAGTATGATGGCATGTGAACCAGCTCCAAAAGCCTTGTTTATAGAGAAATGGGTTATGAATGTAAACAAGGCATAAGAGAAGGGTTCTCACCTCAGCTAGAGCTCTCTCTACATCATCTAATTAATGCTCCAGTTGCTGGTCCCTGGCTCAGTGAGTTACCTCACATATTGTAAAGAACAATACAGTGTTTCAGAGAATGGAATGACTCAGATAAATATTTACAAAACTAAAGGAAGGTGCACTGGCTTGGTGCTTCATCTAATCCAGTGCAGCATTGTTAGATGGAAGATGTTGAATTTTACCCAGAAGCATCTTGTGTGTCAAGATATGTCCATTCCCTTGTCAGAATTATCATCTCTAGATATCTAAAGGTCTGATTAAATGTGTCTATGCCCAAAAGGTCCTTCTGGCAGCATGGGTCCCACTTCTCATCAAGCTTGTTCCTGTCTCCTGGGCTAGGGGCAGCTTCTATCCCACAAGTACAGCTCTTGCTGACCTGACTTTGAGCAGAGGTAGGACTGAAAGGTCTCCAGAGGTCTGCCAAATTTGATGACTCTGCTGCTGTGAATGACCTCCAAGTACTGACGTACATCAATGCTAGAGGGATGCAAACCTTCAGGTCTGAGGTAAAAAAGCCTAAAACCCATGTAGGATTCCCAGGGCAAGAAAGAAGTTTTCAAAGCAACAGACTTGAAAGTGATTTTTGAAAGATTTTTTTTTTAATTCTGGGAAAGAAATATTCTTCTCTCTCTACTTTCCTCTGCATCATTCCCAGGTCACTGCTGTGAGATACTCATGACAATGAATTTGACCACAAGGGCTGGCACAGTCTGTGCTCTACTCCACCTCAGGTTTAGGACAAGCTGTAAATCTGGAACATAGACAAGAGGTCATTGCTCCTTCCTAAATTCCCAGATGCAGCACTCAATGAAGCTAAGAAAAAGCAACAGCAGGATCGAGGGGAAAACTTCTCCCTGCCTCCCTTGCAGGATAATTTCTGTAGGAGGCAGACTGGCCCTCAGGTGTAGTGGTCATTCAGTCTCTGAGTTATTCCTAGTTTCTTTTTCAAATTGAATGGAGTTTCCAGTATTTGTCATTCCAGCTTGGAAAAATGTAAACTGATCCCCTGATTGGTTCCTTCTTAAAAGCTTGGAGAACTTCAGCTTCCTGCAAATTAACTATCAACGCTGGGAGGGACAGGAAGATGGGAATGGCAGATTGGGGCACTGTTACAAAGTTAATGAATACAGAAGTACTTTTAATCTCTAGACCTGAAGGAAGTTTACAACAAATTATTTTCCTCTACTGCAGATGGAAGGCAAGGAAAACCTGGCAGTGGGTTGAGGAGAGACAAGCAAGGAGGTGGAAGAGCAAGAAGGGGACCTGCTCCTCTTGCTCCTGGCATGTGTTACCCAAACCAGACCTAGGGAAGGAGCAGGAGGAGGCCAACCCACCAGACAGGCATGGACTCAAAAATCTGTGTCAGAGGGAGCTGGAAGGAATGGAAGGGGATAGAACAGAGGATAGATTAAATAGTGATCTCCCATCCCATCCTCCAGTAAAACAAAAAAGCTGGGACAACCCAGAAGGCTGTGCAAAGGCACAGGCGAGGAGGTTTGGTGTGCCTGTGCTCATCCTGTTTGGGGGTGAGCATGGCTGAAGGGAAGAGAAAAACAATGTACCGAGGAGGGTACAATTCTCTCCAGGTTCACACGTAGCAACATTGCAAGTTTCTATAGCAACACCAGAATTATTTTTAGCATTAGTCACATTTTAACAGTAGCAACCCAACATGGAGCTGGGGCGGAGGGGCTGCATTTCACCCTCCCAACGCTTTTCCTTTCCTCCCAGTGCTGCCGAAGCACACCCTGACAACTGTTTAAGTGCATATACACAAACCAACCATGCCTACAAATAAACTCCAAAGCAGAAGACGTCAGGCAGAAAAGCCCTTTTCTTTGCCCGTGAGGCTCCTTTGTTGATGTCCCTTCAGTGAGGAGCAGAGCCTGCAGTCCCCAGTGACAGTGGGGCCACCCAGCCCACACAGGACATTTCCATGGTGTTCTTGGAGTTCCTTCAGCCTTGATGGATTCGATAAACATACAGGTGAGAAGAGAGGAACAATGTGCCTTTTTTGCTGCTGTGTGCCATGGCAGCAATGAAGGGATTGAGTGATGGCTCTTATACATGGGCTCTTTCCAGGGGGACATTGGCTGCAGGCAATTGTGGCAGGAGGAGGTAAAGACAGCACAGAAGTGTGCAGAGTGAAAGAAAAGGTGAAGAGCACTGGAGCCATGGGGAAAAAAACCCACATTGCTGAAGTTCCCTGGTGTGTTGCCTTGGAGAGGGGGAACAGTGGGACTGAGAACACCTTGCAGGTAAGACCTCTGACTCTGCAGATATACAGAAGGCCAAACAGACCAACGGATACAGCTTTTCAGCTCTAAAAACCGGCAAACATATTCCACAATGCCAGTCCCTATGGCTGTGACCGGGTGAACAATTCCTTGGAAATTCTTGTTCTACAACACCCAGTGCAGCACAAACGACAGCCTTGCTTAACTGCTACATGAGCCAGGGACAGAGCAGATCCATGACAAGATCCAGACTTGGCCAAGCAAAAGCAGGAATACAAATTGGCCAAGCAAAAGCAGGAATACAAATTATAACACCTCCTAAGTATCTCTTATCCACCCACACACCCACAGACAGTTCCTATTGCCACTCAGAACAACCCAAATCATTAGTAATAAAAATGTGTGCTGTGATAATTAACAATGTACCTTGCATGCAGTTTCTTTCATGCAAAGAAAAGCCATTGGTGCTCCACAATTCATATGGCCACTGAACTTCAAGCAGCATGCTGCCGAGACTCTGCTAACACTACCAGGAGTCTTGGGTTGTCTGTGCATGCCCTGAAAACATCCTGATCCTGCTAGGCACCTGCTTGTCCTGGGGCCTCCAGGCAGGACCTGAGCCCAGAAGCACAGAGGTATACAAGGCACCTGCTGACATCTGCTATGCTGCCCTTCTTGGAGAAGTGATGTGTTCCTAGACATTGGCCTGAGGTCAAGTCAGAAGTTGGAAATGGAATCTTTCCCTTTCTATGGGTCTTAACATACCTTAATTTATCATGTGAGTATTTCATTGCCCTGTCACTTCCAAGAGGAGGTGACCCTGAACTGCCTTTCAGGCTGGGAGCAGGGAGATGGTTCCCAGTCTGTGTCTTAGCAGTGTAATAACATCCTTTGCAGAAGCAACTGATGAATAGACAGTGGTACATCGGTCTTCCCATCCTCTGAACTACCTCCTACTTTTACTGCCAGTCAGTTGCTTTTTTCCATGGCACATGGATCTCCACCTATTCAGAGATTATAAAAAAGATAAAATCACCTGCTACAGAGCAGCTTACATATTTAACAGGATCCATTCAAGGGAATGCCTCCACTAGCAATGCTTAAGAATACACAGACTAAATCAGGTTTTAAACACCCATCAAGTAAGCCAGATTCTGATCATGTCCATGGAAAGAATCTCTGTTCTTTCTCATCTCAAGATGACTCAGTTCTGCTCGCTCCAGAGTCTGTACCAAATGAGGTACACTATGAAGTCCTGCTTGGAAGAGGTCCTGGAAACAGCTACAGCAATCTATTGTAGGGGGAAACAAGTCTTCCACCTTTATTTTCCCCACTGTATACAATGTTTGCCACACCATCCACACCACTGCATTCAAATAGCCACCTTGCTATCTAGGAATCACTACTCATGGTTCCCAGCACCACTAAACTCCTGGATTGTCCCTGGCACCTTGTCCAGAGGAGCATTTTGCCCAGAAGGACTGGAGAAGTTGGTCCTTTTTTTGCCCACTGGGTTATACAATCTGTGGATCTCCCACGTATTCTGGAACAGGCAGCAAGTACAAATGCCCTTGGGGAAAGGCCAAGTTTGTGTGCAAGTTAATTGCCCAAATCCCAGCATCCAAAAAAGCCACAAAAGCTCCTTAGAGACAAGCCTGCTGCCTTGTGCAATTATGGATGCTGTTTTACCACTTCAGTAAGTACTCGGTGTCCCCAAAAAAATGGGAGGTTGATTAAAACAATTTGCTCTTCAGCCTTCGTCCATCTGCTAAAACACACTGATCTTTCCCTAAGAAGACTTCAGCATAAGCCAAGTCCACAGGAGCAGAGAAGACGGGAAAAGCTTGGATAATTGGGCTGTCACTGCCATAAGGGAACTGTATAATCTGGGAGAGGCAAAAAAAGGCTTGGTGGCTGCCTGCCAGGAGGGCTGTCATAGCCACAGGTGAGCTAATATTAGACTCTGGGAATGGAGTCAGAATGAGCCGTTTGGGCTGATCCCACCTCGGTTTCCACACGGCTCCAGAGACTGACTCCCAGTACCTGGCCCCACACATCTCTCCATGTTGGGAGTGTGTTATCTGGGAGCTATTTTCAGGCTGTGACAATGAGTAGCAGAAAGCCCCACGATGCCCCAGCTGAGGGAGCTGCAGCCGTCACCATTTGAAATCTTCAGCACCTGTCACCTCTGGATTTGCCATCCCTCCCCCATCCCTACTGGGATGGTATCATCTGCTTTTCTGACTGTATTTCAACATCTACCTAACACGGAGTTATGCAAATTCCCATGACAAAGAAAATCTCAGCAGGGCACAGGGAATTTAAGGATGCTCCTGCTGTGGAAGACAGGGATCTCTACCTCTGAGTGTCAATCTTCATCATGGTTCTGGCTGCTGATCTCCGATCTCAGCACACACAGGAGGCAGACCAGACCTCATTCATGTTTGGCAAGCACTGAGAGCTCTTTGATTGGAAACCACTGGAGAAAAACCAGGCCTTCTGGTGTTTACAGAACCATAGATTCACTTAGGTTGGAAAAGACCTTCAAGATCATCAAATCCACCCTGTAACTGATCCCCACCTTATCAACCAGACCAGAACACTGACTGCCACATCCAGTCATTCCTTAAACAACTCCAGGGATGGTGACTCCATCACCTCCCTGGGCAGTTTCTTCCAATGGCTGACAACCCTTTCCATGAGGAAATTCTTCCTGATGTCCAATTTGAACCTCCCCTAGCACAGCTTGAGGCCATTTCCTCTCCTCCAGTCACTTGTTACCTGGGAGAAGAGACCAACCTCCACGTGGCTACAGCCTCCTTTCCTTGATTTGCTCAGGTCACCAGGGCTGTGCATCCCATATTATCCCAGGACAGGGAGGGGCTTCTGGGGGAGGCTGAAGATGCACAGGGCCGCACTGATGTTCCACCAGGTACCCCACAGCTCTTGCTGCAGGTTTATTCTTGGGTTTAGGGTCATGGTGGGTTTTCTTAGTGTTTTACACACTCAGAGCTCTTTTTAAGTGGTGGAGGTCATTTGAAAAGTATTTTATTTTCAGGTTTAAAAAAGGATTTGAGCTTTAAAGGCATACTAGAGTGGCTAGGAATTAGTGTGGGCTAAGGTAAAGAAGACAGCTCTCACTTTTAGCCTGGCAGCTGAGACACAGGTGTGTCACTGAGTTGCCTGGAATTTCAAGGAAGAAATCCCCTGCCTGAGGATTGTCCTACAGCACTCCCCTACCCACACAATCAGATGAAAAGCAATAGTTTATTATAGAAACCACTGTGTTCAGGTCCCATACAAACTGTCCCAATAGCCAGCTGTTGCCACGGGAATATTGCAAAAGCCAAGTTTTCCTGATACTGTCTCTGGATGAAGATTAAGTGCTGTATTTCTGGAACTAGCTCTGAGCTACAGTAATAGTAAGACTTCTCGATGCCAAAGCTGTCATGGGGAAATGCAGGCAACCAGAACCAAACATACTCAATGGGGCTGGGAGCAGCAGATCAAGAGCAACTTTCAGTCTCAAAAACATCACTTCAAAGGGTTTGGAAGATCCTTGCAAGACTGCAGCAGAGCTGGTGACTCAGGAAAAATGAAACAAACCAATGAAAGTTTGCAACATGATTGTTCCTAGAAGATGTGGGTTTGGTTTTGATTTTTTTTTATAATGACACTGCACATGCTGGCCTGAGCTGCTACTTGTAGGAATGACCTGGAAGTACTATAGTGATTGCCATTTCATTTGTTTACACTAAGGCTCAGCAACTATGTTAACCAAGGAAATTAATTTTTGTTGTTCTTTATTCAGTCCTCCATTATTTTATACATGCTTGGTGTAAGGAGCTTCCTCATAAGCCTGACAGAATAACAGCTATTTTCCAAAATGAAAATCTACCTCTTGCTCAAACCATGACACCCAAGGAAGGAGATGCAGGGTGTCTGACTGTAATCCAGCCACTGCCTCATAAACAGCCAAATTCAGCACAAGCTCCCCAGTCTCCTGTCCTGGGAGAAGAGAGGGCAAAAAAGGCAAAAAACAGCCTGCAACTTTGGAGAGGTCTGCTCTCCCACACTGCATATCCACAGGGATGCTGTGCTGGGCTGATGGAGCACAGTTGTGCCTTGCCTGCCCTTAGTTACAGTATGTTTCACGCTTCCCCAAGGAAACATAGAATTTTTCTAATTAAGCATTAAAGTGATTCAATTATGAGGAGTGCTCTCTTGTGGGGCTAAAATCCATCCCAGACAAGAGTACAGCAAGGCTTTGGACAATTCTGGGGAGGCTTTGCTGACTGGTGGGTCAAGAAACAGCACATCTCTGAAATGGGATTTTTTTTCTCTTATGAAAAGTACTGAATGGTGCTCTCTGGAAGTGCAAACGGCAGCAGAAAACAAGAGAAAATTATGCAGACAAGGAATGAGAAACAGAGACAGGCTTCTTGAGTGGCAGAAGACAGGCCAAGCAAAAGCACACAAGTGAGGATTTCAGGCTGCTGGGGCTGTTAGTGGAGGTGCTGCCCCAGACCCTTCCAATCTGGCATGGACAGGAGGAGGTTGAGTTTTGAGTAGCCTAGCAGAGTGCCTTTTGTCAACACATTCCTCACAACAAATCTCAAACTCCTTGATGAGACTTGTTAATTGGCACATCCAACTACAGTGACTGACAGCTGTCAAGCCAACACAGCCCAGTGTCAGCTCTGCGAGGCAGCGGAACTGAAAAACACTCCACATCTCATGAAAGGTGCATAATTATTTCTAACTTGAAAACAAACTGCTCCCCCTACCCACAGGGCAGTGGTCTGTGACATGCCAGCTCTGTGGTGGCTGCAGCCCTGCCTGGCTGTGGTGCCCAGTCCAGCCCCAGGTTGGGCTGCTGGTCCCACTGGGGCCAGGCTGCAGTGCACTGTTCCAAAGAGAGCAGCCGCTCAATTACAAAAATAAAATAAGTAGTAAAAGAACCCATTACATACACTGTCTAGACAAACATAGTCACCTTCCAGGCCTGCCTTCCTTTCCATCTAGTCCATTTGCCTTCACTCTCCAGCTGGCCTGTCCAACAACCCTTCCTGGTCTGCTAATCCCTTCTGCTCTGTGCTAATGGTGTGTTTAAGTGTCTGTGAAGCTGCTCCCCAGCCAGCACCACACACTCGCAGGGACAGCAGCAGCACAGCCAACCAGCCCCACAACTGCAGCCCCTGCAGCCAGGGCTGAGCCAGCTTTACCCTGCCTGGAGGGGGCAATAGGAAGCACAGAGCTGTGGCAGGTTGAAGTTCAGTCCAAAACTTCACCAAGAAACTGCATAATTTGTTGGATTGATGGGCTGAAGCAAAAGTTATGAGGTTCAACAAGGTCAAGTGCCGGGTCCTGCCCTTGGGTCACAATAACCCTGTGCAGGGCTCCAGGCCTGGGGCAGAGAGGCTGGAAAGCTGCTCAGTGGAAAAGGACCTGGGGGTGCTGGTAACAGTGGCTGAACATGAGCCAGTGTGTGCCTAGGTGGGCAAGAAGCCAATGGAATCCTGGCCTGTATCAGTAATAGTGTGACAGCAGGACCAGGACAGTGATTGTCACTCTGTTCACGGCACTGCTGAGGCACCTCAAGTGCTGTGTCCTGTTCTGCAAGAAAGACACTGAGGGGTCGGAGTGTGATCCAAGGAAGGAACTAGAGCTGAGGAAGGGTCTGTAAAGTCAGTCATATGAAGGGCAGCTGAGGGAGCTGGGGGGGTCAGACTGGAGAAAATGAGGCTCAGAGGGAACCTTCTCGCTCTGTACAGCTCCCTGACAGGAGAGGGAAGCCAGGTGGGGGTCGAACTCTGCTCCCAGGGAACAAGGGACAGGACAAGAGGAAACAGCCCCAAGCTGTGTTAGGGGAGGTTCAAGTTGGATTTCAGGAAGAATTTCTTCACAGAAAGGGCTGTCAGGCATTGGAAGGGGCTGCTCAGGGAGCTGGTGGAGTCACCATCCCTGGGGGTGTTCAGGAAATTACAGGATGTGGTACTCAGTACTCTGGCCTAGTTGACAAGGTGGTGATGAGTCAAAGGTTGGACTCGATGGTCTTGGAGGTCCTTTCCAACCTCAGTGATTATGTGGTTCTGTAACTATTCGTGCAGGCAGGATGCCACAGGCTTCCTGTTGCTGCTCTAGGCCAGCAGCTCAGCTACATCTGCAAAAAGGACAAAACCCTACGACAGAAATCTCTGCCCCTCATCAGATCCACACTCTGCAGAATTCAAAACTGCATTTAACTGATGAGGGTGGTGAAACACTGAACAGATTTGCCCAGAGAGGTGGCAGGTGCCCCATCCCTGAAAACATTCAAGGCCAAGGAGGACAGGGCTCTGAGCAACCTGATCTAGTTGAAAATGTCCCTGCTCTTTGTAGATGACTTTCCAACCCAAACTGTTCTATGATTCTTGAAACCGCTTGGCCTTCTCAGCAGACAGGTTGGATACAGCAAACTCAAACAAAGAGGTAGCACTACGATGGGTGTCCTTCCCAAACTCCTCCTCCACTGTTTCACAGAAGTTCCATGAAAAAAGTAATTTTTTTTACATTTCCAAATCAATCTGTGGAAATGGGTTTCTGTCCGGGGTGGTGGGCTGACTCAGAATGTCCCATGTTCCCACAGCCTCAGGGCACCAGCTCCCACGGAAACAGAGCACATAGGGCTGTGAAACAAGCGTATAGCAGTAGGTGACCTTCCATGACCCAGATAATTTGTGCCCTACTTTACTTAATCCCTGGAAATCCTGGACCATAACCTCAGGACCTGCCTTCAGCACACTGTGCTAAAATTAAACCAACCTTTTTTGAATGAGGTTTACAGACCTCAGGCTTGTATTTCTCTCCTCAGAAATTTTGCAATTTAACTGTTTCCAGCTCAGAAAGGTGAACTGTGGAGATAGACCTCAGCAAGTGTAGAAGAACCACCTCTGTGGGAACACCGGTCTGGGGCAGCATCAGTGTTGTCTGATTGAACTGTGAGAGTTGAAGGCCTTGTTTTTGCCACCTGCAAATGGAGATGATGATCCGCTTCTTCACAAAGCATCTTATGTATCCCAAATGAAAAGTGTGAGGAAATGTCTAAGGACTGTTTTTCGGAAGTATAATTAGAATTGAAAAAGTTGAGGACAGGAAAAGCTCTGATAGTTACTTGGGAATAAGCAGAGATCATTGCTGATACATCCTCTTAGTTAATTCTCTTTGTGTCCATACACATATCTTGGCTCACTGCTCCAAATTTGTGCCTCTGTGTCCCCTAGGGAGGACAGAGGCTGGTTTTCCATCCAGCTGGAGAAAAAATGGTGGCCAAGAAGTGCCTGTTCTCTTCCCCCCAGCAGGAAGCAGATGCCATGTTCTCAGGCTGGCAGATTCATCCTCAAAGGGATGAACTGTATCAAATGAATAGTTCAATATAATTTGGCCCAGGTTCAGCTGACCTAAATTCTGCCTAATTTACCAGCCTAGTGTGGTCTGTGGGAAGACTCACAGCTTTCAGCAGCATCTGCCAACAGCAAACATCAGACAGAGACAAAGGTGGAAATTAGGGCATCTGAATCTGGGCCAGTGCTCTTCAGTCCTGAGATCCCATCCCTTTCTGCAGTCCTGTGCCTGCCACTGGAATGGGAGACCAGGAGCCCAGTCATTCACCATCCTGAGGATCTGGGATATTATTTTGCTTCTAATGTTGTACTGACAACAAGAAATTAGGAGGTGAAAGAGCAGACTTTTGGGGGAGAGAAAAGGAAAGGGAACCCCTTAGCACTAGGAAAATGACACAAAAAACTTGGTTTAAGAGAAGATGAAATACTGAAGTCTCACTGACTCGCACTTTGTTAATCAAGAACCTCCTGGCATGGTGTTTAATCCAGGCTGTGGTCCCAACTGCAAGGCTGTTCACATCCAGAGCTGATGTAGTTGTGAATGAGCAAACATGCAGCAAAAGGTAGATCCAAGAGAGGTGACCCATCAGCTGGCACAACACGTGTATTGCTAATGCTGCCTGTTCACAGCCCTCATGGCTGTGCTCATCTCCTCTCCCTGAGCATTACAAGGCCAGGCCAGCATGTGATGGAGACCGGGAGCTTCAGCTGAAAATCAGGAGCTACAATTCACAAGCAAATTGTTTCCCCATTCATTATTCATCCATTTCAAGCATTGCACGCTACTTTTCCTGCCACTTCACCACATTTCAATCATTTGCAGTAAAGCAAATCAATCATTACATGACTTACTATTTGGTTCATCCTACACACAGCTGAAAAAGACAAGGGCTCTCCTTGAATGAGGACAGCACGCTACTCAAACGAGGCTGACAAGAACAGGATCTCTTTGGCTCATCTCCTGCCACTCACTGACAGCAATTTAGCAAGGTCTGTTTGACAATAATTTCCTCTTTACATTCTTATTCTGCCTGACTGTAAAACTACCAGTGCATTAACAAAACAGTTCAGAAAAGACAATCAACCATTGGAATCAGGTTCTTCTCAATTTACTAGCTGAGATTTGGAATAGTTTTTGAGTAAAAGCAAGGAAGACTGCAGGCTCCATGGCAGGCTGCCAAAATGGGTCATACCTCCTGGGCATCATGCACTCTTCCCAAGGATGCTGTGACTTTTAAGTACACTGTATCACTAGGATGTCCCTCCTGTTTGGGGGGTACTGGCAGCACTGAAAGCTGTGTGGAGGGTCTGCAGTGCTTGTTTTGGGATACTTACTGGGCTCACTGCTCAGGGCACTCTCAGCCCTGGGCTCAGTCACATGTAGAGCGATGATTTTTGGAGCCTGATGCATATTCCACAGATGCATCTCCCTGCTACAGAGTCTTTCAGATGCTTTATTATTCTTGAGGTCTCCCCTCTTGCAATCCTTTACTCAGGCACTAAGCCACTCTGCTGCTGAGCTGCCAGAGAATTTACTTATGCATGTCTTCTCCTTGGAACAGTCCCAAAATCACTGTCAGCCATGATCACCCTCAAATTCCACATCAGGCAGCTTTCCTCACCTGCCTGGAAATGTTATTATTTTAGCCTGCTGCCATAAAGAGACAGATTGGAATCAATTTTAGATCAAGCTATTTAAAATATCACGTCCTCCTTTTCAAAGCTGACTAACTGTAGGCCACACACACCCCTTCGAGATTCCTGAACTGCTGGTGCTCATCATGGGCATAAATCCCCATCCACAGATTGCACCTACAGAAGTCAATGACTGTGTGTAAAAACTTAGCCCCTGAGTTGTGATGCTTCAACAAGGAGAAAATTTACAGCAGGGGAAGGAGAGGGCTATGATTATGAGAAAACAAAATCAGGGATTAGATGGGAGGAAAGGAAGCCTTGCAGGAGGTCAGCATCTCACAGACGTGCTGCCAAAGGGCTGCATGTGCTGTCTGAATGTAGATAAGATGAAGCACAAATAGGACTGTAGAAGCCAGTCTATTCTAATGCAGGTGAGATCGAGGTGTGCAGGAAATCCCTTCTGAGTATGCAAGAAATTGTTTCCATCATGCCTGTATAGCCTGTACTGAATTACATATACTAAGGAACACGTGATTCCCACTGTGGGGAGAGAGTCCTTTGACAAAATCAGGACCTTTACTGCATCTTTTATGATATGCTTGGGGATGAAAATCCCTTCTCCTCTGCCTACGCCCCCCAAAAAGCAGCTCTATCAGACATTTCTCTATCTATAGTTGCAGAGGTTGTCAGATTAATCCTAGCCCTTTTCAAAAATCCGCCCACTGTATTTTCCCCTTAGAGACTTGTGTGTCTGCAAATCTTCTGTGTGGCTGCGAGTTCACATCCCTGAAACACAGACTGCAAAGGGAAGAGACATTGCAGGCCTGATCACAGCACTGACACCACGTTACCTGTGTAGCACATCAGCAGGAGCGAGAGGTCGGGGACCTTCTCTTTGGCTGTCATGTCTGTCTCCTCAACATTGCCAGAAATGTCTTGGAGGTCCACAAAGAAACAATGAGGATGAGATAAATAACAGGAGCCTCAGCAATGAGGAGAAGAAAGTACCCTTAACACAGAAGGAATATGAAAGAGAGCAGAGGATACTTTCCTCACTTGCTTAACTTCAAGACAGACAGTCAGGCTAAAGAGATTTCATATTCAATCTTTTTCTTTGCCCTTTTCAATAAAAATATTCTGATTTGCTGCTGACATTCTTCTTGTCAAAGTGCAGGGAATTAGGACTACAACAATACCAGTTTGTCTTCTATACTCATGAGAACCAAACAGGGAAGAAAATATTTAAAAACCTGCTCAATTCCAGACTTCCTTTATGTACTGTGAAGAAGGACACAATGATCAGAGCATCTACTTTTCCCAGTCACCTTCAACATGAGGCACACAGCAGGCTGTAGGGTTCAATCCCAACTCTTGCATTCATTGGAGGAAAATGACTGATTTATGGGACTGTGGCATTGCTCCTGGGCCAAACACAACCAGAGGCTCAGCACTGAGATGTCTCATAAAGCATTAGCCTGGCTCTCTTTTCTGCCGGCCTTCTGTTTGTGCAGGCAGGAGGCACTTCCTCTGTGCTTTGCTGTGCTTGGCAGCATCTTGGGAATGCTAAGTCAGGCAGATTGCCTTTCAGGCATGGGAAGATCTTGACTGAAACCATAAATAGATTGTACATCTTCATCCGCAGCTTACACTGAGCTTATCAGCACATAAACAACATGAGAGAAAGCTCAGCTCATCACCCACACCCTGAAGGGGCTCTTCTGAGGGACCCACACAAGCCCACATGAAAAACGGACCCCTCAGCCTCTCCCAGCAAGGGAGGCACAGCACAGGCCATGTGCCAGGCAAACCACAATTTGTAGGGCCCAATGGAAGGGCTGATGTCTCCAAGTCCAGGAAAAGTCCTAATATATCTACTAGGATGTGATCAGCTGTGCAAAAGACTGTGCTGGTAAGACACAATAGGATAACTTTACTTACTCAGGAATTTTATGTACTTGATGCATCGATTTTCCTTGTCAACACAGAAGTCTGGAAAGCCTAAATATCTAAGAGCACTTGTGTATATACCCTGTTTCTAGAGGCAGTTACTCAGACCCAGGCATGAAGGCAAGGCTATTTTTGACTCCTTGACTAACAAAAGATTACCCATGTCCTCCTCTCTGATGACAGCTCATCCTAATCTTCTGCATCCATGTTACATGTTATATCACCCATCTCCCTTGTGCTCTTCTCAGGCCCAATGGGATCCCACAGTTCCCTGCAAGCCAAACATTTACCACTGGACTATTTCTCTGCTGAAACCAGAGCTTTAACCTTAAGAGATTATTAGTTGCTCCTAAGAAGAGCTTCATGCTGAGAGGGACCCAGTGGTTTCCACAAGGAGGAGGTGGCCAATGAACAAAAGAGATTACAGAGGGCACATAGATGCTCACAGAGGTTGGATGCTGCAGAAGGAGAGTCAGGACAGGGAGTCACTAGAGGCAGCAAATTCCCTTCTTCAAAATGTTTTTCACCTTTCTGCTTCTTTTCCTGGTCTCATCCACCAGTTCCTTGCATCCCAAGCCATGGTTCTCAATCACTTCTCTAGCATTGCATGTTGCTTTTCTGAGTTCCCCTAGCAATTTGCTCTAAACATTCCTCATGAATATGTTTTCCCCTTCAGAAGGCATTAAGAAAACACATGAGAGAAAGCAAAGGAACCAAGTCTAAACAAATCCAGGGCACTTCAATCTGAACTTGAGATCACTGACACTTTGCCATTAGTCTTTCCAGCCTCCACCCTTTCAGCTTAATGCTTTTGTTTAAGCTACAAACTCTTTGGGGCAACATCTGTTTTATTCTGCCCTTGACACATTCTTTGGGGAATAATTGAAGTCTGAAGTGGGCAGAAACACAGACTTTTTGGACTTCACAAAAGCCCAGAATCTCCTTCTCTCATATTCCATCAGCAACTGAATGGTTGCATATGAAAGGCCAGGAGCAAGAGCTTGAGCTGAGCAACTGGCTAACTCAGGGCATGGCAGCTCACACACCATCTGGAGCAAATCATAACAGTTTGGAGCTGAAAAGTGCCAACTGGCACAAGCTCAGACCCAGCCCCAAAAGCCACAAGTGCAGCTCTGTCAGTGAAGACCAGGCAGTCAAGGGAACTCCCTTGGACTGAGCTGGATACTCTTGGAAAATGGATCTGCTGCAACAGAGCACCAGAGGGGCTGTCCATGTGCTCCACTCCAAACCCCAGCAAAGGTTGCTCACCTCAAAGGTTCCAGCAAATTTCACCATTTCACCTCTTGTCAAGGAACTACCTCCTGTCTTTTGCTGAACAAATGTTTGAAAGCAAACGTGAAGTGCCAAGGGTCCAACATTTAAGTGGTGGCTGACAGGTTTCCCAGTTGTCTCAGGGAAGCTTGGCTTGATGCCATAGGGTCATATGCACAAGAAATCCAGAGCATAAGTCTGCTGGCCAGGCTGTAGGCAGCTGAATCACAGCCAGAACCTCCTCCTCAGCTTCCTCTGCTCTATCCCCCACTCCAGCCTCCAATTTTCTCCCTCTTTTCAGACCACTGCCCTTCCTCTTGCAATGTGTGTCCAGCCCTCTCACATCCCTCACACACACCACAGGCACAGCAAAATACATTGATTGCCCCACACAGACCAGCTCCCACCTCTCTTTTCCTCTCCATCTCTCCAAACTCAGCACAACCCCAAGAAGCCCATTGCAATCAAACATTTTATGGGCTGACCTGTGAGTTACAGCTCTAGAGCACTGACTACAGATGTGTGTGCCACTCTGCACTCCTACACAGCCTCAGAGATGATTCCCAGATATCACAGTAACCATGGCATCTCAGGGGTGAGAGCACTAAAAGCCTCTGCCCCAGGAACAAAAGGGACTGTTGCATTCCAGCCTGATGCAGAAAACCCAGGACTAGCACCACTGGGAATCTGGACCTAAACAAACTAGTATGCAAGGCTTTCCAGTAAAGCCCAGCAGAGCAGTGCTGTCACTCAGGGACCAGTCCACCCCCACATCCCCCCACCTTCCCAGCCCTAGTCTTGTTGATGTGCAGCCACAACACCCCAGCAGTGTTGTCCTCCCTGCCACTTTGATCAGTCATCCCTCTCCTGCCATCTCCCAGCTACATTCCCTCTGACAGGAAACATCAGCTATCCATCCTCTCATCCATGTCCCAGTAGTGGCTCTCATCTTTCTCAGTTCTGATTTGCAATATTCTCTGCCATTGCTTTTCCCCTGTTCCTTTTTCCTGGCACTTGGACAAAACACCTCAGTGTTGACTTGTAACATTTTTTGGTTTATTCCTTCCTAGGAGAACTGCCGGTCATGTCACACTGACCCACATTGTTCAGTTATTTCTGTCAGGCAGAAGCATCCTTTTCAAGAAACAAATGCTATTTTCCCCTGTGATCTCAAAACTGATGGAGCCCAGGTTCTTCTTGGGTGATAACAACTTTATGAGTTACTTACACAACCTCTTTGGCATGTCAGATGAAGAAAATAAAACAAATCAGAAAAGAGAAAACCTAATATTTAGGTTGCAAAAAAAATCCCCAGGCCACAGTACAGCTGCTCTTCCCAGTGTGATACAAGTGCATCATGGACCTGTTCCAGAGCTCAACATGACAAATTATGCCCTTTACAAGGGGACTAGAAGACAATAGTGAACTTGTGACTTGCCAGATCCTAACTAGCTCTGACAGGACAATAGAGAAATTCATAAATAGAAAAGCAACATTTCTAGACTGCTTTCAATGTGTGAGAAAGTGACAGAGGATTTTGAGTGACCTGAGCCTAAAGAGAGAGGAAGTCTGGATCAAGAAAAAACTTTGAAAGGACTTGATAGAAGATATCCCTGATCTTCTGATATAGCTCCAGTCTCAGCCAAGGCTGGAAAAGCCAAAGATTGTATGGTGCATCTGCCTGAAGCATGTCATGGTGAGCAGTCAACCACTTTGGTGGGAAGGTTGGTGGGAATCCTATTTCAGGTAGGTAGTGCTATTGGAAGGTTGTTTCTCTGTATTGCTCTTGTAACATACAGAAGCAGGCAAACAACTCCAAAACCTCATCCTAAAAATCAGAATATATCCATCCTCATTCCCCTGCAAACAGTCTCTTAGTTTTCCCAGAGAAGCTACATGCTTAGTGTCACTTCTTACGTCACTTTGCCTGTAAAGCCAAGATGATGAAGTAGTATTTGAATCCAGATCTCTTAGAGATAAAAAGTAAAATTCATAAAGTGCTATAAAAATCCAAACCAAAATAGACCCCACACAGAGGATATTTTTAAGATTTAACTTCCAAAATACAGTCAGAGTTAACAGCCATGACGGGTTAACAAAAGGAGGTTCCCAGGTGAAATAGAGCACCCAACATCACCAAAAAAACACAAAACTAGCATGTCTTAAATTCATCCTACACATTGGGTTCAATTTGTCCTACGCATTAGGTTAAATCTGACATCCAGGAAAACCTCCAACATCTAAACCCAAGCATATTAAAGTATTTATCTCTGCCATGGCAACAAAGTAAAAGCTGTGAAACACCTCCAGTCTGAGGCACACCCACCTGATGGAACCATCAGGCCTGTGATGAATTCAGTCATTTTGAGTAAGCAAATTAATGTGCCGTGGATGTCATAGTGAGGTGGTCTAAATTTGGAGAGTTAAATACACACTGCGACTCATCTTGCATTCACCTCCACATTAAATCAAAAGCCAATAATTCTTGATCTATGGCCTCGTATTCAATTTGCTCAGTTAATTTTGTAACTTAAAAGGCTATTTAATACCTTGGAGAAAGAAAACTACACAGATGTGGTAGTTTTGTGATCTCATCAGATCCTCTGCCTGCTGGCTGCAACTGAAGCATTAGCACAGCCAGTTCAGCTGTTCCCACTGGGAAGAGAGCTCAGAGTGGGTTAACCAGGAGAACACTCTGTTGTATATAAGTCCTCCAACCAAATCCAAAAACGTTTGCCTTTTTTTTTAACATCTATCTCACTCTTTTTCTAAGTAGCTTCCTCCTAAGGGAGTTCCAAAATACGTGCTGCAGAGACATGATTCCAAACCCTGACACCTGCAGTACTGCACTTTTAGGCATTCCCAAGCTGAGATACCCAAACTCTGCTTCAGCACCCTGTGTACACACTGGCACAGAGGTTTCCATGACATGCTTTTCCTGTCTCCAGCATCCTGGGCACCAGCAGCATCTCCCAGCCAGGGAATAATACAGGACTTCAACAACCAATTCCAGCAATTCCAGCAGGGAGCTGGGCACTTACACCTTGGCAAACCTGCATCTACACTGCTTCCCTCTGGTCGTCCGTAGTCTCACCACCCGAGGGAATGGTATGAAGCTACATCGGTGGAGGTTTAGGTTGGGTATCAGGAAAAGCTTCTTCCCCCAGGGGGTGGTTGGGCACTGAACAGACTCCCCAGGGCAGTGGTCATGGCCCCAAGGCTGCCAGAGCTCCAGAAGTGTTTGGACAACGCTCTCAGGGACAGGGTGGGATTGTTGGGGGTGTCCTGTGCAAGTCCAGGAGCTGGACTTGGATGATCCTCATGAGCCCCTTCCAACTCAGGATATTTTATGATTCTTGCACAGCAAGAAACTAGCCCAGCTCTGGAGAAGCCATATCAGTGCTGTACCTAGTGGGCCACCACATCTCAGGAAATGCTAGGCATATTTCCCAACTAAGTAAACTTGAACCCTTAGCACAGGGGAAAGAAAAAGAGGCAGCTCCCACTGGGCTTGGGGTGAATTCTTGGCAGTGGTTGTGTTTCTCATCGCCAGTGCAGCCACAGCTAATGTTTCCTTTAGTGAGTTATCTTTACAGCCAGGAAGTGGGTCTTTCCATCTGGACAGTGTCAGTCTCTTGGCTTATTCTGCCTAAATGTTAACAAAATCCTGCTGCTGCCTTTATTTCCCCTCCTCAGGGATACTTGGAATTTTTATTTTTCTTCATAACCACCGAAGAATACATATTTCACAGAGTCCCATGATCTTATAAAAGGACTAACAGCAAAAGAAAATCACACTGGGCCTCGAGGTTATCTGTTTAGCCTAGAAAAAACCCACGCATAAGAGAAAACACAAAGACAGAGGTTGCACAAGAAATTTGCAGGGCCTTAGGGGATGAAAGTTTCATTTTCCAAATAGATTTCACAGAGAAATCCCATGAGAGAAAACAGACTTAACTAGATATAAACATATTTGCAAAAACAATGTGAAGGGTCTGTTTTGAATGGATATCTATAGCTTGCTGAAAGTGAGATGGAGAGAGGCTTAAGGGCAAAAATAAAACCCATGGCTGAGCACGCTTGAGCGGAGCTCAGGAGGGGCTTCACCCCTCTGCTTTATGCATGGGTGACACATCACCATGGGATGAACAACTCTGAGTCTTGAACAGCCTCAGGGAATACAACCCATCATGTTTCACCCCTCTCACAACTTGGAGACAAGAATCTTCTCTACAAACAGTGGGCTGTTCTCTAGGAACTTTACATCAGTGTGTAGACCACTGGGATGCCCAACACCTTCCTTTACCACATTAAGCCTCCTGTGGCAAGAAAAGGTCATCCTGTTTTACTCCACTGCAGTTCTCAACACCCATTCTCTTCTTGAGTACAGAAGAACAAGGATGGATGCACACTTGAATCATGCTTCTCCTGGCAGGGCTGGAGCAGCAGTGGGGACAGGATAAGAGGAAATGTCCTCAAGCTGTGCAAGGGGAGGTTCAGGCTGAACATCAGGAAGAATTTCTTCACAGAAAGCATTGTCCAGCATTGGATGGGGCTGCCCAGGGAGGTGGTGGAGTCACTTTCCCTGGAGGTGTTCAAGGAATGACGAGACATGGTACTCAGTGCTCTGGTCTGGTTGACAAGGTGTGGATGAGTCACAAGTTGGACTTGTTAACTTGGAGGTCTTTTCCAAGCTCGATAATTTTCTGATTCTGAGGGGAGCCCTGTAGGGCCATGCTGCTGGAAGCACTGCAGCTCCTTTGAGTTTGGGAGGAGAAGCAGCTGTGCTTGGAAGCTACAAGTGATCATACTAATTAGTGCTGTGCAAAGTGCCTGTGCTGTCAGACACAACTCAGCTCCTTCAGAGCAGGAGACTTACACCCACAACCCATCACTCCAGCTATTTCTGTCCCCCCCTGAGGGGACCTGAGGTGCTGGCTTAGGAGGTCACATAAAGGCAGAAGAGCCAAACTTTTGTAAAAAGTTGAGAAAAGCTACTCTGGTTTAACTCCCATCAGGTGTTAGCCTTTGGCATCAGCATCTGTGAGACATTTTCCTCTCCCCCACATTAGCTGTCATTTAGCCAAAGGATTCTCATCAGTCTCCTCTTAATTCTTCCATCCCTGCTGCCTCCTTTCACTGGTGCCCCTCAATATTCAGAAGATAACCTCCACTTCCCACCTTTCCTCCACCAAGTGGAAACAGCCATTCTCCAAAGGAAGATGTAGTTGGGGGCAGTATCCTCAGATTACAAGGCACTGGAAGACCATGAGGCCTCTTTTCCTTCCATCTTTCCTACTCTGTCCCTGTATTTTAAAACAGAGCTATGCAAATCAGTAGTGTTTTGCTCTGCCTTCTGCAAACAGGGACAATGGAAGAAACAATTTTTAAGTGGTGTAATTTCAGAATGCCCCAAAAGTATTTTATTTTCTCCTCCTTATTGGCCTGAAAAACGTAAATCATAGAATCATAAAATGGTTTGTGTTGGAAGAGACCTTAAAGATCATCCAGTTCCAACTCCTGCCATGAGCAGGGACACCTCCCACTATCCCAGGTTGCTCCAAGCCCCGCCCAACCTGGCCTTGAACACTTCCAGGGATGGAGCAGCCACAGCTTCCCTGGGCAACCTGTGCCAGGGCCTCCCCACACCCACGAGGAAGAATTTCTTCCTAATAACTAAAGTAAACCTGATCTGTCAGTTTTAACAGTTAATATGGCCCAGATACAATGTTTTGTTCATCCCTAAGTAAAACACTCTGGAAATTTTGGCAAAGACAAGCAAAAGATCAGACTCCAAAGGACCAAACTCCTCCAAAACAGCTGAAGAAGTTTCTTTTTTACCTCCTAACCCAGGGGTTAAAGAGATCACCTGAAAGATGGTCCCATGCAACACACCTGCTCCACACTAGATGGAATCCTCCACAGGGGACCCTTCCACGGGATCCTTGACAAAGCAGCTTTTACTCTGGGGGCAGGGGAACAAACTTTAGGCAAAAGAGTAAATTGCAAAACTCCCTTGCCTTCCATGCTGTGGGCAGCTCCTCAAACTTCTGGAGCGGAGGTGAACATCTCTTAGTCCAATCCTTAATTTTAATTCAGCTGTCCCAGTCCAAAACATTTGAGAAATGTCAAGAAATGTCCATTCTAGACCAAACTTGTGAAAAGTTTTGTCGTACTCCAACCACATATTTTTCCATGGAAGAATGACTCATCAGGGGCAAAATATCTATTTTAAGTCAAGTTCATCTTCTCTACAAAAAATACTCAGTTCAAGACAGGACCTAAGAGGGCAGGTGGTTGCTACGCAACTCCTGACAGAGGATAGCAAGTCAGAAAGGTACTTTCACAGAATTGAGATGTTTATAAAGTTGAACCAATCTCATAAAGTGCTATTTTCACTGTTCCATGTTCTATTTAATAATTATAAAAATCTGGCAAACAAATCCAAATAACGAAAGGATGATGTTTCTTGGAGCAGATGAGCTAGGATGTTTAACTGGGAAAATTCTGTCTTTATGGAGAAAATATCTGTATTTTCACAAGATAAGAATTGTGCTTTTCTAAAGGAAAATATACTAAATAGCCAAGAGGACTTTCTTGCCAAGTTGAACAACTTTACAATCCCACTCCAAGCTGCCTGCATAGAGCACCATGAAGTTTTCACATACAAGTCCTGCCTCCCCCTTTCAGGGCGCCTGTGCTGCCCAAGCCTTCTGTAGCTTCCCAGCTTCAGGCAACCCTGCTTTACAGAACTTTCAGGCAAGGTTACACCATATCTTCCTCTGACAAACTCTCAGAGAACCCTTAAAGACGGGCATAGAGACTTACAGGCAGCTGCTGCTGAGAATCAGAGGTAACTCAACAGGATTTGAGAGAGATAAGAGGAATAAGTGTGTTTAAAAAATAAAAAAATAAAATAAAACAAAATAAAATAAAATAAAATAAAATAAAATAAAATAAAATATAAAAGTGTGGATAGTGAGATGAGTCACAGCTCCCCAGATGGGAGAATCACTTACTGCACATAAATATTCCCCCAGGTTTGCTCCAGCTAGGTGGACAATGCTCCTTGTCTCATCCTGGGCCATTCTGCACTAGCAATGATGGACGGACATTGGACAGTCACCGCTGAGCTATGGCAAAGGAACCAGTGAAGGCCTGCAGCAATTTGGCACCTCATCCATCTCCAGGCACTGTTTTGAATTCAAGCTGCACCGGAGTGCAAGGTCTTTCCATGCAGATTACTGTCATTTCAGGGTCAAAACTATATTTAATCATTCCTGGGCATTTCTGTGGTGTCTCTATACCAAGTCCAAGCTCTTAACTTTAATCACTCTTCTTACTCCCTTCCATGAATCAGAGCTATCTCTTCTGTCATTTCAGCAGTCAGGCACAACACGGCAGCTGCAGACGTGACAGTTACTAGAAGGAATTCAGACTGATTTTGGGACGAGCTGACCCATATTATTCGTATCCTGAAGCAACATAAGCTCCCTCAATAAATGCTCTTGGGGAAGGAGAAAATAATGCCAGCTAGAGCTTTTTAGCTCTGCAAGAAGCATTCCCACACTGATCCTAACTACAGTCTGGGACTAGATCACTCACTAATGAACAGTGAGGAAGATGTTAACGGGATGAAAAATGGCTCAAAACTTGCAGAAACTTTTGGTATTGTCACTTCATAAGATATGTGATGCTCCTGCATGTAGTGGAAATGTGCTTTCACCAGGTGAGGGAAAGGAGTTGCTCATCTAATGCCAAGATATCTAACCCATAGCACCAAGACAGAGAAGGAGAGGTTTGCTGGTTTCTAATCACCCTCCATGACAGCCTAACACACTATTCCTATCAATCCATCATGATGGAGCAGGTCAAAAGCCCCAGCCCTGTCCCACCCAAGCCAGGAGTTGTTGTTGTCCAGCTCTGAACAATGTGAGCCCCTTGCCAGCTTCCTCCTCTAACACAAAGGAAGGCAAGAATGTCCCAATGCAAACGCTGCTGGAACCAGTCAGCCCTGGCAGCCAAACCCTTCGCCAGCTGACCATGGTGCAATTGTGTGTCTTATCAGGGGCTTTCCCCACAAATCCAATACACGGAGGCGCCGCGTGCGCACTGGCCAGAAATAGCAGCTGTGTTTGAAATAAGGGCAAAGCCCACGACATCCTGGACATGCACATCACGGGCAGCAGGGGAGGCCAAGTCTAGAGTCCAAGAGCCAATTTGAAGACGCAAAGTGCTTTCCAAGGGGAAACAGAAGGGCACCTCCCAGTCCAGTCCACCAGGGAATGCTGGGGTTTTGGTCTCCAAACAACAAGGCCAAGTGGCCTCTTGTTATTTGGTTGATGGTGACTGTAACCTTTTGTGCCAGACATTGGAGACACACCCTCTGCCCAAAAGTCTGCCATAAACAAGTATTTGGACCAAGACTGCATTTTTCCAAGACAGGAAGAGGGGATGAAAAGAATAGGCAAAAAAATTGGTTAGGAATGGGAACATAGAGACGTAGTTCTTTTCTTTTGTTTTGTGTTTCCCTCCAAGTTCCCAGCAGTATAAGCAACTGATTCCCAGGTAAGGAAACAAGCCTGTTGCTCCTTTCTGCTGCCTCTGAGAGAAGGTGAAGTTTTAAAAGTGCAGAGGCTGGGGAGAGGAGGAGAATGCTCCATACAGAATACAAAAGCAGCCAACCCACAAATCTGTGCATCAGCATCAACACTTGGCAGCAAAGAAGAAAATCACCACATGCAATTATGGCAGATAATCTTATTTTCGAGTTTGAAATCATTTGTCCTGGGATGGAAGTTGGGCATCACAACCACTTACCCAGTAAACCACATACAGCAATGAACAGCTGCAGGGAGGAAAGGGAGGATATAATAATCTTATTTCTATTCAGCAAACCATACCACTCACAAATTGATATTCCCACATACTTCAGGATGTCAGTTCAGGGGAGATGCAGGATTTTTTTCCCTTCAAGACTGCCAGAGGAGAAAACACAGAGGAAAGCAAGATGACTACTCTATCCAGCCCGGAATACAGCTCTGATAGCTGCTCCCAGATGGGTTCCCAAACCTCCCAACAGGATGCTGTTGTGCATTATCATCAAGGCACAACTTTCCATGTACATTAATGAGAAACACTGCTGTGCTACCAATTTGTCTGGCTTGGTCTTGGCAGTATTTCTAGGCTGGAAATTCCATAGTTCACATAACTGGTCTATTCTCCCCGCTGCTTAATCTGTCTTCACTTGAGGAGATGAACTCCATATATAAACATGCAATGTTGTATATAAACAGCCCCCAGGCCCATGGACGGCAAGAATTAAGCATTGCTCTGTGTATATATACGTATATGGGGAAGGGGGGGGGGAAGCGGGGAAAGAGGCTGTTGTTTGCTTGTTTATTGTAGTATTCTAAATTGTAAATGCAAAGTTATCCAGATCCCAGGCTGGGCTCCAACCTCAGAGATAAACCCTAACCAGAGAAGGGCTGACAGGCTTGCAGGCGACAGGATACTCTACTGTTTGTTGTGCTTGGCATTTTAGAAGAGATTTCACTCTTTCTGAAACAAAATTAGGGGGAAAACACCTAAAACCAAGTGATCCATCCTAATTTCTGGAAAAGAAGATGGCTCATGAACTGCAGTAAACTGGCTTGGCTGGTGGGGCAGGGGATGAACTGGCATTATGTGAGAGGGAGACGTAGCTTGCTCTCATGTCCCGTCAACCTGGAACACTGGAAATTCAGCTGCTTGGAGCTCAGCCCCCCCTCTACCCTCTCAAAACACACACATCCTGCACACACACACACCCATTATGGCCCCTCTCAGAGGCACAGACTGTTTCTTATAAAGAGATTACAGCAAGGAAGATCATGTTTTCCTGCTTATTCTTTACAGAATTTGTGAACTTAAATGAAAACAAATCTCTGATTCCTTAATAATTTTCTCATGCTTTTTTAGCTGGTGTTTTAATTCTTTTCTTGATGTTAACACTGACTTCTCTCAAAAATGTCAGATATTATCAATAAAGAGTGAAACAAAACAAAACAAGAACAAAACTCGCCTGGAAACTTTCAAAACAGGGAGGGAATTCCCACATGCATCACTGAGCAAAATCCCCTGGATTTTCAGGAAGTGCACGTGGCTGGCTGAGCAGTCTGTCTGGCTGAGGGATGTTGTGTGTACCAGCAGCAGGTCTGGGCTGTGCAGGAGGAGCAGAGCACATCATGTGCTTGTGACAAGCACAGACACTGTGAACATCTCTGCTCTGAAAAACTCAAGCCCCTGAAATAAGGAATGGTGGAGGAAAGTGTGTGTATTGAGACCCAAATAGCCAGGGCTCTGTGCAGCTCCTGCCACGTTCCCTCCAGCTCACTTCAACTGAGGGCAGAGGTTCCCACAGTGCCCTTTGAGACTCACACACATCTCATTTTTTTCCTGAATAAAGACTGAGGAGGGAAATTAAAGAAATTAGAAACGCCAAAAATTACTATTTTAAAAACTCCATATTTTGAAGGAAGGATTATCACAGGCAGCATCCACTATACCAGCAAAACTCTGAGAAAAGGAGTGGGTAGAAAACCCTGATCTCCAACTGATTACTATTCTGGGGACAGAAAAGAACAAAAAAAAAAAAGAGGAAAGAAAATAAAAAATGTGGTGCCTGGGTGGGCAAGCAAAGGTTTTAAATTCACAGCCTACCCCATATCAATGCAAGTTGCATTTCACTGGTCTCAGTCCCTGCTGGCTGAGACCAGATAACAAATTCACCAAAAAGAAATAAATTTAGTTGGAGATATTATGTTTATCCTGCATCCAAGCTAATCACCGAGTGCACAGCGTGTACTGTGCTGTTACTGATTCGTTCCTAAGTGCCTCCAAACAGCCTTCAACAAAACAAGAAGGAATAAAGAGAAACCAGGGAGATGACAGAATGAATAAATTAGACACACGTGGCCTCCTGTATTCATCTCCCTTTCTTCCTGAAAGGAACAGAAGCTGTGCTGTTACCTAAACCCAGACCCACAACAACAAGGCGTATGGTTGGAACAGGTGCCTGAAGTCTTTGGGCGTGCTGTGGGAGGTACACAGTGAGGAGAGTGCCTTGAACCTCTCTATGAAACACAGACAGCTGGCCTGGCTCCAAGTGTATCCCTGCATCCTCAGAAGAGCCACTTTTGCAAGCACACAGTTGAAAACCCAGGCACAGGTTATGTGTGTGCACATAGAACCCTCAGTGTGGAAGGAACTGCGCCTCCAGCTTGGCCTTTAGCACATGATGCCCAGCATCTCAGAGGGCTCTGTGCCCTCTACTTCCTGCTGTTACAGTGGAAACAACTGCTGGCTACAGGAAAGCTGCAAGAATTAGTTCTGGAAAGCATCGCCTTGGACAGGTGCTCCTAAAGCATGGACTTGTTTGATGTATCTGGACTGCACCTGGAAGCAACCAAGGCGATGAAAATTTTTGGAGGAGGACACCCATCTTGCAGTCAGAAGGAAATCCCCACAAATTACAGTTGTGCATATAGTATCACAAAAATCAGAGAATCACTGAGGTTGGAAAAGACCTTCAAGATCAACAAGTCCAACCTGTGCCCGATCCCCACCTTGTCATCCAGACCAGAGAGCTGAATGCCCCATCCAGTCACTCCTTGAACACCTTCAGGAATGGGGGAGTCCACCAGTCCTCTGAGCAGTCCTTCCCAATGCCTGACAACCCTTTCCATGAAGAAATTCTTCCTGATGTCCAAACTGAACCTCTTCTGGCACAGCTTGAGGCCATTGCCTCTTGCCCTCTCCCTTGTTCCCTGGGAGCAGAGTCCGATGCCCACCAGCTCCCCGCTCCTGTCAGGGAGTTGTAGAGAGTGAGAAGGTCCCCACTGAGCCCCCTTTTCTCCAGACTGAGCCCTCCCTGCTCCCTCAGCTGCTCCTTACAGGACTTCTAATGAGACACCTACATGGAGATGGATGCAAGAGTTTGTTTAAAATCCGAAGGACACACTTTCACTGGTGTTCAGGGGCTGATGGAAGCTTTCAGCTGAGGGAAGCAGCTTTTTTTCCTCAGAATGTCAGCATTCTTAACAGAACTTACTGACCCAAATATGAAAGGGATTTCATTTATGCTCTTCTGCAGACAGAAATCTACAAAAGAGTTCCAGAAAGGAATCACTGACCGTCACAGCAGAAGTGCACATGGTTTCTCTTGAACTAAGAACAGTCAAGGAAAAAAGTTTAACTGCTTTATAAATCACATTTTAATGGTCTGGAAAACAGAGAATTTCAGAAACCACACATCTGTCTCCTTTTACTGGACCACTGTTTGTCACTTTTACAGTTGCCATGTCTCAGCACAAAACTCAGTATAAACCATGAAAATGAAGTGCTCTAAATCAATAAACCATGGCCCTGCCACATTCTCTGCAGGTTTCTTACCACGTCCATCACCTGAAAGACAATAAGGCTCTGCTGCAGCAGGATGCTTACTGGGAGGGAGACATATGAGAATTGGGAAATCAATCACAATCAGTTCATTCCCAAACAGCCTTCAATGAAACACAAATAGAGCAAAGGGGACCTGGAGAAGACAGAGCAAAGAAATGAGACACAAGTGGCCTTCTGTGTTCATCTAATCTGGCCAGGACACACTACAGGAAAATCCTCTTGGTCCTATTAAAACATTAAGCAACAGGCATATTGCAGAGACAAGCTGGGCTTTTTCTTTTTTAAACTGTACCTAGACAAGATCTAAACATCAGCAGTTTTCTTGCCAGAGCCCAGAGCAGGCTGGAGAAGTTGAAGCCCTAGTAGCTCGGCTCAGAGGCCGCAGCCTGACAAAATACCACCTCATTTCCTGGGAAGCAGACTCAACTAAGTAGCTGGTCCTGGACCAGAAAGTGTCTGCTTGGAGCTAGACCTTTCCAGGACTTGCAGTTTGGCCAGAGCCTCAAGCAGCTTCAGGGAGCAGAGCAAGGGAGACAGCCCAGGCTTTCTGCAGAAGCCAAAAATGGCAAGTTCCAACCTTAGCTGCACTAACAGTGGGGAAGAGTAGAGTTTTTGCCTCAAGGATTGATAGTACTTACAAAGGAGGGTCTAGAAATAAAGCAACCCAAATCGACAGTCACATTGCCAGTTCGTGTAAGCCAAGGCAGCTCAGCTGCAGTCAGTTGAGGTGCATCAGCCTACCAGGAGGGATTTAATTCAGATTCATTACTCAGCTTCGGGTGCAGCATGTCCTGTCTGGAACGTAAACAGTGACTTGTACAGTCTGTCTAGCTCCTTCCATCACAGAAGATTTTAGCACTCTGGGAGAATTGTTTTACCCCACAGCACAAGGCAGTAGCTACCAGAGGAGAAGGCATCAGCTGCTTTCGTAGCACACAGGCCAACTGCAAAGAAAGGAAGCTGGAAAAGCAGAAGAAACTACACAGATTTTCTCTCCAGACTCAAAAACAGTCCCTAAAATTTGTCTAGAACACCACGGCCTTAAAACTACTCTGAGAAAAGGTGCCAGGGATTTTAAGTGCCTGTCATCTGACTGTTCTGTACTTTCTTTTACATGGATTGCACATATTCCCAACAAAACAGATAACCACTGTGCCAAACCACTGGGTGTGTTAATTATGAAATTTTAGGGCAGATTTAGCATTCCTACCTTGCAAGATGCTGTACTTCCCCCTCTGTACTTCATTTCTCAGTGACATTGTGCCGTACATGACCAGATACCTTCCTCAGCTGCTTCTCACCAGAGGGCTGATCCCAACACAGAAGCCAAGAAATGCCCTGGCACACTCACATCCGCTCTCCAAGGAGCGGCTCAGACTCTGGGAGAAGGTCCTGGCTCTGGTTTCAGCTCTTGGACACTGAAACACCTTCCCAGGGGCTGAGCAGACAGCGCTGCTGCCTTCTCATCTCAGTCCCAAGCAGGAGAACCCAACACCAGAAGCAAGAATGGGATTGAATTCCCGACAGAAAGCTGCAGGACCTGCCTGCCATATGGGCACAGAGGGATTAATTACCACGGTGCCAGGTGACTGAGTGAGCATAACCCAAGCCAGGACACTGGCGAGCGGATCTGTTCACTGGGGGGTCATCAATTATGCACACAGGTGCATAGTTAGTGTAGCTTGACCCACCCATGGGGTTCTTAATTCTCCATCTCATTAACTCCAGTTGAAGGTCTGCTGATGGCTAATTTATATCTCTTGAGATGCCTCCTCTGAGCTCCTTCTCACCTGTTTATCTAAGAACATTTGGCAAGTACAATGACAGAACTTCCATTTTATGAGCGGGGAAATGGAGACATCTCTTTTCTACAAGCAACTTCTATTAATTCACAAAATCCCAGAGAGTCAGGATCTAAGGCAAACAAGTCCCATCAGCCTTCACAACCACTCTCTGCTCATGGGGTGACAAGGGCTTGACACACGTCAGAAGAAAGAAGCAGAGAAGCCGGTTGTGAGCCACGGAGCAGTTTTGGAATGATTCTGCTCCAAATCATCACCACAGCAGAGAATTCATCCCCATACTGTGTCAGTTGAATATGTCTCTTAGAATTAGTAAGGAACAGAAGGTGCAGGTTGTTTCCAGTGTTAAACAATGTGTGACACAGCAACCTTAGAAGTTAAGTTTCCTCATTAGAATGTTTTTCCTCCCAAGGCTGTAAGGACCTCAAAATTTCATACTGACAGCATTCACCCTTTTGTTGAGGGTATTGGCCAGGAGGGCAACGAGATGCTTTGGGTGGCTTTGAGGATCAGGGAAGAGTAGAGACATCTCACAGAGGCAACCCTGCAGTCATCCAGTAGAGTTACCCAAGTCTCATTGGAGCTGCCTGGGAATAAGAAGCACTGATTTGACTCCCCGGCACAAATACGTATCCACCACAGAGGCAAGGTTTGCAATAACCACTAGAGGATTTCAGCTCTAAGGAAAATTCCTTGCAGGCCATCAGGCCATTAAGAGATTTCTAATTCTTAACACTGAACAAACAAATAGATGCTGTTTCTGCAATGACTGTGTTATGAGTAACTTTATTTTTACTTTTTAAATATAAACCAACTTTTCAGATGTACTTTGAGACATTCCTCAAGAGCCAGACTTCCTACTGCCTCAGGAGGATTGGATCCAATCCCAGCTCCAACACCAATTCTTGCTGACCTGAGGCAGTTCACCTCACTTGCTGCTGCTCACACTTTACAGGTCTCAGTGGTGCTGGGAAGGTTTATTATGTGAGTGCATGAGTGTTTGGAAAGACATCTACATGTTAATCGTTAAGCACAAGATTGTTTAGACACCAGCTTTTAAGAACAGGTTTAGATGTTACCATCATGTCAGTGACAAATGCTCTAAGGAAATAGGTTGGAGGAGTGGGAGCTGTTTAATTAAAATCTTAATTGAGATAATTAAAAGTATAACTCATTTTTCTCTAGTTTACATGGACATACTTATCAGGTAGAGAAGCAGCAATGCAAAGAAACTCAAAAGGAAAAGCAACAGTCATGTAACGAATAAGGCAGATGTAAAAAACCCAAAGGAAAAAAAAACCTTCCCCAGAGGTCACTGCAATGTTCCAGAAACATTGAAAGTGTCTGCCTCATATCCTAGTCTAGGAGCAATGGTCCTGCTGCTGCTTCTTTACAGCCTCTACCCAGAGATTGCTATTGATTTCAGCAGGTCAGGCAAGTCCTATAGATTGGCAACTGTTTGCTAGTCAAGGCATGTACTTTGATAAATGACCATCCTGCAGAAATCAAGCTATGCAGACCCATTAACCTCCAAGTGGGCAAACGACTACATGTCCCAAAAAATGAGCATCATAATTAATAACTAGAATGCTTGGTCTGCAGTCTCAGAGCTTTGCTCCTCAGAGTAGTAGTTCAAACTGAAAGAAATGTGAAACAGCTCTGCTGTTCTGCATGCACGTGGCACTCCAACACCTCTATGGAACCTCTGCTAACACAAACCCCAGCAACAGACTCTCCAGTGTTCTACACTGCCTGTTCCAATAACAAGAGTTACAGAGATGGCACAGATAAAGTGTAACCAGTCTACCAAAGTAAGGCAAACAGGAAATGTGGGCATTTCTGCTCTGATCCCACCATTTCACACAGTTGCATAGCCAAGGCAAGAGCTGGGCTCTCAGGGTGCAGCCACATGGAGTTGTGTCCCTACAGTAGGCACCAGCATCTTTTCTCAGGCCACCTATCATTTGCAAAAGCTCATCTCCCTTCACCTCCTTCCCTCTCCCTCCAACCTGCCCAATAAACCACCAGCAAGGCTTTTTATCCTCTTACTTTTCTGATTAATTTCTGTCAGTTTTGTGCTTGTTTCCTCCATGGGACCAAGACAGGAATCCAGGCCAGAATTTTGCAGCAAATAATTGCCACTACTATCACAGAGGCTGCAATTTGGGCTGTTCTGACACATACACTGCAAACAAGGGTTCAAAATCACTACTCTTCTTCAGGAAGCTGTCACAGCCCTGGCTGTTCTTTAGCACGTTAAAGCTGAGAGCATAACATGGTTATTAAATCAGCCTATGAAGCATACTATGGGTTTGTACTGCATGCAATACTTTATCTAAAGCAACACAAGCCAGAAAGGCTTTGCACTTTCGAAGTGTAAACCACTGTTGCTGGAGCAGGAGAATTAAATCCATTAGAGCTGACTCAGAAGCAGGTCCTTATCCAGAATGCCAACCGCCCACTGGTAAAGACATGATCTCTATACATTTAGCATATGTAGGTAGAACAGGGAGTGTGGCTGACTCTGAGGCTGATCACAGTATGTTCTCCTGCTACTACACAGCACACAATTTAATTAAAATTGTATCAAAACCCAAAAAAAACCCAAACAAAACCATTTAAGTAATTTAGGTACTGGAACCCCATTTATTTTCAGGGCAGATTTAAAATCCTAAGACGCTTTTGAAAGAAGTATTCTGGTCCTATTAACATTTACCACTAGTTAAAGAAAAGAATAAAAGCTATGTCACAAATAATCTTCCAATATCTAGAGCTCCACGGCCAGAGACTGATCCAAGAGACTATTCTCCTTTGAAAAAGTCTCATCTGCCCTCACAGTTTTGGGTTAAAACCTCATGCCAATAATATCACCAATCAAGACAATGATACTTTTATCTGTAGCCAACATCCATATCAATAGATACACTGCTTAGGGAGTTAAGCCAAGACTAGTTAGTAGCTTTTTTATGTTTTTAATCACATACAATTTCAAAGTGGTCCACAAGAGCCTTTAAGAGCTACCAGCATTAGCATTCTAGGAAAGAAATTCAGTTGCAAGGGATAATGGCTTGCCCGAGTTCACATCCTAAGTAACTATCAAGATGTAGATAGTGAACTAAAAAATTGCCAAGTAAAATAAAAGATTCATTCTTCTTATGTGTGCTAGATAATTTTACCACTAAAACCTTAAGATTAATTAGCCACAGCTGCTAATAATTTATAACCACTCAGAGAAACATATGAGACATCACATGCCTAAGAGTTTCATAAAAAAAAATTGCCCAGTTCCTCTAGCCTTAGGAGAACTAATTCTGAGAAGCACAACTGCCCAAGGCTCCTGCTGACTAATGACCCAGCTGGACAAAGCAGGCCATTGCAGAGATCCACTTTGAGAATCACATTTATTCAACAATTATTTATAGAATCATAGAATGGTTTGGGTTGAAAAGGTCTTCAAAGATCATTTAGTTTCAACCCCCTGCCACTGTCAGGGACACCTTTCATTATACCAGGTTCCTTCAAGCCCCATCCAACCTGACCTTGAAAACTTCCATGGATGGGGCAGGCACAGCTTCTCTGGGCAACCTGTGCCAGGGCCTCAGCACCCTCACAGGGAAGATTTTTGTCTGTATATCTAACCTAAATTTCCCCTCTTTCACTATGAACCTATTCCTCCTTAATTTCATATAGGATGAGTATTTCATTGAGGAGGAAACTGTGTTTTCTTTGTGGGGGTGAGCAGCTCTTCCTCTTCAGTGCATATTTTATGGATGCAATTTTCTTTTCTAAATGGTAAGGATAAGACTTAGGAGAAACATCTCAGACATTAAAGGGTCCAGACCTCATGTACACAGGTAAGAGGCTGGGATAAGTGCAGTAGCTTGGAAAGGACAGCACAGCCCTGAGGAGGTTGGAAGTCCCTGGGAAAGCAATAGCAAGGAGAGCAGGAGCTTTCACCTAGTTTTGCTCCACTGCTATTACTAGAACAGTGATAACATCGTGCATTAAACAATTAGTGACTTCCGACCATGCATTCCCAGCACCAGCTCAGTATCAACCAGCCCCTCAGGCTGAAGTGGGCAGCTGATAAGGAACTCCACTTGGGATGGACTGGGTGAGCTCACTGCCTTGTACAGCATCCAGGGAAGGAGCAAAGGTCTAACTCCCACAACAGGGGTCTAAGGGTTTGCCTAGAAAAAGCAGATCTCAGTGAGGTGGAGCACCAGTGCTTAGCACAGCCCTTTGGCTGCCCATCTGGAGACCTCCATTTCCATCTGCTCAGGTCAGAGGCAAAATGAGTTCAGCAGCCTCATTCCTCCCAAAAGCAGCCGGTACAATAAGTCACAGTTGAGTATGATACATAGTTCTACTGGGCCAAAGCCCAGAGCTGAGACCAGACAGAGTGCAGGTGATGATCACAACATACTGGGGGAGCTGGTGGAAAGCCCACAGCCAGAGCACAAGCTCAGGACAGAGCTTTTTCTGTTGGATGAAAAGAGTTGATATTTCTGGAAGGAGATCAAATCTTATAGAGGCTTTGTGGGTGCTCTGGACTGATGGTCTAGGATTTTTTTCTTGAAAGATATAGCTGTGCCTAAAGGTGTGAACACCCTCCAGCTACCTGCAACACATCATTCTGACAAATGCTTTTTCCATCACTTATCAGAGGGAAAGAAATACCCACTGGTTCTATGGCTATGCAGAGAGGTTTTTAGGAAAAGCCGCAGGAAACACAGCAGAAAACACAGAGATTTTAAGAAAAGGCAGAACAAAACTAAGAAGCTGGAAGAGTCACACTTTCTTCCCCAAAAAGTAAAAAAGAAGAACAAACAGGAAAACCAAGAAGAGTCTGAGCAAGGGCAGTTCTATTCCCCATTTTTCATAAATTAAATATCACCAAAAAACCCCACAAACCTTACTTGAGACATGTTATGTCTGTGTCTCTCTAAATGTGTCTGGACTTCCCTGTATCTCTAAGTGAGTCTCATCTCATGGTTAAGCTTATTATTGCAGGATTATTCTGGGATAGCCACTTACCAGCACCACCCTTGTCTGATGACACTGACAAGGAGATAAAGCTGAGGCCACCAGTGCCTTTCCCTTGAGATATGTAGGTGATGGTATGTGCCACTTCACCTCACATGGCTTTTGTCCTAGAGGGGTCACTCCTTGGGTCAGAAAAAGGCACCAATGGATCAGCAGCTCAAAACAAATCATGGATATAAGGGGTGGATTATGTCTCATGAGAAGTTGTATTGAAATGGATTTATGGGTAGGAAAAGCAGCTGGATGCTCCAGCTCCCTATTTGATTGATCACAAAACACCGTTAGCTCTGATGGCAGCAGGCTGGGTGCAGGTCTGACCACTGCTCACCCCCAGCCTATGGACAGAGGCTGCCATTGCTCCCCTGCATCACTGTTATCCATTCCCAGTCTAGGGATAAATAGGAATGTGCTTTACTGTCCTGCCTTAAGAAAAGATACTTATGGAAAACTACTCCTGGTGCACAGGAGACTCTTTTGTTTGGAGATCTAAGGGCACCACATGTCCAGACATCCAAAAGAACTAAACAACTGAGCAGTTTTTAGGAAATAAGAAGCTGGAAATTTGCACCTTTATCAATGAATCAGGTTCAAGATTGATGCAAATCTCATTGCAATAGAGCATCGTCAGGAAATAACCTTGTTTCTCCTCTTCCACTCCTCCCATTGCCTTGGAGAGGAAAGAGCTGAGCATTTGAAATATCATTTCTTTCACACTAATGCTAAAGTGGCTGGAGCAGCCACGGTTTTATTAACAGATGAGATCTTTCTAAACCACCACCATCCCCCTCACTCCCACAAAAAAAGGGAGATGGGAAAGTAAAGGAGACAAAGGCAAAAGGAATGGAGGTGGAGGAGGGTTGAAAGGAAACATTCATTTCACAGAGCTCACATCAGTGCATAAAGCTGAGCTGCAAAGAGGACAAAAAGCAGATATGAAAAGTCATCAAAGCCTATTCATGAGAATGACCATCTCTCCCTGGGTCTCTTCCTCAGTCTGCCTCTGACTTTCCCTGGGGAATGCAAGAACATATCCCAGCCTGCAGAGCAATTGAAATAGGACTTTGGGGTTATTTTTAATATAGAGTCATTATGGCCCTTGTGACTCACTGAGTTGTAATGATGGAAGTATGTTGTTTGATCTGCAGACACAGGCATCCAAATAATTTTGTTTTTAAAAAATAGGATCCGGGGTGGGTGGGGGGAACCTTATTTCACAGAAATAGCAATAGAAAGATGGTTCATTGGAGCATGGTTTCACACTACCCACAAGCATAGTGCCAGTTCTACCTTTTGTTTTGGCCTCCCATTTTTAACAGCTCCTCACCCTTGATGTCCTTGGCTTCCCAGGGCCCATTACAGGGCTAGTCCAAGTAGTTAGTGGATAGTAGCATACTTGAGAATGTACAGGGACTGGGATACATTGGGATAGCCTAATTGGAAAATAAACCCAATTGTGATCAACCTCTGAAACACACTTCCTTCCCCTCCAGTTCCCTTTTCCCAAGTGCCTTTTGTGAACTCAGTTTGTCCTCCTTCTCCTTCAGAGTTCTTTTCCATGGATGGTTTTGGCTAGTTTTCCTGGACAGAAATGGCAGTGGAAGACAGCTGGCAGGAAGGACACCCAGAGTAAGCCCCCTGGACGTTGCTGGGTGTACAAATGCCAAGGCAGGATCAAAGTATTGCTGGTTTGATAACCTCCAAGTGATATTCCTAAATTATAAGTGGAAGTGACCCCAGAGGCATTTCAACCACTGCATGACTTAGAGGCTGATTTTCTAACACAGGCAAGAAGAAGCCACTCCAGTGTCTTAGAGACCACAGCAGAAGCCCCCAGAGCTAAGCCTAACACGTGTTTTCACTGGTCTTTCACTTACATAAAGGGGCAAAGCAGAGCTGCCCTGGTTTCTGCTCCATATAAGTCACATGGCCAGGGAGTGAGGATCATTTTGACAATGAATTAATATTTCTGGGTTGCTATTTCTGTTCCTTTGTTTGCCCAGACACAAAGGCTCAGCCCTTTCTAGTTCCCAGATCACAAAGTCCATGTTGCATGAGATCATGTTTGTGCTTTTGGACATGCCTTTTTTTTGAACAGTGCCTATTGAATTCCCTCAGCTCAGCACTTTCCTTTCTCTCACTCTCAGTTGATTGGACAATATCCAGTGGAGCCCAGGAGCTACACACATACATATCCTTGTGTTTTTAATAAGGCTGGAGCAGGTAGTTTGCTCTCTGTGGTAACTTTCTGGGGGGTGAAGTGCAGGAGAGAGGAAGTACCTGACAAATAAGAGGCAGCTGGATAGAGAAGGCCACAGAAGGAGCTGATGGACAAAGCAGCAGGAGAAGAAAAAAAATCAGAAAGCAGTGACAGTGACGGTAGGGATGAGTGGGGCTGAGATTTGATCCAGGCAAAGTCCTTGTTTTGTTCATCGCAATCTTCCCAGAAAGAACACCAGAAAAGAGATAACAGCACCAGGTTGGGAATCATAGAATCATAGAATGGTTTGGGTTGGAAAGGACCTTAAAAATCATCCCGTTCCAAATCCCTGCCGTGGGCAGGGACACCTTCCACTATCCCAGGTTGCTCCAAGGCCCATTCAGCCTGGCCATGAATACTTCCAGAGATGGGGCAGCCACAGATTCTCTGGACAACGCATACCAGGGCCTCACCACCCTTGCAGGAGAAAATTTCTTCCTAATATGTAATATAAACCTTCTCTCATTTTGAAGCCATTCCCAATTGTCCTATTACTACATGCTCTTAAAAAGATTATGGCATACAGAGCATACAGGAATACAGAGCAGAAGCAGCTCAAACACTTAAAGAGAAATAATTTTTTCCAAGTGACTTTGGAAGAAGGGGAGAGGGATGCTGGGAGAATGTGGGCAATGCTAGCACACCCTTGGTGCTAAGCACACAGTTCTGGTGCCCATGGGGTTAGGAGAAGAGCTCTGAGCCTGGAGGGACCCTGATCATAGGATTTCTGTATGTTCACCCCCACCCTCTTGAAACCATGGGACAGCGGAACACACTGGAGATCTGAGACAGATCTGGAGACTGCCGACAGTTTGGGATGGGCTCTGACTGTAGCTGGGGGCTCTCTCTGTGCTGACACAGCAGAGGTGTGGGGCAGAATGCCAAAATAATACTTAGGTTGCAGCAAAACTAAGAGAAACACATTTTAGAGAGACAGATGCTAATTCACTCAGTCAGAAACAAATCTCCAATTTCCTGGTCTCCCCACAGCTGGAGCTTTCAAGAGGAAAGAGGATCATAAAGCCCTGAAGGATCAGAAATCTCCTCTCTCCATGCCAGCTCACATCCTCCCAACAGGACCATAAATACCATATCCCCCAAACAGGAAAACAGTAAAACAGGACAGCTAATTAACAGTCCCTATCCAGCATGTGCTTTAGAAAGAGGGACTCTCTCAAGCCCACTTCTCTCATCAGTATCCCTCCCCTTTATAACAAGCAGTGGAGGTGGGAACTGCCCAACAGGATGGTCCCAACAGAGGGACAGGGTCTCACACAGGGGCTGCCACCACCTGCTGGGACTCACAGGTCCAGCCCAGCTGTCTCACAGCAACAGGGACTGCCTATAAAAAGAGCTGACAAGATTTTAAACAACTGCTACCAATAACCTTGCCGCACTCCAGTTTTTCCACTGACAGACATCTTCAGTTTGTTTTCATTCCTTTAAATTATGTCTTATTAAATTCTCTATAAATAGAGCTAACAAGCAAAGTGCACCATGCAGGCAGTTGGGAGAGCAGTGCTACCAGCAAGATGCCCAAAGGGAGGAGAGACAAGAGCTCACAAATTCATGAGGGAAATGAGTCATCTTCAGCTTTCCACGGAGACCAGACCAGCCTGGCATTGGGACCAGTGGTGCTACACAAGACCAAAGTTCAGCCTCAGGCCCTCTCTGTGCTGTGATGCTGTAAAAGCCAAGCTACTGTCTTTTGGAGAACACAGACAAGTCCCATAGCGCTCGTCTGCGGAAGGATTTTGGCCTCTGCTGCACACACGTCACTCATGTTGGCAGAACTCCAACTGACCTCGATGGATGAGAGACACAAAACATCTGCACCCAACTCAACACTCTCCAGTAAACATTTTCTTCTTAAGAGGCAAGGCTGAGTTGTCCCATGTTCCCATGCGGGTCAACAGTGTACAGGGCTGTGGGGAGAACACAGCCAGGAACCATCCCATTGGGCTGCCCTCTCCAAACTAACCAGCCACTCCAACCAGTTCCTAACACTCATCCCACCTTGCGGTCACCACATCACCTCTCAAAAATCTTGTCACATCAGTTCCATGCTCTGGACTGGTCTCTCATGAAGAGCCAGTTGGATGCAGGGTATAAGAAAGACTTCATTTCATTATCACCTTCTTGTCTAAGATGTTTCTATGGGGCGGAGCTCTGAATTTAAGTGTACAAATCTGGCAACTGCTTCATTCTCAGTTTTTGAGATGAGAAACCAAAGAACAGCAGGAATAAGTGATCAGTCTATGCTCATATTGGAAGCAGAAGGCAGGAAAGGGGCAGTCCCAGAGCAGATCATCCTTCCTCTGCCACTGCAGAAGGGCTGACAAGGAAGTGTAAGGGGAGATCCCTAAGCAGTGCAGCAGACATCCAGCTTTCCCAAGCAGTGGAGAATTGCAAGGACAGCACAGGGATGTGCCTGAAGTGCTCATCAGGTGTCAGCAGTCCTGCCTGAAAACCTGCCCAGATGTTTGTTCAGTGCCTGTGATTATATTCTGGTTTCTGCAGCATCAGACATGCTCTCCAAAGTGGAGTGTCCCATCAGCTTCCCCTTCTCAACAGGAGAATGTTAAGAAAAAGAAGATAGATAAATAAGACAGGATTTTTCTTTGTTATTTTGGAAGGGCAGCTTTTTCTCAGCAGCTGCCCAACCCCACAGGCAGAGCCAGAAGGGCTGCAGGGCAGAGAAATCCCAGTGCTATTACATCCCAACAGTGTCTTTTTCCCAGTAACCAATCACAAGGTTTATGATGCTCCTCAAGATGGCCAGAAAGCTGTCCATAAATAACCAAATGAAACATTTATTGACTGCAGAGCACTTTTACTTTCACCAACCATTGTTATGGTTAGTCATATTAGGACCTTTGTTAGCTCAAGTCAAGTAAAGGGCTGGGGTTTTCCAGTCATTATCTGATAACCATATGGAAAACTTGAGAGCTTTTCCCCAAATAATATATTGTGAAGTAGTCACTGTAAATTAGCATTTCTATTAAAGTTGCACTCCAAACTAAAACTGAGAAATAATTAGCATTGTGCCAATTCAAGGTGAACTTCAGCAAAGCAGAAAAGTCATTGACCCGACCACAGACACACAGTAAATCAGTCACAATGCAAAGGATGTTGTAAGTCTGCTCTCAACTGTGCAGAACCAACTCAACAGCACAAAATTATTCTGTATCTTTATTAACAAAATACATAATGATAGAACGTTCTTAAAAAAAAATTACTGACCACCCAGTGCCCCAAAGAATTTTGAACCAAGTGGGCCCCTCTTGTGCCATCCCTACATCTTCCCTGTGAGGGTGGTGAGGCCCTGTCACAAGTTGCCCAGAGAGGTTGTGGCTGCCCCATCCCTGGAATTTTTCAAGGCCAGGTTGGAGCAACCTGGCGTAGTGGAAGGTGTCCCACCCCATAGCAGGGGGTGGGAACAAGTTGGTCTTCAAGGTCCCTTTCAACCCAGACTATTCCATTCCACCACCAGCACACCCTCCCTAGTGTGATCCTGCACCAGGCTCCCCTTCTACCTCGCAGCACAGACATGTGCTGTTATTCCATCAAAGAAAAAAGCTAAACCAGACAGAGATTGATTGCTGCCCCAAAAATCACACTGGGAATTCTCTCTCAAAGCCAAATACAACAAGAGGAGCCCTCTATGCTCGGCTCAGACAACTCCTGACCTCCTACTGCTGCCTTCTGTATGATAAATTCCACAGTTTTGTGGTTTATTTTTTTAGGAATGAAAATAATCCTTGCCCAGATATACAGGGATCACAATGCCATCTCCAAACAAACACTCCACTTGCTGGCAAGGAGTTTGTTAACACAGTTTGTTGTGCTGAACTATACACGTGGTTTGCCTGAATGTGTTGAAGTTACAGAGATTGTCTGAAGCCCTCGCCCCTTTTTTTGAAGCCATATCCCCAGCAGCACTGAGTGGGAAAGGGGCACCATTTGCCAGCCAGCAGCTCTGGGGAGCTCAGCTGCTCTGCTCCAAGTCATGCTAGGGGATCCACAGCCAACATGGCACAAGATCTCTTGGATTGACCTGGTACAGTTCCTTATGGAGCAGGGACAAAGAGAAGAAGGAGAAAAAAGTGGTGAAAAAAAAATCAAGTGATATACAAGCTTTGATCAAAGGATTTTCAGCACAAAGTCTTCATGGTCCTTAAACTGGATTGCAGCTATGCAAAAACTCCTTGTGCTAAATCATTGACTCCTAACCTAGGACTCCATCCTACACCTGAGCACGGAGAGGAGTCAGAGACCACTCTATGCCTGTGAGCAGGTAATTCAGGTTATTTTAACCCCCTTTTTTCTCCATTCACCCACAGCACAATCCTTACCTCCTGCACGGGGAGCGTGACACTAGTCCAAGTCACCTGCCAATTTCATTTTCAATCATATGTCTTCCAGCATTCCCAAACTGTTATTCTGTGTTTCTTTGCCTGACACATTGTAAAAAACCCCAGACTGTAAAGCTTAGTTGATGTTTACAGGAGACTGTGAAAACTTACAGCTCACAATAATTAACTGTAAATATAATGTTAAGCTCCATTAAACACAAAATAGAGGGCAGTGGGGGAAATGCTCTGAACTCCACCAGTGGAAGAGAGTGTTCTCTGGGTACAAGTCAGTAGCATCTATTAGTGGGAGAATCTCAATGGATTAGGTGAGCTAACAAAAGTAACAATAATTAACATTAGTCACATAAAAGAGAATTGACTTCCAAATGCTTCTAACAATATTTTTTCTAATTAAGTTGCTGGAAACTCATCAGAGTTGGCAGGATAGCTTATCAGGGAACAGCCACAGTCAGCAGGATTGGCTGCTTAGTGCCGAAGCGTGATTCACCCTAAGGAAGAACTGCTTGTTCTTCCCAGCATCAAGAAGGAAATTTTCACTGGTCAACTCTTTGCTGCTCTTTCGTCCCCTTCTCAGGCATCAGCAGCTCAGCCTGGGCAGGCAGGATGATTGAAGGACCCACGCATGAAGATGCCTGCCAGGAATCAGTTGTCTTTTTTATAGCTCCACACTGATTTACTTGTGGTCATGGGCAAGAGCCTTTCCTCTCTGGTTTGTTTTGGGTTTATCCCATCAGAGAAAAGTTTAACTTTGCCCCTCTTGCACATTAAGTTGTACATGGCGTCCGCTCAAAGCTGACTGCTCTGGAAACCAGACCTCATCCTCTGGGTTAAGTGCCTTTTCTACAAAACCTTTCTGCAAATAGCAACTTATTTCACATTTTGCAGGATGACTTGTTAAACCCTGAAGCCAAACTAATATTGCAGCTGCTCTGTGACACTTGCCACATTCCTTGCTGGATAGGGTCCTATGGAAACCCTTTCTGTCCAGTGAAGGTAAGGGCAGGCACAGGCTCCACAGGGCAGAGACTGAAAATTAATTTCTAGACAAAGTGAACTTCACTTTTTCCGCAGTTTTTCCCAAGCTTGAACACACCACTATCCTATCAGATCCCTGTCTCCCATCACCCCAAATGTATCTGTCCCTGCTGACATATCCAAATCACATACACTGGTGTCTGTCCATGGTGCTTCTTTAGCACCCAGGGACTCCTCTCATTTATTAGAGCATTCCTTTCCCACATGGGGCACTAGGATCATTCATTTAAAATGTCCCGTTCCCAGGTGCTGCCTGAATAACCACATAGAAACATAGAATGGTTTAGGTTGGAAGGAAACTTAAAAGTGGAACTTAAATGGAACTTTAAAAGGGAACTTTAAAAACCCAAACTCTGTGCCATGGGCAGGGACACCTTCCACTCAACCAGGTTGCTCCAAGTTCCATCCAATCTGGCCTTGAATGCTTCCAGGGATGGGGCAGCCATAGTTTCTCTGGGCAACCTGTGCTAGAACCTCACCACCCTCATAGGGAAGAATTCCTTCCTCATATCTAATCTAAACCTACTCTCTGTCAGTTTGAAGCCATTCCCCCTTGTCCTGTCACTACATTCTCTTGTAAAAAGCCCCTCTCCATCTTTCCAGTAGGTTCTCTTCAAGTCTCTTGCATCACCCTGAACATGCGCTTCCCAGCCCAAAAGGACCCTGCACACAGGCTGGTAGCAGCAGCTGATGGTCTGCTCTGTGCCTGACTGACACATGAGGTGTGCTCAGCACACTGCCATGAGACCACCCAGCACCCAGTGCTGGGGATGTTGTGCCATTACCACCAGCAACAGCACCAATGGGATCTGTTCCCAGTGACTGCTGGGGACTGCCAGCTGGAATAACGAGGTTGACTTAGATTGTCATCTGTTCCTCCCTGAGGAACAGTACTGCCTTTCAACAATAACAGTTCATTGAGAACTAATATCCTCAACATGGCATGGTGTCAGAGTGTCACACACCCCCATCCCTCTGCCCCAGCTGGTGGCCTTTGTCTGACATCACCATTTGTTCCCTGCTCATCAGTGGTCAATCAGCTCTAACAACAGTGGCCCTCATCAACGCTTCCCAAGAGAATTTGGAGAGGACGTTCCCACCCACCCGTGCCTCTCTGCAAACTGCCCCTCATCATCCTCAGGGACTGGGAGGCTTGGACTTTCCAGTCATTGTAAAATTCCAGTTCACACTGGCTCAAAGAACCTCTGGTAGAACAGAAAATCTTGTAATGGAGAATCCAGATCACATTTTTCCACCCTGAGCTCTATCTTGTTTGTGCCCTCTCCACCCTCCTGTCCCTTCCTCTCTTGCAGCCAAGCTGGCGGGAAACTCCATGGGGTTTTTTTCCCCTCCAAGCAGATGTTTCATCTGCCTTTGTTGCTACAAGATGCAGGTCAAGTCCTGGCAATGCACACAAATCCTGAGCTACACAGCTACTAGCATCTGCTTCTGAGATTAATCAAGGAGGTGGGAAAAGGCACATCCATTGCACTAGCAGCAAAACATTTATTCCCCAGGATTTCCAAGAGGTGGGAGAGGTGCCTGGATTGCTTGGCACCTCCTGTTTACTGGGGAGTAGGGTTAACAGAATTTCTTCTTCCACCTCAAAGTATTACATTCTGGAAGAGATCTGGAGAGAGATCCTTTGTCTTCAAGAACAAAAGGAACACCTCCCTGTTTTCAGGGGAGCTCTGCACACTGTGGCTTGACCTATGCTGGCAGTGTCACTACACAGTTATGTGACACTCCCCAGGCAGTCACCCTCAGATGATGGAGCTTCTGCCACTCACTGTATCCCCACCACCCTTTTGTCATGGCTTGCTCTGGACCGTGTGCCACACTCCCAGCCTGTCTTTTCTGTCACCAGTGCTGCCACTGCACCTCTCCAGGCATCCCACTGCAACACACTCTCTTGTCCCCTTCCAGCCCTCTTGGCAACATCATTTTGATGATACGCAGCTTGGAAGAAATGCATCTCAGAGCAGTTTGAGAGGTAGTGACATTCTTCCATGCAGCCCACACTGCTCCCAAGTCTGTGAGGCACCAGGAGGAACTGGAGCCAGCCTGTCTCATCCAGGCTCTGCAGATTCCTGGTGTGATTCCCCAGAGATGACAAAATCTCTGAGACAAAGCCTGCTCCGCTTCATGTCCCCAGAGACATCAGGGATGACAGTCAAACCCACCCAGTCCTCCCTCGCCTGCCTGCGAAGTGTCCTGTGTCTGGAGACCCACACACAGAGCTGAGGATCCTTTGAGTTTTCCACTGACCTCTTGCCACTTCTTCTTCCCCACCCCATGTTCCCAGGAAGCCCCAGGGATCAATCTCATGCCATTTTGGGGGATAAGACTCATAAAAGCTGCCTCAGAGAAACAGAAGGGAAGGCATCACAGTGATCTTGCAGGCAGACGACTCCCAGGGGTGATCCATTCCCCAGGACAACATCTGGAGCCTTACCAGCAGTTGGCCTGCTTCCTCTCGATGGCCTGAGGAGGTCTGGAAGTATTTAACACCAAAAACTCAGGTCTTGTGTACCCTACCCTTTTTCTCTTAAAGTCTCTGTGGACAACGGGGAATTTAGAACAAAGAGATTTGAAGAAACAAGCCCAGAGGAACTGCTGACTGTTGCTGACTCTCTACTTCCCTTTTTTTTCCTAAGTTCTCATTTTACAGTCCTGTCTGTTGTTTTCCTCATGGAGGATAAATGATCTGTTGACATCCTCAAGGCAGAAAAAGTTCCCAGTGGGCAGCTCTTCCTAAGAGGCTGCAACAAAACCAACCTGACATGACATATTAAATATTTGTAAGGTTGGAAAATAAGTAAGTGTAAAGAAAAAAGCAACAGTAATTTTCAGGGTTCATGACAAAGCAGAACAGTAAGCACAAGTTACCCAACAAGCCACCTTTAGGCTACAGCCATCTCTTTTTAATGACAAAGCTCAAATAAATGTTTCATCACTGTTTTCTTAGTGTAACCATCAGATTACAAAGCCTCCTGGAAATAAGAGGTGAGAGCGAGCAAGAGGAGATCCCAGTTGCCCAAGATAACGTATCTCCCATGCTGCTGCAAGGTGCCCTTGCTGGGTGTGACTTCCAGCCCTTCCTCAAACACTTGGGGTGCCAGCAGAGCCCCCAGATTCTCACAGAGATGGTTTGCAATGGCACAAGCACCTATCCCAGCTCCCACTAATCGAACAGGATTAGTGTTACTTCCCTCCCTCTGCAGGAGAACTCCATCCACGAATGTCTGCTGAGAGCCAGGCATGGAAAGGTCATTATACCTTCACTGAGCAGGGAGGAGAGGCCCCTGCCAAAAATTATTGCCTATCTGGGCTGTCTTCCTTCCTGCCACAGCAGTCCAGGGCCAGTTCACATGTTTCCCAGGACAGAGACTCCCATGTGGACATGATCCTGCCTTATGGTCCCATCAGGGACCCCAAACGCCTGTGTCACTCTGCTTTATTCTGCCTGAGCTACCCACACTGGTACGGGTGGGTGTCCCCAAAGCCACACACAGGGCTGTCAGCTCTGATGTCCCTTAAGGAGATGTCCACTTCCTGCCTCCCAATTTTCATTATTTACAGGCACTAACAAATTCACTTCTTCATGGACCTGGGCCAAAACCAGCAAATGACTGCTCCTTCCCCCTCCTGAGGGCCCAGAGCCCAGCACAGAGAGAAGGCATTACAACTATGTAACCTGGGGTCATATTTCACCCTGGACTCAATTACCAAGGGTTAAAAATGGAACAAGTCTTTACTTTCCCATAGGAAAGTTGCTCTGTGTTGCCCACTGCCTCCAGTGGCCTTCTGACACTACAGAAAAGAGCATCCTACTCAGTTCTGGTTCATAGGGAATTTCTCCAAATTGCCTTCCATGCTGGCAGCTCCCCAGTAGACAGATCCTCTCCAAGCCACCACATCCTGCTCCCATGGAGCATCCCTGGGTGACTCGTCCTGCTGCGAGGGGAAGTGCCTGTCAGCCTTCACATGACAGCAGCAAAACCAGAAAAATCATCACAGTCCTGTAAAAAACCCTTGTACAAAACCCCCCCTCATACACACAGGCTCCATAAGTAAGATGGAGATTTCTGCTGGGAAAGAGGATTTGGGAAAATTGCCTACAGGAGGGCATGACTGAGGACAGCAGTTTGGGCCCCGCAGCCACATCAAAAACCTTCAGGGAGAGGGCTCTGCTGTCTTGCAGCACAATTTACTCTTCCCTATCCCACCAAGATTCATCCACCTGAGGAAAGAACAACCAAAGCCACCTGAAACTGTGACAGATCTCCTGATAGGGAGGTCCTTGTCCCAGTACCAGTTTATAGGACATGGGGACCTGTGACACTGCAAGGTCACATCCGGAAATGCACAGGGCAGTCCAGACCACCTGTGGATCACAACAGCTTCAGCCTGTTTATCCTCCCCTTTCCCTCCTTGCTCTGGGACAGAGTCTTAGGCACAGTGACCATGGTTTGTGGTTCCATCAGCCAGGTCTCCCCTAACAGCTTCAAGCAGTGTGACGTGCATCAGAAGAAATGTGAGAGATGTTTTACTAGCACACCATTGGAAGCAGAGTGAGAAAACGCAGCAGCCCTCAGACTGAAAGGGCTGTGCTGCAGTTTAGGAGGTTTCCCTGGTGGGCCAGGGGATTCTGGAGCCACTCATGCACAATGCCTGGACAGAAAAGATTATCAGTGGGAAGAGCAAGAGCTCAATCCACAGATGCAAGTTGATGAGCCTTGTTTATAGACTCTGCTGCCGTCTTTGTCTGTCCTGTTATCTCACGCAGTCATGTTGCTGTGTGAAGCTGAGGGAGTCCTCCTTGTGCCCACTTGTGGACAGCTTTGCCCCATGCCCACCCTGCCCAACATTCCCTCACACTGCCCTGAAGCAGAGTCGGACACTTAATGACCTGAACAATGTCCTGCTGGTCAGGACTGGGACAGTCCATCCCTTTAGAAGTGCTCAGACACCCTGGTTCTCATCTGAATGCACTCAGGCAGCACAGAGGAAAGAGGAAGCAGAACAGGGCTCTCCTGGGGTGGGAGTTTGGGTCTCCCCTTGCTCATGTGGGCACAATGGGGGCCAGGTCTGCAGATGGTTAAGGCTCACTGCAGGGGTCAGGTTTCCAAGAGCTCCCACTGGGACACATCTCCAAAGAGCTCAGCACCCAGCACAGAGGGGTGTCAGGAAACCTGGCCCCTGGGATCCAGAATGCTTCAGAAAAATACACGCAGCAACGTCTATTCTCTCTCCCACACACTCTGCAGCACATATAATTTCCACCACAGCAAGGGGAGAGATATACATCAATGATCGTCTTTCATTTCTCTTGCTGAAAGCTGCTGGCTACAGAATTTGGCAGCCAGCAAGCTGGTGGTACAGCTCACACAGCCACTCCAAAGGGGAGCATCAGCTCCATACACAGTCCCAGCCCTGGCCTCTGCCCTGTAACAGGCCAGGCTCATTTCTATAGCTCATTAAAGAGGGATAAAAGTAACCTTTAAAGGTTGCTTTCATGTGAAACAAATCTAAAACCAAACAATGACTTGGCAAAGAATGAACTGGATTTTTAAAAGCAATGCATTTTACTGGAAATCTTATTTCTTTCTTCTTTTTCTTTCCTCTTTTTCTTCCTTTGAGCCTGATGGTGGATTATTTTTCCTTGACACAATCCCGCCTCCGCTGTGATAGATGACGGCACATTTAGCAGTGTTCAGCCAAAACTTTTTATCTCCATATGGAAGATGGATGGATGAGGACTCTGAAGCCTGCATCAATTCCTTCAAGAACAAACAAGGATCCAGCCCAAACCCCCTCCCAGGTTTGTTTAAAATACACAGAGCATAGGGCAGATAATGTGAACCTATAAAGCTCCATCTGGCACCATTTTCAGTGTTTATGAAGCAAAATGGAACGTGCACTGCCCAAGATATCCAGCCGTCTCCCTGGAAAGGACGAAGGACAGCTGCAGCTTGGATGAGCTTTGTGCTGGGGGCCAGGCCACCACCTGTGTCAGATGTATAGCAGGTCAAGTACTGCTCTGTGGGGCAGGGTGGGAGGCTGAGGAGACGTCCCCAGCCATCTGAAGAGGGATCGCATGCTGCTCCTTGAGGGCAGAGGCTGGAAGAGCCAGAGAAGAAGCCAAGTGGCTCTTGTAAAAAAATAACAGGCACTGCATCACTGCAGCCATCCTTCCTAGAAGTGAACAATGCAGGAGAGTAATCCTGGATAAGCAGAGCAGAGCAGATCGTAGAATCACAGAATGGTTTGTGTTGGAAGTGACCTCTTGTTCCAAGCCCCTGCCATGGGCAAGGACACCTTTCACTAGACCAGGATGAGGAGGCCCTGGAGCAGCTCTGGGCTTTGAAGGTTGCTCACCAACACAGGCAACTTCCTTGCATCATCCCAGGCCAGACACCATTTTCTGAGGTGAGGGAGCAAGCAGACAACATTCAGAACTTCAAGTGAGTCAAGGGAAACAGGAATTCACCAGCATCACACTTTTTTCTTTCTTCTCTTTACTTTTCATAAGAGATGGGCCACAAGCCTTCATGAAGCTCCTCTGAATGCAAGACCAGGAGTGCTACATCCCACAGGACCAGCTCCCAACCCTTTGGCCTCTCTCATAGTGCCCCTTCCCAGCTGAACTGAGAACTACAAAGAGCAGAAGTTATGGGTAGATTTTCCTCCCTTAAAAATGTTAGCAAAACTCCAGAGGAAACTTGCTGTAGGACCACTTACCTGAAGCAGGTTGGGTAGAAAGGACAGCACAGGATGGACACAAGAGGTGAAGAAGGCAGAGAGTTGTACGCACCTGTAGGAAAACTCTATGGACACATCCTGGCATAAGGCTCAGCAGCAACAGCCATTACACGAAACAACACATGCACCACAGCACTCACACACCTCATTAAGATTGTCTAGAGCTCCCAATACGACATGCCAGAGAAGTTACCTAACCAGCAATAAAAGCTCCTTTGGCCCCATCTCTGGTACAAAAGCCAACACCCTTCATCTCGTAAAATTCAAAAAGCCCCCAGATGTTTATAAAACTCCATTGAGCAGGTCAGTGCAAATGTTGTTTAGCATCAAAGCATTAGGGATCAAAACTGACCATCCAGCTGACAGGAGCTTTGTAGATGTCATCATGTAGCAGCAGGATGGTCCTATCTGGCTTCTCTTAGCATCAGAGCAGTGCCCTCAATCCCTCCACCTCCTGTCACTGCAACTCATTGAACACATCTGCTTTCAGTGCAATACCAACACCTACTGTCCCACAAGAGCAGTGGGCAGGAACTAGTTTAGATTAGATACATGGAAGAAATTCTTCCTTGTGAGGATGGTGAGGCCCTGGCACAGGTTGCTCAAAGGAACTGTGGCTGTTTGAACACTTCCAGGGGTGTCCCATTCCTGGAAGTGTTCAAGGCCAGATTGGACAGGACGCTGAGCAACCTGGTCTAGTGGAAGGTACCCTGTGGCAAGGAGGGGGACCCAGTAAGGTCCCTACCGTTCCATTCATTCTATTTACACATGTACATACGGTCACATATGCGTGGATGTATATACAGGTAAGTGGAAGATGCTGCCCACATGTAGCACATCAACATGGACATCATGGGAAGGCTTGCTGCATCCACATGGCTCCTGCTGTTTCCTGGGGACTCTTTTGAAGGATACAGTGCACGTGGGTGCCCTGCAGCCCACTCCTGCAGGACTGAGCACAAAGGCAGCTGGCACAACTCTGTGCCACAGTTGGCAGCACATGGTGAGGCTTTAGACAGAGATGCTCCACAGGGTTCTCCCAGTGACAAACACCATCCCAGCTCCATGTTTAAGACCAGGCCAAGTAAACACAGAGTATATTTATTCCTCCTAGGAAACGCTTTCATTTTTTTCCCCCCTCCTCCTCCATGTTCAATTCGATAGCAACAGTGAGCTACGAAATACTCCCTCCATGTGGTGCTGTTAACCATGGGAAGTGAATACATGCTAGCTTGGACAGATCATTATCCCTTCATGCACGGGGCTGAGGAAGGGGGTGGCAGTCTATAATGATGCTAATTAAGTCCTTAAGTGTCTTGGTAAAGAGCAGGTAAGACTTCAGTAGAAGGCAGAATATTCCATTAGGGCAGGCTTCACCGTAGACACAATGCTGCATAATGGGATCCTGTAATTATGCCTGCACTGCAGAGACTTTTTAAAAAAGGAACCCTGTTTTACATTCTCTAATGCAAACAGCATGAAATGATGTTGCTTAGAAACCTTTACACTCCTACAGTGTGTGCAAAAAAGTTATTCCAGACATCTGTATTTAAAGTAAAATTTAAAAACAATCCTACCGCACACACTCGCATAGATCTTGGCTTCACGTTGAGTGATGAAGCCTATGAAATGTCAGAGGAAATTTAAATTAAAAAAAAAATAACACATGCATTTAAAAACTTGAGCAGCTTGTTAAGTCATTTCAGGTTATGTCTGGTACTGTTCCACCTCACCCCTTCACACAGAGCTCCATCTCTGTGGATTGATGGTACCATTTGTACCAATCCAGACTGAAAGGCTTATAATTGTTTCCCCAGTCATGCTGACCTCAAATACCTGGAAAGGATTTTCTTTTCTAGTGAAACCACCCCGGGTTTTGCTCCAGAATTGGCACACACAGAGCAGAGCACTGTCCAGATGCTGGAGCCACAGAAAAACCCCTTCGGTGCAGACAGTGGGACAGTTTTACATGCAAGTCACACTGCAGGGCACAAGACCCAAACCCCCACTGCTGCTGGTCGCTGCTTGGTTCCTGTCCTTAGGCTGAGCACGGGTGAGGGAAAAGGTAGTGTGCTGAATTTTCCTACACCTAAGGCAATACAGTCAGATCTACAGCAGCCCGTAAACAGCATTTTACCAAGTATCATCCTGATACTTCCTCCCGTAATTTGGGCATCACATCCCACAGGGATGGCAGGGCCCATCCAGGAAAGCTTCATCTCAATCCAAGTAGACAGGTGGGGATGGGGCTTTCTGCACCCATGACATCAAGCCAAGTGGGAGGGATTGTCGGCTTCACTCCATGGATCCAAACCCCAGCCCTGACCTGAACCACTGGCACAGCACAGCCCCATCCAAGGCTGCCACTGCCTCCCACCCACCCATCGCTCTTCTCCTCACCATCTCCTCCTCCTCTCGGAAAAGGTCACCCCTCTTTGCCTGGCAACAGGAATGCTCAGCAGCAGGAACGGCTGATGGATGTGTCACAGCTGCCACCACACTGTCACATGCCACGCAAAGGCCAGCGGTTACTACAAGAGGAGTGCTGGGGATGTGACAGACCTGAGACAGAGGGATGTATCCCAGCTGGCTGTGTTTGGCATGATGCAGAAAACTGAGCTGATGCTTTGTCCCCTTTCCTACTCCCTCCCAAACCCCATCACTTGCAGATTTCTATAGGGTTTTTTTGACTATTCCCTGGTGGCAGAGAGGGATGGAAATAGAACACTGAGCCTGTGTGCCTTTATCTACAGAGAAATGTGAATATCCTAAGGGATGGGCAAAAATGGAAACTCCTGTCCTATAGGGAAAGCCTTCACTGATGGGAGACTGAGGTGCTGTGCCTCTGATGCCTGTGGGTCTCTCCCAACTCACCGCATTCTCTAATTCTATGAATAAGATCCCTGCATGAAACAACTTTTTTCAGCTGTCCTGGTACCCACCTTCTCGGTTCTCTCCCAAGGCTTCCTTGATCCTCAAGACTATAGTAGCCAGAAGTCATTTATCTTAAAATCTCCCTTTAGAACTGCCACTTTTTCCTCTGTTCACTGCAAAGAACATCATCATAAGAGCAGTTAACTGTTACAGCATTTTAAATGGCAAAGAAAGCGCTTTCTCTGCTCATGCTTTTCTGTTGACACCTGGGAAGATCTGATCCTTAGGCAGCACCATGGGTGAACTCCAGCTCAGACTTGTGGCTCCTGCAGGTGTCTCAGCCTCCTGCCAGAGAGCTCTTACTGGTTGTTCCCCACGCTCTGCTTCACCCACAGATGCCAAGGATCCAAACCTGGAGCCTTATTCTCCTGTCTCCAGGCTTTGCAAATTCCTTTGCATCACTCTGGGGCAGGAAGCATTGCCTTTTTGATCCACAGCCCATCTCACCCCACAGGGGTGAGATGGGCTTAACCTTAACTGGTTATTGCAAGCAGTGAAAAGCCAGAGCCAGACCACAGGCAAAGAAACTAAATAAAAAGGTTTAACATTGTGGGTTTGTGATGTTGCTACAAGCCCTGCTGAAATCACAGGGAATGGATGGTCTCGAGGCCAGAAATGCATAAAGCACTAATTCATGGGTCTTCAGCTACCCAGTTTGTCCCCAGGAAGCAGCTTTGCCTTGATCACCTCTGGCTATCACAGAATTGCCATCACCAGTAAGGCTGAAGGTTCAGAATCTCCACTGAGCAATCACTTCCCTGCAAGGCACCCCAAGGTCAGTCCAAGAAGAAAGAAGGTGAGTGGACAAAAAGCCCTATAGTAGAGTGCACAGACCATTTGTGACCCCAGGCAAAGGACTGTGTCCTGTACAGGTGACAGCTATCGGCTCTGAGACAGCACCAGGACCATCAGGAGCTCATGGAGGGATCAGAAAGGAGCTCACAGCAGAGGCACAGGACAGCTCCCCCTCTACCAACCCTTGGGGTTGTCCACATCTGCTCTCTGTGCCCCTTATCTCCCACCACGGGCACATGGAATGCAACAAAGCTGCTAACACATGGATGCAACAAACTGAAATCGAGCACTAAGATGCTTTAAAGCCTTCTAGTAAAATAGGCATGAAAATTATTATCAAGTTGTGAGAACTTGTACATCATCCAGAAGGCAGATGTTCGGCAGCTGCCAAAGGCAAAGGATTGGCAAATTCCCCACTGCACACTGCTCTTGTCCAACTGGAGCAAACTGCAGAAACACATTGTTCCTGGGAGAATGTGCACAGAGCATGGCCTGGGCAGCTCTCCTCTGCTGCCTGCTCTCCTCCCGCCACGGGAGACAAGCAACTTACAGGCACATTCTTCTTCCATCTTTGATTGTTGCTAAAAATAATCAATATGAGCTACGTGGCTCAGTCTGTTCTCACCATTGTTCCTTGTGGGGTGAAGTCCAGATCAGATCGAATGTAATTCCATGTGCAGAATGCTGCTGGTCTCCCAGGGCCCATAGGGAAGCATTGTCAGTATCTGTCTGTCCATCAGAGACAGGCAGTGCTAATGGGCATGTGTGTGCACACAGATATAATGCACTTACTGGGCCTGCAGCAACTTGAAGACAAGAAAATATTCATAGAAATGGAAAATTAACATAAGGAGCTGAGTCTCCCCCGTCCATGCAAGTAGGAAGCTGGAAATCCTGTGATCTTTGAAATAATTAGAGAATGTTTAACTCTTTATATCTGCACAACACCAGTTATCTCCTCTCTGGTATCTGCACAGCCACCTGAAAACTCAGTGTGTGCTCCCCAAATCTGCTGGTTATCAAAGCTCAGGTGTAAACCACAGCAGCTACGCAGTTGTTTTTCCTAATCCCAGTATGGTGAGACCAAACAGTTAAATGACAAGCCCCAAGTCTGAGCCATAATACTGCAAAATACAACATACTGGCATCTTCTGCCCATGCTCCAGAACAAACTTCAAAACAGCAAGAAGTTTCCATTCCTGCTTGCAGCTCCACTTTGAGGGGCCCAGAGCACATCTGACTTTTTATGAATAACTAAGCAAAGTACAGGTTTCATCTGGCTGCCCTCTGCATGGATAATGGATATTTTACAAGAGGAGGGGGGTAGTGAATAGCCAAGAGAAATATAATTAAAGTCTAAAATTGCTATTAAAGATGGGAAGTCAGATGAGCAGCACCTGCAGAGCCCACGGGATCTCTTTACCTCCTACCCCAAGCAACAAAGAACCACTTGGGGTTATTTCTTCTGTGCTGTATTTAACAGCCAGTTTTAGAGACTTGATTCAATGCCCACAGCAATGCAGAATGTTCCCAACCAGCTTCAGCAAAGAGTTAAATGCAGGAAACCTGTTGATTAATTTGCAGGCAACAAGCTGCACTAATAAAGCCCTGGGGACATTAATCAAGCTGTTTGCTGGTTGCCAGACCAAAGCAGGAAGATGGGCAGAGCTGTCAGGATGGATTAGTGTTTGCCCACTGGCAACATTACTCCTGAATGAAAGAGAGCGGAGGGTGGGGGGGGGTAGAAATAAACACATAAAGGTCTTTTCCAGCCAGAATGATTCCATGATTCTCTACAAGCAGCTGCAGAACATGGAGAGGAAATGATGTGCCTGGCGCTAGCCAGAGCAGGGCCCGAGGCCGGATGGCTGCAGAGCTCCAGCCTACGCAGGGGAGATAACTCAGGAGGTGGGTTTGGATCTTGGGTTTTATATTCACCTCCATTGTTTACAATTCCTTCCAAAAAGCTGGGAAGGAGAAATGTCTTCCCTTTTCTATTTAAAAAGATCCCATGCTTTTCCATTCAATAATTTTTCCTGTCCTTCATTCTGCTCCTGTTCTATGGAGAGCTGAATGAAATAAAGTTGTTTATGACTGACCCCATTTTGAAAGGTTTTGGTGACACACATTGTGGGGAGGATGTTTTACAAATTCAGCTTAAGTTCAAAAGGAAACTTATCCTTACATTATCGCAAGGCCAACTTGGGTGCATTTACTATTCTGACACAGCACCATTGGGTTAATGCAGCAGAATCCAAACAAAACCTCTGACTTCCCATCCCTTAACCAACTGCAAGGAACCCAAGTGGAGTCAGTATCGGAATAAGTAAGAATTACAGACATGGACTACGTTTCTGGTTATATGCAGGGAAATTTTTCACCTTTTAAGCAGCTAAATTTTATCTAACCTGACAATCCTTTCCATCAGAAGCATGTCCCTGTGTGCCGACGGGGAGCATCTGTCTTGGGGTTCCAAATTAACAGGCTGCTGTGTGCCCAAGAAGATGTACAGAGCTTGTAAAACACTGACTCTATACAGGAAACAGCATAGAAACCCAAAAGGTTTATTTTATTCAGCTAAAATTTAACAGATCAAAACAAAGAAGCAGAGAATTGCTCAGCTGTGTATCTTACTTACACAAGGCCATTTTCCCAACCAGTTTTCGGCTGTTCTAGCCAGCAGGAATGAAATATCCTGTGGGCATTCCTGCAGCTGGTATAAATTGCTATAGATCCACTCAGCACAGTTTTGATAATTTATACCCACCAAAGATCATCTTCTCCTTTGTTTACAGCTCCACTGAACACCACAAGGGACACAAGCAGGATCTTGACACCTCCTGACTTGCACCCATGGATGAAGGGGATGGTGAGCACTAAGAAAATGCAAATTCAGCTGAGGATTAGCAAAAGCAATTATGAAAAACAAGTAGTGGAATGATTCATCAGGAGTTGAATCAGATATTGAGCCCAGTCCTGCACTCAGTGGATTTGGTGACGGCAGTGAGGATTCCAGGCCTACAGAAATAATTTTTAAAGCTGTTTAAAGGAAAAAAAAAAAAAAGCCAGTGCTAGTTTTGCAACATCACGTTTTTGTCTATCCTATCGTATAGACAGCTCAGGACCTTGGAAAACACTTGTGACATCCTTCTCACCCCACAGATATTTCTCTCCTCAGAAAAACTTTGAGTCAAAAAGAAACACTGCATAACGTTGAAGCCAGATTGCATCAAGCCAGAGGCCAGGCTGAGTGAGTGGTTGGGTCCCTGTAACCACAACACTATGTATATACCTGCCTATATTATTTCCTAGCAGATCTCAGAGAGCTTTCAATATGCTTTAGGAAATGGCAATGTCACAGTAGCCTCATTAATAGCTGGAAGACATGGAGGTACAAAAATGCAGATGACCTTACTCAAGGTCATGTATTCCAGAGGGGACCCTGGATGCTCTCAGCCACCATCTGCTCCACCTGGTGAGGAAACACAACAGGCCCTGCCCCAGGCACAGCCCCAGCAGCCAAATGTCATGTCAGCTCTACCCAGGGCTGAAAGGTTGCTCTCCCTAGGTAGAAACATCGACAATAGGCATGGTCTGTGCCTTGAGCTGGAAAGAACCTGATAACCAGAAACACCCTCTCATGAGACAATATTTCCATTGCTTTCATAGGGAGCAGGATCAGATCCAAAGTTGGAGAAAGGCTGGCAAAGAAACCTGAAAAGGGCTGAGGGCCATCAAACCTGGGTTAGCTCTCTTCACACCAATTAAATAAAATGATCTTGCTCTGTTACTGTCCACTCTCCATCTGTAAAATTTCACGTTAAAACATTACAATTACAGAATAAAGTCAAGTGTCAAGTGAGTCACTACCATAAAGATTAAATAAGAAATTTGACTTGAATCCCTCCACCCCACTCCAGGATCAGCAGCCAAGACATTTCCCCCATCAGCTGCAAACTTCCTGTGCTGCCAGTGAAATCACAAGCAAAAAGCCAATATTAGCTTTTTCCCCTCAGTGTTCAAAGTTGGATTCCCACAGGCTGTAATTTCACCACCCCTCAGATAACTCAAACCCCTGCCAGAAATATGTTAACGCCACACTGATACACCACATCTGCCTGGCTGGTTCAGCTCTGCAGAGACCATTGAGAAGGGGCTGTGCTGGGAATAATTCCTGTTACTCTTCCTTGAATAAGGAGAGCTGGTGAGGAAGCTTTGATCATATGGACTCAGATTTTTGCCTACCAACAGCTCAGGTGGGGGTGAATGAGCCTCCCTGAGGTAGAACGTGGGCTCGAATACAAGGGAGAACTTTCTGACATCAGCTCTCACGTCACAAAGTCACTGATGAGCCTATACTGATGAGCAAACTACACAAGACCATAACAAAAGGGGTTTCCTGGAACTCCCTCACCTCCTCATATTTCCTTTGATGGGTTAAGAGTCTAACTAGGGTCTTTACCAAGATCTAACCCATGTTTGTAGTCCCAAGATGCAAAGCTGTCAGGTCGAACCTCTGAGAAGGGGAAGAAAGAATATCCTTCAGGGTATTCATGCCCTTACAAGAAGCAGCAGGTACATGCCAGACAGACATGGACTAACAAGCAGGCTCAGTATCAAAGTGAACAGTAGAGTGGGCAGTGCCACCAAGACCCTCAGCATCCCAGCTCCCAGTGCAACCAGTGCAGGAGAGTCCTTGTCATGGCCACACAGGTTGTGGCTGTTGACAAAAAGCCAACTCTGCTCACAGGCTGCCTCAGCCCTGAGCTTTTTTGCTCAGTCCCCTCTTGTGGTCACATTATTTTTTGGTCACCAAGGCACCACATCCCCAGAGCTGTTGGTAGGTCCTGGGAAAGACAGAACTACTGATCCTGTTCCAGCTCCATTTTTATTTAATAGTCCCAAGGGTCACAGTAGTTCTGGGACAAAACCCCAGGCAACACTCTGCCATCAAAGAGGAGAAAAAGCCTGGCTAGCCAAGAGTAAATCAATGGCAACAACTGAAATGCAATTTCCCAGTAAAAAGACAGAATATAAAGACAGCAGAGGCAGTTCATAAAAGAGATAAAGATAATTCAGGGGAGACAAAAATCTGTATGGAAAGGGGTGAGGAAAACACCAATGTTCAGAGTTTAGATCACACCAAAAAAGTAAATAGACAAAATACCTATATTTTTCTTCACTTATTGCAGCAGAAAAATGATATAAAAATATAGAATATAATCTTACTGAAGCCAGTGAAGCATGACCATAAATTATAGCTGCCAAATAGCTGAAAACAAAATCAAACCAGGAGATAATTTTCAGGAGAATTTCTGATGACTCTGTGGGTCACCTCGATCTCCAGCAGTAATGGAAGAAAAGGAAGGTAGAGAGGAACTAAATTATTTATGTCAGTCAAGCTTATCTGTCACAGGGCTACACCTTTTTTACCACAGCACATTTCTGGGATTAATGATGAGGCACTATCTGAAGCTGGGCAGAAGAAGCAAAACTGAAGTGATTTGGTTATGCAGGGGAAAAAAAGAAATATGCATTACCTAGTTCAGCTAATATGAAGTTCAGAGGAATATCTCCCTGAATCAGTAAAAAGATACACTTTGTGATAACTGAAAAAAATTAAACACTAAAGAATAGCAAGAACAAGAGCTCTGCTGCAAAGCACATTCAGGAATGACAACTTGGTTAGTGTGGTGCCAATGCCTGATAAACTAATTAAGATGCTAATTAAAATCAGAGCACTTTCCCATCTGGGGTTCCCAGCAGAGACTGGCTTTAGGCTGAACAAGTCTCACCAGGGAAAGCGGATGGGGGAATGAAGAGAGCAACTGATTGACAACAGATTTTTATGCCCTCTTTGAAGAGACACTTCACAAGAGGCTGTTGAAGAGTCCACAAAGTCATGGGAAATGGCAAAGAAACAAATCAATTAGGGAGGGGATAAGGAGGAGAAATAAGCAGGTGGTTTCACTAGGGCAATTTCCTCACCTTAAAAGACCAACTCTCCATTGCAATCAGAAGTTTATCAACCTAGAAAACAGGCTAAGGGGTTAAAAATCTCTCTCTTCCACAAATTACTCCCAAAGGAAAGCTGAGAAAACTTCAGAGGAGTGAGACAAAAGGAGCTGATGGGTAGTGGTGGCTCCCGCCACACTGACACCTTGTTCACCCACCATCTTGGTGAGCACCCATGCAGGAAGGGCTCTGCACAGCCTAAGGACAACACATGCCCAAAAATATGTGCAAGCAAAATGGAAATCAACTTAGTGATGTGGAACAAAGCTTGTGAGCCCAGTCTGTCCTCGTGGAGACCAGCACTGAGGGTGGTGCAGGGGCTCAAAGGAAGGAGAGGAAACATCGATCATAAGAAGGCAGAGTAAGCACATAACAAATGGAAAATCCCAGCTTTCACTTTCCCCTTTCCGAGAAACTCACTGATTTAAAAATATTGATGCTGTGAAATGAAAGTTTATAAAGTTAGTAACTGACAAAGTTCATGTTGGGTAATCTTAACTCAGCAGTCCTGGATACTCTTAGTTTCCAGGAAATGGAACAGGTGTCTGCCAGGAGTGGGAGAGATGATGCCTTTAAGGGAAACCATTGTGTGTTTGTCTTTGCCACCTTTCAGAATGTTTATTTTTGTTTGGGTGTAGACAGACTCCTTAGAGGAAATGATTTAAAAGACACCATATAATTGCACAAAAGCACATTGTGAGGCAATAATCCTCCCATGAAATTCATCATCAATGTGCCATCACTGCAGGGCTCCCACAAAAACCCTGCAGCGCAAACCTCAAAGCCTCAGCTCAATTTCCAGCCCTCTCAGGATAGCTTTCACCTGACTTGTGGTGGCACTGAGGGCCACTTGACTTAACACAGGTCCCATGCAATCAGCTCACCCCCCAGACAGTGACAGGAAATCTTGCCCACACCGTGCACGTGTTGTGGACCAATCCATCAAGAGGGTCTGCAGAGCTAAAAGGGTGTTAACTGGGAGTGGGAGAGAGCCACCAGTCCAAGAAAAGGTCTTGCAGAATTAAAAAGGCAGTGGCAGTGGAGGTGGGCATGGGATCTCCTGGAAGACTCTTCTCCCCTCTTTCCTTCCTTTCCCAGGGCTGGGGAGCCATGTGGTGCCCCAGGAGCTGTTATGTGAATGCCACCAGCCCCAAATGGGCAGGAGAGGCACCCAGGGGCCATCTGTCCTCACCATCAGTCCAGGCACAACAGGCTTTTTGGCACATCTGAAGAGCCAGGAGAAGCTGGTAACACAGTATCGCTGCCCATGGGCAGCAATCAGCAGGCTCAGAGGGAACAGACTGCACAATTATCTAAATAACAGGATGATCTAGTATTATAAAAGATGCTGATAACAGGATTTTCATAAGTACTTCTAGGGCATGTTACTGCTGCCCTTAAGATAGTCTCAAAAAAAAAATCAAGTAACAGTTTGAGAGTCAGGGATACATTATTCCACCTGGAATTTTACAAGGCTCCTTCTACCATCCCCTGAAGGATCTGAGAGCGTTGGAAAAGGCTGATCCATGGGAAAGGATCCCTGCAGCAGTGCCTAAGAAAAGCTCCCTCCCAGTAAACCATTACACTGTGAAAAAAGTGGGTGGAAGGGGAAAGCAAAGGGTCATTTTTGGTTTCCACTGGCACCAATTATGCTTGCTTATGGCACATTTATATAATTTTTTTTCCATAATCAAGAGTGAGGTTAGGCTTTTTATTTTTAAATAAACAAAGGTTATAATGGGCAATCTGTGCTGGGGCTTGTCTGTAGCCTCCAGCTTATCAGAGCTGTCACGGGACACAGAATTTTTGTTAATTTTATCTGGAAAAAAAAAAGGGCACTGTAGCCCACAGACCCAGCCCACAGGAGTGGAAGGGAGGTCCCCTTTATCTCCAGCAGATCCTGGATTTAGCATGTCAGCTTTGACTGGAGGTGACAAGAGGGCAAACACACCGCAATTAGCAAACAAGCCACCGGGAGCTCAGCTGCACTGACTAGCAATTAAAAGTTCAGAGGGAAGCCCAGGATACCCATCTCCAGGGGCACATTTCTAGTCCTGAGAATGTCCCTTGCACAAAGATGCAGCCCAGAGTGGTTTCCCAGTGTCCCTACCTCATGTTCTCATATCCTTGTCCAGTTTAACGTTGAGTGTGGTACCCCCTGGCACCAAGCCAACACTTCCCACGGTCAGATTGGATTCCATCTAGCAACAAGGTGACTCAGGGCCCCCACATCACCTCCCCTCGGAGGGGCAGTACCGGGGAGGGATGCAGAGGGGTCACTGGCAAAGGAGGGTACCCCAGGTTCTGTCTGGGCTTGCCTCTCCCAGCCTTGCTCCCCCCCATTTATGCATTACTGGGAGAGTGAAAGTACTTGACAGCTGCAAAAAAGCAGATAATTCCGCCTGCCATGCCTGTGTTTACGCAAAATCCACTGGTTTATGAGGAACAGCTTAGTCAAAGCACACAAAGAAACACCCAGCAATATTTTTTGAAGAGGCTGGTTTTTTATTGCTCTGAGGAGCAAAAGGTTACCTACAGAAATAGAGAGAACAAGGCAGCTTAACAACTGCTTCTTGTTTTTCTGATTCTGTTTACCACCAGCTCCCCTTCCAGCTGCTCCCCACACCCAGTGCCCAGGGACCCTCCTGCTCCTGCCTGATGCTGTTGGCATGGCAGACCCAGCAAGAAGCACCCAGCACCTACAAAAACATGCAGCTGGGAAGGAGAAAAGCCTCCAAGCATGGTCAGGACAGCTCAGTTTGTACTTGTTTCTCCACAACAGTACAGGGGAAATGAGAGAAGTGGGAGATCCTCCATCTTCCTCACACTCTCCAGCATTCTCCTTTCCTCAGCTGCTCCCTCTGCCCTCATTCCTCCTGACACCAGAAAACTTCACCAGCTTCAGCAGCCACACGGCACAAGTCCTGGCCTTATCCTGCCATAAGTGCTTTCCCCCATCTTGATCTGTGCACGTGCAGGTGTGGATATAAAGTAAAACCTGGAATTACCATCCCTGGTATCAGCAAGAGCCCTGAAGCATCTTAAAATCACTGTTGAGTAAACTGATCATAATGGAGAGTCAGCTCAGCCCCAAGTTGTCACAAGGCCTGGGGTGGCTGTGACAATCAAAGCCATTCCCAAGGGACAGGGACCAGGCAGCACCTGGGGCACAACCCACAGCATGAAATACTCAAGTTATTGTTACCATGTGGCATCTAAAAGTGTTGTTTGTCTCAGCCGCATTAGCCTTTAGAATATTACAGAGAAAAAAATTATAAAACAAAATAGTAGCAGCTCTCAGGCTCTGACCAACCTCCTTCCCAGTTTGCAATACAGACTCTCTTCCAAAGACAAACCATGTTATCCCAGTTTGGGTAAGGAACGAAACATCTCCTGTCTCTACAGCATCCCACCACCTTCAGCTCATCTCTGCAAAGCACAACTGGACAGGAGAGGGAAGGGAGGGCTCTGCATCTCCCAAAAGAAAAGTGGGTTTTGTTGCCAAAAGGCATTGTGGCCATGCCCTTCCTCACATGTAAGGATGTGGCGCAAAAAGTTTGAACCCCATCATTTGGAATCACTGAGCTGGGATCCAGAACCATCCTTGGATGCAGCTGAGGCACAAGCGGCTGCATTTCTTCAGAGGGTTTTGCAGGTTGAAGGTTTGAATTTATTTGCACAGGAGTGCCACATGCAGGAGAAGAGACACACACACACATTTCTGGGAATTGCATTCTCCCACTCACAGGGCTGAAGTGAAAAACAAAACAGTTTTGACAGAGAACAAATTAATTCAGCAAGAAGAAGCTCAAAAAAATAAAAATTATCTTTGACACACGAAAAATAGATAAATCCTTGAAAAAGATTACTTTAACAAGGCCAAAAATCCATCACAATGCTGTAGAAAGGAGGCATAAATAAGGCTTTAAAACATATGTAATGTTTTTATACCCATGGGCACTGAGAAGGCATCACGGTTCAGAGATGATAGCCAGGATCTCAGCCAAGAGTCCTGACCTGTCCCAGGATTTGGGGGATTGCTGTAGCCAGGAGAAGAGAAACCCTCCATCCATAGCAGGTGTTACAAACTGCTACAGATAAGGTGTATCATCTCATGCCTTAGTTTCCCTTCAGGCAACCAGGACAGCAGGACAACCCCATAGTTGTGGATTCTCTTAATATTTGGATAAGTGTTTGGTATGAGTGTTGTGCCCAGAAAATGCAACATGTGAGGCAGCCACGCATACATCATTCCCATCTTCAGTTTTTCTGAACTCAGTGCTGGGTTTTAAACCCTCTCTAACATCCCTTTTAATTGGGAATCCAGCCCCCTGGTACTACACCCAAACACCATGGACCTCTCTCCAATTATTTCAGCAACTCTCTGCCTTCTTCACTTTGCCTGTCTAAGATTTCATCCTTGAGCGCCACATAAGAGCAACTTTTCATAGCATTGAGATTGTCTTGTAACTTCTTAAATACACACACACTTTGCTCTTCAAAAAGCAGAGTGGCACAAGCACCTGTACTCCCCCCCAGAAAACGCAACAACAAAAAAATATTCTGCCCCATCTCCTCAGGGAAGCTCTTCAGATTTGCTGTTTTATGGACTCCAGGATTTCAGAATCCTGCTCGATTTTCAGGCCGTCCCCTCATCTTGCAGCAGACTCTCCAGTTAGTGCAGTTCCAGAATTCAGATGGATTCCCCACTCACACCACTGCAGCACAACCCTGAGAGATGTCACCTCCAGCACATCCCTCTTTTGCTCTCCTTTCCTCCTGGGGAATTTCCAACCTCCCTTCCATGCCCTGTCCTCCCAAACATCCCGCAACAATCCATTCCCTTCAGCGTGGCCTTTAGCAAGTCCTTTTATTGTATTCCTCCTATTGCCAGAACAAACACGCTCCAGGTTCACAGCCTCTGTGATACTTTTGTAGCTGCTTTCAAGCTGGGCACATGTTGTGACACTTCAGGTTTATAATTATGATCTCCAAAAGTTTTTACGTATGTACTCCTGGCCTCGTTATATAACCAAGGACACTGAAGGGTAAAAGGCTCATCCAAGGTTCAAACAGCAAGACAGAAGAGAGCCACAAGTGGAAGATAATGCCTCGACTTTAGACCATAAAAAGAGCACCCAGGCACAGGCCATACAGGTTATTCCGTTGTACAGGCTGCAGTATATTATGTAAACTGCATCCAAGGTCCCTTCCACTGCCAGTTTACAATATTCCAACTTGTGTTAAAGAAATCCAAGTTGACTTGCTCAGCCCAAAACCTCCATCTCCCCAAACCCAAACATGCACCACGTCTGACCTTTGCATGTGTTCTAAATTCGAGTGCACATTGTATTTTGCTGGCCTCTTGTCTGTGTTTTCCATAGACACAATGACACAAAAGAGGCAAGGCCTGCGAGCCAAGCCCTGCAAAGACTGTAGCTTTAAATAGCCTCTTTGTCTTGCTTTTCCTTGCTGAAATATTGCACATTATTTAGAACTGAGTTTTAGTTTTATCAGAGACCCAGAAATAGAGACAATGGAGGGCTGGGTGAGTTTTCACATCATTTTAGGACCTAAAGTTTCTCATTCCTTTCTACCCTCACCTCATCTCGCCCTCCACTGCAGGATTTGTACCTGTATCCCAGGAACCAGGTAGGGCACATTCCCTGAGGGGCTGTCAGACCCACAGGAGTGATCTCAGCCAGGAAAGGAAGAGGTAAACAGAGTAGGTGGGACATGTGTGAGCAATCTCACCTCTGCAAATTGAGGGCAGAATTGTAAAAACAAAGCTTCTGTCGTTATGAGGAACACATCTGCAACATCAGCAGACTTCAGGCTGGTACCCAGACGAGGTCAGAAATTAAAAGATGTCCCAACACTAATTTAATGGGAAAACTGTCAGGAGAGTAACAGGAGTTATAAACATTTCTGTTCCAGTTCAAGGCAGAAGCAGACATTTATAACTGTGTTATTTGAATGCCAAACATGAACACTGGAGTCCTTTCTAGTCAGGGGACATGGATGCTCCTTTTTAGGTATGTAGAGCAGCCACAGAGAAGATAAAGTGCTTGGCCCCAGCGAAGAGCCCCAAAGAAGGGTGTTAGGGGTGACCTCATGGAAACACACCCACGGAGGCATTCCAGTCTCCCTCTGGGCTGTAATCACTGTGTGCCCCACTGCTCAGGACAGTCCCCTGCCCTGTGAAGGTTTGTTTCAGCATGAACAAGCCCATAGGGCACTTTGTATTTGTCCCAGAGCAATGCAAACCATGAAGAATCCAGATCTGCAAAAAAGGCATCACTATAAGCATCAACTTTTCTTGAGCCTCAGCTCTGAGCAACTTGATACAGGGGACTGGAACAAGATGAGCTTTGAGGTCTCTTCCAACCCTAACCATTGTGTGATTCTATGGAACAGGACTGCAGGGAATCCCGCAGGGCCAAACTTCTGGGCTGATTTGAAGCAGCACTGTGGATTGAAAAGGAAACACTCTATCATCACCTTTGTGATATATCCATGTAAATGTTCATTTGTCTATAAAAAAGTCCACCTAAGGCTATTGAGTACAGTTCAATCCTTAGGCACAAGGTGAGCTAAGCTTGGCAGAGTCCACAGCACTTTGAGCTAAACTGCAGATCTGCCGAAGCAATTTGTTAATGAGAAAACAGACTCTACAGTGTGAAATGAAAGTGTCTCTGAGCAAACTATGCTTAACAAGAAGGGAATGTGCTATTTCCCCCACAGCTAACCCAGCCTGCCTGGAGCCTCATGTGTGCAGGTTAATCCAGAAACCTTACTGCTGTGAATCTATGCGTGACAGGCAATGCAAACATAGTCCATGTGGGAATTTGCTGCGGGATGGAATATTTTGGCAGTTGGGTACAATGACTTGAGTAAGGAGCACAGCAATAAGGACAAAACATGTGTTGGGTAAGTTCCCAGCTGCAGGAATCACAAGATACCAACCAAACCTTTCCCTTAAATCCACGAGGCAGAGCCAGCCTCGCCTCTGCTCACCATCGGCTTCAGCTCATCGGTAAGGCATAGGCTGAGCCCAGACCTGCGCCACAGGTGAGCAAAGGCGAGCAGCTGGCAGTGCTAAGCCCCAGGTTCTCGCTGGAGCAGGAGCTCAGGGCAGACAGTTCAGGAACGTCCTTTCCCGAGCCTCTGGCGCCACCTAAGCCCAACGATGGGATCCTGCATCATTCCCGCCCTCTTTCAGAGCAGAGGGAAAAGAAAACCTTTCGCTAACTCCTCTTGCTTCTCTACCACGGGATCCTTGGTGAGAACTTCGTACAGAAGCTCAAATTCGGGAGCTAAGAGCCGAGAGAAGCCCAGAAAAGACACCTTTGGAGAAACTCAAGCACTGAGTAAGGTCAGATACCAAAGAGCTGGGGCACTTCAAAAACCACATAGGGGCGTTTCCTTTAACTGTCCAGATCTCGAGAGTTCCCCTAGTATATTTCAGGGAATTCTTGAATATTTGCTTGTCGCTATCCAGTTGAATACTGGGCACAGGACAGACTTTCACAATTCAGGAGTTCAGCTGCCCCAAAGTTGAAGGAAGACCAATGCAGAATGGGCAACAGGGGCCCCTGAAAGCCCATGTAAGACAGTGGTGCAGCTCAGAAACAAACCTCAAACACTGGATGAGACGCAGAGTAAAGGGTCAGAGAGGGACTCACCTGGATGTTACTGGCAAACCACACACAATGACAACACCTGTGACAGTGGGCAGGACAACACTTGCCAGTTGGAGGGACAGAAGCATGCAGGGTTAGAAGGGGCTCCTAAGTGAAGGATGGGAAAGGAAGGGCAGAAAGTGCATTCTCAGACAAAAAACCTGCTGCTGACCGAGTGGTGAAATTAAGCATGACAAGAGATGTGCACCTGCCAACATTTGCAATCATTTTTATCATCTACCCATAAATACAAGAGGCATGTCCAGTGCTCCAGCCCAGCTGATGGCTAACAGGAGTTTTCAGACCAACAGTTAAAAAGTAATCCAACACAGAAGCCTGTACCCTGTGCTGACCTGTAACACTCCCCAGTACTGCCATTTGGTTTTACACTCAAAGACCATTAACAGAGTTCAGTCAGGGAATGATTGTCTAATACAGGCATACGTCAACTTGCATTATTCAAAGAAAACTTTCAGTGACTTTTGACCTTGCTATGCTGCACAAGATGCAAATAATTCAAAGCTTCTCCCACACTGAGAGACTTCCTGCTGTTCAGAAGGATGCCCATTGCTCCTGGAGGGGACTGCATTCGGTCAGCTGATCTGAAAGAAGATTTGGGGGAAAAAAAAAAAAAAGAAGAGAGGGAAAAGGGGGACATAGAGACAGAAGCTCTCATTGGATTCTCATTGAAAGAAATGCTTCTTTGGATCAAGAGATAATCACATCTTGGAGACTTCCCTGTCCATTGCAAACTTCTCCAGAAGCTGAAGCAAACGCTGGGATTTCCAGCCATCCTGTTCATATTTCAGGCAAATTCCCAACTAAAGCATCTCATTCAGGCATCAGCCCCCAGCTGAAACAGTCCCAGGGAAGTGTCGGCCCATTGTGATGACACAAAAGGCAGCCACACTTTTAGCAGAATAATTACACAACTGTCCAGATATAACAAGTACTCACGCTGTGAGCACAGCGAAAGTGTCCCAAGCCATCAGCCTCACAGAATATGCTGAGTTGGAAGGGACCCACAAGGATTGTTGAGTCCAACCCTTAGCCTTGCACAGGATCACCCCCAAGCCCCGTTGATTTGCACCAGATCCCTTAGGGAAAGGGGGTCACTTTCCATCTTCTGCAGGACATGTGCACACATGGACATTCCAGGCATAAGAAGAACTCACTCCCAGCTGGGTCCTCCTCAGAGGTTTGCTCACCTGAGACCAGTTCTGTACATGGTTATTTGCTTCTCCTTTGATCAGACTCAATCCCTTAAGCAACCCCCTCCACTGTGTCCTTTTCCTGGCATTTATTCAGCCTATTTTTTTACCAGTGAGTTATGGAGCAGCAGTGCCGACTTTTTATCTGCAGCTGCCTTCCAATGACAGTCCCCACCCTCAGGGCCTCACTGCCCACCTGGGCTCTCCTGGCCAGGACGGGGCGATCTGCACCCTGCACAGCTCACCTGGCTGCACAGCTCACCTGGCTGCACAGCTCACCTGGCTGCACAGCTTCAGCCCAAGCCCCAGCTCTGCTGCTCCATATAAGAGATGTACAAAGCAATAATTCTAAATTGAAAAGCCTCCACGCCTCATTGACAACTCCAGCTTTTAAGGATTTACTGATTTTATCATCCCACATTCCTGCTTTCTGCTCAGCAGTACCTCAAACATAACTAAGAAAAGGAAAGAAAGCTTAGCCCCCAGCAAAATCAGAAATTCACAGCAGCGAGTAGATGTCAAGAACTCCAGTGTTTCCCCAACATTGTCTGTGTTTTATAGATAAACTAGGACAGACCTAGACTTTAGCTCAGGAGCAAGAAGACTTTACTGTGGAGACCACAGAGGAACGGAGTTCCTGGCCGTAGCAGGAACACATTTGATATTAGAGAGATTATTTATTCCCTTTCTCATCCTAGAAAGAGATTAACCTTCCAGTAGGGCTTACTCTAGATAAAAATACAGCAAATCAGTTACCAAACTCCAAGTCCTGCTGAAGGTGGAGAAGAGACAAAGCAAACTTTAGCACAGATTGAGAATGATGCCAGCAGCCCAGGATCCCAGCAGAGGGGGTGCTCACATTTATCAATCCCTGAAGCTTTCTGTTCCTGAATAGAGATCAGGCTCCACAAGTTGCTGCATGGCAGCCCCATGAAAGCTGTGTTGAAGAAAGTGGGTGGCTTGACCATGGGAAAGGAGCACAGCTGAAACTTCAGCAACAGGAAAACTACAGAAATCAGCTAAGGGGGGGTTAATGGGAATAAATAAAAGGCTACTGATTTTGGAAAGGGATTTCTCTCATTTCTGATGACTGTTGTGCAAGTGGAGAAATTACTTCAAATTGAGAGCAGATTGAGATCTCTATGTGATCTTTCTTTCTCAGCCCTTGACAATTCGTTCCATCTTGGTTCAAATTCTTGCATTCAATACTGGAAGCATCACCAAATGCATTTTTTTACCTTCACTCTTAAGCAAATGGGAACAGCAGTAGCTGTTGACACAATGTATTATTGAGGTCTGACTTACCTGACAGTTCATTAACATTCAAAATGTTATCTCAGATTCTCTTTTGCAGTACTAGCTTTATAATCAAAGACTTGATGTTTGGATTTCAAAACAAAAACCAACAATAGGGAGCATAGTTATTCAGCAGTTAGAAATAATAATCTTGCATTACACAGCAAACATGTAAATCTGATGGAGACTGACCACCCCAAAACCAAACACAGCACAAGTAGCTTCCAGGAGAAGGAAATACAAGAAACGTGAGAACCTTTTGCAGCAGAACATTACCTGCATCCAAAGCACTCACTCGTTAGGAACAGTGAGCGCTTAATCCCCTGGGGGTAGTAACACCCCACAGAATAGCTGAGACCCTCCCTTAAGGTACACACAGCTCTGAACTCGGTGTTGCGCCACACACCTGAGAGCAATTGCCAGTAGGAAACAAAGCTCAGGAGTAATTTGTTCCGGTTTGTTCTTTTGGTTTTGTTTTTCTTGTCCACTGCCGGCAATTGTCCAGTTCTTGAAGTGAGAAATGTTTGCTGCAGGTTTAGACACCTAAGTCTCACTTTGCATTGCCCTCTATTCCTTTTTCTTCTGCCATAGGTAGGACTCGGCACCAGTGGGAACCTGCTCTGGAATTCTGTCAATGCGCTTGCCATTCAAGGCAGTGCAATCTCATGCTCCAAAGGTTCCTGGCACAGATCCAGAGGGACCTTTCCCTCCTCTCCATGCCACACACACCTGAACAGAGGCTCAGGCAAGAGCATCCATCAGTGCAGCTTCACTACTCACACGGCTGCACATCACACTATTGAGCTGACACATTAAGTAAATGACAACTCCCTCATGTTGCCAGAAGCAAAATATCTTGTGTTTCCCCAGAGGGAAACAAAACGAAGTACTTAAAGCTTATTAAAATAGGTCATCAAATCAGACCATGACAGAAAAAAAAATGATCAAATTTCTAACACCAGCATTAAGAGTCAGGTGTGAAGAATGACAGTTTTCTTTAAAACTGAAACTGTAGCAGGTCACACAGATGGCAGAAAAAAAAAACTGTTATGTAGTTTTTGCAAATCCCAAATGCAGATTCCCAAGGCCCCAGGACAAGGAAATGTTAACAAGAAACAAGTTCAGGCTTGCTGATACTCACTGCTATACAGTAATACAGTAACTATGATGCTGCTTCACATTAGCCTGCGTGTTACTCAATACTTTTCATATTCCCACCCAGGATTATTTGTATTCCAGAGCGCTGGCACCTCGTGCCGGTTGGCTGAGCTCGGTTATCAGCTCCCTTCAAATCCAGCCAACCAGGCTGGCGGCTGTTGGGCTTCTTGGACACGAAAAAAAAGACGCATAAAAGGCAACAAGAACCTGACACCCAGCTGTGCGGCCAGCGCCAAGCCGTTTGTTTTCCCAGCTCTGTTTTCCCAACCCTGGAGCTGGGATTGGCAGGCGATTTTGGACCGAAGGACTTTGAATTACGGCGCGTGAATTTGGCAGGGCTTTTGCGCGGGCAGCAGCTGCAGGGGACGAAGGAGCATTTATGGCCTCATTTCTGATTTGGGAAAGGGAGAAAAAGCCGACAGTCCTCTCTCCCATCCCACCCCGGCACCGTCTGGAGTCGACACCAGCGCGGGTGATCAAAAAGCTCAGCCCTGCGGTACCTGCCCCGAGCGCGGCCGTGGTTCACCTTGTGAGACACTGACATTTTACCTGTCACCTCTGTCCGTGTCGCCGAGGCCCTTGTCACATCCTCCCCACCCCGAGGAACACGTCGGGGAGTCCCCCCGCAGGGTTTGTGTCAATCAATGCGGCAGCACCAGCGCTGGGGGAGCCCCGGGCGGGGTCTGTCCCGTCCCGATGGGGCGCGGGGAGCAGGATCCGCACCGACCCGCACTTACCGGTGCCGGCGGCGCCGCGTGGGACGGACTCGGCGTTCCCCATGGTCGGACGGAGCGGTCGGTGCGGGGCGATGGGACGCAGTCGGGCAGCCCTGCGGTCCCGCCGCGATTCGAAGCTGCCGCCCCGCCCCGCCCCGCGCGGCCACCGCCAACCGCGGCCGCGGGCGGGGCGGGCTCGGCTCTGATAGGCTCGGCACGGCTCAGCCCGGGCTGGCCTCGGCTCAGCTTGGCTCGAGTTCGACTTGGCCGGATCGAGCTCGTCTGGTCTTAACCCAGATTCGACTCAGTTTGGACTCGGCTTGACACAACACGGCTCGGCGCGGATCGGGGTCGGTTGTGCTTTACCCTGACGCGGCTGAGCTCGGCTCAGCCTGGATTCCGCTTGGCACCATCCGGACCCTGCCATGCCAAGCCCGGCCGGGTTGGATTGCCACTGATCGAGTCGACACTGGCTGGGGTCGGCACTGATCGGGTCGTCACTGGTCGTATCAGCACTGATCGGCACTCACGCAGCGGTGCCGCCCCGCGAAGGGCGCTCCCCGCGCCCGTGGCAGCCGCAGGACGAGGAGCCCACCCCCGTGTCATCCCGCCCGGGCTGACCCTCCGTCTGCCCCGGGGCTGTGGCCGTGCCTCCGCCAAGCCCAAAAGTGCCGTTCCCCTCCCTGTGCTCACACTGTGCCCGCACCAGCCCTGGGGACAGTGTCACTTGTCGGGACATGCTGAGATACAGACCACGGGCACGAGGCAGCAGAAGGGACCTCTCCATGGGTCCTGACAACACTGATAAAAGTAACACACCAGAATTGTTTCCTTTCTGAAAAGCCCCACAGCACAGCAGTCCCCCTGCACTCATCTGTCCTAGGGCACAGCAGTGCTCTGGGGCACGGCTGCTCCTACAAAAGAGCCAGTAGCAGGAAAAGGCCACTGCCACAGAACAGAGTGAGGATTTCTTCCCCATGACATCCCCTCGTGCCACAAGACTGGGAGATTTATGGCAGAGATTGATCCAGCTGCCCCTGGACATTCTGTTACCCATTATCTCATTTGCTGTTCTATTTTGCATGTGACTGATGTAGAGGAAGTAAAATAGCAAAACAAAAGGGTTGAAATTCCTGAGTGTTTCTACTGCCATAGCAGCCCAACCACTGCTGGGAATAACAGAAAGAAGGAAAATTACAGTGGTGAGGCCACCATTTGTCCCAGTGGCGATTTCCTCTTCCACAGCTGCATCCACAACATCATTACCAGGTACCACCAGAAGCTTTCAGTTGCTCAAAGAGAAATGAAGACACATCCTGCCCAGAAAACCATGGCCAAAGTAACAGGAACATGATGTGCAGATGAGAATGTTGCTGCTTTGAACCTGAGAGCAGGCTGAGTCCAGGAGGAAAGCAGCAGTGATGCTTTTGCAGGAGCACTGCTGCCTTCCCATTGCTTGTATCAGTCGCAAGAGTTATGGGATGGGAATCTGCCTCAGGAAGGGATGTCCTGCTTGAGTGTGAGCAAGGGGGTGACAGTGACATGTGGATACTCATTATCTGGCTGCCAATGCACTTTTTATCTCCTTCCTTAGGTGAGAGCAATGTGACAAGGCCTCTCATACTTGAGCAACCTTCAAAGCAGCCTCCTGAGCTGTTGGTGCTGTCCTCACTTGTGGCAGTTTATGGTCACCTCATCTCCAGGTTTGGGGTCTTTGGTGTGACCTGGGTTTCTAATAATAAACCTGTAACAACAATCCCAATCCAGTGCTGCCTGGAAGAGAGTGAGGTCAGACCTCCTCAGGGTCTGCAGTTTCCTCCTGAGGGGCAGCACCGACATCTGCTCTCTGTGATCAGGACCCAAGGAAACAGCTGGACCTGTGTCAGGGGAGAGTTAGGTTGGATATTAGGAAAAGGTTCTTCCTCCAGAGGATGGTTGGGCACTGAACAGGCTCCCCAGGGCAGTGGTCACAGCCTCAAGGCTGACAGAGCTCAAAGAGGATTTGGACAACACTCTCAGGCACAGGGTAGGATTGGAAGATGAGGAGAAGGCTGAGGTACTTAACACCTACTTTGCCTCAGTTTTCACCAGTAAGACAGGTGACCCTCAAGACAACTGGCCTCTGGAGCTGGTGGACAGGGAGAGGGAGCTGAATACCCCTCCTGTATTCCAGGAGGAAATAGTGACCGACTTACTGAGCCAGCTGGATCCTAACAAGTCTATGGGACCAGATGGGATCCATCCCAGGGTGATGAAGGAGCTGGCAGAAGAGCTTGCCAAACCGCTTTCCATCATCTTCCAACAGTCCTGGCTCTCTGGGGAGGTCCCAGATGATTGGAGGTTGGCGAATGTCATCCCAATCCACAAAAAGGGCTGCAAGCAGGACCCTGGCAACTACAGGCCTGTCAGCCTGACCTCCGTGCCTGGCAGGGTTATGGAGCAGTTCATCCTGAGTGCAATCACACAGCACCTTCAGGGTGGACAAGGGATTAGACCCAGCCAGCATGGGTTTAGGAGGGGCAGGTCCTGTCTGACCAACCTGATCTCTTTCTACGATCAGGTGACCCACCTGGTGGATGAGGGGAAGGCTGTAGATGTGGTCTATCTGGACTTCAGCAAGGCCTTTGACACTGTCTCCCATAATATACTCCTGGAAAAGCTGGTAGCCCATGGCCTGAACAAGTGTACCCTCTCCTGGATTAAGAGCTGGCTGGAGGATCGGGCCCAGAGAGTGCTGGTGAACGGAGCTGCATCCAGCTGGCGGCCAGTCACCAGTGGTGTTCCCCAGGGGTCTGTGTTGGGTCCGGTCCTGTTTAACATCTTTATTGATGATTTAGATGAGGGGATTGAGTCCATCATCAGCAAATTTGCTGATGACACCAAGTTGGGAGGGAGTGTTGACCTGCTGGAAGGCAGGAGGGCTCTGCAGAGGGATCTGGATAGACTTGAGAGATGGGCTGATTCCAATGGGATGAAGTTCAACAAGGCCAAGTGCTGGGTCCTGCACTTTGGCCACAACAACCCCCTGCAGCGCTCCAGGCTGGGGACAGAGTGGCTGGAGAGCAGCCAGGCAGAAAGGGACCTTAGAGTACTAATTGACAGGAAGCTCAACATGAGTCAACAGTGTGCCCAGGTGGCCAAGAAGGCCAATGGGATCCTGTCCTGTATCAAAAATAGCGTGACCAGCAGGACCAGGGAAGTGATCCTTCCCCTGTACTCTGCGTTGGTGAGGCCACACCTTGAGTACTGTGTTCAGTTCTGGGCCCCTCAGTTCAGAAAGGATATTGAGGTGCTGGAGCGGGTCCAGAGAAGAGCAACAAGGCTGGTGAAGGGACTGGAGCATAAGACCTATGGAGAGAGGCTGAGGGAGCTGGGGATGTTTAGCCTGGAGAAGAGGAGGCTCAGAAGTGACCTCATCACTGTCTATAACTACCTGAAGGGAAGTTATAGCCAGGTGGGGGCTGGTCTCTTCTCCCAGGCACTCAGCAATAGGACAAGGGGGCACGGGCTTAAGCTCTGCCAGGGGAAATTTAAGTTGGATATCAGAAAAAAATTCTTTACAGAGAGAGTAATCAGGCATTGGAATGGGCTGCCCGGAGAGGTGGTGGATTCACCATCCCTAGAGATTTTTAAAACACAGATTGGACATGGCGCTGGGTGCCATGATCTAGTAAATGGACTAGAGCTGGACCAAGGGTTGGACTCCATGATCTTGGAGGTCTTTTCCAACCCAATCGATTCTATGATTCTATGATTCTATGATTGTTGGGGTGTCCTGTGCTAGGCCATTACCTGGATTTTGATGATCCTTGTGGGTCCCTTCCAACTCAGAATATTCCATGATTCTATGACTAATAACTGCAGCACAATGCAGAACTGCTGAGTGTTCTCAGTGAATGCTGAGCAAGTCAGGACTGGTGGCACGACACAAGCTCAGCCCTCAGGAACATCAGCCAGTGCTACAAAAAGGCACTAACATCTCAGACTTTCTTAAAGCCAAAGGGAGGAGACGTCTTGCTCTGTTTGTTCCCAGAAAAAACTTAGACATACTCGCATTCCTAAGTAGGGCGAGTAGCACACAGAGCAGCTTTCACAGCCCCGTAATAACAGGGAAGTTGCTTCTACCTGAGCAGGTGCAGTGGGAACCTGACTCCAGGGACAGCACACGCAAAATTGCCTCCTCCCAGGCAAGGGGCCCCAGAGCCAGGTGCTGCACAAAACCTGTCTTTTTTTCTGCACCTGGGTCTTATCTTCCTGGCAAGAACTTCCATACTGATCAGAGCAGCCTCCCTTTATCTACATCTTCTCCCATCACTGCTCCAGCAGCCACTGGGCTCCAAGGAGAACAACCCTGTGCAGGTCACATTGTGTCACTCAGCCAGACACTCACTGGCACTCAGAGGAGGCTGAAGGGAAGCTGACACCTGTGCTCTGAGGGTCAAAGATAAAAATCCTGACAGTGGGATACAGGGGAGTTGTCTGGCTCCTTCCCATTTCACTCCCACTGATCGCTGCCCTGCCCCTCTGGGACAAGGCTCTCAGGAGGCATTGCCTCAGCTGCCAGGACAGCACAGAGGTTCTGAAGAGGGTGTTGTGACATAGATTGTCTTTTTTCTTGGGCAGCTGTTGTCAAATCACTTTAATCCCCTTGTGAAGCTTACCCCCGTAAAGGAGGGATAACACCACGTGGAGACAGCTGCATGGTTGTGTTTTAAATTTGCCTGTAATGTTTGACACTGTCTTGAGTAGGCAAAGGGCTATTGAGCATCACATTGCCCCAGATAGCCCCAGCCTAATCCTGGACTGTTCCTATGTTAGTGTCATGCTCTAGACAAAGACCTGATTAGGCTAAATTTCCATAATATTTTTTTTCCACAGTTGCAATATCATAAAAAGCACAGATTTCACAAAGAGATTTGGGGCCAAAATGCACCCATCTTGACTTGAAGAAAGGCTCTTTTATTCCTCCATGCAGTTTTGCTAGCAATGACCATAGTATGGATTTCTTTAAAACACAAACATCTGTCTCTGCTGGTAACCAACCTGAGATTCATCGACTCACTCCATGCCAAGACCACCAAGCAGCTGTGAGGCAATGCTAACCCTCAGCATGTCTTATTGGCCTGGAACCAAAACTCTTCAGCAAAGAAAGCTTTAGCTCCCTTAAACTCTCACACCTCAGCTCTAGGGACACAGCATCTGCATTGCCAGTCAGCCAGTACAGCTCCATGGTGTAGTTTTCCCAGCATGAAATGAGGAGAAATACATTGGTTTGGAGTCCAGCCCCATGTACACACCCTTGATCATTTCTGCTGCAGTAACAAGTCCAGTCAAGGCTGGGTCAGATTGGCCTCACATCTGCAGAATTAGTTAGAGGATGTCAGCCTTAACTCTAACACTAAGCACTGGTCTAGGCACAGACACCAGAGAGAGGTTACATGAGGCCACATCCCCTCAGCAGCAGAGCAGTGAATTACTTCAGTGAGTATGAAAACATGCCTTTTGCATTCCACTCCTCTCCCCAAATGCCCTTGCTCTAAGACCCCTGGAAGAATAGCTCAATACACCGAACACACAGAAATGAGAGCAACCCTTACACAGGCAGAGCACTAGAGAGATTGCCAGGGGCACATCTGCACTCAGCCCAGTCCCTGTCAGCACACAGAGCAGTTGTGTTGCAAGTCCTCAGGTGGCTGTGCACTGGCAGGTGGTTATGAAGAAACCCCTCAAAATTCCCTGTCCTCTTGCACTGACAGAATGATGCTTGGAAAAGGTGCAGACACATGGATGCAGAAGATACCCTGAATGGAGCAGTGTCTGGCAGCAAGGATCAGGCCCTCATTAATGCCATGATATATTTGGTTCTATCAGTGTGATACTCAAAAAAACTTGTTTTCCTTTCTGGAACTCTGAGAAATGCGGTAAATAGCAATAATGCTTAGCTGGTTTTGCAGTGATCTCATTGGCAGATTTCAAAGCCTTTCACAAACCTTGGTCCCCAAACTGGAGATCTCAGTCCTCAAGGAAGGGGAGAAATAATATTTCCATCATGGACACTCAAATGCTGTCCTGGTACAACCACCCACACTTCCCAGTGCTCAGACTGGGTTTGTATCCCACAATGTCAGGGCAGGTGTCCCTGCCTATGACAGGAGATTGGAACAAAATGGTCTTTAAGGTCCCTTCCAACCCAAACAATCCTGTGATTCTACAAGGTTACTCAAACCTTGGACACTGTGTGCCTCCCCCCTTGACATTGAAGATGCTGCTGAAGAGCAGAGTTACATTTAGTCACTTTACGTTTTTCAATCCACAACTCTGTTAAGGGCTGCTTGCAAAATGATGAAACTTTGTTCTCTCTTCGAAGAACATCTGAGCGACGTGACAGATTAGCACAGTTGTTTCAAGCAAGTTTCCCTCCAGCATCACTTGAATCCTGATCTTGGATGACTTCAGCAGGCCAGGTCCTTCCCCTACTTTTCCAGCATTTTCACTCTCTGTATAAAGCAGATAACAATACTACTGAATTCTCTCAGGATGCTGTGGGAGTTAAACAGGCACCTACTGATAAGAAAATGAAGGGATTACTAAAAATGCTCTGAAAACACAGTTTCAAGGACTGGATGCCTCAGTACTATCATTACTGTTGTTCTTGTCAAGGCAATTTAACCAGTTATGGAACCCCCTTGTGCTGGTTCTGCAGAGACATGTAGTAAATGCCTCTGCCTTGAATTTACAGAATCACAAAATCATTTATGTTGGAAAAGATGTCCAAGACCATTGAGTCCAGCCTTTGACCAGACACCACCTTGTCAACCAAACCAGAGCACTGAGTGCCATGTCCACTCATTCTTTGAACACCTCCAGGGATAGAGACTCCACCACCTCCCTGAGCAGCCTCTTCCCATGTCTGACAAACCTTTCTGTGAAGAAATTCTTCCTGATATCCGACATAAACCCTTCCTGGTACAGCTTGAGGCTATTTCCTCTTGTTCTGCCCCTTGTTCCCTGGGAGCAGAGCCTGACCCCCACCTGGCTCCATCCTCCTCTCAGGGAGTTACAGAGAGCAGGAATGTCCCCCCCCCCCCCCGAGCCCCGTTTCCTCCAGGCTGAGTCCTCCCAGCTCTTTCAGCCTCTCCTTGCACTCCAGACCCTTCCCCAGCTATGTTGCCCTTCCCTGGACATGCTCCAGCACCTCAATGTCTCTTTTGTCATGAGGGGCCCAGAACTAGACACAGGACTTGGGGTCCCTCAACAGTGCCCAGCACGGAGGGACAATCACTGCCCTGGTCATGCTGGCCACACTATCGTTGATACAGGCCAAGATGCCACTTGCCTTCATGCCCACCTGGGCACACACTGGTTCATGTTCAGCCGCTGTTGATCAGCACCCCCAGGTCCTTTTCCGCCGGTTTTTCCAGACACTCCTCTCTCCGGGAGCAGGGAACGCGCTCCGGCCGCCGACGCTGCGGGGATCCCCCACTAGAGGGGAGTTTCTCCCTACTAATCGCCCGTCCTGCAGCGGCAGGAGGAGCTCGTCCCAGGCTAAACTGGGAGACGGATTTTCACGGGTTGTTTTTCCCGAAAACGATCCTGTCAAGCACTGTCAGTCGAATGGGGGAGATTCTGTCTCGCTTTAGCTCGTGGGAAGGGACTTATGCTGATGGTTCCATGCACACCCACTGCCGTCCTGGCACCTCAATGTTCACCTCTGGAAGGGAATAATTACACTCCAGCTGCTCAGATGTACAAAAATGATGTTAAGGATGTACTAAAATGATGTCAAGGCAGCCAGCAACAGCTGAAGAATGACACCTTCCACTGAGCTAGGCCAGGGTCCTCCCCAGACAAAACAGAACACCTTCATGTCATTACAGTATTTTGCAAGATGTTAAAAACTCTGGGAAAGATTTCACTATGAGGAAGCTCTCTGGAGTAACCACAGACCCTGCAGGAGGGGAGGGAGGTGATATCATGCAGACATCCCTTCACCTTCCACTTCTGCCTTCCTGCAAACAGTCTTCCCTAGGACAGGGAGGGCACACACATTCTTGTTGAAGCCTCAGCAGCCTTTTGAGACACCTCTGGCATATACCTACATATTATATGACATATCTTCTCTTCTAAATATTATCTGAGAAGAGCATGGAAAACCAAAAAAATACAACAACCAAAAAAACCAAACAAACAAAAAAACCCAAACCCTCACTCATCAGATCACTCGCAGTTCCCCACCCTGGTCCTAGGACTTTGTCCCCCAGAGACTCCTCAAGCCATCGCTAAAGAGAGGCATCCCAACTCATAGCCTAGCCCAGCAGAGGGCACACAGACACACACAACACGCTGAAATTACAGACACGGCTAATAGTGAGGTACCCAACACCTCCCAACCACAGTGCCAAGTTTTACTGGGCTGAACATGACAGGATGATGTGACTATGGCACTTTTGACCCTACAGCTCGTTCAAGGCTGGACATGCCCATTTCTGGCCTGTGAAATAAATGCTTTTTATGTTCAGTGGATGCAGACAAGTGTACATGTAAGTGTGCACTCCCTGTGGCCTGTCCATAGTGAAAGATGCTCCTCTGACCCTTTTCATCCTGTTCCCTCCTCCACAGCAAATCTCTCTTGGGCAGCTCCCCACTGCCCACAGCCCATTCAGGTAAACTCAGGTAAACACTCTTCTGGCCTCACAATATCCAGGAATCACAGATGAGTGTCCCAGTTCCTTTAATTCAGCCTGGAAAAAAGATTTCTACATAGAAAAAAAATCCTTCCAGAGAACACAAAGAGCAAGGCAGCCTTATTTAAACTCCTGGCAGTTATTTGTTTACTCATTTTGCCACAGCTATTTTAGAGGTTGTCATATGAGAAGCACACTAAAAAAAACTCTTTTGGCTAATGTGACAGTGAAACCAGACAAGATGAATGTCTCTGAAGATGGATTGTATCTCTGTGGGTGGCTTAGGTGGCTTCAGCCCACCTATCTGGGATGAACAGTGGTGTGACAGTGACAGCAGCACTATACCACAGCCTAAAGTAGGAGATGAGAAACCACAAGTCAAATCACATTTAGTTGGGTTCTCACCTACATTTCCACCAGACTGAAAATCTAGTGTGACACTTTCTCATCACACCTTGAAGATAAGTTGTTTACTACTGTGGATACACCTCTCAGTGCCATGTAAGAGTGGGGTAGTACTGCAGGTTTCAGAGCAACAGAGAAGTGTCAGCAACAGTTTGACGTGGGGCTGGAAGTCCAGATGTGTCAGTTGTCTGAGAGCAACTTCTGCTTTGACTTAGCATGAGTCACTCCATCACTCCCATAAGCCATAGGATTTAGTGGACTTTCATTTCAAATGGAAATAAATGGTGGGAATTGTGCTAAGGAACTTTTCGAAGTGAGCTGGAAGCTGATAAAAGCACTGGCATTTGGTGCCTGGGACCTGGCAAAGGTACTTAAGGGACCTGAGCACCACTTCTCTTTATTCCTCTCTCCTTCATTGACTTTCTGGATGATTTTTAACAGGTCGTGATTCAGTCACCTCTTTCTTTTGTGTGAAGATGGTGGAGACTCACCTCCTTGATAAAGCACAGCAGGTTCTACAAAGATGTGACTCCTGTGTGAATAAGAGCCTGAGATCACTGAAACCGTCATACCTCTGTGGTGGTCACTGCTGACGCAAGGTCTCACAGAGTGGAGAGGTATTTACTGACAAAACAGGCACCTCCACTAGTCACTCAGCAGGTCCTTTCTGGGCTGACACTGCTGGGTCTCCCAGAGAGGCCATTCACATGGGCTCAGCAGAGGTTTCCTTCCCAGATGGCACAATTTTGCTTGAAAAGAGGCACCGGGATTTATTTTATTTCCTTAGTAGGTTCCAAATGGCCTATTAATGTCCCATCATGGCTCTGGAGGTACTGGTCAATAAGTCACAACCTGCTTTTCTCCTCCTTAGTTCCCTCTGCAGTCTGCATTGGCATCTAGGTTTCCACTGTGAAAGCCTTGAGTTATCCAAGCATATATTTTGCTTTGTCCTGGGAACAGGCAGCTTCAAGGCCACACAGAGCAGAGCTCTTCAGTGACAAAAAGGACACAGAAACAGCACAGCTGGGACAAACCTCTCTCGGGGCCAAGGAAGGGCCTCACTTTACCAAGCAAATGCCAGTAAAGTCCAGAAAAAAAGATCAAGCAGCAAATAAAATTAGCACTGTGGGCAGCACTTACCCTGCCAAGAGCTTATTTAGTGTGGGAAGGGGAAGTGCTGGAGGTAGCATGACCAAGGTATGTAGGAGGAGGCAGAGAAGGAAAGCTGATCCATCCCACTCCTTTGCACTGCTTCAAAATAGGAGACCCAGCAGCCAGAGGGGGGAGGCTATAAATGGCTAGTCAACTGAGGAGCAATGAAAGGACTTGCTGTGTCTGCAGCACTCAGCAAGCCTGAGAATATATGGCCAGAAGGGTCAAGAGAGCACAATTGTGCAAGCAAATTTTAAAGGACTGGCTGGTTTGTTTCTATTACCAACATTTGAAGTTATGATAGCATTAACCTCAGCTCCTGCTGCATAGCATCAGCTGGTCAGTATTGGACCAGCCAGAAGGACTCAGCAGGACTGCCTCTACCTCCCTTCCCTCCCTGACCATGTTGGCCAAGTAGTTTCCATCCCCATCAGAGGCAGAACATTAACCTGGGCAGAGGATACAATCCAGTATGAAGTCAGCCTTTCCTGGCATGCCCATCTACACCCATTCTCCCATCTACCAGTTTTCTCTGCCATCTAAAATGCTTTTCAGGCTCCTACTAAAAGGAGGTTGTACAGAGATTGATCAGCTTCCCTGTGCCAAGCCTGCATGCAGCCTGGGACCTCTCCTGCACCTCTGATCCCGGTTTCTATGCACTGGAAGAAAGCACTGGTACCTCTGATGTGGCAGACTGGCACGAGGTGCATGGCAAAGTCCTATCCAGGAAGGCTGTGGGGCTGGAAGTTAGGCAGGTGGTACCTACTCACACGGGGACTTATCTTTTTGTGGGTCAGAGTCAGCTCCTGAGCTCCCACAGTTCAGGATGGCCCAACACAGAAGACTAGTCAGGCACACTCTAGAGACAGGCAGCAGATGTGACACACATATGAGCTCACATTTTCCTGGAGCTCCCTGCAACTTTGCCTCCCTTCCAAAGTATATCCCAGGACTCAGTAACCCTTCTGGATCCAGGGTCCAAGTGGAAGCCTTCAAGGCCAGGTTGGATGGAGCTCTGAGTAACCCAGTCTAGTGGGTTACTCCCTGCCACAGGCAGGGAGTTGGAATGAGATGATCTTTAAGATCCCTTCTAACCCAAGCCGTTCGATGATTCTATGACCTTCTCCAGGGATAGTAACTAACTCCCTTACTTCTCACTTTGATCCTGTGAAGGCTTGAGGGGACAACAGATGACTTGCACATCTGTGACCAGAGGCTCCAAGCTGTGCCCAAATGCAGTGAAGGGAAGATCAGTGCAGAGCTGACAGTTCAGGAGGCGGAGCAGGACAGGCAGCACTAAGGCTCCTGCCCTGCCTGCACAGCCAGTTTCAGGGGACAGCTGGGCTAGGGAGGTTCCCTGACTGCCCAGACCAGAGCAGCCCTGCCTGAAATGCTCCCTGTTGAAAGGGGTGGAAGTCTTCAGAGCATCCATAATAATCTCTTCATGGGCCCACATCCATTTCCTTGAAGCTTTGCCTTATTCTGTGCTATGAAGCCTGGGCAAGCCTGAAAAACCCGTCTGGTTTTGTTTCACATTGATTTTTTCTTTCCTCCTTGCACGGGTGCCAGCGCTGCTGTGCTGTTGCTATGTTTTGTGGTGGTTAAGCACAGCACAGTTCTCATTGCCAGCGCTGACGCGAACGCTGAGAATCTGGAACAAGTCAAACCAGCCCTGCAGCACTGCAGGGAGAGTGTGGGGCTTCTCCTGCCCCACAGTCCCCTCCTCATATCCCCAGCACCCTGCAGAGTGGCCAGGAGGGGAGAAGAAAAGCAGCAGGTCCACATTTCAAAGAGATTAAAACTTTTCAGGGAAGGTTGTTGCCAATGACTGTCCCAGAAGAGCAGGAGCTCAGCTCAAAACCTTCCTGAGGATAGTGAATTTTTGCACCCTTCAGGCTGAGGTTGGGATAAGAAGGTTGTAGCAGAGTGGGAGATCAGCTTCTTCTACCAAGCAACAGGACCATAGAAAATGGCTTCAAGCTGTGCCAGGGGAGGTTCAAGCTGGACATCAGGAGGAATCTCTCCACAGAAAGGGTTGTTAAACTTTGGAATGGGCTGCCCAGGGAGGTGGTGGAATCACTGTCCCTGGAGGTGTTCAAAAACAACCAGACATGGCACTCAATGCTCTGGTCTAGTTGACAAGATGGTCACAGGTTGGACTCAATGATCTTGGAGGTCTTTTCCAACCTAAATGATGCTATCATTCTCTGATGCTGGAACACTGCTGGTGGAGAACATTCCCAGTGTGAGTTTGTGGGTCTGACACCCTGCAGGGACATCACCCAAAGTGTTCAGGGCTGTACTTGCTGTTTTACAAGGCAGATGCACAATACGAGTCCTCAGACTCTCATCACCCCACTGCCACCCATTGTGGGGTGCACAGGGCAGGAGGAAAGGGCTGAGGTGCCCCCCCCCCCCCCCCGCCAGCTCCCTGTGCGTCAGGACAAGCGCAGAGCTGCTGCTGGGATTGCAAAACACTCGCCTGTGCCATGTTTGAGGCAGGTTTTTGCCAACGTTACTAGGGTACAGAAGTGACTAATACTCTCCGAACTTTCAGTTTCAGCCTCAAGCACTACATTTCAGAGGGACCTGGTGTGTGTTGTGCGGGTAAAAATCCCTGAGACAGCTCTGTGCTGTGTCTATCTAGGGCAGAAATACCCAGATCCAGCCTCATCTCCCTGGCACTGCGCTGAGCCAGAACCAAACCTGGCCCCAGAATGCAGATGGACCAGGAATGAGCACACTGTCCACTCTCTAACTCTCCTACAGCTGCTGAAGTGCTGCTGGCCAAAAAAATAATTTGCATTCTTGTAAGACAAATTAAATGAATGTTGCAAAAAGGAGAATATTGGCAGGCAGAAAACTGAGAAAAAGCAGTGAGCAACAGACCTTTTAAGTAACTGCTATAAAAGCAATCCCTGGACACTCACTAGACCTAAATCAGCAAATAAGGAGCAGAAAGAGGTGTGAAGGGCACAAGGACATGGATACTTTTACTTGTGGGGAGCCTGTTTTCAAGCACCAGTGTGTGTATTCCTCCTGCTTTCCAGGAGTCCTCAAGGAAGCCGTGGGGCTCCGTCCTGCCTGGCAGACACAGCAATGCTGTGCACATGCTGGAAAAGTACAGCCGCTGCGAGAAGTCTCTGGATAAAGGCTCCGGGGCAGGGAGGGGGGTTTGCTTCCACCCTGGCGTGTGAAAAGGAATACGGGTCTGGAAAGGTGCCATGGAAATGGCTTTCAATAACAGCCTCTGGAGACAGGCTCATGTACTAAGGGGGAGGGCGGGGGGGCGGGGGGGGGGGCGGCGGCACAGAAGGGAGGGGATATGGGGGCCCCACACAGCTATGGGAGGAATGTCCCCTCAGGAACTCTCTGTTCCTTCCTGTGGCACCGACGTCACTGTGCAGTGCAGGAGTCAGGCAGGAAGGCTCTCACAGCCCCTCTGCTCACAACCTCCTCCAGTGTGGATCTTGTGTGCTTAGCCCCACACAAACAGCCCCACCATCAGGAGGCAGGGGAGAAGAAGGAAGTGCATGGACCTGCACAACCATCTGCTTCCATTGCTGATGATGAGCTAAAGAGAGGCCAGGGACACACATTTCTCTGAATGTACGGGCAAAGGCCAGTGGTCTTGCAGAGCCCTCTCTCATATGAGCCCCACCAAGGGTCATGTATGGGGTTCCCAGTGCAGCCAACACATCCAAGGGTGGGCATGGCTGTGGTAAACATCTGCTCCACTTTTCTGTGAGAGGAGAAATCCAGCACACCTGGCTGGTTCCTCTTCCACCCCTTGCATCCTCGGGGGCAGGAGCAGAGCTTTCCTTTTCATACTCCAGGAGTGTGAGATCCCCACTATAAACGGAGCCTGCAGCACTATTCTGGGCCTCTTGGTATCACTATGAGGCATGTAGTAAACAAACAACTCCTTTGGGTAAATTCTTTTTAGGAGCTTCTTTAAGCCCTGGTGAACAAATGGTGTTTTGCTGCTCTTGAGATCTAGTTGATCTGGAGCAAGAAACGGGTCCAAAATTGGTGAAAGAAACCAGCCAGTTTACAGCTCTGCATTTAGCATCCCTGTTCATCCCTTTCAGCCTCATTAAATGTTTTGGAATCTCAAACTTCCCCAGCAGCCTATTTCAAACAAATGCAAAGCCCTCCAGTGTCCTCAACAAACCCCAGCTGTAAACCAAACCCAGGCCTTTTTGATTCCTGATCCATGAGCAAACCATTGGCAATGAGCATTCAAGAAAAGCAGCAAGCGCAGATCTCTCTCTCTGGGCAAGACCTTCATGGCCACCAGCTCTCCCTGTTTTTTCTTGTGTCTCTCTTCCAGTCGTGCCCAGCTGTTTCTTTCCCTCCCTGCCTCCAAACCCATGTGTTTCATATGAAAAGATCTCTGCACCCTCCACCCAGGAAAATCGTTTTGCACCAGAAATAGAGCACGCTATACTTGGGATGCAGCCCAGGCATCTTAAAAATAGCTCAGCGCGTAGCTTGTGGTGCCACGTACGGCTGTGCCAGCTGCCTGGACAGACAGACGGGATGCCAGTGGGCAGGCCCTCCCCTCACAAGGCCATAAATGACTATGGTGCTCCCCAGCAAACCAATTGGTGCCTGGCAGGGAGGGCAGGGTGGGCAGCATCACTTTGTGCCCGAGGGAACGCTGCCTGTCCCCCTCCTGCCCTCCTCGGGCCCCTCTCGCTGTGCACTCCACATTCCTGCCGCTCATGGAAGGCATTAACACCAGATAAAAGTACGAGGAGCCCAAATGGAGCACCCTGACGTCAGCCATCCCTGGAGCCTGGAAGGGAAGCTGTAAACAGAGGAACAAAAGGCAGATATAAACAATATCTTCATTGGCGCCTGCGGACCGGCATTTAAAGGATAAAGAGAAACAAGGGAAGGTGCTGAAATTTTGGGGCTGCTCAGTGCTGGGATGTCTGCTGGCTCTGGAAGGGAGGAAAATCTCCTCATGTTGTTGGAAGAGCGAAAGACAAAGATCGAAAGGATAATTTTTTTTATGCTTGCAAATAGCTTTGTTCCCTTCTGTTCCTCCCAGTCAGTAGGAAAGGGTGGGGACTATTGTTCGATCCTGCTGTTCAGCTGCCTCTTCACACAGCTTCCAGGGCAGCCAGAAATCCTTCGGCTCAAAGTATCCCAGTGACGCAACAGACATTCCAGCCAAGCTACAGCAGCTGACAGGGTTTCAACATTTGATCAGCTTCGACTGTCCCACTCACCCTGCGCTCATCTCAGCAGATGCTGCAGTTTGCATTAGTGCACCTGGTAAAGCCCTGGGCAGTTGGATTCCTTCTACTCAGCCTGCAGGTGTTTCCAGAGATCATATTCTCCTCTGAGGTGCCAGGTGTTTTCCACCTAGACCTGGGAGTGGGAGAAGTGGCCATCGCACAGACATGGGTATAGGATGACATAATGGTTTGGGTTGGAAGGCCCCTTAAGAATCATCTTGTTCCAACCCCCTCCTGTGGGCAGGACTCCTTTCACTAGACCAAGTTGCTCCAACCCTGTCCAGCCTGGATTTGAGCTTTTCTAGGGATGGGGCAGGCACAGCTTCTCTATACAATGTGTACCAGGACCTCACCACCCTCACAGAAAGAATTTCATCCATACAACTAAGTTAAATTTCCCCTCCAGGATCCTTCCAGGCTCAAGAGCTGGGCTGGCACCTGGACCATCAGCTGGAAGCTTTGATCTCCCAGCAAAGCCCAGCAGACGCAGGGGAAATGCCACATGTGCCCAGACACAGACAGAGTTCACCACTGATGCTATCGCAGCCAACGCGTGTAGGACTCATGACTTTGTTTTAACTACAAAGACCAAGAAAACATCCTGTAATGTAACATTTAAACCAGCACTTACGTGATTGAAAAAGAAAGACCCACTACCCATAGTTACGTAGTTTATGCCACTTGTTTATATTGACAGTGTTCCTGTTGCCTGGCTAATGGGAACAAGCACTGGGCACTTTAAATTCCTGAAAAGCAGCAAAATTCACATCTTTCTGTCATGTATTTTATGTGCATGATGGATTCATAGAATATCCTGAGTTGGAAGGGATGCACAAAGATCATCAAGTCCAACTCCTGTGCCTGCACAGGACACCTCAACAATCCCACCCTGTGCCTGAGAGTGTTGCCCAAACACTCCTTGAGGTCTGCTAGCCTTGGAGCCATGGCCACTAACTTGGGGAGCCTGCTCAGTGCCCAACCACACTCTGGAGGAAGAAGCTTTTCCTAATATCCAATCTAACCTTTCCCTGACACAGCTCCAGCTGTTCCCTCAGGTCTTGTCACTGGTCACCAGACAAAAGACTGTATATGCGTTTGGGACTGCAAACAATGGATCCAATCTTTAATATACTAATCACCAAAAAGCCCCTGAAATATATTTTTATACATATGCAATCACCAATATCTCACTGAAGAAGACAAGAAAGGAAAGAAGTTACTAGTTGGTCTGCAAGTATCAGATTATCAGGAAAGACTACTAGAGTTAACGAACATCTGCAGTTTATATTCCCCCTATATTAGCAAAAGCTACCATCAAAACTACATGGTGCTATGACCCAGTTGCCAATTAACAAAACCTTAACAAGATTTGAAAGAAGAACATGGTATTAATGTGCGAGACAATTTTACCATAGATGATATTTTAACAAGAATTTAGAGAATGTAGCGAAAATAAACCACCTCTTTTCAGTGTGTAAAAGACACAAAAAAGCCATCATTAGATATTACCGCAATTGCTGGGGAACACAAAACCTCCTTTCAAATAAAATTAAATTAGAAGTCCAAAAATTACACTGTAGTTTGTTATTTTAGTACAGGTTAGAGATACGCTGGGCTCCGAGACAGACTATGATTCAAAAAATACATTGTGTAGTGAGAACCTGTTAATTTGTAGCCAAATGGTTACTGAGTAAGAAGGTAACTACGTCATATTAGAGTCCTTTGTGAATGTATTTTTAAACACAGCCTATAGCTTGGGAATGAAAAGGTATTGAAATGAGAGGGATTCATGTCATACATAACATTTTTATGAGAAATGAAGCATTTTCTGTGACACTCGTGATAGCCCCAACATGGCAAATACAGTGTGGATACTGTAATGTGCTGACTTATGAAATTACTGTTCCCACAGCCCTGACTCACCCAGCCTGAGCAGCAAACAGGACCTAGGTGAGATGTAACGGGGTTACTAATGTCCACTGTTAATTAGCTGTGCTTCAGCCCCATTCCCACAGACTATGTCCTCAAACGTCTTATCTTTTGGCTCTTGAAACATGTTCAATACTCCAGACTCCAAACCGTCACTCCTGAGCACCCACCTGGAGAACGTCCCCACCCACTGCCAGCCCCCATGGCTGAAGGTGATCTGCAAGCTGCCCACGGGTGTCTCATCTCACCCACTCTCCTGCGTGCCAGCGGCTCCAAGGGGAAGCCCAGACCAACTCATCTCTGTGTCTGGCAGGAAACACATGCAAATACACGAGCTTGAGAACCCTGCTCAGGAAAGCCCCGTCCCACCAGTCTCCTGGGGCCCTCAGCCCCCTCAGTTGTGCCACAGGGCTGGCCAGGATCAGTACACACAGCCTGGCACAGCAGAAGGGATGTACAGCCACATGCAGTAGTTGGAAAACCCTGAAAGTGAAAACTCCCGCAGGGTGGAAAAAAACACAAACCCACACCTGGAGAACAGGCTGCCCACACCACATAAGGACAAAGAACAAAACTTTTTCCCCTGGTTTGGGCCATGAGTCTTACAATAACAGAGCCAACTTGCTCCATGTGACTAACAGTACCAGGTCCTTGTAGGACCTTGGCACTGCTCTCCAGGCAAGCACAGGTTTGTACAACTGCACTTCCAAAATGGGAAATAGCTCACAAAACCAGGAATCCATTATCCACCACAGCAGCAGAGCAACTCAGCTGCTTCCCCTCAGGTACCTGGGTTCATCTCTAGGAGGTTCAGCTGAGTCACAAGGCCATAGCCTAAGCCAGGTCTCCAGCAGGGCCAGGCTGAAGTCCCCACAGCAACACCAAATAAATCAACAAAACATCAAGAGATTCTGCATCTCCCCAAAAACTCTCAAATTTCTCCCTTCAGGCCTACTTTCCCTTTTTAATACCTTGGCCCCATTTAACCTTCTATGCCCTTCGTAGGTGCTAACAGGGTCCACCTTGGCCATGCCTCCCAGCCGCGTTGCCAGTTCCCCATCAGCTGTGGCCTCTGGCTCTGCACTGTAGTAAACAGAGTGTAATAGGAACCACACGCTGCACAAACCTCAGAGCTAATTTGTTCTTTCAGCATGAGTGGATTTGAGCCTCTTTTAACTGTTTTCCCAAACTCCCTACAGCTTTGGATGGCAGCAGATTTGGGGAAGTCAAAGCCCTGAGTGGAGTCTCATTGGCTGCACTCTGAGAAGGTGTCTGTCACAGACATTGCTGTTAGACCACAGACATTACTGTTAGGGATAAAAAACAGGTTTAGATAGGGTTTGAGGTGTAGTGATTTCTCACCACACTAGACAGTCACACACCACAATCTTCTCTCCTACCCCATCACTCTGAAACTCAGTTACAGAACTGGAGTTTGGGATCTACAGAGCTGTACTTAAACCCCACTTCCAAGTGAGTCTCAGTGCCCTTTCTACTACCTTTGAGCCAAGTAGAGGAAAAAACCCAGGTGGTAATCCAGCAAACAAGATTTGCCTGTGTGTGATCTGGATGTAATGTTCTTTTTTCAATGTAATGGCATCACACATCCTTGTGCCCTGCCACTCTGATTCTGGGGGTGACTAATACAGGATAGTCCCTAAGCCTGAGTACACTCAACACCTCTCCAAGTGCTGATTACAAAAGAAAGGCAAAAGCTTTAAGACAAGGGGATTACCCAAGACACGTCTAATCTGGAGCTCTGTGTCTGCTTGTCATGTGAGAACTGGGTATATACTGTATCCCCTGAGTACTGCATCTTGCTGGGGATATTACATGTGGCTCATGTGCTGTGTGTTCCTGTGTGGGATGGCCATGGACATCCCTTGGCTGTGGGGACCCATCTGTGGGTGCTGGATGGAGGCCCATGTACTGTGTTGGATTAAGTGCTGCTGTGACTTGTATTCTCTTTGTAACCTTTGGGGTGTCAGTGTTCATGCTCTGGCATATTAGGGGCCTGAAAGGGCTTGTCTGCGTGTCCCCATCCCTGCTCTGCACAGCACACAATGGCCATTGTTTGCCTTCAGGGCGGGTGAGCAGCCTCTGGCTTGGGAGGAACAAAGCCTGGAGCCAGTTCCTGAAAACACAAAACATGCCTTTTTTATCACTTCATGACAAATTGGTTTGTCAGCAGCAGGAAATGATGTTACTGTCGTTCTCACCAAGGGGAAACTCCTCGTGGTTTCCATGGGGATGTATGCAACTGTAGAGCCACAGGCTTATATAAACTGAAAGCCCCACGAACGCCTGCTGTGTGCCAGGATACTATGGATTGCATATCAGGGGATGGGTCTCAGCTGAGTCCTGCTAGCACAAGGGGACAGCCAGCTCATGTTGGAGCCAGGGAAATGTGAGTTCAAGTCCTAAACCAGGATGAACAGTGTGCCTTGATATTCCAAACAAATAGAGCAGCAAAGCTGCGAGAATAAGTAATGGTCAAAAATAAAAGATATCCTTCCCAATACACCCACAGTGGGCAAAGTTCAGCCCAGCTGTGCCATCAAGTCATCCTCTAGTTCTGCCACTCCCCGTCTCAACCCCTCATGCCTTGTTGCCCAGCTCATACCTCATCTGCCCCACACCTGGCCATCCCCTCCCACTCCTTCCCTCCTGCTCCCAGCAACCCCCCAGCTGAGCCAATCTGTCTCCCCAAAACTGTCACTCCAAGATGACATTTGATATTCTCACTCTGATCTCTCTTCCCCGCTTATCCTCCCCTTGTTTGCACCAGGAGGAGTTTGGGATCTGGGTGCAATCCTACACACAAAGAGTTTGCAGGAGTCTGAGCCTGGGCACTGTGAGACTCTGATTATGCAGAAAAGCACAAGGATCACGATAATGACTTGGAAAAGGACATTGGATGTGCAAAAGTTGGAAGTGCACATCGGTGCCTTGCTGGGATGCAGCCCAGCTGTCCTGGCTGATCCATAGAGGGCTTTGTGCTGAAGCAGCTCTCTGCTCCCCTCTGTCAGGTGCCTGCTTAGGTTATAAAAGCTGATCGGCTGCCAGGTAATGAGTTTTATTGTTCCAAGAAACACATAAACAAGCTCCCACGGCTGACAGGGAGCGGATTTCTGTTTGAATTGCGATTAACAGGCAGGATTTTTTTTATCAGTTGCATGGCCAGGGCTGCCAAGGTTGTATTTTTCCACTGAACAAGCTCTGCTTTGCTTTGAAGGTGAAAGTTTGTTCCACCCATTACTGCAGGTGTAAAAAGGCTCACATAGTCAGAGACAGTCTTGCAATTTTAACCAGCAGAGCAGCGGTAGGTGCAACATGCCAAGGCACTTTCCATGGATGAAGGGGTTTTGCAGGATTTGCAGCATGAAACAGACTTTGGGGAGGGGGTACTTTGAGGTTCAGGTACACTTTAGGAAAATAAGGGTTTCTAACTTCACTCTCAGTGCCCAGGGATCTCTTCTTTTAGCTGCTCCATTTTTTTTTATCCCTCAGTGTCAGGTTGAAACTTGGTGATGGCTGACGCGAAGTGCTGACGACAGAGCTGCATCCGAGGGGCAGCTCATGTGGAAGAACTTCAGAGGCAGCGGTGCAGCATCCTGTCCTTCAAGGGCACCTTCTCCCAGGAGAAGAGTCCTGGATTTTAGCACCATTAATACTCCAAGTAACTTGCAAAATTTCAGCATGAGGTTGTGGTGTTTTGGTTGTCTCCAGTTAGGTGACAGGAGCACAACTCACAACTGCTTTATGCTTACAAAAATCTTCATCTATAAACTTAGGATCACAATGCCTTGATTAGGATCAAATGGCTTGATGTTTCAAAGTTACAACCTGCTGCCTGCCCAAGCAAAACCATTTTTGGCAGGGGCAAAAGTAGGATCTGGCTCCTTGAATATTAGGTATGCAAGGACGAGTGGCTCCCTTCTGGAGCAAATACAGGAAAACAATGTCCTACTTCTCCCTCACCATCCATCTCTCTTTTACTACCCTGCCTAACAAATCAAGCTTTCAGCTGCATTTCATCCCCATCAGCTTCCAGGGGCAAAGGGCTGTCACAGCAGTGCTGCTGCCCTGCCCCACACAGCCCATGGAGACAGTGCAGTTCTGTAAGAGCACCCAATATTAACCTGCCTGCTTTGCTGCCTATCACCCTCACCCTGCAGCTCCTGCCCCCGGGGGCTGCTCTTCCAGCTTCCCGGACTGGCTTTTGCTCTGCTACATAAATTCTCTTCCTTGCCTCAACTGAAACACCAGATACAAAGTCACTCTATTGATAATCTCCAGCAGGAAAGAATTTATTTGTGTCTGAGTAAGAAAACTGGTGACTTGTTGGTTACCTGATCTCTTGTCAGGCCTTGGTTTGTTTATAGAGATGGCCCAGCAAGCCAAACACCTCACTCCAGACTCCTGAGGCAGTCTGAGTTGCAAAAAGGAATTAGGAAGGTGGGACAGAAAAAGAAAACATTTTGTGAGCCAAGCCTTAGAGATCAGTTACTAACAGATTAATTTTTAGACTTAACCTTTGAAGCATTAAAAGTAAAAATGGAATAAAGAAGCTTCTTCCTCCTTCTTAGAATATTTTCAATTCACTGTAGCCCAGTGTCCAAGTCTCAGCTGGTTCAAACTATTACAATTCTATGGCCATTGGTGCAGCCAAATCCACCTCCCAGCTGAGAAACCAGCCTCAGCTCACTGCCACTGCACATAATTATATGGGAACAAAGAAAAGCTCAGGTTTAGAAGCTGCAGTAGTTTCTAATCAATTATGTTGTTTAAACCCATTTTTCTATAAGTCAAGCCCTGAGGCCAGCAGAGTTATAGCTCTTCACCAGGGAGCTTCCACATGAGTTCTCAGACTGTGAAACAGAGTACTTTAAAGAACATAATACAGATCAATAGAAATATCATAATTTATTCCATTTGTATAAAAAAGTTATAATCATGTAACAAAACTATGTCTTCATAAGAAGAAATATATTATTTCACATCATAAATAAACCAGCAAACATACAACCCTTGGCAACTCAAAAAAGCACTCGCCTGGTGCTTTCATGTCAGTGCTTGGGAAACAAGAAGAGCTGACAGATATACACACAGGATTATAGTACCAAAAAAATACTGAGGTATTTGGTTTCTCTAAAAATGAAACTTGAAGTTTGTGATGGCAAAAAAACAAAAGCCAACAAACAATTCTAATGTAAAAATAAATAAATAGGACTGACATACAAAAGGGGACAGCATCAGTGTTGCTCAAAGTGTTCAGGAATGGGAATACTGGTGAGCATGCTACTAAACATGGAGCAGGCTTAGGACAGACAGGAGACAAGGAGGAAGAGCTCAGGAAGAGCCAGTGTCCTTTGATCTCTGTGTAGACATCCAGATATTTGCTTGTGAAGTCAGAAACACCTGGTTCTCTGGCATTAGGTGAACTCCTCTCTCTTTACAACACTGTTCTGAGATGCAGGAATGACTCCCCACAAAACACAAGTGACTGATGACACTGTCCCTGTAGTTATTGCACTTCTGAGACAGCAAGTCTGAGTTCTGACTGGATTTTCATCTGCTTCTCAGCAGCTTGGGGAAGTAGTGATGGGGCTCTGAAGGTAGCTTAAAGCACTGGATGGGGTGTGAACAGGGATGGAGACTGGGAAGTTAAAGACTGTGGTGGTGGAGGCTCCTCTGTCCAGTACTGCCATAGCAGGGCTCCCGGCTTCTGCTGAGCAGTTGGGGGCAAGAACCTGCGACTCAAACTGAAGCAGCTGACCCATGAAGCTGAAGTTTGGGGAGATGATGCTTCTCCTCTGCTTGACAAACTCAAATGCTTCATCCAGTTTGACTCTGTTGGTCCTCATGAGATAAGCAAGGCAGATGGTTGCTGATCGGGAGATGCCAGCCTGGCAGTGCACAAATACCCTTCCTCCATCGTTTTTAACAGAGTCTGAAAGAATTAAAGCACAGTTAGCAAACAAGTCCCACTGCTTCCAAAGGTGGGAAAGCACAGACTGCTGTTTTACATTTCTTTAATCCAACCCTTCCTTATAGGTGCACCCGGAGCTTTTGAGACAAAGGGAGCCTTTGTCCTGAGGAAAACAGCTACTTTCATTCTGGGCTCCAATTCCAATTATACTAATAGCTCCTCCAGGTCACTTCAACAGTCTTGCAAGATTACTTTAATACTGATCTGCTTAAATTCACTAATTCTTTTCTACAAGACCAGTACATCTTGATTCAAGATTTCAAACAGCTTTATGAAGCTGAGATTATGCCTCTGAGTAGATTAAAATTAATGGAAGTGTTCCCCGAATATATCCTCCCAATGGAATGAAATTCCCCAATCTCAAATATACGTTTTACTGGGGGAAAACAATGCCCAAAAAAGTCACTTCCCAGGGTACATTAACTTAGAAAAAGAGCCAGCTGTAAAGAGAGCTCATTTACCTATGAAATCAATCGCCTCGTTAAACCAGGAGCTGATATCCGCCTTGTGGTTGTCCTCCACGGGGATACTTTTATATTGGTAGTGCCCTTCGAAGTGGTTGGGGCAATTGGCCGAGACATTGATTAACGCCGTGATCCCCAAAGCGTCCAGCATGTCTTTTCGGGAGGCGTGGTACGCGCTGCCCAAGTACAGGAACGGCAGGATTTCCACCGGCCCGCCCTGCAACAGAGAGGAGAGACCACCGGTTACCCCCGCCCAGTGTCCTGCGGCATCTCCCGCTGCTCTCGGAGCCGCAGCAGCTCCCGCTGGACCCAGCCCCGCTCACCTGGTCGTACAGCGGGGTCCCGCAGGAGCTGCATCCCGAGTCGGCGCTGCCGGGCGCGGGACTGGCGCTCAGGGGCAGGCTGAGCCCGGCGGGGGCGGCTGGCTTGGTGCAGAGCTCGGAGCAGGCGGACGCGAAGGCTTCGTAACCTCCTGCGGGGGCAGAGCGGGGAGAGGGGCGCGGGGTGAGCGCCGCACGGCCGGGGGCAGAGCGGGGCGCCCCGGCCCGTCCCCCCCCGTCCCCTCTGGCGCCGCGGGGCCACTCACCCTTGAGGAAGCAGATGCGGGCTCCGCGGGCCTCCCTGCAGAGGGTGCCGAGCGCCAGCAGCATCGTGCTGTCGCGTTTGGGCGCATCCAGGTCGGCGCTGCGTTCGTCCAGCAGCACCACGGTGTGGAACAGCCCCTGGCGCAGCCGGGCGCGGAGCTCCTCGTTGGGCACGACGTGCTCCAGCGCCAGCGCGCCCTTGGCGCGGCGGCGGACAATGGTGCTGAGGCGGACATTGCAGGAGCCGCGGATGTGCGCGGCGTTGAAGGAGAAGAAGGAGCGACAGTCGAGGACGAGGCACTGCGCGCCGCGCTCCTGCAGCAGCGCCCGCAGCGCCTCGCACTCCAGCGCGCACACCCGCAGGTTCACCATGGCTCGGACAGGGGTAGGAAGGCAAAGAGCGAGCCGGAGGTGCCGCTGTCCCAGAGTGTCCCGGAGCGTCCCGCCCTTATATCGGGGCCGCGCCGGCCGGCCGGCGTTTTCTCAATGGAGAGGGTCACGTGGGCGCGGGGAGGTGACATCACCCTGGCCGCGCGCCAGCGCGGGCGCGCCCGGCCCGCCGGCGTGACGTCACCGACCGTGGAGCGGGTACGCGCACACCCCCCATACACACACGGGAGCGCGCGTAGACACACAGAGACATAGACACACACAGAGACATAGACACACACAGACACAGACACACACACGTATATACACACACGGGAATATGTAGAGATGTATCTGGTTGATGAAAAGCTCAACGGGACCCAGCCGTGTGCACTCGCTGCCCAGAAACCCCCTGTGTGTGTCCTGTGCTGGTCCACAGCATGGGCAGCAGGTGAGGGGGATTCTGCCCCTCTGCCGCCTCAGGTGAGACCCCACCTGCAGAGCTGCCTCCAGCCCTGGGGGCCCAGCACAGGAAGGGCATGGAGCTGTTGGAGCAAGTCCAGAGGAGGCACCAAGTTTGATAAGGCGACTGGAGCAGCTGTGCTGTGGAAACAGGCTGAGAGAGTTGGGGCTGTTTGGCAGGAATAGAAAAGGTTGTCTGGAGTCCTTACAGCCCCTTCCATTGTCTGAGGGGGACCTATGAGGAAGCTGGAGAGGGACCCTTCATTAGGAACTGGAGTGACAGGACAAGGGGGAATGGGTTCAAAGTGAATGAGAGGAAATTAAGGTGAGATAGTTGGAAGAAATTCTTCCTTGTGAGGGTGTTGAGGCATGGGTTGTCCAGAGGATTTGTGGCTGTCCCATCTCTGGAAGGGTTCATGGCCAGGTTGGATGAGGCTTGGAGAAACCTGGTAGAGTGGAAGGTGTCCCTGCCCATGGCAGGGGGTTGGAATTGGGTGATCTTTAAGGTCGCTTCCAACCCAAACCATTCTGTGATTCTATGATATATAACATATACACTTATACCTTGTGTGTATGGGACCATAGAGACCACATAGTGGTGGACTTTAAGTGGTGGGTTAAGGGTTTTACTCAATGACCTTAAAGATCTTTTCCAACATAAATGTTTCCACATGCCCCCTTTTTGACACTCATCCACCCACCCACTCAGACCCCCACACCCCTGTGCCCACCACACCTGGCCCAGGAGCCACTGGGCTGGGTCAAATCCCTGCTTGCTGTCCCCATCTCCTGCCTGGAATCTCCAGGCCTGGCTGGGGTTGGGGAGCCTTTCTCCATCCTCCATCACCAGCTCTGGCTGCTCCCCCCTTTCCCACAGAAACAAAGGGAAGGAAGCTGCTGGAGCAGCAGTGTGGGGGGGCTGCCAAGCCTTTGGTGCTGCTGTGCTTATTCTCCTAAAATACATGTATAAAAGGAGGAGCATATATATATATATATATTTGTATTCATGCATAGGCCTATATACATGTACAGACATATCTACACAAATATATGTGTATCCATATATTTGTATATATTTATTATGTAAACAGATATTTGAGAGCTGTTCCCATCATGTTTTATATGTAAGGGAAAAAATGTAGTAGAGCCATGAAAAATTCATTTTTCCACACTGAGAACACCTCCAGGGGTTGGGGCTGCCCAGTAACTGGCAGTGCAGTGGTGGGAGGTCTCTTTTTCCCCATCTTTGGTAGTGCATCAGCACTTCCCAAAAGTTTTCTTTTTTCTGTGGATGACTGGCTCCCACAAGCCACTTGGGTGTTTCTTACTCAGGGCTTCCAGTCAACGCCACTGCCACTTCCCCTGCCTCCCCTTCATGCCTCCCTTTCCTGCCTCCCCTCCATATCTCCTCAGCCTTCCCACCTCCCAGCCACTTGCTGCCCGCAGCCACTGCTGTTCCCAGCACCTCCTCCCACTTCAGCCCTTTCCCCCAGCCCTTCCCCACCAACTCCTCTTCCACTCATGCTGCCCTGCTGCTCCCAGTTGCTCCTTCTTCTCCTCTATCAGCATTTTCTGCTTTCACTTTCCCCCCTCTGATCTCTCCACCCACCCTTCACACAGGGACTCCTCTCCCACCTTCCTGCCCCACCAGGCTCACAGGCTCCTAGCCATCCCTCAACAAATTTTTTGTCCTTCCCCATCAGTGTCTCCCAGCCTTTAACCACTTGAGACCAGCCAGGCTCTGTATCTGGTTGAGATCTCCAGGGTCTTCCAGGTTCCCACAGGGGGCAGAAGGAAAGGGCACAGAGAAGCTGAGTGCATGGCAGCTCTGGCTCACCCTCAATTATGGGGTTGCCTGTGCTCTGCTGAGCAGTGGGGTTTTTGCCAGAACCGCAGCCTCAAAGCAAATCTGTTTTTTTCAACACATTCCTAAAAATAAACACAGGATTGCACTTTTCATTCTATTTGTTTATTGTTGTTCTTTTAACAGCTGTTGGAAACAGATTGCAAGAGAAACACTCATACACTTTCATGCTGGGAAATAACTCCGGTCAACCACTCTGGCAGCAGGGCCCCCCAGGGCAGATTGCTTGGTGTGGATCATGGGGACCACCAGCTGGGCAGGTGACACATGTCCCTTCACCCCCAGGAGTGTACGAGAGGCAGGCAGGGACCACACCATGGCGGCAGTGGACCCATCTGTCCTCGGATGCAGTCCGAGCCAACACCTCAAAAGATGTGGTATCACTGTGACATCATGCCATGACCAAGCTCTGCTGACCTTGCACATCATCTATCCAATACCAGCCTACCCAGATTGTTCTAAGGAGCTGAACAGCAGGAATTCTCAGTGATGATTCCTTGCCAACTTTCTGCAGCAGAAGCCAATACAACAGATGGCCACAAGACAGGACTGTATTCATGATCTTTTCCTAGAGGAAAGGGACCTCAGACGCTGACCTTTCTATAGGTCTATACCCAGGAATCACTTCATTTTATTCCTCTGGAGTGTGATGTGGGAGTGATTTAAGGCATCATCTAGCAGGAGCACAGGAGAGGCAGACTTGGCTCAGCCACACCAGAGTATCCCTGTGGGATTAGAAGCTGGGAACCTCCTTAGAATCATAGAATCATAGAATGGTTTGGGTTGGAAAGGACCTGCCACAAGCAGGAACACCTTTCACTAGACCAGGTTGCTCAGACACCCATCCAACCAACCCCTTTTCCCAGAGGACTTGATCAAGGAATTGCATTCCTCCAACCTTGCACACTGCGGGAGCAGCAATGGGTTAGGAGACCTCCCTTCAATCCTTTGATATAAAGCAGTAATTTTAATGGTGTTGTGCCACTAGCACAACATTCTTAGTGGGAATGGCCAGCTCTGGCTCGCAGACACAGGTATCCCTGTGTCACTGACAAGCTTTAATCTTCTTGTCCTAAACCCTCTCAGTGTCCCACACAGAAAACAAAGCTAAAAGATGGGTTTTTTTCCCCCAGTTTGGCAACTTCAGTTTTTCCTGAATTAAAAAAAGTTGCTATATCTGGCACCTGCTCAGCCGAGTGACCATGTGCTCTCAATGACAATTACTTTTCTCACCATAATGTTAACCAGCATCATACAAATATTGAACATAAGCCAGACACTGTGGGCCAGGTATCTTGGCTGCTGTGATCCCATGCAGGGATGACATCCCACTGAGGCCTTTGAACAAAGGGAATTTACCTCCACAACAATGATAATTGCTCTTCAGTGCACTTATGTAACTGTGAGACTTTTGAATCTGGTCTTGTTTACACCCAGTGCAAATCAGGAAGAAAAAAATTCAACACATGTGGCAGTGTGTACTTGATCACTTATAATCCTGGACTAGCTATTTCCTTGCTTTATTTTTGTTTTCTTTTCTTAAATAAACCTGCCATAAGAATGAAAGAAAGGAAAATACAAAACAGGGCCGAAGTGGCTTTTAGAAGCTCACACTGACTTGAATGACTTTCTTAAGGGTTAGTTTTCCTGCCCTAACAAAAGCCAGGAAATACAAAATTAACCCATTCCTCCAAAACAATCCATGTTTGCACTTGGGCCACAATGCCTTTGTAAGCATAATAATAGAAACATGAGCATGAAGTGTGGGGGTGGGAGGTGATGCTTTGATTTGAGCAGATGGGACCCATTGCCGCCTCCCTTTATCCCCTGGGGCTTTAACAGTTCCCATGTTGCTCTGCCAAAACATGTACAAGTCCATGACGACACGAGTGTGAGCCCTCACTCGAGGCATTACAGACTTCTTGGGAAAATGACTTCTTGGCAATTTCATTATATCACAGCTGAGCGTGTGGTCTTTGTCTCAGCAGGACCCAAGACCTGTCTGGTTTTCTCCAGAGACCGCAGATCTCCCAGTGCAACCTGGCTGATGTTTCTCAGAGGTAACAGAGACTGCAGAGCCCTTCTGCACTGCCTGACACCAATGCCAATTTGTCAGCAGCGTGGTGACAAGCGTAGATAACCCCTGGCCTGGAACAGGCCCATTGCACAAACCAGTTACCCAGTAACACTGGTTATTCAGGCTTTTTAACTAGTCACCCATGGCCAAAATCGAATGGAACAGCCCCAGCAAAGCCAGAATTACAGCACCAGTGGACCTGACCCGAGCCTGGATCTCACTGCCCTTGGTGCAAGTTTTGCCTGAATAGAGATACAAAGTATCAAGCCCCAACACTTGAGACACAGAACAAAAATGCATGTGGGAACATTTGGAAACCGTGCTGGATGCATTTCTTCAGCATGTGTAACATTTTCTCTGAATTCAGTTTCACAACCCAGCATTTCCTTTTGTAAATATTTGGACAGATTTTACAGAGACACAGATTCACAAGAAACAGAAGGAAAAAGAAATGAAAGATACATGGGCAGGGAAAGAAGGAAGAAAGGAGGGAAAGAGGGAAGGAAGGAGGGAAGGAAGGAGGCAAGGAATAAGTGAAGGAAGGGAGGAAGGAGGGAAGGAAGGGAGGAAGGAGGGAAAGAAGGGAGGAAGGAGGGAAGGAAGGAGAGAACAAAGGGAGGATGGGAGGGAGGGAGGGAGGAAGGGAGGGAGAGAGGGAGGGAGAGAGAGACAGAAAGGAAGAAAAAAAGGAAGAAAAAAGGAAGAAAGGAAGAAAATAGAAAGAGAAAGAAAGAAAATGATTCAGAGATGAAAGGTCACAATAAACAACACAAACAGTATAGAATGACTGATGACTCACACTGCAATAAAAACATTTTGTTTAATGTATTTAAATCCAAACATGTAACCCTTTGGCCAGGGTTTGGCTGAGCTCAGACTGCCTCAGATTTTTCTTGTTGGAGTTGATGAAGTGGGGAATGGGAAGGCAGAAGGGTCAGTCCCAACAGATGTGGTTGGGGTCTCACTCCTTGGGAGACTGGCTAGTACAACCTGGTATGTCTTTATTACTGTGTGCCACGTCCAATGTGTAACTATTTCTTGCTGAGTGGATAACATTTGGTTGAGCAGCTCGGGTAAGTCAACTGAGCACACATCCTGGATTGCTGATATATGTTGGAGAATAAGGAAAGCCCCTTACTCCCAGCCCTGCCTAAGAAAATCTCAGCTCATGGTTTCCCTGCCTGCCCCAGACTGCTCAGTGCCTCACTGGCAGCATTGGGTGCCTGTCCTGCAGACCACAACGGTCACTGCGTGGACTGCAGGCTCCTCTCCATGAGCCTTTCTCTGCTGCTGTCAGCTCCCATTACTTCATGATGGTGCAGGCAGCACTACCCATGCTGCAAAACATGCAGGCCCCCAGAGCCAGCCCTGTGTTGGGGGTTTGCCAGAGCTCTACATCTGCCACTCAGTGATGCGACCTGAGGTGCCCAGACAGCACTGTGTGACCCCGCACATGTGTGTTTGCCTGTCATAGGGCCTGGCATATGGTTGTCGTGACCTGAAACCCAAGACACTTGGAAAGTTTGTAGTGTGGACAGTCCTCCATCCTAATTTTGCAAGTCTGCTTGAGCAGCTAATGCAAGTCAGAAGTTGTGCTTTCTCTTCCAGTGACTCACCGAGCTGCCTTGGGCAAGTTGCTTAGTGCTGTGTTTTAACATGATTACAGGCATTAGAGAGCCAGTCTGGGATACCATGGATTTGATATTCAAAATCATTAAATACCTGCCTCCAAAGGAAAATCTCTGGGAATTAGTGGCACTGATACACTTCACAGCTCTGGGATCGGCTTAGTAGGGCAAATGATTTAGGCAATTTAATCTTACATTTAATTGCCTCTATTAATCTGCTATGAATCATGCCTTGCACTAGGCATGAGGGTATTTATTCAATAAAATCACTGTATTTGTAAAGTTCTCATATTTCAAGATGAAAGGTATTAGATATACAATAAAATATACTTAGGGAAAATTATTCTTCCTGCTGCTTGAGTGTGTATTTTCTCAATAACATCCTCTAATGGCTGGTAGGGTAAGGCAAGGCTTCTGTGGGAGGAGGCTGAATTTGAATTGAAAACAAATGACGTACCTCACACCACGAAGCTGGGAGAGGCGTGTTCTCCTACCCAGAAACATGAGCTCTGGGTTTATTGATAGTCATGTGATGTCAGCATTTTGTGGGCACAGTGACTATGTATGAGCTTCAGATTCCCAGAACCATCCACTCTTCTAAAGATTGAGATAAGAGCTGCTGAGGCACTGCCATTTGTGTGTTTCTTCTGTTCTTCTTATCTTTACAGAGAGGTGAAGGCTTCATAAATGTACGTGGCACACGTACAGTCAGAGATGTTGAACCTGGGATTACTCTGCCCTTTAGGATGGAACAGAGCTGGAAGGGGTAGAGCTGGAGTCTGGCATCTTGTTACCTGTCCTGAAGGGACCACAAACCTGTTCTCCACTAGTTATAGCTACATCTCTTCCCACCAGATTGTGGGTGCAAGGCTCTGTAAAGCCAGTGCAACCAGCTACTGTGGGAAAGTTTCCTGCTCAAAGTCCCCCCACACACTAACTGCTTCCAACTCACAAATAAATTTGGATGGATGAGGCCAACTTGGAATAATATAGGACTTTCAGGGCTGAAAGCCACAGAGCTGATTGAAAGGTATTTCTCCTCCTGAAGTCCTGTGCTAAGTGCAGGAATCAAGGACCCCACAGGCAGGTCCTCCTGCTGTACTCTCACTGCTCATCCGTGCCACTTCTGCCATCCTTCAGGTCTAAATTTGTCTCACCATCTAATGGCATTGAAAGGGGTTGTTTGCTGAGGAGACAGATGGGGAGGATGCAACAGCAAAAGCAACTGGAAACTGTCCGAAATAAAGTGAGATTTCTGTTATCAAAAGCCACAATTCCTGCATTCTTGGACTATGGAATAACTCAGTGTGGGGACTCAGGAGTCATCCTTCATAAAAATGGATGTTAAAAAATAAAGGAACCTGTAAGGGAAGCAAGACACAAAGAAATCCCAGTGGATATTAAACTGCACACACTCCAGCTGAGGCCCTTTGTTACTCATATACCTTTTCCTGTGCTTTCTTAGGATGTACTCCTGAGGTGTTTATAGCCAATCTTTGTATTTAGACTGTAACTGTTAAAAAATACCCGCATATTGGTAATTACAGAACTGCTTATTCATTTTCTGCTATGCAGTTTGTGAAAATGTTTGCAATATGACATGATTCTCTCATGTGATAGAGTGAGGTGATGTTTGTGTGTAATAGCGGTTAGTGAAAACACAGCATTAGTCATAGGGGAGAATAACACTTAACTGTTTAGAATATGAAAACCTTTAGGCTGTGGAAAAAGCCAAACTTTGGCCCACTGTGTTGTTTTCAGAAGTGCATGAGAACACATGGGGCAGAGTGACTCACAGTGCAGTGTCCTCTTAGTGTCACTGGAGTGAGGCAGTGCATGATATCCAGGAGAGGGATCTAATGATCCATTTCTTTGTCCATGAAATGCCTTGTCACGACCGCTCACAACCCACCCACATTGCTCATGGCCCACTCAACATATTGAAGCTCAGCGCTGAGCTGATCTTGTTTCCTTGCTGTGAAACCTTCAGGTGAGTCCATCCAGTGTTTGTTCTGCCTTTCTCTGAAACCTTGGACAAACTGTTTCTTGGTGAGGATGAATGAGGAGTGAGGTCATACAGCAGCACTGGCTCAAATGAATTTGCCCAAACATGGGATGTTTCTCCTGGGGTGGCCACACGTGTGGACAGACGCCCTGTGGCTCTTGGAGCCTGTCACAAGCTGTGATTTCACCTCGACTGCCGCACGAAATCCAGAGTTCTGTTTAGACAGAGGCCCAGCCAAAGGGATGCTTATGGAAACACACTTCTGAGAGTGTTTTTTTACAGCTGCTGTGGTGTAAAAAACTCTCTTCCTAATAATATCTTATAAAAGCAGCAGGATGAGTGGAGCCCTAAAATGGAAGGAGTTGAAAGCTGAGGGAGATTTTCATCTGAGTGTGGCAGCTCCTGGATGGCATGAACAGCCAGAGCCCTACAATGGTCACAGCTTCATCTGGATGGTCAGAGTTTCCCCTGGACAGTCACAGTTTCCCCTGGACAGGGACCCTGGGTCTGGAAAGGGGCTGCACTGGCAGTGAGAGAGGCAGAGATGCTCTCTGAGTTTAAAACTGATCTCATTACTGCTGGGTTATGCTGAGAAGCAAAGTGTCTCAGATGGAAAGTGGGGACAAGAGTCCAGTTGTTTTCCCAAGGCCTGACATAATTATTTCCTTATGTTCTTGTATATCTTCTGGCTATCCCTGAGAACTCTCGCATGTAATCAGGTAAATCAATAATTAATACCATCTCCCAGTTAATTGGTTGAGCCAGTCACAACCATAATCAGAGATCAGAGAAAACAAATTAGAAATGAATAACTAAGAATAAGGAACTACTGTTAAAAAAAAATAGATAATTATACTGGTTATATTTGAACATATGTATTTGAACACAACCCCTCACCTGAACACACAGAATATCAAAATGTTTGAAATGTGAGCCAGGGGCTGAACTTCACAGTTTGGGCTCTGATCAGTTTAATAATTCAGGGTAGCTTTTTCCTCTCTGTCCAATTCAGGTTTAGTTCACGTGCCAGGTTCACTAGTGGGATATGTCTCACAGGATCAACGACTACTATACTATCCTCAGCACTTTTTATTTCTCTTGAAAAAGAGGAACAAGAAGTGAAATTAGTTAAAGGAATCAGGCACATTCTCAAATGGTAAATAGAAGACGGGCATGAATCATCCTCTTATAGAAATGACGAGAAAGGATGGAAAAGGTAGTGGTTTGGGAGAAGCAAGTTAAGTTCTACATGGCTGATTCAGCTCTCGGGAGTGAAAATGAATCATCAGAATATTTAAATCATATTACCAGTATTAACACACACAAAACCCCCAAGTTCAGGAAGCCTTTGTTATGAAACAAGAGTTTGATAACGGGCAACAAAAGAACAAAGGACATCTTGCTGAAAAACCCTTTACTACTCAGTTCTCAGCGCGTCCCATCCCACAGAACCTCAGAAAACCAGAGTTTGCTGCAATTGCCATCACAATGCCCCAGCCACAGCAGAGCACCGCAGAGCCTCACAGCCTCAAATCCTCCAGAAATCAACAGACTCTCCTGTACCTTCTAGAGCTTTTACACTTCAGCAGTGACACGAAATTTTCAAAATGAAGGAATTACCCACTGGAGACTACATTCTCCTGGGTAATTACTCCTGAGTAAGGATTCATTACTCCTGAGCAGCACCATTAGTAAGTGATACAGACATCAGCTTGGAGACCTGAGTGGGAGGTTTGACATTGAACCTTTTCTTATCTAATTGTACCTAGCCCAAGTTACAGCATTAATGAAGCTGTAACACATCAGATTTCAGGCAGACTCCAGGTGGAGATAACAGAAAGGTTAACGGATGGTTTAAAATCCCCTTATCTTCCTGCCACCATTCCAGCTCAGCTTAGCTCAGCTGGGACAAAAGTATGTCCAGGGATCTTTGCATAGGAAATATCCTATACCAGGATATATAACAGCAGTGAAGCAAACCAGAAGACTCTTTTACATAATAAGATGCAAAGGTTTTGTAGTGAGGTATCTTGTCATATGAAATACATTTGTGTATTCCATAAAAGTCTGTCACATTAAAAATTCTCACTACCAGAAGAATCAATAGCTGGAATCCTCAGAGAGATCAAGATGAGGTAGAAATCCATCTCCAAGTTTTGGTTTGTTTTTTAGTCTAAATATTTCAGCTTCTTTCTCCAATCTCCAATTTAGTCTTTCAGTACTAAGGAATGAAAGCTTTCATTCTCTGCTAGCAAGCAAGAATCCTAACAAAGATTAGCCAAAAATCCTGACAAGCTATTTTTAATGAAAACATTTAATAAAGGAACGTATTCCTGAAGTAAACATGGACAGGAAAGGCAGAAAGGGAGACTGACAGGCAGGGAGACAAACGCTTCTTCTTCGCAAAGAAGCTTTTGAAACATCTGGAATGCTGCAGTGAAAGGTTATTTACCAGGAACGTCAGCCAGTCCCAGTGCAGATGGTTCTCATTAGTCTGAGATCAAGAGACCAGCAAGGCTAAAAATATGTGTTTGCTTTTTTAGTAACTGGACTTCGTTTTTTGTACTTTAAAAATAATAATCACTCTTACGCAACTTTTGTAACTTAGAAATATTTTCTTGGAATATTGTTTGGCATGCTGGTTGGGATGCAGGCTCTATGCCATTGCTATTACTCACACAGCCTTTCCCCCTGCGGATTTTGTGATGTATCTTTTACTTAGAAGCAGGAGGATGGCACATTACACTGAAACCGATGACTTTTGTTTATAAAGTGTCAGTGACAAAATAGCTGACTTTCTGCTCCAGGCCAGCCCCTTGCCTGGTGTAAATGTTTGCAGTTTCCCTGGAGTCCATTGGAGTATTGTACTGAGCCACTGTGGGGGCCACAGAGCCACTGCTCCCAGGCAGATCAGCAACACATGCCATGCCAAGCACTACACCTGGGAAAGGCTGGGAGTGGAGTGCTCATAGTCTTCCTGGGAATCTATTTGGAAATAGTAGATTAGACTCAATGGAAAAACATGGAGTTACATCAGGCAGGAGCCTGGCTCAGTGAGGAGAGCAGGCAACTGTGTGAACAGATCCTCACTTCTGCAGCTAAGGGAAGATGAGAGGTTCTGATTTCTGTTTATGAAGCTCATGGTCAACTCCCCAGAAATTCACATGCCTTGGAGGCATTTGGAACTTGAGTAAGATAAGCACATCTAGCATTACTCATCATAACACATTTTATATTGAAAGCGCTGTTGTTCAGCCAGCAGAGTACAGGGAGAGAAAATGTTTTTTCACAGGGAATGATTCAAAGGTTCTCATTGGGGTTTCGCAGGTTGAATTCAGATTTTGAAACCAACCAATTTACTTTCTCAGCATGAGTTTATCAGAAGGGAAGGAAAAGGGGAAATGTGGATGTGGTCTAATGAACAATTCTTAACTAAAAGATTTGAGCTCTCAGTAGAAGTAATGAAGAAAATTGTTCACATCTTTGCTATGAACCCCAACTGAAAAACAGGCTTTGGAAGAATGTGGTTGATAAAATGGTCCCCACTGTCATGGGTCTTGCAGTGGTAACCAATTCTAAGCAGAAGAAAGTAACAGATTATTGGAACTTGTTACTAAATACAACATTTTTATTTGAGAAAGAGAATTAAGGAGATACCTGAGCATGCAGCATGAGCAGAGCCTGGCTCTAGGCCTGGGTTTCCTAGCTGTATCCTGTCCTGTCCATGACTGCCAGCAGACCCACAGGACATCGCAACTGTGACCTGACAGCTCAGAAACCTTCTTTGATAAGCTGGCAACTTTCAGTCTGCACAGTGAGGGCAGCTCAAAAAGCATCCCCTGCTGATGGCATTTTTATCTGAGTTCAGATATTACCAGGACCTGTACACATACATGAGCCAGTAAAACATAAATTTTGCCCCAAAAGCCTTGACTTTTAAGCCAGTGTACAATAAGGTAGTGTGACAGCCAGCAAGAAAACTAATCAGATGATTAGATGGGTGCACTCTGTGAGTTAGTTTAGAATAGTTTCCTTTTTTTTTTTGTTGCAAGTACTGACAGAAAAAAATAATGTTTCAAAGGGGGAAACTGTGATTGCTACTCTCTCATTGAATTTCAATATGTGAAAGATGATTTCTCACAGATGCTGGCTCTCTGAGATGGGAGATGGTTTCAGATCTTTCCTCCTGGAGAGGCGATCTACAAAAATGACTCTTTGGGCCTTTATCAGCAGGTTTTGGTTTGTTTTTTTTCCAAGTGGGACAGTAGAAAAAGTGTTACTGGTGTCTTTCTGCCAGTGAAGAAATCTAGTTCAAGTGGGCTGCAATGGGAGCAAGGAAGCCTCTTGTCTCCTTAAGAAAACAGGGCTGAAAGGCAACAAGAAACTGATGCACAGGAAGTTCCACCTGAACATGAGGAAGAACTTCTTTCCTGTGCAGTGACCACACACTGGAATGGATTGACCAGAGATAGTGTGCGGTCTTCCCCACTGGAGATATTCCAGAACTATCTGGATGCAATCCTGTGCCACATGCTCTGGGATGACTCTGCTGGAGCAGGGAGGTGAGACCAGCTGACCCACTGTGGTTCCTTTCAACCTGACCCATCCTGTGATTCTGTGAAAAACCAGAGGCAGCCTCAGAGGGCAGAGCAGGGAAAATTTGCCACTGCCCAGACTGAACCTCTTGTACATAGAGAGTATTGGAGCATGTAGGGATGTCTTATTGCACCTACCAACAGCATCAAATTCACCACAGGAGAAGAATAGCAGCAGATACAAAAAATGTGAAAGTCAGAGTGGCGCAGAATGAGTAAACAAACCCCCAAAGTATTCAGTGACAAATTCCAAGTCCTCTCATCCACAGAGCTATTTCTTTTTGAATCCAACACTAACCATTTCTTGAAATAACATCAGTCCCCATCCAGGGCTGTGCACTGTTCAGCAGGGCTGTCAACTTGGCAAGTGGGCGACCTTCTGTGTAATGTATAATTCAAGTATCCAATACACAAATGATTGCAGCAGAGTCAGAGAACATGCAAATTATGTCCCACATCCTGCTATTAGTCATTCTCTTGGGGGAACTCACCCCTACAAAGCCAGTATCTCAGAACACACTGTATATTTGCTAATCCTCACTTTTTAAGTGTTTCAACAGCAGCAGAAATCTCAGAGCCCTTTTCTAGAAAATATCTGTAACCTAAAACTCCTGCAGTAAAATACTCAGTCCTTTCCCTAAAAATAGCAAATGAATTATCCATATTTCGTTTTACTGCTGCATAACAGTTAGAGGTATTAATTTAAAATATGATAGTAAATTACATAGAATCTTCCATCAAACAGGATCAAAGCACTTTGCATATTAATTACATTTCAAAATAAGACTCTGAGCTAAGCTTTATTATAGGAGATAGTGAGTTCTAGGGATTCATATGGGTGAGAGGAAATCAGGACACCTGGTGATTTACTGTCTGTGACTTGCTACCTAACCTTGTACAAGCCCTTCACATCCTTTGTGCCTCAGTTTCCCTGTCTGTAGGAGACAAATAGTTATATTTAACTTGTTTGCAAAGGCTGAAAAAAAAAAGGCCTCTGGCAAAAACGATGCCTGAGGTTGCAATTACAGTGCCAGAGCCTTACATGTACTATGTGGAGTAGGTGAGGTGACAGACTTATCCAGTGGAGTCCTAAAGCTGCTCTGTCTGCCTGGCAGTTTCCCACTGGGAGAGGGTTACCTTGGAAGCACCATAAGCACTCCTTCCCCCTTCCTCTTTCAAATGCTCCTGGAGACAGAACAGAGACTACCTCAGCAGCCCTCACTATCACAGCCCTGAGCATCTCATGGGCTCGGGAAGCTGCCACTTTCACTGTGACTTTCTAGGATATAACCTGCTGTTTCTATTTGACTGCTCAATGCAGTCTAAGGATGACATTGTCAAGGTTTTCAGGGGCTATCAACAGGAACTGGATAATAAAGCTTCTCTAACATTTCAGTTGAGAGTGATCTAAAGGCTTCATGCATGTGGCCCTGCCAGTTCTCTGTGTGCTCAAGAAACCTTTCCTTCTAGGAGAGACCAAAGGGAAAAATCCTGCTCATTTCTTAGTGTAGCTGGGACAAAGTAACTAATGGGAATGAATTTAGCGTAATTTTCTCGCATTAATGTCATGAAAAGTCATCCCATTTTACAATACCGATAAACAGCAGCTCATGAAAAAAAAAAGAATCAAGAGCAAATGCTTTGGACAAAAGTTATTTTCATTTATGCATCATTTAAATAGGTCATGTAGAATGATAAATGCACCTGTGACTAAACCTGAAAGGCTCCATGTCACGAGACCAATGATAAAACCATGAAAATCAGCAACAATAAATCAGTGAGAGAGGATGGGCCCAAAGAGCATTTACTCCCTCATTATCAAATATGTGAAGAATAACCAAAACAAACATTTAGTCCAACCTCAGGTGTGTATGTGATTAGATAGGAGTGTGCAGAAATATATTGCGATCCCAAATTATGACAAATACCAACTTCCATTTGGACTTCAGCAAATAAAGAGAGGTTTTTGAGTGATAACTTGAGTGCACTGAGGTGGGCTGGACTTTGTTTGCACTCACACAGCAGGGTCATAAGTCTGTGTGTTGCAGGGAGGTCTGTCCTGCTATTGCCAAAGCCTATTTATCTTGCTTAATCATTTATTGGAATTAAACCTAGTGTTCCCTGAAACAGCAAAGAAGGTGCTCCTATAGACAGGTCAGTGCACTGGGATGGTTTTTGTTCTCTTAGAAAGTAGAGTGGCCTGTACGGCACCTGGGAGGAAGGGGAGCACAGCTTGTCCCATTTTACTGGGAGAAAGTCAGTGAGTGGCAGCTGAAAAACTGGAGGGGAGAGCAGTGCTCTGGGATGAGACTAAACCTTTTGCAACCAAACCAGCACTCCCCAAAAGGCTGCCCTTCCTCTTTTCTACCTGGCATTGCCAGCAACAGGCCAAGAGAAAAGCCACAAACGTCACAGTGGCCTTGCTTCAGTTCCGTTTGGCAATTGGCAGAGAGTCCCTTCCCCAGACAATGATGGTGCAGTTTGGGGCAGGTGCTTTCTGCAGTTTTCATGAAGAATCCCTTGATTAAGTGCTCTTGCAGTTCCCACTGAAAGCAAACAGATCCATTCAGAGACCCTCATCTACTCCTAGGAGGATGTGACAGGGACCTCTCCCCAGCTCGTCTCATCCTCACGCAAACAAGGCACAGCATGACAAGAAAAACGAAAGGCCTGGAGGCTTCTGGGTTGCCACTGTCAGCACCTGACAGAGTTGTTCTGAGATTTGGCTTGCTAATATCTGAGAAGTTGAGATGAGAATGATTATGGAAATCAGAGACAGGAGTCTGGGACAAATGCTCCTGGATTGCTTCTTACAGTGTATGTTCTCATCTGCAGTCCTTTGTAATTGCAAAAAATGGTGCCTTGCAGATACCTTGAGGAGACTGGAGACAGACAGATGCATCTCATCATCAGGAAGTCTGTCTTGATAGTCAGCCAAGATCCAAGGGGAGCGTGCATTATTTACTATTATCATCATCATCATCATCATTATCATCATCATCATCATCATCATCATCATCATCATCATCATCATCATCATCACTGCCACTAACCTCATTTCCCTAGAGATTTGACTCCAGTATAAATGCATGAAGCCCTATCCTGGCATTCATGATGTTTTTGTTAACCATACTGTCATACAAGCCCCCTCAGGCTTCTCATGGAACTTTCTGCCTAAGGAATGGGTCACACACAGCCTGAAGCCCTCTGAACCCTGCCTTTTTTTATTGCAAACTGTACTTGAAAGCCATGTGACAGGAAAGCAAAAAAAATGGATGTACTGTGAAATGCCTGCAGGGACTGCCTGGCTACATGGCTCCCCACAGACATTGACTTCAGTGGAGAAAAGCAGGACAGCAGAAAATCAATAGCAACAAGGAAAAATTGTTTATTTGTGCCAAGACGGAATTATGAACCCCAAGATTTTTGCATATTGCATGTGCAGGAACATGATGTCAACACCTCCGTGCTGCAACAGGAAACAAAAGATAAGACCTGGTGAAGCATCAGCTTTTCCTGAGCACTGACCTGTCACTAAGTGTTTATGTTATGCTTTACAAAGCCAAGGTTACCAATAAAAATAATCTTTTTGGTGACTTCAGCCTTACTTTTATTTTACAAACCACTTTAAGCAATTCCCAATGCATCTTTTATTTTTAAATACTTGCCTAATTTTTAACATGTATACAAATGCTACACCATCTGCAGTTTAGGATGTACAGTCACAACGTAGACCCTCTTGACTGGATGACAAAGAGAAATGAAAAATAAAATGAAAAATGATGTGCTAGTCATAATTAGCAGGCATTGCAGAATACATTTCTGGAGAAGCTATTTGTCCTAAAGATTCATATGCCTGCTTTATAATTGCCAGATGACTATGCAAATATTAGCAGTGACATGACAACAAATGACATTCCCACACACATGGAAATGAAGCAGAATGTAAATTTACAAACCCCTCATTTTCATTATTCATCTAAGCCTAATCACAAACACTGGGAATTATCACTTTAAAATCCAGTGAGTGCTTATTTATTGAACTGAAAATCAGGGGGCTGTTTCCCTCCTCTGACAGCACACTGAATTTAGCACACACACTCCTGGTGTGCTCTCGAAACGGACCATTTGAATTTCTGGGGCACTGATGCTTGACAGGCCTGAGAGTGATGCTCCATGAGAAGCACTGCTCCTGAAAGGAACAGAAGCCAGCACAATGGAGCCACTGATTAAGGAGAACAATCATGGAGGATTTCCTATTATGTCGAGCTCCAGAAGGAAACAGTAAGCAACGCAAAGGAAATGAGTGCATTCGCTCAAAATGAAAAGGTCAGCCAGCCACAAATTTTCAGCTTTGATATACATGTAACATTTCAACTCCCATTTTTATCACAAATTATAGCTTCCCGAGGTCCTCAGGAAGTTGACAGAGAGATTGTAAGGTTATTGGGTGGTGTGAGAACGGAACTAAGTATGATTTACAAACTTGCCATTGCAGCATATCCACTTCTGTGTAGTGAAGAATAAAGCAAACACCCTGACAGTATCCCTTTTGCATCTTCATCACACAGTTTTAAATAACAGCTCCTGTCAGTAGCAGAGAGATTCAGAACTTCCCCCTCAAAGCCCCCTGCAAAGCCAGTTTAACAGAATACAACCTGGACAGGGAAAAGCTGAGACCCTCCTGTGAAGTGCAGCTCTACACAGATTCTGCCAGATGCTCATTCACATCGACATCACTCAAAGTTAAACAGCAGTGACTGTAAATACAGCAAAATCTTTGATGCAAAATATTGTTACATTGGGAAAAAATCCCCATATAGAACTCCTGGGTTCCATCCACAGTATTTGCATTGCCTCCCTATCACAACTTAATCTCCCCCATCCTTAACTCGCTTGTTTATAACATTGAAAAAAATAATATTTAGCTTTCTGTTGTGGGCCATCTTAAGAAGTGGTGAATCTTCAGTGCCTGTGTGAAAGAGAACCAAATTAGTATTGCCTGAACAAATGAACTATTTGTATTAATGAAATAGTACCAATGGGATTCATATTATTTCATTTATGTCCTAGCTTTCTCAGCTTTTGCAGAATGCTAAAAATCAACTCTAAACTCCTTGTGTCAGGTGAAAACTGATGCTGAACATGTCATGATGCAGGTGTAAGGGAGTTTTATGGGTTTTTAGCTAAGGGAGCACACATAGTGAAGCCATAACACTGCTGAAGTTAATGGGAATACTCATAGTATATAATACAAAACAACTCCTTGTACAGCATCTCAAGAGCCTCACTGAGGCATAACTAAAATATCAAATCAAAAAGACTTCCAAACACTTCCTCAAGACAAGACTGGTAGGACAAAATTTCAGTCTACGGTACTTGAATGTATAATGAAAAATCCATTAGTGACTCACTTTTTCTAAGGATAGAAGGCAGCATACCTTATGAGTCAGCTTTCTGCTGAGAAAAAAGTCCTACCTTCAATGGAGCAGGAGCTACACTGTTGAAAAGAGCTCAATTATTAGCCATTACACGGTGGGACAGAGTGGGGAACAGGTAATGAAAAGAGCAAAAATACATGAAGGACTTAGCTCATGGAGGAGCTCTTAGCATCACAAGGCTGACCTTTAAATTCAGTGAAAAATTAGAGTTGAATCAATTCATCACCTGTCTGGAAAATTTACTGCAATTTCTCTGAAAGTCAAAGCACAGCACTGATGCTGTAGTTGCAATTCTAACAAGAGCAGGGTTAAAATAGGTAGGACTGCTTGCCACAGGTAGACGTCTGAATCAATTGGAAAAGGGATAAAAAAGGAAACAAAGGTAATAAACCCAATACACTGAACATACTAATTATCAAATTAGGATGAGTGCAAGGGATGTGAAATATTTGCTATAGTGTATGAGTCAGATAATATCTACAGATAAAGAAACAGAATCTAATACAAGAGAAAACGTGCTGAATACTGACAAAAAAAAGTTATATGGGCTCTGAAATGATTTGAGGGAAGTTACCTGCATCTCCCTGAAGAGAACTGCATGTAGTAAATGAAGGAAGTCACTCTTCTCTGAGATATGGGCTAGCAAGGTACACTTTTTTCATCTTCCACTTCAGCTCCCAAGTCCTTACTCAAGCAAAACTCCCACTGGAGTCAATTAAATCTTCTTACTAATTTGGAACAACATAACTAAGGGAAGAGAAATCCTTTCAAGTTTGCAAGCTTTTTCACACCTTTTGGCTCCCTGAAGTCATCTTCAGCAGTCAGACTATGCTTTATCTGCTCACCATACACATACACATGAGTCATGGCACCCTAGAAATAAAACAGCTAAAGAGGTCAACATTTTGGAGGTTGGCATTCTCTCTCAGATTAGTTTTACACTAGATTAATTCCATTGTCTTCAGTAAACTTCAGCGTGATTTTTGCACGGGTGAGTCAGAGCGTTTGGCCCTCCACCTGAAATAATATTATCTGTGACTCTGGAGATGCACAATTCAACTGAGCTGCTTTTTCACGCTTCCACTCCTCCTCAGGGCTTCTGCCTGGGACATGCTGCCTACACAAGGCTGTTAGGACAGAGAATGCAGCATTATGCCACTTGGCAACAGGATTTTTTCTCATGCTTTGGATAAGCTAAATTAGTTTCTTAGCTATATCAGAGATGACCCATAAATCTTACTAAGATGCTAAAACTGACTGATTTCCAGTGAGAGAATTCTCTGTCTAAATTCAATACTTCCCCTTATCTTGCTCCCCCTTACAGTTTACAATCAGTGGCTCAATCATTTTTGCCATAAACAGGAAAATGCAACAGAAAATTTTTTCCAGGCATTGCTGCTGGGAAGGAATCTTCTGTTTCAGGGGCTCACTACCAGCTTTGAACTTTTGCCCTCTCTGGGGTAACCACAGTTACTTTACCCCTTTTCCCTGCCCTGCCTCGCAGTCAAAGGGGACATGGGAACGCAATGTCACTGACGTGAACTTTACGTGGCCCCACTGGTACACGGGACTCAATGCAAGAGGTTCCTCATTTACATAAAGCTCCAGTCATGACTCATCTCTATCTTCTACAGCTCCAGCTTGTCACTGTGACGAGTCTCCGGATGGCAAGTGAACGCACTGTGTCGTTTGTCATCACACGCTCCCAACGTCGGCTCGGCTGTTCCAGCTCCTGCAGTGGGGAAACAGCAACATGTAAAATGTGCACAGAAAATTTCCCTGCAGTGTGGGAAACTTTCATGTCTGGCTTCTCGTACTTTGTTAATTGTCAAACTCACACTGTCACAAGTCAACATCTCAACTTCAAGCCTTTGCTAACTGTAGTTGAGCGTACATCAAGTGTCCATCAAATCTCTGTCCTCCTGGAGAAAGGTCTTACATTAATTAACATAATGATTTACATAATTTCCCATGCAGAAAACTAAGGCCAGAGGGCTCCCTGGTCAGAACTGCTCAGAAAAATGGCTCAGAGCTGGGAAGAGGACTGAGGGATGTGGTCCTGTACAATAAACCAGTGGTTACTCATCTGAGAACACCTCTCTCCATGTCGGCACAAAAGGCACAAGTCTACAACAGTGGGATTAGATACATGTCTGCTGTAACTCCCCTGGACAAGAGTGGATTTCAATCTTTTTAAGCTTTTAAGTTTTAGGCTTAAGGAGTTAATCTCTCTGGATAGTCTATGTTCTCCATGGAATGAGGTTAGTGCTCTGAATTGCCTCTGGAGGAAACCTTTCCCTGCACATAGGCCTGAGAAGGAATCTAGGAAAATTAGTTTCATCAGGTCAGTATTAACCTTTGTGAATGCCCTTGAAATGAAGTTTTCATTTTCCTGATGCTGTTCACACGACTGTCATTAACAAAAACTGATATGGAAAAAGGACATCAGGGAAATTCCATTGAAATAAATAGAATTGGAAAGTTGTCTCTTTTTATTTTTTTGCATAGGGTTGTTCCCATGATGATTTCAGGGAAGACAGTGTGTGAGTAAGAAGATGAGGAAGGGGCAGGGAAGCACCAAATACTTTCAGTGTACACCCTCAAATACTGAATAAAATCTGAAAATAGTTACAGTAGAATGGAAACATTTGGGACAGAGAATGGAAGAAAGTGAAACGCAAATGATGAGAGACTCATGTTTCAGTGCTGGAAAAATAATGATGAACAGGACACTCATCTTTATATGTTTGTTATACCCATACTATGAAGCCAACCAAAAGGGAAGGGGCTAAATATTGCACCAGTGAACCCAACCCAATATGCCAAGGTTTATTACCTTGGGCTCAATTCTGTGATAACCAAAACCTGTATATATAATTCAGATTGAGTACAGACCAAAGAACTTCCCTGGCCATTATAATTTTGGCAACAAATATCGCAGAATGATGAAATATGAACTTCAAGAGAACAGAATATGGATGTTTTCTAGGCCTTCTTACTCACAGAACCTTGCTGAATGACTGAAAATTGCACATCAGGCAATCACAATCTCCCCAAATCTCTGACATGTTCCCTTCAGCAGCCTCTGACTCCAGAGGTGAAAGGGTACAGACATCTCTACACCATAGGATGCACCATAGCCAAACTACATTAACATATGGCAGCTAAGATTAATGTTTGGAAGTAGCCCAGTCTCTGAGTCAGACTGATCCTTTCCGTTCATAAACTTTAAAGTGCCAGGAAAAAAGTTAAAAAGTCCAATTAAAATAAATCCTGGCTAACTCCAGGCGTATTATCACAGCATGAGGAGGGCAGGATTTTGTTGTTTTTTTCTGCAAGCAGCTCGAGCAAGAAACCTTGAAGTGGCCTCACAGGAGACAGGGTGAAAGGGGTCTTCTTTGGGGAGGGTGAAATCTGGAGACTGCTGGGCCTGGCTTCCTCTGAAGGATGAAGGAGTTTTATTGAAATGTTTATCTGTTGCTTTGTTCAAGTCATTTGGTTTAGTGATTTCTGATTTTGCACACTGTAATTCGAAATGGACCTTTCTCTTGAGCTTAATTTGTGATAGCTCAACTCCCCTGGTACATCTCCTCTTTGCTTCTGCCATAAGCTGAAACTTATCCTCACATCTAAGTTCCTGCATAAGCCTGCCTAGTACCTTCTCTCATTTGTTCCCAGTTCCCTAAATCATACCCTGCCAATGACACTTTGAAATTGCAGAGTCCATGGGATCCTGGTGAAACCAACACAAGGCTAGAGACAATGATTTCTAGCTTAATTCATTAGATGGTTAATAAAAACGCTTTATAGAAGATTTTGTGTAGCCACGCCCTGATTTCTGCAGCAGATTTTTTCACACTGACAAAACCTCCCCAATCCACTGACCATCACAGGCACTGCCAAGAGACCAAGTAAGAATGAGGAAAACACAAGTCCCATTTGCAAAAGAGGCAGCAATTAAAAAACCATATCCTCGCGATGAAAAAGATGAAAAAATAGGTATGTACCTCCTGTCTGTAATGTCCCACTGGGTTTACTCAGCTCCCTGAACACCACAGGGTATCTGGAGGAAACCACTGAGAATGCTGATATGGCAGCACAGAGGACATGCCAAAAGTAAGTCAGTGAAGTGCTACTCGACATCTTTCACACATGGCTGGCTCCAGTGGGTCCAGCGATGGGTTAGAACCTGCTCAGCCACAGCAGCACAACTGGCTGCCCCCAGTGCATGGCAGGATCTAGCAAGTCTTCCAACATAGCTTCCATTGCCTTATTTGAAAAATTCCTCCTTGTCAAGCTTTTGTTTTGGTTAACTTGTTTACTGCCTGAGGGCCTTTGTGATGACCCAGTGCTGCTGTGCCCTCACATACTCATTGCCTTGTAAAACGCTGGTTTCCATGGATTGCTGGCCACAGGATAGCATTCCCTTGTGCTAGACAGAGACCTGAGCACAGCCTAACTATTTGGGTGTCTGAGCTGGCTTCCACAGCTCATACCTAAAGAAGCCACCCATGCTGAGAAGGTCAGCCTTGATGCAACCAGCCAGGCACAGCATCCCCAGTTCCTGCTGAGCTTGTGCACTGAGTGCCCACAGAGACCGTGCCAGTGCAGCGTCTCTGGGAGAGATCCAAAATAGCACTCAGGCACCAAAGTGGAACTTCTGCAGACTGCTGGCGCCTGTACTCATGAGAGCAACCCAGGAAAGCTCTGCCTCCCCTCCTCAGCTACGTCAGATGCTGTAAGTGCCTACAGCTTCTGGGGAAAGCTTCCTTAGGCGCCACAAGGTCTGGTGCCTTTTTGTGCCCAGCTGCTCTGGGTGGGCTGAATTCTGTCATCTACTTCTTCTTGCCTAAGTCCATACAGAAATCATGTGGGGGGTTTTGCCATGAAAGTCCTAAAGACCAAATTTCCTAGGCATGCTGTATGGGACAGAAGGGAATTTAGGAGTACATAGAGGTATTTAGCATCAGTGAGTCATGAACCCCTACACCAGGATCAGGGAACTGTCAGTATCATCACTGTTTCCCAGCTAAAAACCCTAACTAGTCACTCTATTTTGACACCAGAAATCTTGTGCTCCTGGTTACACCGTGGCTCAGCTTTCAGAAGCTGGGCAGAGTACATTTTTCTCCCTTATTCACATGCCCTCAGGTTTCTCAGGGCACTCCCTGTTCAAAGGTCCAGAACTGGCTTCCAGGGCAGCACTTGGTGAGTATTTAAAGCAGAGGGGTGGCTCATCTGCCAGGCATATTTTCACAGACAAGACTAACTTAGATGTCAATGCCAAATGTGTTACTTAAACCCATAAGCAAACACTTTTTTGGTCCTCTATGAGTTTCACAGTGAGATATTCAGAGGTTCCTTTCTCCTGAGCATTTTCTACAGTGTACAGGCTACGTGCACTCAAAACCTGAGGGTCAGAGCTATTCCTCTCCAGTGTACAGGGAATTTTAGGCATTTAACTCACTTGAGAGCATTGTCCCTTTGAGAATCAGATTCTAATCCTCAACTCTCCCTTGCTGCTAATCTTAAATCTCTTTGAGATCTGGCCCTCAGTGTTCAAAGTCCTCTATCACAGGACTTCACCCTAGTTAACTGTTAACTTGCATTTGGCCATGACCTTTGGTCAGGTGTTTGCAGTTTCCTGAACTACACAGAACACTCACCGATATAGGATGCTAGGAAAGCATGAGGTAAGCCTGAGACAGGAGCTGAAACTTCCCTGTGGAGTTCCTTTCCATAGTGGAAAAAGAAATCAAACACAAAATTGTTCTGCTTGCTGTGACTTTCCCATAGCAAATTCCTTGCATCCAAATGGTGCCATAAAAAAACAGTTGAAAACAGACAAAGAAAAATGGCATTAAGACAAGGGTAAATTTTCTAGGGGTTTTAAGAGTGGCAGATTCCCCTTAGCATTGCCCAACAATGTACTTGCTCACTGTACGGGACAAGGAAGAGGCCATGTGGTTGCACAGACCTCCTTCTTCATACTCAAACGTACACATGGCAGCTGTATACAGTCCTGTGATCTATCAAATAATTAGATTATTTCTTCTGCCTAATAATATTTAGATTATTTCTTCTGTTCAATTGAACATGGAGAAGAGAGGTTGTTGTTATGTCTTCTTAAGAAAAAAGCTCAGCCACTCAATGAAGAAGGAACTTACACAGTAAATTGAGTAGATGTGAATTTAGTCTATTCTATTTTTTAAATCTGATCTCCCAAAAATAGCATAACTTATGTGATAATGATAAATACTTACTACACTTAAAGACTTAAGTTCTTTAAAGCAACTCTTCAAGCTTGCTTTTTTGTTCTCTGGAATTTGAAAAGTACTGCCAACATGTAGCTTACCAAAATCCTAAGAGGAAGGGCTGAGCTTTCATCACTGATTATACTTAGCACAGCACTTGTATTTGAATTCTTCACCTCCATGCGCATCCTGTTCCTTCAGAAAGATTTCCTCACACACTGTTATTTATATTTTTAAAATGCCTTATAACATTTTCTCTTCATTCTCTACAGTGTTTTTTCCTTTTCCTGAATGGCAGTTGTGTTCAATGCCCCATGCAGCCAGAGACACGCCCTGCAGAACACAACACATAATCAAGCACACACGCCCTGCAGAGCAATGCGCTCACTCCAATTCCCAGCCCACCCCAACACAAGCGCTACAAGCATATCCTGTGAATAAAAGCACAGGGGGAAATGTCCTGGGGTGGGCCCTGCCACACAGCATCCCCCCAAAAAAGCTGCAGTTCAACTGAGAGCAAACACAGCAGAAGTACAAGTGAATAAGCACTGCACCTTCTGTAACAGTCACTGCACATTCCCAATTGATGAACAAAGTCTAATTGACCTAAATGATGACTGTATGTACCCAGCTTTACCTTTAGCAAACAACGCTGCTCATGACCCAGTCACAGCACAGTTTTCAATGCAAGAGACGCAGCATGAGCCAGAGGCTAAAATAAAACTCAGCTGTGTGTAAGGAATCACAAACAAAACAAAAGAGGAAACATGTATGAGTGTTACAGGATATTATATTATCCAAAGCCACACTGAGCAGGTAAGGATCAAAGTTATACTTTTCTGAGAAAGACAAAGCTTTGAGATTATACAATAATAGATACACAAAATTCATAGAGTCATAGAATCAGAAAATATCCTAAACTGGAAGGGATGTACAAGGAGCTTCCAAGTCCAACCTCTGGCCCTGCACAGGACATCCCAACAATCCCACCATGTGCCTGAGAGCATTATCCAAATGCCCCTCCAGCAATGGCAGCCCTGGGAAGGCTGTTCAGTACCCAACCACTCTCTGGGGGAAGAACCTTTTCCTGATATCCAACTTAACCCTCCCCTGACACAGCTCCAGCCATCCCCTGGATCCTGTCACTGGTCACAGAGAGTAGAGTTTGATGTTGCCCTTACACTGCCCTTCGTGAGGAAGTTGTAGACAAATATGAGGTCTCCCCTCAAGTCTCCTTTTCTCCAGGATGAATTATCAATGATTAATATAAACTCTATAAGTTAATATTAACTCTATTAATGTGAAGTTAAAACTAAATAATGTATACTGTAGAAACTTAGAATATCTTAGAAACCTGAAGATGAATCATTTTACCTGTATAAACAAATTTATAACATAAACATATAGGAAGATGATTCAAACAAAGCACTTTTTGGCCACTTGTTTTTATAGTAAGGAGGTATCAGCTTTGCTGTTGTGAGGCATTAGTTAGGAATCCAGATAAAGTCATCCATGATCTGATTTATCTATAGGAAAGTGAACTGGAATGAGGAAAATATTATCTTTTTTGCATGAATTATGAACACAGAATTATGAATGAAGGGATTTGTTTGCTAATTATAGAGCTGAAGCTGATCTTACTCTGTAGTCTTTAAGTGAGTCAATTCATCCCCTTGTTTCGGTTTCTTCATTGTTAATGAGTTCTGAAAATACTGCCCTACTGATTTCAGAGTAGCAGTTTGGCTCATTTAATGATCCTAATGCAATTTAAAGAGAAACTATAGTTTTAGGTCTACTGCTCTCCGGAAAACGTTGGTGTTTGCTCACATGAAAAAGAAAGTTAACTTTTAAATCAGTTGTCAGAATCAGTTTACTCATTGCAGTTCTAATGATTTGACAACCACCTCAAATAAACCCCTTGCTTTTGGTTCCCTTTCTAACACACAACATGAGCTAAGCTGCCGCACCCAGCTGGACTGCCGACAAATTCCTGTTCTTATCTCAAGCTCGAGAGAAACCTTATGTAATTAAACAATATTGTGACGAGGGTCTTATCTCAGGGCATTAACTTCTTCTTCCCTTGGCAAGGATGTAAGTGAGCTGGACCCAACTGGAAAGTGGCTGTGAGCCCATTGCTTTCTTCAGACTTTGACCTTTTAGTGAAAAATAAAATGTCCACAATGTGAGCTCTTGCTGTGTTGTGCTCAGAAGACTCAAACATGCACGAGGCAGAACTCTTCAAGGCCACCTCCAGATCCGTCTGCTGTACAAGTGAAGAGGTTTTGTAAACCCTTCAACACTCTCTTGGCTCCTGAGAGTTGATGTCTTTGCACAGGACAGTTAATACCAGCTAATGATGTCGGGGCCTTGCCAGAAGTTCAATGAGCACTCAGTTGTGTAACTCTAACTTGATAGGCACTGTTTGTTTTGGTTTTTTCCACCACAGATAGTACCCGCTGGCTATGCCAATGCAATTGGTTGACCTCATGAGAAATGAGAATTGTCTCATTAATTTTAGTGGGTTGTCCAGTTTTGGAGCACAATGCAAAGTGCTGCAGGATTAATGGCTGATCTGTGAGCAATCTGCTGAATATGCTTGCACAATGCATATGGACAATTTAGGTGTCTGAGATAAAATAAAAAGAGAATTAGCTATTTTTATCTATTCCCTGGGGGCTTCTGAGTGGTTATACCGTGTTATCTCATACTAGTGATTCCTCCAGTTTAGTTTTTAATATTCCCAGCAGGAGTTATTATCTCTTCCTTTGAAAGACTATGGCATTGATTAACAACTCTGACTCTTTGGCAGTTTTTCTCTGCTTGTTTTGATCTGAATTTCCTTTTTTATCCAGGTATGTGCCTAGTTTCTGGGTGAAACTGAAAAATGGAAAGATGTGCATCTCTAAGTAAAGAGACAGCAGAAGGAAGAGGAAGAAAGCTGCAGAATCAATTAGAAATGCAGCATGTTGCACACAGCACATTTAGATTGCTGTCATTTCCCTCTGTCTTTTGTCAGGCTTTTAGACTTAAAAAGCAAGAGTAGCTGTATTTTGTTCCTGCACTGCAATCTAACATGCACTGTATGTGAGTGACAGCAATTCTGAATACAGCATGGTCACATTACCTGCAGAAAAAGTCCCCAATGGATGCTATTAGCTGGCAACACTGTTATGGGAAGGCCCTGGGGCGATGCATGAAGCATTGCAGGATTAGCCACGTGCATTGCACTGAACCTGGCAGGGATGCAAGAAAAAAGCATTCAGACAAAATGGCAGGACTGAGATTTCTCACCTAATAAATGGGGAGCTTTTTCTTATTTTAATCCCATGCATCCAATAAAATTGCAAAAAAGATTTTCAACAGCAAGTGAGAGCCATGCTGGCATCAAAGGAGCTCATAGAATCATAGAATGGTCTGGATTAGAAAGGACCTTAAAGACTACCTTGTTCCACCCCCCTGCCATGGGCAGGGGCACCTTCCACTAGACCAGGATGGTCCAAGCTCTGTCCCACATGGTCTTTAACACTTCCAGGGATGAGGCAGCCACAGCTTTTCTGGGCAACCTGTGCCAGGGTCTCACCACACTCACAGGAAAGAATTTCTTCCTAACATCTAATCTAGACCTCCTCTGTCACTTTGAAGCCATTCCCCCTTGTCCTGTCACTACAGGCTCTTGTAAATAGTCTCCCACCCTCTGCTGGGAAGGACACATGCAGAGGTGCAGGGATGGGTGTTCTTCCTTCCTTCATGGGCACTTGGAAGTGTGAGACTCTTCCCCTGCCTGTCACCGTGGCTTGACTCTGTCTCCAGACACAAACACAGGCTGTTATTACTGCGATGCTGAGGATGCAAAATACACTTGACAAAGCCTGAAACTCCGCATCCATGAGTGGCCACACTCCAGCCTGGGGGCCAGGGCAGTCCTGCTGGGCTGGTGGCCGCAGCCGAGTCTGCAGGCAGGGCGGGAGGGCTGCCAGGAGCCCAGTGACTGCGGGCAATGGCTGTGGACAGCAGGCACACTGAGTTGAGCCTGCTCCACCTGTGGGGGAACAGGTGCTGCACCTGTACAGGTGCTGAGGTCTGTGGGCACCGACAGGGCCCTTGGGATGCAGCAAGGGGACAGTGGGGCTGGCAAGGCATCCCGGGGGGCTCCCTATACTAAGCACTTCCCCCTGGCTTGGGCACTGGTGAGGCCACACCTCGAGTGGTGTGTCCAGTTCTGGGTCCCTCATTGCAAGGGAGACATTGAGGTGTTTGAGCATGTCCGGGAAAGGGCAATGGAGTTGGGGAAGCGTCTGGAGAGTCAGTCCTGTGAGAAGCATCTGAGGGAGCTGAGGGTGCTAAGCCTAGAGAAGAAGGGGCTCAGTGGAGACCTTCTCACTCTCTACAACTCTACAGGATAGGGGAGCCAAGTAGGGGTGGGGGAACAAGTGACAGGAGATGAAATGTCTCAAGTTGTGCTGGGAGATGTTCAGGCTGGACATCAGGAATAATTTTTTCACAGAAAGGGTTGTCAAGCATTGGCAGAGGCTGCCCAGGGAGGTGGAGTCCCCATCCCTGGAGGTGTTCAAGGAGTGACTGGACATGGCACTCAATGCTCTGGTCTGGTTGACAAGGTGGTGATGGGTCACAGGTTCGACTTGCTGAACTCAGAGGTCTTTTCCAAACTCAGCAATTTTGTGATTCTGTGATTTAATGCACAGGTTGGACCCGATGCCTCGGAGGTTTTTTCCAACCCAAACGACCCCGTGATTTCGCGCTGGCAGCGCCCGCAGGGCTGAGCAGGGCGCTCCGAGCCGCGGGCACGGCGGGGACCCCGCGAACTGCGGCGACCGCGGGCTGGGATCGGCTGCGGGCTGGGATCGGCCGCACCCCGCATCCCGCATCCCGCACCCCCCATCCCGCATCCGCACCCCCCGTCCCGCATCCCGCACCCCGCATCCCGCATTCCCCATCCCGCCGCTCCCGTAACCCGGCGGCGGAAGCCCAGCCCGGCCCGGCCGCCCAATGGGCTGGTGCAGCGCCGCGCCGGGGCCGGGGCCGGCCCCCGTCACTTCCTGGCCCTGCGGCGGCGGCGGCGGCGAGGCGAGAGCCGGGGCCGGGGGCGGCGGCGCCCGCAGCCCGCCCGCCACCAACATGCCCTTTGACTTCAGGAGGTGAGTCGCGACAGAGCCCGCCCGCCCCGCGGGCACCGGCCCGCCCGCCCCCGCCGCTCCCCGCCCGGTGGAGAGGGAGGGATGCGCGGATGCATGGATGGGTGGATGGATACATGGATGGGTGGATGCATGGATGAATGAAGCAGGTGTGGGCAGGGGAGGCTCCGTCCAACGAGCGGCTGTTGATCCACAAGAAGGTTGTGCAAGGCCGGAGGAGGGGTGTGGAGTTTGGGGCTCCCCGGGCAGGACCTTAGGGGGTGATGAATGTGCGTGTCCCACGGGGCGCTGCAGTGGGTGTCGGGGTGAAATGCAGGGACCCTTCTCCTGCCGCGCATCCTTGGGGTCCCATGGTAGCTTTGCGGGGTCACGGTGGGGCTCCCACAGCATCTTTAGAGGATCACGATGGAGGTCCCACAACAGCTTTAGTGGGTCATGGTGGAGGTCACACAGTAGCTTTAGGAGGTAATTTCTTATTGTGGGGCTCCCACAGGACCTTTCTGAGGTCACAGTAGGGGACCCACTGCAGCTTTAGGGGGTCATTCTGTATCATGAAGTTTCCACTGTGTGTGGAAAGTAGCACCATGTGCCTGATGGCTGGAACCAGCATTGGCGCCTCCACCTTTGGTTTTGGCATCTTGAGTAGGTGAGTTGTAGGATTTGGCTTTTCGATGGGGCTGCTGCATCCCCTGGATCATTGCAGGTAGTGTCAGGTACCAAAGCAGAAGTGAAACAGACACCTCTGACTTAAATTGAGCTGAAATAGCAACTGCGGGGTCATTTTCTTTTCGAGCAGTTCTTGAACCAACAATCTGTAACTTTCCAAGTTCAGAGGTGCCATGGGGAAGATGCACAGATGAGTTTTCTGATGTAGATTTTAATAGAGCATTAGTATTACAAAAAAACCCAAACATGCATCTTTGGGAATATACAGTTGTTGCCTACAGTCCTTTCCATGTAGGATCATCATGACCCGTACATGTGATCCCTTTGAGATGGCAGGGGGAAATGGTGATTATGCAGGTTTTTAGTTCTCCCAAATGAAAGCTGTGTGTTTTATTTTTGCTGTAATTCTAAACCAGGCCTCTCATTTATACAGGCTGACAGGATCTTGTGTGATCCATGGGGCACTGTTGAACATGGAGGCAGTTGCTTCTGAATGAGAACTTGTTGAAGCTGGAAACAGCATCTGCTGGATCATGTGGGATCTGGGGCCCAGAGCCTCGTTTCTGCTTTTGTTTAAAATTTGATAGAAAAGTTCTACTCAGCTTTGGAGACATTCTGCCAGCTGCGGATCCTATTGCCATCTGTTTTCAGACTTGTAAAATACATGAACTATAAGGGATCCTGGGTTGTGGCTGTCACTTCGTAATAGCACATAAAGCAAATGTTACTTCTGATGTCTTTGAAAATGTAATTTTTGTTGGGTCTCAGAATATGCATGTGGAAACACTGGCTCACCGAGAGCATAATCATCTTAAGAGACAGCACTAGTGCTTCACTTTGGAATGGAACAAAGACATTAAGTAAAGGCTAAATTGTAGGGTTTGTTTTAATGAGTTACAAAAACAGAGGCATGGTTGAGATCTGCATTTTAAAGATTCACAATTGCAACTAACTTCTTTGTCATTCAGATTGGAGGATTAGAAACAGACACTTCAAAGCTCTTTCTCAAATAACGTAAGCTTGCTGAAGAGTTCAGCTATTCTGCAAAGATGAATTTTTAAAAGGCTGTCATTGATAACAGGAATTTTATATTTAAAGTACAGAGAAACTAATGTCACATGCAACAAACCACTTTCCTGTTTTAGAAGCATGAACAGAGTTCAGGACCAAAATGTTGTAAAGGTTAGAGCCCTTTTTAGCTGTTGTGGGTTTCGTTCATTGTGGAGTCAGTGGAACAAAATCTGCTGAGGCTGGAAAATTTTACTGTTGTAGGTGAAGTGTGATGTGTATGTTTAAAAAAAAAAGCACAGGTACTTCCTGTCAACTCTGTAATGTACAGTACAGTGCTCTTAGAGAAATAAGGTTACCACCTTGGGTGAATTTCTGAATGAAGAGGTGATGCTTTTCATTATGTGAAATGGAAAGATTTTCTCTCAGAGACTTCAGCTGGATGTTCTCTGCAGGCACAGTTTGGCACCCTGCGTTTAGCACACGCTTTGGAGTGGGTGCTAAGCCTGTGTATGATCAGAGGATTGAATTCTTAAACAACTTGTAGAAGTGCCCCTACACATCTTCTAGAGTCCAAAATCCAGAGGTTCTAAGTGGAAAGGAGTTGTGTTCTTCTGGAGGCCACAGATTTCACAGGTCTGTGTTGCTAATGCAACTGAAGGAGACACTGTCCTTAACTGCTCTGCCAGGGCGTTTAGGAAGGCAAGGTCTGTACTCAGAGCTTCTGTTTTTGATGTTTTAGAGTGGCAGGATATTGACAGCTGACATTAGGTGTGGAGAGGGGCATAGTGGACCAGATACAAGTTTGAGCCTCAAGCTCTATTTCCACACAAAGAGCCCATAATCAAATATGTCCTTATTCTTCACCAACTAAAAGGCAAAGAAAGTCTTTCCATCCATGGGACTAAATCTCCTTTCTCTCCCATAGAATTATGGGTTCATATCTGGCCTTACTGAAGAACCCAAAGTGCTTAAACATCTTTCTTGGAAGTTGTCTCCATCTGTCAGTCTGAGCCGTGTTGGTTCATGTCATGGTTCCATATTGGAAGTAGCTTGTTGGAAGTAGCTTGTTTTGTTACTTGTAATTTTTTATACTATTTTTTTCCCTGTAAGACTTTTGTTTTCTTGACATGTTGGTGGTTCCCTTTGCTAATACCAAATGCGTTTAATTCATAAATAAAACAATAGTTTCACAGTAATGACATGTAAATAATAATCCTTCTGTCTCAAGTATCTTTAGAGTTTTCGTAATACTTAGTACTTACCTAATGCTTTTCATTTTTCAAAGCATTTCATTCACACTAGTCTCTCCAGTCCTGCTGTGATGTTGGTATGGAACCAAGTTTTCAGATTCCAGATTGGAGCCCTCGGTGCACGTCTGTTCTGTGCATGTCACAAGCCACCAGCCCTCCTACAGAGCTCCTAAATCAGTTTGTACTTCTGGAAGGCCTGGTTATTTCCTTTCTATTTTTTAAGCTCATTTGTCTGAAAGAGGCAGACAGATTTTTCCTTGTTTCCCGTCCCCACGTTCCTTAGAACCTGTATCAGCAAAGCAGCTTCCTACCTATTTTCTGAGGGATTTTGAGTTATCTCACTGGAGCTGTAAGGGTATTTCCCACTCAAGCCTTTAACGCTCTGTGTCAGCTGCACACTTGCAGCATCTGAGGTTGGTTAACATCATAATTAGATTAAACTGTAAGCTTGGGTCATCTTGAGTGGTGATTGTGGGCCAGGTTTCTCACATGTTGTGTGATCCAGGTAGCAGGAGGCTGAGCTGATTCTGGGTCTTCAGACTGCTCTGCTGTTGAGAATTACATAAAAATGAGGATGAAAGATGTAAAAATAAGTTACTCCTTTATAATCGATATGGACATGGTAGAAAAATGGCTGCAAGTTCTTTTGACTCTGGTGGCTTTTCTTTGCACCTGCTTATTTGCATGAGTTACTGATGAGTTTGTAAGATACTGAAACTTCTGAACTATTTTGGTAACTTTAGTTGGTTAGGCTGAGAAAAACTAAAATAGACCACTCTGAAATCAAGTTTTTGTTCTAATTCTGGGTAATTCTCAGTTGTGCCCTGGCCATCTGTTTGGCAGAGAGTGGCAAATATCTGTGAGTCCTTATTTTTGTATTTAACTGAGAAATTCACAATTCATTTCCCACAATTAATCACTGTGATGTTTTCATTAAGGATTTTGTTTTGGTTGATTGGTTGGTTTTGGGTTTGTTTTGTTTTTTTCAGTGTGATAACCTGTATGAAGAAACAGTATGTTATACCCAGATTTTGGATGTCATGGGGAAGGAGCCAGGCTTAGAAAGAATTTCAATTCAAATGCTGGTTTAGTGTGGAAGGCAAAGACTCTTATTCCATCTGCACAGTACAATATTCCCTCACTGTCAACTGTTCGTTGGCACATCTATGATAAATCATATTTTAATGTGGGTATTCTGATTCAGATATACAGAACATTTTTATTGTTTTGGGACACAGGCAGGTCTTTGCTTCAGTTCCAGAATGTCTTTTTTTAAATCCATTTGTTCAGTTGTAACTGAAGCTGGCACACTTCCAACCTTATTTTAGGAGAGGGCATATATTTGGTTTTAAATGAGACCTAGGAGTTGTGATGGTGATAGGCAAAGTGATGCTCAGACATCTCACCTGGAACAAGTGTGAAATCAATTCCTGATCAAATTAATGAGGACAAACCAGTAGATTGAAAGTGATTTTGAGTCTGAGGAGAAAAATCTTTTCTGAACCATGCAATCCCATGGACAACTTCTCATTCACTTCTGAGCTTAAGAAAAATAACTTAGTTTAGTCTTCAGGCTTCAGAAAAGAAGAAACAAAGCTGACTTTCATGATCCTATCATTTTCTTTTTGACAGTTTTGTGAGGGTCACAACTGAAAATCTTTCTGTAGCCCCTCAAATCTCCCTTCAGCTTGTCTGGGATTTGTTTGCCTTGTGTTTGAACATTTGCCAGTGGTGACTACGTGATGCCTTGGCACTGCCTAATAGATGTCAAATGTCAGTGTTTGCTCAGGAATTTTTTCATTTTGCAGTGTGAGCCAGTGTTGGATCCTGGTGCTCCGTGCTCGGTGCACCTGCTGGCACCTTCCCAGCACCTCCCTTGAGTGGCTGCATCAACACACACTCCCTCATTTGGCAAAACTACTTGCTGAATTTACTTTAGAGGAGAGGCACCATGAGCTCATTTGTTAGCAGGTGCACCGTGGTGATAGCAGCAGGTAGGTGTGTTCTTGGCTGACACAGAGTGGGGAGGATGAGAGAGAAGAACTAACAGCTCAGACTGGCTGGTGTGGCATCTCCTGATCTGATGGATTGTGCTACTGGTTTGTGCAAGCAGTGGCACATCAGGCAGGGGCTGTGTGTGCCCTGTGCTGAGCTGTGCAGGGTCACTGTCGCAGGCACAGGCATTGCCACTTGTACAATGATTTGGTTCACGGTCTTAAATCCTGTGTGTGGTGGAGCTGGTGGGCAGCACCTCCTAAATCAGTGTCTACACCTGTAATATTGGCTGTAGCACAGCTCTGTGTTGGGTAGTTGCCTTTCTACACTCTGCAGGACCTACATGTCCTCTCTGACTCCTGCAGCAATATCTGAGTTTTCCAAAGTGAATTTCATCCTGAACTGCAGCCACATCTGGAGACCAAGTTCCAGTTCACGTTGTGTAATGTCCCTGGTAAACAACCCTTCCAAGTGGTGTTGCTGCCACCTTACGTAATTACCAAAGTGGTTTTGGTGCCAGGCAGTACCATGACTAACTTTGTTTCAACAATAGCCCTTTGAGGGCACCTGAGAAATTAATTCTGCAGTCACAGCAGTCAGATGGGCAAGCAGAGCTGTACAGACAGAGTCTATTGATGTTTGTGCCACAAATAGCTGATTATACATAGAGTGCACGTATGTAGATACTTCTTCCTAAGTCTCCCTAATGCATCATTTATCCTAAAATATAGTTGGAGTAGAGATTTTTTCCTGAGTAAGTGTGGAAACATTAGTCTATCTTTGTAGGAAAGTTCTGTATTGTTCCTTCTGAGCTTTTTACTGTCCTCCGTTGTTCAGTCCTTGGTGACACAGATGCTTTCTTCATGCCATCATAGTTCATTGCTGTGAAAATGTCTGAATCACACTGTAAACAGAGCTGAAGCAATACCCCCAGCGTGGACTGGGCGGCTGTGGATGTTGTTGAGCTTGTATTTTGAAGAGTGCTTGTGTATTTTTTAGGCATGTAATTCAAATGGTGGAGGTGGTGAGAAAAGAATAGTCTTGCAATGAACGAAGAAATAGTGGAATGGTCTTGTTTTTTTTGTCTTCTATCCAAGCACAAGCCCTGAAGTGTTGTCTAGGTATTCCTGTACAGAGCCAACTGCTCTCAAAATGGAAAATTTGTTCTGCCAAAACATTAACCACAGTCTTGCCACAACCTACAGAATCTGTCTTAAACTGAAATGTTTTGAGTGTTTTAGTAGTAATCATGGCAAGACACACACACAAGACTAGTTTGTGTGACAGTGTGATTTGCTGCATTTGAATTGTGTGTGTTTGGATCTTTGCTTTGCTGTTGGGTTTTTTAAGGATATTTCCAAATCAGATGTATTTAGTTTCATTCAGAAAAGCCAGAAAGATTTGCATTTAATAGAAGAGCCTTCAAAATGCCCTATTAGTGTGTGTAGGTAAGTATTACTGCTGACAGGATTTCAGGAGGTCCTGGCTGCTTAGTGTTTATTTAACAATCATATCCTAAAGCAGATCATTTGGCTTCCAAATTGCTGTCCATCGCCAGTCCCTGTCTGAGCCTCAGTTGCTGATTTGTTTCTAGGGAACCTTCCTGTGCTGGCTCACTCTACAGAGCAGTGGTTGAACAGTTTTCCCTTGGCCTGGTCCAGCATGAGATTGTGAGCCTGGATAATGTCTAGGAGTTTTCCTTATTGATCTAGAGAATTCTCTGCTGTGCAGTAGGATATGGATTGGTCTGTGCACTTTTGAGGGAAGCTTTATGAATATGGAGCCATTTCCTTCACACATCGCTTGCCTTCTTTTTTCCTTCCCCAGATGGCATATTCATGCTCTTTTATATCAATCTCTGGTTTTTGTGCTGAGCAAGTGCAGCTGGGACTTAAAGCAGAAAGTAGCTTCCACAAATCAAATTTGCACATTTCTGATGCTAATTTTATCTTACCAGATCTTCAAAGTGTTCAGCAGTACAAGGCAGTAACAGAGTCTTACTGTTTTGTGATTCCTAGAAGCTGTGGGAAAGACTATGGTACAACTATTTTTTTTCCGTAGCTCTGCCCAGATTATGCTCCAAGTTGTGCATAGGGAATTTGTTGGAAATCACTGTCTGACTCTGAATTTTATTCAGTGTCTGCTGGAGATCAGGATCTGGTTTGTGGGGAGGGCTGAGGAGCTGGCCAGTGAGGGCAGTAGCCTGGCAGTACTGGGAACCAGCAGCTGTGGGCAGTGGGTTGTCAGGCATTGGCAGGGGCTGCCCAGGGAGGTGATGGAGTCCCCATGCCTGGAGGTGTTCAAGGAATGACTGAATGTGGCACTCAGTGCTCTGGTCTGGCTGACAAGGTGGGGATCAGGCACAGGTTGGACTCAATGACCTTGGAGGTCTTTTCCAACCTAAATGATTGTGGGATTCTGTTAATGTGGCAGGAGATAGAGGAATCCTGAGCTAGAAGGTCTCAAACTGGGTAAGGGAAAGATATTCAGGACTAGAGGGGCTCACAAAGGATGGAATGGGTGGCAGTGTGATGGTGGGAAGTGTTGTGATGTGCTGGAAAGCTGCAAGAACAAGAATCTCTGAGTCTTAAGTTTATAGTCCACTTAAGACATTCAAGTATCTGCACAATTAGTTGGTTTTTTTGAGCAGCCGTGTATGTTAATGATCTCTCTGATCTCCAGAATATGCTGCTCCCACTCAGGAGTACAATGGCTCTTGTTCACAGTCCAGAGAAGGGCTGGATCCCTTTGAATACCAGTCTCCTTACTTGAACATTTTTTCTTCATGACACTTTTCTCCTGTTTTGATGAAGCAGAGTATAATTTGTTCACTTTATTAAAAATACATTTCTCTTCCATCCTTCATTTTGGCACCTGCTTCACTGCCTAAAAGGATATAAAATGCTTGCTGGCAAGACTCCACCTTTGAGTATTTGTGATTATACTTTCCTCCTCCTCCAAATTTCATTTGAAATATGTTAGAGCCTAACATTTTATTTGGAAGGGAAAAAAAGTGATGTACCGCTTCCTGTCTTCCATTCTTCAGTGTCAACTAAAGTAGTTGCTCTCCTGGCATATTTCACCAATAGCAATTGCCGTGTGTGTTCCTGGGCAGCAGAGAGCAAGCTTAATATGCACTGAAAGAATAAACCCACAAAATTTAGAACAAGCCTGACAAAAAGGTGTTATGCAGGACAGCACAATGACTGGCAGGAGGGAGGAAACAGGAGAACCAGTTCCTTGGAACGGAATCAATTTAAATCACAGCAGAATATATGAATTTTTTGTACCCTTTTTCAGCAGCTGTTGTGGAGATTCGTAGTTTTATGTCCTTGAACTAAATGGGTTTGTTTTTCTGTCCCTGTGCAAATCCTTTGCCTTACCTAAGTAAGCAGCAGGCCAGATGACATAATGCTGCAGAGGCTGATGCCTCCGATGTTCTCTTAGCCCCTTTCCATGAGTGTCCAGTTACCCAAAGGCTGGATTATATAATTAATGACAGTCCTCCTGGCCTAACCCTGTTTTCTTGTTCTCAGTACTCCTCCTTGTTTCAGAAACTTCCTCTGTTAGTTTCATTATGTTCTTGGAATTAGAATTAAGAGGGAGGAGCCGGCTGGCAAGGAAACCTATTCCTACATTTCATTCCTGGGCTTAAAAGTGTGGAGAGCCAGCAGGTCAAAAAAAGTACTATTTGCTTTGAAAAGTGGTGTGATGTTGTGAGTGAGAAGTCAGTCACACAGAATTTGAAAACGGCAATCTTCACTTGCTTGTAGTCCAGATAAACTGGTTTATTAGCCCCTCAGCCTGCCTGTCTAGTCCTTCCCATATCAGAACTTGCTCAAAGTGGTTCAGGGTTAAACGGTTTCCGATGTAATTCTGAAGCCTTGCAAGTTTGTCTATTAAAGCTCAAGTTTTGCAGTGTGTGTTAATACACCATTGTGTGTAAATGAGGACCAGCTGATTACTTAATGATGTGTGTGTTATCTGCTGTTACGCAGGTGTTAATCTTATAAAATGTGTTAATAACTGCTCGGTATTTACAAGTATCGAGTTATTAGTCCTGCTTTGAATCTGTGTTTTCATCTCAAACTCACATTCATGGCCAGGCTTTGGTGTTTTCATATTCAGTGTTTACTTTTTGTGTGAAACTGAGATTAACAGGATCACTTATCTTACTTTCCACATGCTTCAAAGTTTGTGTCCCAATTCACAAAACCATGAATGTTGTTCATAAACGTGCTCTCCAGGCACAACCCTGTTACTGAACCAAGGTTCAGCTCTTGCAGAGCACATCCAGTTTGTTTTCCTAAGCCGCCTTCCTGCAGCTTTCCATGTACAGACCTTCAAAGAATCACAGAATATTCTGAGCTGGAAGGGACCCACAAGGTTCATTGAAGTCCAACTCCTGGCCCTGCTCAGGATGTCCCAACAATCCCACCCTGTCCCTGAGTGTGTTGTCCAATCGCTCCTTGAGCTCTGGCAGCTTTGGGTCCGTGCCCACTGCCCTGGAGAGCCTGTTCAGTGCCTGACCACCCTCTGGGGGAAGAATCTTTTCCTGATACTCAAACTAACCCTTCCCCTGACACAGCTCCTGCCGTTCCCTTGGGTGGAAGTTGGAGCATTTCTGAGTGATGCTTCATAAATTTGCAGTTTTTAATCCACATGCTTGAGGAAAGGTGGGCAGTTGTTACCAGATGCTGCTGTGCAAAATGAACAAGCAGAAGAAGAAGGATTTAATTGACTGGAACAGAAATTACGCAGTGAGTCAGCGCTGGGAGCAGAACAGAATTCAGGTCTGTTGATCCCACTGCTGCATCCCATCCCTGGGATCATAGCGTGGCTGTCCCAGAGCTGTCCTGAGCTGCTCTCTGCACATTATGTTCTCATCTCCCAGCAGACAGGAAACAGCGAAATGTCATTTAAACAAAGAATGAACAGAATGAAGGGCTCAAAATCAGTAGTTCCTATTTTCTTCCTCTGCTCCTGACTTCCTACCATTGTTTTCCCATTTGGTAAAACAGATTTCACCTGCTTTGTTGGATTGGAAAAAGAGTTGCTGCTTTTTATCTGTGCTGGATTGTAGGAGCTAGGTGTGTTCCTGCAGAGTTGTCAGAGCATGCACTTGTCTTTGTGTGGGAAGAAAAGCATCAGGAGCTAAAGAAAGGATTTCAGAATGAAATTTGGAACTAATATTTCTCCATGAAAATAGGAAAAGTAGTGCTTCCTATACATGTGTAGAGGAAGGATAAGAATAAGGCAGCTCTAATTCTTCAGTCTATTTTACGATGAATTTACTTGTGTGCAGAAATTGTTCTTTCCTTGCTAGAGCTGTGGAACAAAATTCTGGATTTTTGCCCAGTACAGGTATAGGAAGGACTAGAGGAAGCTGAAAATGCAGAGGGAATTGGAACTCACTGCTTTTTTAGAATAAAGTTAGAGTGATTTTACTTAAAATGATATGCTGTTCTTGATGTTTCCCCAGTTAAAGCCCATCCTTTCCTAGTTCAGAGACTTGCTCCAAACTGCTGGTCAGACCAGGTCTGACTTCTTCTTGTAGCAGCTTTCAAGCACATGGAGTACGAAATCCAGCCCACAGCATTGCCGAGCAGCCTCTCTCACCTGCCCAGCTGTCTGCTCATTCCTCTCATGTCTCTCTGGAATTTTGTGATGTCCAACCCCTCTCAGGGTCACCAGTCAGGGGAGAGTTGTGTCTCATTTGTTCCTTTATCATTCTTGTTCCAGATACCAGCTGTTCTCTAAGTCACTGTTCTGATTATTTTACATATTCTGTTTGGCACATGGAATAGGGTAACTGTTCTTTCAGGCCATCTCTGCATATCCCAGGAATCAGCCTGCTGTTTCACTGCTGAATAAAATCAGTTTGCCAAGTAAAGAGGTTAATCTTTTTGTCTCTGGTCCTGGGCACAGTAGTTCTAGGTATGGTTTTAACAACTGTGAGCAATAAAATCCCTTCAACTACTTCAAACAGATGTCTGGGATTTTATTTTTATTTTTTAAGTAAAAATGGTATTTTTTTAATCAAAAGAACACCATGTGTGCAAACCAGACTCAGCTGTGTTGTTTGTTCTACCTATACATTTCCTTCAGCTTAAACAGACACATTGAAAACTAAATTGATGGGCTTACATTTTACCCTTTATGCAGAAGTGCTTTTCAGGATCTTACCACAAGTGTCTGCTGTGCTTTATAGGAAGGAACAAAGCCAGAAAATATGCTCTGTTAGAGGTACCTGCCTGCGTTCGGTGGAGTGAGGGTGTATGTATAAGTCTGCTTGGTTTTATTTAGAGCTAAATGTCCTCTGAAGAGGTTAAAAGCCACCTGAGTGCCTGATGGCTTGTGCTCTTCAGCTGGTGTGGTTGGGCACCGACTGCTCGGCAGCTTTGTTGTCAAAGTGGGGATGAATTGTTCCAAAATCATTATCTGAGAGCAGTGACCCAAGGAAACAGAACAGTTGCTGCCTGTTAAACAACTTTGAAGCTCTTAGCTAAGGGATTTGATTTTTGTTTTGAAATCTTTTATTCTTCAAGTAGCATTGAAGTGTTCTCTATTCTAGTTTCTCTTAGTTCTTTCTAGCACATTGTAATCGATTGATATGCTTCAATTTAGGAAGTGAGAGAGATAAAGTCCTGGGGTAGGAATTTCAGGGACCACAGTGGGTCATCTGGTCCCACCTTTCTGCTCAAGCAGGGTCATCCCAGAGCACATGGCACAGGACCATGTCCAGATGGTTCTGGAATATCCCCAGTGAAGGGGACTCCACACCCTCTCTGGACAGTCTGTTCCAGTGCTCAGTCCTTGCACATGAACAAGTTCTTCCTCATGTTCATGTGGAACTTTCTATGCATCAATTTCTTCCCGTTGTCTCTTGTCCCATTGCTGGGCATGCCCGAGCAGAGCCTGGTCCATCCTGACCCCTCCCTGCAGACACTGACAGACATGGATGAGGTTCCCTCTCACCCATCTCTTCTCAAGGCTGAACAGTCACAGCTCCCCTGGCCTTTCCTTGTAAGGGAGATGCTCCAGTCCCTTCAGCATCTCCGCAGCCTCCCTTGTACCCACTCCAGGAGGTCCATGTCTCCCTTCTTAGTCTAGTAGAGCGTCTGGTTTACTTCATATTTGTGTTGTGGAGGATGGGGAGTGTTTCAGTGGGTGATCACAGGCCCACTGTACCTCGGAGTGGTGGGGAGGGAGGTTTTCTCTTATGTACTTGGTACTTCTAATTCTTACGCTTAGGTTAAATGACCAAAGAAGGTGCCTGAGAAGTGAACAGATCACACAGACAGAAATGCTCCTTGACACTGAGCAGCATGCCTTTGGTGGGAAGGCTTCTCTAGAAATACCACTGGGGATTAAAGGAAGGGTGTTTCTGTTTGGTCTTCAGTCTCCAAGCTGAATGATCTTGCTCTGACTACTGTCAGAGCTTCCTTTTGATTCCATGATTTCACATGGAAGATAACCAGTGTGGCATCTTTAGTTTTCCCTCCACTTCTGCCTTCAGGCTACACTGATCTGGGGAGGGGGAGAAGGAAAAATTCTGAGACAGACACAGTGGATAAATTCTGATCTCCACTAAAGTATTCCTGGAGAGAGAAAATGGAGTCTGTTTGTGCATAGTCATCTTTCAATGTCAGATGGACTTAATCCAAATTACGCTTTTCATGGCTGAGTTTCTTCCTGCCTCCCATGTCTTCCCATATAAATGATAAAGTGTTTTATGCAAAGTGAACTGCTGGATTCTCAGCTCTAAGTGGTATCTGTGCTAAGAGCCTTCATAGTAGCAGGTGTTGAAGGAATCTCAGTCTGTAAACTCTGCTGTCTCTAGGGGTGCTTCTTCCAGAGGTGGTAGCAGCAGGAATGTGAGGAGACAAAGCAGTATGCTATCGTGTGCTGGGGCTGGTGGAAGACTCTTTAGAACCAACATTCCAACTCATTTCATGTGCACTTAAACGTGTTTCCTGAAGTGGAATTGAGGTTGTTCATTCACTTCTCACTTGACACCTGCCTTGGTTTCCTGAACTGCTAATGCACTTGCTCTATCATGTAATCCAGTTTAAAAACATACAGTGAAAGAAATCTGGTAGGAAGAGCTGATTGTCTGTCTTTGCATCAGATCTGTAGCTCCTGTGGGGAACCAAATAAAGAGGAGGGAACAAACCATCTCTGTTTTCTGTCTGGAATACAGCAATATAACAGAAATATTCGAGGAGGCAGGTAGGAAGTGGTAAGAGGAAGAACAGAAGTGTACAGAGTCACAAATCCCAATGTTATGCCCTTGTCTCCAGAGAAAACTAATCTCTCTCAAAGCTGAGGATGATTTGTCTCCTTAATCGCAGCTGAATAGAAATTGTTACTTGGTTTGATTCACTGATGTCTACATGAGGTAATTAGGGAGTCTGGTGTAATTTTGAGGGATGTGACCTAAAAGTGAATTTATTTAGAATGTCTGAATGGTAGATGCTCTCAGAGAAGAGAAGACACAAGATGTTTTCTAACCTGTTATCAAACAGACCTGCCTCAAGACAACTCTTATCAGAGATCAAATGGTTGTTGGCATAGGCTTGACTGTCCAAGGTTGTGATTGGCAGCTGCCTTGCTCTTTGTGTATCTTCCACTGTGCATGTAGCTTTTTTGATGTAGTTTCCATCAAAAGCAGTCTGAGATTGCTGTTTTGAATAAATTTATGTTCCCAGAAATGCAGTGCAGCATTTCTTCTATCCACCTGAAAAAGAAAACTAGTATAACAAATAGAGTGCTTCATCTTCTTTTGACAAAAAGGACTTTTTTTTTTTAAGATTGAGTTTTTTAAAGCTTAATGTGTCTGCATGGGCTACCTCTGTGTCACTACATTTCTTGGACGTGGCAAGTACAGCGTGTTATGGTAGAAATTCTCTCTTCCACGTTGTAACTCCGTTTACTGGTGAGTGTGTAATGAGTGGACTTTGTAAGGAACAGGCGAGTTCTTTGTTAGGTTAGTCAGGAATTGGCGTGTGTGTGGAGAAAAAGTGACCTCATGCCTTCTCGAATTCTTGGTATTTGAGGTCTGCAGCCATACTCTGATCGCCTTTTCTTCGGTTTGCAAGAAGGACTCGACAAATGGAGAAAACCAGAAGCAATATTTTGCTCAAATTTGTCTCCAGTTTGCAGCTACTTGCTGTTGAACCGGAGAGGGGGATTACCAGCATATGAGCAGAAGGGTAAACAAGTTTGGGAAACTGCTTTAACTGGCTTGTATTCCCCTGTGGAGCGGCAAGGAAACAGTTCTTGCATGAAATAGTTCCTCAAAGACCAGGTTAATCTTGTTTCACTTTGTGGAGCAGAAAGCTTGGCATACAGATGCAGTGTTGGCTGCTGTGCCAGGTCTGAGGTTGCTTTCTTGGTGCACAAAAGGGTGAGGGGCTTTAGAGACAGTTTTGTTTTCAAAAAGGCTGTGAAAAGGCAGACTTGTTCCAGGTTTCTGATTTGGGCACCTACCTTGGGAGTGAATTAACCTGCATGGCAGATACATCAATACTGTGTGAGAAAGGAGAATCTCCACAGAAGTCTGAGTGGTACAGCCCAAATCAGTGCCCCACAGCCTCCCACTCAAGGGCTGATGCCACTAAAGAGGGGTTGTTATTTCTTTGCTTTGTGCTGTGATTTAAACTTGAGCCCTTGACCAAGGGCTTTTGTTGATCCAGGAAACCATCTCAGGTTGGGAAGGTGTATTTTTCTTCATTTTTTTGAGAGGCATCTGATAGATTGTGATGGAGATGTTGCTCCCTCTTCTTAATTAATGAGTGTTTGTGCAGCACTGGGTCTCCAACATGCTGCATGTTGGCACACAAACACTGGCTCCACAGTCCTTCAAATGTCTTTCTGCAGTAACAACATAGTCTCTGTAGTGCTTTCAAAGTTAACTTTTCTGTTTTTGATAATTCCCCCTTTGTGTAATTTCATCACATTTGCTGTAGAACTGCCAGTTATTTGGTTAACTTAATAGTGAAGTTCTGTTTCTGTTCCTCCAAGTTGTTCCTTGAAGTGAAGTTATTTGTTTGTGAAAGAAATTCATTCAGCAGCACCAGCTTGTCTCTTTTTTCAGAGATCTCAAAGCTACTGATGTGTAATAGAATGAAGGTAGTTGTTCACTCTACACAGGACTTGTTACTGAGAGTGAGTAATGTCACCAGGAATTAGTCACCTCAACTTCGAGTGTGGTATCTGCTGAAAAATAGATGCCACTTCTAGAAGCTGGTTAATATGGGAGGTGGAGAATCAAGTATTGTTTCAACATCCACATTCTTCTGTGTGAATCACAGCCATGGACCCTTTGCTGCTGAGACAAGATGACATGATGGATTTACACCACCATTGACCTGCTAAAGGTGGAATGTCAGTCATGATACTGATTGTTTTTTAATTTTTTTTGAATCATCTTTGACATGAAAAATATAATTTGCTGTAATGGATGCTCATGTCCTCTTAACTTTCAGGGCATGCTGCAGAAGTACCTATGATAGAGCCAGTATGCTTCAAAAAGGCTAATGTTTAAATATTCAGTTCTTCTGGGGTAAAACATAATCTGCCTGAAGAACAAAAGCATTTTTCCTCTGTCTCTGAGCATTAAAGCTAAATTTCTGAATCATCTGAGGAGAGGAAAGGGAGGAAAATTAATCTGTTTGCTTCTGATTTACAGTACCTGAATTCTATCTGTGACCAAGTGCTGCTTCAGAATGTGTTGCTTGATTAAGTAGAATCCAAAATACAGTCCAGGAAACAATCTCTCCCTTGCCTCTTAGTTAAATCAGTAAAACTAGACCTTGCAGAAGGGTATGTGAAAATGTGCCAGTGCTGCTCACTCCAGAGTTGTGTTCAGTGCTGCCTGGAGCTAAAGCTTCTGGTGTCTCTGCAGGAACTTTACACAGTGCATCAGTAATTTAGGGATAAACTGCTCTTGGGCCAGGATCTGGTTGGTCCCTTTCAACTCAGGAGATTCCATGATTAAATTTACTAACCATCCAGTTAGTTCTACTTAGAAGTATTTTTTTTAACCTCGAGTTCCTTCCTTCTTGCTCATGAAAAGGTTAGCAGCGTCTTACAGAGATGTTACAAAAGCTCTTTTCAGATTCCAGAGATGTCAGAGAAGAGTTTTCTGTTTGGAGGTGTGGTAATCTTCAGTGAAATAATGTATTTATTACTTCATTTCCTGAAATATTTCTGATCCAGACTTGAAGCTGTTCAAGTGTACATAAAGCACGCCCTGGCAGAAAGCCCTGCCTGTAGCAGCTCCTGCTGAGGGAGTGAGCTCATCCCCTTCTCAGGTGAAGTATCTACTCTAGAAAAAACTGCTGTGCTTGGGTAGATATCTTCTGCCCTGTCAACCATCCAGCCCTGTCAATCGCAGAAATTTGAAGGGAAACTCAGGAATCACCCCAGGGCTGATGATGTCAGCTCACCTCCTTCGGTTGGGTTTGACCTTCCATTACCTCTGCAGTGCCAGCCTTGGACATGATTGTGGCTCAGGTGAGCACTGCTGGGTCTGGCTCTGGTTTTTAGACACTTTGATGCTTCCTGTGGCTGCAGGAGATAATGAAAAGCAAACACGAAGAGCAAATGTGTGATGGCAGCCCAGAAACCCCCCGTGTGTGTCCTGGGCTGATCCCACAGCGTGGGGGGATTCTGCCCCCTGTCCCCTCAGGTGAGACCCCACCTGCAGAGCTGCCTCCAGCCCTGGGGGCCAGCACAGGAAGGACATGGAGATGTTGGAGCAATTCCAGTAGAGGCATCAAGATGATTAGAGAGATGGAGCAGCTCTGCTGTGAGGAGAGGCTGAGAGAGCTGGGGCTGTTCAGGCTGGAGAAGAGAAGGCTCTGGGGTGACCTAATTGTGACCTCCCAGTACCTGAAAGGAGCCCAGAAGGAAGATGGAGAGAGACTGTTTTTACCAGTTTGTTGACATTCCCATTGGGAACGTGAGAAAGTTTTTTGTCTCTCCTTTCAGGGAATGGATTGAGAAAAAGGTATTGTAGCATTCCCTCATGTTAGGTATGAATGTTGGATCCTGCGAACCTCTGATATTGCCAAACAGCCTTTTTAAATTTCTTTGTTTGCAACCCTGCTCTCCATTGAAAGAAAAGACAGTGTAGTGTGTCAGGAAATTCCTTTGTTATACTGATGACAGCCTAGTTCTATCTTTAGCCTCATATTCTGGAATTGCAAGGTCCAACCTCCTTTTTATGACCTGGAGGAAGAACTTTCCTAGCAGTAAGTTTGTTGTTTCCACTCTGAAACAATTAATTGATTAACTCAGAGATACTACTTCACCTTACAAGTCTTGCTTTTCTGAGGGGAGGAAGAAAGTTGCCAAAAGCTAAATATAAATATTGTGCAGTGGAAAATGCACATATGCCTGCTCTCTGACTGTGAACTGATGAAAGCTGAAAGCAGCATGAGCTGCTGCACAGGGCTGCAGGTTAAGGGAGTTCACGTAGCAGGGACTGCAGGACATGCTGTAAATCTAGACCCTGGTTTCTCATGGTCATTTAGGATATGACTGTCCTAGTGGATGTTCCCCATGTGGTACTGTGTGTTCACAGTGTGGTGCAGTGCTGTGAGCTGGTTGGTACAACCCTCTGAACATCCAGTCTTCCTCCAGTGTTACTAGGACTTTGCACTGCTTTGAATGGAGCAGGAATCTGTAAGGCAGCTTTTGCAATAGACAGAGCACAAGATTCCTCTCTGCTCCCAGGGTACAGATGCTCCTCCAAGTGACCAATGCCTCAGGAACCTGGAGGCTTGTTGGAATTTTTACTGCAGGTGCTTATAGGAACATCTGACCTGAGGGCAAGTAAAACCTGTTCCCCTTTACCACTCATACAGCTCCATGGCCTCCTACCTCATACGTTACAAATCATCTGTGCTGTCTAATCCTCATTCTTTCCTCTTCCCAGGACAGTGTAAGTGATCTCCTGAAGTTGCTTTCAGCTCTGTGAGGTAGGCAAGAAGCCAGTAGCAAAAGGAGAAAGGTCTGTCAAGTGGAAACTAGAACTTAATCAGATTTTTAACCCTTAGGCCTGATTGGAGTTTTGACAAATTTCTGATTTCTTTGGGCTTAGGGTCATTTGTTATAATATCTCTTGTCTGCTTCACAGATTTGTTTGAGACGTTTGCTTGATGTACTTAGTTATATAATTACATGTAATGAATGAAAGCTTATTTAGGATTTCATTCTCTTCTCATTGCTAGAATTTAATTTTCCTTGTGTCTCACAAACATACTTTTCAAGCTGTCATTAAATCCTATGCATTTCATATTTTCTTCTAAGTTGGAGTATAAATCAGAGTTTCCTGGCCATGCCATGTCCATCATTCTTCTCAGAGTTTGATGTCTTTTGGGCTTCCAGCTTGCCCTTCTCTGAATGTGTAAACACAACTGCTGTTTTCACCAGCCAGGATCAGATTGAATAAATTGTGTAAATTCTGGCCAATATCAGATGCCTTATGGGAGGATGCCTGGTAGTCTGAAGAGTATAAAAATTATAAACCCTCCTAACTCAGAACATGTTTTTTCCAAGCAATTGACTGTCTTGCCAGGACAGTTGCACATAGCCAGTCCTTTTTCCCTTGGGCTGGTAGTCATTTGGGCATGAGCAAAATTTAGTCAGCAGTGTTTGTCTCTTATTCCAAATGTGTCTTTTTCAATTTCCTTGTTGCTGATTGTTGTGATGATTTCAGCATCCCTGTGCAAGCTTAAATACACCTTTCCTGCTTGCCTTCTCTTCTCCCTGAGTGAGGCTCTGGATATCATCTTTTAAGCTTCTGCCTTTATCCATAAGACTTCAACTGAGCCTTCTTTCTTCCCACCATCCAGTCTGCTCTTGTTGCCTCTTTTCCATACATTGTCCATCCACGACTCTGTGATATTCCATAGTGTATCCTTATCTAAAGAGATGTTAAATCTACAAAACAAAGCTATTAAACCTTTATTCAGTTTTCCTGTCTTTTATACTCTTCTTGTATGTACCTCTACACTGTAAATTCAGACCAGGATGTGCTTTGCCTGATGTGTGTCATGGTAGTAAAAGAGAGGGAATGTAACATTGTGGTAGGAGAGGTGGGAAGCAGAATAGCACAGGGAGTGCACTGCTCCCTCTGCACTGCCTTTTAAACACTTAAAGCCAGGTGATAATTGTGGCTGGGAGCCACTGATCACTTTCTGCAGAGTCTTTGCCTAATCCAGGCTTACTTATGCCATGTAAAAGTTAATTTGTGGTGTTGGGTGTTCCTTACATGATTAAAATGGCAGCCTGAGAGGAGAAAACCCTGCCATGACATCAACTTTCCAGAGAGTTGTTTAAAAAGCTAGATTTTTTTCTTTTAATCCTGTGATGGATCATCTTTTTAATACTAGTAAATATTTCTCATTGTAAGACCAAACTTCCTTTTATAGTATCCACATACTGCTGTTTTTACTGAATGCAGCCTGGAGCTGTTCCCTATTTCTGATAGTTCGCTCACACTCAGCAGCCCCTCCGTGTTCACGTGCTCTGTCTCTCTCTCAGCTTTTTTAGCCTTGTTGATCTATTATTGTGACTTTGGCCAGATGACACCAGTGTTCAGCATTTAATGGGCTGAGAGCAGGAACGAGCAGCAACTTCCTCTGCCTGTGAGACCATGATGTCATCAGCTACTTTGGGTCCCTTTGCCATCCACTGCTGTTGCTTTGGTGTATGTGGAAAGAATGGGAATAGCACTTTCCAGATGTTCTCAGGGCAGCTGGAAAACCATAAATGGATTGTTTGGTTCAGGAATATTGCTGATCTGTTTAGGACATGGCAGTGAGTAGAGTCATAAAAACGTACAGCTCCTGAGCAATATTGCTGTCAAGCGTATCACAGTGGGTTGTTGGGATGTTAAGTAAATTTGTAGCTTATTCAGGATGTGAGCTGGGCAGGTGAATGATCTTTATACCTTCTCTGCTTTCCCTCTCTTCCCTTCCTTCCTCCAGCTTCAGCTCCTGAATATAACACAACCATGTCCTTCTGACCTCATGCAAGGCAAATGCTGTTTTTTTAAATCCAGAGTGTCTCCAAGTTATCTCAACAGTTAAAGAATGAATAAAACAAAGATGATATACTTTCAAACTCCCAGTATAGTATTTGGTGTAGTAAGAGCTACTGAGTAAACATGGGGGTGTTTCATCTTGGTGCCACATAGAACAGGAATTTGGGAGCCAGTGCCACTCCAGGGCTGGAAAAAGCATCAGATCTCACCCACTTGTGGCATATTCAAAAAAACCTATTTTGGGGGGAGTAGCAGTCACTTCCTTCTTTAGGGTGGGTGGGTGTTTATAATGCATTAATTAATTTTTATTGGGTGATGGAAAAACTGATGTCAGACCTGCTTTGTGGTTGGGCATGAAGGAACACAAAGTGGCAGGAAATAATACAGCCAACACATAAGGGCAGGGAAAGTTTAACCATGGGGAGTTTAAAATAGCAAAGCTGAGCCATATAGATATTAAAAGCTATGACTGAATAAAAACAACGGTCTAATATTAAACTGGATTTTGCTGGGGGAGTAGCAAACTTTTTGGGTTTATTTCTCTTGTGTATCCAGTGTCCAAGGGATGTTCCTTGTCTCAACACCTGGATTTCTGACTTTGGTGGTGTTGTCTGTTTCTGGCTATTGCAGAATACAAGCTATGAACTGCAACATAGATTGTGTCTCACTGTTTTGTTGCCAAACATCTTTATGCAGGAGTCTGCAGAGTATCCTTTTCCTTTCAGAGTGGTCTATAAACTTGTCCAACATGGCTTCTTCCCTGGCTTCTCTCACAGTTCAGATTGCACAGGTCCATGACAGAGGACGGAGGGAGGTGCTTTGGAAATTGGAGCCAGGACAGAGTGCAGTTACATAATTGTACAAACGCAAAGGGGGTTTTGTTTTGTTTTTCCTTCTCATATCCTCCTGCATACTGAAAAAAATGTTGTTGGAAAGCAGGGTGGAAAAACTTCGGCATCATTCATCCCTGTGGGGACTTGAAATGTATTGAAATGTTCCACCTGTTTATGGCTGTTGCTTTTCCTCTTTCAGGTTTGACATCTACAGGAAGGTGCCAAAAGACCTTACACAGCCAACCTACACAGGGGCCATTAGTAAGTAACTTCTTTTTGATGTCCTTGCATACCCCTGGTCTAAAATTAAAGATTGTTTGGCTTCTCTGTCTCCGGGGAATATTTTTAAAGGGATATTAAACATTGGAAAGGGTGTCCTCTGTTGCTGAAACAGCTTGTTTTGCCCAGTCAAAAAGTGGAGTAACTTGTATGCATTCAGAATTGTAGAATCACAGAAAGGCCTGGGTTGGAAGGGACTTAAAGAACATCTTGTTCCAGCTTCTGCCATGGGCAGAGACACTTTCCACTATCCCAAGTTGCTCTGAGCCCTGTCCAACCTGGCCTTGAACACTTCCAGGGATGGGGCAGCTGCAGCTTCTCTGGGTAACCTGTCCCAGTGCCTCACCACCCTCACAGGGAAAGATTTCTTCCTAATATTCAACCTACATTTTTGCTCTTTCAGTTTGGGCATTCTTCCTTGTCCTGTCACTTCAGTTCCTGATGAAGGGTCCCCCTCCAGCTTCCTTGTGACCCCTTCAGACAGTGGAAGGGGCTGTGAGGTCTCCACACAACCTTCTCTTCTCCAGCTGAACAGCCCCAGCTTTCTCAGCCTGTCTCCATAGGGGAGGTGCTCCAGTCCCCTGAGCAACTTTACTGACCTCCTCTGGATTTGCTCCAACAGTTCCATGTGCTTCTTACGTTGATGGCACCAGAACTGTAGACAGTATTCTGGGGGAGTCTCACCAGAGAAATTAAATTTTGACAACAAAAAATGGTAAATATATATTGCCCTGAAAGGGAACTCCTGAAAACTGGCACTGAAATTCCCATTCTGTCATCTCCTGAAGTAGCTAGAGAGCCTTTTGCTGGTCTCTCCCCATCAACAGAAGCTGGGAGTCTGCTCCAAACACTGGAATGGGGACGACTTCAGGTTTATTTACCTCTGACACCCCCTCAGTCACTGTGAAAAACTGGTGTTAATGTTTGCATTCACGGTGAATGTTCCTGGGCTTGTGCTTGCAGAAGAGATTTGAGGAACTAAACCACTGCAAACAGGGAATCCAGGTTCTGGATCCACAGGGAGCAGTGTGGGGGGCCATGTGCGGTGGCCAGTGGTGATGATAATTTGGCAAACATGAATTTTGCTCACAGTGTACTCAGGGTATTAATCTAATGATGTAGGTGGGACTAATGAGCACAAATCCTATTTTATTGTTATTTGTTGTGCTTTTAAATTATTAAAATTGCTCAGTCAGAAACCATTTATAGCAATCCACTCTCACTCCCGTGTATCAATGCACAGACTTGGGCTGATACAAATCTCTTGCCTTGGGCCCCTTTTCCTTCCTTCCTGCTCCTGAGAGAGGCTGGAGGCTGAGTAATGCAATTTCACACAATTATGTGCACTGAGCTTTTGCGCAGGGCAAACATCGATCAGGTTGATCCTGCCAGGCCTATAATTACCCTTCTAATGCAGCTTTCCTGTTGCATTGAGCAGTCACTTCCTTTGATCATGGAGCTGTGCTCCATTCATCCATTCTTACAGATGGGTCAGTAGTCTTGTATGTCATTGCTGATACGAGTGATGTCACATCCCTTGGTGACAGCAGATAGAACTGAGTCAGGACCAGTGAATCAGTGGACATGAAGGAAAGCCCTTTGTGGGCTTAAGAAACTCCTTGCTGTGAAGATGGTTGAAGACTGGAACGGGTTGCCCAGGGTTGTTTTAAGCCTCTGTCCTTGGAAGTACTCAAAACAAGTAGACTTGGCTCTGAGCAACCTGCTCTGAGCAGGGGAGGTGGATGGGATGATCTCCAGAGATGTCGCTGCCAGCCTCAACTATCCTGTGCTTCTGTGAAGATAACACATTACCCTAAATATTTGCTGTCAGAGTCCTTGTCCTCCGTGTTCTCCTGACTGCTGAATTACTTGTATCCTGACTCCCTTTTAGGCTTTGCTGAAGTTGTGAACAAAGGGCTTGACTAAAACTGTTTGGGAGTTCACAGGTGGATGAGATTTAGTGTTTTGAAAGAAGGCTTTGAACTTGTGAGTGATCCTGCCTTCCCTTCTGTTTTGGAAACTAAGAGTTCCCACAGTGTAACTGGGCTCCCTGTGAGAATTTGTCTTGTTATGAATCACCTGCAAAGGAGTATTTTAGAAACAAAAAAGCCCATCAAAGGCCATCCAGTGTTAGGCTTTCTGATCTGCAGTAAACAGCTCAAGTGATAAGTCTCCTGTGGGAAGGCTTGAAGGTTGTGAGTCAAAATTATTAGCTGACTTATTTCTCTGTATTATTATTTGCAGCTTCTCAGGCTTTGATTTTCTTCTCTAACTGGTTCTCCTTCTTTTTCTCAGAGTGGTTTTAGCCAGGCTTTAGATAGAAGCTTTTGAACCACACAGTCAGCCAACAAACTGGTGGCTTTGCCTGTGAGGATCTGGTGAGCAGCTTTCCTAATGGGCTTTCTGTCTGACCAAGCCTGTGGCTTGTAATTTGAAAGCCACTAGTTTTACGTGTTGTAGGAGGCCATGAATGAGACCAGCCCAATGCCAGGCCTGTCTGAAGCCAGTTTGAAGCCTGGGAAGGTTGCATGATTTTGTGATAAATGCTTTAGGAAAGTCAGCTCATAGCAATATTGGGGGCTTGAGCGTAGGGGAAGGTTCTGCCTCTCAAAAAATCTTTCACGTTTTAGTAAACATATGAAAAGAGTATGACTGCAAATGTATTTTGGCTTTCTTTAAGTCTAAGTTTTACACAGCAGATATAAAATAGCCCACCATAGTCAACTATTAATTTCGGCCTTTCCCACGTGATTTCTGCTGAAGATTTAGTTCAGTATCCCTTCTGGTGCTGAAGGCTTTCTGAAATAGGAATGAATTCAGTGCAGGATTTCTAGTGTGATTTTTGGATTGTAAAAAGGCCTTTTTAAAAAAAAGTTTGAGGTTTATTAGGGAAGAAGGCATAGATCAGATTACAGAAGAAAGGAGATGGAAAACAGCAGCTCTGCTTCTGACACCAGGGCTGAAGAGGCCAGGGCTTCGAGGGAGGAAGCATCTAAGGGGGAGTAAGTGTTCAGGAACTTTGGTGGACAAGAGCAGGTGATCTCAAACACGAGCAAGTTCAGAGGTCAACTGAGGGGGTTATTGAGGCTTTATTAGGTATGGTTTTGTAATTTCCAGAGGTGCAGTGAACACTGTGTACGAGGTGCTTCAGCTCCATGTAGCAAACCTTCCAGCTCTGAACAATTTTTTGTGAATGAAGTGACCAGAAACAGTCCATTGCAGTTTACTTGGAGTGAGGTTTGTGTAGAACAATGTACCCACTGCTGTGGACTTCTCTGAGAGGTGTGTAGAAGTTACTCATTCCTTTTTCTCAACAAAAATCTTTACGCAGCATCCCTGTGCTCTCAGCCAGTCATGCCATCCTTGTCCCTCTTCCACCAGTCCCTGCACGCCTTCCCACCCCTGTGTAGCATGTCCCTGGTGCCACACAGGGCCACTCCAGCAGACCTGAGTAATGTTGTGACAGCTTGGCCATGTTTGGGTATGGAGGCAGCAGCAGCAGCACATGCTCTGGCTGGCTGACAGTTGGCATCTGGCTGGACAGGAGCAGTCAGACACAGCTGCTGGAACTATCCTGCTATTTAACAATCCGTGTGGATGCATAGTTTGCATGCACATGTTCTATGCACACATGGAAATGTTATCCAGAAATACTCTGTGCTGTTTGGGGGCCGGAGTTTTAAATACACATCAGGAAATATCAAAGTTATGATTCACATGGTGTCTGTAACAAGACCCGTTCCTTGCACTTCATAACAGTTTGCTCCATTGAATAATAAATGCTATTAATTTTATGCCTTAATATAGACATAGATCCACGTTCTCAGTCTCTGTGATGTGTTAAACACTTCAACTTTCTTTCATTTCTTGTGGGGAGGGGTGGAAGAGCCAGTAATGTACGTAGATGGGGTATGTATCAGAAGGGATATGTACAAAAAGGTTAGTGTAGGAATGAAAATCTTGGCAGAATTTCCCATCCTTTTGGCATTAAAGATTAGCCAACAGCAGCATGTCTCTAACCTTTGATATATTGATTGTGTTATCATATTAGAGATTTAAGGAACCTGTCTTAGATGGTCCTTCGAGCTCTGTGGGAATGTTGCAGTGCTTTTGCAGTTAAGCTAAGCTTTATGCATGAATTGTTTGATTCTGTCTGATCCTAACCTTTAATCTACTTTTCCAAATATCATGCAGTTGTCAAATGTGGGTGGTAGAACTGCACATTTGCATGGCAGCAAGTGAAAGCCTTCACTTAAGCAGCTGAGGTGCATAAATTCTTACGATGGGAACATTGTCTGTACCCGCAGCTCCACACTAAGGACAGGAGCTCATGCTCTGCATCTGGGAAAATACTGTCTCTGGAGACAGTTTTAACACACAACACTTTCACATGAGTCTCATACCAAAGACACCCCCTGTCCTGAGAATGTGTGTGTGCCAGAAGAGTTTAACACAGGAATGGCCATGGTCAGTGCAAGTGTCTGTGCAGCCCAGTGTCCCCTTGCCAGGAGTGGTCAGCAGCAGGAGCCAGAGAAGGAGCACAGGGACAGGTTAAACACTTCACCAGGCTTTGCTTAGTTGGTTTCTGAACTTCTGACCTAGAGGTGGTTCCTTTGTGTTTAGTAGCCTTCAGTGGATTTCTTCTTCAGGGCATGTGTGATTCCTTTTTTGAAATCTTACAAATCTTATTTTTAAGCACCCTTAACAGCTGTAGTCAAGAATCTTCAGAATTTAATTGTGTTGTCTAAAAGAAAACCACCTTCTCTTTAACCTCCCCTTTCCCTCTTGTTCTAATGATGAAAGAGACAGTGAGTGGTTGTTGCCCATTCATCTCCTTCAGATCCCTCATGATTTTATGTCCCACTCTCATGTCCACACTCAGCAATCTCTTTTATGGACTGAAAACTGACTATGCAGTTTGAAGTCTGGCAAAAGCATTGAGGAGCTTTGAAAGTCAGTCCCTGCCAGGTACTTCAGGGCATTCCTGCAGAATTTTTGAGATGTAGGTTAGTGGAATTTTACTGTGCTGTATTTGGTAAGTATTGTCATGAGCCTTCCCTGCAAGAGCTGACTTGGAAGATGGACTTGAGGCAGTAAATACTTTCTGTACTGGAAAAGAAGATAATTTGATGATGCAAGTGGCAGAGAAGAAAGTTAAAAAATTGGAAGAGAGAGGAAGCTCTGGGAGATAAGTTAGAGTTAGTAGTACCAGGCTTGCCTGGAAGTGCTTGAGAGCAGAGAGGTCTGGCTGTGGAAATCCCTTTATGGGCTGGTAACAAGCAGCGAGGAATATGGGAAGTGTTTAAAGAAGAAAGAGTTGTCTATGTGAAACTCTCCCCTGCATTCTCCCAGAGCTCAGAGACCTCATGCCTCTGTGTCCAACAGTATGAAACACTGGATCTATGAGTGTTGTGCCTCAGTTGCTTTTTTTGGGCTCTTACATGGGTATGTGAGTTCTTGTAAGAGTTTGCTGCTGTGCTTTGGGCAGACCTTTCTCCTCCCCCCACGCTGTGTGGTGTCCTGTGCCAGGGGCTCAGCTGGGTCACAGCCACAGTGACCTTCCGTGTCCTGAAAGTCAGGACTTGGAAGCAACTGTGTGACCCTCTGAGGTTTTTCTTTAGAAATTAATATCGCTTATTCCTTCCCATTTTCCTGCTGGTCTTTGATTTTTTTTTCTCTTTCTTCATCCTAGCTAATGGATTTTTTGGCATCTCTTTTAATGCCTTGTGCTTTACAGAGGGTCAGTAAACGAATCCACCTTTGAAATTCTTCTGATGAGGAAGGGGAAACAACGCATTTCTTTTTCCTCAGAACTATCAACTGACTAACCTGAAGAATGAGGCACAAGGCTTTAGGTCACTCAAGGGTCTGTCTCAGTACTTGCCCTCAGTACCTCCTCTTTCCTTCCTGTGTGTCTCATAGGAACAAGGGAGTTTGGACTGGTGCAGTCTTGTGATAAAATTATTCCCCAGTTTGTTGTTGCCTGAGCTTCCCAAAGGAATGGGTATTCAGGCTTTGTAGGTCATGTGGTATAAAGCTGAGGAAGAGGGTTTTTCTTACCTGTTTCTCAATCCTAATCAGCGGCTCTGGTAAAGTGGCCATTTCAGAGTGTGCTTGGTCACTGCAGCTGTGCTGGGATGGAGAGATGAGCCAGACTGAGCTCTGGTTGTCACAGCCCTGGAAGTGCCTGCCAGTTCTGCTTTACTCTTTTCTAAGTGATTTAGGGTGAACTTGCGTATTTTATTTAATACAGATACACATTGCAGCCCTGTCTCCTTCACTTGGCACATCCTTGTCAACTCCAGTCATTCTTGCTCCATCCCTGTGTGGGTCAGTAACCCTGTCACTCCTGTGTGAGTGTCACTGCTCAATTGTTTGAACAGTTTCCTGATGAAGAGTAACCAGTAACATGCCAGTTACTTTGGGTTCCCTCCTTGGAACTCCAGGCCTGAATTCTTAGAAAAGACATGGGATGTGTTGTCCAGGTACTTCAAAATTCCTTCACTGGGAATTTTCCCTCCCTGAAGAGTCAATATATCAGCAAATGGAGAAACTGGAGAATATCAGACAGTGGCTACACTAGTCCATTATTGGCATGTCTCTGCTCTACCTGCTCTATCCAATCCAGACTGTGAGGTGACTTACATAGACCTTTGGAACCTGAGAAGGAACCAAAATGTCTCCTAATGCACAAAACACCATGTTAGCTGACTGTATGCTTTGAAAGCAAGGAGATGCTGATTCTTCTCCCTTTCTGGAGGTAATTAAAACCAGTAAAAATTTGGAGCAATGGCTGCAAAGAAGTCATATTGTCAAGAAACTCTGTAAAGAGGGAGAGCTGGCAGATTATGTGCTGGAGATAAAGAATGGAGGAGCCATGGGGAGATGGAATTCATGATGGGAAAAGTGGCCCAAAAATGATGATACCCCTCAGGATGCTGGATATCATAAGAATTTCGATGAGGTCACAGCTCTGGTGGCTCCTCTGGGTCATGAACTCTAAAGAGTCTTAGTTTTCAAGTATGTCTGAGTGGCAAATACATAGGGGGAATGATATGCCTGTGTGAAAACAGTTTTTGTCTTTGCTAGAGATACAAAACTGACCTTTTTCTCTCCTTGCCTCCGTTCCAGTCTCTGTCTGCTGCTGTCTCTTCATACTGTTTCTCTTCCTGTCTGAGCTCACCGGATTCATAGCCACTGAAATGTAAGTAAAAGTCATGTTTTCCCTTGTTTGTATATATGTGCATAAATTAATCTTTACAGCTTTCCTGAGAGAAATATTCCTGTAATTTCACTAGGTTACTTAGTTGCCTGATGAGGTTTGGATTCCTTTTGGTTGAGTCCAAATTCCGAAACATTCATTCTGTTTTTTAATTTACTAAAATACACTAAGCAAACTTGGTTCTAAAATGTTTCTGATGGAGAAAACTGTTCCAGACCTGCTTGATCCTTTAGTAGCTGTGTACTGGATTGTTCTGTGAGTAGAGTGAGTATTTTACATGTGACTACAGATCACATCAAAAGCCTCTGACCCTTTTCAGTGCTCCAGTGATTGGGTGTAAGGTAACATGAATGCCAAGATGATCAATGCCATCAAGTGCAGTTTCCCTCTTCCTCTTTGAGCTATTGATTTCTTGTCCTCATCTGAGATTTGTTTCCCCTCTCCCCCTCAATAGGCATTTTCCTTTGTACTTGTTTGATTCAAAGGGATTCTCAAGAACTCATGTATTTTTCATCAGTGAGGTGTTTAAATGTGTGGTTGGATTCACATGGATCTGAGACTGGGGTCCCATTGCAGATACAGTGGGTTTTCTGACAAGGTGTTTTCTTTCCCCTCCCTTCCCTGTGGATAAAATGGCTATCACATGTTGCCAGTCTTCACAGGATACTTCTGGAGATGCTTTTTGGAAAAATGAATTGCATAAAATATGAATAATTATTATTAGTTTAATATCAACAATTCCTTTTTTTAATGTCAGAGCAGAATCTCTGATACATGCAGATAGCTTTATTCATGCCTGAGTTCTTTCTTCTTTCTGTTGAGCCTTACTTGGAAACCTAGTTGACAGGTTTTGCGCCTGAAGACAAGTTGTCCCAGGTGGAGAGAGCTTTGAGCAAAATGAAAATAATTCCAGCTTTTAACAGTTATTCATAGAACAAGTATTTTAGTTAATCAGATTTTTTTTTTTCTGTTCTCACATTTCTCCTGCCATGAAGTAACCTTCAGTAACTTTGAACACCAGCACCTTTGTTTTGGGCTCTAGGAAACATTCTCCATCACCCTGCTGATGCAGCATTGAGCTCACTAGACTGTGATGCACAGTTCCTGGATAGTTAGGAAGGGTGGAACTTCTGTCAGACTCACATGATGGTCCAGGTAGCAACAGATGTCACTGCTGAGCAAAAGGCTCTGAAATGCACTGGCCTCCTGTGCTGTATTTAGATGGACCATTCTGATAACCATGAGGCTCTTTCATTGTTTTTGTGCAGCCCTGTCTTAGGTCAAGAATATAATTTCAGGAATAATTTTAACCTTCACTAATGTTTAACCTAAAGACAGAAGTGTAATCAAACTCTAGCTAATTTTTTGTGCCTGTTGCACCTTTCATTCAAAGATGGTATCTTAGATTTCTTACTCACTCACTGTTTCTTTGAATTCAGTCCTGTGTGTTTGCTTGTGAAATACTGGGGTCACCTTATCAATCACTTCACAGAATTTCCTTGTAAAAAACAGATAAAAGCAGGACAAATTGCTTCAAGTTAAACAGTGCTTTTTCTTGCTCTCCTCTTAGATCTCATTCTCTCATCTGGTTTTCTTTTTTCTTTCAGTTAATGCCTGCAGGAGAAATTAGTAATATTTTCCTAATTTTGATCCAGTTATTTGAGTGCACGTGCCTTTATGTGATACTTCCCTGACTAGAAATTTCTTTTTGAACAGCAAAATTGTATGATTCTCTGAGGGCTCTTCTTGCTTTTTCCTTAACAAGATGAGACATTTTCCACAAAGATATTGGAGGTGCTGTAAGTTCCTGCATGCTCTGCTGTCAAGTTCCTGATTAAAACCTCAGAGAGTTGATAACTGCCTTTCCCAGCAGGAGCTGTGTGGGGAGGAGGTGTTTGCAAGCAATAAAACAGTAAAATTTTAGAGGGGGTGTTGTGGAAGAGTCTGAGACAAATGACTGCAGGAACCTGGTTCGTCATGGACTGTCCAACACAACAGCTTGGAGAGTATGAAAACCTCCTTCTGATGAGTTACAAGTCATCAAACTCTTGCTGGGAACATTCACCCACAGCAATTGTGAAAAGGCTGCCCCGAAACAGCAGAAATACTTCAGAAAGTCACTTAAAGTGCTTCCCGGTTCAGTGACTTCTGAAGCAGGAGTAAACTTTTCTTTTTCCGTTTCTTACTCATTGCTTTCTCTTCTGAGAAACCCAGTACAAGTTGCTGTGAGTCTCTTGTGCTTTCCTTTCAGCCCAGTATTACTGGCAGTGCATTGTCACAGCATAGTCTCATCATTGGGAATAAGAAGCATTCTGGGAAGGTGTGGGAATTCTGTGCCACCACTTAAACTGGGTGGTAGCAAATAATGGGAGATTTTATCTGACAAAGGTTTTTGAGCCTTGTTTGCCCATGATTCAAATACTTAGGAAGGTATGGAAGATCCCTTATGTGCAAACTGTTCAATTCTCATCAACTTTTATTGCAAGCTTCAAGTTTCTTTTGTATTGAGTCTCTAACAGATATCTCACCCAGAGTGAAGTGTCCAAATATCAGCCAGGATCTGAATGATTAATGAGAGTGTGCAGTTACATGGGATGAACTTTCCTGCTTTGCCAGTGCCAGCTGTGCTATGAGACCGCATCACTCTTTCTCCTGTTGTGTCATATTTCCCTTAAAGCACTCAACAAAGCCAGACTGAGTGGGGATAGCTGCACATTTTTGATGGCAAAGTGAAATTGAGAGTGCTTGGCCTGGTTCCTTCCATCAGACATAGCAGGTTCTTTGCTGTGGACTCGTGGTTATCTCCCAGCACGATGACAGCAAGTGGTTGTGCGTGGTGTGTGTGCATGGACAGCCTATGCAGGGCTAGTCAGCACCAACCTCAGCAGTGGTGCCCACAGGATTCACTGCCTGACTCTCACCACCGAGAGGTTTCTTTGGTGTCTGCATTTGAAGCAAGAGGTTACTGTGGTTTGTAGAGCTCATGTTGCAATGTGAGAAAAGAAGGTCTGCTCTGCACCACACTAACCCCTAATACTTGCTGGCTTCTACCCACTGTTGGACTTTCTTCTACATTCATATGACTGTAGCAACTTAAATTCCTGGTATTACTAGAAATCTCAGTTTGGTCACTCTTGCCCAACCTCAAAGCTGTGTTTCCTTGACCAGCCCATTGTTGTAGCATTTATAGTCTCAACTGCTCAAAACTTGTCTGGGTGGCAGAAAGCCAAAAAATGACACCCTCATCTCGAGGGTCACAATCATAACACTAAACCCAAACATTACCTATGTGGGGAGGACAGTGTGCATCACAGTAGCTGTGTCATAACTCGTGTGGGCATTTCTAATGAGCACTAAGATTGTGTCTGTGCACAGGAGCTGACTCCAGTTAGGAAGTCAAACTAAGACTCTGCGTGTTCCAGCAGACACACAGGAAGTTCATGAAGCAGGTAACACTCTGCAAAGGCACATCCTATTTTGCTGCTGACTGTTTTCCTGTGGAGACCAGCACTGAGCAGGAGAGAAAACTCCAAGTTGCTCATCTTACAGATTTATTGTGTGACCCCACCAGACCTCTGGGCAGCTGTGAAGGAAATCAGAGCTTGGTTCTTAGGTGGGGCTACATCCTTCTCAGGAAAAACACAGTGAAGGGCTGGTGAGGGAACAGGTTTTTTCCTTTGCTCAGTCACAACCCATCATTACCATTAAGGGGAGGGCAGGTTTGACTCTGGAAATAAGAATCTTGATTTATTTTTGTTTTTTTGCCAGCCAGGCTGACAGTTACTGAAGACTTAGTCCAAACTTCAGGCATTGGAAGGGCTGCCCAGGGAGGTCATGGAGTCCCCATCGCTGGAGGTGTTGAAGGAACAACTGGATGTGGCACTCAGTGCTCTGGTCTGGTTGGCAAGGTGGTCTTGATGATCTTGGACTTGATAATCTTGGAAGTCTTTTCCAATTTGAATGATTCTGTGATTACAAACCAAGTACCTAGATGATGAATCTCCTCAATTCTGTAAAAGACAGCTAAAGAAAATGAGGTTTCTGTTCTGCATTTGAACCTCTGCAAAATGAACAGCACCAAACACTGTTGTCCCACTGAGCCAATGACTCAAATGGCTGAAGAAATGAAGCTAAAGTGTTAATTGTGTCTGGTATTTCCTGGGCAAGATGAGAGTAGTCTGAGGGCTAGAAATGGCTCGTCCTGCCTTTAGCAGCCATCCTCATTCTTCCTGCTGCTGTGTTGCAAATCAAAAGCATAGAAATCACCTATCTCTCTTCTAATTAACTCAGATCTGTGCTAGACGTTAATAGCTGGCAAGATGATAATCTTGCAGTTTTATCACTGTAATTAGGTCATGAATTATGTCCTGTTAGATCAATAATAGTTTTCCAAGTATTCCATCATTAAGGAGTAAAGATGTAATTACCTAATCTCCTCTGCCTTGCATTGACAGACAGGGGAAGGGGTAGGAGGGTATGAATATGGTGCTTGTGATGTTGCTGCTCAACACTAATTCATCTGCCACAGCAGACTGTAGAAAGCAACAGACTGTTCCTGACCATGTTTTCTTTCTTTTTTTCTTTTTTTTTAATAAAATAACAGACAAAAAAACTGTCTGAAGTGACAGGTTTGCTAATTGGAAGGCTGTGCACCCCCTGCAAGCCAGTTAATTACTTAAGGGGAATATCTGTACTAAAATTATTGCTTTTGCAAAGAAGTATAAATCACGGATCATAGAATATCCTAAGCTGGAAGGGACCCTCAAAGATCATCAAAGCCCGACTCCTGGCCCTGCACAGGACAGCCTCAACAATCCCATCATGTGCCTGAGAGTGTTGTTTGTGACCTCTGACAGGCAATACCCAAATCATTTATTCATTTAAGGTGACTGGATCATTCACTGCAGACCCTGCTTGCTTTAACCTTACAAAAAATACCTTGGCCAGTGTATGAGTATCCCACAACTCAGCCCCTCAGCTGGGCTGTCATCCCATACAGCACACCCTGACTGTTCGTGTTGAGTCTGTCAGGAGTGTGGGAGGAAGCAAAACACCGGGAGTTTCATAGACCAGTGTTACTTGTCCACATTGGATTAATTTGCATGCCCAAGACCAATCCTGCAATGAAGCAGAATTGTTATCAGACATGTCTTCAGAGATGTTTTGTCCCATATCTCTCCAAAGTGTGTGAGATGTGTCTTGTGGCTCTTGGCCCATGAAAATTTTAGCAGCCTGCACCTGCAGCAGGGTGTGATCCTGGTGCAGCCAAGGGTTTCTTCTGATGGAAACGGTAATCTTGGAGCATAAGCCAACAGGTGCCACAATTTGTGTGTTCTCACATTAAGCTGGAGATGCAACTCCAACTCTACCAGCTCATCCAGTTGAGGCAATGAAATGCTGGAGCAAACTGGACCAGCATGGGCAGTACAGCCTGTAGTCAAAGGGGAATGGGAGTTGTAATCCTACTCTTGCCACGTACTGACCTTGAGACAGACAGTTTTCTGTAGAAGGATGTAATACTTAGCAGCCCTGAGAGTCAGGCAGGTAAGAAGCTTAATTAATGTTTGCGTAGTAACTTGGAGATTACCTAATAAAAGGTGTTATACATTTGTGAGGGGTTGTTGTGCTGTCTGTGCCCATGGACGTGTGTGGGTTACAGGAAGCGGAAGGTCGTGTCATGATGTCACTTGCAATTTCTGACTCAAATCTACACTGACGTCTTTTGAACCCTTCTCCTTCTTCCTGCCTCCTGGAGAACTGTAATTCCTTCCTTTGTAGGACAGTGTGTTTTCTGTGCTTCACAGCTGAGCTGAGACCTAATCTGGGACAGAGACCTTCACAATGAAGCACTGATTGAGATTCAGGACACAGAAGGAAGATCACAAATGGCAGAGCAATAGACACTTGCAGAGTTTATTACGCAGTAGAGATTTGATGACCTGCTTATTGTTTCTTTGCACAGACTGAGAAGAAGATGTGTTTTTGTCCTGTGTTGGGTCTTCTCTGGTCTGGTACAACTGGGAAGATGGTAGTGCAGGACTATCAGCTTTTTGATGGTTGTATTTCTGGAAGGTGGTTTTTTTAGAGCTGAGATGGCAAGTGGAGCCACGAGTGCTCATCTGAAAAAGTCTTTTGAGAAGCCTCGGGCTGCCTCAAGAAAGTATAATTATTTTCCCTCTTAGGCTTGGGGTCCTGGAGACCAGAGAATGCCTCCTGGGAGTTGGAGGACAAGGTAAAATGCAGCTTTCTGGAGTAAGTGGTTGTATTTTCTCTATGGCTCATGACTTGGGAGGAGAGTGCCTGATTGTTTGCTGTGAAAGAGGGAGTAAAAAGGCTAAAACTTGAAGCAGAGACTGAGGACAAGGAGGGCAAAGGAGAAGGAGGATGTCCTTAGAGAGCACCCAGGCAGAGTGTGAAGCTCATAAAGGTCGATGCAGTGCATTCAAAGGGCTGCAGACTCTTCAGCTTTTGAAGTGCTCAAGTGTCTAATGGGCTGCTGGGTGGAAATAGGTTACTGGGGTAATTTTGTTTCTGGGGAAACAAAACTGTTGTGTCATAAATCTGAGACCTAAAGCATGGAGAATGGGTCTGACTTTCTTTGGATAAAATCTTAAAGCAGGGCCGTGCCCTCTCGCTGATGTTGCCCCCATCCCTTCATGCCATTTGCATGATCTGCACTCCTGGCCAAAGGGTCTCTTCAACTTTTTCCATATGATGCTGGAAAAGTTTGTAAGCAAACAAGGATAAGCAACTGAGAAGCACCACTTAGGAATGTGAAGTATTTCCAAGTGGCTCTTTCTAGAAGTGAAGCAGATTCCTTCTGTGTGGATCATGGCTCCTGCTGCGCAGAGAAACTTTCCTCCCTTTCCTTAGATCAGTGGTGGAAGGCTCCACGAGGTCAAGAGGTCCTCCTCTCACCTCTCCTGTTGCCCTCATTGTATTTCCAGAGCTCTGCACCTCACCCCTGCTGTATTGTGCTGCTTTTATTCAAATATTCCTTAGCAACAACCAGTGAAATACCAACTCCACCGTGCTTGGGGTATTTGGAGAAGGTACACACCGTCCTTGGAGTCAGAGTATGACCCTGTACACTGTCTCTCTGAACAGCCACAGGAGCAGCTGCATTTACAGTGTCCTTCTGCCTGACCTCAGTTTTTGTTTCCTTTGTGACCATCCCAGATGCACTGTTAAACCACTGTTACATCTGGAACACTTTATGTTCTGGGAGGGACAGCTGTAAATAAGAGCCAGCTTCACTTCTTCCACCAGAGACATTATTCCTTCAGGGAATAGGAGAGTGGCTGGAGGTGGTAAATAGTGCTTTTTGCAGCATACTAGGATAGTCTGATTTAATAAAAGAGAGACTGTGTTTTGGCTTCTGGGTCCTGGGGAGGAGGATAGGAAGGAAGGAAGGTGTGAGTGCCAGTCCTTTGCCAGCTCCATCCAGACTTGGATGGCAGTGGTTCATGGGGAGATCTTTGGAAGTTTGTTTTACCTGTGAGGTTTCCAGAATTCCAATATTCCAAATGTTTTGTAGTGAAATTTCCAATTTGTTGAAAACAACATTTCTTCTCAGGTTTTTCCCAGCTATAGTCTGTGGTGTGTTGTCATTGTGCCCTTGGTTCCCTGTAGTTAGAGGGAACCTCAGCAACACACAAAGGATGCAATTTGGAGCCCCTGATAGGAAATCTTGCCACATTCTGATGCTGCCATGAGGAGGCAGTGGTTGGAGATGGGATAGAGAAGCAAGACCCAGCCGGCTGGGTGCTCCATGAAAGGCAACACTGCAGGTTGAAGGGAGGGGAAGGAAGGATCTCCTTCTGTCATAAGCTGTCAGATGTCTCAGGAGTGATAGATATGGTTATGAAATTTGAAACATGAGTGGGAGAGGGGCAGGGGGCTACTGGGTGAAGAGGAGGAGAAGGAAGTGGCTGTGAGCCTTGCCCAAGGGACAGGTTGAGACCGTTGGTCCAGTGACCGGACTCCAGGACAGGAAACCAGTTTCCTTTATCTGCAGCTAATGGGCTGTGTGACGTGGACAAACTGGCCTACTTCTCTTTGCCTCAGTGATCCAGTCTGCAACCAAGTGACCTCACCACTGGCCTTCCTATGCGAGAGCTTCCATAGGCTCCCTGTGCACAGTTTATCCTGTGATTTCTACCAGTAACCACCTCTTATCACTGAAAGGCTCACACGCCTTCGCTGCCAGAGAGTGCCTGGACACATAATTTCTGACAGGTTCGGAGTCAGAAATCAGCAAATGCAAACACTGACCTTGCTAGAGCTTTTTCCGAAGAGCTGGGATGTTCAGCTGAGCTGCTGAACCTGCTATTCTTCCAGCCCTGAACACTCCTTTTGGCCACTCGAGTTGCCCGTGGCTTTGGCTGGGCATGGCCCCCATCTCAGACTGCAGAGAGCTGGGAAGATGCCAGGCATTATGAAATAGGTTGGCTGGCAACTGGGATATTGAAGGCAGGACTTGGGGAGCACTGAAAGGTGCACTGCTTTGGGGGATTAATGCCTGTCCTGGCTGGAGCTGCTCCTCCCAGCCATATTTGGACATATGACTTAATCCCAAGCCTACCCAATCTGTCAGTAATGAACACGTAGAAGACAGAGTGCATTCCACCGGGGAGAAGAGAGCTCAGCCAAGAAGATTCTAACTAGGTCACTGATGAGCAATCTTTCCCCTCCCTCTGTGTCATTTTTATTAATCACTTGAAAAATAGGTTGAGTAATGATTGCAAGCAACTTGTCAAGCCAATTAAAAACAGAGAAAGGTAGGGCTGTGAAGCTGAAGACAAATGCTGTGCTGGTTTAAAATGAGTGTCTGTAAACCCCACTGACCTGTGAGTAATTGCCTCCAAAAAACTGGCAGTGTGTGTATTTCTCAGTGTGAAGGTTTGTTTCTTCTGAATCCACAGGGCAAACAGTTCATTGTGGTCCAGAGATGTATCACCAGAGCAAAATCTCTTTGAATCTCTCTTGGAGCTGCCTTAGTCTGGTTTGACTATTAGCATATAGACTCTTCAGCAAGGGCTTGTCAAAGGGTTTCATTTGCTTTAAGCTTGAAATAAAATAATACAGAGCACTTGCTAGTGAAGGTAGTTTATTTTATGTAGCTTGCTTGAATGTAAGTTCCCATAATGGCTTTCTAATCTGTCTGACTGGAAGCTAAATGGCCAAATCTTCTTATTTGTTGAACAGCATTGGACTTTAAGGGAAAAGAGCTGCTAGGCAATCTCAGCATCATCTTGGTTCAGTGTGTTGAGTTTCCCCAGAGTGGTTTCTCTAGGTCCATTCAGCTAATTCAGCATTGGGTCTTTTTCATTTAATTTTTATGTGTCAGAAGGATTGTATATGCCAATAATAAATATTTATACTCTTAAATTCCTTTTACTCTCTATCTGTATTTTGTCTCCTGTGAAGTACGTGCCAGCACTGTGGGTGCTGTGAAACAGCATTACTCTTTGGGAGACTGTTGTATGGTGTGTTAGATCCTGCTGTCCAGGATGTTTCTTCCCATCTGTTCCTGGCTCCAGTCCTCTTCTCCTCAATTTTAGTCGTTGCTTTTGGTTACCATTCATAGATTGAAATGTGATATTAAGGAGGAATATCCAAGTATGCCATTCTGCCTTCTCTTGCTGCTGCGCTGTCAGCTGCGTGGCAGTAACAAAAGGCAATTAGTGACACAAATAAGCTTTCCTGGGGGATGGTTGAGAGCAGCCTTTCTCTAAAACTATTTATCAAACAAATGGAGAAGCACATGCTTCCCTCCTTCCTGAAAGGAGTAACAACCCAGGTCAGTGGAGGGCAGCTTGGGAGCCTGCCACGTCTTCAGCAGTAGGTTCTTGTTTTGTGTCACCACTGGATGCTCAGGTTAGGGAAGGGGGCAGGAATTTAGCTTTCTCTTGGGGCAAGGAACTTGTTTAAAGTCCCCTGTACTTGCCAAGTAGTAAGTAAAATTGATTTGCCTCCATGCCACTGTGGAGGTCTCTCCCTGCTCTCTGTAACTCTGCTGTAGCCATTACAGTCAACCCCTGGCTTCCCAGTCTTTTTTTCTCCCTTTCCATGCAAGTTTTTGGTTTTTCCCTGTGGAAATGTGTGCCTGAACCCACCTGTGTTTTCTGCCCTCCAGAGTGAATGAGCTCTATGTGGATGACCCAGACAAAGACAGTGGAGGTAAAATAGAAGTGAATCTGAACATCAGTTTGCCAAACCTGCATTGTGAATGTGAGTACCTCTTCTCACTTAGCAATTTTTCTTTGTGTTTTAAGTAGTACTTGAAATGAACGCAGACTGGTACAGTGGCCCTTCTTCTGTAACAGAGAGGATGGAAATCAAGTAGCTGCAGCCTTTGCCAGTATCCCATTGCTTTCTGTTGCAGGCCAGGACACTTGTTTTCTTGGACCTTGTGCTCACTCTGTGGCCTGTATTAGTGGCTGCTCTCCCTCACTGGCTTCTTTCTAAATCTCATTTCCTTTTTTTTTATAGTAACCTTTTTGTGTCTGGGAGCAAAAAACCTCCCAAGTTTCATTTGTAACTGAATGTACCAGCTGGTCATTGTTTTTTCCCAAATCACCTGCTTGTCTACCTAAAGGTTTTCTGTTTGTGTAATTAAATTGCAGTAGCTGGCAGGACATAGTAGGTATATTTGTGTCAAACAGGCAGTGTGAAAATTTTGGTGACAAAGTTCTTCCTGGTATAACAATATTTGAAATATCAACAAAAAAGATGTGGGTTTTTTCCCAGTAAAAGCAATGCATGCTTTTCCTGTGCAACTTTCCTGTTCTTTTGTTTTGATTTTTTTGTCTTCTCTGTTCCCACCCATGCAGTGGTTGGACTAGACATCCAAGATGAAATGGGAAGGCATGAAGTGGGTCATATTGACAACTCGATGAAGATCCCTCTCAATAATGGGGATGGCTGCAGATTTGAGGGCCATTTCAGCATCAACAAGGTGAGAAGGAATGACAGTGGGTGAGTGTGTGCTGGCAGGGGAAATGCTGGCAAGATCCATTTGTAAAATGCTCTTGAAAATCTGTGTGTCAGTGCCTCTTCTGCAGTGTGTAGGTTTATGTCCCTGATCAGTGGGAGGGTTAAGTCTCGGTGCTGCAGATGATGTGGGGAGAGGAGGCTGTGTGGCCAGACCCGCAGGGAGTGTGTTAGGTCAGAATTTTTCTTCACTCTCTAAAACAGATCATTGAGACAGAATTGCTGAACAGCAGAGAGCAGCTCTGTGTTGCAACCAGTGCTGCCTTTCAGTGCAGCAGCCGAATGTTCAGGGGATGTGTGAGCTCCCTACAAATGCCAAGTGGCTTCTGTGTTTACTTGTCACAACTTCTGCACCTCCAAAATGTGACTCACTGTGGAGAGGTCTTTGGCAATATCTCTATCCAAGCCCTCTTTTGTTCTGAGAGCTGCAGAATGACAGGAATGTTCCCTGCTGGAACAGAAGTGGCTCCTTGCTGGGATGTTTGGAATACAGCACGAGGCTTCTGCACATGCTTTGTCAGGATGCTCCGCTTCTGTCTCAAAGAATGAAAATCCAGGCCTGGAGGAGGCTCCTCTCTGGGATGGGTGTGTTCAGGATTGAATAATCTTGCTATGTAATGCTGGAGATGACTAGCTGGGGTGGGGGAGTCAGTACTGGGACCCACTGATGTCCTAAGAAGAGCACACCCTTCACTCCTCTCCATGTACCACAGGCTACAAAATCCTGCTTCCTTCTTTTTCTCCCAGGTCATGCTAAATCATATCTAAAAGTAACAGGCAGAACTTCTTACCGATTCTGTGGCATGAAAAGGATTAGGGACTTAAAAAGAGGACATTTGTTTCCTCACCTCTAAGCCACCAAGCTTGCTGGCAGCTGATAGTGCACAAAATTGGGAGAGAGCTTCTTGAAAGGTAGTTCTTGTTCAGATAATTCCCAAAGCACGGAGCTGGAGGATTTGTCTGCTAGATGTGGTGTGTCCTGCTCACCAAAGCAGCACAAAAGAAGAGTGCTGTATGTGGCAGTGAGGACTTTCCTTCACTGCTTAATTTGTGTCTCATACAGTGGCTGGGGCAGCTTTCAGAGGGAGGGGACCTGATCCAGGACTTCTGGCTCTGGCAACGTGAAGCATTTGTGTACAACCTGGAGGTCTTCATTCCCTTGGCAGGAACTGTCCAGGCTTCTGTGTGAGCTGGGATCTGAAGTGGGACCCAGCCAGGCTTTGAAACTTGACCATGGGTTGTACTTGGGTGTTACTCTCAAACCTGAGGAAGGAGGACAAGGTGACAGTGAGATGATTGTGTGCCACTTACTGCAGATCTGCCGCCCTGCTTATTGAGCTTGTTTATGACACAGCTGGTGTCCACACCTGAAAGTGTTCCCAGGAGTGCACTGCTGTTCCTCAAGTCATTACCTTAGCTTTCCTGAAAGCACATGGAAGCGGCATGTGGCCTCCCGTGGCCCTGCTGGTGAGGTGTCTCTGAAGGGAGCACAATGGGCACCGGTTGTATAACAGTCCTCCCACTCTTTTCTTAGGCCGTGCCACATTGCTGCTCAGTGCTGCTTAATTTCACAACCTTATTTCAATAGAAAAGTATTCTTGCACCCTCCATAACAGTGATTCAGCTGTATCTGCTGAAAGACTACACGGAGTAGGGCTGGTGACCTGAAAAGTGTGTGCATGCTGAAGTGGTCCCATCAGAATGACACCAGTGCTCGCTTTCTGTCTTGGAACTCAGTCCTTAAGTGAAATTTGTATTTTCCAGGACTTTGTATTTATCTCCATTAAAAAAAATTAAAAGGACGGGCTCCTGCTGCCTCCTGCCAGGGCTAGAAGTCCTGGATTAGTTTGTATGGGAAGGCCCTTTGGGTTTGGTGGGGTTTTTTTTATTTGCAACTCAGGCAGAATCTCAAATGCAAAGCTGCTCAGGACCAGTACTGCAAGAATATATCTACAGCCTTCTGGGCTGTTCTGCAGCAGTGGGGCCCATTTACAAATGCAAGATGTGGGAGTAAAAATTAAGCAACTGTTTGTTGCCTGTCAGAGACAGGAATTTTATTTTAATGGGGATGAAAGACATAGCCTTAAGTGTTAGGAATCCCTGAAGTTGGGAGTGATCCACTCATCACCTTCTAGTCAGCAGCACTAGCAGTGTGAGGGTGCCAGCTCTTGAGTTGGAGGATGTATCCAATCCAAATGTTGATCAAGTGCGGGGAGGTATCCCTGAGCCTTTCTCTGATGTGCCAGAGGTTGTCCACTGCTCAGTAGGTACAGCCTGGATGGATCTAGGCACTTCCATGTTATATCACAGAGCCAAGCAATGCCTTGAGGGGTAAAATATGGAATCCTGTCTTCCTTGTCTTGACTAATTTTAGGTCCCTGGTAACTTTCACGTGTCAACTCACAGTGCCACTGCACAGCCCCAGAACCCCGACATGACTCATGTCATCCACAAGCTCTCATTTGGGGACAAGTTACAGGTGAGTTCTCTTCCTTCACAATTGCCTGGCTGTAGGGGAATGCCATGAGAGTGATTTAATATTAGACACTTTGGTTTTATGGAGGGGCTGTGTACAGTGTGGAGAGGCCATAAGAAAGGAATGCCTGGGTCAGCAAGCCCATCCCTTGCGTCCATGCAACATCTGGAAGAGTTCACAGCTGGTTCACCGTCATGACTTCAGGGAGGAGCAGTGTCCAATATCATAGAGTAACTTTGCTGTTTTCTTCTGAAACTGAAAGTGCTTTTTGAAAAGTATGTGGCTGTATTCCTGCAGGGAGTAGGAATGAGGATTCATGGCTCAGCAAATCCTGTTTTCGGTATTAATAGAGCAAACAAATCTTTCTGCCTTTGTGGAGGAGCAGTGAGTGTACTCAGGGAAAATGTGTGCTTGCTACTGTCTTTACCGCAGCACCAGTCAAGTTCTTTTTAATTCACTTCACTGTACTTATGAAGCAGACACTATTAGTCAAATTTGTTCTATGAGACACAGGTTAGACTTGGAACTGCCAATTCCCTGCTGGGAAGAAGCTGAATGTGTGCACTTGCCCAGTGGATAGAATTTCACCAGGTGTTGCAAGTTATGTAATATTGTCTGATTTCTCAATAAGGGCAGATTACAGCACTTCTCTAGCCTACTTCCAAGGAGCTGGCATCACAGGTGGGAGTTATACATGTGCACACCCAGTTTGCGACTCACCCTAAACATTGCTTGCCCGTAGTCTCTCTGTAATCTTCTTTCCTCAGCACAGACGTCTCATTAGTCTGCTTCTTGTACACCCACTTCCAAAACCCTTTTTCATGCTAACAAGTCTAAGCGTTGCTTTGTAGTCTTCGGATTCTGCTCCCGGCTTCTTTTAGGAAATATCTTGTGTGGGAACGGTGAAATATTAGCATATAAATAAGCTTGGCTTAATGTCTGTAAAGCACACTGAGATTATGAAAAATATTAGGTAAGTGCTAATAGGGAGTTCTGCAGTTTACGTGGGAAATCAGTGCTCTGAGGTAGCATTCCCACTGTTTTATCATGGAGTCTTGGAGTAAGGGAGCTGAAGTGTGAATCAGCATGAAGGAGGAGCCTGGACAGCTGGGGGCAAAGGAGCAAGTGTCTTCAGTTCTGGGGGTGAGAAACCAGTCTAGCAAACATGTAGTTGGCTCCTGATTTGGACAAGTTCAGGTTAGTATTTTCAGAGTTCAAAATAACTACTCATCATCTCCATACACAAGAAGGGAGCACACAGGTGCTGCTGATCCTGTAGGCAAACAGGAGTTCAACAGCACAAATTACAGAAGGATATGTTCACTAAACAGCTGCTACCAAGACTCAGCAAACACTGAAAGCCAGTGAGTATGGAGAGCTTTAAACCTGTCTAGATACACCTTTGAATATTTTGGGTTGTCTCCACCAGCTTTGATGTAACACATGCTTATATTTCTTAAAAGAGGGTGAGAAGCTTCTCATTCACTTGTGTCATCTGCTGGGAGTTAGTTCTTTGTAGGTTGTTACTGCCCCTGCCAAAATGATCTACGAAGGTATGGGCTGTGTTCTCCAGAAAAACCAGTCTGTTTGAAACAGAGATTTGAATCTCATCTGCCATTGAATGAACTTCAAGTCTTCATCAGTACTTCATGCACAATAATGGCAGACTTTTTTGTAGGTTTTCCCCATTTAGATGAGGCCGAAATTGAAGCCAGTGAGTTCTTGCATGTCGGATAACCCTGTAAAGAGAGAGATATGAAAAGTAGGAGATTATGCGTTTTTAATTGTAGATTTCTCTGGAGTGCTGGATCATGGTGTTGAATAACTCTAGTTTTAGCCTTGTGAGGAGTCTTGCCTTCCCTTGATAGTTGCAAGGTTGGAAGTTATTTTAGCCTGCTGTTGGTCTCTGCCCAAGTTATATGTGCACATATGTTATATGTCAATGCTTTATTCTTCCATAACATGGACCTCAAAAAGCTGCTGACCAGGACCTTGGACACCCTGTGCTTTAACCTCAACAAACACATGCAAAAGACATATAACTGGACAAATAGGCAGTGACCAACAGCAGAATGAAATAACTTCCAACCTTGGACTGTCAAGGAAAGAACAAGACCTCTCACAAAGTTAAAACCAGGATTATTCAACACCATATCTAGCACTCAAGAGAAATTATGATTAAAAAGGCCCAATCTCCTACTTTCCACATCTGTCTTTACTGGGTTACCTGGCCTGCAAGAACTCATTGACTTAAGTATTGGTCTCATCTACATGAGGGAAAAACCTACAAAAAGTTTGAAGTGGAGCTTAAAGTCCCTGGCTCAGATATGCTGTGAGAGACTTACTTCCTGTACCTGTACCAAGAATAGAACATAATACTGTAGCGTAAAACTAAAGAAGGGGCTTCTCTTTCTTCATATGCCTTTTACAATGAGTGAAGGATAAGTACAGCCTGCACATGTAGCTTGGAAATGGTTGCTGTTATGTAAAATATCTGAAATGCAACAAAAGGCACTGCAGCAGGTTCAGCTGTTGCTTTTGTTCTGCTCCCATTACCAGCACCTTCCACTTGAACTTTCTGATGATTTTGTCTCTCTAGAATTTCCCTTCTGCTGAGCAAAACTGGTTTGTGTGCTGCTTCCTCCAAATCCACTCCATAGTGTTCAGAGTAGGGAAATGGCCATCAGGATGAGACAAACACATCCACCTGCTCTCAGTTGTTGAGAGGGTCTGGGAACGAAATTGCATTGCCCTGTTGGTGAGGAGAAACTCTGTCACACCCATGCCCAAATACTTCTTCCAAACTCTTCTTCCCTGTTTGACTAAGGTCAGAAATTTCCAGGCTGTGGAGTTGCCTGTCCTTTCTGTGTAGCTTTATGTACCTTGTGTGAGTGACACGATGTCTGACCTACAGCTCTTGCTGAGAGATTTGCCTGTCTGGCGAGTTCACAGATTGATTATTCTGTTGATGAACATCAGACTGCAGTATGGCAAAGGCATGGGATGGAAATCCTGTTATTCTGAGCAAACAGATACTTGCATGCTTGGAATCAGATGCAGGAAGAGTTGAAGGGATGGTAGTGCTGGCATGTGTCCTTCCCATCTCCAAGTGCACAGTGTGATAGCTGGGCTAATGAGTGCAGGCTGTAGAGCCCAGCTGCTCTGACATGAGCTACCTTTGCAGGAGAACTCAATTTTAACCTGAGTGTGACTCTCATTTATTTCTCTTTCAGCCTGATAAATGAATGTCACAGTTAACTCTGCAAAGCTCTTAGGAAATGTCTTAAAATGAAATTTCACAATTGGCCTCTTCCAACTGCAATTCCTTTGGCTTTGGAGTGGTTTTGGAGTTTCATCTTGTAAAATGTTGTGAAATCAACTTTTTTACTTGGAGCCAACCTCTGAGATGATGGTCACTGAAAGATATTTTAGGTCATCTTTTACTGGGTTGAGGCTTTGTTTTTGGAAAGGTGGAATCAGGCTGTTCAAGTTACAGGATAGGGAAGCAAAGATCAAGAGTATCAAGTCAGGTTTCTTCATGTGTGTTTTTCCTTTCCAGGTCCATAATGTTCATGGAGCATTCAATGCCCTGGAGGGAGCAGACAAACTCAGCTCAAATCGTATGTATTCCTGGTGATTACAGGCCTTAGCCACTCTCTGCAGGAGGGAAAACAGGGCCTTTCATGCAACACTGGTGTATCCAGAAGTCTTTAATTTGGCTCTTTAGCCAAAATGATCCAGATGTTGCTTACTGACATGTCCGTTTTCTCCAGTACTACAGAGAAGGCTTAGCCCAAAAGGTCCTTTACAGCTCTTCTGCAAACTGGACATCGTTTCCAGCTCTGTTAAAACTGACTCAGAACTTTGGAGTTTTTTATCCATATCCTATTCCTATAGTTATCCTTTACTGCTGTCACCACCACCAGAATTTATCCTTATTCTCATGTTGCAAGTTAGCTCCTACCTAAAGTTTTACCCTGTGGCTGAAAGGAAAGGCATTTTCATTCTCCTTTGTGACCAGCAGAGAAAGGGAAATTTCCAGTGCATGCTACAATTCAGCATAGAGTTTTTGTCTCAAGTGTTCAGGCTCCTGCAGGAGATCAGTCCTGTCCATTTCTTGGAACAAAACTTCTGTGGGTGTTCCTGAAGCTATACAATTGTGGTTTGAGGGTTTTTTCCTCCAAGAGCCAAATGTCATTGTGTTACACTTCGCTAAAGGATCATGCAGAGAAGTCATTTAGAATTCTGTTTTAGAACTGTTTTGCAGACACAAAAAATGGCACAAACCATTTAAATAATGAAAAAAATGGTTAAGCAGCTGTAGGAGAAGGAAGAAGAGAAAGAAAGATGGATACACAAAGAATGGAACTACACAGATTGTGATGCCTCAGCTTCTGTCAGAAGGAGCTCCGTGAGCTGCAGCTGTGACCTTAACTAGTTTCTGATTTAACCAGGCTTTTGTGATGATAAATGTTACCATTTATAGTTGCAAGCAGTTAGGAAGGTTCAAGTAACCCAAACCCCGTGGGCTGTAGTCCTGTAAAAGTGATGGGTGGGTTCTGGTGTCATCCAACTGCCTGACAAAGTTTTGTACAAAGGACATAAATGTAAGATGTGAAATTGTCGCTTTGGCACAAAACTTGAGATAAAGATGAGGGAGATACCTTTTTTGTGATTTCCTTTACTTTGAATTGTTGTGTAGGCTGTGATTTCTTGCTCTGAGTGCATTCCTGTCCTTTCTTGACCGCAGCTCTTGCATCTCATGATTACATACTGAAGATTGTCCCGACGGTGTATGAAGACATGAGCGGGAAGCAGCGATACTCCTATCAATACACGGTAGCAAATAAGGTAAAGAGGCAGGTAGTTCTCAGGGAAGCTCCTCATCGCAGCCCAGTGGACGTGTGGAGGATGTTCAGTCACCATTCCTTCCCCCTCCTGCTCTGTGCTATGCCATGTACGTGTGTTTGTAGGTGAGCAGTAGCCTCTGCTGGGAGAAGGAGGAATTGAAGCTCTTTGAAGTGGGGCTTCCTGGTGCTCCTGTGCTGACAGTTACCAGGGTTGGGATTGGGAGGGCTTGTCAAAGCAGGTAGTGGTGTTGTTTTCATTGCTGTGAAAGGTATTCTTCCTCCTGACTTTTTCATCTGTCAGTTTAACTGAGCCAGATTTCTGAGAGGTTTTTACACACTGCAGGAGCTCTTGTTGTTTATGTCAAGATGCATCTGAGTGAAAACTGTAATCCAGCTGAACATAGAAAACATCATTTACACCGGGTTGCAGTTATAAAACACTCTCATTTTTGATGGATGTATCAGGCACATAAATTAGCCCAGTTTTTAGGTTTTTACAAATGTTGTTTTCTGACATTAAGCTCCTGAACCTCTAATAGCAAATACATACTGGTTGACTGTTTCACAGTGCCTGCTTTGTTATAGTGGATGGTCACAGAATCACAGAATCATTGAGGTTGGAAAAGACTTCCAGGATCATTGAGTCCAACCTGTGACTGATCACCACCTCGTCAAGTTGACCAGAGCTCTGAGTGCCACAACCAGCATTTTATTAATAAAATGTGTAGGAAATTTTTTTAAAGAAAAAAAGGACCCTATTTACTCTTTAAGATGAAAGACATCTTTCAGTTTAAAACTAATTTCCAGTTGTGTGCTAAATGAAAGTCCAGAATCTGTTAATAATGTCTAATTACTGCTAGTTCACCGTAACTGATAATCAAGCACACACTCTCCTGGACGAGTTCTCAGATTAATGTTTCTGTCTTTCGGCCTTGCCTGTATGATGTGTCCCAGGGATTTGGGCATCTCCTTGTGTTCAGATTGCAATGTATTTGTTCTATTTAATGTCACAGCTGCTGTTCTGATAAGACTCTTGTGATAGGAGTTGTGAAAGTAATTTGGAAAATAGACATGAGGTGCTTGTGACACTTCTGTGAGCTTGGCTGCAAATGTGGCCGTTTGGCCAAGACTGACTCATTAGGGCAGGATTGCTGTGGGGAAAAGGGGAGAGGAAGGAAAAAATGAGGTCAGTTCTGTTAAAACTGAAGTGCAGAGAAATAATGCTGCCTCGGCATTTTCATCTTTTGGTTCTTCAGTCCTTTACTCCCAGACTGATCAGTGGGAAAGAGAATTGGGAGGCCATTGGAATAGTCTGGCACAGAGTGATAAGTATGAAGAGATGAAGAGAGTCTTAAGAGTGGACTGTGTCTTCTCTCTTACCTCCTGCACCCTCTGTTTCCTCACTTCCCCAGATAACCACAATCCCAAGATGTGCCACAGAACTCCCAATGAGAGCCTTGAAAATAGTATGACCAGGGAATTCTTTTGTCATCCACGGGAAAAAAATAAAGAGAGGGAAATTTGGGATTTATATGAGGTTAATGAAGAAATGCTGTTTCATTAGCTTCCTCAGAGCTCATGGAGAGCAAAATGGTATTTTTTGTATCATGCTCGTGAGTATCCTATTGCTTGTCTTTTCTTCATCTTTCTGAAGTATCTGCCTCTGTGTAGAGGAGATTTGAAAGAGAAGAGGTGATCTAAGTTGGCAGCATGTCACAGGGCTAGAGAATGAAAGATAAGGCATTGTGTGCCATGCTGGGGCATCCTTGGATTGTTGGGTCCCTACCCTGCTTTTCTTGGGTTTTTCTTCAGTCTCTGAATGTCCTGATCATTGAAAACTGCTATCTATTTCCACTGAGAGCACAGATAAAATATTAGCTCCAAAAAATGTGACTTTTGATAGTAATATGATGTTAGTATCTATTTTGTATGGGCACTGTGCAGTGTGTTTTGCTGTGGGGCTGGCCTGTGGCTGATGGCTCTGTACCTGTTAGGTAAGAAATGGATTAAAGGAGATTAGCACTGGCAATCTGAAGAGTCTATCCCAAACCAGCCTGGGATATTTTTGGAACCTTTGCCAATATTTTTCTCTATACAGCTCCATTTTGGCTTTCAGCATGGTTTTTAAACGTGGTTTAAACATGATTCATACTGAGTGGGCAAAGGATTCCCCTTGTTGATCCCAGTGGGAAGGGAGCCTTACAGAGGAGGGCAGGGACAAGGAGGAATTTTCAGGTTCTTGCAGACTAGATTCCATTGCTTTGATAAATATCCCAGTATATGATTAATATACAAAATATATACAGACATATACGATTGACAGTACAAAAACTTCACCTGCAACCACTTAGAGGCTGTTTGTATTTAAATAGAGCAGCTCCAAACCAGAGAAAAAATGACAGTCCTGTTTACTCCTGTAACTTTGAATGAGGGTAAGAGTAATCACCATCACCCAGCTGCATATCAGACTATATACCATTATCACTCTATAAAGAGCTTGTTTTCCTGTTTGATAAGGATGGGGGGTGGGCAGTCATACAGGAATTCACTGTTTGCTTCTTTACATCTGGTCATTAGTACAAGACAGTGGAGTAAGGGCCAAATCCACAGAAGCTATTTTATTGCAGGCACTCTCTAGAATGAGATTGCTCACATTTCCTGCCATTTTTCCTCCACTTTCCTTTCCAGGAGTACGTAGCCTACAGCCACACTGGCCGCATTATCCCAGCCATCTGGTTTCGCTATGATTTGAGCCCCATCACAGTGAAATACACAGAGAGACGACAACCTTTGTACAGGTTTATCACATCGGTGAGTTACTCTAAACCTCTAATTTTCCCTTCTCCTGCCTGCTTTTCATTTATCTTCTGAGCCTTTCTTGTCCAGAAGAATTGAGTTTCTGCTTCAGAGCATTGTGACATGATGGAGATAAAGGAGCACATCACTGCAGTTGTACTGAAGTGTCAGTGAGGTGACTGGTAAGTCCTATGCTCTTGACAACTTGATTTAATAGCTAGGCACAAAAAGAAGGAAAATTATGCTATTCCAGAGGTGCCAGGCTCTGCCTAAGCAGGATGGGCTCTATTGCAGCATGTCAGAAACTTGGAAGTAAGGCTAACATTGTGTGCAGTAAAGCTGCAATAAACTGCTTGCTAATGATGAGATAGAATGTGCAGAGAATCACAGAATGGTTTGGGTGGGAGTGACCTTAAAGCTCATGTTGTTCCACTCCCTCCCATGGGCAGAGACACTTTTCACTAGACCAGATTGCTCTAATTCCCATCCAACCTGGCGCTGAACACTTCCATGGATGGGGCAGCCACAACTGCTCTGGGCAACCTGTTCCAGGCAAAGTCAATCCTATTCTTACTTAGTGCAGTTTGCTCTGTGGAGAGTTCATGTGAGGGAAACAGAACTGTTTGGTGACACAGAGCTGTCAGTCCTGGTTATTTGGCTGACTTTTACAGTATAGAGGAGCAAAACGGGCACCAGAGATTTCACCACCAGCCACATCTCTCCCCTCCTACAAGTCACTGAATGCAGGGCAGTTGTTTTACTCAGTGCTGCTGCTTGGCTTACTATGGGGATGTCAGTTCCAGGCATTTACTCCTGGGCAGAGGTGGAGAAGAGTTGTATTATTGAATTCCAGAGGTGTTTTCCTGACAAGTTCCATTTTGATCTGTCCAGATGGCTTCCTGCAGTACTGATTTCAGCATCTATGACAAAGCTGTGCTGCCCAAACTGCTGGTTAGGAAAAGAGCTATTTAAAGATGCTCCAGAACTTTAAAAAATGTGTCCTCAGGGAGTTGGCTTAAAATTGAAGCTGCAGTGTGCTGTGCCAGTGAGGCATGGTGGAATGTGAAGGAGTTGGCAAATTGTCTGGAATGAAGAGCTCAAATTTTAATTTTTAAAATGTTTAACTATTTTAATTATAAGTAACGTAAACAGTGTAGCAGTGTTGCACTTCAAGATTTTGATTTTACGACTTCTGATAAATAGCAAGGTCCTTTCACTTAACTTCAGATATGCTTGTGATCTCTAGGATATACAAATAACAAGAGAAAGGGACTTGAAGCAAAATCTAAACGTTGTGGTTTAAGACTTTCTCTTCTTAGCATGTCTGTTTGTCTTTGAAACATAATCCTAAAAAAGGTCAAACATCAGCATTTCATGACTTGGCATCTCATTCTGGTTCTACATCCTTCCTTCACAATATACTCTGAGAGGTTTGTATGCATCTTGTTGGGGGTGAGGGTGTGGAGGGGTTTTTAATTGGGATCAGGGTTTGAAAAGATTGATGGCTGAGATTATTGTCATGTTCATTGCAGCATTGATTCACTGCTGATATTCCAGTGTGCATATAAATAGCATCTTTGTTTAATTTGATACTGTGCTTCCAAGCTTACATAGGGGGTCCACAGGAGATGGTTTTCTCACTGCTTGCCACAATGACCTTTTGGATTTGTATCTCATCTGGATTTGTATCTCATAACCTCAAAAACTGGAATGTGTGTTTCCTACTGAGAATCCAAAAATAGAACAAGAGATTCACTTCTATTTCCAAAAGCATTTAAAGGTTGATTAGCTTTCATCAAATAAGGACTTATGATAAAATAAGAATTTCAGTTACTTCTCTCTTCCTCCCCAAGATAACAGTCCTCTCCATGAGCCACATTCCTTGCTGGTCTGAGTTCTGAATCACTGGTCTCAGCTTGAATTTTGCCCCATCTTGTCTTTAAAGCTGGCCAGGCACTTGCTGGCTGCTGGACTGCTTAGGAAGAGTTTTACAGTTGATTTTTGGCTACTTTATTTGGTCTTATAAAAGACTGTAGTGTCAGGCAGCTCAGTTGGGGCCATTCCAGTTGAATATCCTTCCTGTGGGGGCTGTGGGTGACGCTGGTGCTGCAGGAGCTGCTGCAGTGACCAGACCCTTGTCAGATGTGGCTGACGCAGAGGAATATCCTTGTGCCAGGTGCTGTGTCGTGGCTCTCAGTCTGGCCCATCTGGCTGTGGTACAGGTGACCTGCTCTTGCTCTCATTTAGGCCAGGAACGTTGTACAGAAGGGCAGCCTTGACTGTGGATGTGCCACATGTAGAGCTTTACAGCGTCCAAGGTGGCATTGAAGTGGCTGGAAGGAGGGCAGAGCTACAGAGGATCAAAACACCTTTGTCCTTGGTTTCCTTGCCCTGTTCTGATGACACGATCCGTTCCGTTGTGCTTTAGCCCCTTCCTGTATCTCCAGCGTGGCCTTTTGCATCACAGTTTCCCTGGAGACCAGTTAGTGATGATCAGCACTGGGCTGAGGGCCAGACAGAGCCTGGGCTGGGGCATGTGGAGTCATTCCCAAATCTGGCTGGCCATGGAAAGCATCAGCCTGTTCTCGGCAGCAGCTGTTCAATTTAAAAACCACAGGAGAGGCTCTGGGACAGGGGCTCCAGGATATGGGCTCCTCGATTGTTTTCTTGGGCAACCTTGTGGCTTTCAGTACATTTAAATTTGTCCTGGGGGTTGGGGATGATCCTCAGAGTTTGAAAGAGACTCTGGGGAGGAAATGATGTCAAAGGGAACAACACACTGTTGAGGGATGATCCCATGTGAAAGATCAGATGAGACAGCGGTGTTAGCTGTTCAGCAGAGAGCCAAAGGCATCTCATTCTGGTGCTGAGAAGGTTATCTTTGATATGGTGATCTTTGATAGTAATGAGTTTGCCCTCCAAAACTTCAGCATGCTAAGAGCAGCATTATAGCTCTGTAACAGCATTCCCAGTTCTTCTCTGTTCCCACTCTAACTCATGCCTGCTCCTTAGATTTTTGTGGTATGAAAAATTATCCTAATTTTCTGTACAATGCGAGAGGTGTTTCCTGTGCAGGACAAGAGGCTTTGGTTTAGCATAAATGTACTCCAAGAAGTTCAGTACTAAGTGAGATTTTGTGTTACTTGTGGGTCAGTGCTGCCTCTGTCACTGTTCTGTGAGTTTTCCAGGGATCCTGGGGTTAACCACAGATACCTGGCATAGTGTTAAACACAGTTGGTTTTGCCTGTTGAACTGTACTGATTAAAAGCAAGACATCTCCCCATAAAGAGAAGCTATTCAAGACCTCATGGCTGAGGTTATGGAGCAAGGGGAAAAGTTTCACTGCTGAAAATTTATGAGTTCCTGTAAGTGGCCAAACTGAAAAAAAGTTTTATCATGAGGTCAGTCTAGGAGCTGGGAGGGGAGAGCAGGCAGAAAAGCAGCCAAAGTTCTGCTGAAGCATTCAAAATCCAAAGGAAGTTTTTTTCCCAGTATATGGTCTCTAGGTATGAGAAAATTAAACTAGAAATAATGGGATGAAGGGGCTAGAACAGAACAGTTGCAGGCAGAATAATTTCAGCCTTGGGAGCTGTTACTGACAGGTATCAGATTCAACTCTGTGGTGCTTTTAAAACCAAGACAGCGTTCTGCAAGATGTGCTGCAGGTCAGCCAGAAATCTCTGTGTGCAGTTCTGCAGCTTGCCTTACTAGGAACTACCTGAGGGTCCTACTGGTCCCCTCTGTCCTTAAAAGTAATTTTCACACTTTAGGACATCCCCGAGGTCACAGTCACGTGTCCGACACTTGACTTTCTGTCACTTTGATTGCAATCTTTCTTCCTCCTACATATCCACTCATGTTTTCCTTTAGACTCTAGTCTGCATCCTGGCCACTATGCTGTAACCACTTTCTGTTCCAGATCCTTTTGCATTCCCCATGTTTCATGAGCTCTCACTGCTGGAATTACTCCACTTCTGTGTTTCTTTTCCATCATCCTTTAATGGTCTGGGCTGAGTCAAACCGTAACCTCATGGAGCCAAACACAAATCATTCCTGGTATAAAACACCATTAAATATAAATTAATGTCTGATGCCTACCTTCCATATGTATTAGAACTGTGATGATAAAGAAATGTTGTGGTGCAATTCCTGTGCTGACCTAGAGCCCAGTGCTGGGGCTGCCTTTCTTTTCTCTCAAGGACTCAAGGCTGTGTGTGCTGGGGTCAGGCCCCAAGTGGTGCCAGGTGTGTGTGACTCACACTCAGCACTAAAGAGCTGTGCAGATGAATGTATTTTTTTCTATTTCCCACCCTCTTGCACTGCTGCACTGAAATCAGATTTTCCTGCCATATGATGCAAAATCTTTGTGTTGGGCAGGTTTTGTGTTTGTGGTGTGATGTCTCCTGTCAGCTGAGCTGCTCTGGACTGAAATAACCCTATTCCATGATGGTCATTTTTCCCTGAAAAGTCACCCTGTGTCATGCTCTGAGAAATAGCAAGGAAGGGTGTACAGGGGTAGGAGCTGGCCTTGTCTCTTACAAATACTAACTTTGCCTCAGGCTGGTGCTCTGGTTTTAGAAGCCTTGTTCTGCTGGAATGCCAAGTGTCCTGCTAAGACCATTTTTCCTGCAGCTCCTTGTTTCACTGACCTCACTAAATGCTCTATCTCAGTTATAAATATACATGGAAATGAGCTTTAATTATTGCTGCCTTCACTCACTGTTAATGAATTGTTTGTTCCTTTGCCACTGTGAATCCCTGCTGAGCTGCTGCTGCACTTACATTATTTTCTTGTCTGTGATTTTGCCTGTGGGGGTTGGTGCTGTGTGGGAGACATGGCACAGAATGTGTGGTGTGGCACCAGTTGCCTTCTGTGCCAGTTGTGTTGCATTCTTGTTATATATGTATATATCTCACAGAATCACAGAATCATTCAAGTTGGAAAAGACCTCCAAGTGTATTGAGTCCCACCTGTGACCCCCACCTTGTTAACCAAACCAGAGCACCGAGTGCCATGTCCAGTTGTTCCTTGGACACCCCCAGGGATGGGGACTCCACCACCTCCCTGGGCAGCCCCTTCCAATGTCTGACAACCCTTTCAGTGAAGAAATACTTTTTGATCTCTATCCTGAACTTCCGTTGGCTTGAGGCCATTTCCTCTTGTCCAGTCCCTTGTTCCGTGGGAGATGAGCCCGACCCCATCTGGCTCCATCCTCTTGTCAGGGAGTTGGAGAGAGCAAGAATGTCCCCCCTGAGTCCCCTTTCCTCCAGGCTGAGTCCCCCCAGCTCCTCAGCCACTCCTCACATGACTGTCTCTCCAGACCTTTCCCCAGCTCTGTTCCCTTCACTGGACACGCTCCAGCATCTCATTGTCTGTCCTGAACTGAGGGGCCCAGAACTGGACACAGCACTTGAGGTGCCTCAGTAGTGCCCAGCACGGCGGGACAATCACTGCTCTGGTCCTGCTGGCCACACGCCTTTTGATACAAAAAGATATGAACTTATGTTCAAGACTGAGTTAATATAAACCATCTGCTCCTAAGGAGGCAGCAGTCAAATACCACAGGATGGGGGAAAAACTCCCAGGATGCCACCCCAGCCCGGGCACTGCACCGGGCAATGTTCACACGGAAAGTATGATACACGATAACATAACCTAATAATGTTAACAGCCAAGTTCTAATTACACAGGACCTGGCATTTCATATCTCCCACATTTTTTATGTCTTAACTGTGATGCTCTTTTAATTTGGTGTTCTTTATTGTGTAGGATTAGGTGGTTCTGAGAATAACAACACTAGGTCAGTGAGAAGGGCACAAGATATGGAGCTTATCTCCTGACGGGCCTGCCTAGGAGAAAACGGGGATTTTGCCATGAACTAGAAGCCAGGAGAAAGAGAGGAATCCCAAATCAATGAGCCAGTGTAGCAGGGTATCAGGGAAGTATTTTGTATTGCTGGTCTTTTCCAACCTAAATGATTCTGTAATTCTGTTTCCACAAAGTCTCTGAGACTACTGTTGTGCTATTGAACCCTTGAAATGTGTTTTAATTCAGTTTCCCTCAGAGGCAAGTTTGGCATTGTCCCCATTTCCTAGATAAGGAAATTGAAGCAATGTTTTGCAAAGCACGCCTCTGGTGCCCTCCCATTTTTTGGTGCTCCAAACCATGGTACCTTTGGTTTGACATGTCAGAATATTTCTGTTTTTCTAACACTTAAGAAGTGGGCTGTATGCTAATCAAGAGATTAATTTTTTTTCCCCAACTCTCTTCTTGAAAATGATTATGTGTTTTTACTGGTGTTTAAATAATTCAACCCAAGACATCTTTTGTGGAAAACTTCAGCCCACAAAGAGTTAAATTGACTGCTGTGAGCAGCCCTTGCCATGGAAAGTGTTAGACAGGCTGAGCTGTGGGTGTCACTGGGAGCCGGGTTTCTCTGTTAGTCACTGCCCTTCACGTGCTATTTAAGTGGCTTTTGCCTGTTTGCAAATGCTGTATCTTGTGAAATAGGGAAAAGACTACAAGGCTGTGGTGTTTCTAACAGAAAACAGTAATAGGAAGATATGAACAACACAGAGCTTCTAGAAAGCTGAGTTAGGTGGAGTTTAGCCTGGAAAGGAAGAGAATTCATGCTCTAGGAGCTGGAATTTATGTTTGGCTCAGGCTATAATGAGTTCAGGATAGCACTAATTTATTCCGCAGTAGGGAATGGTTTTTCTGAATGCTTGTCATGTAATTCCATCCCCAGTACTGTTACCCAGTTCTTGCTGTACTTCCAGAAAATACCCCAGTAGGATCCTGCCCCCAGTTTAAGCAATGTAAAAGTTTCCCTCATCACTGACAAAGTTGTTTCCTCTGTAATTTCAGATATGTGCCATCATTGGAGGAACATTTACTGTAGCTGGGATCCTCGATTCCTGCATCTTCACAGCATCAGAAGCCTGGAAGAAGATCCAGCTGGGGAAAATGCAGTAGCAGTGAAACTCTACGCTTGTCTCCAAGGACAGGAGCAACAATTGAGAAATCTACCACTACCTGTTTTTGTCTTTATTTTCTATTTGATTGAATCAGTATGTTTTTCTCTAATCAGGCTGTTCAGTGAAGATGTCCTCAACAAATCAATCTCCATGCATTTCAGGGCTCTGAGAGGGAAAAATCAGTGGAATCAGGGTGTGGATTTTGATTCTCTCCCCCCAGAAAGAGAGGTTGAAATGCATATAGGAAATACACCATCAGCTCCAAGAAGGATGACAGTCCGTTCTCTGGGGGGTTCCTATGGCAGTGTCCAAACTAAGTAGTAGATTTGAACTGTCTTGTGGCACTTTTTGGAGTTCTGTTGGATTTGCATGATTAGACAATCGACTTTTGTATAGGGCAAAATTATACATTAGGAAGAAATTCCACCCATGGTGCCAAAAAGGTGATGTATCTGTTGGTGAGGAATGGAAGGTGTTAGTCCCCACAGCAAACTTAAGAGACAGAGGGCAGAAATAACATCAAGAAATGTTTTGTGCTTTTATTGAAAGCTCAGTTGTTCAGATACAACCTTTTAATGAAATGAGCAAATGAGAAGAGAAGCCTTCCCCCAGTTACCTTTTTCTGGGTAACCTGTGATCCCAGCAGTGGAGGGCATTTCTTTTACTCTGGATGTAAAAGTGGTTTTATTTCTTCCCAGAAACTGAATATCCAGTCTTGTGTTTACAGGTGGCATGAAGTAAAAACCAAACTGAGCAACACAGTTTTATGTGGCCTTTGCTTTGAAAGGGAATTGTTGTCTTTACAGCATAAACTTTTCTTTTTTCTTATGTTTTTAAACACAGACCACCCAACAGTCTGGATTCTGCACTTCTGCTTTATTTCTGTTGTTTTTTTGAAAAGAGGTTGCATATTCTCTGTGCTCAGAAAAATGGTGCAGCCTTCTGGGTGGATCAGCACAGCTTTCTTTCTTGCTTTGTGTGTGTTTATTCAATACACCTGTCAAACACAGGAAGTCTGACTTTTCAGGATTTAAGGTGCCTCCCTTTTCCTTAAAAACTCAGTCAGGGATCGTTTCTGAGCCCTAGACTGACACTGTTCTCCCATAGGTACAGCAGTAGCAGGGCAGCATTCCCACAGGCTGCAAAACCCCTGCTTGGGCTTTTGTTTTATAGCTTCAAATGGTACCTGATCTTCCCTGTCCATTCCTTCAAGCCTTGTCTTCTGAGGTCTCCAATAAATGGAGGTGTGAGGGGAAACTACTGCCAGGTGTGATTTGCATGTCATGGTGGACATGAGGTCACTAAAATTAGACCAAATGGCCCCCAGTGCTTTTTCCATGACCTCATCAATGTTCCTTGAGTGGTGACAGTCTCCGCATGCATTGTAAATGTCTGAGCTGAGGACACACAAATTTTGAGTGTTCCAGGATGGATAAAAATCCTTAAATCACTCAGTGATGTAAATTCCCAGATGGGTGCAGTATTTCTCTGTGATACCTACTGCCCACTGCATTTTCCTGGAGGCGAAAGTATCCAGACTTTATGCTGTAATGATATGAATTTTTGAATATTCAGTGTTACTGTTAGAGTCAGATGCATTTCAAAAGAATCCTTAATATGTGTCTGTTGAAATTGTCTCATTGCTTTGGAAGTAGGGAAGGTGTAGACAGTTTTATCCATGCACCAAAAAGAAGCAGCCAACCACCCTCCCCCTGCCATCCTCTGACCTGTAGTGACTTTGGACAAATTGACAGCATTGAAATTTTTTCCCTATTCTTATTCTGGACTGTTTGCTATTATTTTAGGTGTAAATTGGATTGTGTAACTTCCTGTATCTGTTCATGTATGGATAGATTTTATACATTTTTTTTCATTTACAAAAATGAACTTGAAAATTAAATGCTTGTCTTCATTTGGGGTGTGTGTCCATATGCCTGCGAGTGGTACCCACTGGATGGCTGGGATTTTCCATGGCAATGCTTCCCTTGCTGCCTGAAGGATTCCCTCTAATCCAGTGTGACCAGCTGAAGTTTACAGCAAAAAATGTCCTGGTTTTTCCTTTTGGATTTGAAGAGTCTGGTCACAGCTTGTGAACCCAGTGGATTACAAAGATGGGATTTTTAATATCTGAGCAGTGCATTCTTCTCCTGAGCTGGGCCAGGGGAGATCTTTGCAGTGCAGAGGATTGTACAGTTCATTTTATGAAATTTCCCCCTGGTACAGTTTCTTAGACACGAAAAAGTGAAGCTGGTCGGAGATTCCTTGTGTCCTCTGGTGTGTTATTTCTGTCCTTCCCATTCCCTGTCTGTATTAAACTGCCTCTTGTGCAGTCCAGGCCAGTTCTCTAAACCAGACCAGTGAAATTGTTTGGCTTTGGTTTTGATTTTTTTTGTTTTTGAAATAACATGCTTCAGTGTGCCTGATTTCTCTGCCAAAATCTCCCCTGCAAGAACCTCATAAATCACAAGGTTTTTTGCTAGATGTGGAAACCAAATTGTACTCAAGTTCTGGCAGAACTCAGCTGAAGAAGAGCTGGACCTTGGTTCTCTAAACCAGGTCTAAGCCTTTGAGTGCTGCCAAGCCAAGGCCACCTCTGGGCTGCTGGAAATTGTGATGAGCTTGTCCTTCAGATGTGGGTCACACCATGGTACTGCATCTTGTGTTTACAGAAGAATCTGCTCTTCAACTCTCCAAATGTGAAAATGAGGGTTACTGCCCCTGCATATGTCTCATTAGGTTTCACTTTTATTTTCATCTTTCTAGAGACAAAATGAGCTTAGTTTTGCTTCTAAACATCATTGCAAACAAAACCAATTTCTGGTCACAGTGGGAGGAAACCATTGGTCGTTGGTGCTTGTCCCTATTCTTGACTTTGCTCTTTCCAGTCAGTGTTGATAGAAGTATTTGGATTTCCAAGACATCCTTATAGGAAGTAACATATTTGGAACTTCCAGTTTAAATTAATTTAAATTCATTTAAATTCCCTGTAACTCTAGACTCCATTCTGTGGTGAGAACTTGAGGCATGGGATGCTTTGCAATGGTGGAGTTAAGACTTTTAGCTCTGGGGAAAGTGTTCTTAGGTGTGTTCTAGGCAGTGTGTGGACTGCTGAAGATGAATTTTAAAGAAAATAAAATGGAAATGAGGTATGAAAAATTGAAAGAGAAGCATTTGTGAATGTTTGATCTGATTCATCAAATACTTGCATTCAACTACTGCGCTGTAAAAGGTGAAACCTGCAGTTTGGATGCCACATCTGCCATCAGTTCCTGAGTATTTCTCATTTAAAGTTGTTCTTTCTTTGTGCGACACACAGACTGTTGGGGCTGACAATGACTGTGATGAGTCTCTGCTTTAGAACAGTGGTCTGAAGTTGCAGATTGAGGATGTCAGTGAGGTGTTTCCCCTTGGAAGGCGGACGAAGGGGCAGGGGAGGAGGACTCGGCCCTGCGGTGTGTTATGGTGATGTTCAAAGCACAAGTCTTTTACATTTCTACAATGGAGACTATTAAAGAGTTCTGGCATTTGTCTTTTAATTTGCAACCTTATGTTAATAAAATATTAGCCTTTTTAGTTCTATGATTAAAAATAAAACTCGTGTTTTGATTGGCTTCTTGTTGCACTACTATTGCAAAATCGATCTAAAGGAGCTTTCTTCTTTCGTTTTTAATTATGATATTCAGTGAACTGAGTGTTATCACACGGTGAAATCACTTAAGCCAGGTCACTGTGATGAAAGTTATCACAAGGCTCTTTTGTAATAGGCCCTGAGTCATCTCTGGACATTCAGTGCTTGGTTTTGTACAGTACCAAGTGTCCTAAACTCCCTTTTTTAATGAAAGGTGAGTGGACTCTGCTTGGGACTTGCTGTGCTTGGCTTTACTCACTGTGCCCCTTGGTATATGAAACAACCCTGTTTGTGTTCCCCCCTGCCTTTAATGTCCACTTAGCCTTGATTCGTAAGTATTTAGAAATAAGTGTCTGAGGCAATTATTAAATAGTAAAGGGTTACAACACAGTGAATTTGGCTTGAGAATCTGCACCATCTTAAGGAACCAATTCCCTTTGCACTCTGGAGTTGCTAATTCATGCTGGTGTCAGCTGTACAACATCTTGGTGAAGGAAGAAATCCTGCCTCTTCCAGTGATTGGAAAGCAGACTTCCAGAGGTGATGGGATGGTGCTGAAGGTTCCTTACTCCATAAACAATGAGTAAAGGCTCTGGAGAAGGTGTTTGTCCAAATCTCAGCCTCCTGCAGCTCAACAGTCCAGAACTTTTCCACCTTCTGTTTATAAGTCCAGACCCAGCCAAGTGTCTGTGCCCTGAAAATGGGACCACATCTCCCTGGAAGGAGAGTGGATTATGCAGGTGAGGTGGTTTATGGAGGCAGGGCTGAGGTGACGGGGCACAGGAACAGGGACTTGGAGCAGAAGCCCAGGGGGGACTGGTGTTCTTTGTGCTGGGGGAACTGGGCTGGGCTGGGCAGGAGGCACCAGTTGGATATTCCTGTTTTCATCCATGTTCAGGGAGGGGCTGGACGTGGAGTGAAGTCACTGCTGTGGAGCTCTGAGGGACAGGAGGGGGTCCCAGGTGTGACCCCCAGGGGACACTGGGGGTGATGCCCAGGGGGTTCCCAGGGGATGATGGCAAGGTCGATACCAGGGATGATTCCCAGGTGGGTTCCAGGGGGAGGATGCCCAGGTCTATCCTAGGTTTGTCCCATGTCTATCCCAGGTCAATCCCAAGTTTATCCTGGGTCTATCCCGTGTCTATCCCAGGTTTGTTCCAGGTCCATCCCAGATCTATCCTGGGTCTGTCCTGGCTCTATCCCAGGTCAGTCCCGGGTCGATCCCAGGTCTGTCCCAGGTTTATCTCGGGTCTGTCCTGGCTCTATCCCAGGTCTATCCCGGGTCTGTCCCGGGTCTGTCCTATGTCTATCCCAGGTCTATCCCGGATCTATCCCGGGTCTATCCCGGGTCTATCCCAGGACTCTCTCACGTGACCTCCATCCGCCAGGGGGCGCGCGCGGCCCTGCCCGGCGCGCGGATGTCGCGAGACTCCGCTGCCGGAAGCGGAAGCGCGTGTGGGTCCTCTTTCCGGGCGGGCGGCGCAGCGGAGGCAGCGGGTGAGGGGCCGGCGGGACCATCCGGAGCCATCCCGGGCCATTCGGGGCCATCCCCGGCCGGGACCACGCGCAGCGCCCGGTGGGGGGTGCGGGGAGGGGCCCAGGTCGCTGGGGGCCCGCCCGGAGCCGTGGGGCGGGTGTGCCGGGCCCCGGGGAGAGCTCCGACTCCTTCGGTCTGTGCTTTGGATATGGATTATTGAGTTAATACAGCCCAGCTCAGGCGGGAAGTGCCGGTGTGTGCACTTGGGAGTTGTGGAGTTGAACAGAAGCATCCTTTGATTTAATTTGCCCTTTAACTTAATTTATCCTTTAAGTCATGCTTTGCCATCAGGATAAATGGTGCCCTGGCAGACAATGCCGTAGTGCAGTTGTTAATATTTAGGAAAAGCCAGAAGTGTCGGGTTTGCAGGTGTGTTCCCTGTGCACTCTGGTGAGGGAGACGCCGGAGCAGTTCGAGTTCCCTCTGCGAGCCCAAAATGCACATCGAGTTGGTCCGTGAGGGCGGTGCGACTGCAGGGCAGGACCCTGCAGGGCGTCCTGAGTGCTGAGAACGGGCAGGTTTGGGTTGGGAGAACGGTGTGATGTGCTCGTGTGTCACAGTCAGGGGGAGGCTTAAACCTTCCTTGGAGTGCAGGCCGTGAGGGTCCATTCCACAGAGAGGGGATTCAAAATTACTTTAAAGTGCTTTTCTGTGCCCGGGCAGGCTCTGGGGGCGGGCGATGCAGCGCGGGGTGTTTGTGTGTGAGCTCTGGGCATCTCCCGAGCTGCCGCATTCTCTCTGCAGGCAAAATGAAGTTCAACCCGTTCGTGACCTCGGACCGCAGCAAGAACCGCAAGCGGCACTTCAATGCCCCCTCCCACATCCGCAGGAAAATCATGTCCTCGCCCCTGTCCAAGGAGCTGCGGCAGAAATACAACGTGCGCTCCATGCCCATCCGCAAGGACGACGAGGTCCAGGTACCTCCCTGTGCTGCGCTGGGCTGGCACACGGGGAATTCTGGCTGGGTTTAGTTTGCAGGAGGGATTTCCTCAGGGAAAGGGTTGTCAGGCTTTGGAAGGGGCTGCCCAGGGGACTGGTGGAGTCACCATCGCTGGAGGTGTTCAAGGAAATGACTGGATGTGGTGCTCAGGCTCTGGGGCTGGGCTGGTTGGTACGTTGGTGATTGGTCCCAGGTTGGACTTGATTTCAGAGGTCTTTTCCAACCTCAGTGATTCTGTTTCCATCTGCAGCCTGTGCAGAAGGGAAGGACCAGACAAATTCCCATCGGTGCTGCAGCTTTGCCCTGAGTCTTGCAGAAAGAATCCAGTCACGACTTGACCTTTTGTCAAGCACATTTTGTTGTGTTAAATTCGCACAAGTGTGCTGGCTGTGCTACTGCACTTCAGTTACATGCATTGATTATTGAGCTGGATTAAGAGCTTTATACAATAAAGCACAAAACAAAATTGCTTCTTTTATTATAGACTATTTGCTGCCCGTGATATTATAAAAATTGGTTTGGAAATGAGTCCAAGTTAAGTGGCTTTTTTATATAAAATGCAATGGTGGGTGAAAAATTGAGATAAAAGCTGTTCAAGTTGAAGCCTTAGGGCTGAAAATTTACAGAGCTCCTTCATTAGGGCTTACTGCTGGGAAAAGGAGGGGGAAGTGGATTCTGATCCATTATATTTTCTGTTTTGGTGATGCAGAAATTTCCAGGCCACTGATGCCTTTGTGGCGTGTGTGTGCACAGAACAGAGTTGGGATTTCAAGCTGAGCAGCTCTGGGGCCCTGCTGGATAATGCACTAGTGGTTTATGGGGCGTGGTGGTTGTTCAGGGGGTGTTTTTGGAGCGTTGGGTCAGCCTGTTCCCTGTGTTGGTGCTCAGGTTGTCCGGGGTCACTACAAGGGGCAGCAGATTGGGAAGGTGGTCCAGGTGTACAGGAAGAAGTACGTGATCTACATCGAGCGTGTGCAGCGCGAGAAGGCCAACGGCACCACCGTCCACGTGGGGATCCACCCCAGCAAGGTACGGGGGCGGCACGTCTGGGCAGGGCGGGGGCACAGGAGGACCCTGGGAGGAGTAGAACTTGTCACCAAGTGCTGGTGCCGCACCTGGGTCGTGACAACCCCTGCGATCAACACAGGCTGGGGATGAACAGATGAAGGGCAGACCTGGGGAGAAGGACCTGGTGGTGCTGGTGGGTGGGAGGCTGGACAGGACCCATCCCAGAAACCCCCGTGTGTGTCCTGGGCTGATTCCACAGCGTGGGCAGCAGGTGAGGGAGGAATTCTGCCCCTCTGCCCCCTCAGGTGAGACTCCACCTGCAGAGCTGCCTCCAGCCCTGGGCCCAGCACAGGAAGGAGGAAGCAGCTCTGCTGTGAAGAAGGGCTAAGAGAATTGAGGTTGTTCAGCCTGGAGAAGAAAAGGCTTTGGGCTGACCTAAATGTGGCCTTCCAGTACCTGAAAGGAGCCAACAGGAGAGATGGAGAGAGACTATTTACAAGGGCCTGTAGTGACAGGACAAGGGGGAATGGCTTCAGACTGACAAGAGAGTAGGTTTAGATTAGATATTGGGAAGAAATGCTTGTCTGTGAGGGTTGTGAGGCCCTGGCACAGGTTGCCCAGAGAAGCTGTGCCTGCCCCATCCCTGGAAGTGTCCAAGGCCAGGTTGGATGGGGCTTGGAGCAACCTGGGCTACTGGAAGGTGTCCCTGCCCATGGCAGGGGGTGGAACGAAATGAGCTTTAAGGTTCCTTCCAACCCAAACCATCCTGTGAATAATGAATGAAGATGCTGCAGCAATGATGGGTAATAAACCCAAACCAAAATTAAATGTTACATGTCATGAGTAGAGAAGTGGGTTGAAACCAGTAGCTCCTCTCTGTTTCTAAGGCTAGAAAGCTGCTAAAGACTCCAGTCTTGCTAAAATACTGTGAAGAGTTTGATGTTTTAAAGCCACAAAACAGATCTTTCAGAATGATCCTTCATCTCTGCCCTGTGGCATTTGCACTGGCTGAGGAGGTGTTAGAAATGTTTAAATTGATGCTCAGAACCAGGAGTTGTTCTTGTGGGCTATTGTGGACTAAAGTCTTCTGAATCTGGTTTTAGCCTGAAGTGTTTGGAGTCAGTGAAAACCAGCAAAGCCTGTTTAGATCATAACAGGAAACATTTCAAACTAAACAGAAGCACTGGCCAAAACCTGGTTTGAAGCAGATTAATTTAGTCTGCTTGAGCCTTGCCATGTGGGCACACAGAGGAAGTGTTGGTGGAAAAAATCCAGTTGTAACAGGTTTGCTGCTGTAAATGGTTGGTGTGTTCAGCAGAGGGAGAGCAGAATTATTCCAAAACAACATCATGACTTGTGTGCTGCAACAACATCTGATGGACAAGGTGACATTGTGGTGGAGCCAGTGCACATGTTTGTGTGGTGAACAGCAGTGAGAGAAATTGAATTCTGATTCTTTATTTCTGGGAAAGTTTTCATTAATTGGGAACCAGACCTTGATAAAGCTTTGCAAAAAGCTTGTGGCTCTTAATGCAAAAGGAGCAGAGGAATGTTTTGTTGCAGACTTGGAGTGGGCTGCATGAACAGTTTGTACCTCTGCTTTGTAAAGAGGTGGGAATTGCAATTAGAAGAGGCCTAAATACACAAGGAACTGAGGAGGAGTGTGGAGCCCTCCTGCCACCTGTATGAGATTTGCAGGATTTGTCAGTTGTGTTTTTTAAGTACTGCTTTGTACTAACACATTTATTTCTTCATTCTGTGATTCAAGAGAAACACCAAAGGCTGCTTTGGGGCTACAGATCAGAGCTTCAGTTTGCTGCTGCTTTGTCTGCAATCCCATCAAGGCTGTGGCAGCAGAATTTCTGCACAATTTACCCTTTATGTGCCAGTCATATTTGATAATCACAACTGTTCTACAGCAGGTGTTCTTTGAAGAGTCTTTTTAGTCCCTGTGGTGCTTTTACTGTTGCCTTTGTTGTGGGGGGCTCAGCTGTCCTGTGTTTCAGGTGGATGTGTTATCCATCATGTTTGAACAGAATAATGGATATTAGAATTCCTTCAGAGTCATTGTTTTATTATGTAGTTAAATAGAAATTCAACTGCTCTTCACTTTGTTCAGTGTTTTGGCTGTGCATTGAAACAACTGTCCATGTGCTCTGAGCCCTGAGCCTGCCTGGGAAAATCGTGGAACAGTCAGTTCAGTACCTCAGTTTTACTCAGACTGAATGAGATAATCTTTGGGAATAACAGGACTGATCTGCAGTGCCAGGGGTCCATTGAGCTGCTGCCCTTAACTCTGCAGGGACACTGAATCCCTTGTTCCCTCTCCAGGTGGTGATCACCAGGCTAAAGCTGGACAAGGATCGGAAGAAGATCTTGGAGCGTAAAGCAAAATCCCGCCAGGTTGGGAAGGAGAAGGGCAAGTACAAGGAAGAAACAATCGAAAAGATGCAAGAATAGATGGTTCCTGTTTGGCACCATTAAAGAACTGCTCAACTCAACCTATTGTGTGTCTTCTCATTTACAAAGTCTTGATCTGTTGTGTCCTGCTCAGCCTTTAAGTATTCCTTCTCATTTTCACTACGTAAAAAATACTCGCATTAAATTAAAAAGCTTTTTATACCTGCTTTTGCTTTTAATAAAACTAAAGGGTTTATCTCTATAAAGGAATACTTCAACCAACCTCAGAAAGAGCAGGGAAACCCTGAAAACACATCTAACAGCCATTGTACTTCTCTCTCTTCCACAGATCTTTGACACTCGTTTAGATGTGTTCATGTTTTTAATTAACATTTTAGTTCTGTGCATTGTACATATTTAATATAATAGCTTGTTTGACATAAGCTATTGCTGGCCATGCATCTCTTAAGTTATTTTTCAACTGTCTTATGAATTTGACAGTAAAAGGTGACATTTTAGAGGTTTACCAGGCATGTTGTGGCCAAACACAGGCACAGAATTTTCTATGTGATCTCTTCAGGCCTTACGTGGATGGCAGAGCTTCAGGACAGGGGTGATTATCACCAGTGCTGAGGTGGAGCTGACTGGTTTGAGAAGGGTGAAGCAGTCTCAGTACTGCTGATGGTGCTGGTTTAGGTGAACTCTTCAGTAAGAGGAAGTTCTTTTTAGCACTAAATGATTAAGAGCTGCTGCAGCATGTTGTAAACAGCCCTGCAGTTAAGAGACTTCAGTGCCTCAGTGAGTGGCCCTCTGATTGCTGATACAGAGGGAAAGAAATCCATGTGCCTGAACACCACCAGGATGCTGTGAATCGAGAGAAATTGCATTTGCACTTCGGAATTTGTTCATCTGCTTTGTTTGTTGGGCTATGAATGGGCTTTTCGTGCAGGCTCAGAAGTTTTGTCCCTCCAGTTCCTGCTGCTTAAAATGGGATATCTTTGCCTTGAGTCTGTGCTCAAGGAATTCCATGGGATTCGTTTGCTGCCTGGACCTTTCCTGGTGTGGGTCTGCCCTGGGGGACCCTGCCCCATGTCCCCAGTTTCCTGAGGAGCTCAGAACCAGCTCTTACCCCGCAGGAACTCTGTGTCCCTCACCCAACAGCCTGTTCTGGGGTCTGCAGTTATGAACAAGGAACGGAGATGGTTCAGCATCGGGTGGGTGGCAGGGCAATTGAAAGAGAAGAGACCAAAAAAACCCTAGTTTTGTGAAATTTCTAATTCAGCTCTGCAAAATGTTTGCACAGCACAGCCACTGAACAGCATGGAGTCCCTAAATTGCTTTCTTCTAGTGGGTACTGTCTAGTAATTACAGAAACTAGTGTACCATGTGTTAAAAGTCATACATTAAACTAAGCTAGACATTTCAATAGGATGAAATGGTAAAGATCCAAGATTTTGTGGAGTTGAAGCCAAGGTTTTGCAAGCTAGACAGGTCATGTCACTGAACAAAGAAAAAGCAGTGATGAAGACGCTTCAAGAACACCCCGAGGGATGAAGTCAGGAGACCACTACCCCAAATTCTAAGCCAACAAGAAAAGCTTCGCCCGGTTACTAATATGGAAATTAGAGAGTGTTAACTATGAACTTAACACTATAAATGGCTTATTCTACTCAGCTTGGGCAAGTTCTTCCCCAGTATGAACTGTCTTGCCTCCAACGTCAATAAATAACCTTGCTGCTAATAGATACAAATTTCGCTTTCAGCAGTTATTTTTTGCGGGGTTTTCGCTTATCGGCAACTGGAGTGCAGGGAGCAGAGCGGTGTCAGTCGGCGCCAGTGACTCCTCCTCGTTGTTTTTGGGGGCTGGAAGTCCGGCAGGGCCTTTGGAATCCTGTTGAGATGCTCCTTTGAATCAGCGGCCGGCGCGGGGCGGGGGGCGCGCGTCCCCGCCCCGCGCCGGCGATGACGTATCGGCCGCTGATTGGCGGTGGCGGCGCGGGGAGAGGCGGAGCGGAAGGCGCCGGTCCCTCTGAGAGCGGCCATGGCGTACGGAGGCCTCGCCGTGCCCATCATCGTCATGAGCGTGTTCTGGGGGGTGGTCGGCGGCGTCTTGCCCTGGCTCGTCCCCAAGGGCCCGAACCGAGGGTGAGTGTGCGGGGCTGCCCCCGTGGATGTGGGGGGAGAGGCCCCGGCTGAGGTTCCCCGCGGGTTCCCCCGCAGTGTTGGCGCAGCGCAGGTGGGCCCGGACGGGCGGAGGGGCCGGAGCCGAGCGGGGCCCCCAAAACCCCTTGCGGGTTTGGGTTTTCCCCTGAGGCCCTGGCACAGGTTGCCCAGAGGAGCTGTGGCTGCCCCATCCCTGGAAGTGTTAAAAGACCAGGTGGGACAGAGCTTGGAGCATCCTGGTCCAGTGGAAGGTGTCCCTGCCCATGGCACAGTGTTAGAACTGGATGATCTTGAGGGTTCCTTCCAACCCAAACCATCCTGTGAAACCTCTGCAGACACAGCACCCTGTGCCAAGGAGGTTCATTGTTAGTCAGGTGATATTGGAGCAGTAACTTCCTCTTTCTTTCCTTACGTGACCTTTCCTAACTTAATCCACCGTCCTCTGGTTTCACACTGGGTGAGACTGGAAAAGTTCCTGTAGGAGATCTCAGTTCTGTGTTAAATGTGTGCTGGTGCCCTTGTGGCTGAGGCCAACAGTGGGTCTCACCTTGGCAGGGGGTTTTCCTGCAGTGATTGTGGCTGCTCAGATTAAAAAGCAGACAAGTTTTTGTCTTTCTTTTTTCTCTAGGAGATAATGACTTCTTAACCTCTTCCTCTCTCTGACACCCCCTCTACTTCACAGGTACCAACTATCTTTTCTCTCAGTTGTTTATCCTAACTCAGAGGAATATTCCTCAAGCTCTGATATTTCCTGCCTCACTTTGAAGCCTTTTATGCCTGGAAACCTGCCTGACCTTGGAAATACCTTGGAAATACATCTTCCAGGCATGAAAGTATGGGAAATATGGGGGCCACCCACAGATGTTGTATCCTTATTCCAAAGTGTGATTGTTTAACAAGTACAAATAGAGCACTGCTGTGTTCTGATTCTACAGCAATACCTTGTAGTCTGTTTGCTTCCCATCTTAAAAAAAATTATGCAAAGCCTATTTCTGAATAGGACTGTTCTTTTTCTAAGAAAAGATGTTAGTGCAAACTTTGACTGACCTAAGAATTCTGGGTTAAAATTCTCAAACAGAGGTTTTGGAACTCCCTGCAAAGGTTCCTGAAGGTTAATCCAGACTGTGTTGGCTTCATAGCATTTGTTTGAAAGTTGGCAAAGTGGATGTGTATTGATGGATGAAAAATGTTGAAGTTATTTTGTCACAAAAGGGTGGAAGTTACTGATCTACTGTAAGTTTTTGTTACTCAATTGGGGAAGGAAATACATAGAGGGAAATTCTTTTTTATAACTTACAAAAAGCCTCTCCACTTTGCCACTGAGTTCCATGAGCTGCAGAGATCACTGTTAGAAAATCTCATTTCCTTTCCTCCCATTTCAGAACCATCTGTGTGTGGAGCTGCAGTTTTACCACGTTCAATTTCAAGGGCTTGGATTTTCTGTTCAGCTTCACTGGGGCTTCTGACACAGTTCTCTGTCAGCAAAAAAGGGAAATCTTACACTGCAGATCATTTCATGTTGCTTTGAGATTCTATCCTGCATTTGTAAAATCCTCATTTGTTAAATATAATTGAAAGTTTTAATTTGATACTGAAATTTCCTGTACACAGAATTCTGCAAATGAAGAAAGTGTTTATTGTAATATCCAGTTTCACAGACCTGGCTGTGAAATGGAGCGAGGACACTTGACTGCATCAGATTTTGCTCCTCTTCAGAGTGATTTTTGTTAAATACAGCTGTGAATTTCTCTTTCCAGAGCTGTGTCAGGCCTTTTGCAGACTCTGCAGTTTCCTTAGCTGGAAGAAGTCGGATCACTCGCGTTGAGTCATCTTTCATATGATCAAAGTTAAACTCGTTCTTGTTTGCTGGGATTTTTTTTCCAGCGTATCTTGTGGTCAGTCACAACATGACACTGATCAGCTCTTTCTCTCCTTCCTCTTTGCAGTGTTATCAACACAATGCTGGTGACCTGTGCTGTTTGCTGCTACCTGTTGTGAGTATCAATAATGTCTCTAACCAAGGCCCAGTTGGGATGTAATCAAAAGTTCCTTTTCTGCAGCCTCAGAACATTCAGGAAGAAGCTTTTTGAACACGTCACAGAGATTTAGACACATGGAATTCTTTGACAGCTCTTAGAATTCTTAGTTCTAAAGACCTCCAGTGTGCTGAAGAAAACATTTTCCCATTGCAAAACACTGAATTAAAATGAACCTGAATTCCTTTTGTTGTCCTCTGACACACAACTGAGCTGTGCTTGATATTCCTCCTCTCCAGTTTCCTGCCTCATTTGCTCACAAGTACAATGGCAGTTGCTCAGTTCCAAGATTTTTGTGATTCAGATTGTTTCTTTGCCTTTTTCCTTCTTTGTACCTTACACTGATTTCTGAGGTGTTACTAATTCAAACCTACTGAAGAGTTTTTGCCTTTGGTTTGGTTGAATTTATTCTGGAAATGTGGTAGAGCAGTGGGTGGAAAAACTTCTGCGTGGGTATCTTTTAGTGCTCCTTTGATATATTAAGGCCATTTCTTGTTGAATGCACAGCATATTTCGAGGGTGCCTCTTTTCTGCAGGAGATTTGGTAGTGGTAACAAAGTGACTGGCTGAGAGCTCCTCATACCACGTTATTTATCAGGAGGTAACTGTAGCTGGAGTCTGCAAGAGAAAGTGTTACTGTTTTCTCTCTTTTTTTTTGATACTCTAGAGACTTAGTTTGTAAAAGGAAGTGCTGTGCAGAAATAACTGGAAAGAATTTGTTACAGAGACTAAATTGGTAAAAGTCTGGTTCAATCTTAAGGCTTAACTGGTAATAAACATCATTATTTAGAGTCCCATTTGAACCTGAGTAGTGTTTGTACTTCCCTGAACTATTTAGTCATTATTTATGCTGCTCAAAGCAGCTTTATATTCATATTTAGAGAAATGCATCTCTGACCTCAAGGCTCATTCTGAACTGGCAGCCAAATGCCTCATTATTAGTGCTGGCATGTTCAGGAGAGGTTTGTTTCATTTTGGGCTGGGCTCAGGCTTATAAAGGTCTGGTTTAGTCTAATAATGTGATATTCAGGTTTTATACAGGTGAGGTCTTTTTAAAATTTATTTCATTAGTCAGAGTATTTGGCAGGTGAAGTCTTAAGAAATCATTCTGTTGGTTAACTGTAAAAAAGCAAACTTTGTTCTGTGTTTTATATCCATAACAGTTTTTGAATTAAAGTTTTGCTGAGTGGGTGTGGGAACTTGAGAAGAGCTTTGCAGTGGAAGCAGCTTCAGTTTGGGATTGAACTCTGTGATCTCAGGGCTGTGACAGTTTCCCTGCCTGCACATAAAGTTTGTAGCAGCCCAACCTCACAGCAGGTCCCAAAAGCCTGGCTAAGAAGGGGCAGCTTTTTGGTCATTTTTGCTGGGTTACTGCACTTGGGTTACAATAATTTGGGTGATGTTTTTGTCTTAGGGGGAGAATTGAGCTTTGTTGTGGTTTTGCTTTAAGTTTAAAGTTCTCCCTTGTTTTTTCCTAGAGAAATAGTGTCCTACTCTTCTAAAATGCTTAAAGTTTAGGGTTTGTTCTCCTTACTGTTTGAAGGAGTTTCCTTGAAGTCGAGGCCACGGGGCATCTGCAGCATCCTCTGCATTATGAGGAGGAATGTGTTTGTTGTAGAATTTATTAACTTCTGACTGAATGCTGTGAACTCTTCAGATAGATGGTGATATTTCCCTTGTAAGTTTAGTGCATTTTGTACCTAAATAGGCCCATTACAAATCCATGTGTCATTAACATGTTCTATAATCTGTTCTTGCCTGTCCAGTGAAGGAGTTCTTTGGTAATTTTGTAGGCTCTGACTTATTCTCTGAATTCCCTTTGGCTTTCTCCAATTATACCTCAAAATCAGCAAAAGATTGGGATGTTTTAAGCCTTTAGTAGTTGTACCCAACCACATAATGACATTTGTAGTGTCTGCTTGCCAGAAGGCAACAAAAAGCAGATTTTTCTTCTCATGTTCCAAGATAGAGATTGCCTCATCACGTAGTCTGTATCTTTTTTATTGATTTATTCTGTATAAAACTGTAGAACAGCCCTTGAAAGATCATCTGGTCCAACCTGTCTTTCCTGTTTTATTCAAACCTATAGAAGTTTGTTGTTCCTGTAATCTCTTCCTTTTGGGGGAAGAGGCATTGAAAACATTTCAGACCTTAATTTTGGTGACTAAAGAAAGACACTGATTTTTCAAACCATTCTTGAAGGAAGCCCAAAGGGTGGTTTCTGAGGGTTCTTCATTAGATATGTTAAGAATAAAATAATTTTTATTGTCCCACGTATGGTGTTCTGTATCTGTGTGTCCTTAGCAGGTGGCTGGTGCTTTTATCTACTTCTTTGTAGAGTTCAGAGCTCTGCTGGACCCACTTTCATGGTCATTGAGTTACCTTTCCAGTTAAAAATAGGAAAAAAACCAATTTCCTGTGTTCATTAACACCATTTGATTGACAAATTGATTTTCATCAAACCAAATCTGTGCTAACAACATTTCAGGTCAGTCATGTTTCAACTCAAAGCCATTTCTTCTGTGTTTAGATTTAATGGTAGTAATTTTGAATAAGCATATTGATTACATGGTGTTAATTTGGTTGTTCTGTAGAAGGTATTTGCATGGGTAAGGGCCTGATTTGTGTACAGATCCTGTACCCAGCAGCCTTTTGAGGGAGAATATACAGCCCTCAGGAACCTGATAAAATAGAAGGCAAAGCCTAAGGAGTTGCTGCTGCAGAAATTACAGGCTGCACCATGTTGGGAGGTATTGTCAAAGTCTAAATCTATTTTGCTGTTTGCAGAGCAGTTCCTGAACAGTACCACGATGTCCTAATGGAGGGCAGGATGCTTGGAAAATGGCATTATTTTTTACTGATTCTAACAGGATTAAAATATGAATGCCCAAATTGACATTTAAACAGATAGCAGGACCTTAATTTGCAACACAAGCATAGACAGATGGCAGTTATGCTGGAAAGACCTTTTAAAAAATCTTTCTGGTACAACAGAAGGGACTTTAATTTCCTTGTCTGAGCTGGGTAATTAACAGTAACTGTTCTAAGTGGGATCTGGTAGAATTTAAGGGCCTGTGGGTGGCTGGAATCCCATACCTGCTTTCAGCAGCTCCAGGACATTGCATGTTGGATACAGAGGCTTGTTTTACTCTGAATGCTGTTTTGTTTTGTGTTGTCATGAGGGAGCATTTTATAAAGCAGCAGAGCTCGAGCAAAACATGGGAAAAGCTTTTCCATGACTGATCCTGAATGCAGGGGAGTCATAGAGTGTTCTAAATGAGCAGACCCTCACAGAGCAGGAGGAGGAATGTACAATTGCCCTGATGCCACCAGGGCTCAGAGCTCAGGAATCCAGCATGGCCCAACAAATGCCTTTTGAGAACTGCACTGTGCCTTTCCTAAAGGGTGATATTCTAAATGTGTACCCAGCTCATTTAATGCACAGCCATGCTGGGCCTGAGCTGGGGAAGCAGCAAGAGGGGGAGAGGGTTGGGGAGAGGGTTGTGCATGGAGAGCAGCCAGGCAGAAAGGGACCTGGGGGTACTGACTGGCAGGAAGCTCAACATGAGCCAAAAGTGTGCCCAGGTAGCCAAGAAGGCCAATGGGATCCTGGCCTGGATCAAAAATAGTGTGGCCAGCAGGCCCAGGGCAGTGACCCTTCCCCTGTACTCTGCGGTGAGGCCACACCTTGTGCGTTGTGTTCAGTTCTGGGCCCCTCAGTTCAGGAAAGATCTTGAGGGGCTGGAGTGGGGACGGAGAAGAGCAACGAGGCTGGAGAAGGGACTGGATGTGGCACTGAATGTCCTCTTAAACACCTCCGGGGACAGAGAATCCACCATGTCTTGATCCAACCCCACTGTGATCACCAGCCCATGGCACAGAGTGCCAAAGTGATCAGAGTGGGGTTGGATCAAGGGTTGGATTTGATAATCTGAGGTCTCTTCCAACCCAACTGAGAAGAGCAACGAGGCTGGAGAAGGGACTGGAGCACAAGTGCTGTGAGGAGAGGCTGAGGGAGCTGGGGGTGTTTAGCCTGGAGAAGAGGAGGCTCAGAGGTGACCTCAGCACTGTCTAAAACTCCCTGAAGGGAAGTTCTGGCCAGGTGGGGGTTGGTCTCTTCTCCCAGGCACTCAGCAATAGGACAAGGGGGCACGATGGGCTCAAGCTCTGCCAGGAGAAATTGAAGTTGGGTATCAGAGTTCCTTCCTGCTGTACAGTGAGAAAGAATAATGTGCTTTAACAGGCTTTTAGTGTTCCTCCCTCCCTCCCACTTGTGTTGCTTCAGGATGCTGAAGGCAGATGGCTCAGGGCTCTGGCACCTTTAGATCTGGCTGTTGTAGATGAAAATTAACCCTCGCAAAAAAAGTCCATGATCATTTTAAGAGCTAATTTGCTTTCCCTGTAAGTAGATTTACCACAATGATTAACATGGTCTCAAAATACATTGTTGTCACTGCTTTGGATAGCAAAGTAGAAACGTGTCACCCTAAAGGTTGTTGGCTGCTCTTAGAGGTGTCTTGCTGGTGTTTTAATTCCTCTGTAGAGCCTGCTACGTATTCCAAGGCTTGTGTGACTGATGGGCTGCTGGAGGCTCAGCTCCTTGTTTTAACTAGAGTTCTGACTCCAGTTAAAAGGGGCATTGCAAATAAATATTTGTAAATTGTAAGAGGATTGATGTATTTTCTTTAAGTCTGACCCACATCTTTTGCCTGTGGCTGTTCCAGGCGTTTTGCAGCCAACCTGCACTTGGTGTGCTGGTCAGAGCATCAAGGTTTGTGTGGAATTTTCCATGACTGCCTAAGCACTCTGGTACATTTGTGGCAGCTCCCATTACAAAGCTGCTCTGCTTTTTCTCCTCCTTACAAAGCATTCTAGAAATAGCAGACAGATGAGCCAGTGTGTTCACTAAATGTGTTTATATAGTTAGTATTTAACATAGATTTAAATCCATGGAAGCATCTATTGCTTTCTCTGACTCTTGTAACATTTACAAAGCAAATGTATCTGTTAACAGTGGAATATTTATTTCTGTTTAGCTTTCCTGGATATTTTCCACAAACTACATTCCTCTTGTTCTCAGTTCTAGCTGTGACTTCTGCAGCATTAGTTTGTGCTCTGCTCAGGGTCTGGGGTTTGTTCTCATAGTGAGTTTGTTCTTGTGGGATTGTTTTTGGTGTTTTTTTTCTGTTTTCCTATAGCATTGTACCCTTTTGCTTCAGGTCCCTGTTTCTTGACCTCTGGGCCGGGTTTAAATTCACTTCTGTCCAATCTCTGAAAATATACCATGTCTGCAAGGACAGGTTGTCACACACTGAAAAGCAAATGAGAGAGAGGATGTTTCTCAGAGGTTTTTGTTTAAAGGATGCTTCAAAGGCACTGAAAAACGGTCTGTCCCTTTTATGTTTCTATCTTTGAGCCCACAGATACTTCAGTCTTGAAACACTTTCCTGTCAAAAGAAAAGTATGAGGGAAATGCTGTCAGGTGGTTTTGTGTTGCTTTAAATTGAACAGGACAATTTATTTCAGTTGCACAAAGATTTGGTGCCATAACTTCATTGCCAGTGTCTGGTCCTTGTGGATGAACTTGAGTTAAATTTTTATTTGTTGCTAGACCTTCCTGAAAATGATCTTTTCTCTGCCAGTCCTTGTGCTTCAGACAAACCTTTCCATTATCACAAGCTCTGTCATTTGGCTGATGTTCTCTCTGTTGGGTTTGGGGGTTCTCTTGCAGTTGGCTGATTGCGATTCTGGCTCAACTCAACCCTCTCTTTGGGCCACAGTTAAGCAATGAAACAATCTGGTATCTGAGATATCACTGGCCTTGAGCATGTCTGTCCTCTGCTGCAATTTATTGACTAGGTGAGTATGATCTGGTTTTATTATTATGCTGGTGTTTATTATGGATGTTTATTATGGTGTTTATTGTGGATGTGTGGTATGTTAAAGCTTCAGGAGGAATTGAATGTCCTGTGATCAGAAATGCTGTAGCCCTTTTTCAGGAGAAACCTGTCTATAGTCTGCAACAAAACATGTTGTGTGTGATAATCTTGACTGGATACATGAAAAGCTTGGACAGAATTCTTTGTGGTTATTTTTCTTTCTATCCTATCCTGTAGTGCTGTGTTAATGGGTTTGTAAGAACAAAATATTTCTTCTAAAAATAAAAAAAAAATTGGGCTGGGGTGTTTTTTGATAGCCAACGTAAGTGGATTTCCTAATCTTGAACAATTGTTAAACCTCTCCTCAAGCCTAATACCATTTCATCTAAGACCTGTCCTGATTTCCAAGGCAATGAGTTGCCCTCATTCATCTGGGCAGTCAGAGTGAGAACAGTGATTAGAATGTTCTTTATCTCCTCTCAGTGTATGGCACTAACCCCGAGTTCACAGCTGGCTGGTTTATTGTGTTTTTAATGACAGCCCCTGTGCAGCTTTAATCCCAGGTGAGCCCGGAGGTTGCTCTCTGGGCTGTGCTGCTGGAATGTGGTTGTTGCAGTTCCTGAGCTTTCTGACAGTGCCAGCAAAAACAAAGTGTTGTTCTGAAAGTACCTTGATGCTCTGGGGTTCCTCCAGAATGGCAGCATTTGGAGTTGAAGGTTCACATGGAGGAAATGTGGGAACAAGCACATGACTTTAGTTTTTATGCTGGTAACAGAATAATCAGACACTCGTAGTTTTTTACCTACGTTGTTCAGGTTTTTTGTGCTATTATTTTAACTGCCTACTTCAAGTCTTTTGCTGGTATTGCTTCTGTTCACAGAAGTCCAGTAAAGCAGAAAATGAGAGTTGATGTTATAGGTCAGATAAATGCTGTCTGTAAAGTGTCCTGGACATTGAGATTGAGGCAAAGCTCCACTGTCTCAAAGAAGGTTTCATATGACCCTGAGATTAGCTTGGTTGGCTAAAATTGGTTGAAATAATGCCAGGGTCACGGGTTCAATCCCCTGTGTGAGCCATTGACTTCAGAGTTGGACTTGATCCTTGTGGGTCCCTTCCAACTCAGAATAGTCTGTGATATGGACTGTGGTGTTGTCAGACTGGGGACACACGTATGGATGTGTCTGTAGCTGCTTTTAAGCACCAGGCAGAAGCTGAAGGTAGACTTGGCTCTGCTTCAAGTCAAGGCCTGTAATTAGCTAAGTCAGTCAAGCAGAATTTCCTAGGAGCAATTTCACTGTTGGGGTGTTAACATATAATTAGTGAGCTAAAACAGAGAACAATGCATTTGGTAATGGGCATACAGATCCCTGAATCCCATAGGGTGGTTCAGTCGCCCGGGATCTTGAAATGCAGTTATCTGGACAAGTGAATGCCTTGGATATAAAAATTTGGGTTCATGGTCTGTGTGTTGAAATCAGCAAGGACAGCCTGGCAATGAGATACAACTCCTCAACTCTTAAGTGCCTGCTAAAAGACTTGGGCCCTTCATCCTCCTTTTCAGTGAAGGATTTTCCAGAGAACTGGAGTTAAATTTGTACCAAGGAAGAGAGGGAAGTAGTGTGTTCAAAGATGGCCAAAGAGTTTATGAGAGCTGTCGTTTTTAAACTTATCACTGGAATGTGACATCTGCATAGCACGTGCTGTCGTGTTACATGCCATAGTTTGTTTTAACCTTTGGTGCCTCTGATTTCATTGGCTTAATTTTGGAATCAGGTTCTTCCCTCTGTGAAAAAGAAGGGTTTAAGAAAGTAAAAGCATATAATAATCCTCAAATATCTGTTCATTTTGCTAGAAATCTGCTGCCACAGGACACACCACTCTACATGGTCTTGTTTGAATTCCATAGTGTTGAGGGAAGTGCTCTGTGTCCTGTTCTTGCTCCTGTGTGCTCTGCATTTGGAGCCTCGTGTGAAATTTGACTAGACAGGAGCTGTGAATTAAGAGTCCATCTGATAAGGGTTGGGATATTTCTCTCTAACTCTGCACATATTCCCACAAATAGAGCAACCAGTTAATTTTGGCTTTTAAGATGTGCTTTTCCAGCATTAAATGTAGACATATTATACTTTTTCCTGCCTTCTGTTTCTTTCATTTGAGGTTTAGATAAATTAGTATGGACAGGGCAAAGAGAATTAACTACTGGTTACCAAAGTGGAGAGATCTTGTTTAAAAACAGGGGTGATTGAAGCAAACCCATTTTATTTTACCAGCTGAGCAAACTGAAAATGCTCCAGTGAGTTCCTCATGTTTTAGCAAGGAGCTCCACATACTCTGACCTGACTGATCACTGGATGTTGTTACAGCAGTGAAAACATTCTGGTGAAGTAGTTGTTCTACGAGCTTAGAATGTAACTAAAACCACTTGCAGTAACTCCAGAAATGAAACTGCCAAGAAAACATCCACGTAGGTGAATTATCTGCAGTTCTTGACCATTTCTCAGTGTGTTTGTGGAATGGAAATAGTTGTGGTTACCAACCAGGTCTTCAGTTAGTAAATTGTCTCCATGGGAAGGAATGATGAAGTTGTCTCTTGCTTTGCAGGTAAAGAAGAGATTTCCTCCAGATGAAAAACTGCACTGACCCAAAGATGCCCTTTACTTACTGGTTGGATACCAAGCCTGCAGTAACGCCTTAACCTTTCTATTGTGCTTCAAGTGGCTTCTTCAAAGCCCTGCACTTTTTCTACTATACTATTCAACAGTGTGCCTGATGCAATTTATACTCCTCTTTGGTACTGTCAATTTTTGACTGTTAACTCCAGATTAAAGATTTTACGGGTCAGAGTCATTTCCTATTGATTTTCCTCACTCTTTAGGAACACTTTATGTATCTTGCAGGGCTTAGGTTGTCGGTCACTGTGCTGTTCATCCCTGTTCTGTTGGCACTTGACAAAAAATGTGTGCAATAAACTAGATGAGGAGAGGAGAAACGGTGGTGCCACGTGCTGATGGCATTTTTTTCCATATGAGTTGTATTCCTGAGAAATTTGATCTTAAATTTTTCTCACGCCTGGAAATAAAACTAATCCTCTGCTTTATACAAAATGTAATCGTGCCATGTTTAACTGTTACAATGTGCCTTTCTGTGGGTTTGATCAAACAGTTGGAGTTCAGCTGAGGAAACTTAGATGATGGGATGGATCTGGCAAGTCATTTGCCAAGGAGCAGCTTCCAAGGATATAAATGCTGCTGCATGCACAGGAGCCTTCAGGAATGTTTCCTTACCTCCTTCCACCATGTCCAGATAAATTGCAATTATTCCCTGCTGTGTTTCATTGTTACGTTCAAGGACATAATGGAGTGGTTCTTTTCCTTTCTCTTCTTGGATAGCACCATTACCTTGTTCTGTGGGATAGGACTCACTGCTGTACAGGAAAATCCAAGATCCTGACGTGTAAATGGCAGTGATCAAAAAGTGGACAGTGTGAATTGCAAAAGAAGGAATAATGTGCCCATTATTACAAATAAACATAAGAACTGTTGGGACTGGAATAGTGGATTTTTTGTTACATTGCCTTCTACTGAGAGCTGTATTTTACCAGGCAAGACATTGTACACCGTCATGTTCTATGGTCTGTAGCAAACAGTTCTTAAGAAAATTGAAACCAAATGATCTTAAAAAAACTTAAGTGGTTGTTTGGATTTTGAAGTGTGTGAAGAATAAGATGTGTTGACATTGTATGAGGAAGGGAGGAGAAATACTTCAAGACACTGACAAGTTTGAATATGCAACAGATTTTAAAATATATTGATCTGCTTGTCATATTTACCCTGAAGTGAGATATCCAAAAAGGAAACACTCAATGACAAACAGTGCTGTTAGTATATTGTATTACCACTTTCTTTAACAACCTTTCTATTTTAGGTTCTAAGCTATTGCTTGCTGTAGAAGAGAGAAGTAAAACAGAGTTCCCATGGTGTGTCTCACTGTTCCTGAATTTAATGGAAAGAGCTATTCCAAGCCTGGACAAACAAGTCTTAGAGTGATTTTCACTTAGATGCTTCCCAGAAAGAAATTCCCCTTTTTCAGAGTGGTTAATGTTTCCTCTGAGCAGATATCAGGTAGTGGCATGGCTGAAGAAGCTGAAAAAATACTGGTTTGTCTCCATTCTGCTGAATGTTGTGGACCTCCTGTCTGCACTGTGGTTGTGGAATGGTGTGTCCATGTGTGGCAGGAATTAACAGTGCTTGGGATAATTTCTTTGTTTTGCACGACTGCAGGAAATCAGAGCAGATTCAGCCACTGGCATTTAACAAACAATGTAGAGACCAAAGCCTTTAACCTCTTGGGTTTGTGACAACACAAGAATACAAAATAATTAAGCATAAATGAAGGAAGCTTGTGATGCTTGCAATAGAAAACCTATGTCTGCAGTGAAACATAGCTGGGTGAAGCCAAAAAATTAGTAAGATTAAGGAAACTGGCTCAATAGTCAGGTCTTGAAGACTGTTAAGTCATAAACACTCACAGTGTGCAGAGTGACAGTTTAGGTCAGGGTCAGTTCAAATGTTTGCAACTGCTTTTGTTGATATTGTTCAGGAAATTCAGACATCTGCATTACTGCCCTGCCCAAGAAATTGTTCTGTAGAGTTTATGGAAGTTTATTTCTCCTCTACTGTAAATCCTGGAAGCATTTTACTCCTGTCGCAGATGGGGGCCAGTCCCTTCTTTCCAGAATTAAGTGCTATGCAGTTTCGGGGGCAAAAGAGGGAGAAATGCAAAAAGTTATCCGAACATTAGAAGAAATGTTCGTTATAAATAGCAAGATAAGAACGGCTGGCTCTATTTTTTATTATTTTTATAAGCAGCAATTTCTCCAGTTGTGTCTTCAGCAGTCCAGGCCAACCACGAGTCATGTGGAAGGTGGTTGTGTGGGTTGCTGGAGACAGTAGGAAAAGTACTGAGCTGCAGATACAGGCTGGGAGGACAGATGACGGAGGTGAGTACATACCCAGGGCCCGAGGGTGGGGTCAGATCCGGGTACGGATCGCGGGGCAGATCCCGGGGCAGATCCCGGTGCGGCCGCAGCAGCACCGGCTCCCTCGGGGTCCCCTCCGCTCGCGCTCCGCCGTCACGTGACGCGGCGCCCCATGGCGATTGGCTGAGGCGGCCCCCTGGCCCCGCCCCCCGCGCGTGCCCGCCCCCTCGGGCCACGTGAAGGGCGAGTCACGCGATTTCCGGGAACCCGTCAGGAAGGGACATAAACAAACAAACCGGGGCCGCATGGAGGGGCCGGGCCGGGGCGCGCCGGGCGGCGGCCCCCGCTGAGCGCCGTGAGTGGGGGCTCGGAGGGGCACCGGGGGAGTCGGGCAGACCGAGGGGGGCTCGGGGTTGTCCGGCGGGGGGAGGCGGTGTGGCCGGGCAGGGGGCTGCGGGCAGCGGGAGAGGGAATGGAATGGAATGGGATAGAGGGAGGGCTGTGCCTGCCCGGCTGCCCAGGGCAGCGGGACGGGGATGGTGCCGCGGCCGCTCGCTCTCCCCGCGGGGGGTGTGGCTGCCGGGAGAGGGCAGCTGTGCGCGGGAGGTGTCCGGTCCCGCAGCCCGGGGCTGGCGCCCGCGGTGGGAATGGGATGCAGGGACGGGGCACGGGCGGAGTGGAGAGTTGTCGGCGCTGTGGCCTCCGCCTGGCAGGAGCAGCCCGTGCCTTTACAAGGAAAGCGAAGCAGGAGAGCAAAGCGCCGTCCTGACGGGAGCGCTGGGTGTGCGGGCGGAGGGGCTGCCCGGGGAGGCAGAGGGGCTCGGCAGTCCCTGCGCTCCGCTGCCTCTCGGGCTCGTAGTCGCCTCCTTCTCTTGCGACCTGTTTGAGTGCCCGGGACGGCCGGGGGTGACCCGAGGGGTGCGGGCTGTCTGTGCGCGGGCGCGCCGGTGCCTGGCGGGCGGCTGCGCTCCGTAGCGAAGGCTGCGGGGCAGAGCAGGCGGAGAGGGGTCCCCGCGCTGCGAGTGCGGGGCAGGGCGGCGGGAGCGACTGGCCCCGCTCCGGTGCGGCGTTTATGTAACGACGGCGCGGGGGGGACGGAGGTTCTCTGGCCAACGGGAGCCCCGGGAAGGGGCTTTCCTCGGGGGCGCCCCGGCCGCCGCAGCCCTGTCGGGGGGGCCGTTCGGGGGGCTGTGCCCGGGGACAGGAGCCCCCCGGAGTCCCCCCGGTCCGGCGGGGCCGGGGGCGGCGCGAGGGGCGCGCGGTCGCGGCGGGAAGGGGTTTGTTTACATGGCGCCTCACCCTAGCTTGAAAGGGCCGCTGGGCGGGTGAGCGGCGTGCGCGCCGGCCAATGGGAGCCCTCGCGGCTGCGGCGCGGACCAATGAGCGGGCGCGGGGGGCGGGGAGGCGGTGGCAGGGGTAGGCTGCGCTCGGTGCCGAGCGGAGGGGCGGCCATGTTGGCCGGAGGTGTGTTAGTGGGTCAGGGCCGGGCCGGGGGACGCGGGGGGGACGCGGGGACAGTGCGGGGCTGTGGCTGCGGGGGCGCACCCGCGTCCTCGGCCCTCGCCGAGCTTTGTCTCAGGGGGTGTGTCCCGCCCGGGGGTCGGGAGCGGCCCGGGGCGGTGCCCGTGCGCGGGGGTCCCGGTCCCCGTGCGGAGCAGAGGACGGGGCGCGCTCCCCGCGCCGCCTCCCTGCCCGTCCCCACCGCTTTGAGTTAAAAAACGTCGGTGTGTTCCACGGGCCGTCTCAGGAGCCGTCTGTGGGGCTCGGCGTGCCCCTCGCACGGGTCTCCGACAGCTCTCCGCGTTTGGATTAAGCTCACTCGGGCTCCCAGTTGCTGTACCTTGGAGAGAGCCCCTCGTGTCAGCGAGGAGTAAAAACTAAACTTTATTTCCCCTGTGTCCCGAGGGTCCCCAGCCTGGGCGTTGCTCCATGCCCACACATCGCTGCCGTGTCAGCCCCGCAGGTCTCGGGCAGCGGCTGCGGCACCTCATCCCGGATCGCACAAACCTCGCTGTGCACACTCGGTATGAGACACGCGGTGCTTTTTCAGGCTTCTGCAACAGCCTGAACGGCTTCGAGCATTCAGCTCTGCCACCTGAAATGTGCAGTTCTCCATGGAAATGATCATAATCTTGCTGTTGCCGCCACATGAGGGGCAACTTGTTGCAATCACGCAGTACATAACCTGCAAAACAGAATCAGATTCTTGTATTATGTCAAACACTTCTAAATGTTTTAGAGTTTGGGATTAAAAAGCCTCTGGCCTAAGGTTGCTTAATCAAGGGCTTCTAAGCATCCATATGGTGAGGATTAGTTGTGATTATTATTAAACATATGTTTTCATAGTAAAAATTACAGAGGAGCACACACAGGGGCTTTAGAAACCTGTTTGATTTTTACTGTAGGCAACTTAGGTGAGAAGCCAGAATTTGTATGGCAAATAAACCATGGAATCATAGAATGGTTTGGGTTGGAAGGGGCCTTAAAGATCATCCAGTTCCACCTCCCTGCCATGGGCAGGGACACCTTTCACTATCCCAGGTTGCTCCAAGCCGTGTCCAGCCTGGCCTTGGACAGTTCCAGGGATGGGGCAACCAGAGCTGCTCTGGATGTGATTGTTCTTGCAGGAAAGGGTTCTTGCATAAGTGACATCTTGGTGAGAGTCCTCTTTAGAGGCACGAAAATAGTAATTCAGAGGCCCCACACAGTGTCCTTAGCCAGTAGGTTACCTGAGGCAAGAAGGAATTGTCCTGTATTTGATGGGAATATTCCCTGATAAGACCAATCTGCAGCTGAGATGTCAGGCCATTGAGCATCCTCCCCATGTCTTTTTTAAATAATGAGAGAGGCCAACAGCTTTGTGAAAGGCAATGGTTTGATGTCACTTATTATTGGAACAAACAGAAGCTTTTGTCCAACTAATAGACTGATAGTGTGGGATACATAAGGGGACTCAGTGTTTTAGGTTCTCATGGCCTGCACGTCCATGCTGTGTGGTTTGGGAAGCTTAACTAAAGAATGTTTTAACATAAAACTCCGACAAGGAGATTTGACAGTTCAGATTGGCTAGAAAGTTGGCATTGACTTGAAAGTAAAGGCAAAATTTTCTTGCAAATTGTAAATTTAAGGTTTAGACCTCAATTTCATTGACTGTATATTTTTTAAATCCTCCTGTTTTTGGCATTAACACCTTTTTTTTCTCCTCACTTGCTAGAGTATTTTGACGGATGCATTTTTCAAATTTGTTGCTGGCTTTGAAGTATTCCATCCTAACCCATTCCTAACAGAAGTATAACAATCATAATTTCACAGTATGAGCAGTAGATTAGGTTGTACCATTTCCTTCATCATAAGAGTTGTGTTGTTTTTCGGTTTTTTTCTGGGGACTATGGAATTGATTTTTTTCTTACCCCAAAAGGCTTTGCCCTGTCAGAAAAAGAATACAGAAACAACATCCTGTAGGGACATAGAATATTGCTGGAGATTGGAAGCTGAATTGTTGTTTGGTTTTGCTTTTCTGTTCTTTTTGCATTAGCCCCACTCTGCTTCAGGGGAAATCTGTGGCTCAAAAAAGAATCTGAATGTTAATTTTACTACCGATACTCTTGTGCAAAATCTGCAGTGTTATTTTAATAAAGGTTTAATATTAATATTCTAACTGTAATAAGTTTTTTAAATTAATTGAAGTGTGTTAATATAGTTCTCAAAAGTTTAACATGCTGCACATCCCACTCTTGGCACTAAAATAATAGCATCATCTCAGTCTTTGTTCCAGAATGTACAGAAAGGTGCTTCTAGTAGGAATATATTAATCTTGACATAGTTATCATAAAATACATAAATGCAGTGTTTCTTGGTTTAAAAAATAACTACTTTTCTTAATTCTACCTCTTTCATCATGATCATTATCAATCCAGGCTGGGGTGCCAACACAGGGTGGGGTGAACAGGAGAGCAAACCTGGGGGGAAGGACTTGGGGGTGCTGGGGGGTGAGAGGCTGGACAGGACCCATCCCAGAAACCCCCGTGTGTGTCCTGGGCTGATCCCACAGTGTGGGCAGCAGGTGAGGGGGATTCTGCCTCTCTGCCCCCTCAGGTGAGACCCCACCTGCAGAGCTGCCCCAGCCCTGGGGGCAGCACAGGAGGGACATGGAGCTGTTGGAGTGAGTTCAGAGCAGGCACCAAGATGATCAGAGGGCTGGAGCAGCTCTGCTGTGAGGAAAGGCTGAGAGAGTTGGATTGTCCAGCCTGGAGAAGAAAAGGCTCTGGAGGGACCTCACTGTGACCTTTCAGTATCTGGAGGGAGCCCACAGGAGTGATGGAGCAAGTCTGTTTACAGGGGGCTGGAGTGACAGGAGAAGGGGAATGGCTTCAGACTGACAGCGAGTAGGTTTAGATCAGGTATTAGGAAAAAAATTGTTCCCTGTGAGAGAGGGGAGGCCCTGGCACAGGTTGCCCAGAGAAGCTGTGGCTGCCCCATCCCTGGAAGTGTCCAAGGCCAGGTTGGACAGGGCTTGAAGCAGCCTGGGCTGGTGGAAGGTGTCCCTGCCTGTGGAATGGGGCTGGGACTGGATGATCTTTAAGGTCCCTTCCAACCCAACCCATTCCATCATTACTGAGATCTACCTGTTTGCTGACACAGCTGTGGAGCATCCCCAGGCTGGGCACTGCCATTGGCACAGGGGCTACACAAATGCTGCTCTGGTGGCTCATCAGCTCTGCTGTGTGAGGTTTTGCATGTCTGAGTGGAGACCAGAGCTTCTGTTTAGTGGTATCACTTCCAGGTCTTGAAGTCTGTCTGCTGGGGGCAATTAGGGTTAGAAAAACAGCGTTGGAGGGGGAAGGGATGGTCAGCAGAGCAAAGGGAACAAAGACAGTGAAGTTGCAGTTTCCCTCTCCTGAAGGGAAAAGCCTTAGCAGAAGTGAAACAGTCTGCCTGTCTTTAGTTCTTTTACATGGCAGTGCTCCATTAAACTCAGGGTCTGGGTGTCTACCAGATGCTGTTTGCTGTCCAGGATAGAAAAGGCAAAGGGCATAATCATGCCTGAGATGCTTGTGCTGGCATTTTAGTACAAATCCATCACTGAGAAGGTGGTGGGACTTGGCTGCTTTGGTGAGAGGGTGAATGAGGCCGCGGTGGATGGAAGCACAGGAAGACCTTTTACAGGAGTGTCTTTGCTCACTGCTATGGAATAATGATAATAAAAATAAAAAGTAGTGTCTTTGTGGTGGGGGAGAATAGTAAAAGAATTTTTTCAAGTCTGGCAAATAATTGAAAAATCATGTAGAAAATAAAACCAAAGAACATTACTCAGAAACAAAACTAGGGGAAATACAGAATCACAGAATCATTGAGGTTGGAAAAACCTCTGAGATCAAGTCCAACCTTTGACCTATCACCGCCCTGTCTGCCAGATCAGAGCACTGAGTGCCATGTCTGGTCATTCCTTGAGCACCTCCAGGGGTGGGGAATCCACCACCTCCCTGGGCAGCCTGAACATTCTGAACTTGAAGACTGCACTGAGCAGAGGCTGTTCTGTAATAGAAAACAAATTGGCACAAACTCTGGAAGGAAAAATAGTTTTAAGAGATGCGTAGGAGAACTTCTTGAATCTCTAACTCTTGTGCTTCATAAAATGTCCAGATACAGCAAACCCTGCATTGCACATAATAGTTCTTTTCAAACACATGGCATAGCTCTTGTGCATTCTCTGCAATTCAGAGTTGGGCATTTGGAATGTTTCAGCCTGAGTCTGTAAGTTTGGTATTGACAGGCTCTCGTGAGCTATTTTTTGTGTCTGCATCAAAACTGTGACTTTGACAAGCTGCGCTGTGTGATGCAGTCACCATCATGAAAGTGTAATTGTTCATGTAACGCACTTACAGCAGGCATTTAACTGCTGGGATAATGAGCACTGTGCAGCCAACAAACCAGCACAGCCACACTCCAAGTGCCTTTCCAATGGCACAAAACACACGTCTGAACTGGGACAGAAATAGCAACTTTGGCTACAGCACAAATGATTCATGCAGGTGGCTGAGGAAGACTCTCAGAGGTGCCAAGATGAAAGCTGCAGTTTGGGGTTTTCTCTTACAGAGGGACCTCTGGAGCTGCTGTATTGTGGCAGAATGTTCTGCTGGGCTAGGGAAGTGGCACTTGCATGGGAACTGCAGTGTCTCCTTCCTACAGCATGTTTGGAGTTTGGGTCACACTGTCTGCCAGGTTAAATGTGCTGCTGCATCAGTAATCCCAAGTAACTCATCTCCTGTCCCACTGTTCAGCCTTCCCAGACATATTGGGACCACTGTTCTTCAGAAAGTAAATATTAAATACAGAGGATTATTTTTAATTAGGATTTGCCATTAGGTTAATTAGTTATTGGTGACTGATGGGATTTTAACCAATGTATATATGCATGCCTCCATCAGCACTACAGATTCTTAATTGTTAGGGGAACAGAGCTGTTCCCGAGATCACAGAATCCCAGAGTGGTTTGGGTTGGAAGGGACCTTAAAGATCATCTCATTCCACCCCCTGCCATGGGAAGGGACACCTTCCACTGGACCAGGTGGCTCCAAAGGCCCATCTTACCTGGCCTTGGACGCTTGGAGGAATGAGTCAGCCAGAGCTTCTTTGGGCACCCTATGCCAGGGCCTCCCCACCCTCACAGGGAAGAATTTCTTCCTAATATCCCATCTAACCCCACTCTCAGTTTGAAGCCATTCCCTCTTGTCCTGTCTCTCCAGACCTGTGTGAATAATCCCTTCATGTGTCTTGTAGGCTCCCCTCAGGTGTGTCTTGCCCCTCCTCACACCCCAGTGAGGGAAAGAGCCTCTTCCCCAGGAGCAGGAGCGCGGGTCTGCACTGATGTGACTCAAGAGTGCAGACACAGAACCAGCTCCTAGACTGGCTCCTTAATCACCCTGATCTGATTTCCCTGCAGGCGCTGCCAGAGGAGCCCCAGGCTGTGTATTCCACCTGCGGTTCAGTCCTGCCTGCAGAGTCTCACCTCTGTTTTGGGGAGGGCTGATGTAAGGCATTAATTGTCCTGAAGTGGACATTCCTGCTATATTTATCTTCAGTAATTCTTACCACTGCTGTTCTTGAGCTCTGCCACAGCTCTTTCAGTTCATTCAAGGCTGCATTCATTATAGACAACACAACAGCTGGACTATTTTCTAGCTCAGTCTTGGACTGAAAGTGCCAGGAATGATAAATTCTGTAAAAACAGAACTTTAACTGCCATCTACAAATTACTTTCCCTAATAGCATGTTGCAGTTCTACATCTGTGCTTCCATATGTGTCGTTGACTTCTACTATACATCTTTATTTACCAGTTCATGACAAAATCCTGATGGTTAAGTGTGTGTACCAGGAGTCTTTTAATGAAGATGTTGATCATTCTGGGGTATTTGTAAAGATGAAATTTGAAAGATGGAAGTAGGGCTGCTGTGTTGGGAGCATGAAGCATGCCTGGCTTGTTCCACTCCCCGAGGCAGTGTCTTTGTTTTTATGTCCTCACCATATTTTCCCCCTCTGTAAAGCTACCAAGAAAAATCCTACATTGTTGTATACTTGAATAGATCCTATTGGGATTCAAGTCACATTTAAATATTAATATTATAAAATAACAAGAATGAAATATAAAGAGAATTATGGGAATAATCAGACTAACTGATACACAGCTTTGATCTGGGAGGACATGCACTGTCATTCTTAAATGGTGCAATAAGTTTATCACTCCAGTGTTTGAGATGATAAAAGTATTTTGAACATTTAATGTTTATTTGAGGATTTGTAATGATCCCAAAGCTGACACCTGGAAGCGTGGGTTGGTTGTTATTGAAATCAGTGTCAATACAGATGGGGTTTCACCCTTCTTTGCTATTTGTGTGTGGAAGAAGTAGCAAATGTTTCTTTTCTTTTGCCTGTGGCTGAGCTCTGGCAGTCTCCATGTGAACGCAGGTGGTGGCGATCTGGTGGTGATGTCAAAGTATTTGATGTTCTGCTGAAAAAGGCATCAATTTCTGCTTGAAAAGAAAGTGCTCAGGTGTAGATTGATATTAAAGATTACCCTCCTTCTCACCTCTCTTTGTGTGTCTGAGAACATAATTTATTTGTTTTAAAGAACAAGCCCTTTCTCCTACATGAGGTAAGGCTGAGAAGTGGCTCAGTTGTCCCTGCCATGTCACCAGTGTCAGAAGGACCAGTCCTGCTGTGGTGTGGCCTGTGCTGGGTGAAGGGAGATGGGGGTTGTTGAGGCATGTTGCCCTGGGCCACAAACTTTGCTTTAAATGGCACTTAAGTAAAGAGTTCCCTTGAAGTTTTAGAGCAGAAAGAAACTTTTCTCAGGAGGAACTGGCTCTCTGCGTTGGTGAGGCCACACCTTGAGTGTTGTGTTCAGTTCTGGGCCCCTCAGTTGAGGAAAGAGATTGAGGGGCTGAAGTGGGTCCAGAGAAGAGCAACAAGGCTGGAGAAGAGGCTGGAGAAGGGACTGGAGCACAAGTGCTGTGGGGAGAGGCTGAGGGAGCTGGGGGTGTTTAGCCTGGAGAAGAGGAGGCTCAGAGGTGACCTCAGCACTGTCTAGAACTCCCTGAAGGGAAGTTCTGGCCAGGTGGGGGTTGGTCTCTTCTCCCAGGCACTCAGCAATAGGACAAGGGGGCACGGGCTCAAGCTCTGCCTGGGGAAATTGGAGATCAGAAAAAAATTCTTTGCAGAGAGAGTGCTCAGGCACTGGAATGGGCTGCCCAGAGAGGGGATGGATTCCCCATCCCTGGAGGTTTTTAAACTGAGATTGGACATGTCACTGAGTGCCATGATCTGGTAAAGGGACTGGAGTTGGACCAAAGGTTGGACTTGATGATCTTGGAGGTCTTTTCCAACCCAATCCATTCTATGATTCACTCCCCACAGGGCCCCCTGAGGACTGGCTCAGGCAGGGGTAGTGTGGGTTCACTGAGAACCTGTGTGTAACTGGATGTGTAACTGTTGTTCTTTATATGCCAGCTGCTTTTTGCAAAGCATGTTTTGATAAGTAAAGACTTCTTTGCAGAGCGTCTGTTTTTTACCACAGCCTGATGGTGCATATGCTGGACAAAGCCAAATAGCTGGCACACTATCCCAAAGTGGGAATAATCATGGGGATGCAATCGTGTGCTGCTGGGAGGAGGGTTCTGAGCGGAGTTCTTCTGTAGAAGAATATTACAGTTTACTGTTTTCTTTTTCAAAACAAGGGAATAAACACAGCCTGAGCAGATTGCGCCAAAGTCTGACTTGGGAGCAATGCTGAGTGAGGTTTTTCCTTACTTTGTTAAAAATGCAGGATTAAGCAGGATATGAGGCTCAGAAGAGTCTTTAGGCAAACATCTGAAGTAGAGCAGGACTATAGAAACTACTAAACTGGTAAAACTACTAGCAGATAAATTGGTCCAGTTTCAATATGTGCCTTGCTTAAATTAAGAGAGAAGGTATTTTATTAGACAGCTGTGAATTTGGCACCTTTTTTAATTAGTTCTGTTGAGGAAGTCTGTCCCTCCCTCTCTGCTGTTGGACAGTGAGATGCTTGCTGTGTTGCTCTACCACTAGATGTTGCTGTGTGAGTGATTGATATAATCTTATCTGATGCTGCACAGATTCATATCCGAAGCAAAGGAGGAGGTATTGTTGAAAACAGTATTTCTGCCTATTCTGAAATTTGTATTTTGAGACATTTGCCTGAGACATTTTTAGAATTTATTGGCTCCGTTACGTTAGTCATAAAGATTATTTCTCTCTTGGGTACCCAGCAGTGTGCTAGTTGTTATTCCCAATTTGGCAGGGTTTTCTTTTCAGGTGTCTATAGAGCTCGTGGTCTCAGCAGTGGGGAAAAAAGGCAATAAAATATAACTCGGCCAAAAAGGCTTTTGCAGTAGCTGTTCTGCAGCATCAGTGGCTTTTCATTCAGTGAAAGATGGCAAGGGAATAAAATCCCTATACATTCTGGCATGAGGAAAAATCACTTTTTTGGGGGAAATTCTTGTCTTTACTTCAGTTTGGCTGTTTTTTAACCTTTCACCTTTTTTGGTGAAGGATTACTCACTTGCTTGGGGGTTTGCTGTGTTTATTCTGCACAGAAGTCTACAAATAGAAGAGATCCATCAGGGTGAGCTGAAGTTATCCTAAGGAAAGATTTCCTTGCATGGATAGTGTAAACTCCCGAGACTGAATTAAAGCTGGAAAGGAGTCTACAAGTGAATAAAACAAAAAGTTTGAAATTGGATTTGGGGAATCTGGGCTTGGAAATGCCTCAGGTAAGTCTTAAGATTTTGCCTCTGTGAAGAATTTTGCTTCCATATTAAAAAAAAGGAGAAAATTTAAGAGCCGATTTGACTGGCGACAGGAGGGAGAATCTATAAGAGATTAAATGGTATATATTTTATAGAGTCTCAGTGTCTGTGGTGGGAGCTGTGGTGCTGCTCTTGGGACTGTGTGTGCTTAGGATTCAGCCAGGCTGTCTCCTGGTGAGGGCTGATGCCTGGGGAGCACAGCAGCCTTTCTTACTGCAGTGATTCACACATCAGCACACTGGATGACTTTCAGCAGCACAGTGTTTCTCCCTTCCCAACCCTCAGGGCGAGAGTGTCTAGAAGAGAAATAGAGGTCTGCAATTAAATGTAGCAGAAGGCCTTGCTGCCTATTCCCTGTATGCCCAGTCATGCTGAATAATATTTTTTTGCTACAAATTCCACTTCTTTCTTGAGACAGAAGTAACATTCTTGATTTAGTTGTCACCAATGTTGCTTTTGCTATAATTTCATATGGAAGTTTTATGAGTTTTAATGGTTCTAAACACAGTCAGCACTGCATTAGTACAAAATTATGTGTATTAGGGGAGTGTATCTCAGAACCTGGTAAATGTGTGGGACTTTCAAACTCACAAGAAAGAATGAATGAGCAGTGCTGTTGCAGCTCTGTGGTGAATAGAAGTGTATCCTTTGATTGAGGAGCTGTATCTTGCTGGCTGTTCTTAAAGCATTCTCTGGCTCTGGGAAATGACATGCTTATCTGTGTAGGTAAAAACCTTCCAGATGCAAGTAGAGCACGAGTTCAGAGTCTTGGAGGAAATGTTGATGCTCTTTCTTTTTTGTTGAAGATGATAACGTGCCTTTTTATAGCATGTTTCAAATGTCTGTCAATTGTGTTGTAGCCCAGTGTGAGTGGAATGGACCCTCCTTTCGGGGATGCCTTTTGGAGCCATGTGTTTTCAGAGCAGACTCTGATGAGCACGGATCTCTTGGCAAGCAGTTCGGATCCAGACTTAATGTATGAACTGGTAGGTCACATTTCTGTGTGTACAGAACTTCCTCTCCTTGACTAACAGCCTGAGTTCCTGTAGTAATAAAGGGTTATTTGTGCAAGAATGGTGGAAGATTATTCATTATTGCTGGATACTGATTAGGGAAGAGCCCAGCTGCTTGTCCAGCAAATGTGATGCTTCCTCAATAGGCACTTGGTCAATTTGGCCATCAGGAGAGGCTCAAATAGAATCTCAGACAGAGTTGTACTGGTGGTCTGTGATGGTGCTTGAGACTCTTTCCTATAGTCTTTTCTGTAAGAGCAGCCTTATAGAATCACAGAATGGTTTGGGTTGGAAGGGACCTTAAAGCTCATTCCGTTCCACCCCCTACCATGGGCAGGAACACCTTCCACTATCCCAGGTTGCTCCAAGCCCTGTCCAACCTGGCCTTGAACACTTCCAGGGATGGGGCCACAGCTTCTTTGGGCAACCTGTGCCAGGGTCTCCCCACCCTCACAGGGAAGAATTTCTCCCTATTGTGTGCTACTTCACCCAAGCTGTGAATGCAGGAGAAACAAAGTAAAAGTTGACTCATGAGCTACTTATATGAGTATTCTTTATTTTTAACCCCTGCATCAAAGCAGAAAGGTCAGTCGTAGTCATTAATTGGTCATGTTAGAATGAGGTTTTCCCAGGAACTTGAGCATATTCTGTTAAGCACACAGCAAAGATTGACCTAGATTAATAGAGACTTAGCTTGCCTGTGATGCCTTTCATGTTTTAAATATATGGATATTGGTACTAATTTAGTTCCTGATGACCAGGTGAATTTGCAATAGCAGCAAAAGCATCCAGTGTCATGGGAAGAGGAATCTTTTCAGAAGGATCTGTTGCTGAAGCACCAAAGCTGGACTTCATTCAGACCATCAAAAGAAGCTTTTAGTTGAGAGTTGAAGAATCTTCATATGTTCCCACTCTCTCACACTTCTGGAATGGAGCTCTCCATATTAGATGAAGTAGAGAACAGAGATTATTGGTATTTTTTTCTATTAATTTTTAACTTGTTCTGTTATGCACAGGATAGAGAAATGGACTATCACCAAAGCTTCAGGGACAACTTGCTTCCTGTGGAGGACTGCAAAGACCTTGAGAACTTGGAGTCTTTTACAGACATCCTGGACAAAGAAGCTGCTTTCACCTCCAAGTGGGAGCAGTGGGATACCTACTGTGAAGACCTAACTAAGTACACTAAATTAACCAGCTGTGACATCTGGGGAACAAAAGAGGTGGATTACCTGGGCCTTGATGACTTTTCAAGCCCATACCAGGATGAAGAAGTGATAAGCAAAACACCGACACTGGCTCAGCTTAACAGTGAGGACTCCCAGCCTGTTTTGGATTCACTCTATTACCCTGAGTTGCTCTTTGGCGTAAAACAAAACCCTTTGAATTCTTTGTTACCTGGCAAAAAAATTGCAACCAGAGCAGCAGCCCCGGTCTGTTCCTCCAAGAACGTTCAGGCCGAGGTGCCGTTGTCGGACTGTGCTCAGAAGGTGAGCAAACCTGCGGCCCAGCCTGCTGCCAGTACACAGATCATGGTGAAGGCCAACGTATACAGCAGTGAAAAGGTGAACATTCATGTTGAATATAAAGACTATGTTAAAAAGGCAAAGGTAAAGATCAATCCTTTACCACAGAGCAGACCAGTGCTGAGCCAGGCACATGCTGATGCAGTGAAAGAAAACACCTGCTACTGTGCTGCTATAGCAAAGAGACAAGAAAGAAAAGGACTCAAATCCTCACATGGGCACAGCACACCTCCTGTTTTGCCTTTTAAAGAGACTCAAGAACTGCTCCTCAGTCCACGCCAGGAGACCCCAGGGCTTACTGTGGGGGAGAGCAGCCTTTCTGCCAGCACCTCAGTGTCAGGTTCTTCACAGAAGAAGGAAGAACACAACTATTCTCTTTTTGTAACAGACAGTTTGGGTGAACAGTCAGTCAAAGCAGAGCCTGAGGAAGATGAGGATGATGAGGACGATATTGAAGATGAGGACCATGATGAAGAATTCGGCACTGAGCATGAGCTGTCCGAAAATGATGATGAGGAAGAAGATTATGAGGATGAAAAAGACGATGACATCAGCGGTACTTTCTCAGAACCAGGTACCAGCAGTGTTGGGCTTTGTTAATGTGAGGGTGAATGGATTTGTCTGTTGAGTGAGAAAGAATGCTTTTGAACTGCTGATGGACCAGTGACCTAAGTTGTGAACTTCCATCCCAGATTTTCTAACTGCTTTGCAAAATGCAATTAATTCAAACTGTACAAGGTCTCTATTGCCCTGTTTGATGCTAAGCTACTTCATGCAACAAAAATAATAATAGACAATACAGGAAGTCCAGCTGGAGCTTCAGGTTAGAGCAGCTGCAACAAGTGTTGTCTTCTTTTCTTTTTTTTTTTTGTGGCTTGATGATAAGGTTTGCAGAGTTTTCTTGTACTTCTTGTTGCTTTGAATTTATCCAGAGTTTTATCTCTCATGAAATCATATCCTGAGTGAAATGATTTCATAATTACCCAAGTCCTGCTGTAGGTAACAGAACTGTCGGTAGCACTGGAGAAGAAATAGCTGAAAGGGAAAAGAGCTTGTGAAGACACAGAGATTGTTTCAAGGAGCTGCATTGCATCAGCTTTGAACACCTGGACCATCAGCTGAGGGAAACATCCTGAATGATTTGACAGAAGTCACTGTGACTAAGCGGTTAAGAGGGAGGGGTTTTCTGGTTTTGTTTTGATAGGGCTATTTTTGCTTTTAATCTGGTAAAATGAGGAAGTAAGGGCTATACTGCTCTCTGTTTTGCTTTATTTAACCCTGGCAAATTTAAACCTGAAGCCACAGTAAGGGATGTGAAAAAAGATTTTTAGGAGGGGCTTGTGAAGGACTTCAAATACAAGAACCTTTCAGATTTCGTAGAAGCCTGCCCTGGTGTATGATCTTTGCTAAGAGGAGGAATCAAGGAAGAGGAATAAATACGGCCCAGAAAATCTAAACAAGTTTGTGTGTTACAGCCCAATTCAGGACACTGTGCAATGGTTTATTTTATGTAACTTTAAAATGATAGCAAGTCAGTGTGCGAGTTGCAGGACAGGATGTATTAAGTCAATGTAATTTAAGTTCATAACTTAATTACAGTTTAAATAGGCAAACAGGAAGTCTTGATTTTAACCTTGTTGTACATTTATACACATCAACTCTTACAGATATTTATTTTCCTTGGTTGGATTAATTCTGTGTTGTCCTGAAGATGGGCTAAATCCACACATTTCTATATAATGAGTTACATAGCTTGGCATGTTTTTTCAAGGAGAAAGTCAGTGAGCTTTTTGGGAGTATTTTGATACTTATGTCAAACAACATTTGGATAAAATGGAAGTACAGTTGCAAATATTTATGGTATTTGAAACTATAATGTAAATTGTCAATAATTTTGGCTATACAACAAAAATGTTTATAAAATTAAAAAGCATGTTTCATTGTTTGATTTGCCTTTAAAATCCTGTCTTTTAGTAAACTAGAGAATCAAAGTAAATGAGTTGATGAAATGATTAGAAACAACTTTAGATTGGATTTCATCCATCTGCACACCAAACTCTTATTCGTACTTCGCGTTACGAGGTGAGAGTCAGACCAAATCAAGAAAGTTTGTTTTTCCTCTTTCAACTGGGTTTTTAAGTGCAAACAGACTAATTGAATGGACTGTTTTAGAAAGAAGAAAGTGTTCTTTGTGCTGCTGTGAGAAGATGAAGCAGAGCTGAAGCATATGGGGTCAAGGCTTGCTGAGCATGAAGTTCATGCAGTGGCTTTTCCTTAAGCTCCATTGGAGTATGTGATGCTTTGAAATGCTTCTGTTCTTAAGTAAATGTAAACTCTGGTGTAGCAGTTTAGTACAAAAGGCAGTGCAGTTGTTTGGGATTTTTTTAACCTTAGTATAGGTTATCTTTATTTCTAAAGCATATCAAGGGTTTTTAAACCTGTGGTTTGTGTTTACATAGTCATAGTAAAATATTTCTGTGATGTGGAACTGCATTACCATTTCCATGACCTTCCTGAACAGTTAATCGTATCAAGTGCATCATAATTCACCTCTAAAATATGGTATGGAGGATCATTTCACTTCGTCCCACTAAAGAGGAGAAGAAGAGATTGAACAGCCTGTGTCCAGATCCCTTCAGTTTAGAAGATCTTTTGGTCACTGTCTTGATAACAGAGCCTGCTTTTTCCAGTCTGATAGGGGCCAGTGCTTTGCTTTATTCCCCAAAGCTGTTCAGACTCAAGGAAGAGCAGGAGTTGGACATGATGTTCCTGGAGTCCCTTCCAACTCAGAGTATGCTGTGATGGAATGACTTATGTTTTTTTGTTGTCTTTTGCTAACCCATCTTTATTATCTGCCTCTCTTTCCATGTGTTTTGTGAAATGTGGAGGTGAGTTAGGATTATGTTCCTGCAAATTCATGGAGAAAGTTGTAAGAGTGGAAGAATTCTGTCCAACAGCTGCTGTTGGTGGGATTGTGAGGAGCAAGATCTTAGGGAGTCAGAGAACATAAGGGGGCTTTCAGTGCATAAATATTTTGTCTTTTTTCAACTAATGAAGCACCATCAGTGCCTCAGTGTCTATCCCTGGATTTAAGGCAAGCACCCAGGAGTAGCTGAGGCTGAAAACCAAGTCTGTTCGATAATGTAAAACAAACCTTGTCTGTGGCTTTGCTCTTAACCTGAATACTCAGTCCCACTACAAACAGGTTCTGTCACCAGTATATATAAACGACGCAATGCATCCTTTTAGGGTATGAAAATGATTCAGTGGAGGATTTAAAAGAAATGACTGCAGTGTCCTCTCGGAAAAGAGGCAAGCGAAGATACTTCTGGGAGTACAGCGAGCAACTGACTCCATCCCAGCAAGAGAGGAAGCTGAGGCCATCCAAGTGGAATCGAGACACCTTGCCCAGCAACATGTATCAGAAACACGATGTCCATCATGGTAAGAAGAGAGTCATAGTCACAACTGACTGTCTTTCATTCTGACACCTTCAGTAGCCAAATTCCCATACTTGAAAGTGCTAAGAAAGTGATGTTTTGGCCCTGAAAATCAGTTGTTTAAACAGTGTAAGTCTGTTACTCAGTAAGCAGAGTTCTGCAGTGTCCGAGGAAGGCACAGTGAACACACAGTAGGGACTTTCAGTGTGGTTTCTTCCAGAGGAATGTGGATGAATTGAGAATTGTAACTTCCAAGGCCTCTCAGTGGAAGCCCCAAGAGTTCGAAGTTTTCTCAGTGCGATACTGTAAACATTGGATGGGTGGTTTGACTGATAATTGCTCCTTGTAGCTGTGGGTTTCAGTCCTGCTTGTGTTTGCAGGAAGCTGGAAGGGATCCGGGGTGGATGCTGAGTTCAGGGTGACTGTGGTATGAACTGAGGACAAGCAATAAGGCACAACTGTCTCTTTCTCTCCCTCCCTACCTGTTTCTCCCCACTGTGTGAATGCAGCACAGTGAAGCAGTTATTCCTCTGGGAATAAACTATTTCCTTAAAATGCCCACTTAGAAACTTAAACCAATTGCTCTAATAACTGTGATTTATTCCCAGTGAGCAATTACTGCACTACAAACATGACTAACATCACCCCAACAAACCCCTCTTAGGGATATTTTTGTTTTCTTGTCACAGGACCTCTGTTTGATTTTTGTCTTTGAAGGAGAAAATGAAACCAGCTTCCCTGGTTGTGAGGTTAATATTCCCTGTAGTTGAAAATTGCTGTCTTTAACATGGCAATTGACCTTCTCTTAAACCAAAAGCGGTTTTTGTTATTGTTAATTCTAGATTTATTCAGAGAAGAAAACATTTTTTTTACTTTAAATCTTCTTTGTTTTTAAATGCTTATTTATCTTGTAGTGAAATATCAGTAGCTAAAGTCCCAGTCCCTGCTCGTTCTCTTGATGGACCTCTGAGCAATCTGGCCTGACACAGGGAAGGTGTCCCTGCCCATGGCAGGGGCTGCAATGAGATGAGCTTTAAGGTCCCTTCCAACCCAGGCCATTCTGTGATTCCAAGATTCTGTATTTGCTATTAAACAACAAATAACCAAACATACCTTGAGGACTCAATCCCACCAGAGACGTGGAGCAAGTCACCTTTCAGTCAGGTGTTTGTGCAACAGATTGGTCAGATCAAACACTGTTTAACATCCAAAAGCTACAAATACAACATATGCTGGGGTTTATTTGTTTTATATACAGATAACACACCAAGGTCAACGAGCAACTACCTCACATAAGTCCTGCTAACATACGACCTCTCGAATATTTCTGGAGCAGGTTTTTTATTTTTATCAATATTTTCCTGCAAGTGTATCTAGCAACCCAGCATTTTTAATGGAAATCTAGAAAAGCAGTGGCAGAGAATCTTAAGGAATAAAGATTTTGTCTTGAATATATGTATCTCCTCAGGAAAACCAGGCCTTAAATAGCTTCAAATACATATGAAAGGGGTTAACTGGGATTCATTTATGCTCAGCATCGCTCAAAATCATTTCAGGCCTCAGCTCTTTCTTAATACAGAATTTTAGCAATAGGGTTATTTAGGAATTTAATCAGCTTGAGTGTGCAAGAGAATATATTGGCTGAACACAAGAGTTAGCAAGTTTACAGCTGGAGCAAAACAACATAGTTTGAACTTCTGACATTTTTCAGCACAGTTCTGTGTATAATGTCTGTCACATCCAGTAGCCTGAACAGCAGTATTTGCTCTTATCTGATCTGAATAGAATATGAATTGTACAAAGCAGTTTGTCTGGAAATGCTCTTTCTTTTGTGAAGGCCACAGGGATCACATGATTCTGGCCCATTCTCTTGTAATGAACAAAGAACTTCAACTGCACCCAAAAAAATGACATATTTAAGAATTTTCTCACAGGTTTGTGTACCTATTGTGTCACTTCTCAATGCATTTTTCTGCATATTTAAAACAGGAAAATATGCAGCAAAGAAGTCACGGAGGGCTGATGTAGAAGACCTGACTCCCAACCCCAGAAAACTCTTACAGATTGGTAATGAACTGAGGAAGCTCAATAAGGTGATCAGTGACCTGACACCGGTCAGTGAACTTCCCTTAACTGCCAGGCCCAAGTCAAGGAAAGAAAAGAACAAGTTGGCTTCCAGGTATGTGTGAGCTGAAGCTGCAAGGATGGGAAAATTTGGGATTGCTACAATTGCATGGTTAAGGTCTAAGTGATTTTTGCATGAAGAAATCCTGCTTTGTGTGGCAGCACCTACCGTGGGCTAATTACCAGCTTATCCCAGGGCAGCTGGCACTTTGGAGCTCTGCCTTGCCTGTTCCATAGGTATGCATATGTTTCCACTGGAAGTTGGCTTCCTTAGCTGCAGGGCAAATGGCTGATACAGTGATAAAATTCACATGTGTGAAATATAATCAGGTGCAGGTAGCAGTGTTTTCAGAGAAGGGCAGTGAGTAGATGGATGGTTTTGTACATCTCAGCTCTGGGAGTACTAGTTAAGAAGTTAGTGTAGCAAGCAAACAGATGGTCTTAGTATTCTGGAATTTTTGGAAGTGTTCTAATTCTTCCCCTCTTCTTACTATAGGGCTTGTAGACTAAAAAAGAAAGCCCAATATGAAGCCAATAAAGTAAAACTCTGGGGTCTCAACACGGAATATGGTAAATACAACTCTTCACATATTAATTTTTCTTTTGTCCAGACAAGTCTGTGTTTTGCACTGTGATGTTACCTGGGTGATAGAGAAAACGGAGTTGGTAGAAATCCAACAATTCTGTTGGTACAAAACCAGTCCATTCCATAAAGTGTATGTAAATTTGGTTACCTGCGATGCTGAGCTACTTTACAAATGTAATTATGTAAATGCATGTAGTGTAAATATTTTTGAAAAATATTTGTAATATTTGATGTAAACTGTTGCATTTTAATTTTATAGTAAGCGTGATGTGACACCTTTGGCACAGATAGCTATGTGTGGATAACTCTGAATTTCTTTTGCTCCAGGGGGAATGTGCTGTAAATCTAATCCAGTTTTATTTCTTTGCAGATAACTTACTGCTTGTCATCAATTCCATTAAACAAGAAATAGTTAATCAGGTGCAGGTATCTAAAGATGATAAAGAAGTCAACATGGAACAGAAGTTGAACATACTTATTGAAGACACTCTTGGTAAGCAGTGGAACTTCATTATTTACCTGTATGTGGAGAGACATAGAATCACAGGATAGTTTGAGTTGGAAGAAACCTTAAAGACCATCTCATACTACCCCCTGCCATGGGCAGTGCCAGTACTCAGCCTGGGGATGCTCCACAGCTGTGTCAGCAAACAGGCAGATCCCACTAACTGATGGAATCACAGGATGGTTTCGGTTGGAAGGAACCTTAAAGCTCATCCAGTTCCAACCCCCTTCCATGGGCAAGGACTTCCACTATCCCAGGTTGCTCCAAGCCCTGTCCATCCTGGCCTTGGACACTTCCAGGGATGGGGCAGCCACAGCTTCTCTGGGCAGCCTGTGCCAGGGCCTCACCACCCTCACAGGAAAGAATTTCTTGGTAATATCTAATCTAAAACTGTCCTCTGTCAGGTTGATGCCATTCCCCCTTGTCCTGTCACTCCAGGCCCTTGTGCACAGTCTCTTCATCTTTCTTTAGGCTTCCTTCAGGTACTGTAAGGCCGCCCCAAAGCCTTCTCTTCTGCAGGCTGAACAATCCCAATTCACTCAGCCTTTTCTCATAGCAGAGGAGCATCATCCTTCTAATCAACTTGGTGACCACCTTTGGACTCACTTGGTCAGAGTGCAAATATTTTCTGAAACAGAGAAAAGAAAGAACCCTTTCTTGTTTTCAGTTCTCTGTGGCAGATCACTGACCAAAGTATTCACTGGCTTTGTGTCACTTGTATTATTGTACAAATCCATGCTATGACCTGTTCTCCCTTTAGGACTTCCTGTAGCTGGACAGACATCAGAATTCGTGAATCAAGTCTTGGAGAAGACAGCAGAAGGAGACCCCACCGGAGGCCTCGTAGGGCTGCAAATACCAGTGTCAAAAGTTTAAGACGTGACTTGAGCTGTTCACGGGTCAGATTCCACCTGTGCTGTTGAGTTCTTTGTTGTAAATCCCATTCTGGTCTGCATGTCAGCTTAGCATTCTGTAAACATTCACCATTAGGTTCCATTGTTTGGAAATAACAATGTAGTAAAACAAATCAAAGCGTGATATAAAATGCTTCATAGCATTTTTGGACCATAAACCAGATAGTTTCAAAGCTGCTTTAAGCTTCAATACAGAATTGAGACTTCTTTTTCAAATGATCTAGGACCAGAATATTATCACTTTCGTTTTAGAAGCAAAAACATGGTTTTACTAGTAGTGAGATTTTTTTAGCATGAGCCAGACATTGTGACAGGCTTATGGTCCAAATAAAATAAGAGGATGCGCTTTTTTGGTAAAACTGTAAATTTGGGGAGTTTTTTGTTCCTTTTTTTTTTAATTGGATTTTCTTTTCTTGTTCTTAAAAACCAATAAGCTTTCTTTGCAACCATTAACTTGTACATAGCACACATGGCATTAGAGCTAGTGTGCCATATAAGAGTTATTTTTCTGAGCTTAACATAGTATGTAAATGTCTGTGCAAGCAAGAGAAAAAAAAAGTATATTCTTTGTGCCTTGTATTTTGGGGGAGAGCTATCAGTATAAGCTGGTAAAGTTTTGTATGAAGAAAACCCTGAGGGGCAAAACCAAGCTGTACAGATGGTAAAATTTTAGGTTTTAGTGTATTTGTTCCAGCTCTTAAAATTTTTGAATGTATATAGGAATATGTTGAAAGTGTAGATATATGCCACAGAGTCTATGTATTGTATAAAAGATGGCTCTAGAAAACTCAATTTCGGTACTTTGGCCGGAAGAAAACAAATACTTGCACATTAATGCGATTGTTTATTTTTGTACCAAAGACAAATGCAACTGATATGGCAAACTGCCAGTCTAAGTAAAGTTTTGCACAGCTTATATGATACTGTACTGAATGTAAAAACAAAAGAAAAAAAAAGAAAAAAAATTAAAGGTCAGGGTTAGGGATCTTACTGAACTGTGAATTTTTTTGTTTGGGTCCAATTATCTACAGAAGGAGCATTCATACATAACTATTATTTTGCTGTTCTTGTAGTTCGCTTCCATGGTAGATAAGTTGGTGGCCGTCTTGGAGTCTTTAAATCTTTTTTCTCTGCACTTACTTTAGGAGATTTTAATATATTTGGATTTTAGTAAGCTATTGGTAAAATAGTTTTCAACTTTGAGAATTTAAAAAAAAGTATTTAGTTTGTTGTAGTATACTTCCACCAAACAACCAAAATAAAATTATTTTTATTGTAATTTGTATATATGTAAAAAGAAAAAAAAGAGCTACAAATATCTAATTCCTTAGTTGCCACTTTTCCAGTCGATGTATTATTATGCATGTGATGTTTCCAAGGATCAACACAGGCTTCAGACAAAACAAAAAAAAATTTATAGACTTTTATATTTTTGTACAGGTATTTCAAAACTAGCTTCTTCAGACTTATATGTGACTTATTCTTGTTAATTCAGTAGTTTCTATGATTGAGGAATATTAACACACAGTTCTTATTTGCTCTTCTGCTAATAAGAGTTGGCTTTGTAGTCAGTGTTAACGTACAGATTAAAAGCTTTAGCCTTTGATGAGAAAGTCCTTTATCTCAAGGCAAGATCATTCTCTGGTTTCATGGACCCCCCCACCACCTTTTCCTCCCTATTCTTTCTCTCCCTATTTAAAAATGACAAAACACTGTTTACTGAAAATAGAAATACCAAATATTTTCAAATGTAGCTGCTGAAAAAAAATGCAAAAGTCCATGAAGGCTTTCTCCCCACTCCCTTTGGGGAATTTCTCCACTTCATTTCTAGTCTGTCTAAGTTTGTTTGTACTGTGATTCCGTTTTGTTTATAAGTAGATTATTTTTGTACACAAGCTTGTATTATAAAAAAAATCGGTAACAGTGCAGTAAGAGTGGCCGAGGAGGTGGTGGCCCTGCCACACTCGTGTGCACACACAGCTTACTTTGTACCTAAATATTTTGGAAGACTCAAAAGGGAGGAGGAGGCCAAAATACCACTACTGAACTGTACAGAAAGTCTTTCCTACAAGAGACTGAACAAATACCCAGGGCAATTTAAGGAAAACTTTGTAAATCCACTTAAGACTTGCAAAATCTGAGTGGAATGTGGGTGTTTTCGTTTGAGGTGTTTGTGTTGTTGTTGTTTGGGTGAGGTGAGAGTTGGCTGCTGCTTTACACAGTGGGTCTGGTGTATTCCTATTGTAGTTGTTGCAGTTTTTCTGGAGCTGCAAATGGCCCATAAAACCCCGACAGAGAATGTCTCCTGAAGTTCAGGCCGTGTCTGTAGCAGGGCTGGCACTGTTGTTCCTTTCCGATGGACTGCTGGGATCCCAGAGCTCCTTGTGCTCCATCCAAACCCTGCAGACAAGGCAGAATTTCTAAACATTAACAGAGAGCAGTTTGCAATCAGGTAAAAATTTCCGTGACAAATTAAACTGACAAGGTATTAAAAAGCCCCTTTTTTACTGCTCAAGAATACTGGGCAAACAAAACTTTATAGCTTTTTGTCTGAAAACCAGACGATGATTTTTGGTCTCGCATTTCAAAGTAGACTTTGAATCTTTAGTGAGTTCCATACCCTCTCATTTCAGTGTTTCCTATGTATTATTTTAAGTTAAAGCTTTGAAATAGTTGAGCTTTTTAATGTTGACACTTTATTTTGTAACTATTTATATGTATGTATATCTTAGAAAAGCACTTTGTTTAAAAAAAGAAAAGAGGAAAAAAAAAAGAAACTGCGTTTTATATGATTCCTGCCACTTGCTGCTAACTCTGGGCTGGTCAGAATGCTGCAGCGATACTTGAGATAAATAAACCTGGCAGTAAAATGTAGAGTAAAGATAAGACCTTTTGCTGGTTTAACTTTATCATAAAGGTGACATAGGCAAGCTGTGCAGCTTTACATTTTAACCAGGGGACTCTGTGGCATTTAAACCGTCTAGAAATGGTTGTTCTTTAATGCCAGTAACAATCTGCTTCCTCTAGTGTCATTAAAATATATACATTTAGTGTATACTTATCACAAACAAAAATCTTATAAGGGTATAAAACCCAACAAATGTACATGTTCTGTTTTTTGGCAGTTGTGGCATGCGTTTTTGGGTGATCTTTAGAGAAGACCATTTTCTAAAGATTTTCAGTGTTCATACATGGTATGTGGATCTTAAAGAAGTCCTGGGTTTTTTTGTTTGTTTTTGAGTGTAGGCATTGTGAATATTCACTTTTAATCCTATATCCAAAAACAATTATATATTTTTTGATTTAATACAGACAAAAGCTCTTCCTTTTTCTGATACACTGGATTCTCTAGGATTTGTTTCCATATTAAAAGCATGCTGTCATAACTGCTCTTGTTGAGATCTTGTCAGTCTGAGCGTTGGTGCCACACTTGGAATCGATGGGCTGCTTGTTCTGCTGTACCATGTATGACCCTCGTCCTTCCCCACTTCCTTCATGACAGATGATGATGTGGCTTTATATTGTGCCTTACTTGTACATCTAGAACTAAATGTTTTTCATTCCCTCTGAACTTGTCAAACCTTCTGAAATGGAATCAGAACTAATGAGAGTACGGATAAGTCTGATTTCAGTTTCTCTCACTTGTCCTTTTCTATTTATATGGAAGACCAGTTTTTGAATGGCCTTGCAAAATGTGGGGGTGCTCATGAAGGGTGTTTTCTAGCCCGAAACCCCTTTTGCTAACACTTCCTTTTCTGGTTTATTGAACACATTTACCATACTTGGTGAGTACTTTTGTTTTTTGGATGAGAGAGACTTACTACTAAAGCTATGTTTACGTGTGGATGGGCTGGATTTTCTTATCATACCAGTTGAAATCTTTGTGATTTAATAAAGTTGCGTTGCTGTAAAGCTGATGCAAGAGTCAGGCTCAGCTGTGGTCAGGCTCAGCTGTGTTCAGTTCCTAATTCTTATAGATTCACTTTTTGCCATGCTAAGAGGGCCAGGGAGAAGTTTGTTGTTGTTGTTTTTTAAAAAAGCACACAACAAACAAAAACCTAAAATGGATAAAAGGTCTCTTAAGCAACTTTAAAAGCAACCAGACACTTCTGAAATGCAGTGATGTCAGTTTTATTTTTAAAAGAGTTCTGGTCCCAGTATGTATCTGATACTTGCCTTCATTAATTATAAAACAGCATATTCCATAAACCATATTTATTTCCATAAACCATTTAAACATAGCTATTTTTTTAAAGCTCTAAAAGGCTTTATCAGGAGAATTTCTAAGGGTTGTGTACAAGTTGCCTTCAGCAGAAATAGCAAATGCAATTCTGTTCCTCAAACATGCTTGCTCGTCTTCCTGAAATTCTGTTGAGGCACAACCCATTTATGGACCGTGAATGTCAGGATCTGTATTTGGCCTTGAGACCTGAGTTTCAAGAGTGCATCTAATCACGATTTTATTTCCTTTCTAAGTTGAAGGCTTCAGTTGGAATCACTAGTGAAGTGTGTGCTGCTAGATGTGGTCTTGGCTTATTGACACAGCCTTGCACACAGCTAAGGTTTATTTTGTTTACCCCAGGGATCGTGTGAAATACATTTCAAACAGTTACTCAGTGACTGATCCTTCTTGTAACTGTATTAAGGGCATTAGTATGTTGAGAAAATACCACTCTTTAATTTCTCCCAGTGTAAATTGGGATTCTTAAATGTCATTAATGAAAGATGGCACTTTTTAGGTTGTATCTTCTTTGCAGCATACAAAAATGTCTCTACCTTTCTACAATTTGCATTTCACAATATGCCATGTTTTTCCCCCAGTGCTTCTTCTAGAAGTTGTGTATGTGCATTCTGAATTATAATCCTCAGCCTCTTAGACATTCATGAACTTCCACAGGAGCAAATACTGACTCTGCATGTATTGTCTTTCTAATGAGCTGTACAGCCAGGGGTATTTTAAGCCACACTTTTTCTCGCCTCCCCCCCAAAAAAAAAAACAGAAATAAACCTCTGAACTTTTACATAACAACATTATTCAAAGTTTTTCCTGGAGTTAAAATATTTTATGGTGGGTTAGTTTTGGAAGTCAAATTTGGATGACTTAACTAGCCCCTATAAGGAAAACTTCTGGATTGGATTTGGTATTGGCAAAAGCACATTCCACCCTATCAAAATCTTTTCATTAGGAAACAGAATTTATTAATCTTTCTTGTAATTATGGATATTCATACATTCTGATTGGAATAAGTTATCTTCCCAGAATATCATGTCCAAGGAAAACTTCCTGCTCAGTATTTGTGGTTGGGTGAACTCTTCAGGCTGATGGCACCTGCAGATGCAAAAAAAAAATGGTATTTTAAACAAAACATGGCATCCTGTTCCATCTATGCTTGAGGTCATGATTGTAATGCTGTCCTTGATATTCTATAATCAACTTCCAACTGGAGCTCGGAAAAACTTAATGAAAGTCTTGTCTCTGTTAGAAAATAAATTTACCTTGTTCAAAGCATGATCTGTTAAGAGTTGCAATGTTTAATGTTGGTTAATAGTTGTGCAGTTTTATTTTTTGAAAAGAGGCACAATGAAACTATTGACTTTGTTTACTCTGTCACCCTTGATTCCTAGCACTTCTATTCAGATACAAATTCATCAATGTATGCAACATCCTTTGTAATTTAAAATAAAAATCATGGAGGAAATACTGTTCCGAGTTACTGTGTGTGTGGAGTGGTAGTGACTGGCATCTGCTCTCTTGAAGTAAGTGCCTTTGGTGTCCTGGTATTTTCAGGAACTTCCCTGTGGAAAGGATGAGAGGTACGAACATTTTTCCCTCATGCCAAGAGCTGCCTCCCAGGGCTGCTGGATCAGCGTGGTGGGACCAGCAGAAGCTGGATAGGTGCCCACTGGGTCATCCAGCTGGCTTCCTGCAGTGCCTGTGAAAAGGGTCTCCAACACCTTAACCCAAAGAGTTTGAGGGCAGGAGAGGGAGGACACAGCACCAGGGAAGAATTTGTGGTAAGAGCAAAGGGCCATTGCCTGACCTCCTGTTGTGGGGGAACAGGGGAAACCTTGTGCTGCCCACCGTGCTCATGGCCAATGTTGGCTTTGGGTCTGTACATCCAGAATCCTCAGGAGCAGGTTGGATGTAAACCTGGGGATTCTCAGGGGAGAACTCACTCTCTTCAATTCCGTGGCAGGAGGGTTGAGCCAGAGGAGGGACCAGGCTCTGCTCCTGGGGGACAAGGGGCAGGAGGAGAGGAAATGGCCTCAAGCTGTGCCAGGGGAGGTTCAGCCTGGACAGCAGGAAGAATTTCTTCATGGAAAGGGTTTGTCAGGCATTGGAAGGGGCTGCCCGGGGAGGTGGTGGAGTCCCTGTCCCTGGAAGTGTTCAAGGAAAGACTGGACATGGCAGTGTTCTGGTCTGGTTGACAAGGTGGGGATGGGTCACAGGTTGGATTTGATGATTTCAGGTCTTTTCCAACAAAAATGGTTCTGCAGTTGTGTGATTCCAAGCCTGCTCCAGCCCTGGAGTGACCCCTGGTTCTCGCAGGTGTCAGGGCAGGTGCTGCTTTGGACCTTTTTTTACAATGAGTCCAAGGGACCCCCATTAGCCACTAACACACCACCCTGTGTGCCTCACTTGGCACTTGGCAGGATTTCATTGCCTGAAGAACGATAAAATGTGCAGTCCCAGCAGCACTACAGGAACAGTCTGTGTGGTCTGCAGTGCTGTGTCCAGTTCTGGGCTCCTTAGGACAGGAGAGACACGGAGGTCATGGAGCTGGTCCAGCGGAGGCTGTGGAGATGCTGAAGGGACTGGAGCATCTCCTTTATGAGGAAAGGCTGAGGGAGCTGGGGCTGTTCAGCCTTGAGGGGAGATGCTGAGAGGGGACTTGAACAATGTCTGTCAGTGCCTGCAGGGAGGGGTCAGGATGGACCAGGCTCCGCTCGGGGGTGCCCAGCAATGGGACAAGAGGCAAAGGGCAGGAACTGGTGCACAGAAAGTTCCACCTGAGGAGGAGGAAGAACTTTACTGTGCGAGTGACAGGACGCCCTGAGAGGGAGTGGAGTCTCCCTCACTGGGGATATTCCAGAGCAGCCTGGACACGATCCCGTGCCATGGGATGACCCTGCACGAGCAGAGGTGGGACCAGAGGGACTCTGTGGCCCCTTCCACCCTGGCCCACCCTGAGACTCCGTGTGGATCCTGTGGATCCCCCATTCCCTGTGGATCCCACACTCCCCGTGGATCCCACACTCCCTGTGGATCAGCCCCTCCCACCGCCCCCTCAGGGCGGGTCTCCCCGCCGCCAGCAGGGGGCGCCCGCGCCGCCGGGCCCGGCCCGGCCCTGCCAAGATGGCGGCGGTGGCGGCGGTGCCGCTGCGGGTCTGTCACCAGGAGATTGTCAAGTTCGACCTGGAGATCAAGGCGGCCGTGCAGGTACCGCCCCGGAGCACCCCGGCACGGCCGCGGGGGGAGCCGGGGAAAGTCGCGCTGACCGCGCCGTTGTGTTCCAGGACATCCGGGACTGCCCCGGGCCGCTCAGCGCCCTCACGGAGCTCAACGCCGCCGTGAAGGAGAAGTTCCGACATCTCCGAGGCTGCATCCAGGTGAGGGGGCCCCGGGCCGGCCTGGACGCTGGGCAGGAGTCCGGCCCTGGGCTGGGAGTCCCGGCTGTGGGGTGGGGGGTCCAAAGTGTGGGTTGGGGGGTCCCAGGTGTGGGTTGAGGGTCCCAGTTGTGGGTTGGGGATCCCAGCCGTGGCGTGGGGGTCACGGTTGTGGATTGGGGGATCTCTGCATTGGGCTGAGGGGTCCCCGTGGTGGGTTGGGGGTCCCACTTGTGGATTAGGGTGTCCTCGCTGTGGGTTGGGGGTCCCAAGTGTGGATTAGGGTGTCCCCACTGTGGGTTGGGGGTCCCAGGTGTGGATTAGGGTGTCCCCGCTGTGGGTTGGGGGTCCTGCCTCCGGGCTGGGGATTTATGGGATCACTCTGCTCTGAACTCGCTCCTGACCGGGCTGGCTGTGCGAGCTGCAAGGGATTGGTGAGGGTTTGTGTTTGTGCTCTCCAACAAAGGAGCTGGAGCAGATGGCGAAGGAGCAGGACAAGGAGTCAGAGAAACAGGCCTTGCTGCGGGAGGTGGAGAACCACAAGAAACAAATGCTCAGGTGGGTCGGTGGGCTTGTGCTGTTCTCATGTGCCTTGTAACCAGAGATAGTGTGACTTCAGTAAATTGCCTCTCAGATTCTGTTTTGCAAATACAGTTGCTGATTTTTTTGTGGTTTCCACAAAACCAAGAGGTCAGGGATGGAAAGGTTACGACTCGTCCTTTCCAGTTTCCTGTTCTGGCTCCCTAACTCTGGTCTGTCCCTTTGAGCACTTGAGCTCAAAGTAGGTGGCTTGAGAGTCTGTCATTCAACAGCTGGCAGAGTTTTCTTCTCTTGCTCTGTAAATGATACGCTGAGGAGAAGGAATGTCGAGACAGTGTATCATTACTCTGTGGTGTCATACAGAGAAAGTGAGCAGCTGAGGAGCTGGGGGGGGGCTCAGCCTGGAGAAAAGGAGGTCCAGAGGGCACCTTCTCATTCTCTACAACTCCCTGACAGGAGGGGGAGGCAGATGGGGGTCGGGCTCTGCTCCTGGGGAACAAGTGATGGAAAAAGAGGAAATGGCCTGCTGTGCCTGGGAGGGTTCAGGCTGCACAGCAGGAAGAATTTCTGCATGGAAAGGGGTGTCAGACATTTGAAGGGGCTGCCCAGGGAAGTGGTGGAGTCCCCATCCCTGGAAGTGTTCAAGGAACAACTGGACGTGGCACTCAGTGCTCTGGTCTGTGTGACAAGGTATTGATGGGTCACAGGTTGGACTCGATGATCTCAGAGCTCTTCTCCAGCCTGAATAATTCTGTGGTTTTGTGAGGATCTGTGCACATGTCAGGGATGCTCAGTTACAGTAGTGATCACTTAGTGAAAATTGTCTGTGCTTTCCAAGTGTTACCATTATGTTACAGCACTCTGCTCTTGTGATTTTAGCAATCAGGCAGCTTGGAGGAAGGCAAATCTGGCCTGTAAAATTGCTATTGACAACTCTGAAAAAGACCAGCTGCTGCAAGGAAGAGACTCCTTAAGACAGAGGTATCAGACTGTCCCACTGTACTCTGAGATTCAAACAGCATCTGCTGTATTCACTAGTTTTAAATGGAAGTGACATAAAGTTACTTAATTATATCTGAAATATGACTTTTCTTTTATGAGTGCATTTCCCTTTTGTGAAGATTTAAACTATTAAGGATTGTGATAATTTCAGGTTTTCTTGGCATGGGCATATCTAAGCAGAAAAAGGGGTAAGTTAGCCCTTACAGTTTTTCTTACTGTCTTTTACATTAATTTCAGTCGTGATTCTAAAGAAGTAATAGGTCATTATCCAAGCTGTTTTTACATGCAGACCTGGATGTAAGTGTGTGTAAGTTGTATATTGAAAGCAACAAATTAGTGCTTCTATAGCAGCTCCAAGTTACACAGTCCTGGGTGAGTAAGTAGTGAAATGTGGACCCATGATTCTGAGCCACTGGCTGGTTTTTTGGGCTCAGTACTTTAATATTTTGTGGGGGTTTTTTTGATTGTTTGTTTGTTTGGGGGGTTTTTTGGTTGTTTTTGTTTGTTTGTTTAGTGAAGACAATATGAGTTTCTTACGCAGTGAAAACTTGCCATGTCTTTTGTACACTGGCTGAGATGTTTGTTGCCAAGCTCTCTTCTAAGCTCCCTGGCAGCAGCATTTTCTCAAAGTACCCAAAGAAATAATTTTATCCCTTCCTGCCTTACTTTTTCCATTTCCTTTCCAGGAAGACTACGAAGGAAAGCCTGGCAGAGAGTGCAAGTAACATCACAGAGAGTCTGATGGGCATCAGCAGGATGATGTCCCAGCAAGTGCAGCAGAGCGAGGAGACCGTGCAGACTTTAGGTACAGATGGTATTCTGGGTGTGGATTGAGTGATGGAAGCACCTTTTGCCACTTCTGTCAGGATGGAGAGAAGCAAACTACCAATGTGGAGCAGAGTGGAAACCTGCTTTGCTGTAGGAGAACATGCTACAGTGATAATTAAAAGACTGTCCAGCAGAACTTTGGTAGCAGTTGGACATATACAGGAAATAATTGTGTACTTTGTGTGGAGCTGTTTGTTGGAGTTTCTGTTTCATAATTATGAAAAGGGGTCAGGATGAGGAGCTTTTGTTTCAGTTTCACATAAATGCGGTTGTAAAAGCAATGTGAGCTCACACAGTGCCCAGAGGGTGTTTGATGTTATTCTGTGCCACTGTCCTGGCATGGGTTTGGTAATGGCAGAGAAAATAAAAGCATGGAACAAGTCCATACCCAGAGGAAGGAGTCTGGCTGGAAGGCTGTTCCCACCCAGGCTCCAGCTGGGATGGCTGAGAAACGAGGAGATCAAGTGACTTGAACCTGAGGTCACTTGCTCTGTCAGCAGTGCATCAGGGACTGTGAAACCAAGATTTCACCCAGTTCTTTGGCTTAGACTCTAAAACAATAAATCAAGTGACCTGTCAGAAGTGGTGATTCATGAAGCATTTAAAAGTTGAGTCTGTGCTGCCTGGGCCTCTTCCTAAGCGATGCGCTTGGGCAGAAGAGGGAACAGTTTAAAGATGAGGATAAATAACACAACTTTGCCCTGCTTGCTTTCTGCCCTATCTGAGGTGGCAGCTGGGCATGGTTCGTTCCTGCAGAAGCAGCGTGTTCCTTCTCCAATTAAAAAGACAGTTTGGCTGACACTTTTTCACCCTGACTGAACAGCACTTGGAGTTTGTCAAGGGAAAAACTACCAAAGATCATTTTCAAAATCCAGCTGCAAATTCTGAGTTAACAGTTAGAATTCCTTTTTTCTAAGCAAGTCCTTTGCTTAGGGTGCAGTGAGTGAGGCTGTGGAGTAAGGAGGCTCTGCTTTGTCTTTATCTCTGGTAAGCAAGTTTTCACTTGGATCAAAATACCTCCTGAAATGGGATGTGATGGGACACAATGTTTTGCAAAATACTGTAGACTTGTTTCAACTCTTGCTTGTTTTTGTGCAATAGACAATGTTGGATTTGACCTTTCTGTAAGCAATCAGGGCAGTGTAGAGTGAGGCACTTTGCACTGTCCAACAGGGTGTGCATTCTGTAGGGGAGGAAGAAGAATTCCAGGGCTTTTGCTTTCATTGAGTAATTTGAAATGAGGAAGGTTGAGGAGTTTGGGGCATTTGCTTGTTTTCTCACAGGGAAAGAGAAGCTGAGACTAATCAACTTAAGGATCTCTTACTGTTGCTTGCTGCTTTTTTTCTTTTTGCAAACCCATGTGAATCTCACTGATTTTGGGGGAGCAGTTTCAGTTGTGCAATTAAAAAATTCAAATATTGCCCTGTCCTTCTGCTGCCCAAACTTCTGCTGACAGTGCTGGTGATTTCTCTCTCTTCAGCTGGTGGTTCTTGCACCATTCTTACTTCACTCTGCTTCCAGCAAAGTCTCAGCACTGACTGAAAAGCGTGAACTAGATTTCACCTGGTAACCTAAAAACTAAAAATTCAGGAACTTTAGTAGGTCTTTCAGTTTATCTGTGCTTTTTTTTTCCTTAGCACCACTGAATCGTGACAGTTCTGTGAGAACAGTCTGTGTGTGCCTCATCCACAAGTCTGTCTGACCCAGTGGGATATCTCGGGCACTCTCTGTATCGCCAAATCCCAGGCACTCAGCAATAGGACAGGGGAGCTCGGGCTCAAGCTCTGCCAGGGGAAATTTAAGTTGAAGATCAGAAAAAAATTCTTTCCAGAGAGAGTGCTCAGACATTGGAATGGGCTGCTCAGAGAAGGGGTGTATTCCCCATCCCTGGAGGTTTTTAAACTGAGATTGGCCGTGGCACTGAGTGCCATGATCTGGTAAAGGGACTGGAGTTGGACCAAGGGTTGGACTTGGTGATCTCGGAGGTCTTTTCCAACCCAACTGATTCTATGATTCTGTGATTCTGTATTTCATCCTTACATACTTTGCTGTGTAATTTTGAAGCACAACTGGATGATTTTAATTTCCCCCCCCCCCTTAATTTCAGCCAATTCTTCACGAACCATCCTGGAAGCAAATGAGGAATTCAAGTCCATGTCTGGGACGATTCAGCTGGGGCGGAAGCTCATAACGAAGTACAACCGCCGGGAGCTGACGGACAAGCTGCTCATCTTCCTGGCCCTTGCCCTCTTCCTGGCCACGGTCCTCTACATCCTGAAGAAAAGACTCTTTCCATTTTTGTAAAATTCCAACACTAATCTGAACTATTAAAAAAAAATCAGAAGAGATGATTGATAATGGTGGGGCTTTACAATGAAGTAGTGAAGGGATATTGCAATAACTGGAGGAGCGTTAGAGCAGGCAGGACTTTATGCTGTCCCTGTGGAGCATCTGACCTTCCTCAGAAGAGCTTAAATGAGCAGAAGTTGGGAAGAAGCAGGTGGATCCTGGTGTGGAAAGAAGAAATGCTAATTTGCCTGTAGATTTGGGGGAATCAAACAATTGAGCAACTGGTCACTCAAAGGTGGCAGTCTGAACTTTAAACCTCTCATTGTTTTTTGCCTTGAAATTAACTTTTATCCTTAGCTTGGACTAAAAACTGCTCTAGCATCTGCATTAAGGTGCTGAGAGTAAGAAAAATGATGGAAGAGAGAAATTCCCATACATTCCATTAATAAAGTATTTATTGTACTCATGTAAACACGGTTTTGTTTAAAAACAAAGTCTAATGGGTTGAAAGAGCCTTCCAGTGTAAAAATTCCTACTTAGTAGCAGTGGTTGCTTATGGATTGTTATTCCTGGGAGCAGAGCACATGTGCAGCCTGGCTCTGTTCCTCTGGCCTTGGGAGGGCTCTGAGCAAATGAAAAATGGGAATCCCATTTCTTACTATTAATTCACACAATATATTTGAGAATTATATTGAAAATCTGTTGAAGGCTTTTTGCTCCTTTATAAAATTTTACTTAATGCTTTATTTTTGCAAAATACTGCAAAGTTGTACATTTGAAAGTTAGGGGGTTTCTTCATACAAATGATCTCAGTAAAATCTTTACCTTCCGCATCTTTTCTGCTTTAGTAATGTGAATTTATTTGAATTAACATAAATACCAACTGCTACATTTCACATAGTACCTTGAGGTACCAAAAACTGCACTGCAGTCTTCTTAAGGTTGATGTTTCATTGCTTCTTCAGAGCTGGCTAGTAAAGTTGAGTTTCTGTTTAGGAAATTCTCACAAAATGATTAAATACTGCCTTAATTTAATAATTAGTGAATTTTTAAAAGGCAGTGCTACATGTATCTGAAGAGATAAGACATCAACAAATTACAGTATGTAAGTTGGAGGCTTGGTTACCTTTGTAGTCAGTTTTTGATGGGACATTTAGGGATAAGAGGTGACCAGTCGATGATCTTGTCATTGTAACTCATTCCCTCGATCTCAGTAGTCACAATTTACCCTGTGAGAGGCTTGGTTAAACACAGAACTGGCAGTGGGCTGTAGTAGTCCAGCCCGGAGCACAGCACTGTCCAGTGGTACTGGTGTGGCGGTGTTTGAACTGGAAAAGTTGGAATGTGCAATCGAGTTCTGCCTGAAGAGTTGATACTGAGCCCTTCCTTCTCTCTGGGGCAGTAACAAGGGATTTGAAAACCTCTGCTGGAGGATGGAGCATCCCCCAGAGGGCACCACTGCATGGGAGTCGGGAGCATTGTCTGGCCCTGGAATATGTGGATTAGACTGAGTGAATGTGGCTTTTCCATATAATTTATTCCATGTATTTCAGTGCATCCTTCCTAACTGCCTTTCCTCAGATATGGAATTATGCATAGATTGAAATAAATTGACAATGTGCACATTCTGCTTTTGAGTAAGAAATTATTCAGCATAAAAAAGATGCATCACAGAAAGTCAACACATGTGCTTTATAATAATAACAATAATAATGATAAAGACTTTGTTTGGAAGAGGTCTTGGAATGAATGGAGTGCTGACTGAGGAAAGCGTTGTGGAGTCGGCAGAACGAAGTTCCATTCAGCTCAGTGACTCTGGCTCTTGGGTGTCACATGAATCATCCCCAGCTCCTGCCCTCTTGGAGCCGCTCATCCCTCTGCATGGATCTGTACAAACACACAAAAGGTGATAAAAGTGTGTCTGCCTCTCCCCCAGTCTTGTAATGTCATAAAATCACAGGATGGTTTGAGTTGGAAGGGACCTTAGAGATCAGCTGGTTCCAATGCCCTGCCATGGACAGGGACATCTTCTGCAAAATATGGCTATAAAATAATATTTAAGACATGAAGATTATTTAGATTATAAATATATTTCAGATGAATTGCTGTGCAGCAGTTCCTGTTTTCCAGATCAGCAGTGCAGTGCTGGTTTATGCAATTCTTTTTATGGAGACTTGCTGCTCCCAGGCCACATGTAGCAGTGTGGCTTTGTTTTGTTCAGTCAGCTTGAAAACAGTGTCATCCTTCTGAAACGTGGTCACACTCTCTCTGACTGCACATGTGTCAACCTTAAAAAAGGCAGCAGCTTTCTCACAGTGCTGAGAATTTCAGTGAAGTTTGTTTTTAAAGGGGTGATATTTTTGGGTAGGAATCCTAATGTAGTAGTTATGAGGAAAAGAAAAAGGGCCGTTGCTGTGTCTTGGTTTGTGCTCTGTTGTCATCTTGTTACTGAAATTGTAGCTTTCAGGCCTTGACCTGCTGGCATGGTCTAAGGGTGAAAAATAGCTTTTGAAAACCTTCCTTATGACATTTTCTTTCTCTTGCATCCAGATTTCATTTTAAAAAGTCCAGTCTTTTTGTAATTATACCTACCTACCTAAACTGACTCAATTTACAGTCCTGAGAGACAAGTGAATTAGTGAAAAAAACATCAAGGACGGCTGGACCTTTTGTGAGAGGGGAAGAGTAGAAATACTCCCTCCCCCCTCTCCCAGGATGCAACAGGTTGATCTGCAGTACTTGGTACTTGAATCATTTCCTTCCATTGGCAGCCAGAAATTATCCAGGCTCCCGATGGACCACAGATCTGGAAAGAAAGAATCAGTGGAGACAGCAAGATAAAATGTTACTTCCTCTTTAGGGCATGAAGGGTGATTTTGGTGAAGCAAATAATACGTGGGGTGAACCAAATTAAGTCATTCCTCAAGAGACAGCCTGGACTGGAGCAGAGCCAGGGCTGTGGTAGTGCCCTGGATCCCTCCTGGCACAGTGGGATGCCCCAATCAGCCCTTACGACCCACAGCTGGGGGTGGCTGGGTGGGTGTGCTCAAACATCCCCCCCTCCACACTGCAGTGTGGTGCCTGCCTTGGTCCTCACCTGCAGACTTTGCTCTTGGCCTGAAGGTAGGGCTTTATATTTTGTTTTTTGAATAAGTGAGTGGGAGCAACACTGGGGGAGGAGGAGATGGTTGTGTCTGGCTTTTCGTTGTCTGATTTAGGAAGTGTGGAAAGTTGTGCCTGTGCTGTTTTTCTGTGTCTGCAGAAGGATTTATATTTGCAAACAGGATGGTGTGTCTTGGGGTCTTGCTGCTGTGTACCCAAGGTTGTGTTGGGAAGGGTAAAAAATGGCATCACACCATTTTTTTGAAAGGGATTAGCATTTTCTTAGGTGCCTCACCCTTTAAGTTTGCCCTGAAGTGCAGCAGAGCCACTGGGAGGGGGGGGGGGGGGGGGGGGGGCGAGAAAGGAGTGGCCTGTGCTCCCTCTACCCTTTTGGGCTCGGACATGACTTGGGGGCCAGGGGCTGCAGCCCTCCTGAGGCCAGGAACTCCAGGACTGCAGAAGCAAAAAGTGTCTGGGAAGGATGAAGAAAGAAAAGAGGGCTCTGGGGAAGTGTTCAGGGCTGTCCTGGAGGGTCCATACATAGGTGAAAGCAAGCAGGAGTGCTCCTGTTACTCCCTGGGCTGTCCCTCCCCAAAAGGCAGCAGATATCAGATGTGGTCCCTGCAATCAGATGGTGGGATTTACTGTCACAAAACAGTTGCAGTAAAAATTGTTTCCCATTGAAGAGTAATACTCCTTTAAAACAAGGAGTTAGGAACCACGATGAGCTTAAAAAGAACCTGCAATCTTGTGGTGGAGTCCAGGGACTGAGATAGGCAGCTGGCAGCAATCAAGCAGCTGTGGGTTAATGAACTCATCAGCTGAGTGGTGGTTCATTAGCTGTGTCCTCCAGGCAAAGGGGGCTGAAGCCGTTTAAGGGACTGATGGTGTTTGGTGGTGCAGCTGGAGCCACTTAGGGATGAGGATGGGGCAGCTCTGATGCCTCAGTGGATTTAGAGATTTAGAACTTGCAGGTGTGTGGAGTTTATGTCAGGTCCTGCCTATGTAGTCCAACCCACTCCAATAAGAGCAGTTTGATTTTTCTGAGCACTTGCGGAAAGAGGGAAAATGTCTGGAAGTTGACCCAGACAGTGCTGTTGGCTATTTATCTGTGTTGCCAGCACATGGTTACTGGGCTGTGGATGCAGATACAATCCTGGTCTCCATTCCTACATGGCCATGGTGAAAAGCCTGTGGACAGGAGCAGGTGCCTCCCAGGTATCCAGTATATCCCTGAAATCTGCAGCATGAAGGTCACTTCCTAAGCATTTAGTTAAATGTACATTTCCAAGGAATGTCACCTTTTAGTGGTTGCGATAAAACATGGACCTGAGGAAAAGAACTGGAAACAGTTTTAACATGTGGTGTAGCTATGCTGAAAAGACTGATTTGATTTGACTTATAATTATTTTGTTATTGATTATGGTGTCAGCAAATACAGAAATATTACAGGATAACTCTGTGGGAAAATAAATGGCAAATGGAATATTACATATTCCCCCTCCCATGAGAATTGAGGAGAAATTAATTTTCAGTCAGAAGTTGTGCTTTTGAAATGCTTTCTACATAACTGGCTTTACCAAAATGGAAAGGTGAATTCATAGCTTGGAAGTTTCTAAAAATGTCTCTTCCAAATGTGTGTGGCCGCTATCACATGCCAAGTGGCCCAGAGCAAGCCAGGCAAGTCAGGCTGGAATCTTTGGGGGCTGAGAATATCCAGGGGGCATGTGCGTACTTGTCTGTAAATATGTGGGGCTCTTCTTTGGAAAGGGGGGACAGAAATCAGCTTATTATTGCTTCTCCTCCATATTTGTAACAGTGTGCTTTTCCCAAAAGAGGTATCTTAAGCAAATATTTTGCCAAGATATGATGTCTTTGTGGCTGTACGTTGCTGCAAAAAACGTGCACCAAACTCTTCCTTGTAGCTGGTCCCTGAGTGTTTGCTGTTTCTGTCCCATAAAGTTGACATAAGCATTCTCCAAACAGGCAGCAGGATTTTTTGTATCACAACAAACACCCTCAGTCCTGCCAGAGCAAAACAGCAGCCATAGTGTGGGACAGTCCCAATGCTGAGCCATAAAAATGCCAAGTATTCCCCAAGGCTTTTTTCAAATTGCTGAAAAATTGATGCTGTTCTTGCTTTGAGGGGGGTTGGTGAGAACAGAACTTCGTCCTTTAAACAGGACTGAAGTTTCCTCTACTGTTGTCCAGTTTCCTGGTTATCCCTGTTTCTCAGGGTCACAGAGTAGTTGAGGTTGGCAGGTACCTCTGGAGCTCGTCTTGTCCAAGCCCCTGCTCAAGCAGGACTACAGAGAGCTTTCCCCAGGACTCCAGATGGATTTTGAGTATCTCCAAGGATGGAGACCCCACAGCCTGTTTGGTAATCCTCAGTGCCAAAACATGGTTCCTGATATTCAGAGATCCTCTTCTATTCCAGTTTGGATCCATTGCGTCAGGTCCTGTCACCAGGCATTGCTGGAAAGAGCCTGGCTCTCTCCTCTATGCCTCCTTCCTCCAGGTATTTATATAGCTAGATAAGATCCCCTTCCCCTTGATAAGAAACCTTCTCTTCTCTGGATTGCAGAGCCCTGGCTCTCTAGACCCAGGTTCGGCCCTTATTCATAGCTCTAAATATGGTATTTTTACAATAGTTGAGAATAATTTTAACTTAAAGAGGTGGAAAGAGCTAGTATTATACTTTATATTTTAGGACAATATTTGGTTCTCTGATCAAATGCAGCAGTTGATTATATCATTGAGTATTTCTCATGTACATCTTAAGTTCTGCTTATTGGGCAATAACAGGGTCAGTTGAGGATGTAATCTTTTCAGTATTTGATGGCTGCAGGAATTGTCATTTATCTATCAATAAATAAGAAGGTTAATCGAACATAAATGTTTAAAGTGGAGAAGTGAGACTTCTGCTCTTTCTCTGCTGTGTAGAGCATTGCTCAAAGTTTGGTAGGAAAAAAAAATTAAAATGCCAGTGGAAACTTCCTGAAAACAAGTCTCAAATGACACCAATCCATATTGTCTGAATAGTGTGGTACCTGGAGCAGTATTACCTTTATGTTTCCAGGTTGCCCGGCGTACTCTGAATGTTCCTGTTCACATCAAGTATTCACTGAGTATTCACTTCCCAGTCAGGGAAAACTGATGTTCGCCTGGTTCCAGGCTGTGCTGGGATCTTTGCCTAATGGACTAATTGCAACTGTGAGTCACAGAACCAGTTGTTACTCTCTCTGCTATCTCTGCATCTGTCCCGTTGTGCCGCTGGGTTTTCAGCCGTGTAAAACACCAAATCCAGGGCCTCTTGCATCATCCTGCCACTATTGAAAGTTGTTTGTGGACAGCCTTAATGCAGCTGGTCGTGGGCTTGTTCAGGCTGAAGCTGTTACACTGAATAAGTAAAACTTTATTATTGTCTGCTTTCTTCTGTGAAATGGCACAAACAGGGGTTGGGCTGCTCTGGGCCACAGGGTGAATGACAGTCCCACCGAGCTGAGGTTTTGGTTTTCTCACAGGAAGGATGGAGAGTTTGTGCCGATTCCTTTGGGTGATGCTCTGACTGTGGTGGTTCGCTGTAACTGTAACTTGAAGATTTGATCCTCTTTCACATAGAGAGAGAGCTGCAGTCTGAGGGAGGGACTGGAATCTCAAGTTAGCAGAACTGCAGCACATGTGGTTAATTTTCAAGTTCTTTACTCTCTATAATTATTCAGATTCTGCAGTGTCTCTGAACAATATTGCCTAGTTATGCCTCTGTTTGTGCATGTAAGTGCACTTGGTTCAGTTCACTGATCTCCCAGGTAAGGTCCCTCCTCTATGCTGTGGGCTGGGGCTGCTGCTTCCACCAGTGTAAGCACTGGAATGAACTCCAAGCTTTTGGCACCATGTGATCATGAGAAGTATCACATTCTGCACAAGCAGATATATGGTCTTCACAGTAGCAAACATGAAAGAGCATATCTTAATTTTATTTGACTCTGGTTTGGGGTTTGCTTTTGATGTTATGATTTTGCAATTGCCCATTCCCCTTTTCCTGGCTATATCCTCACCCACTGGGTATTCCCGCTTACACCATGGCAGCAGGAGCATTCCAGCCCTTCTTGGGCTCACCTGGTGTTGAGGCAAATGTCACTGTTCCAGGGTGGACCTTGGACCCCAGTGCAGCGCCAGAGCTAATCATGGTCATGCATCTGCCTCAAAGTGGTGCCTTGGGCATCAAAATGCTGAGTGAATCCTGATGTTCCTGCAGCCCTGTAAAGTTATTAAAATAATTGGGTTGGAGTCGAGAAGCAAATCAGGGGAAGGTCTCCCTGGGGTGCTGTGACATCATGCCATACCTCAAACCACCACAGCCTCTTGCTTCCACTTGGGCTTCCTTTTATTTTTAACCTTGCAATGTGAGGCTGATCAGATGTTATCCTTCCTGACCTTTGTCTCCTGCTGCAACATCAGAGCTGATTCCTGTGTCCCACTTATCTCCAGCTCCTAGAGCCTGCCAGGCGGGGTCGGGGCTGTGCTGTGGTGCTGTGGGATGCTTTGCCCTGTGCTTGGTGTCGGTGGCTGCATGAAAGGAAAATGCCACTTGGCTGCTCCGAGCCTGGCCCGGTGATAATGCTGCGTGTGTCCCTCCGGGCCCGCGATAAGCGCCCAAAGGGCAGGCAGGGAGAACGTCTCTGCTGGCATCAGCACACACCAGGCCCTATAGATAGAACCACATATATATAGAACAACATGAAAGCTTTTTGCTTTCTTCTTTTCAACAGCATGATGGGTGAGTGTCACATCCAGGGATGCTTTCGGACCTGACCCCGCCGGGGGTCTGGTCTGGTTGTACACACAAGTTCTTCACTTTGTGTCGTCCCAAGGGGACTGGAGAGTTGAAATCGGAACCCACACGGGCTGCAAAGTGATGTTTTGTAGTCCTGATAAAGGCACTAAGACTGGGGAAGGGTGGGTCGGTTTCCCTTTATCTTCAAAATGGACAGCGGGAAAAATATTCCTCTTTGGGTTATTGGCTTTTCATAGGTGTCACCCAAGCACCAAACAGTTTTTGCTGCTGCTGATGGGAGATAACTCTGTCAGTGGCATCTGGGTGCTGACGTTAAGGCCAGCCAGCCTGAAATGAAGATAAGATTTTTCTATATTGAGTAAGTCTATTGATCCGGTTGGCCTCCTGTCCCGTGTCTGATAATAACTTGATGTTTCCAAAAGAAGCAAGTCTTCCCCTGTTCTGGATATTGGTATTTGTGTGTGTGTGTACATATATATATGTATATAATCTCTCATATATATATCAATGTTGTGTATTTTGCATTAAATAATGAAGAATACCTTTCCGAGCCATGTTCTTAGAAGTATGCTGGTTTTTCTTCTCTTCATTTGGATATAAAAATCAAATGCTGCTATGAATCATAATGTTCATTCCATTCGTTTACATGTCAGAGATATTTGAAAACAGCTGATGCAAAAATGCAAATAGTTCAATGCCAGCAAGTCCCCACTTTCACTGAGTGATTTGTGCCAGTAAGCTGCTTATTCAAAACCAACCAGCCAAAAACAGGAGAGAAATAAAAAACTAAAATTAAAAAAAAAAAAGGAAGAAAAAAACCCACAAGCATCCTCTTTATCCTCATATTTGTTTAAAATACTTCTGTCTTTGGTAATTGCAGACTTTGACCCAAACTTACTTCCTGATGTTTCACAGACTTAATGGTAAACAGTTTTGTAGACAATAAACTGAGTAATATTCATGCCGAAAGAACAGGATGCAGGAATTGGAATTCTCATTACTGCAAGTTAATTAATTTTTATGAAGCTGCATGTGAATATTTAGGTTTGCAGATTTCATCAAGAGCTTCTGGTCTTATCAGCTTTCTCAAAAAGAGGATTCCAGGAAAGATAGAGAGGAATTGCCAGTTAGGAAAGAGTAACTCCTGGAACAACAAGCAGTAAATATAGAACAAGAAAAAGCTTTTTATGTTCAGTACTAAACTGTGGATGAAAACAAGAGGGGAATAGCAACAGAGCTATTTTTGTGGTTTAAAGCCAAAAGATAGTAACAGTCCTTTCTGCACTCACCCAGGGCACTGGAGTCAGCGTCTTTGTAGCAATAACCATACGTGTATTTATTGTTAATTCACTTATCTCAGTCTTATTCCTGTGAGGCTCCTTGTCCATGACCACAGGAGGAGAAGTTCCTGTGGATGAACAGAGCCAAGGGGTTTCTGTACAGTCCAGGCTCAGCAGCTCCTCTCTGAATGTGTTCATCAGCCCCAGATGCTGCTGGTGACAAATGACATTTTCTTTGCCTTTGTACTCCAGGGCATAAGATGTGACGTTTACATCCAAGATCAATTATTTTTAACTGAAGAACGATAGCCCTGCGTCTAAATTATCTTGGGGCTTAATTCACATCAGTTAAAGCTTTTCAAAAGCTTATTAAAATTCCTTAAGTGTGTCCAACTTATCAGCAGTTGAGTGTCAATGGCATTATACAAATGTTGCTATTGGAAATAACTGTTAAGTATTGTTTGACTGTATTATTCTCATATATATATATTATGTCTGTGACTATTAATACTACTTAGTACTTACATGACTCCTTTCATCTGGTGATCATAAGCATTGCCCAGAGAAACAAGGATTGTTCTCCTCTTTCTAAATATGGGAAAACTGTCCTGTCTAACAGCTCTCTCTCATACTTGGATTTAACATCTTCCACTGAATCCTGCCAGCCTTGGCTGTCACTCTGACCTGCTGGTTTTAAACAGGTCTTCATTTAGTTGTGGTGCTGAAGCATCTAAACCTTGTGTTGTGTGGGCAAACACAGGGCAACAGCATTGCTCCTTTGCCAGGACATCTGTGCTGCTGGAAAATGCATGGATCAACGTATAGATCAATACAGACTGACAGATGTATGACAGGGAGGAGGTGACACTGAGCTGCCTCAAGTCAATTCAACCACTTCTGTTAAGGAGAAGGAAAGTTTGAGAGGAGTGTGGAAGGGGTTTTGGAGGGGAGGAGGCTTTGTTGCCCTTTCTTATGAGCTTCCCAATACTGGCAGGAAATCTGGGAAAATCTGGTCAACAGAGCTGGCATCAACATTTGGTGCTGTGAGACAGGATGAAAAGGGCAGGGACAGCCTCTGAAGGGCTGTGAATGCCACCAGTTCCATATTCCTTTGCTAATCCCTGGCAGTGGTAAGGTAGGAAAAATCCTGGTTGTTGTATAAAGGTGCTGCCTGTCCTGGCATCTGCTACAGTTGCAGAAGGTTGGGGTGGGGTTGTTGATGTGCTTGTGTGTATAAATATCCAATCAGAAATCCTTGGGATTAATTTGCAAGTGTTCTTTGCAATTTTGCCTTCTTTTTTTTCTCCTCTCAGCCATTATAATTCCTATCCATTTCAGGCAGTGGTGGAAGTATAGAATTGATACATATTTGTACTTCACACAGGTTCTGTCTGGAGAAGCATTTTGAGGAACTGATAATTTGTTTCAGAAACCACTAGGTAGCACTGTGAAATAAAGTTCTGCAGTGCGTTCTGCTTCCCTGCTCTGCTGGCCCCAGCAGAACAAAGACCTGCCAATTCCAGGGTGGTTGGGCTCAATATGGGAAAAGGCAGCAAGAGTGGGATTAAAACTTTCTCCAGTATTGGGTTCATAGTCAGGTATGTGAGAAATGAAGGTGTGTCAGGAGAGATTTAGGCTCAATATTAGGAAAAAGTTCCTCACCCAGAGTTCTCAACCATTCTCTGGATGAAGAACCTTTCCCAAACTTCCTCCACAAACCTCCCCTGACACAGCTTCATATCATTACCTTGGGTCCTGCCACTGCTTACCAGAGAGAGGAGATCATTGCCTTGCATTGTCCTGATTTAATACTTTAAAAGATTATTCTGTCAAAGGGATGGAGTCTGGTATATAGTTGGGTTTGATTATTAACTTGTTTTTATGAAAATTACTTCAGTGTTTGGTTTATTAATCCTGCAAAATTACTCAAAATAGCCAACTTGGCCAGTTGTATCAAACTTTTTAGCTTCAACAAGTTAGTAAGTTATCTTGCTGCATTTTAATTCAAGTCCATAGTCACTGTACAATATCCCAACTGCAGAGCAGTTTATGCCCATTTCTATTTCAATTCCCACTGCAACGTGTGTGCCTGCAGCAGGACCATATCACTGCTTTTTAAAATTAGCCCTCACTCTGGCTGCCACAGGGAGAGGAGACATGATAAAGGGATTGAGCATCACGCTCTGCCAGAGTTGCTGGGCTTAAATCATTGCATTACAGGAACCCTGAGCTGCTGCTGGAAAGAGGCTCTGGTCCTGGCTCCAGGGGTCACAGTGTGCATGCCGGTCACTGTCAAATGCTTTGGAGAACTTCAGCATCAGAGTTGGCTGAGGAGCTGGAAATTCAGATGAGGAGATTCTCTTTGTATGTCTGCTGTGCCTGTACCTGATGCAATGGGTTTTCTATCTGCAAGATCACACAATCAGACTAAATGGTCATTGTGTGTTCCTTCCAACTGTTATTGTATTCTAAAATGATTCTAGAAGGGCATGAAGCTGTTGGAGTAAGTGCAGAGACCACAGGGCTGATAAGGGGACTGTATCACCTTCACTTTGGAGACAGGGTGAGAGGGTTGGGGCTGTTCACCTGGAGAACATAAGGTTGTGTGAAGACCTCACAGCCCCTTCCAGTGTCTGAAGGGGCTAAGGGATGCTGGAGAGGGACTCTGCATCAGGAACTGGAGTGACAGAATGGGAGGGAATGGCTTCAAACTTACAGAGAGTAGGGTTAGATTAGATATGAGGAAGAAATTCTTCCCTGTGACAGTGGGGGGCCCTCGCCCAGGTTGCCCAGAGAACATGTGGCTGCCCCATCCCTGGAAGTGTTCAAGCCCAGGTTGGATGGAGTTTGGAGTAACCTGGTTTAGTGGAAGGTGTCCCTGCCCATGAGAGAGGGTTGGAAGGGGATGATCTTTAAGGTCCCTTCCAACCCAAACCACCCTGTGATGCTCTGCACAAAAGCACTTTTTGATATGGGTATAATTCACTATTGTCAGGGAAATGCATGGAAAGTGCTGACCAAAAAAGGGCAAAATGTTTGTACTAAAGATTAGCTCTCATCTTGTGCAAGCCAAAGACATCCTAGTTTGAGATGAAACAAGTGCGTTTATTTTGCCCTAACAAGGGCCTCAATTGCTTGATGTTTTCACCTTTTTATAGGTTTGGCCACCCTGGCTTAGAGCAAAATAACATTGTGGCATCACCTGCTGCTCTAACGGTGTCTGTTAACACTTGCTGGGTGGATGCTTTTCTTTATTTGGTTTCTTCTGCAACATCTGCAAGCAAGTTATGTGGTATTTTCATCTCCCTGAGGATTTATGGGGACCTCAATCATTGGATCAATACACTTCTAACACCTGTAGATCAACATAAACTTGACCCTTGGTCTTGACAAATCTATCACCACAATGCCCTTTCTGTAAAGCCTCTCCATGGCAGGGAAGGGAGGGGGTTCGGGCTGGACGGAAGCAGCGATGGTGGCACAGCAGAGCCCTGTCCATCTCAAGGTCAAAAGTCAAAATGATAAAGGAGGGGAATGCTGGGGTAATAACAGGGGAAGGTCCTTCCTGGTGTTTGGGGTACAGCCAGGTCCCCAGAACCAGTGACTCACCCAGTGGGCCATGCTGGTGCAGGGGAAGAGCTCTCTGAAACTCCATGGTGGTGGAAGTGCTGTTCCTTCCTCGGGGATTTGTGATAAGGCAAGGTCTGCTGCTTTAAAAAGCTGCTGCTTATGACCATCCTATCTTTAGCTCAGGCCAGCAGAAAGTGTTTTCTCTTTTGAAAAGTCAGTTCCTCTCTGTGCAAAGGCTTTCCCGTGCTCACCCCCCACTCCATCCATTTTTCCACCCAAAGCGGAGATTTCTGTTCGTATCTTTGCAACCTGCATGTGTTTAACAGGTGATGGAGGATCCTTCTTCCTCACCTGAACTCTCTGCCTCTTTAATGCCACATGAGAGATTAAAAGACCATCTCAGGATACCACAAAGTAATGTCAGAGTCACAATTAAAATAGTCTTCCCAATTTCAAGGTCTTGCCATGACCAAGAAATCAGCCATTCAAATGCATTGGCGAAGTAACCTTCTGTATCATGGTAGTTAAGTGTAAGTGTGTGGAGTCAAAACAAAACTGAAGTTCCTGTACATCAGTGGTCCAAGAATCAAATTGTCATCTTCCAGGAAAAAAAGAAGGGAAACTGTGTGTAAAAGGAATACCATTTTTCCTGTGATTTTTATGGGGTTTAAAACAAGAGTGGCATCTAAAAATGGATTATTTCATTCAGAAATCTGCACTGAGGCTCAGACATCAGTGCAGGAGCTTTAATGTGAAACTTTGGGGTTTCAGCTCTAACACTCTCTGGTTTTCTGAGTAACTTGAGTTCAGTTCCTCTTTCTGGATGTGTCGTTTCATGGGCATGTGAAATGGTGGTCCCAGTAGCTTGCAGGTATGGTGGCACCCAGAGAAGTAACACTTGTGTGTTGAGCAGGGGAGGGAGGGGATTGAAATTCTAATCTGAAAGAACTGAAGAAATGTAGTTCATTATTGTTTCCTAACAGAACCTAAAATAGGTCTTTGGTGGCTGCAGCCATCGGATGCTGAGCATGCCCTGCTGATCCCCCACAGCAGATCCCCGGATTCTGCCGCACAGGTTGATTTTTGGTGTGTACAGTCTGGACACACACTGCCAAAAGCCATCCATCATCTCCTGCTGTGACCTTGTGCCACCTGTCCGTTCTGTGCAAGGCCAGCAATTAAAATGTAAGGTAATGAAGACAGTGAGACATGAAAGTGCTTTTCAGTAGCTGATCAAAGGAGCAGAGCACAGTGTTTTCACAACCAGAACATTGAGACCAATAGGACTGGAAATGTGGTCAGGAAAGACAGAAAAGCAAAGAGAGATATTTGGAAATTAACCTACAATTGTCCCTGACATTCCAGTGTGCTGCACTGGGAGTGATTCTCTCATGTCCTCTTACTTTTCTTTTGGTGGGGAAAAATACCAACTATTTACTTTCACCTTGTTACATGGGAAATAATCTTTATGTGTATAAAAATGAAATGCTCTATAAAATGTTACACTGAGGACTGAACAGGGAAATTTGATTTCCAGTTCTAATGATTCACTGTGTAAGAAATTATTTAGGATTAAATACTCAAAGTGAAATACTGGTGGGCTCTAAATTGGTGTCTAACCAGGCAGATGTAATCACCTTAGGCCTGGCTCTCAAAGAAGCCAATGGCCAGGAGCTCTCACTGATTTTTAATTTTTTTTTATTATTATTAGGGTTTTGGTGTGCATCTAAAAGGAAAACTCAGCCTGCAGTCACAGACAAGCACATTGGATGCCTGTGTTAGATGAGCTGTATGGTTGAACATTTCTTATAGCAGCAATTGCACTTTCATGTCTTCAGAACTAGGGTTAAGTAAATCTTTTTTTGTTTTTGGCATTGCTTGAAAAGGGCTGTTTATAAAGACAGAAATGAGGAACCTGCATTCTGAGCAGGGCTGTGTGTTTAGTGGTTCTAGGATGGGGGCTCCTGAAATCCCTAGGGATGTACATGTTTTTTTGGTCATGGAATGTGATGGAAAAACTCAGGTATGACCCAGCACAAGTAGGAAAACTCCTCTAACTCTCATAAACAGAAATAAATAGCAGAGGGATACAAGAACCTCAGCATGGGGGTTGCCAGATATGTAACCAAGTGTCAGCATGTCTGTACTTCCACTCTGAGCCCTCATATGCTGTCTGTGTTGGTATGGAATCTTCAGTGGGATTAGCCATGTCCGTAAAGTGAAGTGTGTGTAATTGCAGGATGAATCTGGACCTGTTTCTGGGTATGTGGCAGAGAGGGAAGCAGCTGACACTGCACAATGCATAAAGCAGCTCATGAAATCTCAAGGCAGCCAAGACTGGTGTATTCCTCCTTTGAAATAGTGTAAATTATCTCCTTGATATCATTAGAACTGACTTGCTGAAGGCAGGCAGTAGGTCTTCAATTTAATTTTCTTGGTACTTAAAAATATAAGGAACTTACTTATTTGACTGAAATGGGTTTGAATTTTTTTCTAGCCTGTATTTTAACAGTATCTCTTGCTGACAGACAGCACCATGCACATGTATGTCTGTGTGCTGCTCCTCAGCTGACTGCAGCCACTGCTCTGAAAGCAACTTTTCCACAGATAGTAAGGAGTGCAAAAACATCCTGGCCAGGAAAATGGGACTTGAGGGCAATTTCTAGGAGCCAGTACTGTGACTTATTCAAAACTTACGCTGAAGGACAGTGCAATCTATTTAGGAAATGTCTGCTGTGCTAAAATAAACTCTGGTGTATTCTTGTGGCAGCAGAGAGCACCAAATCCCATTCCAAATATGCAGAACACCTAGAAAATGTTTATGAGAGTAGCTGTTTTTAACTGTGGAAGTTAATAATATGTTCAACAACCAGATTTGTTGGTTCTAGGACTAAAACCCTAAAATATCTTTCTAAATTCTGGGGATTTTTTCATGTTTGTTACTAAGTAATAGTTAGAACAATTCACAGAATTTGAAACACAAACTTGCTTTTCTTTTGTTATTTGAGCCTGTTAACTCCTGACCTTGCCCACTGTACACTAGTGTCATTCATGCCTTCAGCCTACTCATCTCCACAAATTTAGATCCAGGATGTCACCCCAAGACCAATTAATTTCAAGCAACTCTAAGAAATGAAATTATTTTTGCCACTAAGATTCTTCTCACAAGTTTGTGGTTTTGGGGTTTTTTTTGACAACTTATTTTTCCAGCACATCAAACTGAGCAGGCATTGAGTGATGTCTGCAAGCTGTGTTGGGGAACCCCTGTACTTGTAGGGTCTCTGCTCACAGGGACTGAGGGTCTGTCCATGCTGAGTTTGTTGCAAATATGATGCCTCTCTCTAATGGATTTGGGAAAAGCACCCAGTCTCCTGACTCACAGACTTGTGGTTTGGCCATTTGACCCTGATTGTTTGTTGACACACACAAAAAAAGTTATTTTAAACAGGGATGACATAAAAGACATATGTAAGTGAAGTCAGTGCACCAACTGCTTGCACACAGAGCTAGTTTAAAAATGCCCTGCTTTGCTTTTCTGAATGTTCATCTCTCTTCCTGGGCTTCTGTTAGTTTTTCCTCTGCTCAGTCTCTGGGAAACAGTTTATTTTCTGTATTAGCCTAGTCATCCAGACTCCATCGACATGACTTGTATGTGATTTGAAGTTCCAGTAACTGCTTCATGCAAAGACAGAGAACTCAGGTATTTTTACTCAGCCAGCCCAGCAGCTCTAGCACCAGTCTGAGGCAAGTCCCTGCAATATTGAAATAGGAAAGGGCTGTGGCTGATGCACTGCCAGGATGATCCTGTCACTTAATGGGGTTTCTTATTGAATGAAACTCTGGAGTGGCAGAGTTTAAAATGACTATAGGAGGCAAGTAAAGATTTTCAAATAATGTATTCCATATCACTTTGCTAAACCTTGATTGATTAACTTTCACAAACTTTGATGAATTTTCACAAATGTACTGCCAGTGCTTGATCTTCTGCTTAGGAGAAATCTCCTTTTCCCTCTCTTTCTGCATCAAAATGTAGAATTAAGTTGTTTTGCAGGCAATAAGAAACAACCCAGGAATGAAAAATCGGACTCCAGCCTGAAAGCCCATCCCTTTCTCGTTTTGGAGACAATGTGGAGTGGTATTATAAAGGTGTTGATTCTTCTTAATAATCCCCATTAACAAGAAATCACTTACTGTGATACTGATCTAAACTGACGTCAGTGAGATGAATTAGGAGCAGGGGACCAGGGAGAGAGGCTTGTTGATCTGTTGTTTTCCGGCTGGGCTCCTCAGGAACACTGAAATTTTTCACTAATTCCTGCCTGGACCGTATCTCCTTGTTTTCTGCCTCCAGAGAATATCTTTGGATGTGAAAACTCCTTGAAACTTAAGGAATAAAATTCTGGCCACAAAAGCATTTTAGGAACTGCATGGGTGTTATTTGGGAAAAACAATTACTTCAGTTCCTACAAAACTGCTAATGGCAAGGGTTTTGGTATCAGTCTCTTACAGCTGACAACTTGTTCCTGTACAAATCGTGTGAATTCCAAAAGTTTGTACAAACCTACCGTATGCAGTTTGTCTCAAGAAGACAAGTGGTGCTGAGCTGCACTTGCACTCTTACCTTCAGGTGGAGTTGGAGCACTCTCAAAAAAAGCTGTACTGAAACAGAGCAATGAACAGCAGTGCCAGGCTGTGTAATCCCCAAAAAATCTGAGGAAAGAGTGAGATCAAATCCAAGTGCAAATCTTATTAAAAGCTCTTTCCTACACCCCTCATCATGCCCTCAAACAGTGATAGGATCTCTGATTTCAAGTTCCCTGGGGAAATGCCAGTATCCTACAGTTTCTTCTGGAATAACTTTTTCTAAGCACAGACTTTTCATATCGCTCTAGAGATGTGAAACCCTTCAGACTCAGGCAGAGGAGCATGTCAGATTTGATACATTCCGATTTTCTAAGCCTTTGAGAGGACAGGATTCAGGAGTCACATCACCGTGCCGTGGTGTTTGCCGACAGCCCTGGTGCCTTTGGGAATCCTGGGCGGATCTTTTACCCCCACCTGACCCTGCTGACTGTTTCTGCTGTGGAGCTGCCGCTGGAGGTGAGGCAGACCTGGAGAGCAGGAATAGTAGCAATGTGTGTCTGAGAAGACAGTGAGCCCCCCTTGGCCAAAATCAGTGTCCTGGAAGTTAATTCGTACTGTATCTCTCTTGTGCTTCCCGCTAATCCAGCTAGTGGAAGGTCTTTAACCGTGGCTGCTGGTGCCCCTGCCAGAGCCGGGCTGCCTCAGCCAGCTGTGCTTGTGTCCTCTGCCTAAATCGTCTTCTGAACTGGCTCCAAGGCTCCAGCTGCTGTTCCAAGCCCCTGTCTTATCCTGCCATGCATCTGCTCGTGATGCAATTCCCCCAGGAAGAGGGAAGGGCGGGGAAGAGGGGAGCGTGTGGGCAGGAGCTGTAGGTTCATCCCCATTGAGAATGAGCACAGTGCAGCTCTGAAAATCAGAGCCAAAGCTGATGCCCAGAACAGCCCTTGCAAAGCATGGAAAGTTCCACTGGACTCTCAGATTCCCTGATAGTTGTAGCACTGAGATCTTACAGGAGGAAAATAAACAGGTTTGAAGAAAATAAGGGATGTGAGGAAGGAAAAGGATTTGGGGAGTATATGAAGAACAGTGCTGTGTGGATATGAGGAGTTACTTTTTCCTGTGGCTTTTACTGAAGTTTCATTGAAGTCTATCTTAGCTGAACACTTAATGAAGGGCCTTACTCAGGGCCAGCATCTGAAAGTAGTGGTTCAAGTTTTAGCTAATCTTAATGCCTTCTGCCATGCTAACTCAGAACTTGTCCCATCTTCTGAGGGTTCCCTGTGTGCTCTGATCCTGGCCAAGTTCTGCAGTTGCAGAATTCAGCTGTCAGTGACACCAGGGGCATGGAGCAGGATGGCAGCATGGTGCCCATTTTAGAGATTGGGCAAATTGAGGCATCAAATTGTGACTTCCCCCTGTCATCCAAGAGTTGCTGAGTTTAAACTCTTTCTCCTGCCACCTTCCATGTTCTTTGCCTGGACCTCTCAAGAAGGTAAACACTTTTTCTTAAAGGAGAGTATCTTCTGGCTAACCTTTGCCTCTCTACCTGAAGCCTGTGTCTCCTTCCACTTCAGGAACATGACAAAAGCCAGTGATACCAGCTTGGAGGCATTTCAAATAAGGCGAAGTAGCCTTTGCTTCTTCCTGGATTGCCCGGCTGTGGGGCCACCCTGAGTCCTTGCTTCAGGCTGGCAGACCCGGGTCCCTTTTCTTGTGACAGACCCCATGTCCTTGTGGTTCTGTGGGGTGAGTACCCCTTAGGCAGACTCTCCTTGGGATGAGGCAGAAGGCTCCCCTTTGCCCAGCCCTGAGCCCCAGACAGGTGTCTACACTCCATGCTACATTTGGGGCTTTATGAGCAGCACCCAGGGCTTCTCTTCCATTTGCAGAGATAGGAGCTCCTTATCTGTGCAATCCTACCTCGGGGGATGTGTGAGGGAGGGAGGGATAGAGGCTTCAGGCAGCTTCCATTCACCGGCAGCTTTTCATCCCATGTCCCAGGGCCACAGCCACCCTGTCTCCATCCCTGTTTACTGATGGGGCCGATATGGCTAAGGCAGGAGGGGTTGCAGGTTCCTCTAATCGCCTTGTCACCGGGCCGGACAGTCTCCGACACTCAGAGGATGTTGTGACTGCGCTGAATTACAATGTTTGTTGTTTCTCGCTCCCAATAATTGACATTTGATAGTGACTACTGTAAAAGCTGCCGAGTGGCTGAGGGAGAGGAGAGGCAGGAGCCGGGCGGTGGGACTCTTTGTCCCTCTCCCTATTTGGGGACAGGATGCGGAGGGGCTGGGGAAACGTTCTGCAGATGTGCTGGGGACAGTTCCCTCTGGTTTATGACTTGGGGTGTCAGTATCCCCCTTGCATTTATTTTCTGTCCAGAGAAGAAATCGGCCTCTCGCTCCTGGAGACTGGGAGCGAGGGGGTCATCAGCGGAGAGGGAGAACAGGACCAGTCCCGATCCCAGCCTGGCGTGGGGCACGGGACGCGGGCGGTGCAGAGCGGTCCTGCCCGGGCCGTTGGCTCGAGAAGTAGCTTTAAATTTATTTTTGAAAGACGTTAAAATACAAGCGCCGTTTGCCGGCGTCAAAACGGGAGATGCTGAAATCAGGCAGGGGCTACGAGGGCAGAGCGGCAGAGAAAGATCCCGGAGCGGGGCAGGCGGCAGGGGCGGCCCATGGAGAGCCCCCAGGACGGGCAGCTGCGCACCCACCGACCCCTGGAGGGCCGCGCAAGGAACGCCAGGGACGCCAAGGTTCAGCCACTCTCTTTAATGACAACTCGCTGACTTCCGTCAGCTTGTACAGCAAAGGACGACACGTAGGAAGGGGCGGACAGTGCATTTCCATACTAACTCACGTTTTAGTGCATAACCCTATGGGACCTGGCGGGTCGGAGTGTCTGTGTCCCTCGGCCGGGGTGGGGTAGGGAGGGTCTGTCCTCATCCGTGCGCGGGGCGGGAGCTGCTCCCGGCCCGCAGCCCAGGCCGCCCGCAGAAGCCTCGCAAGGGAGACCTGGGGTTGGCGAGATGCTGAACTGGACGAACAGCGGGAACTGTATGGGAAGTGCAAAAATTAAATGTGGATGTCAATAATAATTAGTGTAAGTAAAAATTAAAAAAAAAAGAGAGAGTTGCAGGGCTTGCTAGCTGCTGTTTGAACAAGTCAAGCAAAATGACTGCCTGGTTTGTAGGTAGGAAGGAGGGGAATTCCCGAGGTGAAGACCCCGGTGGAGGGGAAGCGAGGGGGGCCGGGCGCTGCGGGCAGTGCCGATCCTCCCCGCCGGTGCCCGCCTGGCCCCGCAGGACCGCATGAAATACCAAGGACCCCCTGTAAATGGCCACCACACAAGTGAACTACGCCGGGGTGCTACACTGAACCGTCCTCATCCCCGCAGCCTGGAAATGTCCTGAGCCCAGCTCGCAGGCGCGGCTGGAGCCCCTCCATCCCTATGACCGTGGTCCATGGAGGGAGCCAGACTGAGTGCGAGGGCGGCTCTACCAGGCTCGGATCCCGTGCAATGTGGAGATTCCCGCGTTCCCCTGCGGGATGGGCGTCTGCACCGAATTCAAGTCCCCTACGCTGAAGTTCATGAAGTTGTTGCCGGCCGCCGAGGGCTGCATGGGCTGCATGGAGGGGTAGTTGCAGTTGTAGTTGGCGTTGCAGGCGGGGCTGTTGTAGTTGGTGTACGCGGGGTAGGCGTTGTAGCTGTAGGGGTTAATGCTGACATTGTACGGCGAACTGTAGGGAGAAGATTCTCCCAGGCAGGGCTTCCCATCGCGCACCAGCACCGGCACCGCTATCCGCCGCGGGGGAGGGATCCCCACCATTTCCAGGGTCTGATCCTGTCTCTGCCTTTTGCATTTATACCTTCTATTCTGGAACCAAATTTTCACCTGGGTGGAGGTGAGCTTTAGGACGTTCGCTAGATGGTCTCTTTCTGGAGCCGAGAGGTATTTCTGCTGCTTGAACCTTCTTTCCAGTTCGTAGACTTGGGCTTGAGAAAAGAGGACGCGAGGTTTCCTCCTTTTCCTCTGTCTGGGGCGCTCGGAATCTTCCAGGTCTCTTTTCTCCTGCTCCAGGCTCTTGTGCAGGGAACACAGCTCTGCAGCAAAATAAACAGGAAAAGGAAAAAGGGGGAGGAAAAAATGTGCAAAAAATAAAAAGCAATGTTCCATAAAGAGCGTGCAACGGGAGCGTGTCCTGGCTCTTCCCCAGCACTTCCCCGGCCTCCTGTGCCTTAGCCCCACAGGCCGCCGCGGTGACCTGCTCCTCCGGCTGTGCTTTGCTCTTTAAGTACCTCTTTAGCAAAGTTGCCGTCTTTTTTGCTTGAAGGCAAGGATGCTCCGTGCCGTGACTTGAGTCTCGACCGCCTGTGCCCCAGCCTGGATTTACTACGTGTAGCCTTTGTACCGAACCCCAGCCCGACCCACGGGCGCACCCTCAGGAGAATGAATTAGAAATCAGTTTTGTCACCTAATTTCTGTACAAAACCGACACCTCGCATATCGTTCTGCAGCTCTGCTCGTCCCATTGGGCTGAACCTATGCCCTGGCACCGCCTGCGGGGGTCTCTGGCCCGGGGTCAGCAGGACGCTCTCCGCGGCGAGCCTGTACCGCTCCTGCGCTGCAGGGCCCGGGAGGGGATGAAGATGCTCCCGCTATCCGCATTCTTTCTCCCCCGGGCCCCAAGGGTGGCCGCAGCCCCTCACCGTCCCCTCTTCCCCCGCAGCCCTGAGGACCCCTGGGCCGAGTGCCCAGCCCCGGTTGGGGTGTCCCCGTCGCCCTGCCCTCCCTTTTTCTCCGCCCAAGGACCACCGGTGAACCCCGGAGAGCACCACTTGGCTTTACCTTTCTTGTCCGCCTTGGGCTCCTTGGCCGAGTCCATCTCCACGTAGCTTTTCACGTAGTAGGAGCCGGGGAAGGCGGCGGCTGTTTTGGCGGGGGGCGGCTCGGGCAGCTCCTCCCGCAGGTCGGGCAGGGTCGGGGGTTCAGCACTGTAGGTCTCCTGCTTGAAGGTGGCCAGCATGCAGGAGGGGGAGGCCAGCGAGGAGAGCTCCATGGAGGCCAGGCCGCTCTGATGCTGTTCCAGGTTCAAAATATCCTTGACCGAGAAGGGTGTCGTTGTCACAGGGCTAGGAAACATTGCGGAGGAGAGCGGGGTAGCGGCCGGAGCCCAGGGTCATGGAAAAGTAGGTGAGGAGCAGCCAACGTGGAGCAGTGGTGGAGCGTGGGCTCACGGAGGGGGCACATAGCATTCCCGCGGGTAGCCTTGACTTGTGCACTGAAGGCAGGTAGGACCAGACCATAAGGGAAAGGAAGGAGGGACTAGACAGTTTTTGGGTGACTTTAGCTTTCTATTGGCCAACATTGCAGTGATGGTATGAGAGATGCAAAGTTCCATGTCACCTAATATAGTAATACATCTCAAAAACATCTCCGCTCATTTAAAGGGGCGGCACTACATTTATCCAGCTTTCTGCGCTGAGTTTGTTCATCCATTAAAAAAAGAAAACAGAACGGCCTAATGTGTACAAAGGCACTATCTGACACTATCTGTCATACAGTCAGATTAAATAAACAGGCCGGGAGGAAACTATCAACCAATTATGTGCTGATTTCATATTTTTTTCTAAGCGAGGGAATGGAGGTTTCGTTTTTAATATTCTGCAGTATCCGATCGCACGAACTAGAAATCGGGAGTTCACTGCTGTGTGAAGCGCGTTCAAGGGGAAATCCGCGCTTGGGGTTTATACAGATATTCTCAAACAGCACAACGCTCGCAAAATGCAGCTGATAGGAGAGAGCCCCGGAACAGCCCCTGCCTGGCTTGGGAGAGGGAAATGCCGATTGAGTTTTTCTCCCGCCTGTTTGCAAAGTTTTCAAACAAACAAAACAAACAAACAAACCCCCAAACCAAAATCAAAACCCCAGCACAAACTGGGGAAAAAATAATTAAAAAAAACCAAACTAAAACAAGGGCGGGTTGAAGGCGTTGCAAAATATAGAGCGGAAAGAGAACAGTAAGCCAAAGCAATGCCACTTGGGCTGCCGTGGGCAGCCAGGGCTGGCCCCAGTGCTGGCCGAGTTCCCGCAGCTCGGTGGGCGCACGGCTGCCCGCGGGTCCCGGGTTCACGGGACTGAGGTGGGCGCTTGCTCATTTAACTCACGTGGAGTCGCTGAAGTAAACCTTAGCGGCCAAGTTGCAGGTTGAGGAGGGACATTACGGCGCTTTTTAGGTTCAGGGGCGAGGGCGAGAAAGAAAATAAATTTTAAAGGATCTCTTTCCAGCACCCGGCTGAGAGAGGCACGGGATAGGTTCAGCCACGGGCGGTGGGAGCCTAAGAAACTCTGCAGGGATGCGGTGAATTTGGGGATGCCTGGGTCGGGCCCTGCTCTGGGAGACGCCTGGGTCGCAGTTGTGCAAATCCTTCCTCCTCCCGTAGGAAGAGACCCTCCGAGGCGGGTGGAAACGTGAGCACCTGCCCGCAGCTGCCCTTCCCAGGCTGCTCCTTCCTGAATGGACCTGCTGCTGCCTCCTTTGCCACTTCCCCCAGAGATTTTGTGTCTCGGCATCCTGGGTTCCCTTCTGGGGAATTTAATTCAGGATGTTTTTGCTGTGACTCGCCCTGCTCCCCGGGGATCGCTGGCGCTCGCAATCCCACGCTGCAGACGCCTGCGGGTGTCCTGTGAGCGCTTTGTCAGAGAACCAGATCTGGATCTTGCGGTGACAGTCGGAGCGATCACTATGTACGGGGAGGCCTGAAATATTGCGATTTAATGAGGGGAGGGGTCGGCCAATCGGACATCTACCTCTTCGCGGTTGTGCTTCCTGCAGAATTCCCTGGGAAGCAACTCGGAGGGGGTGTTCCTCGGTTGCAGAAGGGGTGAAGCGCCTGGGGAAGGTGGATGCGGCCTCGGCAGCCCGACTCAGGAGAGGGGCCAGCGGCGGGATTTTGCCGGGTGTCTGGGGCACCCCTTGCCCTCCGGACTGCCAGATGGGCTTTCTAACCTCGTTGCCTCCTTTTTATTGCAAGCTAATGGGGGTACATTAGATAAAGACTAAAATAACGAAGCGATCCCGATCCTTCCCAAACCCAGAGCCGCGTTCGCAGGTTCGTCCTCCTTGGCGACATCCGCCTCCCTCGGGACGGGAGAAACTGCGTCCAGTGCTCCCTTCCTTCATTCCGGGCCCAAAATACCCTTCCCAGGTCAGACTCAGAGCTCGAACGGCAGTGCCTGCCCCGGAGGTTTCCCTCTGTCCGACCTGGCACCCGCTGAGCCCGGGTTGCATCCCGGCGGGGCGGCCCCGCTGCGGGCTCCGTGTCCGCCAGGCGGGCACTGCCGGCTGACAGTCCGCGATTCATTGAGGATTGACGGGCTCTCCCTCCAGCCCCCCGGTCATACGGCGGCTCCCGATCGATGTGGGCCCGGCTGCAGAGGGTGGAAGTGATTAATTGAACGATAAGCCGTAGCTATCATTTGGAATGTCATTAATGCGTCGGGGAGACATTCATTGGAGACAGACAGCGTTATCTCCGCTTTATCTTCAACAATGCATCACTTTTAATACTGAGGTTTAGAAACAAATGGGGGCTTTAGCCTTAGCCCTTCTCTTCGTGTTTATATTTTTGGAAGAATCACAACTAGTGGGAGTCCCGGGCTCAGCCCCCTGATAAATGAACATTAGCACTTTTTAGAACTACTGTATCAACAAAAAGAGCTGCAGGGCCGCAATAATTGGTGAAAAAGCAAACACTCCGCAAAGAGAGGCCAGGTCTGCTCTGTGTCCGGCTGATTGATGAATAAGTTACTGACATACAGCAGCTCAAGGACTTTTCCGGGTCGGGGCTCAGCACTCATCCTTTCCCCCTTTCCCAGCCCCTCTTTCTCCCTTTCCCGGTGCTCTCTAGCAGCCCGCAGAGCCAACCTCCGACTGTCCAGCGCGGGGGACAAATGCGACCAGTTCACCCAGCTCCGCACCCTGCTGCCAGCCCTCAGGCGCCGCACTCGGTCCCCGTCGTGAGCCTCGGGCCAGGGGTGGAGGGGAGGGATGCCCCGCACCCTGAGCTCTCCCTCACCGCTTTTAACTTCTGCGGGGTCCCTTTTGATTGCGTTTATTTAACACGCAAAAAAGAGTAAAGGGAGACAGAGCCCTGGAGATGCGCCCTGAAACACTTTCTCCAGCCCACCCATCCAACTGGGACGCAGGGCCTGTGGATGTATGAGGGTGAGACGGGCAGAGCAAAGGCGCTGTTGTTTTTCTGGCTGGCAGAGAAAAGCGGTGGAGGGTGTCCTGTTCTCCCCTCGCCGTCTTCACACGGTTTGCCGGTTGCTCTCGCTGCTCCCTCAGGACTGAGCCTGCCCTGGTTCCCTGTGCCCAGAAAGGCTCCTCGCAGGCGAGGTTTGTCTTCCACACCCGCTCGGGGCTTCTATCTGGGATTGCTAACTGCGAATCTGTCGGGTTTATTGTGGGGTGTTCTTTTTTTCTTAAAAAAAAAAGACACCAGAAAGACTTACAACTTTTCTTGCTGAAAACAAACAAACAAAACCAAAAAAATTCCAACCCCGCAATTAACTCCGGAGAGCACATCCTCTCTCCCCCTGAGCTTTCGACACCTCAGACTGTTTAGAGAGAGATGGGACCTTTTAAAAAACTTTTCCTCTTAATCCCAGTCGGTTAAGATGTCCAGAGCCCCCTCCCGCTCTAATTCCCGGCTATCTCCCGGGGACTCTGTTTATACCTCGCCAGTAAACGCCGGGGTTTGAAACCTTGTCACTAATTGAGTGCTAACACTTCAGGTGCTATAGATTTGTTAAGAGCCAGTAGTCCAGAAATAGCCTATTAGTGTTTCCTTGAGAGAACCTGTGCCAGTCTCTCGATTCTCTTAGTGGCTGTGGAAGCCGCTGAGACCCCGGGATCTTCGAGGGCTCCCCAGGGTCTTATGGCCAGTTATTCCTTTCAAATGCTTGGGCAGGGATGCTGCAAATCGGTGAGCCCTGGCTGAATAAATGGCCCCTGCGGGACCGCTGTGCTGCTGCGTGTGTCCTCCGTGGCGTGGTCGTATCGGGGGTTCCCGAAAACGTCTGGGGGTTGCGAGGGGCAACTGGAGCCAGGGAAGGTTTTGCTTTTACATCTCTTGAATTCTGCAGAGGAAAAAGATTTTGGAGCTATCCAGGCGCTCCACCTCGCCACACCTATAAACCTCCTTTTGTTACTACTAATTTGCATTCTTTTCTTGCCTCCCGGTCCTTTCAAACTCTAACGAAGCTCGCCTTTCTGGCCGTCAAAAAAAGAGTTTTGACCTTGACGTGCAGCTGGTTTTGGTGAGGGGCCTCCCCTCTGCCCGGCGCTCGGGACCGCTGCGCTGCGAGCCGGGGGGCTCCGACAGCCCCGCTCCCTGGCGGCGGGGCAGGTGCCGGGCCTCTGGGGCTCCTGCCCGCCGCTGTGGGATCCCAGCTCCTCCCGCCGGGCACTTAGGAGATCATCGAGCCCCTTCCGTCCGTTCAGACCGGCTGGAGAGCTCGGATGCAGCCGGGTAGGCTGGTGCTAGGGCACAGCACAGCGAATGCGGCAGCCAGACATAACCGAAGTGCCTTCCCTTTGTTTCAGGACAATTTATGTAAAGCTCAGAATAAACCTCTCCGTTTTTGTTTCGGTTTGGCACCCCCAGCCCCGCTCCTTTGGCAGGCCGGGGCAGTGCGGGGAGCGCGCCCGGGTGTGGCCCGGTCGCCTCTTTCCGCCTCCATCGGTGACTCGGGTGGGGTCACTCGGGCAGGGGGACTTGGATAGCAAATGCAACAGTGGAGTTTTTCCTCCTGTCCTGGGCTCCGTGCCTGGAATCTGACAATTATTCTGGTTCTTACACCTCGGGCGCTTGGAAGGGTTCTTCCCTCCCGGCTGAAGCCAAAGCTGGGAGCGGGGCCGATAAACGAAAAGCTTTAATTTTACCCTGCCCGTAACTTTTTTTAATGCCTACAACTGCGCTTGTGAAGGGAGAGAGATGAGGTTTCGCCGTCCTTCTCGCCGCTCTCTGCCCGTTCCCGGGAAGCGGTTGCGTTATTAGCCCTTGTCCCAGACCCGCCGGTTTTCTGCGCTCCAGAAAAAGCTTTTTAATGCCTCCAGGTAATCCCAAAAACGTTTGTTCGTTACGCTTCCATGGAGAACGCAGTCAGGGCAGGAGCAATACAATAATTTTTTGGGACGGGGATTAAACGATTTTGAAGAGACTTTCACGTCAATGAGACAACGATTTGGCACACGCGTCCTGCAGCCAGGACACACCTGGGTCTGGTGATGTCAGGAAAACGGTTTTTAAAACGAAATAGCTTTTAGATGCTGTGGAGTCTGGGCTGTTTCGAAGGACAAAGCTCTAAACGCCGCGGGGCTTTTGCCCGATCTGCTTTGCCTTGGCAAAGGGTTCCTACCGGCTCCGGTGGCAACGGGAGCGACGCTTGGCCGGGAAGCCTGAAACTGCCACAAGATTTCAGGGTGTTTGCGGCTTGTCTGTCCGCACGATGTTTTCCAGAGGAGATAAAGGTCTGACTTCACAGATACTTCCTGCTGGCCGTGCAAATCCGATCCGTCTTGCGATGTCACCGTGCGCGCTTGACGCTCCCCGGGGTGGGGGCCGAGCCGGGTTTAGGGCAGCGGGCAGGGCCGGTCGGGGGAAGCCCCCTTTAACGTGTGGCGGTGTTTGGCCTTTATTTGTCTTAAAAACGGTTTATCCCTCTACACATCCCCGCGGAGATGAGGGCCCATCCGCCTTCCCAGCGCCTCCCTGCCCGGGGGTGCCGGCTCAGCCCCGCCGGGCTCCGGCAGGTTCTGCCCAGGACCTGCGAGTTCCCCCAGCGCTCGCAGCAGGACCCATCCCGGATCCTACCCTCTGGAAAAAACTCTTCCTGATGGGGATCAACTCCGCCGAGACGGATGGGAAGCTGAACCCGGGCGAGTAGAGTTACAGAGCCCTGACCCCCACCTCCTCTGCGGCGTCTCCCGGTCGAGTCCCCTTTTCTCCGGCAATGCCCAGCTTATGATCCACAACCGGAGAGGAGAGGCATGAAATCGGCTGCTCCAGGGGCGAACGAAGGGCGGGAGGGGCTATGCGTCCCTGTCCCTTTCCCTGTCCATGTCAGGCTTCCACCTCCTTGTCCCGCGGGGCCTTGTCAGGATGGCCGGCTCTGCCTTTCCTTCTCATCGCCTTGCTCCAGGAAGGCGAATTCCCGGGACGGCCCCGTTCGTTTTTCCTCACTTAGCCCAGGGAGCCTCACCGCTGACCTGCAAAATCCCTCGCCGGTCCCCAGGGTGATGCTCTTGGTGGAAACGACGCGCCTCTTCGAGGTAATAATAAACAATTTTTAAAAAAACACATCAAACCCCGGCGAACATACCAATCTCGCTCCAAACTCAACAAAAAACCACAACAGATCAGCTTCAAAATAAAAATAAAAAAAAAAAAAAGGAAAGGAAGGATACCCCCCTACCGCGGGGCTCTGGTACCCGCGTTTATTTTTTGCCCAGAGACTGGGTTTGGTGGAGCCGGTTCCTCCTTTCCCACCCTTGAATCCCGCGAACAGAGGCACCGGGGAAACAGGCTCCGCGCAGACCCTCCGGCGGTTCATCCCTCGAGCAGGATCAGGACTGTGAGACCATTTTTTCTCGAAGTGGGGGAGTCATCCGTATTTGGGTTTTCTGGTGATCTGACGGGAAATGGGCCGGTTTCTCCAAATGGTCCTGTTGCTGCAACCCCTCCGCAAAGCTAAAACTTTGGGTGCTCCCTGGGCTTGTTATGCAGAGAGAAAAACGGCTGGGAAAAAATCCCTGCAAAATTGAAATACGTAAGAGAGAGAAACCTGCAAATACATGCACGGGAAAGCATTTTCATCAGCCTGATGAATGCACAATTCACCGAATGTAAAACACAATACATTTCAAGCGTGTGTCAAGAAAAAAAAAGGGTTGACAGAAACGAAAATCTTGTAAAAGTTCTTCTAAATTTTTACCTTTTTAAAAAAAATATTTTATTTTCTGGATAAAAATCCCAAGTTTCAGACGTCTTCACACGTCCTTTTTTTCCCCCTTTTTTTTTAATTTCAAAGTCATACCACATAATAAAACCAGATCTGCATTTTTATTCCCCAAATCCTGCATGAATTATCAGTAGCAGAGGGAAATGCACCAATTAAACGCCAGCCTTTTATTTTATTGTATTTTTTCTTGGAGCACCGGCAATACAGCAAAAAGAAGAACCGGAGGAAAGGAAGGAGAAGAACCCGCGGTGCCTCGGTCCTTTCCTTCCCTCCGGTTCTGAGTGATCTCCGCTCCTTCCCAAGCCCAGCCGACGCCGCCTTTCCTACTTTTCAATTCAAGAACAAAAAACAATCCAAGCAAAACGCACGAAACCTTAAACATCCTTATGTTTCACGGACGGGATTTATTTCTTACAGAATTGAAATGTTTTGGGGTTGGCTGTTGGCCTTTTCTTACTCTTTTAGACACTGTTGTCCCGGACGGTCCTCGGAGCTTACTTTCTCTTTTTAATTACACCGTATATTTCCGAAAGCTAAAATTAGTGAGAGGAGCCGGCGGGGGCCGGTCCGCGCTGTTTTTGGGAAGGGGGAATCCATGGGAAGGGCTGAATCCCGAGGAGTTGCCCGGGGGAAACCCCAAAGGGGCAAGGGGGAAGGGGCTGGCCGGATCTTGGCTGGGCTGGGTGTCGCCCGGGGGTGTCCGGAGCCAGGGGGGCTGTGACCTTCTTTCGGAGCTGATTTCGTAATCCAGGACAGGGATCTCCAGCTCCTGGTTGCATTATTGCTGTGCTCAGTCTCCTTGCAACCCCTGGGATGGATGTTTCCAGAGCTCTGCAGATCCAGCGTTACATGTCCACAGGGATGCACATTCCTGGGGCAGCACCTGCTACAAGTGGAGGGAAGAGGTAGTACGGGGAGGGTGTTCCTGGAGAAACACGACTTGGGCCCATCTTCCAGGCCCTGTCTCTCCAGCTGTCTTAGGCAGTGATTTGGGGAAAAAAAACCCTGGAGAGGTAGTACAGCTCCTTGGGGAACCTTCACATTGAAGGTTAGAGCCTGACATCCTTTCCTCCCATTTCTGTTGTGTGGGGGTTTTTTTGTTGGTTTGTTTGTTTTTTGTTTTTTGTTTTTTTTTTCTTTTGACCCTGTCCCACTGCAGTTTTAACATGCAGCCTTGATCAGAGCTCAAGAGGATATTTCCTCCTCCAGTGTTTCTCTGGGCAAAGAGGCACCAACAGATTTTTTCCATAATGATAAAAACATCTGGCCATCTCTGAGCTGTCAGGCTCTGCCTTGCTTCTTCCCAGATGCCTTCCCTACTCCAGCCTTGCAGCCACTCCAGCGCAGCCCTTCAGTGCCCAGGACACTCCCAACTCCCAGCTCCAGCTCAGAGATACTCGACACTGTCTGCACAGGAGGACTGAAGCCTCCAGGATCCACATTCCTTGGATGTGGAAATACATTTTAGGCACAGCTAGCCCAGGGAGATGGAAATCTCTACCCTCAGTTTTTATTTTCTGAGGCTTTTTCCCTTCACTGTGTCCAAGAGAAGTTGTTTCCACCACTACCTTCATATGTGTTGTTCAGGATTAGCTGCCTCCAGCCCTTCTGCTTGGCAGAGTTCATCCCAGACAAGGGAGGCACATCCATGCTTTCAGCCAGAACACTGATCTCTGCTGCTCTTGCTATCAAATCATGGTAAAAATGTGCCCTTGGTTTTTTATATGTCAGAGCTGGATTATGCATCCACTTTTAAGAAAAGTAAAAAGATAATAAACCCCCCAAAAGAGAAATAAGGAAATATGTAAGCACTTATTCAATAAGATCCTAATGTGCTGGTCAAATTTTTAACATCTGAATGACGCAGATCACTCATTTATTTGAAGTATCATAACAGAACTGAGGTGAAAAAATAGAAACTTTATTACATATTGTGATTTAAAAGAAAAAAAGTCATGAAACCAAACTGTTCCTGAAGAGTGAACAAAGGTACATCCAAGTGGAATGACTGAAAAAATAAATATGTTGTTAAGCCTCAAGAAAACACTCTCAAAGATGCATTTGCCTTCAATAGTCAGAACAGCCTGAGCCCTGTCTAGAGCAACTCTCAGAATTTCAGCATATAAAAGGAAAGGAGGGATGTCCTATGTTTAAAAATATGACTTTACTTAGTCCCAAGAAAGAATAAACAAAGCAAATACAAAATCCTAAATGTCTCTAGAGAAAAAAAAGTGTTTAACCACAATTCTAAACTATCCTCTTCCTTGTCTCTCCCCACATTTTAAAAAATGGACAACTAACAGCCAAGCTCCAAGGCATTGTGTCATATTCCAGCCTCTCTAGCTTTGCTCTCATTGATGCCAAAGTTCATAAAAGAACAATAATATTTATAAAATATGAACCTGATCCAGTAGTTCGCATTCAGGCTACACTCTGCACTTAAGGTGATGGAAGCTGTGGCAAAACAATGTTGAAAATGACAATGTATCTCCTCTCTTGAGAACTTAAATTTCATCAGGAATGTGAAACCTCTGCTGGGCTGATCCTTGGCTGTGTTAGTGCTGAGGCTTTTGGTGTTGTGCAGGAGGAAGCAATGGACTCATCACTGCTGGTGTAAGATCTAATGGAAAAAGTGTATATCCATTTGCTTAGTTGACTCTCTCTCTTGTTTTCATTCCTACTACATTTGTTCTGAACAAATTGTTAGCATTATCTGGATTAAAGTTCCTGTAGGATAAAATGTCCTGCAATATGGATTTCTGCACTACAGTTTTATGAGTGTAAATGCTATTGCTTCTGTGTATATTTTTATTATAAGCTCCGGTAGCACTGGAGTAAATCTGCATTTTGAAAAAGCCTTTTGTATGACTGGAGTCACTATGAACTGCTTTTTATATGTATCACACATAAGCAAAAATTGAGGCAAAAGGGACTTGGTGTGAGCTGCAAAGTTCAGGCCCTCGGCACTCTGGATGTGACTCCGTTGTGTACATTCCCTGTAAAGCTTTTGGGTTTATTTCAGCTTTGCTTTTTTCCCTGAAGCCTTGTGTCTCCCAAAGTGCACAGGATGCACGGTGCTTGTGCAGCAAGCAGCCCTTTAATATTTAGTTTTATCCTTCTTGTTGAGCTCCCAGCCTTGTTCCATAGCAAGATCCTAAACTCCAGACACAAAGCATTTCAGTTCCTCTTTCATTTCAGGGATCTCCGAGTGCTTTGAAGGTATGAGAGGTTCTGCCTTTGCCTATCCCATGTGTGGGGAGGAAATAATCCAGGAGTTTTACCTCTGGATTTAAAGTGCAGAGTTTGAAGTTAAGAGCACCCATTGATTTGTGGTACTCCATGTGACATAGCTGTATTGTGAGTTAAAAGAATTTTTGATGTTAAAAGACACTACAATCTTCCAGACACGGAGAAAACCTGGAGAAATTGCTGTTTAGCAGGGTGAGGGGTAACTTTGTTATGTTTAGGGTGATTCTCATGTAGGTAACAAAAATGCCTGGTCCTGGGTGCAAAGTTCAAATGTTTTCCTAAACACAGAGGTGTGCCAGAGTCTCTCAAAGCAAAGATCCAGAGGATTTTTATGATGTGTAATTTACCAGCCTTGCTTTCCCCTGAGATCTTTCAGAAACAAAACCCCCAAATGTTCTAAAATAATGGCAGGTACCGTTTTGGCTTAGCTGCTAAAACGTGCTCATGAAATAGAAATAATGAAATTGTGAGGCAAGTCCCCACTGGGTGGGAGAGCCTGGTCTGTCCAGAAGGAGCCACTGTGTCCTTGGGCTGCTGTCCCTCTCTCTGTGGCCAAGTGCATCCTGTGGGATCTGCAGTGCTGCTGGGCAGCCCCCAGGGCTTGCAGGGTTTGGGCCAGGGGGTACCCAGGCTGTGGATGGAGACAGTGAGCAGAAGCCTTTTGCTGTTGCCTGAGAATCTGGGTGTCCTTGGGAGAACTGAGGAGCACCAAGAGAAAAAACCCTGGGGTATGAAATCACAAAAAAAGCCCAAACTGGAGCAAAATGTCCTGCAGCCCTCAACAGGCATGGAATTCCACTGTCTTTGTCTAGCTGAAAGCAGGTTTTACCTGTGGCCATTGAGCAACAGGAATGAGATGCTGTATTCAACTGACCAGCTTGGAAAGCTTTTGTGTACGAACAAGCAACAGGCAGAAAAAGGAGCTTACCTAGTGTAAATGCCCTGAACTGATAGTCTACAAACTGTCCTCCCACTCAGCAACCCCTTTTTGTTTGGGGTGAGCAAATCTGCTGCAGACAGGTGCCACCAACACGTGCATCTGCCCAGCCTCCAGTCACTAGGACTGTTCTATAGCTAGAAAAAAAAGTGAGGCTCCTCACTTGCTTTTTGTTTACTTTTCCTTTTGTAAAAGTTAAATCTATCTAATTATGGTTCTTCAAGTGAATAGAGTATCTGTACAAACTTTTAGCATCTTGCCTACTGCTTTTTACAGGGAATAAAATCTCAGTCTGTTTTGTATCAGCTCTGTCTGGTTTTGGACATCCCATCCTTGGAGTGAGTTTACTTTTATCAGTCATAGTGGGATATTTTTCTGATGGGAAATGCTATCCCTGGGAACAGAAGCTGTTACCTCATCAGAAAGGTGTTAGGTGGGCCCAGCTTTTGATCACTTCATTAACTCAGACTCGATGGGACTGACTGCTGTGGCAATAGCATGACCAATACCCCAACTCATCCTGTCAAACCCATCCCTTTCTCCTTTCTACCATCGAAGGCTTGAGATAAGCAATAGTGAGATGTCTGGCTGGCTGATGGAACCAGCAGTTTCTGGTCTAATCCATGCTGGGCTATAGCACAAGTGTCTACCAAGGATCACAGAGTAGTATGTTTTATACAATACATGCTGGTGGGTAAATTTAGAGTCGACAAGTCTCTTCCACAATTGGAAGACTCAAGGACAGTCCTATCAGGTGGCAACTGGCTGGGGGAGTATTTATAATCCATTTGCTGACTGGAATTAATAGGAACCTGTCATCCCTTGTACCACTTGGGAAACCACGTAACTGAGGGCTGATGATGCCAATAGCTGTTGGTGATCCTTTTTGGCAATAGCTGAACATGTTTTTCTCAACTGATTTCAGAAAGAAAGTTGTCACCGAGATAAAGCACTGTCTGGATCCTCTTTTTAATGAGCTCTGCAGACTTGGGGAAATGGGACATTTGACATAGCCGGTAGATTGTGCTCTGGGTGCAGCCAAAGCCCAGCTGGTGTGTCCGAGGAGCTGACAGCTGTCTGTGGAGCAAACTCACAGTTTCTTTGCTCTTATTGGAGAGCAGCAGCTCATGCTTCTGTCTGATTTTAGCAGGTAATGCACTCTGTTATCTGTCCTTGCATACATGGAACTGGGTCTTACCCTGTGCTAATCAGGTGACATACAGTCTGGGCAGGTTTTCCAGGGAAGAGAAATTCTTGGCTCTTTTTCAGCCTGAACCACATATTCGATCAGTCTTTCCCTACCAGTTTGATGAATGCCTTGATGTAGTTCCTCACCTCTATCATTTGGCTGTTTTATATGTTAAAAACAGCTGTGAGTTTTATCCACAGGAATTCCGTGTAAATGCTGTACTCCCACAGTGGGGAGGTCTGTGGGCTGTGAACAGACAAACCCCCATTTGCTCCTGTTCAACAGCTACCATGGGGTGGGAGCTACTGCTGTCTTGGGAGAAACAAAAACTGTGTGCCAAAGTTTCCTGGTAAATATCATCCCTTGGCCTCGCTGTTGGGTAACTCTGTGCTAATATTTGTGATCCAGCATCCCTAGCACACATTCTCCTCCGATTGCAGCCTCTGTTGAGCTGTGTAAGGAGGGCTGCTTCAGGATGTGCTGCAGAGCAAGTCCCAGCCTGTTGTACCTGTGGTGGCTGCTGAGGAATCCCTGATGTGATGTGGCAGAAGAAGGGAAAGAGATTGTGGGTAGAGCCATGGGGTGTGTGGTTTGTTTACAGGCAGTCCAGGAGGACATTAATTTCAGAGTGGGTAGCAGCCTTTATTTACTGTCTGGCAGGAGCCAGTCGTGTCTGCAGCCACAGACAGCAGAGAGCATTTGAGAAGTGGTCAAAATGGTGACATGACCCTGTTGGTCTCCTCAATGTTGATGGGAAGGTCTTTGGAGCACGATGTGTATTTTAGTGGATGTTTGTGCAGCACTTGCACCCCAGCACAATCCAGACTGAGATTTTCCTTCACTGAAACAGTTGTCAGGCATTGGAAGGGGCTGCCCAGGGAGATGGTGGAGTCCCCATTCCTGGAGTTGTTCAAGGAATGACTGGATGTGGCACTCAGTGCTCTGGTCTGGCTGACAAGGTGGTGATGGGTCGCAGGTTGGACTTGATGATCTTGAAGGTCTTTTCCAGTCTCAGTGACTCTTTGATTCTGTAAACTGTTGTAACAGCGTTTATTTAAAATATTCATAAATAACCAATGCAAATACTTTGCAACACTGTTTTCCTGTTTCTTGGCAGCCATTTAGGTTTTATTTTAGGCTGACTTCTGAGGTGGTCAATTGCTAATAGGAAAAGTAAACTATAGGTAAAAACTTCAGTGAAGATTGTGGACAGTTTTCTGACTGTTGGAAACAAAGTAAAGTGATTTGATGATTTAATTTTTTTTCCTTAGGCCTCCTACTTGGGTGGATTTAATAAATGGCAATAAAAATTGGGACTAATATAGCTGAAAGGAAATTTATAAAATAATTAATTTCTCCTCAGGTTTGATGTTTATTTTTGCATTTAATTCTATTCACAAAGTGAAAAGACTGTCTGCCTTTTCTTCTACTTAATCACAAATCTCTTTCCTTGGAAATACTGTTTAGCCACAATTTATCTCCAAGCAATAAAAGTCCTGACACTTTTTATCCATTATTAACATACTTTGTCCACCCAAACTTTAGACCCAGAAAAATAAGACCTTTGAGGAAAAAGCCTTATTTAGGGATGGTACTCTGGAGAATTTTCTGACAAATAATGGGAGGCTGGTGGCATTCCCCAGGGAGCTGCTTGTCCTCTGCTTACTCCTCTGACGTTCCTCAGCCTGGAGGGCCCCACTCCTGCCTGGCACTGGGGTTCTCTCCCAGTCTTGGCTGTGCAGCTCCTTGCCCATCCCAGATGGACATGGCCAGGTTTCAGAGCTCCACCACCAGTGTACTGGGACATTTGGAAAAAAGATCAGAAATCTGGCCTGAAGTTTCCAAGTTGGGTCTTAGATTTAATTTCCTATTTTCTGCCCATAGACCGGGTGGAATTGGGACCGGATAGTTTCAGAGGCAGTGCAGGTCATTGGATGACTGTTTTTCCCTGCCTGTGTCTCCCAGGCCCTGTGGATGCACTGATGGCCGAGCACAGACACTGCAGTTTAGTTCTTAAAAGTTTCAGATGCTGCTTCTAAAATGAACACGGGCTGATGCACAGGGAGAATTGTTGTTCTTTTGGATAGTCTACATTGTCTTTCGACTCCTACATCCTCCTGAAATGGGAGGTTTTGCCCCTAAGACCTCTCAGCTTTTTGCAGTTAGATTTTATTTTAAAACAAAATTTAATTGACTATAGTTATGCCTGCTATATTTGAGGAGGATCTTGCATCCTACAGTTTCAATTGAAAGTTCCTGAAAGTTTTAAATGAGATTCCAGACAGGCTTGGTGGGCTTAGGGCAACTAAAGTAACTGTGGATAATATACAGAATTAACCACTTAGCCTCAGACTGTATGGAAAGGGATATAAATCTTTCTAGTTTGACATATTGCAGGCACATAGAGAAACCTGTACTGTAACCCACAGCTTGCTTCACACCAGATCTTTTCACTGTCTGAATTTGACTTCAAGCCCATGTACATTTCAGAAGAAAACTATATTCTGCATCCCTAAATCACATGAACTGCTGGAAGCTGGAACAGATTTGTCCCCAACCAGAAACCAGAGAAAAGGCTTAATTCCAGAAAATCTATTGCCAGATGGTTGGTCATTTTGAGCTGAAGGAAAAGAAGAAAATGTTAAATACTGCTCTGCTTTGAAAAGTGGTTTCATAAATGCAGCTTAATGCACAATAATGTTGTTGGTTGTTCTTTCCAAAGTAGTGTCAAGAGGTGGATGTATGTAATTTATCAACGTGTCTGTTTCCTGAAATTAATGGGAAAGACAAGTTTAAACCCCAGACTTTTAAATTCTTGTATATTGCAACTCCTTGTACTCTTCTGCATAAAATCCATGTACCACTTGTTATTGACCAGTTCACAGGTCCTGATATTTGTCTTGGATTTTTTCAGGTATCTATTTCTCCTAGTGTTTTTTCTGGCATCACAGTTAAGCAGACAGGTCTATAATTGGGATTGCTGGGATAATTCTATAATTGCCTGATTCCTCTAGTCCTCTGCTTTTGAGGAGAGACACTACCTTTGCCCTTTGCCCGTCTGCTGGTATCTCACCTGTCCCTCACAAGTTCACTAATGGCTGAGATAACTGCTCCCCGAGTATCCAAGGATAACATTCCTCGGGGACAGCTGATTAGGAAATATCCCTCTTTCCAGCTTGTTCTGTCACAGCTCCAAATTGAGCTCCCACCCTGTCCCTGCTGTTAGTTGTGGTCACTGCTGATGCTTCAGAAGAGCCAAGACTGGGGGGAGGGTGCTGAGCATCCCCCAGGGATGTGTTCCCCACGTAGCAGCTGACGATTTTTCCTGCTTTTTACAAGACTGTGACCAGAGAGTGGTTAAACCACCTTTAGAGGAGCTAAACAAAAACCGTCAGTGTGCAAATGTTAATGAATCAAACCTTGTAAGAACAATTAAGCTGTTTCTCCCCTGCACCTGGAGCTCCTCCCCTTCTTACCCGCAAGGGGGAGTGTCAGGGGATGGGCCAGGCTCTGCTTGGGGGTCCCCAGCAATAGGACAAGGGGGGCAATGGACAGAAACTGATGCCCAGAAAGTTCCACCTGAACATGGGAAAGAACTTCTTTCCTGTGCAGTGATCAAGCACTGGAACGGATTGTCCAGAAAGGGTGTGGACTCTCCCTCACTGGGGATATCCCAGAAGCATCTGAGACACGGTCCCGTGCCATGTGCTCTGGGATGACGCTGCTTCAGCAGGGAGGTGCGACCAGTGACCCACTGTGGTCCCTTCCAACCTGTGATTCCGTGAGACCTGCTTGGTGAAGGAGCTTGCGGTGCTTTCCCATCCCCTTTCTCTTTACCGACATGTGCGGCGCAAGGTTGCCTTCAAGTGAAAGCAGAAAGGTACTGCAGGGAGGGAGGGATGAAGGCTATGGTTATGTGGAACGACTGAAGAAAATCTGGGAGCTGTACTCCCAGCTGAAGCTCTGGGGTTTAGAGGACAAGAGAGTTTGTGAATAAAAAAGACACAGGAACAAACCTACACCCCAATAATTTGAAAACATTTATGTAACCTTTGTAATTTTGACTAGAATCTGCGACTTGCACAGCTCTCTGAGGTTGGACAGTTTATACTCCTTTCCCATTGCTGCACAGAGATCCAGGCTGTGGCTTTGTGGGAAGAGTTGGTGTTGCCAAAAGGAGTCAAAGTTTCACCTTCGAGAATCAACACACGACATGGTGACTGTTCTCATCCCTCCTGTGGTTAAACACGGGACTTTTCTTCAGCAGAAATCAGGCTTTGTGTGCACTCACACTGCCTGACACAAAGGGGCAGATTCTCCCTGCAGTGTGAACAAGGATGAGCTTTGCTCTCCTTCGCAGTGGCCCACTGCTCTGCTTTTCTTTTAATGGAGAATTAAAAAATCTGATGTCTTGGTGATAATTTTGGTCCATTTGGATTATTTTTCTCCTAAAAAAATGCAACTAACTTCAGAACTAGTGGCACAAATGGTCTGAGTGTAACTTTTCTGAAAATAACCTTCTTGAACTTTACTTTCTTTTACTAAGAAGTTTCTTGAAATAATCTTAAAGTTTACTTAGAGTTAGTATCAAGTTTCCACTATTCCAGAGCCCACTGGCCATTTTTTGGAAGTTCTAAATTAATACTACTCCTATTTTAAGTACTTGCACCTCGTCTGCTGTTATTCTCAGAGTTATATGAGAAATGGAGATACTGACAGGAGAAACCTGTCCTTCTCTAGAAGTGAGGAAACCGAACTAAGAATGTCAACAAACAAATTGAAAACCTGAAGCAAACACCTTCACGTGCTCTGTGTCCTCTCCCCACCCTTGTCATGTCTGATGTTGCTTCAACAGTTGGGAGATAGAAGAGTGTGAAGGGTCATTTTGCTGCTGCTGCCACTGCCACATTTTCAGTTTCATCCTTTGCTCTCCCTGATGCTCTAAATCTGCCTGGGAGAGGGTGTGGAAAATCTGGGACTGGGGAACAACCTGTCACAAGTTGTGGAGCCCTCTTTGCCTTTTTAGACTCCTGCTGCTGCCTTCGTGGGGACAAGTCACGCTTGTTTCCTTCCCATTGTGGATGTGGCAGGTTGGTGGCTGCCCGAGGGCTGTGCTGGGAGCAATGCTCATGGGGAGGTTCTTGGTTTTAGCTGGGTGAAAAGCAGCCACCAGCAAGGGAAGTGGGCAAAAGAGTTTAACAATTAAATACTGAATTCCCCAAGCTATTCCCAAGTTCAGTTGCATTGGGATTTATCTGGAATGCCAGAGGCCATAACTCACTATCCCTAATCTAAATCTTCCATCTGTTGTCTGTGTTTCTCTTGGTTGTAACTGCAGCCCAGACTGCAGGTCCTTTTTGGGTCCACCTTTCTGTGGTGGTGTGTGTGGAAGGTGTTTTCCTCCCTCTTGCTGAAGATGGTGCTACAGAATAGGGAATTGTGTCTCTGGGAAATGAGTGTGTAGTGGGCACTGGGGCCTTCCCTCCAAAGCCTGTTCTTAGGGCTGTGAGCAGGAGTTGCTGGCAGCACTGGGGGGTACCAGTGGGGTGGGGTGAAGGAGGGTTGATGAACCCTGACCGTTCTGGGGTGGGCTGGGGATTGCACGTAACCTGCCCAGGAAAACCAAGTAACTGGTGGTCCCTCCATCTCCTGCCTGCTCCACAGATAGGGGGATGTTGAAGCAATATGGGTGGAAATTCCTTATCTGCCTTTGCCATGCTGCTGTGCCTTTTCCTGCATTGTGCACAGGAGAAGTGCAGCTTTGTTTTGAGCATGGTGGGCTGGCCTGTAGCCAAGCGATTCAGGTCACTGACATTATCATGCTTTAAATGGAGGTGTTCATGTCCTGCCCCAGACTGGTGTGGGTTGTGGTTATTTCCTTTCCCAAATCCTGGTTCACACTGTTTGCAGTCAGACTTGCTGAGTGATGTGTTCTGGTGGATCTCATGGCAGCAGTTTAGGATGTTACTGTCCCCAGTTCCCTGCCTTGTGTTCTTGTGGGACAGGACAAGCTGCACTTTATGTTCTCCAGTCTGATAACTTTGGGGTTTGGTTTTTTTGGGGACAAATTAACCTTTGTTATTGGCTTAAGCTGATGTAGAAGCTGGAACTCCTGAAATGGAGGTGTGTGTCCCATGGTGCTGGTTCTGCTCCAGGAGTGGTGACCGTCAGCAAACTAGAGCAAAATCCTTTAGGGATCTTAAACTGGTCTGCTTTGTTCACCAGGGGATGTAGGTCGGAGCCCTAAATAAAGCCCTTACACTGCATTTGTTCTGGGTTTTGCCATACTTGTACACATTTACCTACAGTTATTCAATTTATCTACTGTTTATTCAGCTTCTCAGAAGGAGACTTTATTCTGTAAGATAACAATATATGGCACCTTTTTTCACTTTTTCCACTTTTTTTTTGGCAAGACTTGGTTTTCATTTGTGATATATCTTAAAATTTATCAGGATTGAAATGTGAATTTAGAAAAGGAGTCATGAGAAGGAATTATTAGCTAAATTTAGCTGTCATACATCTGAAAAATAAAGTAAGTATATAAGGGTCTGTTCTGTGTGCAAAGCTGATGTATTAAGGTTATTTTTGAGTACTGAGTGAAATGAGGTATTTTTTCTGGTCAGGGTCTTCACAGTTTTAGTACTAGCAGAATGTCTTCTGAAAAACTTCTTAATGGCTAGAAGAGGAAAATAAACTTTCCTGCTTTTCAATTTATTTGTTAACACCTGGATGATAAAGTACCTCAACCAGACTGACTGAATAAATCAGAATGAACAATTCTGATTGTTTTTTCCATACTTGCAGTAAAAGTTATTTTTATCAAAATCTTGTTGAGCTTCCTGACATGTTCTGGTCATGGTGTGGGACTTCCACCATTTCAGCAGTTTGACTTTCCTTTAAAATTCTGTTATCATGTTTAATTTGTGCAGTTTTTATCCATAGTTGAAAGGATGCCAGGAGATGATATAATTTTTGATTCTATTTCTAATGTAATTTAAAATGTATGTAGGTGAAATGAAAAAAAATAAAATTGAGTTAATGCACATCTACACTGAGAGCCCCCACTGGCTGCCTATGTATACCCCACCAGGTAGTTTGAGGCTGACACTGGTTTTGTGGATGCCATTAGCTTTGACCTGGCAGGATATCTTATTTTCTACTCTCAGCCTCGTGACATTTATTCCTAAAACACAGGGCCCTAAGAGTTGTTGTGAGAGGTTTGGATTTTTCCCTCTGATCCCACAGGATTCTGCCTCCAAATACCATCTGGAGGTGTTTCCTCAGCACCCAGATCTGCAGCCTGGCCTGTGGAGAGAGCCTGGCTTGGGGCACAGGAACTGCTCTGTAGTCAATTTTGCAAATTCAGGTGTCCTGCTTGGCCTTCAGCTGCTGCTCCAGAAGGCCACCAGTCTGCAGGAGGTCATGGGCCATACCTGCCAGCCCTGGGTAGATGTCTTGGATAACAAAGCACATACCAGTTGGTTCCTGACACTTGTATTTTGGCAACAACCCCCTTCCACCTCACACTACACACTGCTGTTGTGCTACGTGCTTTGATCAAGTCACTTCTCACTGCTCCTTTCATCCTTTGCTGTGGCTGTTTCAGCGTCACCTCCTTGGTCCATGGACTCTTGTACCATGTATTTACCTGGATGTGAGGAGGAATACCAAGAGTAGTAATCATGTGGCCCAGACCCACCTGCCAACTGCAGCAGGTCTGACAGGTCCAGCTGGCCGAGCACGGGCACAGCAGGTTGCCTGCCAGCGTTTGCAGGGCACAGCTCAGGCACTATGCGGGACAGCTGCCCCAGAACTCCTACCTCTTTGGAGCTGGGACTGTCCAAGATCTGGAAATTGAATGGGGTGCAAGGGACAGACAGAGGAACCAGAAAACTGGTGGATGGGTGCAAGAATAGCTTGGGGTGGATGCAAAGTTATCTATGTTTGGCTTTCCTTTCCTGCTGGACAGGCACACATCCCTTGGCTCTTGGGAGAGAGATTTTAGGGAGCAGCCTCCCTTCTGTGCTATGCTGTGTGCACAGGCTTACCCTCATCAGCAGCTTATTAGTAGTCAGTGGAGAGATAATGCCTCTGGAGTAATTTCTTTACTCTCTGTGCCTTCCACATATTTCTGGTCTCTCCCTGCAGATGGACCTCCTCAGGGAAGGGTCGAGTTGAATTTGCCTCTTGAAATCCACCCACAGTGAGCAATTTCTGCCATCAGCTGCACTCTCTTGAAACCCCTGTAAGAGTGAATTGTGTAGCAACTAATTAATTTAATAATCCCATTTGCCTTCACATCTTTCTGTATCTTCTCTGTTCCTTCCCTTACTGATCTGACTATTCTTACACTTTCCTTTCTGTTTGTTCCTTTCCTCTCTGTTCCTTCATTTTTTCTCTCTATCTCCTTCTCTTCCTTTCTCTCTTGCTGTTGGATATTCTGAGCAGTGACAGCAGCCGCTGTGAGCTGGAATCCAGGGAGATAACAGCCTTGCCATGAGAATCAGTCTGCTCAGCTACAATTAGCCCCGCTGATATCTTTCACCTGGGCAGAGCTTCGTTATCATTGCTACTTCTTGGAAAATGAAGGGTCACAGATACCGATCACAGATAGCATGACTCTGGCATTTCCCTCTGGTTTTCGTGTTGCTGGAATCCCTTTTTGGCTCCGTTCTCTGTATGATTAGTTTTGCATCTCTCTCGTTCAGCTGTGCTGCTGTCAGATTGAAAGCAGGCACAGACTTTCCACCACTGCATGGCTGAAACAGAGACTCTGGGTAAATTCACCTGGTGTGACCAACACCACACAGGCAGGAATCCTGTATGTTCTTGAAATTCAAAGCCAGAAATAAAATAAGGTGCCCATGCTCTGGGGTCTCTTCATGGTAAATCAGTGCCCTGTCTTTGGAAACTCTTGGAAAGGGCACAGGGCAGAGCCAGCTGGGCTGGTTTGTGTGGGGCTGATCCACCCGCCCTGCTCCCAGCTGATTGCGCAGTTCCTGACAAGTGACATGGAGATGTTGGCAAATGCTCCCACAGTCTTTTCTTCCCACCAGGGATGGGCTTTAGCACCTGTTTCTAAAGTCTGGAGTCAGTGGGGCTGCTGTTCCTGGCCTATGTTTTGGTGGCAATTGCACCCATCTCAGTGCAGTTATCGAGGCAGCTAATCCAGACCTTGCTTTGCATCCTTCCTTTCTTCTGATATTTTTCTTTCCATTGGCTTTATAAATACAGTTCTGAAACAGGAATAACTCTAATTAATTCCTTACCATTCTGGAGCTTGAAAGCATCTGAACTGCAGGACAAGCTTAGCATCAGGGCCTCACATAGCAGAGATGTCCTTGCAGTGTGTCTTTTTTCTCTCTTGCTTTTAATACCTTAGACACATAGTTGCTGCTGTGAGAGATCTGTCAGCTGCAGTTAGATATTAGGTATAGAGATACTGAATTTAATTTCAAGGCCAGGTTGGACTGGGCTCTGAGCAACCTGGTCTAGTGGAAAGTGTCCCATCCAGTCCATGGCAGGGAGTGTGAATGAGATGATCTTTAAGGTCTCTCCAAACCCAAACCCTTCCATGATTCTGTGATTCTAAACTAGTGTCACTTGGTCATAATCTGAAGAGAAAACCTAAACTGAGAGGGAATTGGTGCCTCACTGACCGTTTAACAAAGGCAGTGTTCAGGACAGGTGCAAGAATGACTGTTAAGGAATGCTCTCTCTCCATTTCTCTTTCCCTCCTTGTCTAGTTTTGCTGCAGGATTGCTCCACCTGCAGAGAGTACTAAGTGGGAATCAGCACAGTCCTATGGACAAGAACTGCTATTTCTGTGTCTTTATTTTCCCTGCTCTACCTTTTCCCCTGATCTGCTTGGACTCTTAAGTCCTTCCATATGCATAGAACTCAGGACAAGGGTATTTCAGCCTCAATCATGTCCTGTTGTACTATTACTACCAGTAGCAGCATTTTAGCTGATTGCAGGCTCTGTGACTGTACTGTGTGAGCTGATGCCATGGGGACCACACCCCCACTGCCTCTGTGCACCCCCAGAGTGCTTTGGTGGTACCATACACCCAGTAGAGATTTACCACATCAATATATTTTGGTCAGAACAGAGCACAGAGTTTGAAGCCAGTTTTATGCTTTTGTGTTGATTTTTGTGGGCAGTGAGATTGCAATCAGGATAATTTTTCATTTATCCAATACCAAATAGCAGACTGGGGCACCAGCCCTCCTACCACGCTGCTGCAGCATTACCAGTGCCACAGGAGGGTCCCTGTGACTGGCCCTGCTTATTTCTGAAGTGCTTGTGGGTGTGTGTCACCAAGTGTATATATTACAGCTGGAGTTGTGTAATCCTTACTATGTGTGTATTGTGGTGCAGCTACACCTGTGGCACTGCAGTGGCAGCCAGGGGACAAGCTTGGATCCTGCAGCAGCTTCTGCTGATTCCAACCCTAAGGACAGATGTACTCACCACAACAGATGTGCCTCATGCAGGCTGCAGCTGGGGACAGGGGTTGGGGATCTCTTGGACTGAACTGGCCTCTGCCTTTCATGTAGCCGCCCCTCCAGTGACCTGTGCGTCACTCAGGGATTGCTGGGCACATGCTGTCCTGTTGCAGATCAGCCACCTCCCTGGGTACGTCCTCTTTTTCCTGCTGATGTTACTCCAAAGCAATCCCTCACTGATAGGACCTGGTTTTGTGGCCCTTGAAGGATTTTATGTTCACTCATTTTTTCATCCTTGAGAAAATTGCAAAGACAGGAGAATACTTGTGTTTTCCTTTTTCATATAAGCATTGGTGTTGCTCTGGAGTTTCTTTTTTCTGTGAAGCTTGGACTTCCCATTGTGGCCTCTTCGCTCTCTGTCTTGCCTGTGTCCCATGCTGGTAGAGAACAAGATCTTCCTGTGAGCTGCCCACCCGCCAGTTGAACCCTTAGTCCCAACAGAACAAAACAGGTGAATTGCCAGGGGAGTGTGAGTCCAATAAATTGCAACACTTGTATGTTTATCTGACCTTCAGTGTTTACAAATTTGGCTGGCAGGCTCATGAAAGAGGGTTTGACCAACTTATTGGTCAATTGGACCCTAACGGTGCTCTTGCCTCCGGTCACACTGGTAATGCCATAAGAACAGCTTGTTCCAAGTAAGCTCCTAAATGAGTTTATGTGCTTAAAAAGCATCATCATATGTTCTCAGTACTGTCTCTGGTCCTTTTTTAACCCACTCTTTCAAGTTTTTATCGTCTATGCTATTGCTCAGAATAATTGCTGTATTTCCCCAAATAAATGGTATCATCCTGCTACCATTTTCACTGGAGAGGTATAGCTGGTGTTTTCTCCTCTGAAGAGAGGGCCTGATCTTTTTTCCAGCTGTACCAGAGCTGTGATATGTGACCAGAAGAAGGAAAAGGAGAGGTTATTATATGTTGGATGGTCAGAATTCAAGCAATATGGTCTATGTTATAAACCCTAGTAAACTTTATTGCAGGTTTCTGAAAGCAGCATTCAAGTCTTATCTTTGTCATATTTGAAGTGTCATAAAATTCTTGATTTTGTGGAAAAGTACTATGGATTGCCTGCTCTTCTGTGGTTTGCAAATGGTCTGTGCTTAGGGAGTGCTGCAAAAAAACCCTGTGCCTCAGATCAGGAATTTCTGAATGTGGGATGTTTGAGAACAGATTATTTTCAGCCTCATCTATTTTCTGATTTTGACAAGACTATCCCTGATAAGCCTATGGAGCAGCAAAGCTTCAGTGATTCCCAGCTCCAACAGAAGCCTAATCCTGATGGCCTGCTATTATCAATAAGATGTTTTACCAGAGCCTCTGGTGAATGCAAGATTGGGCCTTTAATTATTATCCAAGACTCATTCCCCAGTCCTGAATTGTTGGCTGTGACCAGCTTTTACTAGTCCATGTAATGCAGAGAGCCACAAAATACATCTCCTCTTCCAGGAATCTGCAGAGTCAGCTGTGGACTGTGGGGACCCTTGGGAGCCCTTTCTTGCTGCAGAGCAGTTTCAGCTTCCCTGGGCATCCTCTGCCTCCTTCAAGATATCCTGGCTCCTAAAACTCCCTCTTTTTGTATGGGCTAAAACACTTTTAATGGGCTTCTGCAGACTCATCCTCAGTGCCAGCTTTTGGGCCAGCAAGTGTAGGTGGTAGCTGTGAGCAAAACCCACATTATTCCTGTCACTGCTATTCCAAAGGATCTTTTGCAGTAAGTTAATGCTGAGTGCCCAGGTAGGCACTATTTTGTGTTCTGCATGGGGAGGCAAAGGGCAGTGTTTCCTTCTGCCAATGGAAACTCTTTTTGGCCAGGATTCTCTCCTGTGATACATGGATCAGTAGCCCCAAGGTTGGGACTTGCTTACAGACAGACGTTACTGTAATAATAAATAATAATAATAATGTTTTACAGAAGACTTCAAGCATATGCATTGCATCCCTCTGCAAACTGATTTTGTAGTGACTTGATTTCATGTCAGTTTAACAAAATGCTGAATGTGCATAGTTCCTCTTCATTTTAATCCTAAAATAGGACATCTAAATAAGGAGCTCTGTAGGCCTTTCCCAGTCTCTCCTGGCTGTCAGCTTTCACTAAGCTTCCCCACACCTCCCACTGCATTTTTTTCCAGGGTAGGAAGAGACTCTGCAGTGTAAGTGGGATTATTCATGGGTGACAAATGTAGCCCGGTGTGACTGTGGGGTAGAGAAAAGCAGATACAAACTGCAGAAAATCTGAGAAATGGAAGCAGGGTTTAGAGAGGGGATTATGTGCCATAATGACTTAGATAGCAGAGAGCTGATCCTGTGCTGTGTTAAAAGACAGCCTGGTTTTACCTCTTCCACAAGCTGCTGTTTCCAATGACACTGGGGGAACTGGTGCTGTCTGTGCCACAGGGGTGTTTTGTTTTTGCACTGTGAAAGCCAACCCAGGCTTGGTCTCAACCCTATTGAGGTTCCTCTTGCAGATCCACAGGTCAGGGATGATCTTTGTAATGTCACCACAGCCACTGAGGTGCTCAGCAGAGTACCCAGCACACTGGCTCCAGTGGCACTGCCCCCAGGGCACTCCCCTCCAGCAGAAGTGTCAGAATATAATTAAAAAAATCATTAAAAACTCCCCCTACATTCCCCTTTACATGGGAGAACCTCATAGGCTCTCCTTCTATGAGGAGATGACTTCTTACTTGAAAATAATTTCTAAATAACCTCCAAGTCTCATTTTTATAAGGGAGGATGGTATTTGCAGAAAAGGTCAAGGCTGTAACAATGGCTATCCTCGGAGATAGAATTCTCAGCCCCTGCAGCTTTTCATAATTTGACATCTTTCAACCCTCAAGTGCCCATTTCACATTCCAAATTGAGAAGACATGAGGTTTTGTTTTAAAATGTAATGCTTCACTGGCTGGGATACTTTTCCCTAAAGAAAACAAACAGGAACAAAAATTTTTAGGATTTTACTGATATTACGGTTGTGCTGAGCCCCAGCCTTGTGCCAGGACCTGTTAGTGCTGGGGCTGCAGGCACAGACCTGGTAAGGACCTTGCAAGGCATCAGTGGAACTTCTGGGAAGGTCCAGCTGCAGCCCTTGCGTCCCCTCTCCTTGATTCAATTCTGGCTGGTAACAGGACAGGTGACCAGGATGGGTCAGGCTGCCCGGCATTGTTCAAGGCTGGAGATCTGCTGTACTTGTCACTGGGGGAGCAGGCAGCAATCTCTACTTCAGCAGGTGTGAGAGAAGCCTTTCCTTCCAGAGTCTGCGAGGAGAGCATGGAAACACGAACATAACTAGCAGTGAAAAATGAGTGGGATTTGTGTTTCTGGTGAGATGTCAGGAAATAGCTCTGAAAATGCACTGCTGAGAGGCTTCCCAGCAAGCTTTAACTATTCCCTCACCTGGGCAGATTGCTGCGATGAATTCCTCAGGCGTGACGCAGCAAAGAGCTGCTCTGGAGCTGCCTCAGCTCTCCTGGCAAATCCAGGCGTGGGCTCAGAGAGGAGAGTGCAGGGCAGTACCTGGGAACCTGGGAAGATCAGGCAGAAGCGCTGGCAGTAGCTGACTCAGCTCACCGTGTGGGCTGACATATGTAAATTGCCATATACATTTGTAAATGTTTTGGTATGCCTGAGCAAGCCAGTATCTGAAAGTAATTTTGTTCTCTTGGGAGGCAAGACAGGGAGCCCGCAAAGAGAATAAATCCAAATGGACCACATATATGACTCTTGATGGGGTTTGTTCAGTTGGCTGAGACCTGTGTATGGATGTGAATTTGCAATTTGAATTGCCTGGATTTGGTTTTGCTTACCTCACTTATAAAGTGACTCTGACTAAATTGAAGTAAGATCACTCCAGTCTTGAAGCAGACTTGTATGCTGGCATAAAACATACTTTAGTGGGTTGTGCAATGCAGAATCCCTGCTCTGCAGTCTCTTTTAGTGTTTCTTTTTCTCTCAGTGCCTCTGTACTTTTTAATGTCAACACACTGTTACTGTCCATGCTATTTTGTGAGACATGATGTCCTAAGGGGAGGTGAGGGTCATTTCTCTTACTAATGTTTGCCACTTTTGGGAACAGAGTGCAGTCTCACCCCTTTACACATTAGGAGATGAAAAATGACTTTTTTGGTTGACATTGCAAGGAGGATAGTAGAGGCAGAATGCAGCACAGCCATGGTGTGGACCAGCTCCTGCAAAAAAAATGCAACGGGCTGGTTAGTGCCAACGAGTGGTCCAGCACCAGCACAAGCTATTCCTTGGCTGCAGCCTGACTGCAGGCTGGTCTGGGATCACATCCCACCAAACTCTGTCACAGCTCTGCTGGCAAGATACACTTTCCCGTTGGTGTTTGACGACAGTCCATGACAGGATTATAAAGAGCTGCTGCACCTACAGGCAAAGAAATGCCACAGGTCCTAGATTGCTGCAAATCACATTTATGCTTGTGAAGCCCGTCTCATCCAAAGGCTTCAACTGGATTAGTTATTTTTAAACTCCACAGAAGGAGTGTTAAAAATGTGCTTTTTCATGCAACCAGCCTTAAAAAAAATCTATGCTTTATGTTCTGAGGTGTTTTCTCATAATTTCCCCATCCCTTTGCTGCCTACACCCTGACAGTGTATGAAAATTACTTTGGCGACAACACAAAGGGCTGTTTCTGCAGTTTGCTTCTTGTAAACCTTAGGATTTTGCTTTTCTCCTTTGCTCCTTTGCTGAAACTCCAGTAGCCATTTAAGATTTTGATACCTGATTTGAGAGAGAATTACAGCTCCTTTATGTACCTGTTACATCCCCATACGGAGCCACTGGCTGGTATTTACTGGTATATTATTAATAGCTGACAGTGGAGAGCCAAATGAATGTCCTCTGGTTTTAAGACAAAATCCCTTAAGGGGTGACTCTTGATGTTACATGAACTGAGTCTTTTACTCATGCAGGACAAACCTTATCAGCTACTGCAGCTTTTAGAAAGTGTTGCTGTTGTGTTTGTTAATGGGTCTGGCTGAAATCCAGTGCTTGGGGCTTTGGGGGCTGCCAACACCTTGCCCACAGGCAGGTGCTGTGGTCAGCCACAGATCCCCTTCCTGGCTCCTATGGGATGCACTCATGGATGCTGAGTTGTGCCTAAAGCCAACCTGGCTAAGCAGAGTGCCACTCACAAGGGGCTTTTGTAATCCAAGATCATAAGGGCAGGGAGAAGAAACCTGCACCCCCTACTTCTTTCCTGATGTGAATACAGATTAATTTAAAGCAGATGAGGTGTCTCTGACATGCTGCAGGCAGTGAACCCCAATCCATGGCTCCTGCTAAGGGGAAAACCTCCTCAAACAAGCAGAGGCAGGCTTTGTCTGAGCTTGAGACCATGAGCTTCTGCTCCCTGTGTTTTTCATCCTCTAATTTATTCCATGTCTCCCTTTCTGCCCTCAAGCCAAGCTTCCAGGTCACAGATAAGCAGCCAAGAGGGGTCTCCCTGTCCTGGGGGAACAACACATCAGGGACAAGGTCTCTCTCCTGGCTTTCCCTGCTATGCAGAAGAAGGGTTGGCTCTGTCCTCATGTCCTGCCCAGCTGGCACAGGGGATGGGCTGTCGGGGACAAGCAGACAAATTACCTCTGCCCCCCTTGGCTGAAACTCCTGGCTCAGCTTCAGAGGGCTTTTCTTACCACCTTATCAGAGCAGCTGAAATTCCAGCTAAACAAAACCCAGCCACAGACTTATTCAAAACATTTATTAGTGTTTAAGGAAAATAATAGTGTGAAAGGTACAGAGCTTTGTCTAAAGCCATATGCATTTTCTTTATTTACAGGCTTATTTGGCTGCAAATTCTACATGAGATAAAACTAGTATGTTTTTCTCCCAGAGATTTGGAATTAAGGACAGTTTGTCTTTTTTTTAAATTTTATTTTATTTTTTTTCTCCTTGTAGTTCAGCACTCTAAGTTAGGACAGCATTTTCCAGGGTTGACTGCTATCTTTTTCCAGTAGGCGTTTTGCTTCTCGCAGTATTTTCATTCCAGAACAAGACTCATTCCAGATGCAAAGCATAAAGGAAACATTCATACCTTGGCTTTTAAGCTAAACCTCCTTCATGAACAGCAAGTTCATAAGGAATGTTAATTAAAGCATCATACAGTATCTAAATGGACTTTTTTCTTTTTTTATAAAGAATTAAGGCTATGTAGATGTCACAATAAAATAAATCTCAGGTAAAACGCACCCTATCTGTTAGATATGAAAGAAGGTTTAACAATAAATAAATGATTTATGCTGTCAATAACATTATGGAACTGTATAAAACTATATTTACGCAGTTTTAAACATAAAAAACCCATACTAGTGGCATGAATATATACAACACAGGTCATGACATACGTTTAAATTATCATAGCCATCAGTGTTCTTTTTTAAATGGGGACACTATAATAAATAGAAATGTTAAATATTTACAATAATAGCATATGTGGAATCAGTAGATGAACACATAAAATCTTCACACACAGAGGAAAAAAAATGATGCCTTATACAAAAATCCCTCCCCCCCCCGCCCACCCAAATTTTCATTGACTAAACAAGGGGAATATACAATTTTCCCCACAGAACCAATGAATACAAATAAAACTGTATGCATGCTGAGGTGATATGTTGACTGAGACATTCATGTAGATCTCTATGTTTGGTTCCCATTGATGAATCAGACCTCTAATGACAGAGGGATCTTATTTTAGTTCAATGCAAGAACATTGCACTGGTAGCAAGTTGTGTTTCTGGTTTGCATGTGTTTTCCTTTTTTTTTTTTAGGTTTTTTTGTGCTAAAATGCTTGGATTGTCTTTTTGGTTTGAGCTTGTTCTTCATGGTGGCTCTGTGCCACCAAGGGGAGAGGATGCTCACAGGAAACCCATGGAGGCACACGCTGAAAACCTTCTTAGGGTACCACCAGTAGCCACCTTTTGGAGCATAAGAGGTGGCTACGAGTCAGACCCAAACCAACCTTCCCAAGCTTTTCCATGGGACAGCCTGGGTGCCCCAGGGGTGGCAGAGCTGTCACCAGCCCAGAGGGGCAGCTGCCACACTCACAGCCACATCACCATGGACTTCGCTGCTATGGCATTTGGCCTGATCCCACCTCTTCCCACTTAAAAATTTTATCACAGAACTTAGCTAAAATCAGGCAGGATCAAGGTCATGTCTTTAAGCAAAGACCTGGTGACCGCAGAGACACACCTTTTCAACTTAACTGTCCTCTCTTGCTTCCTACATGGTTGCTGTTATAAGCAGTGCCTCAACTTCTGCGGGTGGATCCATGCATTAAACCTTGAATGCAGCCGAGCCATGTTCACTCAGCAGTAACTAAAATCTGAGTTGGAAATTGTAGCCAAATTCCAACACCCTCTACTGCTTATGCAGCTCCTTCCCACCATGCGACAAGACGTACGTTAGTTCGCTGGGTACGTTCTGTCTCTGCTGAACTGCCTTCCTGCCCCCACAGCTTTCCTCCCAAACTTTCTAAATGAGAAGGCTCAAATCCCTGGTGTGATTCCCACTTTCTAAGAAAACTCACTTTTTCTCTTGGGGAAGCTGAGAGCTCACCCTTCTGTCCCCGTGGATGCTGTAACCTCGATTTCCAGTACAATATCTGGGGATATAGGATTGCAGAGCTGCAACCTGAGAATTACAATTGCATAGGGGGTAGGAGAGATATGGCCAAACACCTCATTCACACTTGAAACTGCTTAAATACAATAAGCTCTTGACACTCTTCATTTTCCCTAACTCACTCTGTGGAGACTGGTGGTCATTATCTGCACAACAATTAAAAAACCCAAGCCAATCCACTCTCCTTATCTTTGGCATTTGGATAAACCATAGCTATAGGCAGGTTAGAGTGGGGCTCCACATCTCAGCAAACCACACCATGCTACTGCTAAGGAGAGACAGATTTCTGATGGGCCTTTTACACAGCCCTACAGAAGAACTAAATATATGGGGTCCTTCACTGTCTGAGCCCACACCCATCCCTTTAAGCTTGGGCTGTCTATAAGGGTGGAAGACCTGTATCACTGAGGGGCAGATCTAAGCAGAGAACATGCAAAGGGCTTTTAGAGGTCCACGAGAATACTTTTGGGGGTCCTCCACACTGTGCAAGTCTTTAACAGTCACACTGCCTTGTCTGGAAGGTGACTACTTGCCTTTGATGCGCTGAAGGGACTGGACTGTGATCAGCAAGTGTCAAGTTATGCAGTGGTTCAAAACAAACAAGGGGGCACTTAAACCAGGCAGCATCACCCAGGTGGGAACAATGGCTCAGAAGTTAGTTAAGAGAAAGTGGTGGAGCTCCAGACCATGCGGTTTCTGTGCAAGAGATGGGGCAGCTGCTTCATTAGAGCGCTTCACATAGAGAGCCTTGAGCTCTTGCATTCTCAGCCACAAGGAGAAACCAAATCCCCTTGGAATTCAGCCATCTGCTGTGAGGCTGTGCCCTAGACCTTTGGAGGTGCTAAGCCACAAGCAGCCACATGCAGTCTGGCAGAGCCCTCCTGGAACAGTCTCCCCAGCCAAGGAGACCAAGGGAAAAAAACAAAACAAACCCCAAAACCAACCCAACAATCCCCAAACAAGATCCTAAATTTCAGATTAGTCCGTTTCATAAAAAAGGGGAAAAGAATTTAGTTGGAGACATTTTGCCACGTTTGGTGGCTGCTCAAGTGTCGAGTTTGCTGGATTGATAACCCATTGCCACTGCTCTCCCTTTGCTACTATATACACTGTTGCCGAGGTCCGTATATATCTTGCAATGCCCTGTGCTTGACCTCTGAATGGGAAATGCTTTGGAATGTCCATAGACGGGAAGATGGAACTCAGGAGGATTCCGGTGGAGGGGAAGATGGGGGGAAGGGGGAGCTGGTGCCTTTTTTCACCTCCGGATGTCGGAGAAGTCGGACAGTTCATCTGCCCGGTCCACGATTCCTTGTGCCCCTTTAGGACCATGGCCCCCAGCTTTCACCCGGGCATGGGCATTCACGTGCCCCTTGGTACCTCTCTCTCCTTTGGATGCTCGTGAGCTCTCCCTGTGGTCGGGGTCAGAGTGGGCCAGCATGTCCCCACGGCCAGCACTGCCTTTGGTAGCTTCACCTGCCTTCTTCTCAGCACTCAGGGTGGGGTCACCGTGCACAGCCGAGGTGCAGAAGCTCAGGATGGAGCACAGACTTCCCCAGTTCTGTTCACACTGGGCCTGGACGCTTCTTGTTATTGCCTTTTTCACCTCCTCACCACAGGTGAGCAGGATATTCACTAGGTCAACATAGGGCCTAAAGGTAAACAGGGAGAGGAGAGTTAAAAAACAAAGAAAGTGGGGAAAAGGTTCTACAGCCTCTTTGCCTCACCTTCCCCTGGGCACAGCGCCCTGCCACCCACTGACTAGGCAGCCTTGGAGAGCAATTCTGCAGCACATTTATTACGTGATATACTGATTGGCCATTTCACTGTAGGCAATGCACACAGTGGCATCCTGTCAAGAGCTTCACTGGATCTGCCTTGATTGCTCTCCCCCTGGAGAACTGGAATGTTCACCAGAGGAACACATGAGGTCTCCATGCTTGGCAAATGGAAGAACTGCTTCCTCACACTTTCTGCCTCTGTCTCTTTCCATACCCTTTCATCTTTATTAGTCAAGACATGACACAGGAAACTTGCTCATGCTCAGAGCCCATCAGCTTCATTAAGCAGGTTGTTACCTCCATGTGAATGGCAGGTTCAGAGCACTCACCAGCCACCAGTCTGCGAGGGAGGCCCTGCTCACCTCTACGAAAGTAACACTTAGCTAGAGGTTCTTTGGCTTTTCTCATCATCTCTGAAGCACTGGGCATTGATCTCCACCACAGGCAAGATCCTATCTGAACGCGGGGTCTGACTGCACAGAGCTCAGACACATGGAAATTCACTTTACTGGTACTTTTTCTTCCCACATCAAGGTTTTTTTCTTCATTTCCTTTCAGAGTTAAGTACAGTTTTCACTATACACCTTTTCCCAACCAAACAAGCTGGCTAAATATCCTTTGTGCTTCCCATCCATCCCTGTGAGTCCGCACAGCACAAGCAGCCCAAGCACAGGCACTTCGGCTTCCTCAGCCACGGGTCACTGAGTGCAGCAATTTTAAAATACTTGTGGTCACACGTTTTGTGGGTCAATATTGATGTTGTCTATTGACATAACCGCTCAGCTGCTTGCAGGCCTAGAAGGACGTGCTTAAAAACCTTCCACGGTAGGAACCATCCCCAGCACAAGTGGAACACTGACTGGGGTCAGGACTCATGACTGTGTGGGGTGGTGGGGGTGCACCTTCTGGGCACACCATCCAACAGCTCTGGTGGCTGTCAAAAGCCTGAATCTCTTCTCATTAACTATGTCAGAAAAGACAAGGAAAACCAACAGATTATGATCAGCATCTCACACTACCCAACTGCTTAAACGAATTCTGAATTGCTAATCTTGGAGAGCCACCTATTCCCCTATCTCAAAATATTTCCCATGGTTGGATTGTTCCTGCTGTTTAAAAAAAAAGTTACTTGGAATGCAGCAGTGGCCAATCTGCCAAGGTCTGTCACCACTTCCACCACAGCAAATCAGCCTGACCCCCACCCCACCCCAGCTGACTCAGGCGGCGCCTTCACCACCCCAGTCACGTTCTGCAGCACTCATCAGGAGACCAAGTCAGAACAAAATAGTCAGAGAACAAGTCTGAGAGCTGCTGCTTGCTTCTCTGCTCTGAGTTTTTGTTTTAAATGCAAAACAGAGGAGCAAACTGAGCATGTAGCATAGTTCTTCAAATTGGGCATAACCTTTACAAAAATCTTTATATGAAAAAAAAGTCACTGGTATGACTAAAAAGTGGCTCAGCTGCCAAGTATTTCAGGTATTCAGAGCCTGCCACAGTCGTGAGGATTAATACTGACCCATTTCTCCTTCCCTGTTTTACTTTCTGCAGTTCATCTGGCCTGACCATAGTACCTGAACTGAGCACAAGGCTGTAAGTCAGCAGACGTGATTTTATTTCCAGCTCTGCCACACTTGCCTATTGATCTTGAACAAGTTCCTTAGTTCAAGAGCTTCAGAGATGGCCTCTAAATTTAGGGGAGGGGAGGAGGCTGGCTGGTTCTATTTGGGGAGTCCCACATAGGAGAGCTGAGCTCTGACTCCCTGAGATGCTGAAGTGTAGGATGCACTAAATGAGATCATGCAAATTATAGGTGTTCACTGAATGACCCATCTCTTCTCAAACCAACAACCCCCCAGTTAAGCTCCCCAGAAATAAGCAGCTGCCTTTGCACATTCCTGCTTTAGCCTGTTCAAAAAATAAGGATAACTTACTCTCCTTTGGGCAGGCTTCTGGCTGCCATAGTTCTTTTCATCCCCAAATGATGGGGGGGTTAATTGGTGCCAAGTGCCCAATTTATAACCTGGGCAGTGCCCAGAGAGGTGCTGCTGTGCAGGATGGAGCTTTGCTTTCCCTCTCCACCAGCCAGTGGAATGCTGCCCATTGCCTTGGGCACAGCAGACCTGACAAGGCCAGGCTCTGCCACCAGCCATGCCTTTGATCCCAGCCTCAGGAATGCCCATGGAAAGGGCCTTGCTTTCAGGCCACCAGGACTGGCCTGCACAAACCACAGCATGTATTTATGCGAGTAAACTGGCGCTGAAGCATTTCTCTGCAACTGCAGCTTAAGTATTAGGGGGATGGTTTTCAACAGCAAGTACAGGAATCAGAGCACAGTTCCTTTGGATATTGATAAAAACGCAAGGCTAGAGTTCCAAAAGAAATGATTCTGTAAAAAGATTTGGCTGTCATGACTGTTGAGATTCGGAGTTTCTGCGTTAATATCAAGGCACAGAGGTGTGGTAGGAAGATGCTCTAAGGTTAAGCCTGATGCCAGGCTGTGGCTCAGACTTCTTTAGGAGTGAGATGTTCACCTGCAAGAAAAACAGGCTCTTATTTTTGCATTTGTGCACAAAGAGTCAGTATAAACAGCTTGTGCCTGGTTTGTTGCTGTCATGTAGCAGCTTTGATCAATTCCAAATAGGATTCGTGCCTGCCATTCCTTGGAGGACAGCTGTGTTCCCAGTCAGAGAAATGAAGTCCTCAAAACCTGACTTGTGCCTTCATTTTGTACATCTCCATGTATTATTAAAAAGCATCTGAGATTAATAAAGAATAAAATGAATGGGAGATTACCTGGGGGACTGGAGCTCTTTCAGGGACAATTAACTACAAGACATTTGAAAGTATGTATTTAAAGAAGAAATTATCATCTTGCTGACAGCTTTGCATAAACCTTCTTCCCCCTTTCTCTAGCTGTCATCTTTAATAGGATACTGGGGTCAAGAATGATGTCTTTGAGCTCAGAAAGCAAAGAGTCATTGTGAGATGCTTCTGGAAATGGCAGATGCTGACAGTGTCAAAGGACTAAGAGGACAGTCAACTTCAACCCATTTCATCTCCTTCCACAGTCACATCTAGCCCTTTGTACACAAACTATTCTTCAAGGGCCCCTACAAAGAAAGCATTACCTCGGTCTTAATACATGGGAAAACAAGACGTGCTTAAGGCCAGAAGGAGGTGAAACAGCCCATTGGCACCACTGCACTCCTGGAAGGAGCTCCCACGCTCTGACTGCACCAGCACGGAGGCACTTACTCATGCTGCAGCAGGTCTTTGAAGTGAATCATCTCCACAATGACCTGGACGTTCTCCTTGGCAGCAGAGCAGAGGTCATGCTTCAGGTAGCACTCCCGCTGTAACTGGAACACCATCTCTTTAATGGCAGGGCACTTACGGCTGATGCAGCTGAATTTATGCCTCAAGGCATGAGCCTTACACTTCAGAGCGTCTTTAATGAAGGATTTTCCCTGAGAAGAAAAGAAATGGAATAGGTCTGTATTTTTGTCCATTAAGCACAGCAGCTGATTTATGTCCAGCCAGCTGCTCCTCTGCAGGACAATGTCAAGGGTTATTACAGTGCTAAGGGTATCACTTAATGGCTTTTCACTCTCTGCTCCTTGTTTCTCTCCCTTTAAAGACCATGCCAAGTTACCCAGCTTTGCTATCCCAGTGGACTTGAAACACCCAAGGCTTCCTCACTGGTACTGCCCCACAATAGCTCATTTCCCAATGAGGGAAAGAGCAAAAGTAAGCACCTTAAAGTAACTCAGTGCTGGAGTTACTGGATTAATTTGCTTCCAGGATGGTAGAACAGCAGGTTCATACAAAGGAGAGGGCATCCTGCCATGGCTGAGGTTATCGGGACCACAAGCAGATACCCATTCAGTAATTACAAATTAGGTTTTCTTAATTTTAAAATTAGTTCACAAACTCATAGACATGTATACACAATCCATATGCACCTGCCCCATTTTCCAGCTGTCAGTATTTTCTCTACTACCACCCAGAGAGGCTCAAGTCAGCATTACCAATAATCCTCCAGTGTCTTTATGTCTGCTGCAAGAAATTGTGAGATTAAATCAAGAAACTAAAAAAGTAAGGTGGAAAGCTGCTTTAGCAGCATCTCTTTAACCAATATTTGTGATTCATTCATTCAGTTGCTTAGGGGACACCAAACCCATCCCTTCCTTTCCTCTTTGCCATCTCACACTGCAGCTGCCATTTATGTGACTGCTCTGCTCAGATTCCCCTTTGCTGAGCAATAGGCCCATGGAAACCTCCTGCACTGCCTCCAGCTCTTCATCAGCTTCAGGCTGTTTTAAACAGGTGCTTCATGATGGCCAAATCCTTGTTCCCCTTTATCCCACCAGTACACTGCCACTAAGATTTACCCAGACCAACAAGCAGACATTGTCCCCAAATTGTTTCACACCAGAAATGTTTCTTGCTGATCAGAGCTGCTTCAGTCATCATTCCCTTTCTGTTCCCCATACCAAAGGCACTTACTTGCCCTTCCCTTAAGTAACAAACACGCACAGCACAGTAGGCAATAAGGATGAGAAAGACAATTCTTACATAAACCAAACCTGACACCAATTCTCAGGTTTCAGAGCAGAGAACAGAAAATGGCCATTTAATGTAACCTGAAATAACTGCAGATAATACAAAGAGGAACTGTGAAAAGCCATGTCATAGCAGAGGCTAAAGCCACCTCCATATTAAATAAAGCTCCATGAGTTTAAGTCTTCTGCACTGCCTGGATGTGAAATGGGCTGTATTTGATGAGCAGTACCTGGGGATCAGGTATCAATGGCTACACTCAGCCTCCCTAGGCACCTTTCCCCCCCCTTCCAACAGGACTTACTTCTTTGTTCAACTCTGTTCACTGACAGAATATTGTGCAAAAAGAAATGAGTGTTTTCTGGAAGCCACTTGGAAATCAAGTTCAAGGTTTTCAGATACCCACAAAAGCAGCAATTCCCACTTTAATGATTAGCCAAACCCTCTGTACATCCTTCAACATTTGAGCCTAAAATTCCAGCACTTTCCTACAGAGTGATCCCCCATCCCTCACAGGTTGGGCTGGATACAGAAGACAGCTCTACTTTGTACCATGCTTTTAATAGTGCCATGTAGCTGATGCTTTTAGTCAAGTTATACTGTAAACTGCCTGGTCAAGCCAAATGCCACTGGCCCGTCGGAATGTTCCCTTCCCTCCACACTGAAATGGGAGAGTAAGTTTACAAGACATAATAACAGGATGTCTCAAGGATGCATAAATGATCTGGGGAGAAAATGAAGGAGACAAACTTAATACCACATACCATCTAAGTAACGTATTTTAACATCAGTACTTGAACCAAGGGCTTATTTGAGTACAGCAGCTTTAGGAGGTTGCCTGGACTGGTTGTGTGCAAGTCTTGAGAACCAACTTTAATAACTGCATCTTGGGAAGTGTTGTGATAAGTCTAAATGAACAGGGAGCCCAAGCTGTGTTTCAGAATCAGCTTTGAACAAACATGGCGTAGAAGCTTAAGCTGCCCAGTGTCTCTAAAAACCATGTTTGGCTACACTAGTGTTCTGCTGCAGTTATCCTGGGTACAGTAGGTGGAAGAGATCCAGACAGCCTGTCTTCTGGGGCAGGTTGCACACAGCTGCTCTATTACTGTCCTGAGGTCCCAGTTCTGGACCTTTCAACAGAAAAATTCTTACTGAATCAGTAAATGATGGCAGAAATAGACTTGTTCTGAAATGGTAATTTTTTTTGCAAAGATGTGTTAAGGAAGTAAAATACAGGCCAAGCGCATGTTAGAAGCGAGCAGATACATAGAATATTTCACCATGTTACCTGGGCATCGAATTTTCCAGCGTTGTGCAGGAATGTCATGCAGATCTCGTGTAAACCTCGGATCTCGCAAGAATTGTTTTCAAAGCATTCAAACACTCCACATCCCACATCACCAGCATTTACCAGGCAGTGCTGGATTTCAGCTAAAATGAGTATTGGTTAGAGTTAATTGGAAGAACTGTTCATAGAAACTGGTGGTGGGTAGGGAAGAGGGAGTTACTTTGCTACCAACATGAGTCTGAAAGAAAAATGTGTGACAACAATTAATTGTACCTGCAGCATGCCCACGTTTTGCAGAACTTAGGCCAAAACTTGGGTGTATTATGTTATGAAAGTGATATCCAAGAAGCAAATGTCAAATGCACTACGCTTAGATCAAGCAATTTCACTTGAGAACTGTCTAATGCTCTTGTATTCCTCAGGAGCAAAGGACAGGCATTATTTTTGCTGTCCGACTTCTACATGGTCCCCCATAATCTTCAAGTGCCAAAATGAGAAGCCCAAAACCCAGCCAGCCAAAATTTTTCATTTTTGGTATTTTGAGCTGGTTTCTGGCCATTTAGCACAATGTTTTACCTGTCAGGATGACTGTCAGAACTCACACTGATACATAAAGCCCTTTGGACTGAATGTTGTATAAAACTGCAAATATATGCTCACCTATGCAGAAATCAATAGAAAAATATATATATTTATGCATGTAGTACATAAAACAGACAAACTGGAGCTAGTGGATATGTATGTATTTATTCTGCCCTTTCAGATGTTATGTAATACTGTAAAAAAAGCTGTCTAATACTCACTCTCAAAAAAACCCACCAACCCAAAAATCTAATTCTTAACACGACAGCTTCTGGTCCTTTAAAAAAAATGGATGTATACTACTGCCAGAGGGAAGGTGGTTGCTGAATAAGCCTGGGGATAAAGTTAAACAGGGGCAGCTTTTAGACCAGAACTGAGGATGCTAAGAATTCCTTTACTCTGTGCCCTGTGGTACCTTTAATTAAAGTTCGCCCTTGGGAGCCAGCCTAATCCCCCTCGAAACCGCAGCGTGTTTCTGCCATCCCCAGCCTCCCCCTCTGCCATGCGGTCCATTTGCAAGTCTTTACAGCAACTTTCGGTCTAATTTCAACCCGCTGCAAGGCAGAAAGGAGCCGGGGATGAAAACGCGGAGGCTGCTGAAGTTCACACGACCCACCCTCCAGCTCAAAATGCACTGCCGCTGCTTTTTTCTTCCTTTTCCTTTTTGTCCGTTCTACCTGCCCCGAAGTGCATCCGGGGGTGGCACAGGGGAGCCCCGGGGTGGGGCTCCGGGAATCGTCTGAGCTGCGGGCAACAAGCTGCGCAAACCCATTCGCCCCGGGGAGGGGGAAAGGGGCACTGGAGCCCTTTGTGGGGCGCGGACCGGGCGCTGCCGGGGCCGGGAGCGCGGCTCTGGTGCTTGTGTTGGCATCCGGATGCAAACCCTTTGCCGGATCACATGTCCTGGCTCCAGCGTGCTGAGAACTGCACAGTGCCGTGATTCACATGTGGCAGTCCCTAATGGGCATTCGTGCATTCCTGCTCGTGTGTGTTTAAACACGTCTCGCAGCACTGAGAGTGTTAAAAAAAAAAAAAGGGAAGGGGGGGAGTGAAGACGGGGGGAAGGGAAGAGTCTGGATCCCGCGCTCTCTCTGTGCACTGCTGGGAAGCGATCCAGCGAAGTGCACGCCTCAGCTCTCTTTTTCTAGGCAGATAATACCCGGGGGAGGGAGCGCGGCGGGCGGCAGAGGAGGAGAGAAACCCCCGGCCCGTTGCATCATTGCACGGCTCCCTACGGCGAGGGCACAGCTCCAGTCATTCCAGCTGCTTCCCGTCCCTCCCGGCTGCCCCCAGCCCTCGACCCGCTTTCAAACGCTGCGCCGAGAAACTTTCTCCTCCCCGGCGCAGCATCTCCGCAGGGCTCGGGCCGCGGCTGTGCGCGGGCAACACGTGCTTGGCAGAGCCGCGCTTTGGAGGTAATTAGGAGCGAGCTCTGATTTCCTCTGGTGATTTACGCCTGACAGTCGCGCACCGAAATAAAACGCCCGTCGTAACTCGACGCGGCCGCAGCGGCGAGGGGAGGGGGCCGCGCACAGCCCGCCCCGGTCCCCCCGCAGCCCGTACCTGTGTTCTGCAGGGACAGGCGCCCCTTCTGCTGCGGGGTCCTGTCCTGCGGCCCCTCCGGCGGGTGCGTGGCCTCAGTGCCCGCGGCCGCCCGGGCGCTGGCCAGCAGCAGGGCCGTGGCCAGCAGCAGCAGCGCCGGGGCCACCAGCTTTCCGCCGAGCTCCGCGCACATGGTCGCGCTTTCCCCGCGCCGCCGCCGCGTCCTCCCCCGCCGGGTGCCGCACCCGGGCCCAGCGCGCTCCTCGCCGCGGCCCCGAGACCCGCATGTGCCCGGCGCGGCGGCGAGCACGGACTGGCGACAGCGGCGCCGGAGGGAGCCTCAAATATCCCCGCCGAGCCCCGGTGTCAGTCGCATGAGGGAGCCGAGCAGGTGTCGCTTCGCGCCGCGGCCAATGGCAGCCGCCGCCCCGCTCCGCCCGCCCGCCGGGGGCCGGCCCTGCCCCGCAGGTTGCACCGCCCCGCCCGCCCCGCCCGCGCCGCCGCGGGGGTGGGAGCGCGGGGGGCACCGGCACCGGCACCGCCCGGCGCGGGGTGCGGGGAGTTGAAATGAACAAAAAAAATTGTGCAAAAGCGGGATTTTGACAAGCGCGCTGCTTGGGAGGGAGGGAGGCGGCAGCGAGCGGCCGGTTCCCCCGCAGGCAACTTCGTGGCGCTCCCGCCGCCGCTGCCCTTGTGTTGGGAGCAGCGCGGGGTGCCCGTGCCCGGAGCCAGCGCCGGCCGTCCTGCGGCAGTGCCGCCTCATGGCAAGATTTCATCTAAAAAAAAAAGAAGGAAAAATCTCTCTCCGAAGCAGCTATTGCAACGACTTTCTTGGAAATCCTCCACTCATTTTTTTTTTTTAAATCTCCTTCCATGGGATTTTGTACCTTGCTTGCTCCGAGGGGAGTTGGGCCAAATCCATCCTTTGAGAGGGGGAAAGTGGTACCTGGGTGCAGACCCAGATGGGTGAGCAGGGACAGGCGCTGCTTTCCTGGGGGGAGAAGGCCCTTTCCCCCGCCACTGACGAAGACCATCACCCTTTCAAGCCCCCCCATCCCGAGCAACCCCCATTCAGATCTGGCTGCTGCCTTTTGTCCCGTAGCTAGAGCGGGTGTGTGTGTGTGGGGGGGAGACAACGCACGACAATGTAGGAAAATCCGTAGCAGGTGATGAGAAGTGCCGCGCTGGTTGGGGAGGGGGCGTGCGCGTCTCCCCTTGCCCTGCCGTAATGCACATCAGATGTTTCATCAGATCCCGCAGGCCCCACGCGGTCCTGTCCCCCCCTCCCCGCCCGCAGCAGCCCCCAAGCCTTCGGCAGTGCCGGACCGGGCTGTGCCGTGCCGGGGGTCCCGCGGGGCGCGGGAGTGGAGGGGGGGGGGCACAGCCAGGAATGTCTCCAGCTGCTGTTGCCGCCCGCTTCCTCACAGCTGTCAAAATGCACTTGAGGAAATCCACTCACACCTCCCTGAGCAAGGGTCTCCTCGGCGGGACGTGACACCGCGCCGCAGGACCATGGCTCCAGGGCTACGCACCAGCAGGCACGTCCTGACACCCCCTCGCAGCCCCCCGACAGCCCCCGCTCGCCTGGGCCTCCCCTGGTTTTGTCTCAAGTCGGGGGTGGGGGGGGAGGGAATTTGTGCGCTGTGCCTGAGCTGTGCGAAGTTTTATTTTTATTTTTATCGTTCTCTAGGGTCTGACATCGAAACATCTTTTTTAAGATTGAGATTCTTAACGGCGGTGCCAAGCTCGTGTGGAAATTCCCTTTTATCAACATACTGCTGCCTTCGGAACTGCAACTTGCAGCTTTTCCTCTTAGGAACTGGCTGTGCCAGTGCGGATGCCTGTGCCCCTGGGATGGGCTCTGCCCCTTTTGACAACTGAGCTATTAAAGGAATAGGTTTTTCTTCTTCATTTTTACCTCACCCGGAGTGCCTGCTGGCCCTTCTTTTGTCCTTGTTCTCTTACTATTTATACTGCTGAAGAGTTTTGCTATTTAATTGCCTTTGCTATGTCTAACTTAGCTCGACTTTAACAATTCTCATTTCCAGTGTTCAAAGACCGGGGACTGAATGAACTCAGGAGCAGAACGGAGGGAGTATGGGCAGGAGAATTTAAGAGATGGCAGTTTTCCTCTGTTGGAGAAGGTAGCAGCCAATGTACTGTTTCTAACCATCAAGTTTGTATTAGACATAAAATATATTCTTTCCCTAGTGCCTCACAAATGATGCTTTCTCCTAATGCCTTTTCCCTGTTGCCCTCGTGCAGCGAATCCTCATCAATCTTTCTGCCTCTTTTAAATATTACAATTTTGGGATGGGTTTTGCCCTTTTGACTTAAAGGGATTCTGTGCATCCTCCATGTGCCAGATCCTGTGTCCCTCCCTCTGATTGACTTCTCTACTTAGGTCTCATAATTTCTCAATGTGTCCTTCAAACCACACAGCCCTGGCTGCCCTAGTGCAGCTTGTTCTCCCTTTCAGCCTATATTGTATTAATTGTTCAAATCAAGCCTTTAACATCTTTTCCTTACCAAAACCGTGCCTAAAATAGCCCTGCTCGTGTCACTTTGGGGAAGAAATCTGCCGGCTGTCAGCACGTTGAGCTTTTCCCTTCTCCTCCTGCTCAGCACACATAGCTGGGTGGCGGGTGGCACCCAGAGCTGTAGGATTTTTCCCTGTTTTTCTGTGTCGAGGTCACTTGCCAGGGTGCTCTTGGAATTAGAGGACCTGGTCCCACTCAGCCCTTCCTTAGCAAGGCAGGAAGCTGTGCCTGCATTTTAAAGGTGAGTGCTGTCAGGGAAATGCGCGTGATCCGCAAGTCATGCTCTAGCAAATCTGGCGTCTCTTGGAGCGTGGTGTAACTCGCTCCCTGGCAGTGTGATCAACTGCCAAGGTAATTTTATAGACGTTACCAATTCCAGTGATTTAGGGGCTGGTTTCCAGGAGACTTGGGATGCCTTAGTCCCGAGGCACTGAGGCATGATCCTGCAGCTTTGCTCCCACGCAGGGAGCTTGCGTGGACACAGGCACCTGATTGCAGGATGGTGTCCGGTTGCGAGGCGTTTGATGATGTGTTGAGCAGTAACACTTCAGAGAGGATCTCAACTCCTTCCAGCAGTTTTATACCCCTGTTGGCTTTCAGGAATACACTCTGAGTTCCCTTTAGTTTACATACATGGGTTTTACTTTTTAAGAGTGTTTTATAGTTTGATTAAGACTTCATGTGATCAAGCAGTGGCTTGAGCATTTTGCAACTGCCTTTAAATGGGAAGCATTTAATTGTTTGGCGTCTTTAGGAAAATGAGCCGCTTTCATGACTATTAACAGGGCTGTGTCCCTGCAAGGCCGTTGCAGGCAGGTGAAGGCTGAGGAATGCTGTGCAAGAGGCTCCAGCACACAGGAGAGAGCGAGCACGCCCAGTTATGAAGGACAGAGAGGCTGATGACTTCAAAAGGGAAGAGGATGCTGTGGGGAAGGTGTGCCAAGGTCTGGATTCTGTGTTTTCTATCTGTGACTAAACACATTTCACAGTAGAGTTAGAGTAAGCTGTGCTGTGCAGCCCCAGCAGTGCAGTGGGATTTCATCAGACTTGAGAAAATAAGGAAGACAGGGGAATTTATTATTGCCTCTTCTCCTGGGTAATTTCCCCACCTCGGGGCTTAGTGCAAGGTGCTGACTTGCAAATGACACATCATTACGAAGCCAGCCCAGAGCTGCAAAGCCTTGCTGGGAAAGTGGTCAGGAGAGCGGAGGAAGCTGCTTCTTGGACTTGGTTCTTTCTGGTGTGGGACTTGCTTTGGGAACATGTTGATTTAATTCCCACAAGTTAGTTCTTGGATGGTGTGAATAAAGCTGCTGACAGTGACTGAAATGGGATTCGACACTGGAGAACCTGTTAGGCTCAGTAAATGTAGGTCTGTTGGGAATCTTCAAAGGGTTGTATTTTAAGCCACTTTTCCCCTCTCATCATCAATTTAGTATTTTTGTATCTCTGGTAACTAGTTTTTATGATGAGCAAGCAGAAGTTGACAATAAAGTCACAGAATGAAATGCAGGAGAAGCTAATAATGTTAAAAATTATACAGCCATTCCTTTTCTGATTGGTTGTATAAATATCAGATATTTGAGAAATGGTCTCATTGAGTTATGCACCAGGTTTAAAGGTGGTCTGGCTTCCTTGATAAAATACAAACTCTTTGAAGGATTTATAAGAATCAGATATGCTGTTGAATATTTTATTATTTAGAGCAGCAGGAAACCACTCTGAGATATTTTTAAAACAGGTGTTTATTCAAGTAATTGGTTACTTTTAATGTGGAATAAGAAAACCTGGTGCAGCTATATTGGACTTGACATAAAAGACAGGTATGTAATTTGTGAGCAGAAGAGGGTGGAATGTACACATTGTACCTGGGGAGGTATTTCAAGAAAGACAACTCCTTCAGACAAAAAGCCAAAACAACTGACACATTAGGTTGCATGCCAGAATTGCTTATTCCTCAGTTAATCAGCTGTGTAATGAGTGTCCAGAAACAATCTCTTCTGCCCAGGTAGTTTAAATTTCAAACTTCGTAAGCTTTGTGGCCATCATAAAATGGATTACATGGAAGTTGGACGAAAAACACATGTTTCTGAGAACATTTTGGTTCAAATAAAAAACCCCAAAAAACGTGGCCATGTCAGTGCCAACAATTTACTACAGAATATCTGAACCAGATGCTGTTGAACTATAATTCCAAACAATTTGCCAGAATTATGTATTTACTTTATTCTTTAAGTCAAACTAAAGTTATGTGTGTTTTTTATTACTTGTGGATATAAACAAAAATGTGATGTGATTGCAAGTAATATAAGGCAGATAATGCCCAGCAGTCAGGATTTCTGTGACTACTGCACTACCTAAAGAAAAATGGAAGTTCTGTTGCTAATTATGTGTGACAGGGTCATCAAAATGGGGCTGTTCAGATTGAGATACATCAGACTGCAGTATGCTTAGTCACCAGATAAGAGCTTTGGCCAAAATCATCTGTTTCTCCCTTTTTCTCACAGAAGTACATTTTTTCTCCCCTCAGAGGATAGGGAAGAGATCTGCAAGACATAGAGAGTTACATTGTTAGCTAAAATAATACATGGAAGGCACTCTTGTTAGGAGATACTTGTAGGCAATCTCCAACTTGCTGGTTCTTACCCAGATGAGCTGCTCTCTGATGGTTGAAATGGTAGACATTGACGTCAAAATTAACATCTTGAAAGGCTAGAATGAGTTTTAGCAGGAGTTTTTATGACATTACATGTCATTCAGGCTATAAAAACTTCTAGCTGGCACTCCACAAGCTGAAACAATCTTTAGCTACTGTCAAGAGGCTCTCAGAAAACCTCAAATAATTTCCTTGTGTGAAGTGGCTACCTCAGTCAGCTGCAGCTCAATACAGAGAAGTGCTGAACATCCTGTAACACCCATATTCCCAGGTGGACTCCAAATCAGCAGGGAGAAAAATACATCAGAAACTAGAGAAAAGAGTTTCAAGAAGAAGCTTTGATTCAGAGAATTGTTCAGTGAAGTCACCAAAACCAAATCCCCCTGCGTGCTATAAAGAAAAGAAGGATCTGCAAAAGATTTGCAGTGGAGTCTCTGGTTTCATCCAAACAACGGCCTGCTGGGACACAGCAAGCTCCGTCTCCCGACCTAGGGCCGCAGTGTTGGATCCTGTGCAAAGGAGCATGGAAACTCCCCACAGCTCTTCTGCAGAAATCCTGTTTAATTTTGGGAAAGAACATGCTTTTTTCACAGAGTCCAGAAAAGAGTTTCTGGGTCCCCTGTCTCAAGACCACGTGATACATAAGGCATGTCTTTGTTTTACGTGATTCAAGGTTGACACATGCTCCATTATGGGCAGGATCAAAACCCAGAAGTGAACTGGGTGAACACAAGTTAGCTTTGAATTTTTTGAACCCACCAAATCCTGAAGCAGTAGCTACAGGAGAGACAAGAATTACCACTACGACATTAATGCCAAAGTCCAATGCAAATAATTTAGTTAAGTGTCATGGCTGACATATTTATCAGACACACCCAGCTTATGTGGGTTTATGATGCAGTTACTTGAGGCAGAAGTTAAAGATGGGCGAGACTTGCTAGTCCTAAGGTGCCCTTCTTTGTAGTGCTAGATTCTTCCTATATTCTGATTTCTCCATTCCTACTCCACCTCACCTCCTGAAGGAGCCACAAGTGATACTTGCAGTCAAAAAGTGGATGTTTACAACATTTTTTTACTTTGGAAAAAAAACTATCTTGGCATTCCTGGCCTTCTAATTCATACTAACCCTACCAGCTTGTGGCCAGACCAAGAGAAAATTGCTACAGCCCATTGTGCTAGGACTATCAGAAACCCAGGTCAGGTAACGGGACTGTAATTCCATGGGGCTCGCCAAGAAGGAAACATGCCAATGTAATTATAGTGGTAATTATAGCACCGTAGTCACCGCCCACAGAGCACGACTGCAGAGTACAGTGATTCCAGAATCAGAGTCCAAACAATAAAATGCTCTGAAATTGCCCTACCTGCCTCTTCTGGCTCTCAGTTGGATTGACCTGAGACTGACAGCAGATCTGCCTCTCCTGGGAATGGCTGTGCAGGAGCTGGCAAACACACACCAAATGGGGGTTTGTTTGCCTCTCCCGTGCTTTTCCTCCACTGGTTCACTTCAGCCAATGGCTGATGCTGAAGTTAAGAGTCAGGTTTTGTTTACATGTTGAACCCAACAAATTCAATGCAATTCTGCAGGGCAGGTAAGAGCAGTGAGACTGAAAAGATCTCTGCAGTCCAATCTTGGGCTTTCATAGGCCTTTCATAACCACATTTCCCTTTGTATGTGTGGATGGTCTTCCTGTCGCTTTGGGACTTCTGAGTCAGATCAGACAAGAACTAACCCATAGGTCCAACTGTTCTCATGGTCTAAATGCAACTGATTGGTGGGACCTCTTTTTTCACTTGTATAGGACCTGCTCTGACACACAGCACAGCCTGCAAACCATGTTGGCTTACAGATACTTGAGCCATGACCTACATGACACAGTTTATGGGTTTGTATTCTTCCTGTGGAATAATGAGTACTGTGAGTTGAAAGTCACATTAAAAAAAACCCAACATGCTTTTCATTAAATAGTTAATTGTCAAGCCCAGACAGTTGAGACTGAAAAAATTCCCCAGTTATGAGCTGGACTTGCAGACAGTGTGTAGAACAACCAGGGCTCAGTGTAGTGATCAGAGTCATGGAGCTGCAGGTCCTGCTGCTGTTGCCAATACTGGAACAGGCAACTTAAACTACAAATTAAGGTCCTGCTGCTGTCATGAAACCGACTAATCCCCTGGGACCGGTTGGATACAGGAACCTGCCTCAGGCTCTCTTTTTGCTGGGGTAATGCTGGCATCTATTTTCAAATCAACCTTTAGTTTTTATTCAGCACCATGTAACTTGCAGTAACTTGCCACTGTGATGTGCATGTCACCCATATCCGTATTTATTCTGAGTGCCATTAAATGTGTTTTTATTGTGATTAGTTAAGATTAGATTGTGCTTGCGGTGGAAGCCTTTTATTTTGCAGTGCTGTGGTGTCCTGGTGTTTATACCTTACCATGTACTTGTTCCAGGGACATTGTGCACAGCATATCCACAAATGTTCCCGCCTGCTTTCAGCAGGATCTGACGCCAATGAAAACACATTTTTTGAAGAGATAGGTAATTACTTAAGACTTTGTCTAATGTTATAGCAGGACCAATGGACTATTTGAACTAGTTTAGTATTCATAATAATACATGGTTCAGAGCTGACTAAAAGGCTATAATTCTTTGAGGGGTTCCACTGACATAATAAACCACCAGAGCTCAGCTAGTCAGCAGAAAAGCTAGGGTTGGATTATAGCTGGGCTCATCAGCGTGGGACTGTACATGGTAGTTTCTCATGTCTGCAAAGGGATTATTTCAGAAGTTTGTTGGGTTTTTTTCTCTTTATTCTAAATTACTCTATAACCCAAAATGGAAGAATTGCTGGATGCTGTTTTCTGTGACAAAACCCCTCAGAGATAGTATTTGCTGTCTTCTCTATCCTAGTGTAATCAGAGTTTAATTTGGAGATGTGCCCATGAGTGCAGTTTAATTCTTTTACCCTCCAAACAAACTGTGGTAGTATATGCAGTACCATACAACTCTTAACTGCGTGTCTGACTGGTGCATGGATATCGCCTCATGCAGTCATTCTCCCACTTGCTTAAGAATTTTGCCCATCTATAGACCTAGACTAGACACCATACTTACTGAAATATATTCTGTATATGTGTTTTGAAGGTCCTTTCCTGGGGCTATTTCAGCTACACCCATTTTCATAGCCAGTAGTGGGGTCCATAGTGCCAAATATGCTTTGATTTCTGGTTGATGTCATATTGCATTTAGAAGTAGCTAGGGAGCATTTCAAAATAGAGATCTGTTTATATAAATATTTATATGTAATTTTTTGATAGCCTCAGGAAACCAAGTCAATGACAGGAAATAAAGAGGCATGGAAAAAATCATTAGGGTATTGTTTATGAATATAGTCAGATGATAATAACAAGCAGAACGAATCCATTGGAAAGGCAGAACTAGGCAGAACTGACATGATGGATGCTAGCTCTAATACCATGTACTGAATTTTCAGTACATCTTGTTTCAGACCTTGTATTTGTTGAAAATCCACAGGAATAAATTAGTGTGTGGGTAAGAGGTTCAGACAGAGCTGACTTGAGACTGGAATGTGCAGAACAAGACCACAGACAGGGTGTCCATGGTCTTGTGCTGCCTCCTGGGACCCCTCTCTGCCTGTTCAAATCTCTATGTTTAGTCAAGTGGCTATTCTGATAGCTGATGGCATTTTGACTGAGGTAAGTGCTGCCTGTGCTTTTGGGTCTTCTTTCACCAACAGCTTTTCTGGGTGCCCTGAGAGTGTCTGCTGAGATTTGTCTATGTCTATAATGTCACCAGAAGGAAGGTTGGGGTTGGTTCTCCCCAGTCACGTGTGACACATGAGGTATTTCATCCGAAGTGGAAAACAGTCTGTCTCTGGCTCGGATGTGGAGCAGACCCCACTCCAGGGGTGCAGAGCAGCCTGGAGGGGGACACAGCTCCCTGTGGTGTGTGGCTGGTAACTGGGCTCCATGTCAACCTGTCTCAGCCTTGGCTTGGGGAACATGATGGAGAATGGGCATGGCAGCCTTGACACTGTGAGAGTCTTTTGGGGAAACTGTAGGGCACAGACTCGAGACCAGTACATATTGCACTGAGGCCAACATCGGCTTGGATGGCACTAGGATTGGATTGCCAGGAGGTTTTTCAATAATAACAGCAACCGTCCAAATTAGTGGCACAGTAATACTCATTTATATGATTTATGGGAACACTGTATGTAATGATTCCAGCATATACAAGCAGGACTGAACTTCTTTTTAGCCTCCTGAATAGAGGCAGTTGTGTAATACCCACAGGAGCTTAGTACTTGTAGGAATATCCGGCACTGCCTGTGGCTGGAGGAGCTGTTTACATCCATCATTTCAACTGGCCCTGTTAGGAGTTTTTGAAAGCAGCACAGAAATTTCACTGGTGTTGAACCTGGGAGACCAGGTAGCCTGCTATCTACCTTACATTTCCATGTTCATCTACCCTCTTGAGTAGTGTAGCCAGTCATGGCGATGTTGTTTGTATTTGGGTCTACATTATCAGTGAGTATAGAGCTCGTATTGTCTTGGCTGGGCCTTCATTGTGGGCAGACTGTCTGACTACAGTGGGTTGAGTCCTGAGATCATACCAGCAATTCTTCTTCCACAGTAAGTCTTCCATTATAGGCTACTGGAACACACTGGGGTTAATCCAAATTCTTTTCTACATGTGTGTAGGAGGGTTATGGAGTTCCCTCAGCATTTCCTCTCATTCAGTGTGTATGTGTGGTGGGGTCAACACACTTAGTAGGACAAAATCTTTGGGTTTGTATTTGCAAAAAACAGGCTGTTCCGTTTTGTCATCGCTGAGTAGGATTTGATATGTAGGGAAACCACAGGGTACCACCACCAGAGCCCTCCTTAGTTGGTGCACAGGGAACCTTTGGAGATGTACATGTCTTTTTGTTGTGTGCCCATGTACATTCCTCACAGTGTGCCTGGAAAGCAGCACAGATGTCCTCAGCTGGCTGCAGAGCAGTGAGAATAGATTCAAACTGGTCATCTAATAGTGTTACACAAGAACAAGTCAGGGAACCTGAGTTATATTTTGTGTATCAACAGACCTAACAAAAGAGAGAAGGATATGGTTTGGTGATTTGAGATCAGGTTGGTTTTGCAGTCCTTTGAATTCACATACATGAGAAAGGATTCATTTTAGGTGTTTTTAACTGTCTAAAATGCACTGAATATTCCTTTTCCGAGTCAAAAATCTCTATTTTTTAGCTGACATAATAGTTCTGTGCCTCTTTTGTGAAGTTTTGAGAAAATCTGTATAATTTCCTGGAGCCTACAAACAGCTCCATCACCTTATTGTGCCAAAGTGTGTCTCCTGAAATAATCAGATGATTAAATCTCCTGTGAGGAGGATATGATTTCTCTCAAATTGATGCCTAGTCTCTGAAAATTTAATCTTTTGTCTCATTAAAATGATTTGGAGTCTATTATTATCCCACCAAAAGTTCCTTCTGTGTTTTAAGGGCAGAAACAACATAACCTGAGTGAGGATGTTTTCATTTTTCAGATCTTGGGTTAGTTTGTGTGTCATTCTCTGACGTATCTCTTGAACATTTATGGGTTTGAATGACATTCAGTGGACTGGGGTATCACTGTTTTACTTTGATATTTGGTACTGTTTAAGTCTGATGGCACTATATCTAAACTATAAACATATTTCACTCTTGGTGTTCTATGCTGGGTGCTGATACTTTGGGTAACAGTGGATTTGTTTGTAAATAAAGGTGCCAATAGGCAATGCGTGTGCCAAAGTGTCTCTTGGCATTTCTTACTGCTGCAGCTGGGTCTGCTGAGGGCAGTTTAGGTAGTTGCTTCTGGCTGTGCTCCAGGATGTGATTTTCTCTTTCCCTGACATCTGATCAGTGTGATGATGACAGAGCTTCTGGAGAGCTCTCTCTGGTTTAAGTACAGTCTCATTTTGGATGAGGACTGGGCCCCAACTTCTTCAGTTCTGGAGAAGGAACTAGGCTTTCATGAGAGCCACATTACATCCTTTGTCTTCCTTCTGCTGTTGTGTCTGCCAGCCTTTACCTCACTGAGCTATTTCAGAGCCAGCCTCTTCTCTTGTGGCACCAGGTACAATGACCTCTGTCCCTGTGATGTGACTTTCCACCAGACACAACTTGATTATGTCATTCTTCTGTAAAATGTGGTCTTTGGATCAGCATGAACTGGTCCAGCAGGAACAGCTGATTCCCACCAGTCAGCAGAAATGGCACAAACACATGGAAAATCATGAATGGGTTTCCTGAACAGGCTTCACCACAATTTTACTCAGAGTCCACATGGGGAGAGGTTCATCTCTGTCACCCTGGAGGAACAGTGGGGAAACCATGAGGTGCCCCCAGAGTAAGAACTTGTTCTTACTCTCATCCCCTGGAAATACCCAGGAGAAAACCTAGCACAGTTAACAGACAGATGAACCCCCTCCAAAACAACACCTTTCTCAGGTAATTAAACTATAATTCACAGTGGTAAAACAACAGGTAGCTGAGGTGGGTCAGAAGCCCACAGCACTAGAGACAGTGATAATTTTACATATATGTATAATATCTTATTATACAGACATGAGCTTCACTAAGAGCTGGATTTCTCCTTATGTGGCTGATAATTATAGTTTATTTACTTCTTGCAGTTCCCATGCAGTTCAGCCATGCACGTTTTCTGTGGGCCACAGTTATTTCTGATCAGCAGTGTGGTTTTCAGGCTGTCACTGTCATACCTTTGATGGCAGCTGAGTGGCCAGAGTTTTGCCTGGGCCCTGGGGACGGTTGCTGATGGTCACTCTGCTGCTTCAGCAGCTTCTAGTTTTCCCTATGTGGTTTCCCCACACACTTGGGCAATCCTGTCACTGGTGACCTTTGCCTCTGTACTGTCTAGAAATGGCATCTGACCCCAAACCCGTGTGGGAACCAGACAGTCTCCAAGCTGTGGGACACCTACCACAAGCTTGCACTTGGGCCTCCTCCGGTTTTTAGCCAGTTCACTAACAATCCTTTTTGGAAGGGTTTTATTCTACACAGATGATAGGAAGGGAAATTACATACAGATGGGAATTAACAGCTGGTGCTTTAACAAGACCCCTATTTCTGATTCCCTGGGAGAATCTGGCTAATTTATGTTTATTCTGTACCTTCATTTGCTTCACCAATGCAGATTTTGAAGTTCCTTTGGTCAGTTGTTTATGACCTGAGTTTTCACAAAAGCTTTTTTAATGGAGCCCTTGTAAGAACAGGGATCTTTTCCCATTATGAGTTTTACATTCTGCTCAATACAAGCTGCTTCCCAAGTCCATTGCTGGACTAAAGTGCTCCACCAGAATGTACCAAACCAGTCTCCTCATGGCACATTATGTGCCAGGTCCATCTCCTCCCTTTGTGTGGCATTTCAAGCAGTTTTCACTGTAACTGCAAAACTCGAGTCCATGCAGGGAAACAGAGGAAAAATATTTTACTAATAGCTATTGCTAAAGCATTTTGGTATAAGGACTTAAAATCCCTCATGAATATTGCAGTGGCTTCTCAACAGGCCTCTAATCCTCACAGCCCCCATCTGCTGTGCTTTTTCAGCCTTCAGTTCATCTGCTCCCTCCTGCACGTCTTCACCAGTGGAATAACTTTTTCCTAGCTGAAAGCCTTTGCCAGCTCTACTAATACTTGCTTATAAACTTGCTTACAGAGATTTCACAATTCCAGCAGGCAGGACTTTAATCTTAGCCCCTGCTTAAAGTGCAGGCTGAAATTCTGAACTTGGCCCTTTATGAGAAGTAATTTCTTTCCCTCTGCAGACACACTCCAGGGAATGTTCATTCCCTAGATCCCTGTGTAAACCAGGCAGTCTTCTATCAATTGCAGCTTAAAAAAACCCACCAGATTGTGTTCTTTGCAGTGAAATAAAAAGAAGGTCCTCACAACATATTTCCAACTTATTAAAAGAGATTGGTTTTTAGTGATATAAATCTTAGGGTTAAGGATATTATGTTGGGCAAAATTGATAATGGTTGCTGGGGTTATTCAGCTGATCCTGATGGATCATCACCTACTGAGTAGCCATTTACCTGTTTATCATTTTTCTCCACCATTTTCCTTTGAAGGGTCTGAAACAGGAGACTGGCAATATCCTTTGGGTAGTGCTTGCACAAGCTGTATTCTCAGGGAAACTTAGAATCCCAGAATGATTTGGGTTGGAAAGGATCTTAATTATCATCTCATTCAAACACCCTACCATGGGCAGCGACACTTTCCACTAGACCAATTTCCTCAGGGCTCCATCCAACTTGGCCTTGGACACTTCCAGGGATGGGGCAGCCACAGCTCCTCTGGACAACCTATGCCAGGGCCTCGCCACCCTCAGGAGAATTCCTTCCTAATATCCAATCTAACAAGACTGTCTGTTGATTTGAAGCACTTCCGCCTTGTCCTGTCACTTCAGACACTTGTAAATAGTCTTTCTGCAACTTTCTTGCAGGCTCCCTTCAGGTACTGGAAGGCCACATTAGGTCACCCCAAACCCTTTTTTCCAGACTGGACAATTGAAATTCTCTCAATATTTCCTCACAGGAGATTAACAAAGTGTTGTGAAGTACTGAATCAGGCCCAAAGCGAAGAACTCTGTCAGAGACAGAGACAACACAGCAACCATCTGCTGAGGAGAGTGTGCTGGAGAGAGGAAGCCTGTTCCTGCTGACACCCACTGCTTGGACTGTGCCCTGAAGTCCGGGCAGTGCAGAAGAGGATGTGCCACAGCCTCCCCCAGAGCAGGGCTGACTCTGGTGCAGCATTTGTGAGAGCAGCAAAGCCACAGGAAACTCAAACTCAGCTGCCCACCTGCTGCTCCACCTGCACAGTTCCTGCCTCTGCCAAGCTCTCGGGTGGGGGATGGAGAGCAGGAAACTCTGCTGAGCTGCCCATGGAGCAGCCTTGTCCCTGCAGCCTCTGCAGATGTGCTAAACCATGGAGTCATGGATAGCAGCAAATATATGAGGGGATTAGGGATGGGAAAGAATAGAAAGGAAGGAAGAGAGGCTTCATTCAGTCCTCCATGACACCTCTTGTCTCTTCTCTCTCTGCTTTTTCAGCCTTGGGCTAATACTTTTCCAAATTAATAAGAAAACGTACAGGTTTTCTTCTGCTGTTATAGCTGTGAATGTACAAAAATGGAAAATTAGGTTGGATTTAGGCTCTTCCTTTTGTCTCTGTGAGCTTATTTCCAGGATCAGGGTCTCTTGCCCACTCAATCATTTGGATCTTCAACCCAGCAGGAATCAGTGCCACAATGAGCAATAAAAATCTTTCCCTCTTTGTCATCATTTTTTAAACTTTTTATTTTAAACTGGGAGTTCTGGTGTTTCTCTGCACCATTTGCACAGGGATTTTGTTGTTTTAAGCTTGATTTGTCAGGGGAGATGGTGTTTATTGCTGTGTTAGTATTGTGACTGTAAAGGAACAGTATGTTTTCATCCGTGATGTTCCTTTCCTGGGCAGATCAATCTCAATGAACTCTTACTCAGCAAATTTTGTGAGTTTTCCCAAACATTTGCTCAAAAAATACATTTTGTGGTTAGATACACTGGTATGTTCCCTGAGATGACCACACTGCAATAGTACAGTCAGAGCTGCCCTGGGATTTAGGGTTGTGAGGTTGGCTGTAAAGCAAGGGCTTTTTGCTTATTTATTTAGACAAATTGGGTAAAACATAAGGGTAAAAATGAAATCATGCTTTTAAAAGTATATGAAATTTAACAAGCAACAACAAAACTTTTTTATATTTGAGTTCTGTGAACCTTGACAATGTCCTTTTGAGCGCCCTGTGGCAAAAAAACCAAACCCCAGTGATTCTCAGGCTCTTTAAAACAGCTGGAGACAGAGAGCCAGTCCTTCCTGGGGCTCTGCCAAAGCCTCAAGTAGAGGCAGACGCTGATGTCAGAAGAGAACTGCTGTGATCGTCTTGTTTCCTACATGATTGACAATATGTGTGACACCATCCCTGTGTCCAGTACAACTCTGTTGGAGTTTTCCATTGGCTTTGGTGAGAACTGGCCAAAGTCCTACATTTGTCTAATGTGTTAATGTGTTAACTGTGTCAAAAACTTTGCAACACCCTTGACTATTGTACACTGATGATCTATGGGATGATAACTGTATCTGAGTAAGACAGATGACCACAGGAATTTCTCTCAATGTCTGTTGCATTGTTATTAAAGACAGAACTAACTGTGGCTCTGACAGTGCAATTTCATTATAACAACAGTAGATTTTCCAGGAAGTTAAATTTTGTGTTGCCATTTAATCACTGATCCAATAAAGTGTTGTTTGACTGAACAGAGAACATTTTTGCCTTTGACTGGATGGTTATTATTTTTAAGCATCATATCATTTGCTCTTATTTTTTTTGGTCAAGAATGAAAAACAAGGCTCTAGTTTGTCTCCAAGCTTTAGATAAAGAACATCATAGCAGAAAGTAAGGGAGGAAATCCCAGCATATCCTCCCTGAAATCACTATCATCAAGGGGTTTGTTGTTAAGGGTCATGTGTGTATAGCTGGATGGCTTGAACATTTAATTTCCAGTTGTAGTATTTAATGGGTATTACATAATGAGTTTGTACAGCAGTTACATCTACATGGTATTTCTTATCAGTTCTAGGACTTTATTAGGGCAAACAGTCCCTCTAGGTTCAAAATGAAGCAATGCTCCACTCCTCAGCTTTGTTGGTCAAGCCTGCGACCTGTGCCTTTTCCTTTCTCAGTGCAAAACAAAGCCATGTACTTTTTGGTCTTCTTTCACTGCTCTCATGTTTTATTCTGCAAAAGTAGAGCTTTTGTGTTTTCACAGCTACAGTCTCTCAAAGCTCTTGTAGCAACCATGGCTGAACCCCAAGGTTCTTCCTTAGGCTTGACTCTGCCTCCCGATCACACTGAGTTCCAAGTCACTTAAATGGGAGTTTTGCTTGAGGAAGAGGGTGAAACTCAGGATTTGGAGCAGTATGTTCTGTGTAAGGATGTTCACCCATAACCTATATTGCCTTGGCAGTATTGTTTTATCTTGTACATCTGACACTCTAACTGCTTATGTAAGAAAATAGGTTGTACTGTCAACAGCTCTGTTTAACCTTTAATAACAAAATTAGTAACTTAAACTAAAAGGCCTAAGTCCTGAGACCTGTATTTGGGTAAAGTTTCCATTGAAGCCAAAGGTAATTTTGGCAGGGAGAGGTCTGGAAAAGCCCCGAATTTTGAACTCATAATTTACCCTAACAAGCTTTTTCAGTAACCTCTGTTTCTGTGCTACAAAGAGCAACTGGGACTACAGTGGCAGGGACAAAAAAACCTTAGAGGAACCTTTCTGTACTTTCCATTTAATGACTTTATTGGACGAGATGTCTGATGATACCAGGTTTTTCTAATTCCCATTTTTATAAGCTATCTAATGCGCGGAAACGTCAGTTCTGGGCATATGTTCTTGTCCCTGGAGTCTTGTTCAGACATTAGAGGAACATTTTCTGACTCAAAAGATAAACACTTCTGCTGGAGTTCAGGGACGGAAATTGTTTTCATCGCAGCAGGTGTTGCCCATTAGTTCTACCAGAACTAAAACCCTAAGCTGGGCTTTAAGCGAGATGCATAATCAGGCTCTTACATCATTGTGAGATGTACCGTACTTGAACCTTTTGCTTGCTGAGACTGTATTTCCTCCAAGAAACATCCTGTTTTGCAATCCCCCAAATTCCCATGTGCCATACAGCATTAGGGATTTCATCACCTCCTGGGCACACAGGCTATGCTTTCTGCAGAAGACCCATAGGGAGGGAGAGACAGAGCCAGACAAGTCAGAGGTTTCCATATTTCCTGATGGGACCGTGTGATCCATAAAAGATGGCTTTATTTTTATTCCACCCCTCACCTTCACCTCATGCTGTTTTCAGTCTAGATCTGAGTCTGCCTTGCAGGCTGCTGGAGGCTGCTGATTGCATCATATCAAGGAAATGATCATACTCTCCTCAGTCCTGTTCAATTGTTTCAGGTCCTGTCTTGCTTTTAGTGGCCTTGGCTGCTTTATTTTTGTCCTTCACTATGCTGTCACATTTGAGAACATAATATATTTCCTAGTAGTTTTTCACATCACATCTTCACCATAAACCTTTGGTTATATCTTTTGACCTAATTTGACTCACCTGAATTCAATATGGATTGTTAGTCTGGGTCTAGAAAGAGGTTTGCCAGCCCTTAGAGGGTTCCAGCTGTCCCTGATTGCTCCGAGTGGCTCCATCTGGGCATCCACCCACAGTGTGCTCACTGGTCCTGAGCTGCATTTAGGTTCAGTCCCAGAGGGTGTGGGGCTGTTGTCCTTAAACTTGTGCCTGGACCTTGTGGCTTTGCCTCAGTCCTTGGAGTCTGTCTGACTTTGTGGCTACTGAAGCTGCTTGTGTCTTGCCCAGGTACTGGGGGGCTGTGTTTTCTCTAGCTGGGGATAGTGCCCTGCTCTCATCTACTCCTGTTTGTCTGTACCTTGCAAAGGAACTTTCTCTGTCTCCTCCCTGGCTGTGGGAATTAGAATGAGGGCTTCAGTTGCTTCAAACAATGTCAAGTGTAGGTTGCTCTAAGAACTGCTCCTTCTTTATATTTTGTACTGCTGACCTTGGTCATGTTTTGAAACCTGTTTACAGCTCTGCTGCGCTTTCACAGGTTATGCCACAGCTGCAGTGCTCACTGTTGAGCAACATTGTTCCACTCTTCTAATTTTACAGGCAATTGTATTGGTTTATTTGATACACAGAGGAAAAGGGACTGGATTTTTTTTTCCTAGGCACATATTTTTGTTTGTGTGTTTGGTTTTTTTTTCCTTATAGCAAGAGAAAGGTATAATTATAGAATCATTCAGGTGAAAAAGATCTGATCATTGAGTCCAATCTGTGACCCATCACCACCTTGTCAACTAAACTAGAGCACTGAGTGCCATGTCCAGTTGCTCTTGAAATACCTTCACCACCTCCGTGGGCAACCCCTTCCAATGCCCGGTGGCCCTGTCTGTGAAAAAATTTTTCATGATGTCTAACCTGAACATCCCCTGGTACAGCTTGAGGATCTTTGCTCTTGTCCTGTCCCTTGTTCCTTGGGAGCAGAGCCTGACCCCCACTGTGTCTGTTCTCCTGTCAGGGAGTTGTAGAGAGTGAGAAGGTCCCCCCTGAGCCTCCTTTTCTCCAGGCTCTGCTTCCTCAGCTGCTCTCCACAGGATTGGCTCTCCAGACCCTTCCTCAGCTCCATTCCATTTCCTTCCCTGGACATGCTCCAGCCCCTCAGTATCTTTCTTGTATTGAGGGCCCAGAACTGGACACAGCACTCAAGGTGCCTCAGCCAGTGCCCAGCACAGAGGGACAATCACTGCCCTGGTCTTGCTGGCCACACTATTTTTGATATGGAATTATAGTTACAGCCACTAATTCATTTGGTTATCACTGCTTAGTTCCCTATAGAAGTGTGGTTAAAATGTCATCGACTCTGCAGAGCTGTAAAGGAAAGATTGCCCCTGAATTTTCTTGGTGAAGCTCATCAGGGCTGTAATCATCTTTCAGAGCTAATGTGCCTTATAATCTAGCAGGTGTGTGCAGGAGAGAGAGGAGAAAAAGAAAGATCTTGGCATGCTCATCCTAAATGAATGTCCTTATATTGTTAGAGCAGAACATCCCAGTGTTACAGGAAGAACCTGTCCGGGAGCAGCACTTTTCCCTCATCCCACTAGAGGGTGGGTGCCGGTTGGACAAGCCAGGCTTTGGCTGGAGCTCTGCCTGCTTGGCAAGGGCACAGTGGGAACGTGAGCATTAATTTATCACCTAACAAGGGTGGTGAGGCTGCCAGAATTGGCAGTTGGTATTTCAGAAAATATTCAGCTTAGGGATGGATGCAGACGTTTTCCCTCTCTGCTTCAGTCTCTGTAATCAGAAGATGTTCTGAGTATTAATAATATATAAATTAAGTGAGCCAAATGTTTTTTATTTTTAGTAGCCTAAACCAAAAGTGTCTATACTTTGTTTCTAAATTAGTTTGAAAATTCTTCATGTTGGCATGTTCTACCAGGCTCACAGGCACAGCATTTAAAAAGCACTTGTCTCAGAGACAGGAAAAATAGAAGATAAAATAGATCAGATTGTGTTTTCTTTTGGTTTAATATTTGCAGAATCATTCATTTTGTGACGTACAAATAAAACAGTCCCCTGATCACAATCTCAACTTTAGAAATCAAGCACGGTTTGTACTTATAACAAATCCCAGTTTAGAAAGGATATGATTCATTGTATAGCCATCAGCGTCATCTCGCCAACTTCCCTGGACTCTGCTTCTGATACAACAGACCACAAGACACTCTCAGATTTTTTAAAATTTTTTAAATTTTTCATCTGATTCTATTTGTCTGCATTGTAGGAACTGACAATGCAGTCTTGGTTTAGGATTGAGCTAAATAATTTTGCAGCCAAACTATATAAAGCATGTTCATGACAAGATGGAATAAAGTTAGAAAAGAATAAAAGTATATCAAGTTTGGGGGGAGACAATTTGTTTAATAGAGATGGATTAGACCAACATTAATTTGGTGTTGAATAGGCAAGAAAGTGGATTAGAGCTCTGTGAAATGGGGAAAGGCTCAAATAACACTCCTATGGAACTATTTCTTCTGTAAGAGAAGATATTAATATAGGTAAGAATAATAATATCACTTTTTGACAAAGTTGAATTAATTTGTAAAGTCAAAGTCTTGATCTTAAGAAGAGGATGTTCAGTTATATTAATAAAGCTAAAATAAAGAGAAAAGAAGAAAGGACAATCCTCTGACTTTGACATATGTTTCTTTATGACAGCCCCTGACAGTCTTTCATATCTGGGATAACATATTGCACAGTTGTATGTAACAGTGGAGTTCTTCCCTGGGTCAAGGGCAAAGTATTGCACAACCAACCCAGGTGCCTTGCAGGCTTCGTGGATCCCTTATTAATCTTCTGTTCCAGCATCAATGTTGGCCTCTGCTGGAGACAGGAGACAAGGAGAAGATGGATCACTGAGTCTGTTTTGGCGTGATAGTTCCTATGTTTTGTTCCATAGAAAGGGTTATGATCAACAAAAGCATTGCCAACGTAGGTCACTTGCCAGTTTATGAGCAATGGTATTGCTTTGCTGGTTTGTGCAGCCCTGGTCGTTTTTGCTGTTATTGAAATGTGACATTGGCTGACAGCTCTGTGGGATCTCACATATGGAGATTTTGCTCCACAGGGATGGGAGAAACTGGACAAATTGTAGAGGGTTTTCACATATGGGGCCAATTCATGCCTGATGAACCCCTGTGGAAGCTGTTGGCACTGCACCAGCCAAGAGGCTGACCCGTCATATCCACTGATTCATTGTGGTGCTGTTTGTCATGGTTAAAGCACTCAAAATTTTCCCCCTAATGGGGGACCATGCTGAGTTTCAGCATGTACTATTCTGCTGCCTGCCTGTTTCCGTTTTTGCTGGGTCTTCTGGAGTTGTTTGTGTTTGTTTAAAAGGAGAACAGTGCACTAAGCTTGTGGTTGAAGCGGCAAATGTGGTTTAGTTGGATTATAAAAACATTTGACATTCTTTGTCACCTTCTTAAATGTATGACGTGAATGGGTATGAGAACAGGCCATGTGGATAAAGAGGAATCAGATGATAGAAATGAGACTGGAGTGGTGGAAAGCAGAGGAGATGGGAACACCATGGGGATTTATTCAAGGATGGGTCTCAATTCATTCTGTGTCCACGTGACTTGGAAGAAGGCAGCACTGCTGCAGTAGGGATACATGTGTCTGCAGAATATGGTACCCTATGAAAATGGTCTGGGATGGAGGGGAAAGGAACACAGTGGGATTTGTGCAACTGGGAAACGAATTTCCAGACCTTTCAGTTGGCTTGAAAGGTGTGTGTGAGAGAAAGGGCTGGGACAACACTCCTAGTCTGTAGAGCTAGACCTGTGTGTTGTGCATGATCAAATGTGGCCTAGTGGACTTCATGAGTCGTGTTTTCAGTGTGTTAGAGAAGCTGATGAGGATGGGCATGGATGTGAATACAACTGTTGTGCTGTTTTCCCAACGATTAATGGCCATGGTTTAGAAAGCAAAGGAGTGAAGATGTTGGTATGAGTGATTTAGTCTAAATGAGCTCAAGTCTATTGTTATAAGCAGGCTGTCAGGGCATAATGTGGGGCTTGTTTCCACTGCTTGCAGTCTGTTGTGGAGGGAGGGACTAGAAGAGGAAAAGTAAAACTCCATGAAAAATATAAGTGTGAAGCTTGAGAAGAGTAGCAGGGCCATAGAGCCTCAAGGAGAAAACTAGAGAGGCATTGCATGAAAGGAATGTAAGATGGTTCAGAATGGGCTGAAAGGGTGAATAATAATCTGATAACTGAAAAAGAGTTGTGTGGGTTATTTTTTTTTAATAGAGCTGGCAATAAAGCAGCCAACTAGGAAAGCCAGTGGAGACAGCCTGAGAATTAATGTGGGCATTGGAAATGAGAGGGTTTCTAAGGGTGCAGGAGAGAATTGGAGATACCTGCCTTTGTAGGCAGTGGGAGTGTAAAAAATGAGTCCCATCCCTAATTTCACTGTATTTCTGAGCACTTCTTTTGGTTGTCTTATGTGCTGTGAACTTTGGGCAGTGGGAGCAGCAGATTACAAAAAGGGATTGTGACTGTGTCCCTAAGCCACCACCATCTACTACTTGGCTTGGAGCAGTCTTCTTCCAGTCTTTACTAACCGGACAGAGAGGAACATGAGGATATATTAAACAGATCACAAAATCTGTCCAGTAAGATACCATGACAGTTAGAGCGTCCATTCTTTTATGTAAAAGTGCTTAAATTTTAGCAAATTGTAGTCAGTAGCAGTCACTTGCTCTCTCCACACATGTGAGCTCACATAAATTTTGAGTCATAGAATCCCAGAATGATTTGGGTTGGAAGGAACCTCAGAGATCTTGTTCCAACCCCCTGCCATGGGCAGCGACACCTTCCACTATCCCAGGTTGCTCCAAGCCCCATCCAGCCTGGGCCTTGGACACTCCCAGGGATGGGGCAGCCACAGCTTCTCTGGGCACCCTGTGCCAGGGACTCACCACCCTCACAGGGAAGAATTTCTTCCTGGTATCTAATCTAAACCTACCCTCTTTCAGTTTGAAGCCATTCCACCTTGTCCTGTAACTCCAGACCCTTATAGTTACTCTGCATGTTTCTTGTTGGTTCCCCTCAGATACTGGAAGGCCACAATTAGGTCACCCCAAAACCTTTTCTTCTCCAGCTTGAAGAGAGCCTGAGTTTTTGCATTTTAGGTCAAATTGATTTTTTTTTTCCTTTGGCCAATTTGTTAGCCCTAATATTGTGTACAGATGAGCACAGCAGGCCACAGAGAAAAGCAGTTGTGATCATGCAGAATCTTGTAGTTTCAGAATAAACCTGACTTTCATATGCTTTCTTAAAACAAGGAAAACTTGTAAATGTTGTATGTGAAAGCAATGAAAGCACTGTCTAATATCAAAGATTTCTTCTTTAGTGAAACTTAATTCTGCATAATTTGGAGGAGGAACTTTGACAGGTGTTTGCTCTTTCTCTATGATTTGTTTGAGATGGACTGTTGAGGTTTAAGTTTGGAATCAGAAAGACATGAGGGTGAGACAGGGATGGCATACAAGTGATGTTAGTCACGTTTGCAGTTGGACCACAGGAGAAGCCTCGAGGCAGGAAAAGAGAGGGAGGACACTGTGAGATGCAGGTAAATGGAAGACAAAGATGAAAATAGGCTAAAACTGAGAGCAAGGAAGGGTCAGAGTCAAGACTGTGGCTCGCTCTTAGAGACAGGAGGTGGAAGATGATTGACATTGAGCTATTCAGCATTAACACTCTCTTCTCCAGAGTTCTGCTGACCTTTACATCTTTTGTCTTTATTTTGTGGTCCAGAAACTCAGAGCCTCTTTCACACACCTTCCACTGAGCACAGCCTTTCCTAGGAATGCAGGAATGGGGAGACCTCTTGGACTGGAGCACTCCAGCCCCTAAACAGGCAAGAAGTGCAGCTCCCCACCAGCTCTGTCAGTACTGCTCCAGAAGCCAAAGTTACTCCTGTAAAAGCCACGGATGTTATACCTAGGGATGGATTTTGCCACTGTATTTGAGAGCATATTCGCTCAACGTGCAAGCTGGACATAATAAAAGCTAGTAATAAAATAAAAAAACCACTGTATTATTGCCTTCTACATCTTGCTTGTGTAATCTGCCTGCAGAATCTCTAGACAATCTTCTCTCAATCTGGAGGTAGTTTTGGTTTCACATATATGGCCACCTCTGTCAGCCACTATGTGTTGGAGCTGTAAAAATAAGAAAAATAATAATTTTGCTCCCTGAAGGCCAAATCAAACCACAGTACTGATCTGACAGCTGTCCAGGCAACTGAAAACAATCAGTCATAAAATGCCTTTAAATCAACAAATAGAGAACCAAGAAATATCAAGTGAGATTAATCACTGTCAATTGTTCCAAGATTTTATAACAAAGGGGCAGGAGGAGGAATTAGTCTTGCAGACTTTACAACACCAGCCCCCCATTTTTTTTAAAGGGCAACAGTTATCCAAGTCAGTAAAAATGAGGTAATTATATTGCAAAATTCCTTGGATGAGAATTTGTTCTAAAATCTGAAGCTACATTTACCCACAGCAGAAAATTGCTGGAAATTGGGTGAATAGCAGCTTGTATGTTTATTTTTCCTAGAAGAAAACAATTGACTCTAAAGAACTGGTTTTGAAGTGACTGAAAACAGATGGCAGTGGAGATGATCTGGTACCCAGAAGTATCAGGGTGGTTATGGATTTCTGGGTGCTTGTGTTGTGTTTGTCTGCCTTAGACTTGGACAAATACAAACTGGACTGAGAAGCAAAAGGGGCTTTTCAGGAGTTCTCAGTCACTGATCCTTCATATTGACAGAATGGGAGTGCAGCTGTGTTCTCTCTTCTGCTGTGATTATTAGATTGTTCTGTGCTGGGGCCTAGGCAGAGCTGACCCAGCCTTCTCCAAATCATGCAACATTTGTGTTTAAACTCTCTAGCAGGAGGAAAAAGGTGTGCAAAGTTTCCAGACAGAAGCTTGATAAAGAAGGGACTCTCCAGTTTTGGTCATGGGGTTGGTTCAGTGGCAGATCTTTTTGGTAACTCTGTGACAAAGTTAATTTGTACTGCAGTAACTCCAGGTGTATGTGATTGTACTGCACCAATAATGGAAAAAAAAATAAATCTTCCTGTAGTCTGTATGAAGAAGCTTTGAGTGGATCTCCCAGTGTTTTTTTGGGGTCCTCTGTGCTAATGGGGTGCAATAAGACACACAGATGTGCTGTGGAGATTGGTTTTCTGTATTGGAGGAAAGTTGGCTCTTCAGTGTTTGAATAAAGTATTTTTTCTATGATGCTTTTTCAATGTTAATATACCAAGAATTTGAAGTCTTTCTGAGCCAACAAGTAAAGGCTTTAAATGGCAGTCATGCTGTGTTTCTTCTTGCCAGAGCATCCAACCCAGGGTTACTATTTTTCAATCAGCCAGTGAGAGCAGAGATGTAATCACTCTTTTTCTATAACCTATATATATATGCTGTACATGACATGGATGTTCAATTTATTTTATGTATTATCTGCATAGTTTGTATGTTGGTGTTAGTTGCTGCGTGATTTTTACCAGTCTGCCATAAGCACTGACAAAATCAGGTACTGCTTTGATTAATTGTGCAGCCTGAGGCCACCCATGACAATGCTTTTCCTGATCCAGAAAGGTATTTAAGGAAATGTTTAATGATTTCAGGTAGTCAATAGTCACACTGGGTTAACAGTGTCCTGTATTTCAAGGTGAGCTCATATGTCCATGTACTGGGGGATCAAGTACACATTTTCACAGTGCTGTTACTTACAAACTTACATGATGTTGTGGGGAGATTCCAGAGCAAACTCCCATTTTGAGGTCAGACCTGTAGCACAGCAAACTGCCTGGGATCTGAAGGGGGAACTGTCACTATTTTTGGCTTCAAAGATTAAGATGGTCCAGTTGCTGGGCACTTGCAGGCTTTCAAGGTTTGCTGAAACGAGGTTAATTAGTGTAAAATTTGCCCCCTTGCCCCTTGTTTTCTCTCTATGAAGTCACAGCTAAGACCTTGTACCTTTTTGTTTACCTTGCATCTTATCTCTCTTTGTTTTCCTCTCCCCAGGAGCCCCATTCTCTTCATAGCTTCAGTCTCACTTTTTTTCCTTTTGTTGTCATGCTGAGCCTCTGGAGTACTTTTTACTGAAGAAAGGCTGGAGTGAAAAGTCCCCATAGCTCAGCTCTCACACAATCTAATCTGATCTTAATCCAATTTGTCTTGGCAGGAGTTTTATAGTTGGGATATGCAGCCTCAGAAAAGCAAATCTGGTCTGGCTGTACTATGACATACACCTGCCTTGTTGCATCACAACTGGGTTGGTGCTGGACAAGAAGATGTTGTAGGTTAAGGTTTACAAGTGAACCAAAAATAGATGGATAGCTTGTAGAGAAAGGGCCTTGCATCAGTCTCCGTCAGACGAAGAAGGTGGGACTGGGCAAGTAGAGGCAGAGCAACATGTGAGACTTCAAGGGCACTGAGGGAGGGGGTGGTTCCTATGCAAGTCAATGACCGTGGAGGTTTCTTCTTAGCTCCACTTTTGCTAGTGGAATCTCTTAAGAAGGCACCTTGTGGCCCCTGAATGTGCTGGCTGCTTCTCCCTGCCCTCCTCTGAGAGGGTGGAGGGACATAACTGTTGGTGGGATCAGTTGGAAGGATTGATGGGTTGCTTAGATGGATTTATAGATGATCCTTTCTACAAATTGTTCTAATAAATCACCTGCTGAAGTCGCTCTTGATCACTGACATTCACATTTCTTCCCCTCACACACAATATGGCAAGGATGCAGCAGAGCAATGAGTCTGTGTGACAGGACCTTTGTGGTGTATGGGATGGGTCTGTTCCTACAGCCATTAACAATGCTGGAGTTGGCAAGTTACTTCAAGGAGTGCCAGCACTTCTTTGCCTTTCCCAGGAGGACTCTGAAGGACTGTTCTTTACTATGCTCACTTCAGGCTTTTGGGCACTTTTGTGGGAGTGGAGATGGAAGAGGAGGTGGTATAAAGCTGCATGTTGCTGCTCCCTGGTAGTGCCAGAAACCACAGCTTTTTGTAAGTCTTTTGACCCAAATACTGCTTTCAAAACTGCTCAGGCTTGTGGTAAGAATGGAAATGTTTGTCCATAATGCAGTTGGGGCCCATGTCTCAACAAAGAGTTCTTCAGGTGCTTGCTGATTTAGAATATGGCTAGAGTGCTTTGGATGGGAGAAGTACTCTACCCATGTTTGTAAAGGTATGAAATAGTATTCCTTGTGTTAATGTTCCGTTTAATAACAGCCTCAGGCCTTCTAGCTAGTCCATTTCAAGGCATTAATTGAACTTCTTGGGTGCTCAAGGCCATTAACCTTTGACTGTAGCCCACACTAGAGGCAAACTAATCACTCAAATGTTCTCCCTGTGCCTTATTGCTTAAGCAACACTGTAAGAATGTGCTACATCGCCAGATAAATCATTCACCATGATATTATCAGAGCTGCTGGGTTGCCATTTAATTCTAGTGGGGTACAGAATGTTACAAACCATGGCAATTAGCATTTGCAGGCACTGGAAAACCTGCTTGAGTGATACTACATGGATTTTCAAGAAAAAAAAGGGAGGAGGGAGAACAACAGAAGCAGTGAGGTGCAAGTTGGCAGGGAGCTGCATCCTTCCCCTGGGCAGGTGCCTTACCTCTATGGTAGTTTACTCTTATCTCTGGTGATCTGGACCATCTGCCAGGTCTCTTCCATCAATGCTGGAGGTATGGGGTTTGTTTGTGCCATAATGATGTGTTATAACAGAGGGTCATGGGATGTACCTCTGCACATATCCAAAAAATCTAAAAGTATCCAGAAAAGACCCCTCACTGGAGGCAGTTTAGATTCTGTATTAGAAAGCTTATTTTCCTCTATGCTCCCCTTGCTGTCTGGAGTAGTTCTCTGGGGGATGCTAGTTTTGAATATTTTTAGAAGTGACTTTAAGCTGCAAATGTTAGTTGGTTTGCAAGCTTAGACCAAAGCTGTCAGTTCTTCCTGAGGTACAACTCACCCTCACTCTTATGAGAGTTGTCTGAGATGAATATTCAAGATTTCCTTGCTGGTACTCTTTGGGCTGCTGAAATGTGCTCTGGTCTGTGAAAGTGCCAGGAAAAGGAATAAAACATTGCACTGGCAACTCATTCTTTCCACAGCGTTAAACCAAGCAAACAAAAAGACCCTCCCAAATGTTTTCCCACTCCTATGGGTCTCCTAGTTCCTTTTCAAAGAGTGGTGGAGGGCTTCCTCTCATCCCCATTTGGCTCCTCTGGGCACCCCCTTTTCCTTTGCTCTCCTGCTAGCTGAGTGCTGAGCTATCTGCTCATCTGTCCCAGCAGCAGTTTGGAGGTTCTCAGACCTCCGGTGTTGGGTCACATCCCAACCCAATTTTGGTCTTTCATGCAGAGACTGTTCTGGGAAGGAAAGGGCTCTGTCTGTCCAAAGCCAGAGGCAGAGACAAGCCCTTGTCATTGATGCCTGTTGATTCCAAGAAGCAGCTTTGGACTGTTTTTGTGTGAAAAGCTTCTTCTGCACTGATGCTGACCAGGGTCTAGAGGGGGACTAACGTGTGGTAGCTGCCAGTTACCAGCCACAGTTCCCAGTGAAAGAGATTTTGGTACCAAAGACAATAAGATTGGAATATTTTGTGTGTCTATGTCAATGTGACCTTAGAGCAATAGGATTGAAGGGTGGAGCTTCCAAAATGTGTGGCAAGTGGCTTCAGTCCTGAAGGAATCCAAAACCATCCAGTGTGCTTATGAGCAAAATGAGGAGGAATGTGTAGCTACTGGCTTAGTTCTAGGACACTGCAGTCCCTAAGTCTAGCCTAAACTCTGCCAGAGCAATGAAAGAGCAGAGATGAGTTTGAGGGAATGCAAAAGAACATGAGCTCACCCTGGAGGTCTTAAGCTGCCAAGGTTTTCCTGAAAAGGGAGTCCATTCCATGCAGACAGAATTAAAGGACTCAAATGTCCCCAATAGGAAAGTTTCTATTATAAAAACAAATCCAGACACGCACATCTTTACTAATATGAAAATTCTTCTCTTGTTTGAGATCAACTCTTTTAGGGGGGAAAATGGGGGAAGAAGAAAAAAAGAAGCTGTTTGTTAGTAAAATGAAATCCAGACAAATATTTATAGCTACTTTCAAGTGGCTTGTTCTAACATGAGTCGACTATCCTTAATACCTTCCCTTTAGCACCATTAAGCATCTCACTGGCACTCAGAGCAAACTTATGAATGTCTTATAAAAGTCAACAAGCCGCAGGAAAAAAATAAATAAAAAAGAGCCTTATGCAAACAGTGCTTCATTGCAAGAACTCAAACAAAGAAGGTCATATTCCTCATTTGCTCACAGAGAGGGAAAGCCAAGAAGACTGATGAATGATGACACAAGACCTGGCTGACTTTAAATCCCCACCTAACAGGAGTTTCTGTAGGTGCTGCGAGAGTGGCCACACTCTTTGCAGGCTGCTCCCCTGCCTCCTGCCACATCTCACACGTTCCAGTAATTGCTGCTCTCCATCAGAGCACTGGCTTTCATGTGCCTGCAGGCAGGGGTGACCTGCAGGAGTCTGACCTGCAAAGTCACTTGAGGAGCTAAATTCCTGCCCAATGGAGTGTGCTGGTTACTGGGTTTAATAAAATTAGTTGGAGGTAACATATTTTTGGAACCTGCCCATCAAGTAGAGGGGTAAATATCAGACTAGGGGAATTTATGGTAAATCATTTGGTTAAATGCGACTCTACTTGAGGTGAGTGTGACCTAAAGTTATATTCCTACTGGATTAGGCTGTGATGTTAACTTTCTCAGCAGCTTTTCAAGAGTTGATATAGAAGATTTTGGTAGTTGTAGGTGCTGGTTCTCTATTCTATTTAAGTGCTATGATATACAGAATGGCAATTCGTTAGGAGCTTGATGCGGTAAATGAGTCTTTTTATCAATTCTAGAAAGCTCCAAAGCCAGAAAGGTAATTTCACCATGAAAATGACATTCTTTTAGTGACATGGTGAAAGAGGAAGGACATCTGTATGATGGCTCTTTAGAGGTTAAAACTGGGCTGATCAGGGGCTGCAGTAGGAAGAAGGATCTCATCCAAGGCAATGACATTCAGTTTGGAGCATTAGTGGAAGTCAGGTCATCCACTGTCCTGGGGAGACATTTGTTGTTGGGCTCAGGTGTGGAGCATGGGGGTAAGTCTGGCTTTAGGGAAATGTTAAAACCAGGGGAGAGATGGGATATGCCTATGAGGATGAAGGACAGGGAAAAGGTTAGTCTGCATAGTGGATCGATAATCCTGGGTCAAACCTGGGACTAGAGGGTTTTTTAGTACCTAGTTGGGGTTTTGGCTAAACAGTCATTCTAAAGAGAACTCCTTTCTTGTGGCACCTTAGTTGTTACTGATGAATCTTGGAAGTGTTCTTTCAGCTCTCAAACCTGTACTCTATTTTCCTGTTCCCCAGCTTCTGGAAAATCTGATCAGATTTGAAACAGAAGAGTTTTATATTCTATTCTTCCCACAATAAGGAAGCACATGTGTGTAACACAGGCCGCACCACTCACAGATTACCAGCAAGCACAGTGAAATGGGCCATTCTCCCCATGCAGCTGCAGAAGCAAATGTTCCACAAGGTGATCATTGCTACAGAAGAGAGCTCATCCCTGTAGCCTCCACAGCTGTGGAATACTTTGAAACTGGATAAATGCAGATCTTCATTTCTGTTTGTGACATTCCTGTGTTTGAAGTTACCTAGCAAAAGGGCTGCTGCCATCACACATCCGTTTGCTCTTGCCTGGAGACTGTGCAGCTGATGCCAAGCACAGAAGCCAGTTTTAAGGTCCTTCCTACCAGGCAGGACCTTGGTGTCTGAGCTCAGGGATGATGGAGCTGTGGCAGTCAGAGCTCTGGTTGCTCTGTTGTGACTGTGGCACGTTGAGCCCCATAGTGGATATGCAGAATGTGCCAGTTTGTTTCCCTGCTCCAGGACAATATACAGTAAATTACTCTTGCTGTTCCTCTCCCAGTTGTTGTCCTACAAGGGATGCTGAGAAGGACTGTTACTAAATATAAGTTAGGAAGTCACTGTTCCTCATTAGGGTTTAATGCTGCCTTCAACTACAGGCCACTTAAACCTCAGTGGGAGTGGGGGTCAAATTGTGTGTGTTCTCAATCATGGAGTGTAATAACCCAGTGGAAAGGAAGCTAGTACAGGGCATTTGTAATTTTTACCTGTTAACTGATTTTCAAGCAAATCTAAAAGACCTATGCCCATGAGAGAGCCTGCAAAGTTCACGTGAGGGGGAGTGGAAAAAGCAACCCTCAAACTCTTCATAATTCAAACAGAAAAGAACTAAGAGAACAAAAACATCAAGTGAGGGATGATGAAAGAGCCTCATGCTTTTGAAGAGTTATTTCTAGGGTTAAAGTCTGCCTGCTGCAGAGTTAGACTTTCTCCTGCTCTGAAACCATGTAAAAGTTAAACAATTCAAGAGTATTTGCTTCTGTAAATTGTTATGCAAAATCTCAGTGCTTTTGACTGCCTGTGGTTTATCTCTCATGCATGCCTTTTCTTTCAATATTTAAGGTAATTTTCTTCTTTATGGCATGACATAAACTGATAACAAAACCCTGAATGGTTTCTTTAACCATTTATTTTCTTTCCAACATTTTGTCTTGCCGAATTATTGAGTCATCTGTAATGACCTTGATGTAAACATGTACTTTTGAACTCATGTGAGGATCAAAGACAAAAGAATGTGAAACAGAGCCTGGAATCTGGAAATGATCCATGTGAGGCTGGCATCAGTCTTCCATCTTTTTTTTCATTCATTTTTGTGATGTGGAGCCCAGAGTAAATTTACTCTGTTCAAAAGTGAATGACTGGTTTTCAGACAGCAGCAAAATTGTTGTAGCACTGACATTTATAATAATTAATCTGCTTTGTTTCTTGCTTTAGCATGATCATCATCAATATAAATCATATACAAATGACATGGAAAAAACTCCTGTTATTTTCTAATGGCTCTTTGCTTGGATTCTCTGAGCAGTCTGAAATGCTAGCCAGGAAAAGTGGTAGATAGCACTCAACTGCAGGTTAAGGTATTTGAGAAAGTGTGGTTTGTTTGTAGAAATCATCCCTGATTTCTTTAAGAAATGAAGAAAGTGGGAGTTCAACACCACTAGGCTATGACTTTTTTTTTTAACTGTGATTGACTTTGAGACAAATGGATCAGCTGTTTATCATTTCTAGAGGAAGCAGCCAAAACTGTGTTTAATAGTCAAGTTAGAACTTTGCTGCACTGCTCTGAAGAAATGAAGGATGAGTTGTGCTGGCAACAGCAGTTTTGCTTCACAGTTTTTTCTGACTGCTGGCACTGGAATTGAGAGGAGGTTTTGTAATCTATTAAAACTGACATTCAGTTTTGCTTGAGGTGACTTAAAATTCTAAAAACAAATGCTCTGGAAATTTTAAATACTGCTGAGTGAACTGCAGAGAAATAGGAGTCCTTTTCAGAAGTGGCCTCTGATTTTGTAGACCTGCCCTCTTAAATGCTTGATCTCAAGTCTTTGAGCTGAGCTTGAGAGCATCTGTGGCTTTCCTTGGCTTTAGCTGGAAAAAAAAGGTGACTGTCTGAGGAAACCAGGCCTGCTTTGTCCCTTAGGTTGGACATTCAGGACAAGAAGACACATTTAAGCACCCCATCTGACATACTTGCTCGTGTTATGAGGGCAGTCAGAACTGAAACAAGTGCAATAACCCAGTTTCCCCAGTCTCCTATATTTTATCTTATAACCTGCTCTTCCTTGTCTGTAGGTGGGAGAAAAAAAGGCTCTCTGGGGTCAAGGACAAGAGTGGTTTTCTCTTTTCAAAGTTCCCTGTAGCTTCTCTTGATGTTGAAATTAATAAAATTCCCACTATAGCTTTCCCATCTCCTTTATGGGTTTCTTAGGTTTCCAGTGAATAACCTTAATCTTAAGTATCTAACAAGTTAAATTTCCAGGCTTTTAGTGCCATTAAACAGTAGCTAGATTTTTATGGAAACCTGATTCTCCAGCAGCTGTAAGTTCCTAACAGTAACAAACAAACAAAAATTTGCTTTTTTACCAGCCACACAATCTTTAAAATATTAACAAGGTTTTAAAAATTTTATTTATACTAGTAGTCATTTTTCCAGCTGTTGAGCTGATCAATGCTTTCATTTTTCTTCACTCCCAACCCATCAGACATTTTTACATTTTATTTTAGTTTTTAACAAGAAGGAAGCTGAGTTGACTTCCTGGTCTTATTCCTAAAAATATACTTCTGACTGCAATTAAAGGAGTTTGTCACCAGTTCCTGGATTGCACAGAAGTCCTCTCTGATACTGTGGAGCAATATTTTGCAGGCATAAATATGGGAAAGAGACTGCTGCCATTGTGACATAGCACCGAAATACTTCATATTTATTTGTACATGCCAGCCCAGCTCTGACATCAGTGGCACCAGTGTAGATCTAAATCTTCTTGGGACATTGCAGTCCTGCACTGTGGTGTAATTCTGGGACAGAAAAGGCTCCCAGTAACTTTCCACTTGCCTCATGGAGACCCTCTGCTCACAAAAATCCCTCTTCCTCGAAGAAGTGGGCTTTTTGTCTTTCTTCTGCTTTTGTCAGGGAAGGTGATGTGTCAGGTGTTCAGAGGAGGGGAAAAGGACATGCCCAGGACACTCCAACTTGTGTTAGAGCCACTGCAAAGGGGCTTCTCTCTTGTAGAGGAATACGTGGTCAGACAGGAAAGTTTCCTTAACCACCTCATGGTGAAAGGTGCCTGAGGCTGATGTGTGGGAATAATGTGGAGACTGGCCAGGAGCTCGGGGTGCAGGGGCATTGAGCGTTGCCCATGCTTCAACAGTGCGAGATCCTTGAAAACTTCCTTTGCACTGATGTGCTGTTTTGAATGACCCCTGAAACCTTGGCACCATTGGTGTTGCCAGAGGGATTAGATGGGAGGTGGAGAAGTGAGGAAAGGCTCGAGGTGATGGTTTAATGCAGACATTGTCTTGTGTTTTCCAATGCTTGGCTGCAGCACTGAGAGTCCTGTCATCTGCTTATGAATGTTTTACAGGTCTAGCTTGATTTGTTCTATAAAAACACTTAGCAAAGAGCATCATTTCAAGCAGCCCTAAGAGCTCAACATCAGCAACAACTCAAGAGATCACAAGGGGCAGATGAGGAAACCAATGTCTGCACTTTTGCTAGTAATTTTGGTCCTTTCTAATTTATAAAAGGAGGTGTATTGGGGAAGTTGCACAATCCAGGACTTGAACAGAAAATGAAGAGGACTCACAGAAACAGATAATTCCCCTAAGAGAAAAATAAACTCCCAAGGAAGTGAGTGGCTCAGTATTTTGAACACACAGGTTACCAGGAAATGAGAATCTAACAGACCTGGCTGTGTATGGGCTTTTTCTGCTTTGCAGCTCAAGGTTTAGAACATCTGTCAGTCATGGCCAGTGGGGTTTTGTGCAGTAGAATAATGCACCTTTATCCCTTCATGAGAAAGTAGTTGAGTGTAGGTTGGGGTTAGAGGGTTGTACTGATTATGCCTGTCCTGATCTCAAAATTTTTGCTTATAAATTGTCTTTTAGCTTTTGTGAGGGGATGAAGCAACACAGAGTTGGTCACAGCCAAGTGACATAAGTCCCAGTACCACCCAGTCCTGCTTGGTGCATTTCACCTCTCAGCAGGTTTAAAAATAAGTTGACATTCACTGATCTCTATCTGGGTTATCTTTCTCCTTTCATCTCCTTTAAATTGGCAGTGGGTTCTTGGGCAGCACTCCCACATTTCCTGGAGGAGACTATTCTTCACACCCTCTGATGTTAAATGCTTTGGGACCACAGTTCTGCATATTCTCACTGTCCTCTAAAGAGTGTTGTGGGACAAGATCCTGTTCTCCTTTGTTTAGTTGTTCTAAAGACTGAGCCTTTTGCTTGGCCTGAAACCCAAGTGTTTTTACAAGTCCAGGCTTTCACTCTGCCCTTGAGAACTGCTAGGTTTTTGCTTTTTTCCCTCAGGATTTTGGTAATTAATGTCTCTCCCTAGCCTGGCTTTTGAGGGAGGGAGAAATGCACAAGAAAAGATAAAGGATCTTGATACGTATCATAACTTGTTATTTGTAAATTAAAAAATCAGTTCCTCACCTTGGCCTAATATCCAAGGTATGTTTCACTAAAGGACAGGTCAACTGACACTCAAGATTCTTGTACAATAAAGAGGGAGCATTAATCACTGTTTCATTCATGGTGGTTTTCCCCTCTGCCCCAGAAGAACTATGTTGGCATGAAATCTAATCTGCCCATCAAAACCATTACACCCAGGCAGGAACTGACTTAGATTTTTCAGCCCCAGGGGCACTTTCCAGAAGTCATGTCATATCCCAGGGACTGCTGTTGGGGATGCAACAGTCATGGAAATGACACAAGGTAAAACAGAGACAGTTTAGAAACAGCTGCTAAATTTTGGGGTTTCCACACCTGTTTTCCAAATGCCCTTTCAAGAGGGGATGTGTTACTTTTTTATTTCCGAGAAGATTTTTGTTGTCTTCCCCTTTTCCCTTAGATGGCAGAATTAAAATATGTAATGTTATGTATTGGAAATGAGAATTTGCTGTGTCCAGTGTCCCCTTGAGGAGTGACATAACCAGATGCGTAGACAGAGTTTTTTGTAGAATTGCATTGTACATCTGTCAAATACAGTTTTAAAAACTGACAAAATTACTGCTATACCATATCTGTATTTCTTGTATTATTTACAAAATGCAGCTTATTCCTGTTTGAGATAGATTTCAGCTGTTTGTGTAAGGAGTTCATAACACAGCAAGAATACAATATTTCCCTTGACTATACTCTCCCAGCCTGCAACTGAAAAACGTTTTGAACCAGAGATTTGTTCTTTTCCCCTCTGAGCTCAGTGGCAGCTGTGGGCACTTGGTAATCTCTGAAGCCCAGACTACTATATTTAAGTGTCTAAATATAGGCATAGAGGCCTATGAGCCCATGGGTACCATTGAAATGTACTGGAAATTTCCCATTTGCCTTTTTGGGGATTGGATCCGGGCCTATTTCAGGTAACCAGCTTGAAAAAAAATGGATTAAGTGGCTTGTGCAAGATGGTTGAACAAATGGGACAAATGGCTGGCAAGGCTCAGGAGCTCTGGATGCCATTCCTGTACTCTGACTGCCAAATTAAATTTGCTCTTGTATCAAGAGAGCTCATGCTGGTGAGCATGCAGGAGAGGTGCAAAGGCATCTTAATTGCATCTCCTCAGAGAACTGTACTGCAGGGGTGTTTCTTGCTGCTCTTTACAGCAATGTCTGGAGAGCAGGAGCTCACAGGAGGCTGTAACATGACTTCTGTGTGGTTAGCAAAGTGACTGAGACAGAACCTTATCTGTTGGTCCAGAAAGGACTCAAGATTTTCTGTCCTTCTGTTCATCCTGAAGTGTGCACATGTATCTAGTTATGTAATTTAGAACCTCAGTTGCAAAGAAAGACATTTAGAGTTGGGGGGAAGGAAGAGAATCATCAGAATTGGCTGTAACAGTAAATAGATATATTTTGGGGGTTTATTCTGTACAGACTACAGCTACTAAACCGGTGGCAGGAAGATGAGCCAGCCTAGCAGTGAGCTGTGCCTCAAGTACGTGCCAAGGCCAGATCCGTTTCATTTTGAAGGGAGGGAGAGTTAAACCATTGACATTGTTGCAGTTGGATTAAGCCTGTAAATAGTTCATAACACTTGCATATTATTAGTTACTTTCATGGTCAGATCTAAGCATGCTTGGTCTCTGGAGGAATTTGACTTAGCAGTCAGACATTCCTCATTTCTCATTAGTCAGGTAAACACATGTGCAGAGAAGTTGGGTTTGTCATCTTCACAGAGTTGCTCCTTCCTGAGAGGGTGATGATGAATGCTCTTTCAGACACTGTGTGAAATACAACATTTCTGAAAGGAAATCTGTAGTTTGCCTCCCAATGAACTATTGCTGTGACAGCTGAGCATGGAAGGCTCAGGCCATGCATAGGTTGAAGTCTTTTATGATGTGGGGCCTTTGGCATCTGCTCTGCATGTCACAGAAGATAAGGACAGCAAGTGGCTTGTTCAACAGCTGGGATGGGAATGGATGGGAATGGCAGTGAGCTGCCATCTGATGGATGCAGCAAAGGACATGAGAGAGGCTTTGGAATACTGTGTAATTGTGTGTGATTTGCTTTTTACTATATTAAACTTACATAGAATTATAGAATGCTTTGGGTTGGAAGGGACTTTAAAGATCATCTCTTTCCAACCCCCTGCCGTGGGCACGGACACCTTCCATAGACCAGGTTGCTCCAAGCCCCATTCAACCCAGCCTTGAACACTTTCAGGGATGGGGCACCCACAGCTTCACTGGGCAACCTGTGCCAGGGCCTCAACACTCTCAGAAAAGAACTTCTTTCTAATATTTATTATAATTTCCCCCTCTCAGTGTGAAGCTGTTCCCCCTTGTCCTATCACTACAGTTCCTGATGAAGAATCTCTCTCTGACTGACGTACAGAAGTCAGATACTGTAAGGTGTTGTGACATCTCCACACTGTTAGCTCTTCTTTAGCCCCAACATTCTCACCCTGTCGTCCTAAACTCCATCTCTCTTGCTTTTCTTCATCCTCTATTCCCCAGTACAATTGTTTGTTCTTTCAGAATTATACACAAAGTGATTTCCCTATGGATTTATCAAGAGAAGCAATTGGCAGGTGCACTTGGCACATCACACACAAGTAAGTGAGCTGCGATGCCAGTGCTGGAGTAGCAGCCAAAAGCTGGGAAGGTGGATACTCACAAAAGGAATGTGTCAAGATTTGAGGTACTTGTGCACTGCCTTACGCAGTTGTCATGAGAATGATTGTAAGACTCAGTATTGGGTGGTGCAGCTGGCCCTGAAATTGGAGATGGCTTTAGTGCACTGGACAGGAGTGTGGCTTAGATAAGCAGATTGGAGGCCTTGGTACTGCTGTTAATGCTTACAGTTGAGTTTTGTAGCTCAGGAAGTGTTTGCCTATTTTGACCTTCGTTTTAACAAGGCCAAGTTGCTGTGTCTTAATCACATGCAATGCACTAATGGTCTGTGTTCCTCTTCTAAGAGATGAATGAGTTGCATCTTGTCTGATATCTCTGGGCAAATTCCTGGCAAAAAGCACTGGGCAGCCACACTCAGGGCTAAAATTTTCTCAGAAACACCAGGGATTGTTTTTTTCCCAGTGCTATACATGCAAATGCAAAACACAAAGCAATCCACTTTAATCTGAAGTTTCCAAGAACATGGGTTTGGACCTGGATGTGTGGACATGGAACGAGTCTAAAATTAGACTTACCTAACCTGGCAATTAAGTTCAATATCTAAGCATCTGTGGGAATGCTCCCCAGGCCTGCAGTTCTTGCCTGCTGTGAGCTGGGCTCTTTCCCTGTCTGAGGGTAGTGCTGTATTGTTCTCTTGAGGGCTGTGTGAGTCACATATGAGTTTTTATCATTGTAATTAGTCTACATATTGAAGAGGGGAGGGGAAAAAAAGGGCACACAAAAGGACAAAGACAAAACATATTAGGAGACCCTGTAGACTTGTGAAGCTCTCCATATGATTTTTTTAGTTGAGAAATAAAACATTTCTATCTTCCTTCACCTAGACTACAACAGAAATCTCTTCCCCATATGTCAGTGGTGTAATCTACATAATGAACAAAATGTCACAGATGGTCTGGCTGATGCAAAGGATATTCTTTAATATTGACAATTACAGAGCTATTGCTTCCTATGTTGCATAACTTAGAAGAGCACTGTAACTCAGGGAGGTGAGATTTTGTTCCAGAATAGTCAGTGGCATGAAACAGCTAGAGAAAGAGAAGGTAGACATTAAAAAGAGAGGCCCCCAACCAAAACCAGCTTTAGAATGTGTGTGCCCTTTTAAAAACAAATAAACAAACAAACCCCACTCTGATTTCATCCTTTACTTTTTGACCAACATCACTAAGTTAATGTTTTTATTTTCTTCTTGCAGTTAATGCAATGATACAGCTCTTCTGACTGTCTTGGAACTTGTTTGTGCCCTTGGCTTCTGAAGTTTTTAAAACTTGTTTTAGGTTTTATTACAAATGCTTTTTTTAAACTAAAGGCCTTTTAGGAATGCAGGAAAATATTTGTTTTGAAGTCCAGCTTTCACCTTCATTGCTTTCCTTGGCCAAAGCTCACCACTTATTCAAATTCACAAAGTTCTAGGACTTCAGATTTTATTTCTGTAACCCTATTTGGTAGGTTAAACATCAAATCCTCTCTGTATCCTCTGTCTTTCTCCAAAGATGGTTGGTGGTGACATCGTTTAAACTCTGGTTTAACCTACTCTCCCAGTTACTGCTGGATCAGAGAGGTAAAGTCAGAGAGGTTGAATTTACTATGATGGTGTGTCCAGGACTTGGAAAAGCTTTGTGGAACACAAAAGTCTAGTTTGTGTGAAAGAGGACATTTTCTGTTGCTGTGTTATTGAGATGTGTCATCTCAGCCAAGAACCTGGAAGACATTAAAGTAGTTGTGATTGTCACAAGCATTGAGGGTTTTATTTTTTTTATGAGCAAGCTACACTTTTAGAGAGTATGAGGTGGAACTGCAACCCACAAGTAGGTATGAAGGTGACATTTTGGCTATCCAGGAACAACAGTAATATGCAAGAATTCTCAGTTCTATGTGTGTGGGGAGAATATAAAATTTTATTTAGCAATAGTTTCCAATATAATGAAAGATATCTCACTCTTGGAGCGAAACTCAGACATTCACCCATCCAAGCCTTTGCCTCAGACCTCCCCAAACTCACACTCTCCTTTTTTGCTCTTCATAGTTGCCTGATTCTCAGGCCTACAGCACTTATTCTGTCTCAGGGGATATATGTGCTGTCCAAATGAAGGTGTGATTGCTCCACCTCATGTACCCGTACCAGCAATGGAGTGATTGCACTGGCAGATGCTGCATTGCCAAATATATTTTCAGAGTTTTGGGCAACCATACGGAGCCTGTGCTGAAATTTTCCCTGCTGTCATCCTTACTCCTGTGCTAACCAGATCAGTATTGATGACACTACTTTGAGGGTGTCTAAAAGAGCAATGCTTGTACTTTGAGTTGCACTGTAAGTGCACCTTCAGAAGTTCCTGCAGCTCAGGTCAAAGTCATATTGCTTTGAGCAACAGGCAAGTATGGAGAATGTGTAGTCCCTTCCCAAAAGACTCTGTGTCCTCACAGAGAGGTGTTTTTGTTGACTCAGATCAGCTTTAAGCTGAAGGTTTTCATAGGGTTCCCCTTCCATCTTTCCTTAGACTGTTTTCAGGTGTTGCACTAGATTGTATCTCCCCTCTTGCCCACTTGCTTGGGACCATGACCTCTGAATGCCTTCCTTTTTGTTTTAGGCATATTGTCCTGATTTTTTTTTTGCATAGAGCCTGCAGCTTCTGCTTTGTAGGGTGAACCAAACAGCAGGCTGGCTGAAACAGCTTGCCCAGGATTCACATCCATGTATCTTGAATATCAATGAATGCTCTGCCTGCTGTAGTTTGTTTCCCTCTTCTAGAGGATCTTACAGAATAAGGTTCTCCTGAAGCTGTAGTTGAAACTTAAGTTTTTAAACTTGGATGCCAGAAGTGAGATGGATCTGTTGGGCTGGTTTTTAGTTTTTTTTTCCACATTAAGGAGGGCCACTTTTGGAACTGATGCCTGTCCTCAGTTTCAGAGTTGTACCTACCCACTGCCTCCACAGGCATGTGCTCAGTTTTGAAGACTAGTTGGTATACTGTACCTATGCAGCTCATAGGGATTGGTAAACTTGAAGCCAAACTGTGGACTCTAAGGGCCCCTAATGCCTTCTTAAACTTGGCAAATGTGTCATCAATGTCAAAGGTAATCACATGCTTCAGGCAGCATTTATGCTTTGATCAATTTGTGGTTTCCTTGGGGAAGGAAAGAAAATGGAACCCATCCATTCCCAGTCCCATCTCAGATAATCCATGGCAGGAGGAGAGAAGTGAGCTCCTGATTTATTATTATTGGCTGCATGTAACATGATGTAACTGCTACACAATAGAAAATGTGGTTGCATTTGTTGACTGAATGATTCCTAGCTGAATATCCATTCAGTTTTGTCCTTTTCTGCTCGTTCATCACTGGTACACAGGCCATGATTTCCTTTAGCATGTTCTAATTCCAGACTGGCAACCGGTTTGCTAAGAGGTGTTAATCTTAGGGATTTTATTGACTTTTCTGTGCTCACTAATACATAATAAAAACTCAATATCTAGATTATATCAGTTTAATGGAATTTGTTAGAGAATGCTCATAATGCTCCTTGACTGGATGAGTGTGTGGCATTTCCAAAGTTAACAATGATTCTCCATATGAGGATTGAGACTCTGCATTGTCGGAGAGCAATTTGTTCCTTTGTTCAAGCCACTCCCAGAATAAAGCAACTTTTACTTCTATTTAAATGAAGTTTCCTGTTTTTTTAGTTTGCCCATTGCCCCTTGTGCATTCACTGGATTCTGACTTTGCTTTTCTCTCCCCATCAGGTATTTATCCACTGAGCACTGTATTCCTGCAGTTATGCAATTTCATAAGCTCATCATCATTCATTTAAAAATAGGATTTTTGCTTTCTCAGCCAGAGGGCCATTTAACAGTTTTTACTCTAAAGGCACAGGAACCAGGAGGAATGTGGCATTTGGATTAGAAATGATATCCAGCCCTATGCTCTCCCCTACAGAACATGCTGGCAGCTCTCTGTGTGGAGATAGGCATACCTGTGGCACCCTGCTGTTATCACACCAGAATACTGAGCAAATAGCTTTTGTTCTACTTGAACATGTGTACTAAATCCTCAGCATGAGGGAATGTCACCTGGTGCATTTGCTTTTGTAGCTCATGCTGAGACAATAGTCTCACTTTATCCCTCCTTTTTGTGTTCCCTGTGTTTTCTACCCTATTATAACTCAAGGACAGAGCAAGTGTTGGCTTCCCTGGCTGGTTAGTGCAGTGGCAAGTCTTTAAAAAAAAGTTAAAAAAAAAATTAGTCCTAATTAAGGAGTTGTCCTCATGATTTGTGGTTTTGTATACTGGAAAGCAGGCCAAGGCTGTCTGATTTCATTTCTGTAGAAGAATGTAACTCCAGTTTCTTGCCAGTTTATACCATTCCCCATGCCGGGCAGTAGATAATTTCTCATGGTCCCAAAGCTTTCAACAATACTCTATTATGTTTCATGACTCATAAATGGGCTGGTGCCCACAGAAAGCCATGTGTCTCGGTGCAGGCAGTACAGCTCCCCACAGTATGTTTGAACTGATTTCATTGCCTCCAGACCTAGTATGGTTTATTATTTTTATGACTTGCTCACTGTTCTCATTGTTGCTAAGACCATATTGCATCAGTAGCAGGAATAAAATTCAAGGCCCTGATGCATTTTTATGTGAAATGAAAAGCACAGTATGTGGAATTTCAAATGGATGCAAAAGAAAACAAGACCAAACAACAGGCTGAGCTAAAGTTCAGATCTAACAGCTCCTTGAGATAAGCAGCTCATATAAACTGCAGACAGCTGATAGATAAGACGATATTATCTGGACTGACAGAGCTGTGGTGATTATTCTTGGCTTACCTGTGCACTCAGGGCTCTACTGATAAATGTTGCCCACTTTCTCTCTATTAAATCAGAATAAACTCAAGGATTAGGGTGGTATGATAAATAGTCTTGGGTCTGCTCCTGTAACAGAGCTGAATCAAAGCAGCCCACTGTGACTTGCATAATTACTTGCTGCTTTCAGCCTGCTGAGCACTGTGCAAACATACATGAAGCTGCAGTCCAGACCTCTACACCTGAGTAAAGGTTGGGAGTTGGTGGTGGTGTGTTTATGGCCAGATCCTGCTTTTATTAATGTCCATGGAAAAACTGCTGGTTGGCTTCTGTCCTCAGGATTTTTTAATCCTATTGTGATTTCCTGGGGTTTTGATTCAGTTGGCTTCATCTCAGCAGCCTTGTGATACAGGGAGGGCTGTTCCAGAGGGGCTGTTGTGGAATGGGAGCCAAAAGGGGATCAGCTCAGGAGGGTTGAATGGAGTGGTTATGTCTGCTGTTGTAAAGCTGTTTTGTAATACTCAGATAACTTATTGAAACTGCTGCCAGGTACTGTTGCAAGCATATGACTGTGGAAATAGCTGCTTAAGTAATAAGAACAATAGATTTTGAAAAAATATGGTTTAGATTATTATTTTTTTTTAATTTAGCTCGGGTAATAAAAGCAAACAAAAACCAGTATTTCTTTATTTGCCTAGCTCGAATTGCTTACAGATTGTTATATTCTAGGCTAAGACAACATTTAGGTTGTAATCATACAGGCCAAAGATTATTTTTTTTAAATAAAATAATCCCTTTCCTTCACATGTGTTCTATTTCTAATGGAACTATTTATTCAATCTTAGATATTTGAAATTTCTCTCAGATTTAGCCTCAAGAGAGCATGCATATAGTATTTTAAAATTCACCTTCTTATTGTAGTTGCTCTGCGTTACATAATTTCCCATTTGCTATTTCATTCTATTTCAGATTAACCAGTTATGGAGTTTAATGTACATATTTATTTGAGAGGGCTGAATATATTTGGTCTAGTGAAAGAAAAGTATGTTCTATAAACAGATCTGTTCCTTCAGCAGAGCTTCATCTGTTTAGTAATTTTTTTGAAGGAGTTGAAGCAGTAACATTGGAAATGGGCATGGTTGCTTGAAACAATCACTGGGCATTTGTACAGAAAACAGGGACTCAAGTCAGGAGGCTTTAAGAAGTGAAGCATGTGTGGATCTCTTGTGATGCCTAATTATTCATTGAGTGCTGTGGTTAGTGGTTCTAATGACTAATGGTAATGCTGCCACCATCCTCACCTCCCCCTTCCTCACTCCTTTCCCCCCTGAAACAGGCCAGAAAATAAAAATCCCGCAGCAGACTTGGCTGGCAGCAGGTATGTTATTTACCACGTTGGGCAAGATGCAGAATTGAAGGGGGAGTTTCCCACAGCCTGGCCCGTGCTTGTGGCTCTCATGGATTGCCCACAAGACAACAGGGAAAATTCCCCTCAGTGGACCAAGTTCAGTGACTGCAAAGGCAGGATGCAGTGCCCAGCTGTAATTAAAAGTGCCTTCCTATTAGATCGTGTAGCTGGAGCCAAAGGACCTGGATTCGTTCTCTGATGCTGAGGGAGGCAGGAGCAGTAATTAATTAGCTAGATGAGCTTTTCCATTGCGCAGAGCCTGGTCCCATGACCCCAGATAGCTTTTGTTGTGAGGCAAAGGGAAGATTTATTTATTAAAGCTCAAGGCAAAGGTACAGATAGATAGGTAAAAGTTTGGGAAACAACCTAAAATCCTTGTAGTGTGTAGCAGCCTGGGGAACTGTTTACCCAATTTTCATGAAGAATGCCCTCCTATCCCACCTCTGACCAACTCCAGACTAGCTACCTGCCTAGACATGCTCCTTGGGGATTTTTCTCTCAATTCAAATGCAAATGTTATGCTGATCGCTTGCTCCAGAGGTTGGCAGCCAACTTACTCCGGAGCAGTTACATGAATGTTTTCCCCAGCAGCAGAGGTAATTTAGTTTTGCCCCCACATTTGGCCACTTGCTTTTGGCTCTGTTCCACACAGTTCATTGCCCCTCAGTTGTGCTGAAGCAGCTCTTTGTGAAGACATGAAATCATCCAAAATTAAAGAAAAACCACTAACCTGACTGCTACTCAGAAGTTTCCCTGACCCAGTTTGTCACAGAGCCCCACAACCAGTTGCATCAGCACATGAAAACTGGAGGTAAATTGAGGTGTAGGGATGAGAATGGGAGACCTCAGTCAGGCAAGGAAGTAGGAACTTCTCAAACTCTATTTTTTCAGGCAAAGGAGTTGTATATAGTCATGTTGTGATTGTACAGTACCATATCTTTGCATTAAGAGGTAGCCACTCGATGTAGATCAGGGCTGGGAGCGCAGTTGCCTTCCTGCAGAATCTGTACTGGACTAAGAAATAACTGGATATGGCACTTGGTACTCTGGTCTAGTTGACAAGGTGGTGTTCAGTCACAGGTTGGACTTGGTCTGGAAGGTCTTTTCCACCTTGAAGGATTCAATGATTCTCTGTTTTGCAATTTTATTTCAGTTTTATGCTGGTAGTGGGAGGATGGGGAATACTTGATCTGGCATGAAGTTAGAGTGGTGCAGGCAGGTGGTATTTGATCTGGCACAAAGCCTGCTGGTACAAAGTTGATATGTTGAAATGTTTTGAACAAATTTGAACTGACAGATAATACCTGTGCTGTGTTTGCCCAATGCAGCTGTGGCATTTTTAGTCAGGATACAAACAGGATTCTGTGTTTTGCCGAATCATGGCATGGATGTGTCAATGCTCTTCCCCAATCACAGTGCATGGTCTTTGCAGGAAGCTATTGAGTTCTGAGTGAGATTTCCTTCCTGCCTTCATGATCTCCACATATTCTTAGCACTGTTTGGAGTTAGAGCTATTCTGATCCTCCTGTGTCATCATAAATGTAGTTCAGATGAGAAAGTTGCATCGCTGAGGTGAAGTTCAGAGGCAGGAGGCAAATGGAAAATAGGAGTAATGTAGGGTTAATGCTCTTGACCAGAAACTAGTGTATTCATTTATCCAAAACACAGGCTTTGCAACCTCTTGTTTGAAAATGGTTTCAGAAAATCTAGTTGCTTCTGATGTTTCATTCTATGCTGTAGTTCCTGGCCTAACTTCTAGCTGGCAGACATGGGCAAAAGCTGCCTCTTGGCAGGAAAGAAAAGTTTGGTTTTGATGTCCATCAGGACCAGAGCCTCTCCCGTGAGGCTGCTGCTGAGGAGATGCAGAGCTGAGGTGGGGCAGACAGTAGCTGTGAGGGAGCAATTACTGTCAGGGATCAGACTTGATAATGTAAGGAGTTAATGCCTAAATAAAATTAGTTAGAGCCTAGTGAAAATGGGATATTGTCTGAGGAGTGATATAATCTGATGCCATTGGATATGCGTTGAAAATGGATTTCCTCCCAAAAGCCATGAAAAGTGAACTGCTGGCTGAGTACAAGGTATGGGGTTATTGAATAAATGTCAAAATCTGTGAAAATACAGCCCCAATATCAAACTAGTGTGGGGTGTACAAGCAGGAGGATTGTTTTCAAGCACAGGGGCTGTAAGTCTGAGCACATAATGAGGAGATACATGCAAAATGTTAATTAGGTGCCTTATGAGAGGTACCTGGTATATATCCCTAGTCCCAGTACTTGAATAGGCAAGTTCGATGTGCGAGTTTGAGCATTATGCCTGGCAAAGTATTTTTAATGATGCTATTTGGACATGCAAGTCAACACACAATTACTTTTGTTTCCATTTTTTCCTCTACCTTGTTTTATGATTAGCTAAAGGTACCTAGAGGAGGTTTTGTTCCGCTATAGCTCCCTTTACCTCATTCAAATATAGTGTGTTTTCCTGGACAGCAACCAAGTTTCTATTTGTGCCAGCACCCCAGTCTTGTGCTGACTTGTACCACTGTGGCAATAACTGCTAATGAGTGCAAATGTGTTCCTGGAAAACCCTTGATGCTGGGGAGGAATCTCTAACTGGAAAGATGCTCCTGGCTATGAAATAGCTGAACACCTGTTCCTTGTTCAGTGCAAAAACCCTCAAAAAACAAAGAACCAAAAGATCCTCAGGGGCTCTCTTCCCTTTTTAATTTCTGAGTGCCCCCTGTCTGCAAGACCTGCTGTTCAAAATCAGGTTTTTATATTTTTTTATGTCAGTTGCTCAAAAATTGCCACATTTCTTTATCTTCTTGGAAACAAACCCTGCTCTTCCATTCTCCTGTGTAAAGGATTGTTATGGTACAACAGATGGAATTGAGGGTTGACCATCAAGAAACAATTCCTGCAAAACCCAGAAGGAGGTGGGAGGAGAAGTGATATTTGGAAGGCTTTTTGGCTTGGTGACATGAGGGTTTTTCTGTTCTGATGCCAACCTGTAATCATGTGAGTCCTGCCTAATCAAAGCTAAGAACTAGGCTATGTTAATTGCTTAAATATATTTGCTATCTTCTTGTAGTAGGCTTTTTCTGCAAAGTTTTTCATCACAGCTGTCAGCTATGTGCTGTACTGGTAGATGTATTCATGCCTGTGGCAGGGGATTGGAATGAGATGGTGTTTAAGGTTCCATCCAGCCCAATCCTGTGATTCTGTGAGGGTCTACTCAGATTTATGGGAGCAGATCTGGGGAGGAAGAGAATGTGTGTAGGGAAAAAAACCAGAATAGCTTTATCATCATCTTAAAAAAAAGTACAACCCCCCCATAACTCCCCAAAAGCACCAAGCTCCCCCCTCAACCCCCCCCCCCCCCCCCCCCCCCCCCATGACTAGTGACTGCAAAATCTCCGTCCAAATAAAAGAACACAACCAGCTTTGGACTCAGGCTTTCAGTTGGTATAAACTGATCTCACCCTGAGCAGCTGAAGAGCTGGCCTATGTACACACAAACTCACAGTTGGCTCTTCCTTTCTATATTTTTTGCCATCTGTGTGGTAATTTTTTTTAAAACAGTACATGAGTCTCATCACCTTCAGCTTTGAAGGTTTTACTGATAACTGAAATGAACTTTGGTCTCCCTCTCAGTCTTGAAGGAGATAAAGATTAAAGGCCCTCCTGAGCACTAGAAGCATTTGTCAGCTATAGTCCATCTCAGGGATCCCTAACTCCTCTAGTTCTGGGAACAAACAGTTCTCGACTGTTTCCAAAATCTATCTGTACCAGGCAGTTCATCACTTTGACTTGATGATACATGTGTTCACAGAAATATATAGAACCATTTTAATAGCTTCAAGCTGTTCTAGGTTGACCTACCCTGGTAGGTACTGGCAAAATCTGAGCCTATTACTTCATTAGCTGTTGTTCAAGAGACCTGGATGGGTCAGAGGACCGAAAATGGATAATAGTTGTTTGGGGTTTTTTTCTTGGGTACTGGTGTGAATTTGAATACCAGGCAGTCTGAATGTTGTAGATTATGAAGTTTGTGGTGTTTCACTTCACTTTCTAGGGAGCTGAAGGACCATACCAAGTGGCCTTAACTTTTTCAGCTGTGTGGGATGTGATATAGAATTTTTCTTCTTCTGTTCTGTCTTTGAAAGAAACAGTTCATTAGACTGGTATTAAACAGTAAGGAAAAAAAAAGATGGAGAAAAAGAGGGAACAGCTGTTTACAGTGATTAGTAATGGGGTGGAAGGGAGGCAATTGTTCAGGATGTTTTCCCAGCCTGGAGAAGTTGCACAGTTTGGTTTTTTGCAGCTCTCTCCATTGTCAGAAAAATGTGCTCCCAAATTGCAGCAGAGAAGGCAGGGACTGACACTGGGGTGAGGCTGGGGCTGTCTCTCTGGCTACCTTCTGCTGAGAAAAGGCCTTACTATGGGTGTTTGGTGACAGTGGAGAGGGGTACACTGACCCAGGTGACACCTCTCCATGCCCTGGTTCACAGTAGTAACTCAGGGGGAGCGTGGATTGTGGGGCCTTGGGTTCTTAGTGAGGGGCATCTTCCACCGCTTGAACCTCAGAGGGAAGCACTGCACTCCTGCATGGTCTGAAGTGATGCTTTCAACCTGGATTTCCACAGTCTGGCAGACAAAAATCCCTGTACAAACTCTGCAAATAACCATAATTTCTGCAGGAAACTAGATTGCTGCAGCTACCTTCAAAGGTGATTTTTGAGAGTGGCACTTGAGCATAAATAGTCAATATTTGTACATTACAGCATTAAGCTGTTCTCAGTAGAAGAATAATTATCTAATAGTTAACACACTACAGCTTGGAAGTGGGAAGTCAATTACTTTTTGCCTTCTGTTACCTTAGTTACTCTTTCTATACACTGAGGATAAAATGAGAACCCCCCTACAAGAGACCTGTGGAGCTGTTGCAAGTGTTAATAAATGTTTGCAAAGCTCTTTAAAGTTCTCTGATTAAAAGTAGTTATGAACATGTGAAGTGTTAAAATCTTTTTGTAGACTTGGCTGCAGTGAAAATGACTGGAATAAAAGAAGCTGGGTCCTGATTTTAAGAAACTATTCAAAGCAGAATTTGAAAGAGAATGGTTTTATGTTAAACTGTAACCCAGAGATATTTTTATATGCTTAAAGAAAGGCAGATCATGTGATATCGGCATAATATTCCACTTTTTTCCATTCTGCTGAGCCAAACTGCCCTATTTCTTGGTAGGAATTCTTATAAATATGCTCTTATCGTCTATTTAAGATGTGCTTTAATTGTTATTACCCATTACAGTCAATCAGAAGTACAGACATAAATGTTTTCCATAGAAGATATTCAAGAGACTTAGAGGGGAAAGAAAAGTTCTCAAACAGTTCATATAATCTCAGAATTAGACCCAGAACATCCTTTGCCTGCTCTGTGTCTTCTTTTTTATTAGAAAAATTCTAACCCTAGACAGTGACTTACCTCACTGTGGATGTCTAGTGCCCAAAGAGTCCCATCCTTGGTTTTTTGGTGGTGCTCTGTTAAAAATCTTTAATAATAAATCTTCCAGTGTTAATGGTAAGGCAAGAAGACTTGATGTTTCTGGACTATAAATGGCTTTCATCCTCTTCTGCAGTGGCCAGTGGCAACACAGACTCCATGCCAAGTTGTAGCATCAGTTACACCCAGAGAGCCTTCAAACTGTCAGGGACCGTAGACTGGGTGATGTAGCTCTAATATCACCAAACTGGAAAAAGCCAAAGCCAGGCAGTTGATTTTTATAATACCATATATATTCTTTTTATTGAGGGACAACATTTAGTAAATCCTTAACAGTCTGTTTAGAAAAGCCCAAGCCAAGTCACAAACTCGGAAGGATGGGTGTGGGCAGAGATGTTAACAGAACAAAGTGGCCTGTCTGAGTCAGCCAAGCAGACTCCTGCAATAATACCTGAGAGTGGAGCTACCGACGTAAGTGAAAAATGAAGAGCATTTCTGTCACCCATGACTTGGTGCAGAAATCAAAGAGAGGAGGCTCACTAAGAAACCCCAAAGTCTGGTGTGTTCCAAGAAGTTCAAATATACTCTGTCCTGACTGCTGGGAATGGAAGCAAACTTCTTGGGTGGTTTACATGCCATGCCAGAACTACCAGCTGAAAACAGGGCTACTCCCTGCCATGTGGGGAGGCGAATAAGGGGGGAAAAAAATCTGTAATCAATGCAATTTGGAAGGTATTTTTAGCCAGAATGATGGTGGTATGAGTGCTGTTGTGAATTTGGAGGGTACCTTAGAAAGCCAGATCCCAAATATGTGAGGAGGGACATATGGCTAAATACAGATGAGCCTTGAGCACCTCAGACTTTACTCATTCTGACAAAAATACACCCTGGAAAAAGGTGATCTTACCCCTACTCCTACGTTGTGGCACAGGGTGTTCTTTCAAATCATAAGTGTTATAGAAGCATTGCAAGAGCATTCTGGGGCTTTACACAATGAAGTCCTGCCTCAGGAACCTCACCTTACTGCAGCAGTCTCCTGGTAATTGCCTTGAATTGGTTCATGTCTGAAAGACAAAAGCAGTTTATTTTCATTGATTTTAGAAACATTGTGTTCAATTCTTTTATTAAACCATTGTAGCATTCTTAAATATATGGAGAGTGGCTTATAAATTGTAGTTCTCATCAGCTCCTTACTGACATCAGCTAATCTTGAGGGTTAGTTGAAAAATTTGGCACAAGAAGACTGAACTAAGTAGCAAGATTCTAGATTGATTTATTTAAACAAATACATCTATTTAATTAAAATGTTTTTAAGGTACATAAGCATAAATGTTGATTATATATCAAATATCTTTAAATGCAAACACATAATCTCTAGGAAACACCCATGATATACCACAAAGGAGTATGACAAAGAATAAATCCAAGACTTACTAGGCTATGGAATTATCTTCTGAGGAGAGTAGAGAACTTCTCCATGGTATTAAAATGAAAAAAAAGAATGCTATTACACACCTCGATGGAATACACATGCAGTGATGGATAGGTAAGTCAGGGATTGCTAAGCTACTTGTGAATAGTTTCCATAATGACCAACTTTAGCTAATAAAGCAACTTTTGAGCTTGGATGAAGGGTGAAATTTTGAAACCCTGTGTCTGTTGGGAGTGTGATTCACCTGACCAAATACAGAGATCTCCATCTGTGCTCACTGTCTAGACCGCTGTTACAGTCAGCAAAGAGAAAACAGGCATTTCTAGGGCATGATTTGCCTTTTCCTAAAATAGTCATCTGGGATATGTCAGGCAACTGCTTAGAGACAGAAGTCCAAAGATGACTTAGCAGTATGGAAATCTGTGAGGCAGAAAATTGTGTTCTGTGAATCAGAACTCACTTCTGAAAGCTGAGTTTTTTCAGTACCTGCATTGAGAGCCATAAAAGATGAGGTTTCAGAACCAGAGCCTGACCTGAACACAATCTCTGGCTGAGGACTTCATCAGAGGGAAGTGTTCCCTGCGGGTCTGAGCTGCTTCCTGCACATGGACTGTGATGGCACTCAAGGTGCCGCTGGCCCTTTTCACACCACTTTGAAAAACCTCCTCCTAAAGAATAGTTTGCACTTCGGTGATCACTTTAGTCCCTTCCTTCCCACAGAAAGTGTTATCCCAGCAATAATGGCCGAGTCTGTCGGAATCAGCCAGAGGAGGGCACTTTTGAGCTTTAGGAGACCTCTGGGCCAGTGGGGCCGAAGGTGCCGCTTGTCCCATCAAGTTTGCTTGTTGGACATTTCCTTAAAATCCTTTAGCAGTAGGCTTCGTTCAGTGTCTGTCCCGTGGCACGGTTTACGGTGGGTTCCTTTTCCTTTCACACCTTCCATTCTGTGGATTGCCAGTTGTGGTGATGTGTTAGGAGGTGGCAAGTGCCAATGCTTTGTCTACAGGGATGACAGAATTACAGAATCATTCAGGTTGGAAAAGACCTTTAAGGCCATTGAGTCCAACCTCTGACCCATCACCACCTTGTCACCCAAACCAGAGCTCTGGGTTCCTTGAACACTTCCAGGGATGGGGGCTCCTACACTTCCCTGGGCAGCCCCTTCCAATGTCTGACAACCCTTTCCATGAAGAAATTCTTCCTGATACCCAGCCTGAACCTTCCCTGGCACAGCTTGGGGCCATTTCCTTTTGTTCTGTCCCTTGTTCCCTTGGAGCAGAGCCTGACCCCCACCTGGCTCTCCAGCCTTCTGTCAAGGGGTTGTATGGAGCCAGAAGGTCCTCCGTGAGCCTCCTTTTCTCCAGACTGAACTCCCCCAGCTCCCTCTATAACTCCCCCCAGGACTGACTCTCCAGACCCTTCTGCATCTCCATTTGTTTCCCTGGACATGCTCCAGCAGCTCAATGTCTTTCTTGCATTGAGGGGCCCAGAACTGGACACAGCACTTGAGGTACCTCAGCAGTGCCTGGCACAGGGGGACAGTCACTGTCCTGATCCTTCTGGCCACATTATTTTGATACAGACCAGAGGACATCGTTGGCACAGTGATGAACCTGTGCTGCAGAGTTTGTGTGTGGGTGAGTGTGCTGGTTCCTCACTTCCAGGCTCTGGATTCTGGGGGCTTGCCCTGCAGAAGATGGTTAGCCAGCTGATATTCTGGGATACTTCTGTGCTGGTGGGCTAAATAGGACATGAGCTTGAGGGCTGCCACAGCACTGCCTGTTTCAGTGGTATCTCCCTGTTGTAAAGTTTATGGCCTGGGCCACTTTTTGCTTTGTTAGTTGATGTTCACATATGCATGGCCAAAGACGGGCAATATTGCCTAGAGGGACTCTTGTGGTGAGGAGGAACATGCCTTTTTTGGACAGGGATGCTGATCTGTCACTCAGCCCCAGTGCTACAAAACAGATCCTGGCCTTTATAGATTAGCAATATGGGGTTTGTCTTGATATCCATCAGTCTGTATGGGTTTGGAAGTGTGGAACCTGTTGTGCCACGTGCTTGGCTTCATTTGTGACAGTCTTCCCTTGGAAAGGTCAAGTCTCTAGATTGCACAGCAGTGAAGTTTGAGATGTGCTTAGCAGCCGTTCCTGCAGAGAAGTATTTTCAGGGAAAGTATTTAAAACATTAGCAGCGGGGGGTGGGTGGAAATCGCAGGGAAAGTGAAATCCGTATGTATTGTACATATGTTTGCTCTAAAGAGTGGGTGACCCCTGCTGAGTTTCTTGGCACCCAACACCAGGCCAATGAGGACATCACCAGATGGGTTCATTACCAAGGCATTTTCATTATCACCCCTTGGGGCCAGCCCCTTGTCGTCCTCCTGGTCAGAGCATGGGAAGGAACACTGTGTTCCGAATCCAGGGAGGTATGGGAACACAGAGGAAAGGGCTTGTTTCTGGGACAAAAAAAGCCAGAGTGACTGATCATGCCATACAAGTTCATGTGAGAAGCTGAAAGCCAGTTTGCTGATCCTAAAAACCCCACCTCTCTTAGCCTAAATATGTAAGTACAAGCAAGTTCAAATGCACTATTAAGATCCACTAAGTGCCAGTGGTAATCTGGTTTATTTCAGCTGAGGCTCCCCTGGCATAACCCTATCAGTACATTAAATCCAGTGGAGCTCGCTGGAACTTGTACAAAGACAACATAAGCATACAGAACATAAGCAAACCAAGTAAATCTTGGTTAATCCAACATGAAGGAATTCCCTACTGAAAATGGACTAATGCCTTGAATTTGTTCTGACTTATCTTGCAAAGTTAGTTCTCCGAAAGCAATGAAATGGTGATTTTCAACACTCAGACTCCTTTAAAAGCTATATTTGCAGGAAAAAAGACATCAAGTTAAATTTGATAGTGCTTTAGTTCTTTCCCAGAGAATTGCTATGCTTTATGCAGGCTATTATCTCTCCCCAAAGTTGTCATCTGGAACCAAATACATGAGTGTGAGGCTTTGCTTCCCTACATCAGGCTGTAAGGGCTGCCCTGGTGCAAGACTGGTTTCTTCATCTAGTGTTGTTCTCACTTTGTTCTTCCAAGTAAACAAGCAACCCTGGATTTATGGAATAATTGCTCCAAAATTGTAGTGGAGGAAGGTCTATAGGCAGCTTCTAGACCTGGTAATGATTTAGAACCAGAATTTAGTGAAGCTGGTGGCCCCTTTCTTCATCACACAACCTCATATGCTGTGGAGAACTTGTGTGCTAGACTTGGAAGTGTGCAGGCTGGAAGTTCTATCACCTCTTTCCCAATTATCATTGTTTACACATGAAGCCACCTGTCTTCTTGGTACCTTGCCATGGTGAAAAGAAGTTTCTTTCCATGTTCCCAAGAGAAGGAGATTATTAAAAAAAAAGGCATTTTAACATTTATGAAGAAAAAGCAAATATGTATTGCAACAGACCTGGAATGGTCAGTATGGACTGAATGTTCCTAAACCTTTATGGTAATTTGCTCCAGTAATTTCCATCATAATTAAGAAGATGATAGCAAAGTTATTGCTCTGACTCAGGCTTGCAAGATCAGCTTCTACACACATGTAGCTGCAGGCTGCCCATATCCTGCATTTAAATGTTATTAGTTTAGAAGTGGTTACTAGAAATATGTCTGTTAAATGCAAAGTTTGGAGTAATACAGATATATGAAGCTGATAATAAACCCCTGCTGTGGGGAAATGAGGAAGTTTTATGCGCACCTTGTCTCTGCATCCACCTTTGCCCCCATGAATACTTCAGAGTAATCTTGAGGGTTTTTTTGGTTTGTTGGGGTTTTTTGTTGTTGGTTGTTTTCTTTTTTTTTTAAGGATGCAGTGTCCTGGCTCTTTTCCTTCTGCTGGCTCTGCTTTTCCTGTGGTGTGGATGTGAGAAAGCACATCAGTGTCCAGCTTTGTGAAGGCAGATGTTGCAAAGATCACCTCTTTGTTGTGATTATTATCTGTCCAAACCATTGTTGCTTATCTCCTGCCTGTGTTGACTTCCAAGAGGACTGTTGGATACTGGGTGGTTCTAACAAGCAAGTTGTGTTATGGAGGTGCCAAAATAGGGATGCAGATTTTGTGTTTTCCCTTTGAATGCCATGGAGCTGTTATTAGACAGATGGTTGATAGAAACAGATTGCAGCTCTGGAATTGTTCATGAGTTGCCCCTTGCAAATTTGCTAGTTATTGTTTTTGCTCCAAGATAAGATGACTGAGGGTTTTTTGTTTTGTTTTTTTTTTAGTTTTGTTTTTGGTTTTGGGTTTTTTTTGAGTGGGAGAATAGGAAACTGAATAATGGGGAAAATCGTTCTACTGGCATCTTCCATCCTGACCACAGATTGAGTTACTGGTAAGGAGGATGGCAATTATCCTGTGAAACACACTACAAAGAATATTCATGAAAAGCAGGATAACAGGGAGCAAGGACATGTCTGGAATTTGCAGTGCTGAATAATATGTGTACAATATGGGAATTTCTGATCTTCCTTCTCTGCAAGACACTGCTTTGATTCCTCCTCCTTGGGACAGGTGTTTGCCAGATTTGTTGTGTGATGTGTCCTGTGGGGAGTGGTGGATCTCCCTACCTCTGTGTGTCTTTCTTTTCCAGAATGGTCACCAGGGAAAGGCTGAAGGAGCCATGTTGTGCTGATGCCTTCTGAAATAACAGGATGTATTCCATCAATCTTGCAGAATGCAAGGGCCTGGATTTCTGCTAGGTCATTTTATATTACCTTTGAAATTAGTTCATCTTTTCAGTTCATATTGAAAAGGGACAGAAAATGACTTGAGAAAAGGTCAGCCTTCTGCCCCTGATATTTAAGAACTTCCCTCAGTTGGTTGGTTTTTTTTTAGTACCAGCTGGATGTCGTGAGAAGGTGTATACTCCTGCCTGTGAACTGGGTCATGTTTAGAAAAAAAACTTTAATAGAACAGCATGGTATGTTTTGAATGTATGTGTGAGTGAGACGGCTTGGATGGATCCTCCTTTTTGGGCAACTACAATAGTCTGTTCTGTTTGCCCCTGGCAGCCTGTGCTGTGAGCATGGAAGTTCTGGGAATGCTTTTTGAACCCTATCCCTGATGTCAAATTGTATATTTACCGTAAAAGGTAACAAAATCTATTCCTACAAGCACAGTGAATGAAGCACGTAATGGCATTTCCTGCCCTGGACGCAGCATATGTTGATGCAAATTTTACTCCTGCACTTCAGGATTTGCAGTCCCAGCACGTGCTGACCGTGGGAGTGCTCCCTGCAGCACATTCATCCCTCTTGGCACAGAGAATCTCAAACATCTTTTTTGGATGGCTGGGGAAGAGCACAGAAGTGTAATCTCTTGCTCTGAGAGCAAATGCAAGATATTATAAAAAGCATTTGCAGTATGACTCAGGAACAAGAATTACTGTGTGCTGTCTAGTTGGAATTCTAAAGCTCCTATAACTGAGTTTTTTCCATTTTATGACTTACCAAAAGCCAAGGGTGACCTATTAGCTTGCATAATGACTAAGGAAACAGCCACAGAACTATTCAGCAGCACAGTTTAATATTAGTCTTGAAGCTAAGCCCAAGCAAAACTGACAATAGAATCTGAGCTAATGGTGACAATATAATAGGAAGAAATAACCGCAGGACACCTGCTTTCACACGTCTAGGTTGGTTCCTTGGGACCTGAATGACCTGTAAATGTCAACTTTCCCTTCCTATGGCAACAGAAATTCTAGGTGAAAATAAAATGTCCTAATAATTAAGGCCGTCTTTCATGCAAGGATATCAAATAATTCACAACTAGACCTGTGCTACTGATAAATTTTTCAGATTTGCTTAGCTGATCTGAAAATTCAGAAGAAAGGTCTTGATTTTGAATTAAGTAGGCAGGATAAAACCCCAAACTAATCTCAGAATTCTAATCACTTCAGGTCAAATAAAAAATGCTGTAACTCATATGATATGACATACAGCATCATAACTCAGATGCTGTACTTGTTCAAGCTTCAGAATATTTAAAAAATGCGGTGAAGTAAATTTAAAAAAATTCCCAGTATGCCTGATTTATAAAATCTAAATAGGATTTTGCCCAGTTCTGACTCCAGTCAGTGGCAGAGATCCACACCCTTGTGGGCAGGTGCTGGGCAGCTCTTGGAAGAGTGCTTGGCTGCTCTGGAACCAAGAGCTAGATAATATCACTTGACTAAAACATGTAGATGAAGAGCATGGGGAGCAATTGAGATTTAGAAGATTGACCCCAGAAATGGCCGGGCTGTGGCCACTACTGGGGAGCAATAGGAGGTCTGGCTCCCAGGAGCTGTTAGAGGAACAAAAAGTTCCTTCTGTCCCTGGCGTGGATTGAGATATGGCTGGGCGGTGAGCTGCTGACCCAGTACAGGATGTCTGTGGGATGGGCTGGAAATTTTTTGGAAAAGAACTTTGAGAAGTTCTGCGGGAAAAAGTTCTGCAAACAACTGTGTTTAATCTCAGTTTCTGGTCAGATGTGGGTGCTTGTGGTTTGCAAAGTTTGTTCAAGACGGGGTCAGTAGTGTAACTCCATCGTGATGGACACTGGAGATGTCTTACTCCTTTACAGAAAAAAGATTTGAACAGGGCAAGATACCTCTGTGCTGCCAGTGGAGTGAACTCTGAGCACTGGCTGGCCTCAGTCTGCCATGGGTTCAATTACAATAAATGTGTGTATTTTATGCTCCCAGTAATTATCTAATTAGGAACACTTTGAAAGCAGATAGTGCTTGATCTTTTTGTTGAAAAGTTGTCCAAAATGTGAAAACTAAGAGAGAAAAGAAATTCTTTTGAGCTCACATCATTAATAATATTTGGACTGAGCAAACAGACCTTGGTTCAAAAGGTTCTGGAAGGATTGTATCGTGTCTGAGAGGATTAGAGAAGTAAAATTAAGAAATTCTATGCATACAAACTATTGGAGTTCCTTTTTCTCACCTTATCTTGCCACAACAGTATATAAAACATTGTTAAAAGCTATCAGGACTCCTCTGCCTAAAATTGCAAAAAGGCAGCTTGCAGTATTATAGGCTGCCCATCTGCATGGTTGCAGCCAGGAGATACTATCTGTGTATTACTCACTGCCATGGTTTTAATTTTAATATCTCTTTTCCATGTGTGCGTATCTCCAAAGAGTTCATCCTCTGGGGGAGGTTCCATCTTGCCCCAAACCTCTGAGTGTTAGTGGCTGAAGCTCTCCTGAACTGGGTCACATGTGCCAACACTGAATGTCATTTTTTGAAGAAAAAAAATAGCATCAAGGTAGCACTGCTGAATGGGAAATAATTATATAGGGTAATGAGAAGTGTGGGATTAGGATTGGGTAAGAAGTTATAGAAGTCATTGAAAATCTTGGGCTAAGAAACTTTCTGAGAAGGATCTGAAAGGCAGTGAGGTTTTCAAAGGAATCATTAAGATATATTTATGCTATACCTGTAAGAACTGAGGGGACTATATTTATATATAAATATGGACTATATGGATGAGATGCATATTTTCAGGTATAGATGCAAATTTTCTGATTTTGACTAGAATGATGGAGGAAAGAGCTCTGTTCTCTGAAGTGATCCAATTTGTATTTTCCTCTCTAAAGGCTGGTATTACCTATGTCAACAGCATTCCTTGGTAAGGATTATAGTTATAGATAACAGCACTTTTGGCACACACCCCCCCCCCCAACAACCAAGCAAAACTAAAACAAGCAAAAACCAACACGGGGAAAAAAGACCAAGGAACAGCAGAGTGAGGAGGTGGGATTGGTTTGCATGAGGGTTCTAGGAAACCAAAAAGAAGAATGAAGGAGGAGTTATTTAAGTGTTCTTTTTTATGTAAAAAAGACCCCAAACAAACCAAAAGGCCTTTGGCTGGGCTAACTGTATCTGCAGACTCCAGGGATCTGCAGTCTAATAGGTGACTCCTTTACTTGGAATAGAGAGGAGACAGATGATGAGAGAGAAAAATCCATACAGTGTGATAGGAAAAAGAAAGCAACCCTCAGCATGGAAGAGCTGTGCTGGGAAAAATGTGAACAACTCGTAAGGATGTTGCTGTTATTTGTTCCAGTACTTAATATTCTAGACAAAGAGGGCTGTTCTCTGAATTTCTTCCTATGACCTTATTGTGTATTTGGATATATTTGCTGATGACCTGCAGTTTTGGATGGACATTGGCTGGAAAATTTTGCTTCTTCTGTTTCATAATAGGAGAAGTTTAACCCTTCTAGGAAAGGACAACCAGGGCCTTATTTTTGTGATATTGCCAGTAATAATAGTTACTCTTTTCTTGTCCAAATATTCTTTCATCACAAATGACATTTTGTACAGAATATATTTTTTCCAGAAATATTTAAATTCTTTTATAAGTGCAGTGAAAGTTTTTATATTGATTTAATGGTTGTGGTATCAGGCCCTTAAGGGGGAAGAGACAGTATGTTTTCCTTTGGTTCTTCTGTTCATCTTCTTGCCCTTGCTATCTTCATTTCAGTGAATCTTTCCTGTACAGGGATGAAGTTGTTGTCCTGTCTTCAGAACCTCTGCTGGTACTCCCTCATTTTGGCATGTAAGCATAACTACATTTACTTTATTTGCCACATATATGCAACCAATTGAAGCAACTTCCTCTGTGCTGGTGGTAAATAGAGATGAAGATACCTCTTTTGACACAAATAGGTGATGAAGAGATAGATACCAAGCCACTTTTCATATCCTAAACAATTCTGGCTAATGTTTGCATTTCTGCTTTTTTTGTACCTAAATTAGGGGGATGAACCTGCACCACACATCCAAATTCTCATTTTTTGGTCATGAGCATCAACTTTTCCTCATGGTATTGACAGGGCCAGGACCTGGTGCTGCTGGAGAACCAAAGTCTGGAGACGCAAAAACATCTTAGATATTGTTTTTCCTCATGAAATCTGTAAGCTTTGCAGGATCTGTGGAAGATAGGGTTGAAAAGATGTATTTAAAACGGTCAATCAGTGGGTGGTTTACTGCTTTTTCCATAATCAGTGTGGCCTGGTGGGGCTTCAGTTCTATACCATGGTTGAAATGACCCAACACATCTTCCCCTCTGTGCAGGTGTGTGATGTGTGTGTCTGACATGCTCATATGGCATAAGTTCTGTTGCTGTCCACTACAGACCGGCTGAGATATTAACAATAGTTCTATAAATAAGGCCTAAAGAGATAGCAATAAATAAATTTTCCTACTCGGTCACTAGCAGTGGTATGTCTTACACCCAGCTAGGTTCTGGCTAAACAAATAGACTCTGGAGCTGGTGTGCTACAAAGGGAGCATCTGAGACCATCCTTGGAGAGGCCCTGGCCTTTCCCAGGAATTTCTCCTCTTGCGCATCACAGCAAATTCCAAGTGCTGCAGTAAGACAGAGTCATGTCTTGAACCTTTCCAGATCCTATAGGAAACCGCTAGTACCATGGACCACATCCATATGTTGTCAGAGCTGGCTAAACCCCCTTGTAGTCAAAACTGCAAACTGAATAACTGAAACCTTGCATCAGATTTGGGAAACAAACTGTTCTGTTTCATACCCCATCCCCAGTATGGGTAGCAGGGATAACACTTCAGCTGGCAGCATTGGCCATGAGGTTTAACAGAATGCAGCTTATTCTTCCATGACTCTCAGCCCTGGAGTGCTGACAGCAAGAGACTAGAAGTGGGCCAAGGAAATTGAGGCTGGATGTGAGTCAGGTACAAAGCTGAATTCAGCTTGGATTTAATATTATTGAAATACCACAGGTGGTTTCGGTTAGGATTTGGCCTCATATGGCAAGACTGAAGTCAGGTCAGCTGTTCAGTGAGATCCAGCGCTGAATTCTCATGAGCATCATGAGCTGAGTGAGATTTCAGTCACACCTGAAGCACAAAATTGTCCCTTTCCTGTTTGTGTATGAACTTGGGACCAGAAATCACAGGGGCTGGTGTGAAGTGTACATAGACGTAAGAGTGGGCTTGTGTGTACACATTTTAGTTTTCTTTAGCTTAGATGGGATTTGTACCAATGAGCTGTGACATGGGTCTGACTCTGGATCCTGTGCCTCGGGATTGACCCTTTACCTTGTTAATCCAAGAGTCCTTGTTTTATCAGCTTCCAGTTGGTTGTAAAGGAACCTCAAGGTATGTTTTCAGAACAGCCGTGAGAGTGTTTGAGACTGAGTGAGAAACCGCAGAAGCTCATCAGGTCGTAAGTTATATCCATGAATATACATTGAGGCTGAGCCATGTGGGATCCCTCCACAGCCCACTGGAGATGGGTGTGCAGACATCTTCCATACAGTTGACTTTGGTTTATCCCATGTTTTTTTGGACCTTGGAATGCTTGTGTCTGTTCTGACAGACATGAAAAACCCACCAGTGTAATGAGAGGGACTTTTCAAGCTGTTCAGGGATCCAGTTTGCTACATGTTGATCTGAATGGGCTTTTGCTGACATGGTTTGGTTGGAAATGCTCTGGATAATGCCAGAGACTGGATCAAGATGGAGCTGTAACCATGATTAATTGTGAGCAGGATATGGTCATACTCCTATACTTCTAGTGTTACACTACAAAGCAAGGGTGACTTGCACTTTCTGAGATAAGGTGTATAAAAGGAGAAAAAATTTCTGTGCTGGGTCAAACTAATCAGCCAGAAGCCCAGAGAAACCTGTTGGGGTGACATACAGACCAGAGGGGACATCACCAACTTTGATGTCGTAAGGCTCCAGAGAGTGGGTCGTGTCATACTTGTCTCTTGTTTGTTATGAAGTAATGTTCCTCCCTATTTTATCAGTATAGAAAGTACGTTGGCTGGCAGTTCATCTGATATTCTTCATTCATAGTTTTCAGGTGTAAAAGAGACTAAGAATTGCAATTGATGACCTTTTGTACAGATATATAATGGCACTACTTTTACTCTTCTAGCCCAAATTTTGAGTCCTCCCTCAAATTGCACAGAGACTGCAAAATAAAACCAACAAAGCTCTCCAGTGAGAAAGTTGGAAGCTCCAAGTCTTATGTAGCAAAGGTGGGTACATGGGTCTATATGTGGAGGAAATGAAACATTTCCTTGTTTGTTTGGACCCAGAGGAGTCTGTACTGGTTGCAGGGGCCAAGAGGTGGAACCAATCACACCCTTGATTTTCTAGGCTCAATATTAGTGAGAACTGACCTGAGTCTAAGCTTCATCTCTGTTATTTGCCAACTCAGTTACTGCTGATATGGTCCAGTGTTAATTGGTTTGTTGGTTCATTTACATTTTTACCTATGATTTACTAATCATGTTCTATTACTCTCAATTAGTTTGACAGTGAAAAAAGTGACAGTTATTTCAGGGAGAGGCTGATGGGTTTATTAATTCCAATCACAGAGCAGCATAGAGGGCTGGCTTTTCTTTTGAGTTTCAGTATTGCCAGTCACAAAGGTGCAGAGATTTTGAGCTATTTGACTCTATTTCTAAAAGAAGACTTTTCTCTTTCACACTAGTTTGATTTTCATATTCAGCATTCCCTCTTCCCTCTCCTCTCCATGCACAGAGGATTTGGAGTCTGAATCTCAGTGTCTGGTTTTTGGTATCCTTAGTCAGTAAAATGGTAAAATATGGCTTCCAAAATACACAAACTGCACAAGAGCTGGTTTTTACCAAAGGACTGTTTTTGCAGAGTCATTTTTTGCTTATAACTGTGTACTAGCAAAGCCTGAGGGACGTGTAAGAAGGATTTGTGGAGCCAGAGAGATGTTTTTTTTTTTAATCCCCTTGAATTTCAGTGCTATTTCTGAAGTTACATAATAAAAATGAGTTTCTATTAAACAAAAAAAAACGAGAAGTACAAATCCTTGTCCTCCAGCTCTGAGTTTACCCAGGTATGCAGCAATATTGTTTTATCACTGAAGCATCCATTGTATTAGAAAGCCTTGTTTACACGAGTTTAAGCCTCTGGCTGATGGGTAGAGCTGTTTCAATTTCCCTCAGTCATCCCCACTATGGATTGTATATTCAAGGGAAAATCCTCTCCGCAACACTGGACATGCCACGCTCCGAGCCGACTGACGTTTATTAACTAACACAAAGTTGCGAATGATGTACCAACACAGCGAAACAAAAGAGCCCAGTGTTGAGCCTAAATCAAGGTCCTAAATCATAAGCCGTGGTGTGACAAACTGCACAATGTTTGCCAGTACTTTTAAAATGGGGCTTTCTTGCCAGACTGAGAATTCATAGAGCCCGGCCAAAGAAAACAATGGGAGGGAGCCAGGGTTCTCCCAAGCCTTGGCATGAAATCCACAATAGTAGCTTTGGCTGAGGTCCAAGGACTCGAGCACATGCTCCATAAGGTCACTTCAGAACACCATAATTACTTGGTATTTACTTTCAGACAAAAATAATAATAATAAAAAAACAAGTGCCACCAACACAGTTGAGGGTTTCTGTTACCACCCCAGACCTCAGTGTCTCAGAGCGTCCTGTCACTGGCACCGTGTGATGGAGTGGGGAAGTGGGATCTGAATGACTGAATAACAGCAGTGATGATAAACAGCACGGCACACTTCGGGAGGGAGAATGGACTTTATGTCCCAGCTTGTCCTCGAACTCGTGAGCAGTGTTTGTCACTGCCCTTCAGTGGCTGTTTACTGACCTTTGGGGTTGAAGTCGAGGGTCACTGCTGAGTTCACCTGAGGCAAGTTGTTTGCTTTTTCAAATATCCTCTTCTCTGCATCCTCTCCTTACTGGCAGGCCCACCGGAGAAGTCAGGATTTGAGCAGATCATTAGGACTGGAAAACAGCCCCAAATCTCAAGTCTGGCTCTAAACAACTCAGAGCTGGGCAGGAAAACTGAAAAGCCAAACTTATTCTGAATTTCAGAGCCTGGATTTCATTGCGCAAAAAATGCTTGGACACAGTGTGTTTGGTCCTGATGCTTACAATTTGGGATATTTGCTAGTCCCTTATCACTAGAAATGATCCCTCCAGCACAACAGAAGGAATGGGGCTGAAGACTCTTGAGCTCTCTCTGCTCTTAAGCCTGAGTATCCAGGACTCAGCCTCAACTCACTGACACTCAGCCTTTACTATTTACATTTGAAAAAAGAAACCACATTTGATTATTCAGCATTCTTCTTTCCCATTTTATTGCCATTTTGCAGAACTCCTCTGAAGACCAGAGGAAACCTTTCTGGTTGACATATTTAATATTTTAGCACTTCATACTGTCTTTAGACAAAAGCGTCCAACATGCATATGTATTTTGGCAGCTCTGCTTATGGCCCCTCTTCTGTCTGTGGCCTTGAGAAGAAAAGAACAAATGGAAAAAAAAGCCCTACACAACCTTAAACTGGGTCAGGATTTTTCCCTTTATTTTTGTTGATAGCTCCATTTGGGATTTATGCATAGATAGTGAAGAAGTAGGGGAAAAAATGTATACTCCAAGCATATGTCCTTGAAAAAACAATGTCACATCTTAATTTTCTCGGACTGGCAAGGCATGCATTCCACACTCCCTGTGATGTAGAACTAATGCAGATAGAAGTGCAAGAAAACCTGTAATCAATTCCAGTCCATACCAGGCATAGCCCACCAAGAAGCACATCCATTTGAAATCTCACAATGCTGAAAGAAAAACCCAGGCCATGCAGCCATGATAGTCCAGTATTTCTAGCTGGTGGTTTTGGTTTTTTTTTAGGCAAGGTTCTGCATCCATGGAAAAACAACAGCAAGCAGAAGTGCTCCTTGGCATCACTGTGTGTCAAATACTTGTAAGCAGTAATATTCAGAGAGCTCAAATATGCAAAAGCACAGTTGTTAGGAAAGACTAAAGGCGTGAATTGAAGATTTTCTTCTGGGCATTGAGGATCTGTTTCCCTGTGTTTTAATCCCCTGTGTGCATCCCAGAAGCTTTGTGCATATAAACTGTGTGTTGCTGATACCATGGTGATGATTAGCAACCCCCAAACGACCAGTCCTTTCTGCCAGGACAGTCCATGGGCCTGGAGTGAGAGGGCTCCCTCAGTGCCCTTTCTCTCCCATGTCAGCACTGCCTTCTGCCTGTTTCCACCTGTTTTCCTTTGGTTTAAGGCATGAATTTCTTCTAGGAGAAGAGTTTTATTACAGAATTGTGTGCACATGGTGATTTGCACAATGAGGTCCTGGTATCTGCGGGGGATTCCTGTGGCAGTGCCTATAGCAGCAGGGGTAGAAATAATAGCAATAATCATAACCTAAACCAACAGCTGGTGGGAGAAGAAGCAGAAATGTAGTGTGACTTTCCAGGTGTCATATAACAGCTCAGTGTCAGAGCCCTGAAAATAAAACCCCTGTGTATCCTGTCTGCCAGCACAGTGCTCTGGGCTGGAGAGGACAGAACTGGCTGGTGACATCTCCTGATCTGGGTTGATTTACAGTCTGTGCAGAGTCAGGGCTAAAGAAATGAATAATACATTGTAACTGTGGATTTCCATTTTTCCTGTGTTATTTTAAATCCTAACCTTAAGGTCCTGTTAACCTTCAACCCTGTTAAACCTAACCCTGTAAATCCTGTTATCTTCTACCCCATAATATTGTAGCTTAGTCAGTATCTTCGCTGCCTTGTGTTTAAGAAAGTGGCCAGTCACTGGGGCATTGCCCAGAAGCCGGGAATGTTGTTTCAGTTTCCAAGTCTCTATTGCTTCCAGAGATCCCCTGGAATCACTTTATTTCTCTGTCTTTAGGCATTCACATGTAAAACAGGAATCTCAACTGACAAGTGTTAGATAAATGCACAGAAACTTGGGGGTGCCCCAAACTTCTTAGCTTGTGCGTTTTGTTATTGGGATTTTCTAACCTTAGTGATTTGTAAATGCTATCCATCATGTATAACTGGTCCTTGCTAGACCACTGCCAGGAATCTGGGACCTGCTCTAGGTTACTTTGCTGTTAAATGGTTCAGTCTTCACTAGGAAATTGTTTGTTCTTGTACATAGTGATCCCACACCCTCTTCCTGGGAAATGGGTTGATAGAACAATGCTGCAAGATTATCAGTCTGCCCTCTAAAGACTTTAATCCTTTGAAGTGAAAGTGAAATGCTCGCCTTGATTCAGCTCCTCTCACTGTGGTTTGTGATCTGCTGGACTCCTGATCCCTTCCTCGCATGCACTTGGTAAGCTCCTGTGGAGATGGGCATCTCATCTTTTCACTTCCCTGATTTTGAAGGGAATCACTCTGGGGAATATCACAGCACTCTGTTATCATAATTTTGCAAGAGTGTTAAAGTCAACACATTTGATGTTAGGTTTGGCAGGGCCAAGATCACATCAATTCTTGCTGTCCCGAGCTGGAGGAGAACTTCCAAGGTCTCCAGTTATTTATCTTCCACTGACACTGTGAGTGAACCCATGTTTACACTGGGAAAAGCATGGAAGTGATTAATCTGAGATGGTTGTATAGGCATCTTTCTGCCTGTCAGTTTTACATTCCTCCAGATGTGACACCTGGTAGGGAAGCCACTGGTGGGAACTGATGGAAGGATACAGAGGAGGCAGATAAGGAACAGCATGAAATTGTCTTTTGCTTCTCTGTGAGTGTGAGGGAAGAAACCAGCAGGTGTTTTTAAGGGGCAAATGGCTTGAATTGAACAGCAGAAACCCAATTCTCATCTCTCAGGATAGTCTTCCTAAGCCTTTTGTGAACCTCACTCCTTGGCTCTGGCTGGCAGCTCAGTCTGGTCGTTGAGTAGATTCAGATATCTGCACATCTGTAAATAATGAGTGATAGCAATTACATGTTCTTTCTGAAAGACAAAGCAGCACATTGAATACTGCTGGCAGTGAGCAAAGCCCAGGAGGACCAAGCTTAGTGCTGCTGATTTGAACCATCCCCTCTATTAAAGGGGCATCACTGTCACAGTGGGCTTGTCTGAAACCCAGTGCTTCCAGCCTTTGTGGTTCCTTTCATCTTCCACCTCTCTGTGCTACTTACTCAGACAAAGTAAGGGCTGATTAATATTAGAATCACTTGCTTTTCCATTCCCTCCTTCCTTCTTTTGTCTTGCTTTCTTTAAAAAATACATGCGGCAGCTTTGATGTACAGACCTGTAAAACAGAGATGGGGAAACTGAGGCACAGGGAAAGATACAGAGCTGAAAGGTGGCACTATATCAGTGTGGGATTGAGCAGCAGAACCAGGCAGAAAGGTAGGCTCTCCTGATTCCTCATCCTGTGCTCCAGACTTAGAGATGGCTGTCATTTCATTTTTGTCAGAATTAATGAATTCTTGCATGGGTTGTCCCTGGCAAGTCCACGTTCATTTCCAGCTTGTGAAGAGCCCCAGATCACCTTCTGCAGTGCAGTGGATCTCAGAGCCTGGCTTACCTTTGGCACATTTGGATCCCCTGTCCTTGCCCATCCCAGGACCTGTTTGTATTGTACGTACAAACCTGTCAGTGGAGCATAAGACTGTTCTGGTGCCGTGTGTTCATATATGGAACTGTGACAAAGATTAATGAACAATCAGAAAGGTGAAGGAACATTCAACATGCTTATATGTCAGTGCCTCTGCTCCCAGGGCGTCCTTTAACCCTCCAAGTTCAACACTGTATTATGCAAGTTTTGTTTTTGTGCTCAGTGGAGTGCGTAATTGTCCCTTTGGTGACTTAAAGAACTCTGACTGTTCAAAGACCATTTGGGAAGCATGGGGGCAGAGGGGAAAACCCAAGCAGATAAGTGACCTATTTCAGCAAGGTTCACATTGATTTCACTTTCTCTTTGGTTTGCAGAACTGCTGGTAGTGTGGGCACCTCTTCCTTCTACACCAGACACCGAAGGTGATCTTCATTCTTGCTCGTTAGTGGTCTCTCTGTTACCTGGTGGAGCCTTCAAGGCGTTGAGCCTGATATGTCTGGAGTTAGGATACAGCAGAAATAATCTAAGAAATGAAAATAATTTGATTTTTTTTATCTCAAATTGGATTACAAATCCCCAGTTGCTCATTCAGTATTGTGGAATATGAAGTGACATATTCAGAAGATGGTTTGTTTGTGACTATCTAAAAGGATAAAATTAAAATGAAAAAAATGCTGAATTTTATATATATGTATTTTCCACATGGATTTCACCATGTCCCTGTCCTGCAATCCAGCAGCAGAGAACAGACACATCTTCTAAGGGGAATGTTTATATGGGATGTTAATTCTGCAGTTCCTGGGTAAACTTGGATGGTTCTGCAGGTGCTTGGGTGGCAATGGCATGAGCCATGTGGGCAAAAAAACTGCAGGGGAGAGGTAGTCCAGCTCTGTGTGACTGGACACTTAGAAATGTGGGCCCTACAAAAGTGACACGTTTGGAGATCACAGAGGGATGTGCTGGCTTGGAGAATTGGCCCCAGACCCGGATTATTGCTGAAGGCAGGGTGGAAGCTCCCTGTTAGAGACAAATGCAGCTGTGGTTAAGGTGGTTCTTGAGGGCAGTCTTTGTTCACACAGTCTAAAAAGAAACATGTAAACCTACATCTGCAAGAAGCGCATTTGTGTGGGTCTGAGCCAAACCTCGTGGAGGTCGGGAGGAATCTTTCCACTGACTTCAATGGGCTCTGAGTCCAGGTCCCTGGTGATTGGCTTGAAGTGACACATAGACTATTTTTGTCTGACAATTTTTTCCTTTCTGTATTTTCCAAAAACATCAGTAAAAGAAGAACAAGTAAGGGCTTCATTTGTTTTGCTAAAGCAGGACTGAACGTTGCATTATTCCCCATATCCCAGGGCTGGCTATGGAGACTGTGGGATACAGTGCTGCAAAATTCAGAGACTTTTTTTTTTTAAATGAGATAAGTAATCTAAGCTATTTACATTCTTGTTGTACAGATTGAACCAATGTAATGGTTCAATGGGATGGAAAGATCACTGGAAACGTTAACAAATGGGGTGTTTACTTGCTTTGGCACATTACTGATCACAGCAGGCATATGAGATATTTTCTTTCTAAATTTGTAGAAACAAGTAACAAATTCTGCAATGATCTATGAAAAGGGACACTTGCCAGAAGGAGTCTAACACAGTGTTTGGAAGTGTAGGGTTCACTGTGACTTTCAGTTCTGTTTCTTTGAAGTTTCCTTTATCTTAACTTTTATGGGTGACCATATGTGATGGGAGCTCTCCTGCAGCCATCAGTAATATGGATCAGTGGAGGCCTCCAACTTTATGATTAAAGCATTAAAAGTCAAATTCTTCTCTACTGCCTCCCTGCAGAAGTTTCAAAGGAGTTTGGTTGCTCTTTTGTGGATTGATGTAGTTATGGGGGGGATTGACAATTGGCAGTTGGGTTGGTATACAAACTGTATCGTTGCTGTAAAAGGAATGTATAAGAAAGCACTGACTGATGCATCTCTAGAGAAATCATGCAAGAGCTTAATTCAGTCTTCTTTTTAATAGAACCTTGGATCTCAAGCCCTACTCTTGTGTAATGACAGGCAAAAGGAAAAACTAACAGACTTGCTTTTGAAACCCGTCAGTTCACTTTAAAGAGGGGCTTTGGTAAAAGAACCATGTATAAGAGTGAAAAGATGACCAAAGTGCTGATGAAAAACATTTTCAATACAGTCAGAGCAGTGTGATGAATGAGCAAGTTGGGACTGGCAGCCTTTCCAAGCAGCGTGTGAGGCGTGTTTTCCTATGGGAATGTCTTTCCCAAAGCCATGATGATCAGAATAACCAGTGAGAGACAGTGGCTCCCCTTGAACCTGGAGAGGTGTCCGTGGGAGCTGTGACCCCTCTCTCTCCTTATCCTCTTTTAAACCTGCTTTACTTGACATGTACCCACCTGTATGCAGATGTGGTGTTGGGGCTCCTGGGTATGGATTCTGGGAGCAGGGCACAGCAGTGACAACCCTCCCACATGATGACAGATCCCAAGCTTTCCTGAATGTCCCACTTCCAGTAAAAGACTGACTTTTAGAGCCTCTTGCTGCCCCTTTATAACTTTTGCTAAATCATGGTCTTCCGGCACAGTTCACACTTTCACAATGCTTTGCAACTCCATCAGAAAGAACTAGTCTCTATTTTTAATGTATTTTGCCCTTTGATTAAAGCTTCTGCTGACAGCATGCTTGGCTAGGGATGCACCAGCTCACAAAGGTGGATATGTGATGGCAAAAGAAGTATGTTGTGCTCTGAAAGAGCTGTTATTACTGCTTGCATTTCAATCACTGAGCTGGACCTCGGCTTGCAACTTCACAGATTCCAAGCCCATAATTACTGGCTGCTGCCTCTGCTGTGAAACACTTTATTAAGCCGTTAGAGTCATTAAATATTTTCAGGAAATTTATGGGAGCTCAGGTCATGTTTTCTGTTTGTTTATATAGCCCAGGATCTGCCAAAAATGTGGCCTGTAGAGTTTCTGTAGCGCAGCCTCTGGTCACCCAAATCTGCTTAAGGGACTGATGGGAACTGCCTGTTCCATCTTCCCTGTCCTTGTGTGGGCTGCTGTGGGCAGTGGGATGCAGCCCTGCATCACAGAGCAGAGGATGATTCCAGCAAAATTAAGTGAAGTTGTTGGACTCAGAGCTTATTTCTTGCTGGAGACAGTGGCCTATAAAGCTGTCAGAGCTTGGACACCAGGGCTGTGAGCTCAGGTAAAGCTGCCGCTGCCACAGCGGGAGTAAGGACTGAGCTCAGAGTGCGAAAGAAACCTGGGAATGGATCCCAAGTGTTTTAAGGGACTATTGTTTCTTCTTACCTTGGATCTAAGGGAGCCAAGGGGAGTTCAGGGCTCATATGGCTGCTTGAGCCAGACAAGGTGTGGCTTTGTATGGGATCGTGCTTGACCAAGAAGCATTAATATTCACCAGGATGGCTCAGAGCAATTCATATCATGACACCAGGTCTCATAATTTAATTCATCTGCCTTTTTTTTTTTTTAAAGACAAAAGTTCCATTTTGGGCTTTGCAAATGCCCTGTTGTGTCACAAACATGTGGCATCAAACATGCCTTGCCCAGTTGTCACACTGTTGTCTGCTGTGCTGAGTCAGCTTAGCAATGGAAGTCAGCTTCCCAAATATCTTGTGCTGCGAAGATGTTCTGTAGTGTTTGGGGTATATTTGGTGCCCAGTTATAAGTTATGTGTTTTTACAGACCTCAGAGCAGCTTTTTACTGAACTGTTTTTAAAAATTGTAGGTCCGAACTGGCAACATTCAACATAAAATAATTGTGTCTTTTTCTGTCGAGCATCCATTTATTACAGGATTAAAAGCACTTGTAAAGAAGGCGGCCGGTTACAATTACAGTCTTTCTATAATCACGTGTAGCACAAATTAAAGATAACTTTACAGTAACCAGCTCACTTCTGACAGCACTCCAGCAAGGTCTGTACTAATGTCAAAGTGGGGACTGATGGCTGTTCCTACAGGAAAGGCTCACCCCATTCTTGGGGAACAGAAAAGCCCAGTGTTCCTGCAAGCCAGCCAGAGTAGTGTGTCTGCACCTACACTGCCGTGGCTTTGTGGCCAGACTGCATTATTTATCTCAGAGTGTTCCCTGGGATTTACCAGAAAGCCCTGGATCTGCTCTCTGCTTTTCAGTGCCCCCAGCAGTGTGGATGTCTGCTGCAGGCAGGTTCTCTGGCTGACTTAGAGCTGATAACCTCTGTCTCTCTCTCAGTGGCAGCATCTGACTGGGGTCTCTCCCAGCACCTCTCGGGATCACCTGCCAGAAGGTCCACAGCGTGAGCTCAGCTGGAAAGGGAGATGCCAGTATGCACCTCTGGATTTTGGGACTGCCTCAAGGTGCTCCAGAGGCTCCAAAGGTAAGTACAAGACTGGCACTTGTCCAATAATGTAGGCACAATTTCCAGTGTTCCTGTGTTAATGATAATTATAACTAGCTATGGCCAGGGGCCTACAAAACTTTCCACCCTCATTTATCGTTACAGACCAATAGGTGTGTAATGTAGGCTGGTAATGAAACTAATTATTATCCACAGACTTCAAGGACATAAAGCCCATGCCAGCCCAGTATTAGATGGCTCCTGACTCTCAGACCTTTAACAGGCCACTAGTTTCTCTTTCTCACCAGCATTAATCAGCACAGCTTTGCTGACACAATGGAAGTGCCTGCAAAAGCCAAGGCAACTCTGCCTTGGCAATTTGCCTTGGAGAGCTCCAGGCAGGGGAGGATGAGATATACCATACGCCTCCATTTCCTGATTTGCAGTATATCAAGATATAGACAGATCTTTATTTTTTGATGTGAAAGCAGAATGAAAAACTAGGTTAAATCAGTCTTGAGGGATATTAAGCCAGTTCTTAGGAAGCCTGTGCAATTATCATGCCTCATCCCAGCCTTCTTGATTGGGAACATGCCTTTAAGAACATGATCAGCCCCAGGAGAGCTCCCCCGTAGCCTGGGAATTCCACCCTGTCTGCTGACAAGGAGGAAGGCTGGGCCACAGAAACTCTCCATTCAGAAGGGAAAGCTTTGCTTCCCATTTTTTTGTTTGCTTTCTCTTTTTTTTTTTTTAAATTTTTTTGGCAAATTATAAATGTGCACGTTGAATTCTTTTGTCAACCAAATCTAATGGGACTGGCCTGAGCTGAATGGCTGGTCTGTGTGATGCTCGGACTTGGTTTCTTTTCAGGTGTTCTTTGCCTTTTTCCACAAGATGAGGATTAGCATCTGCTTTTGGGCTGAGAGCAGCTGCAGGCACTATGTCCCTGGCTGGAGGGTGCTTGTTGGAGATGGAATGTATCGTGTCAGACTGGCTGGGGTTTGGGTCTCAACAGGTGCCTCTCCAGCCCTCTGTTATCACAAGGCTGTGAAAATAGTGTAGGGCCAACAGTGAGGATTTTTTACTCTTTTAAAAGGTGGGAAAATAATTCAAAGTTTGGGTTTTATCTATTTTCTCTTATGTTCCCTGACATGAATCAGGTTCCCAGTTCAGCTATAGGATGAACTTGGTTGTGGGGATGATGAGGCGACTGAAAAAGTTCATCCAACCTCAGGCAGTAGCACAATTTTTGAGGCAAATATGCCTGTGATTTCCTTTGGTTCCCTGTGAAACTTGTGAGCTACCAGATCCCAGGCTAGCTGGGGACCAGCTCCAAAAGTCTTAGGCTTTTTTCCATGAATTTTAGAGAGCAGGTTACCAGACAGAGCATTTTATTGATTTGATATTCTGATAGAATCCACCTGTATCTGAAATTTCAAGTGGAGAAAATTAACTCCAGCCACTACACCTGAAAGACTGTGAGGTCTTCAACCTGGCAACTGCTGGAGTTGACTTCCCTCCCATCTGTCCTGTCCCTGACACAAGCCCTAGCCCCAGGAAGGCATGTGGTACACACACACAGCCTCTTCTGTTGGCACATTTACAGTTTGCCTTTGGGAGTGACATCCATTACGGTTCAGTGCAGCTGTTCAAGTGAAGACAGCTTTAAACTCTTCCAGAAACTGCTGGCACACATCTGTGGGTGTCTCTCCCTCCACCCCTATCTCAATCCCTTGGGGCAGGAGGGAAGTGCTGCAACCTCCTCCACCCTTGGAGGCCACAAGGGAAAAGCTGGTGGCTCTGTACACACCCACTGCTGTGGTCACTTTGCCCCTGTGCCAGTTCCTTTATGAATGTAACGTCATGCACACATGTCTCCAAACCCTCCCTGCTGAACTGGGCAGGGCTCTGCCCCTCATTGTGAAACGCTCGTGCATTTTATGAGGTTTGACTTTGGAATAACAGCTTCCTCCAGCTCTGCTCTGGTTTCATCCATTTCTGGATTAGCTTTTGTATAAAGTGTTGGGATGGAATTAACTTTTACTTCACACTGCAAGCTTCCAGCTCAGGGTCTGTCTCTGAGTCTCCAGTGTGAAGCTCTCTGTAGGTACAAGGACATGCAGACACCTTTGTGCCATCCAAGTTATTTCCAACACTGCTATTCTTTTTCTTCTCCCCATATCAAAGGGAACTTGCACCCCCTCCATTGTTGCTTACTCATCCTCCTTCTATCCCTGGACTAAGTTACAAACCTTCCTAAGCCTGTTTTGGTGGGGCCTGGATGCCTAAGTCACCAGATGGTACAAACATTCCAAGAGGGCATGTGTGCATCTGTGTTTTCCAGGAATAACCTTATGTCCATGTAGTCATTCCTTCCCCCCATAACTGCAAGAGGAAGGGAGGAGACCTGTAGGCTCAGATAGCTAAATAATATTCCTCTTCCCACATTGTAATTTTGTGAAAACTAAGTTTATTGACATGGCAGTGGGTTCCCTTTGTTGTCCTTGCCCTGCCTGGGGGACAGGACACGCTCCCATTGGAGTGTAGGGATGGTGCCATAGCAGGGAGTGCCAGGCTGCAGCAGAGATGGGCAGCATGAGATTGCTTTAATCCCTGGCAAACCCTCCCGCCTCCGCAGGGCAGTACAGGATGCATGGGAATTTGGAGTTCAGGCTCTGGGAGGGGTCTAAAGCCAGGAATTGCACCAGCACATCTCCCACTTCCATGGGCAGTTATCTGTGTTGGCACAGGAGTGGCCCAGAGGCCTTTTGTGTTGCTGTAGCTTTTGGAAGATAGAATACAAGGGCATCTCTCTCCTGAAGGTGGAGTTTTTGGGAGGCTCTTACCAATATGCACAGCCCATAAGAGGATCCCTCAGGCTGTGCTCAGCTCTACACTTTGGGCAACTCGAGACCAAGTGTTTTCTCTGCAGTGAACTGATGGGTGGTGAGAAGGCATTGGTGTGAGAAACTGGCAAGGGCAGGGCTACTGCAGCCCATTGAGAGCAGTCTGGATCCCAGGGTGGGAAAAAAATGGACACCATATAGCCAAGAACCATACTTTAAAATGTAAGGCAATCCGGTCATTTCCAGCCAGCGGCTTTTCCCCAGCTGTTCGTTTCCAATAGAGCATTATGATCAGTAATTGATACTCTCAGATGTCTTGGTGCAATCCCCAGAGAAGAATGGCCAGGGCAATATACTTTTTTTCCCCAATTCACTGGAAAGTTGAGCCCCAGCTGGGGCTAATAAGTGCTTTCATTAAAATACTGATCTTAATCCAAAGCTGAGAATAATGTGTCCTCTGTGCTGCAGCTCTCCTCAGCTCTGACACGGGCTATGCTTTTTAACAAGAAATGAAAGGAGGATAAATAGACACTTCCCACCCCAACATCATAACAGCACCAATGTTAGGTCCCAATGAGGCCAATGTTATTTTGATTATGCTGTTGAAATGTGTTCTTGTTTCTTTCATGAAGCAAACTCCTTCCAATGATGGAGATGGGATGTATGGCCAGTGCACCCATCTATCTTTCTCCTGGATCCTTCCTACTTCACTGCCCATCAATGGTCTCATCAGGAAGAAAATGGGGAGCAAGAGTGTTGGTCTGGGTGCTCTGTGTGTGCCAAGATGTGTGCTGGACTGCAAGGCACAGGAGAAACTGTTCCATGATTTCAGCACAAGGATTCATTTTGTTCTCCCACTTCTCCATTTTCTTCTGGACAGTACATGTTGATTATTAGTAATATTTACTCATCCAGAGCTTCTCAGACAGAGATGTGGTTTACAAGCCACATCTTGAAATGTTGAAGGATTTCTCCCCCACTCTCACACTACTTTCACACAAAGAAAGAACAGTGATCTCCCCTTTTTTCTAGGAATAGGGTCTGTGCATTTCTGGTTCAGTAAGCAAATGTGAAGAGAGTAGCCTTGTTTCATGTTTATTTGATCCTGTCCTCTTTTCAAGGCTGGATATGAGTTTTGTTCTGATCAAAAGCAGGATCATGAGGCATATCTTGCTAAGTATTCCTGTTGTTTGGCAAGGCATCAAGTATAAGATAGGATGCCACTCTTCCTCTCTTTCCCCCACACTTTTGCCCTGTTATCTTTCTGTTATACCTTTAATTGAAGGTGGTCCTATTTCTGCTTTCATCTTTTCTACTTGTGTCCCAGGGGACACAGACAGGGGTGCTCCCTGAGAGGTCTCAGGTGTCACAGGAAGAGGGAATTTTGAATTGTTGTGTGAGACTGACTGGAAATCCTAGAACAGTCTCCTGCATGTGCATCCATTTTAACACATATGTAGCTGCTGACTATTGAAGGATGAACTGCTGTGACTCATTGATGGAACAGGACACATATTCTGGTGCTCCTGTAAGGAACACTCCAGGCATGTATAGAGGTATGATTAGGTGAAGTCCTAATACATGAGGTGCATTATGAAGAACAGCTGAATTGTTGATGCTTCCCTGAAATAAACCCTCTTTTTTTCATCCATTTTCGCTCAGTGTTCAGCTTTATGGCTATGGTTTTTCTTGTCAGGAAAAAAGGGCATTCCGGGTAGCAGAGTTAGAAAGGGAAGTACCCAAAAATAGAGAATTCATCAGATACCTCTGAGAACATGTGAGAAGTTGCTCTCTGAGAAGTCATGCAGCTCTGGGGAAGACTTCAAACTCCTCTAATGAATGGCTGCTCTGTGATTTATTATTTTTCCTACAGAATCTAGGATGTCCTCTTTGAACACCAGGACCTTTTTGCACTCACCAGTAAAAGTGAAGGGCCAGGTTCTGAGAATTTCACTGATAGCAAGTTACACATTATTTCTGCCTTCATTTACACCACTCATAAGTAGTGCTAGATCCTTTTTTAAAATCCTCCTTCTTTGTGAGGTTTTATTCAGCCTCGAATGTAAGGCTATGACATTTTTTGTGCAGGTTTTGGCTTTCCTTATGTGGATCTGCTGAACTGGAAACAATTTATGTTTTAGTACCAAGGCCTCACAAATTCAGTGAGTTTTGACCTTCACTGGCTCATTCTCAGGTGAGGTAAGAATAATGTTGTTTGACAAAGACAATGGTAGAACTGTAGTTAAAACTGAAGTATTAGGGACATTCCATGTGGATTTATGAAACAAAGTGGAAAATACAGAGATTTTGCAGTAAATCTAAGATGTTGCACTTCTTAGTCATAACTAAAGTTTAGGTATCACAGCTGTAAGTTAGTTTCTTGAATTGCACTCAGAGACAGACCATCACAGAGCTCAGGAGAGCTGCTGCTCCTGCTTTCAGGGCTTCTGTGTGCTTTGACCACTGGACCCAGTTCTGTCATCATTACGGCCCTCTAGCTTACAGCATCCTATCCAGATGTTTATCCTACTACTTAAAACGATGTCTGCATGTTTATCTTTGCATGGAGCAACACCCTGCATTTAGTCTGTAAGGTCTTTAGGGCAGGAACTACCTTTGTTGGTTTTTTGGGGGAGCACCTGACACTTCTAAACCTGTTTTGCAGTGCTGCAACACCACTCTGCACTTGCCTGAGCCCTGTTTGGGAAGGAACAGGATGTCTCCTGTTACCATTACAGAGTAACCCGTAGTGAGTACCCACAGCACAGCTCAGCTGCCAGCTGAAATCTGTGCAGTTTCCCAACCAACCCAAAGAGGACAAGCCATTCATTTAGACTTCACGTAACCCTTTCTAAGCCAGGAAGCCCAGAATAGCAGAGAGGGGTTGGCAGACTCCCCTGTGGGTTAAGAAGGAGCTATTTGTTCTCATAATTACTTCTCTAGGAGAGGGGTCTGTTTGACAGTGCTTTCCTGCAAAGCATCATGTTTGCCCTGAAGCCAAATGAAACCTTGGTATAAACTTCTGCCCAAAGAGAAGAAAAGGCAACTCAGAGGGAGTTTCTGTGAATAAAAAGGCTGTAATAATTTCAAAGCATCTCTTGTGCATCAAGTGAGTGAGATTCCTAATATCACAGATGCTTAAAAGGCTCTTTAATATCCAGGAATAGACACAGATGTGGGGTGGTTTCCCTTCACTAAGGCTTTTTCAGTCTGTCTATGTCAGACCCTCCTGCCCACCTCACTCCTCTGCCCACCCAGTGGACTTCCTTACACCTTTTTCAAGAGAGGCCAGTGTTGAAAACCTATATTCCTTTCCCTGGTCAGAGCCAGTCAGGAGCTGCCTTTGGTGTAGCTGGAGGTATCAGGCTCTCTCCACTTGGCTTTTCCCACAAATGCACTGCTGGGATGGCTGGGAGCAGTTTGGGCAGAGCGGCTGCTGCTTGGCTGGTAATTGTGGCTTTTGGGTTTTCTGTTACCCTCTGACTAATCCTGTGCAATCTTCTCAGGTTTCCAATGCTTAGTTCAAGTCAGACTGTTCGTACTCCCACTCCCTGCAGGCTGTGATGATGACATCTGGCTTTGGTATAAAAAGGGGCATTTTACCACAGACCTGACCTTTGCCAGACCTCTGGGTACCGCATCTGCAGAGCTCATGCTGCGAAGTGAGGGTTGGGCAAGCGACTCTTGATTTCAGAGGTTTTATTTTGTTATTTCACCAACTTGAATCACTTTACCATAATTTCCAGTAACAAATACACCTAATTAATGGGTAGAAGTATTATTGCCCTCTGGGGTATACAGTCTGAATTGCTCAGCTGTGTCCCACAGGCTCCATTGTGCTTGAGGTCAAAGGAATTCAGATGTGAAGTTGAAGTGGGACAGGTCTGTGTTTTTGGAGCAGGGCAGGTCTGTGCTTTTGGAACAGGCAGACCTGAGTTCTGGTGAGTGACTGCTGTGAAATTCAGAGTAGCTGTGGTATCCTGGTCTCAGGTAAGAGTAAAGAACCTGTTGGAAATGCAGGAAGAAAAACAACATCTTGACCTCTCTGAAGTTATACTGGCTCCAGAGGGAATAACAAATAGGTTTTTGTTGGAAAATTCTGTATCTATGACTTGAAGACACATAGGGTGCTGGTGGCACTGTCTGGGCAAATGAGTCAGCGACTGAAGTAAACCCCTGAACACTGAGAGATGACTTCTGCAGTTTTTCAACCTCTTCTTGGTTCCTCTGATATTTTCTATGAAAGACAAGTTTCTGCCATGGTTTGTGCAGCTGGCTGAACTGAAGCCAGCACTGCACATGGCATGAGATGCCGATAGCTGACCCATGTTCACAGGGGCTCTTCCAAGCCTGCAGTGCTTTGGAGACTTGGAAGAGAAGGATGCTGGGTGACCTGATAGGTGTCTCAAGCTGATATAACTACTGCTTGCTTTGGCTTCTGGGAAATGCTTGGTGGAAAAATGCCTGGTCCAAATCCTGTTATTTTACATCAGGGTAATCAAAGTGGTCCCTTCACTGGTTGCTTCAGAATAGGTTATTTGCTCTCTGTATATGCCAGTTCAACCTCCAGTTTCTCTCCTCTTTGATAAGCAAGTGGGTTGATGTGTGAATGTCCAGACAAACCACTTCTGAAGACATTTGGCTGTAAAGACTTCATTGTGTGCTGGAGTCAAAGCAATCCCAGTAATTCATTCAAGAAGAGGGTGTGTGGGGAGGACAGTGTAAAGGAAATCAAATGATGGATTCCAAACTAATAGACAGAAAAACGTTGAGGACCTCTAAAGACCATTTCAAATGAACATTTAAAAGTTTGGATTAACATTCTGGCCACTGACTGTTGTACAAAGCTGATAAAATTCTCCCTGTTTATCAGTTTAGCTGTTTCTACAATCTTTTAGTCAGCTTTTCTGTTTAGGTTTGTGGGGTTTTGTCAATGGTAAGTTGTAAACTGTTTATTTCTGTGTCAAAAATATTTTGGTTCCCTTAGGAATGAGTTTTCCCTTTTTCTCTAGGAAAGAGTATATTTTCTCCTGCTGAAGAGATAAACATGTCTAGGTTGCCATACTGGTGTGGCTACAGGATTGTGTTTTCAGACACTAATCATAAGATTTTTGTGCCTCTGTTTCCTTTCCTGTGTACTAGTTCTCCCTGCTGCAGGTGGACAGAGGTGGATGCTGTTGGTGTAGATGCTTAGCTCTCCTAGAGTGCATTAGGATTCACTGATGGATCATTCCTTCGGAGGTGGAAGTAACCCTTGGTACATCTTGTGTTTCACTCTGTGTTTCATAAAAGAAGGATATGATTTGTCTTACCTTTATATAGGACTCTAAAAAAGTGGGTTTACACCTCACTCTGCTCCTTACTAGAGATCTATAATGAAACCCATTTATGCTCCCAGGCTAAAAGCAGGACTAGAGTTGTTCTTTAATGTTATGCTCAAAGGTTTCCTGTGTAGCTGACCATAATCTCCTCTAGTCTGCAAGAGAGCCCTGCTTGCACAGTACCCCTGTTTTTGAATGAGGTTTGTGCTTTAAAATCCACATGTAACCAGAATTTCAGAAGCTTCATCTGGAGAGCATCCAAGCCTTTCAGAGCTAAGGTGTGTTCAGATCAGTGGTACAACTTTAGGTCATTATGCCACTGAAATTCTTCAAGGACACACTCTCTTCATCCCAATAGATGTTATACTATGAATAGGATCAGTCTATTCTGATGGAATTTGGCTTTTTGTTAAGATTAATATGATAAAGGTGGTTGGAAGATTTTGGAGGGAGATTTTCCAGCATGCTCAGCAGAGATATTGACTTGTTCCAGTGAGGAGAAGGCACAGGGTGAAAAGGTGGGGTGGGTGGTTCAGCAGCAAGTTTCTGCTCCTGTCTGCAGAAGAGTTAAAGAGATTCACCACCCCTTTTGGGGTGAAAACACCCAGAGTCCTTGTCTTTCGTGGAGGCTGGTCGTTAAAAGATCCTCTTTTGTTTTTGTGGCTGTGGTGAGGTATCCAGAAGTGCTGAGCTGGGTTCCTGTGTTTGCAGTGTTTGTCACGTGGAGCTGGCAGTGCTGAGGGCCCCGACTGACTGAGCAAAGAGCTGGCAACGGAAACATCCAGACAGCCCATGAACAGCAGCTTAATGCCTGGGCAGGTACGGTATGTATTTATAGCTGAATGCACAGTCTGTGTGCACACACATGTGTTCCTGGGAAAGTTTTTGAGTGAGTGGATAATGCATCTCAATTACATCCCAGTCTGGAGCAACAGCCTTGCTAAGGAATTGAAAATCTGTAAAGAATCCACTGAAGTTAAAAACACCATTTGGTTTCCTTCGCTGGAGGGACGCTCATCAATATCTCTTTCTGTTAATATCAGAGGGTTAAGGCCTTGGCAATGTTCTCAGCCACCAGATGCAGGCAGAATTTTTTTCTTAAAGGCAATTTCATTGCTGTTGAGTTAAAGCTTCAATTTTGCCTGACCCTTCAAACTTCTTAAAAACAGCAAAAAAAAGGTGGGTGTGCAGGCTGCAGGCTTTTTTTCCTTTGTATGTGTCCTGTGAATGAACTATCCTCTTGTTTTATCTGCATCATGATGGATTTCTTATAATGCACTACACACTTGACATCACATGAAATCTTGGGTTCCCTGAAGTGAGAGACTGGTGTTTTGGTGTTTATGCTGCATCTCTGGGCCGTGCCCAGCACTTCAAGGTCACTGTGGTGGAGGAACTGGAAGAGGAGTTCCTAAGGAAAGGTTAGGAACCCATGGTGCAGCAGGAGAGGTCCTTACTCAGCCCTGAGTGTTTTCCTGCATCAGGCTTAGAAAAAACCTTAGCAGTGCTGAATCCAATTTCTTTCTCTAATGTATCTCTAATAATAAATCACATTTTCTTTCTCTGTCTAGCAAAGGGCACTCCCTCCCAGAACAAGTAACAGAGCACTTTTCTTCAGAGACCAGCTGTGCCTCTTGAAAATGTAAAAAAATTAAAAAAACTTTAAAAAATTGAAAAACTCTGCCTCTTGAAAATTTAACCCAAGGTTATGCAGCAACTCTTTGGCTTCACACTAAGTGACTGAAATGCCCCAATTGTGTGGTGGTTACACTCCCATATCTTCAGTGAGGAATTTCCTCTGGTGGTTCTCAGTTCATTAACGTGCTGCTGTCTGACACCACCAGCCCCCTCCAGCTGCCCCCAGCCCACACAGCTGGGGACACCTGGGCAGTGCAGCCCCCTGCTCCTTGGGGGCTTTGCAGCCCAACCAGGGACATCTGCTCTGAGCTGAGAGTTGGCACGAGAAGGGGCTTGGCTTTGGAAGGAATATATTTACTTTGTACAGCTTTCCTGTAAAGCAGTACTGGATGGAGAAGCCCACCAATCTATTTAGTCTAGGAACAGCAGAGCATGCCAGTGCTTCTGGAAGAGCCCCCCCCGCACCAGTGCAGCTGGTTACTTGGATAATACTTTCCTAAAGGAGGGAGAAAAGATATTTGATTCCTCCTTCTTGTTCATCCTTGCTCCACAGCACTAGGGCACTCTAAACTTGTCTGGCTTGGGAAAGTGTCTTGCAGGTCAGACTGGGAAGAGAGAATGAAACCTTTTGGTTCTGAAGGAACTAAAGCATTTTCATAAAGGATAAAGTTCTCTTCAGGGCAATTTTGTTCTTCTTGACAGGATCTGCTAGAAAAATCTCTCAATGTTACTGCCTTGTGCCAGTCGTGGCTAAAGTTGAATGCACACTGCTGCAGGCTTTGCTTTTACAGAGGGAGGTTCAGCCAACGGTTCTGATAGCAGAGCAAAGGTTGACTTGTTGGGATCAAGTGCGAGGATGAAAAGCATATATATGCCCTTTAAAAAGGAAAAACTGCTCTGTGAGTGAACGTGACCATAGGAATGTGCCTGTGTCAGGATGCTGGAGCCAAAGCAGGTGCCTCATCAGACTGGGGATGACCAGACCACAAGTACTCCGTGGAGCTGGAGCCTTCTTCTGTCATGAGCTCAGAGCAAACCTCCCAGGATTTCTAAACTCCCAGTCCCATGTTTTCTGCCCTGTCTCAAGGAAACCACTGATCACAAAGAGAGCTGCTAGCCTGTGTTGCAGCACAGCAAAAGGGAATGGCAAGGACAGTGTCTGAACTGGAGGGAGAGGGACTAGAGAACAGAAGATCCCTGCACAGGGGAATGTAGAGCCAGATGGGTGCCCTGGGGAGGAACCCTCAGGAGAGGAAGCCAGAAGGCCTGATCAAAAACTTTTGTAAAATAGTTTTGTGATAAGCTTCACTTATCTCATGTCTCCAAGAGGGAAAAGTGTCACCTTGGGTATTTCACAAGGCTGGTGTGCCCTTGCAGACAGGCATAAAGACAGGGTATGGGTGTCCTGCCAGGACAGGGTGCTGGCCAGGCCCTGTAGGACAAATTGAGGCCAATCGTGTTTGGACATTCTCAATTCAGAGAGCTCAGAGCACACGTGCCTGGCTTGGAAACCTGATCTGGGCTGGTGAACGTTCAAGAGAGGCTGTGACCCACCACAGACTCTGACACCTCATTTAAACCCTCTGGATGCAGTATGTGGGGTTTATCTTCTGCAGATGAGCACAGTTGTGGAGGCAGGAGCAATTTTGCACTAGGCAGGGCTGTGCTGCCTCCAGGAAGGTGGCATGGGATGCAGGGAGGCATGGCTGGTGTTCCTGGGATGGGGCCAGGAGGGGCACTTTGGGGCTGGGCTGGCCCTGTGGGGATCATGCAGTGCCTGCCCGTGCTTGGTTTGGCTCTGCACAGAGCTGACGTCTCCTGGTTTGTGTCACATTATGCATTATGTGATAATTATAAAAATGTGAAAATAGAACTCAAAGTACTAAGCAGGCAGCACGCAGCTTCTAGTGGTGCCATGTGTGTTTTCCTGCTTCCCCTCAGAGTATAAATGCCCCTTTAGAAAAGAGGATCATGTTTAGTATAAGTTTCCCATTACTTCATAGGGGTTCTTCCTTGTAGGGCCCTTGAAGCAGGATTAATTGGCAGTGGGTGGCACAGTTCCCTTAGTACATAGTGATCCAGCTCTACATTTGAAAGGGCACAGGGCTGCTGCCATTGCTTGTTATTTACTGCCAAGTGCCAAAGGGGGTTGATGTGAGCCAGTGTAAATGCTGGGTCCATCTTGAAATGGATGTTATGGGCTAAAATATGGTTTGCCATTTGTTTCTCCCTATTATCTACACAATGCCGGGTCCCCTCTGAGTTACCTCCTTGGGGAAATTGTTCATTTTCTCTTACTGGGTGGTATCAGTTTGTTTTTTAACACGAGTTTCCTCTATTTCACTGGCAACTTCCAAAGCCAGTATGGAATGGAAGAAGTGGCTTTGGAATCCAGCTGGGATGTGCTGTGTGGCAGGAAGAATATTTCTGTGGTCCAAGCAGACAACCAGCCGTGCTGGCCTGTGCCACCAAGGCAGAAAGGAAGCAGCAGCTGACAGTGGTGCTCCAGACACCCCAGTGCTCTGTGGGCTCCCCTCCTGCCACTTTGTACCACAGAATGGTTTGGGTTGGAAGGGACCTTAAAGATCATCTAGTTCCAATCCCCTGCCATAGGCAGGGACACCTTCCACTAGACCAGATGCTTCAAGCCCCATCCAACCTGGCCTTGAACATTTCCAGGGGTGAAAGCACTAACATGCTTTCAGTGTAAGGATGAGACCTCTAAGAACGCTGGGACTTTGCTTCACAGTTTTTGGACTTATTGAATCTTAGGCATGAGGTGGTTTTCTTTCTTCAAACTTTTGATATGGAAGTAAGAAGAATGTGAGAGAAGAGAATAGCAGAGAATAGTCTGGTTTGCTTGGAAAGTACAAACAGGTTTTAACAGAGCTGAAGGACAGGCAAACATCTCCAAATGTGCAGTGCTATCCTGGAAGGAATGCTGTGGTTGCAAAAAGGGTTAATGATGTAAATATTTATTTGTGTGTGACCCTTATGCATGTAACAGGTGAGGGTCAGTCAACTTGCTTTTTTCAAGGGACATCTAAACAGACTTTTATGAACTAGCCTGAGAGGATTATCAGAATAAGTGTACATGAAACAAAAAAATCCTGGGAAGTCACCCAAACAGGTAAGAAAATGGATCAAATGAAACTCATTAGGTGTCTGTTTCTGACCTCACCTGCTGCTTCTCTCCAGTTGTGGGAGAGATACAGCTGTTAGTTTTAAGCTCTTCTTTTATTTTCCCAGTTCTGTACTGACCTATCAGCCCCTATGTCAACATCACTACTTCTAAGTCTTCTCTTTAAATTTACAATCACAGTCACAGGCTATTTCCAAGATAAGAAAAGGTGTGCAGCATCTTTTAGCAGCACCAAGTTAATAGGTTAATAATGGTGCTTTTACTGAGGGTTGTTTAATAAGGACCATGGCCCGATTATGTCGTTTCTTGAGGAGTACTCACCTGTAGAACAGCTGGGAGAGTTTTCATTTAGTACCCACTCTGCTATGTCAAAAAATACAGATGTTGGCAGTGAACACTTATTTAAACAGATGTTTTCTACTAGATAAAATCAGAAGAGTCCTTAGGGAGTTGGAAGAGAGCTATGGAGCTGTAAAAGAAGAAGGGGCTGATGTTTCTAGATCTTGAAAGCAGTAGCCCTTTCTGGGTGGGAATGACTGGTACTGAGACTAGGACTGTGCACTGCTGGGCTGCTTTAGAGTGAGAAGGGAACACCCTTGTACTGGAAAGGGGGAAGGGGAAGCTGAAGGGAGGCAAGTCTGGTTGCTGCTAACAGAGTCCCCTTGCTCTAGTCAGAAGATCTCATTACAGAGAAAACATCCCTGGCTGTGCTGGGTGTTGTGTTACAGACAAGGGGGACCCCTCCTTTGTGCGCTGGGTTCAGTTTCTGTTGGCATAAATTCCTGTTTGTCCTGGATAAACCCTTGTCATGAGTTGTCCTGGCACTGAGCAGAGCCTCAGGACACATTGGGAGCTGAAAGAGCTCCTGAGCCTGTTCAATGCCCACCTGCAAGATGGAGCTGTATCTCCCTGCCAGCACATCATGTTGTCAAGGAAGCACTTGGCTTTACCCTGCTTTTGGATGGCAGGGACAGTCACATTGTGGCTCTTGGATAGCTCAGAAAAGGACAACCACAGGGCAGCATCCAGCTCCTGGGTTGCTCCAGCCATTTCAGGACAGCGTGTTTCTGAGAGATGGCCTGGGGACAAGGGCTTCCTGGAGGGCATGAGAAAGGTTGGCCAGCTGTGCCCTATCCTCTTGCCCATCCCCTCGCTCCCAGCTCCCCGATTCTGGCTAGAAACATGGCTGTTGCATTGAGGAGATTCAGGATTACATTTCAAGTGTTAAGAATGTAAAAGGCACAACTAATCACGACACAAATGCCAGGCTGTGATAAACACCCCTGCAAGGACAGGGAATGTGTGGTGCTGGGCAATCAAGAGGAGAAGGAGCAGGAGATCCACAAGGATCACAAGCCTTTGAGTGGAATTGTGGCCAGTCAGAACAGCCGAGCTGCAAACACCTCTGCCTTCTGAAAACCAAGGACTAACCTGTTTCTTGCAAAGACTGACCCCCCCAAAATCCCCTATGTATTTATTCAAGAACAGCAGAAATGAGGAGAGGAGGAGGGCAGATATTCACATCTGCCTCTGTTCAGGTTCTTGTGCCTTTGGGATCTCTCCTGCTTTTTGTTCCTTCTCATCAGCAGTTCCCACACTCTGTGGACTTGTTCTTTCATGTGGAGCATGCTGCATTCATCCTAGGTCCTGAATCTCATCCTGAAGGCAAACAGCTTTTTCATGGGCAAGGCTGCATGAAGAGGCTTTGGGAGGGAGGAGTGGCCTTCGAGTGTCATAATTCAGTTTCTCCTAAAAACTGGAAAAAAAATTACCTTTTATTCTGAATCTCTCTTCATGTTGTTGGGTTTCTGTTCAACACAGGCTCTGTGTGCCTTTGCAGTATCAAAAGGAGGATTCCAGGTACAGATCAGTTCAGTAAATACGCTCCCTGATTTTTTTAGAATTCCTAAAATACAGGCAATATGTCATTGTCAGGAGACAGCAATTCTCTTTAGTTCTGTGGGCTGACTGATTACCTGGAAAGTTTTTTTTGGATGAAATTATTTGAGGGAAGGAGAAGCAGCATTATAAAAGATTATAAAGCAGGTATGATCTTCCTACCTACTGATGTAGGAAGCTGATATGTCATATGTGTGAAAACAAATGAGAAGTTAACAAGGGGAGGGTATAATGACTTAAGAGAAGTTTTGGTTGTTACACAACCAGAAGTCCCAGTACCTCAAAAATTTTTAAAGCATCATATTTTCCCCTGTTCTTTCAAAAAGTAAGCAGTAAATCCTGGGGTAATCCACTGCTGGTTTGCAATTTGACACTGTGGCTTGTGCTTATGTGTTATCTACTCTGAAACAGTTTTCTGTTACACAATTTTCAAGCAAACTGAGACAAAGAAATAAAATGCTGAGATTATTTTCTTTTAAAGAAATATTATTCCTTGGTAGCATGTGCAGTCTTTGCACTTTCTGATTTGTTGTCACCCTTGAGACTTGTGAGGTCTAAGAAATATACTGTTGGGGTTTTGTGATGGGTAAAATTTGCATTCTCTTTTCCTAATGGAACACATAGCCCTGAGACCCCTGTCCAAACCTCCTAAGATGAGTTAAAGAATGAAGAATTGTATTGATAAAATGTACTTATGCACATGCACACCATCGCGACAGCATATGGAGAAGGGATGTGATGCCTTTTTTTCCCTCAGAATGACAACTTTTGTTTAAAAAAAAATTGAATACTGTGAGGTGTGGAGGTGGTGGATCCACGGTAAGGACCTGTGGGCAATGAAGCTGCTGAAAGTGATAGTTCACAGCAGTGCCAGACCTGATAGTGAGCAGGGATTGGGGCACGTCCTCACTTGCTTCTGAGTGAAACCCTTCAGCCAGGTGCAAGCACTGAGGAGTTCTCACTTCCAGAGACAGCTGAGTGTGGTTCCTGCAACTGTCATCAGTTGTGGATCCACAAACAACAGGGTGGGCAGCAGATCTCCAAAGCACTGCTGGACGTGCTGACTCCAAGCACAGGGAGTAGCACAAGATACTTGCTTTGTGGTGCTGCAAGTGATGATTAGCCTCTGAGAAAAATCCCCAGCCCACCAGGAGCCATTTCTGACTAACAGACACCTCTTAATCTGTCTTAATCCCATCTATAATTTTATATCTGTTTAGCCTCATCCAGATAAAAACTTCAGTTGCTTAAGAAACAATTGAGGCTTCACATCTCTGCTGAGGAAATATAATAATTTCCTTTTCTAAACAAGCAAACTGTCCCTTGATGAGATAAATAACTTCCCAAGTGAGGGAGTGACAGGTCTAACGACAGATGCACTGCCAGTGCCCCGAACTAACCATAAAACCCCAAGTGAGGAGAGACACCAACCCCTCCCCACCGAGCTCATGCCCATGGGCTGGTTGCAGGGCAGGCAGCATGTCTGGGCCAACTGTGGAAGGGGACAAGCAGTCCCTGATCCCCAGTGGTGTAAGTGTGAGCATTTCTTGTGCATTCCTGGTGGTGTGTTGGGAAACGCTTGTAAAAGCAGAATACTCCAGAGATGCCACTGAGTGTGGACTCTAATATCTACAAAATCTGGCATTGTCAGCAAGCTATAAAACATCCCTGCTAGTTTGCCAGCAGCTGCTCCCAATTTAAAAGTACCCAAAGGCACACAGACCCTGGGGCTGATTGCACAGCACCTTGTGCTGCCACTCGCTCGAGCTGTGCCACTCTGCTCAAACAGAACTGCTCAGGAACTATTCCAAACATGTCCCTTTTCAATCATCAGATAATCACAATATGACTGCTTTCCCTTGGCACTGGGAAGGAACAGCACGTATTCTCCATGTGATGTTCTGCAGTGCTCCTGAAATTAGAGATGTGCTGTGCATTTGTGGGACCAGACTGTTTCATCCAGAGCTGTGCTGAGCTTGTGAGGGCTTGCAGAGAAGCTGGGCCCATTTTTCACCCACTATGAAAAATACCAAGAAAAGTTGCAAGAAAAGTCCCTCATATTGTGTTTCCTGAACACCACAGAACTGCAGTTTTAGAAGGAGAGGAGTGAAGCCAGCTGTGCCTGCAGGCACTCTCTGGGAACAGCTGAGCACTGGATGGGAGCAGCAGCATCTGCGTGGAGCACAGGAGCTGTTGCAGAGAGTCATCAGAAGATTTGCTATTCCCAGATTCCAGCCATAATGTTAGAGCTGCCCTCCAGGGAGGCCTCACTGCTGCACATTTCCATATTTTTTGTTGTTATTACCCAGCAGAAGAAACAGCATTGAATGAACAAGGGAAGGGTTTGGAGGTTGCCACACAGGTGACACCTGAACCATATTCTCCCTCCTTGCTTTATCACCTGAATCCTTAGGGGAAAAGGCTGCTTGTGTACAGGTGCCTGAAGAATTCAGCCTTATTGAACAAAAGTTTTCTGGTGTGGTGCCTTCCTTTCTGCAGCAGAGAGAGTTTGGCAGACAAAACAGTAGTAAATTGATGGCTGTGACTGACAAACTCATTCTCTGCATTAGTGTGGTCTCTGGCTATTCCCTTCCACCCCAGAAAAAGGTGTCAGGATTGACCTGGGCTGCACCAGGGGAGGTTCAGGATAGACATCAATAAGAAATTCTTCATGGAAAAGGTTGTCAAGAACTTGAATGGGTTGTTCAGGGCAGTGGTGGACTCCTCATTCCTGGTGGTGTTCAAGGAATGACTGGACATGGCACTCAGAGCTGTGGTCTGGTTGGCAGCGTGGGAATTGGTCGCAGGTTGGACTCAATCTTGGAGGTCTTTTCCAGCCTAAATGATTCTGTGATTCTGTGTAAGATTTTCAGGTTGGTGGAAGAGAATGGAGCTCAGGGTCACTGCAGGTAGCACATCTCTGTTGGGTGACTGCTGGGTCTCACTGTCCTTGGAAGGGTCACCTCAATGGGTCAATTGGATCTTCCACCAGAGAAGATACTCCTGGCATCTCAATTATAATCACAGAATTATTAAGGTTGGGAAAGACCTCTAAGATCATTGAGTCCAACCATTAACCACTGTGGCCCTTCCCTCAGAAGGCTACAGAGCTTGGCTGTTACTGTTGGGCAGCAGTGGGTGGCACCAGCACCGGCACATACTGGGCTGGGAACAGGAGCTGCACACTGGATTTGTTGATTAGCAGATTTCCTTCATGACCCCTTCATCACTTCAGACAGGAATCTGCTCATACTCTTTGCCAAGCTGCTGTACCTCTTTGACTGAGAAAGATGGCGTCTCACTTACTGAAGGAATGCTTTACTGACTTTTTTTTTAAACAGGAAAAATTGCTTTTAGACCCCAAAAAGGTAATTTTTGAAGAATTATGTTCACCCTCCCCAAACCTTCCTTTTTAAAGAAGTTCACCAACTTCAAGGAAAAATAGAAATACAACTGGAAAATACTCATTTCTTTAGGAACTTTCACGGAGAATAACAAAAGTTGTTTTGCTGGAGGTTTTTTTTTTTGTTTTGTTTTAGCAACTTCAGAAAACAAGACAAATCATGGGATTTGAGAAGTCAGTCTTCTTCATGTTTTGGTTTTAAAACATTAGACTTAATTTTGTTTGTCATCTCTGGCAGTGATGCAGAAGAGATGGGCAAGCAACACAATAACTGAATTTTCAGCCAGTACTGAACTGTGAGAGGCACAGCAAAGGGTGATGAGGAGACAGATGTGGTGGGATAAGACAAGATCAAACTGAATAAGAAAGAAATGTAAGGTGAATTTAAAAAAAAATGGATATACTGAAAAAAAGAAAAAGTAGGGAAAGAATGAGCTTAACTTGAAAACTCATGGCTCTGGCTGTCAGAACTACTTTGAAAGCATGAAAAGGACTAGGAATGACAATGTGAACTTGTTCTACAGCTGTTTGGCTGAAGACACAGGCATGAAATCTTGTACAGAAGAAAACTATCTGCGGGCTACACTTGTGAATGGACACAAAAGACGTGGCTGTGCAGCTCTGTCCACAAAACTCAGCTATGAATGTGGCTTCCTTCTGAGCCACTGCATTCAATGTGTGCAGCAGTGTATTGGTCACACACTGCACACAGCTCTTGGCTGAAAAATTTGAAAGGAGAGTAGTTGAAATGGAAGGAGCTGCTTCGTAGGAACGTCTGGAAGACTGAAATCTAATACTGACCTAATCTCTCACATCCCTGTCACAGTGTCTGGACTGGCTCTGGCTGCTGTGCTGGACAACCATCTAGAGGTATGGACAGGATAGGAAAGAACAGCTTTGGGTCACTCAGATGTGCTGCAGGACACACCAAGGGCAGGAAAATACCTTGGGAGCACCAGAGAATGTTGCTGAACAGGGAAACAGGAGCAGCCACTGCCAGTGGTGAAACTCAACAAAAGTGTCTACACTGGGAAGACTAAAGCTGGTGTGAGGCACAGACTGCAGCTTCTCAGAGGGATATGGCCAAGAATGGACCTGACCAAGGTATAAAACTCATTACTGGATAGAACTGGTGCTGCTTGCAGGATGTTTTTCGCTGAGGCAAATGCCAAGTGTGGTGCATCTGTTAGACCTCATAGAAGAATCTGGCTGGGCTAATAGTATGTTTAAAAGCCAATGCCAAAATTTTGGGTATTGGAGAAAGGTAAGAAAACATGTGGGACATTTTGCAAAATTTTATAGCTGACAGAAATGCTTTCAAAACAAGACAACTTACTCTCGATGAGAGTCCTTGTTCTCACCAAGTCTCCACGAGGTTTTGGCTCTTCTTTCTTGATGGGAACCTTGGTGACTCATCCTAGATCCTGACCTTAGTGCTAGAGCCTGGCTTTCCCCCTTTGCTCTTTGCAAACCAAAACTGTTTGGGAAGTGTAAAAGAGTAGTGCAAACACTCTGAACTGTTGTCATCCATCTGAAGGGCCAAATTAGTGCTGACAAGGCCAGTCAGACTAGAGGGTGGATCTTCTACTGCCATGTGTTGCAGAGCTTGCAAAAAATTTGGAATTGGAACTACTCCTGGGGCTGCTGCTGGTTCTCCCAGTTGCCACGAGACTCAAGGGAATGATCTGGCAGCAGAGAAATGCCAAGGAGCAGGTACACCGAGCACAACCCCAGCCACTGTAACATGGGTCATACCTTTTTCCCTTATCTTTTTTATGAAGTCATTTTGGGAATTTCTTTTCCTTCAAAAACCATCTTTGAGATATATATTTTTCAGGATTCATCTCTCTCTCTCTTTTTTTTTTATTATTTCTTTTAAAAATGCTTTATCTGTGAGTATAAAAAAACAATAAGAAAGTGGCCTGGGGTCAGGTGTAGAGATGTGTCCCATTAGTGAGCTGGGCACTTGGCCTTTTCAGTAATATAAAATTTCCAGGAGATATCTGGCTTATGAGTCAAGGCTGAACATCATCTGCAGATCATCAAACCTGTCAGCCCAGTGCCTCTTTGTGCAGGAGGAACTGGTTGGTGACTGGTGGGGAGGTGTTAACAGATAGATGAGAGATGGTTGTCTCTGCTTAGAGGGGGAGGCATTGGAAGGGCAGTGACTTCTTGGGCAGATGACATGGTCAAACACACACGTGATGTGCACAGAAGGTACGACCTCAGTCACATTTGACCCCCACGTCCATGGGGTGTGTCAGTGCTGTTCTACAGACACAAGAAGTTTCCATGTAAGGGCCTGAGCTGCACGAGTGAGGCACATGCTGGAATGACTCCATGAGCTGGAAGAGCTCCCTGAGTGTGCACACTGTGCACCTGCAGCAATGGCACAGCCCCAGCTGGTCAATCAGTTACTGGTGTTAACAAAGCAGGTTCAGGACTCAAGAGTGTGTGTCATGGACCTCAAATAAAACTCCACCACGGGTTGCCTGAAGACATCCACTAGCTTCCAAATACTCTCTAATGCAGAACTAACATCGGGATCTGGGTTTCAAATGGTGGACAGTGCTCTGGGATGCTCTCAAGACTCAAAAAATGTAGCAGAGCTGTTATAATAGGGCCACAATTAGAGAAGTTCTCCTCTGGTTTGGAGAGAAACTGTCTCTCCTTGTCTTTGCAACAATTTCAGCATGGAGGGTATGAGATAAAGCAGATGTAGACGTGCCCCCAAGCATGCAGGGCTGGAGTTAACAGAGGAACTAAATTTCAGGGGCGTTCTGTTAGTCTCTGCTCTATTCAGAACAGGCTGTCTATTTAATCACTGACTTTCAGTGATTTATAGAGGGTTGGTTAAATGTCCGTTAAAGTCAATGGGAGCCTTTTGATGTCAGGAGACTTCAGCTGGGCCCACAGTCTGCCCATTCTTGTAGCATCTGGGTATGTGGCAAGCGAAAAGCATGAATGATAAAGCAGGCAGTGAAAGTAAGGGAGGGCTGAAAGGGAAAAGCCTTCCCTTGAACAAAAGCCTGGCTCAAAGGTACAATGTTTCTCAGAGCTCTGAAATGCACAAACTGTTGCTTTCTTTTTTGGCTTTTCAATGTTCTATTTTGTTTTTTTAACGGAAAGTCTGTTCTCGGCTGTTATTACTTTTAAGTACTGCAGCCCCCATTGGTTGGGAGTGTTGTAGAAATGACTTCATTAGCATTTATTTAGATGTCTGCCTTAGGAAGCAGCTCTGATTGATGTGGTCATTGTCTGTATTTTCCAAATGACTCTGTTGCTGTACTTATCTCCGTTATGCCATTCAGTTTTAAGCAACTGTGATGGTTTTGGGTGTGTGTTGGAGCTGGATTTAATCTTCAGAACATTATTCAAATCCTAATTCTCAAAAAGTGACTTTGGGGGGCGGAAGGTTGTTGCTGCTTTTCCTGTTTTAAAAGTTGGGGTAATGTACGTAGAGAGTTTAAAAGTGTTGCCCCAAGTGAAGTGCAGCATCTCAGATGGAGCTGGAATCAGAACAGAGATCCTGAGTCCATCCTCAGGGTTTGTGAATGTGCTTTTCTTTTGTACACTTCTGGCCAAGTGAGGCAGTTTCTAGATGCCATGTGGATAAATGAGCCAGATCAAACAACTTCTGGCTGACACTTGCACTTGTTAAAGGCCAAAAAATTACTCTTCCATCAGCAACTTGTGAATATTTGGCACATCTACAACCACAGCCCAGCAACAGCCACTTCGAGACGTGTCCTTACACAGTGGACTCCAGGAAGACAGACCAGGCATCTGTGAAATGTGTGTTATTTAGGGGCAAAAGCCCATTCAAGGGCATCTGCAAAAACTTTGAGAGGGTTTTCCACCACTGAGTTGCAAAAGCATGAAAAAAGCTAGTCTTTTTTCTATGCTGCTCTTTAAATAATAGTAGTAGTAATTCTATACCCAGATACCTTTCTTTATTTTCAGGACCCTTTTGTCATTTAAAATCATCCCTCTCCTTGAAAACAATAGATGGCAAGAAAGTAAACTTGAAAGGCATTTTCCTAGACAAAAAATTTGTAGCCTGTCCTACTGCCAGTGGAGCTCTGGACTTCTCTTCTTGTAGTCAGTTAGAAAGCACAAGGATAACAGACAAGGGAGAGGGAATCAACTCCCACCTGACATGAGTTTTGATATCAAGAATAATGTCCCTGTTTCATGTGCAGCTTTTTTGCAGGATGCTGAAGTGGGTACTGAGTGGACACTCACTGCTTCCAGAGGTGTCTGGATTTGCATGAGGGACAAATCAAATCCCAGAAATGCCATTTGTTCCTGCAAAACACAGCATCCCTTTGCCCAGTCTCGATTTTTGTGGATAACAGGGTTATCAGCTGTTTAGCACCTTGCAAGTCTGGAGCCCACGTGGGTGTTGGCTGTAAAAGATGTCCTGGGAAAGACAAAATACGTGTTTCTTACGTGGCTATTAGTGCAGGGTTATTACCAGAGAGGAAAAGAGGAGAAAGCCAGTTGACAGGGAACACCTTACATTAGACACATGTAGCACAGACTGTTTCACAGTGGACGGGACAGCTGTAAATTCTTTTTCTTTCCTGTTGGTGGATCAGATTCCTTTGGTAGAAAGAGGGCAGGGTGCCCTGGGGAAATATCTGCATAGCCTGAGGCCCCCTCTGACATCAGGTCAAACATTCCGGGTCACATAACTGAGGGCTGCAGCGTGAAACTTAATATTACAATGGATCAAGTGCTTCTGGCACATGGAGCTGACGTGCTCCTGCCGGGCAGGCTCAGCAGGAGGGTGGGGAGAATGGAGAGTTCAGCCACGGCTGAGCACAGGGCTGGAGTGAGATGGATGGAGCCAATGGAGGGATAAACCTGAGCTGGATTCAGGTCAGCACTGGTGCCTCACCCACTGCCCATGGAAGGACTGTGGTGCTGGGAGATGAAGCTTGGCTGGGGTGGAAGTGGGACAGGGCAAGGGAATAGTTTTCTCTCTCTGGACAGAGGCAGAAAAAAAGCTTCAGGGGAAAAAAAAAAGTGAGCCTTGATATGCCCAAACAGAGGAAAGCACCACTTTCATCTTGTCCAATGCCAAAGTCTAAAATTACAGCCTATTAAATATTTAGGTCCAGAGGGTAAGGAAAAATTAGATATTGCACATATTTAAATGTGACTGACAGGCATTGCAGTGAGGAGACTGATTCTGCATCAAGAATGTGAAGTGGTCTGCCCCTCTTCCAGAAAAGTAAAGCCCAATGAGTTGCCTCCCAACCCCATTTTCAAAGCTCAAATCACTTTAAATCAATTTCTGCTGCAGATGTCCAAATAAGCTCCAGTTTCTACCAACTCTTTTCAGTAAAAATAGCTTATCCTCTGACATCTGGGAAAGGTGAAGGTGTTACCAAGTATTGAGCTGTCATAATCACTGTCATCATTTAATTTCTGATTGTTTAAATTCCCATTAGTTAGCTTTTCTTCTTCTTATATACTTATTACCATCTTCTGCTAGGAATGAGAGAGCGTGGCTGATGGGGAGGACTCCCATATTCTGCAGAAGTGGCATGTAATGTTTTACAAATGCATTCCCTGCCTGCAGCCCAAAGCGCATTGCAGGCTGAACTCTAACATCTTGAAAGCTCAAAGCAACGTGGAAAAGTACAAGTGAACAGCAAAACCCAAAGCAATTTTTACTGCAGCACTGCTAGTTCACCTAATAAAATGCTCAGAATTTGTAGAACTTCTGAGACCTTCTGAAACTTTATTGCCACTTAGGCTTGCCTCTGATTTTTTGTATAAATGAAATCCAGATCTTTAGGATGATACAGTGTCAGAAGTGTTAATATGTGTTATCTTGCAGAGTGAGGCTGCTGGTGGAAAGTGCTGGATGTGAGCAGAGTGAATCTTAAAATCATAGAATAAAAAATATCCTGAGTTGAAAGGGACCCATAAGGATCATTGAAGTCCAGCTCCTGAGCTTGCACAGGACACCCCAACAATCCCACCATGTGCTTCTTGGGGCTCAGGAAAGGTGCTGCTGCTACATGTGCAGTTTAAATGTTCCCATTCTCTCTCCTCCTCCTCATATTCCTCAAACCTTTTTCTGAAGAATCTGTGCCTTTTCAGACTCTCTTCCCTCCAGTGAAACTGATAAAAGGCTCTCCATTTATTTCTGACCAAACTCTTAAGGGGTTTGACCAGTTCTTTGCTATGTATCAACTGCTTTTCAGTGAAAGCAATTTAATTACTATTATGAGCCAGTATCTTGGAAATTTGTTTCTTTTGGAACTCTTTTCCAGTCCCCAAAAACATTATTTCCATGCCCTTATTTCTCTTGGATGGGCTCTTACACTGCAACTGCCCTGGGTTAATGCTTGCAGAATTCTGAACTGCTGGTTTGGCTGGGGTTATTCTCCATTGATCACCTTCCAGTAACTCCCAGTGACTTGGTGTCCTGCAGGTTGGTATTTGAGCTCTGCCTTTGCTTCAGTTCAGTTTCATTAGTATCCCTTTGATTTCACTCTTTGCAGTCAAGTCGAAAGCTCTCACAGAGGTAAGGGATGTCATACATATTACATCTACAGAAATTACAAATTATTCATCACAGCTAAATTCAAAGGCAGCTCTGTCATCTCTCCTACTGCTTCTGAGAGCTGCTCCCTTCAAAATCCTGAAGCCTCCAGAGTAAAACTGTTCTGGCTGGGAGAGGTTTTTCTTTTAGGTGTAACAGAAGGAACTGAGCTTGAGAGGGACAGACCAGGATGTTTTAATCTGTTCTGGTAAGATCAATGGTCAAGGCAGCAAATCATCTCACAAATGCTTCTAATGGTGAGATGACTGAAAACCAAAGCAAAAACCAGATTTGTCCTCAGACCTGGAATAATCCTGGTCAGAAAATCCTTCAGGGCCACATTTCTTAATTATGAGCTTGGAAGATTTCCCTGACTTTGGGACAGTGAGCACTTCTCTCAAGTGCCTGTTCACTACAGACAGACAAAGGGTCCTAACATGTAATTAAAAACATACCCAAATTCACATTTCCCTGAATTTCTTGTGTCTCCAGTACTGACTGAGAAATCAATTGCCTCTTTATACAGGTGCTTTCAGGAACTTCATAGGGTTTCCATTGAAGCCCTGTGGTGGTGCAGACTCCCTCACACTTGTCCCTAAGAATATCACAACATGAAGATGATTCTTCAACATGAGGCAGCACTTTATTCATGTGCTTCTTTGGTTTTCATGCCCAGTTCCCACTATAAGTGTCTTCAGGTAGCTCTGCTGGTCTGTGAGGCTTTGGGAGGGATGTGTGATCCCCTTGGGGTCTGCATGCCCAGTGCATGCCCAGTGTGCCTTTACACAAAAACTATAAAAAATGGCTTAACTGACAGGGACTGGGGTCACGTTTACCCACCAAACTTCCACTTTTTCTTCTGTATTCTGAGGAGGAGACCAGAGTTTCCCAAAATACATAAAATTTGATTTCAGTGCCAGTGAGTCTTATTACCAGATAAATGTTTTACTTCCCACTCAAAAAGCACTGCAGCTGTGGATGAGCTGTACTTTGGGATGACCAGCTCTAATTCAGCCCCTTTTTTATCTTGGTGAGGGCAGTGTCAAATGGCAAAACAGCAGCATCTTGGGGATGGAGTTTGGTTTGGTCAGAAAAACTGTGATTTTATGTTCTTCAAAAAAACCCCAACCAACTAACCAAAAAAAATTCAAACAAACTCAAACTCACATATCTTGAATTCTACATCAGGGTTTTTTCTGATAAAACTCCTTTCCTCCTGTTTCGCTGCCCCTTGCAGAGTCCAGCACTGCCAGTCCCAGCCCGGGAGCTGCACCTGCAGCCCCGCACGTCGGCACTGGCGGCCAAGGGGTGGGCGGCGAGGGGGGCTCCATATCAGCTGACCGGGGCGTGCTGTTTCCACAGCAACCCCCTCCCATGCCCTCCGGACCCCTGCGGCTCCCCGGCAGCCAAGGGGGCTGGGAAGGTTGGTGTAAGTCTGTTTGAGATGGAGCGGCTGCCCCGGTGCCCTCCTGGTACCTGCCAGTACCTTGGAGAGTCCACGCTGGGCTTAGTGCTGGTTAAAAAGGAGAAAGAAATCTGCCCCTGTAAGAAGCCACTAAAGGTGGCTACTGGACAGCCCCCAACCCTTGTACCTTCATGACATCCCTGGAGGAAGCTGGTGGGGTATTTTGGGGAGCAGTGTCAGCCTTGGAGACTTGCCAGTTTCACATGTTTGAGCCACTGAAGAGTTGGAACTGTCAGGAATCACCCGTGGGGCCAGCAGCTGCCAAATCCCACTTTGCCATGGCACTTTGGAAAGATGGACCTCTGTATCAGATTATGCCTATGTCCAGGCTCCCCTGTAGGAACTGGAGATTCAGGCAGGGCTGGAGAAAACCACATTCCTTTTTGCAGGTGAAGCAGCTTGGCTTTTTCCCTGGGAGGGCATTGGGGTTGGGGTGGGGAGGGAAGACAAGGGTTCAGGTGTGTCTTGGGTGCAGGTGAAATCAACAGCTCCACTGAGACCCTGCAGCTGGGGAAAACAGAGTTCCAGAGCCTGGGATAAGTGCAGCAGATGGCTCTCCAGAGCAAGGTAAGGATGAACTGGACTTCATTTATGTTTATTTGAAAGGTTTTGTTAGTGGAGTGCTTTTTCAAGGTCTTGCATTTGTATCATGTTTTTTGCTGGCTGGAGAAGCCAGGAAGTGAAGGTGTGGAGCTCAGGGGCTGGTGTTGATGAACTTTGTGGTTGGTTGTCTTGATCAAAGCAGTTCTGATTTTGCTGTGGTGGTAGAAATTGGACATAACTACTTGGAGGACTAAGTCTAAGCGGGAGGAGCTACAGAGGGGAGTGATTAATGCCTTGGTGTCTCTTAGGGAGTGCTGTGGGGGAAGAGTTACGGCTGGATTTTCCTCCTTCTGCTGCAGTTGTGCTGCCCCCTTGTAGAAAATGTGAAATTTATGGGTGTTCTCTGAAATGGGATTATTTTATCTCCCTTTTTCAGGGTTGCAATGAAATAGGAAACTCATGGTAATGGTTTTCTATTTCTGTTACAAATTCTTTCCAAAATGGATGCATTTACTGTATAAAGTAAATGAAAAATATTGCTTGGACTTCCCAAAGGCTCCAACACTGCAAAGCAAACTGCAGCTGTCTGTCCTTACATGAATTCTTTGTAGGGCCAAGACCTGAATTGGTTTGGGGATTTTCTTTCCTCTTTTCCCAAACAACCAGGTATCTGTTGTGAAGATATTAGTGCAAAAGGCACTAATTTTTTTGAGAGATATTAAAATGAAATCAGTGAAATAGGAGGTCCTTGCGTTCCTTTAGCATGGACAGGTGGATTGGACTTGTTGCATTTTGCTGTGGTGCCTTTTCCTGGGCTTGTCCCAGTGCTGGAGGGAACTTTTGATGGAGCAGCTCCCAGTCTGATGGCTGAGGTAGCACATTTCTTGGTGCTGTGGCTTCGATGGTGTCTAGACAAGGGCTGGTTACTGCCCAGTCATGTTCCCAAGGCTGACTCGGCGCTGCTGTGGGCTCAGCACCTGAATCACAAAAATGCAAGAACTGGAGCAATAGTTCTGATACGATCTCATGGCACAACCAGCTGGGGCCGCAGGCACTACAGCTACTGTTTAACCTCAACCTTGTTCATCCCAGACCAGTGAGTTATAGATTTGGGTAGGTCAGGATTTAGTTTCACATCCTAAATTTGATTTTTTTTCCTGATCACCTGGGTTATTCACTTTTCTCCCCTAATTCTAATTGATATTTTTTTCCAATTATTTGGAAACCTCCTGAAACTGACAGTATCTGCTGTGTGATTTGCATTAGACAAGTACAGTCAGAGTTCATGGAGACGCTTTGGGAAAGCTGTCTCCACACCTTGCTGAGTTGATTCATGCAGGATCAGCAAAGGCTTTGGAATTCTGTATATGCTTGGGATTTGCACCGAGGATTCGTGATGAAGAAATGCAGTAATAGTTTATCTCCCTCTTATGGCCGAATCCCGAACAGCCACACTGTGAGCGGGAGGGAAGGGAGCAGGGAGCCCCTGCACTGAAAGCTTTGGTGGTTGTGCAGAGGAGAGGCCCTGACTGCTCCCAAGCTGTTAAACTGAGCTCTCTTTAAGAAAGCTGGTTAAAATATATTTTCCACTACAGTATAAACCACAGAACATCTGTGAAAGAGTTAAACTGCTTCCTCCCTTGTGAGTTTGAACCAAGAACTGGATAAATATATAATCACAGAATCATCAAATGGCTTGGTTGGAAGGGACTTTAGAGATCATATAGATAATGGCAGTTTTGTTTCTGCTTCTTTCAGTGAAGTGTGCTTGAGTCAGTGCCTGACTTGCCAAGGGACTCAATACTGGTCAGTAAAACAGCTGATGAGGGCAGAGAATGGCCTGGGCTCAAGCCTTTACTCACTGAGTTACTCTTTCCCCGTCACTCAGCAGCACCATTACCTGATGCTGGGATGTGTCTTGAACTGATTATGTTAAATTAATGCTGTGGTATTGAGCCTGAACCACATGACCCACTCAAAAACCTCTGCAGTTGCAAAAGGGCTTGAGGAATGCACGTGCCCAAAATCCACCCTCAGGTGAAACTGTGGTCTTTCTGAGATGATCAGCAGCTGTGCTGGTTGCCTTGAGCTGTTGGTAACCTGTTCCAGATTGAACAGAACAGTGTCTTTGAAGCTGTAATTATAGAACAGTTACAAACCGAGTGTTTCAGGAATCATCCATTTATTTTATGTAATACTTGCATGAAAAATTAAAAAAAATAAATCAGAAAATGCCTATTAATAATTTACAGCAAGAATCAGTTTTACTTCAAGAATGTGTTAGAAAGACATTATTCATCACTTAACTCCCATTTAGTACTTGTAATTAATCTTGGGATAAAATATGCATGTCTGTAAAAATAACTTGGATTGCTTTGTGTGTTTGGTGATATGCATTACACGGTATTTTTTTCTGGAATAATGGGGGAAAGGCAATGGAATTCTGCTCTGTTTTTCTAACCTTTGGGACACTGTCAAAGAACAGGCATCAGAACTGTTGTAAGGCTGCAGTCCAGGGTTTGATATGAAGAAGGGAACACAGATGGTGTGAAAGTAAGAAAAGTTCTGCAGTGCTGCAAGTGATGCTGGAACTGAGCTATCTGCACAATGTGAAAATTGCTTATTGAATTCAAGTGTCTTAGGCCTCTTTGCCTCATCAAACTCCTCAGACTGTGTTTAACACATCCTGCATAGCAAAAACTGAGTCATACACTAACTTTAGTCAAACATCCTGCTACAGGAACAATTTCACTTCTACAGTGGGTACAAACTTGTTCTTTTGTTCTGGTGTGAAGATTTCTATACTGAGTTATTGAGGCTGGAATCCTGTTTTGTCAGTCACCAGGGACAGATGCTTATATTATCAAAGGGCTCTTCCTACCATCTATTCATCATAAGAACTTGGTGGGTTTTGTCACTGTCCCATTATGTCAGATGTGCTTCCAAGTCTCGTTATTTCCAAGACTGTGATCCAAAGCAAGGACTTGAGAGTCCAAACATTAAAGCCTATGATCCCAGATGTGGATTGGCTGCCTCCACTCATAAAGTGCTTCAGTTCTGAAGGTTCCAATAGTCATTGCAGCCATGCACAGGCTGAGTCCCACCAAAGGTACAGCAGTTTGACACAGCACCACAGCTGAGAGAACCTTTTAAAAACCAGAATGGCTGAGTTTGTTCTCCTTCACTCATCTGCTAAAGCACTTGTCAGGTAGGAAATACAGGTTCAAGTTCCCTCCTCATTGCAGTAAATCCAGCTCTACTTGCTGCTTTTAAAAACTGGTGTCCCTGCTTCCTGACTACTGATACTGTAATCCAGAATTTGCCTAAGCGCAGTCAGAATTCTTTTCATTTGTTCCTTCTGGACTCTTGGACCCATTTACCCCCTGAATAAATGACTCACTTTCGAAGTGGTCAAGACACCCAACCAGGAGGTAAAAATATCTTTTTCTGTTAAGAGTGGCCCTTAAGGCTCTAAGGGAAAACATCTACTACTGATTTGGAGAGCAGTCTTTAACCACCAAACCAACATTCCTTTACTTATACAGTTCTCATGATATTCTACATTTTTTGAGAGACATCTTACGTCGAAGGGAGTACAAATAACCATCATAACTGTCATGATAAGAAACAAACCCACGTTGTTAAACCTGGATTATGCTATGAACTGTGTAAGGTCGCCCTTTCATTAGGGCTCCAGCAATCAGGACTCCAAGATTTCTTAAAGTAGTTTTTTCTCAAGAAATTAAAATCTGAAAAAGCCAGAGCTCAGAGATACTTTTTGAAATGTTTTATTGAAAAAAGGTGTGGACATTTTCTGGCAGAATAGTTGATCACATTCTCTATTTGACTGTCATCCAGAGGACATTGCATGCATTCAAGCTGAAAGCATAGGACAGTTTCCACCAGGCACCTGAGAAGTGTCATGGGAAAGAGAAGTTTTTTAAGCTGAAAGGGACAAGTTTTCAACTGATCATCTACTCTCATGCCCTTTGCTTCCCAGAGTCACCTACGAAATAAGAGTTAAATCAGCTACAGTCATAGCCAACTGTAAACATGTTCCTGTGATGCAACAGAAGTTATTCACATAATTGATCCTGAAGCTTTATTTCCAGTTTTAAACAGGAAATGTCCTTCCTAAAAGCAGGCAGTGCAGTGAGTTACACCTGACTTGGCATCTACTACTCAATGCTGTGTTCTGCAGCAGAGGTGTAAGATGCTTCCTCTCATCTGGCTCATATCCAAGGACATTTGACAGCTCTTACTTGAATATCCCACCCCCAAACCCCTTTCCTTTCTTCATGCTGTTAGTATCATCTCAAACCACTTCCCTACCCCCTCCAGACAACAGCCAACTCCCTCTTCCTTCCCACCCCCATGACTAATGAATACACGCTGCTCTGCAGTTCACAGCAAAAATATCTTCACACTTTGACTGTCCCTCTGCACACAGAACTCCAGGTGCACCTGGATTTCACCATTTCAGTGCCTTCCCACAGGTCTGATAAAGGTTATTCATCTTAGGCAGACAGCAGTCCTGTACCAACGGGAACCGTAATTCATTGCCAATCTAAGAGGGTGTGTTGCAACTGCAGCTGCTCAGAATCAGAACTCCCTGCAAGATAAAAAAAAGAGTTTAGAGGACATAAAGGTACCTTCACAAATCACTGCATTTGGATGGACTAGAATATATCAACAGCTGTACTTTGCTCCAGGTTATAATGGACTTTTGAACAAACTGAAACCCACAAATGCAAAGATCTCAGGCATGAAATCTGCAAGTCAGAGGTAAGTAAGTCAGAATGATACGACAGGCACTTAATACTATCAAGCTAAACCTCGTGCTGGTTTTGCACTAATTCCAAGCATTAGAACAGCTATTGAAGGTTACTTATTCCTTTTCCTGTAGATTACAAGGAATATTTTTGCTGTCAGAAAGCCCTGGCCGATGGAACAATTCGCAATTAATTTTCTTCCATGCAGTATAGCTTTAAGTTCCACAGTGAAGCTGCAGATTGAAATTTCCCTTCAAGACAGTGGTTCCTCAGTAATGTGCACACAGGCCTCAATATTAAAATCAGCGTTTAGATCCAGGGCCTCAGTAAAAATGGGCACAGAGTCATTTGTGCTAAGACAGAGTAGCAATTATGGCCCCCTGAGGCCCATGGAGTTATTTTAATCACAAAAGCCAGAATGAACTTGTTTGGAACAAAGGCACCCTCAGTCCTTTCAGCTGGAGACAGGTTGCTCTATTTAAATCATTTAATTTGGAATGAAATTATTCACTCCCAGAGATGTTACCCTTACTCCAGTGGGGACTATTTTGGTCACTAACAATTCAACACTCCAGTGCATGTTCTGAAGAAGAGATATCTAAACCTTTCAGTGCTAAAGCACAATAACTTGTCAACACTCTACTTTCAGCTGTTTCAGTAAAGGATATATATTTTTAATCCATCTGATGTAGTTCTGAAGGCTATAGAGCCAATTCCATGTCAGTCGGTGCTGGATATGCTTTTTTTTTTCTGGATGTGCTTTACTGGAATAAAAGGCTTTTTGGCCTGATCCAAAATCAGCATTGGCAGAGTCTACAGTGTTCCTTGATAGCTGTTTTACATCATACCTATGTCTTCAGTCCTAGGGTATTTTTAGCAGACACTTCAGTGGGAGCAGCTCAGATGACTGTGTGACATTGACAACACGCTGCTGATCAAAGTGTCCTCCCTGCCAAGCCAGGGAGAACCGAAGTCTCCTCTATCTTGCATTATATAGAGATGAGGTACATGAAAAATGTAGACAGTAAGTGTAGAGATACAAGACCTTTAGGAGGCATCCTGAGATGGTGCAGGAGGATCCTTATTCTCAGGCTCTGGAGGAGGAGCTGGCACACTTTCCTCTTTCTTTTGTGCAGCCAAAAATTCATGAATCGCCCTCTCTATCTGGGGCCTGAAGATGTGGTTTAGTTTTGGATCCACCACCTGAGAAATAATTCTGTCCACTCCAGCTTCCAGCATTCCTGACCTTGAACAGACAAAGAAGTCATTCAGCTCCTCTGAAAAACTTCTCCCCGATCTCCTCCAGCAATTCTCCAGAGCCCTCCTGTCAACTGCAATTAGCATTAACATGGTGAGAACTGCAGCCTACTCAGTAGATCCTTAACAGGGAGTTGTTTCAATCACCTATTTCCCCTCACCCCCTCTCACTGCTCCCTACAGAATTAACAACTAACATCTGGTCTCCCAGGTACTTAAATGACACCTTGGACAAGAGCCACTTTTAATAGGGCTCATGTGGAAATGAGGTCAATATGAAAGCAAACAAACACATTTTGTCGCAAACAAGAGAAACAAACTATTCTGAGGAGGAGGGCAGGTGAGAGCAGTCTTTTCTTTGGCTGACTGGAGGAGAAGAGCCCTGCCCCCTAAAACCAGGACTGTCACTCGCTCCTTGTAACTGTTAGTCTAGACAGATGGGTATTAATTATAAAAACAAGACACTGAGCACACAGCAAAGCTTCTGGACTGAACACTAGTAACTGAAGTCAGTTATTACTTCAGGGGCTGCGTCAGACTCTTGGATTGTGGGGCACAGGCTGTCTAGAAGGCTTAAGTCATGTCTGCAAGGGAGAGGGGACAGGAAATGGAGACGTTGCCTGGCACTGGGAGAAGGAGCCACAGGACTATTAAGGCCATGAACGCCGGTGAGAGAGAGGGCGCAGGGTCAGGGCACATCGTGTCACTTCCAGGTGACAGCACAGGGCACATCGAGCATGAAACACATCTGGGCACCCTCAGGGCTCAGCCTTGCAGCTCCCGTACTGACAGGGACCCATCAGACTCCCCAGCATTGGGTCTCTACACTAATGGCCTGCTACTTCACACTCTTCTCATTACAGGCTCTCTGATGTAACATTTTTCAACTGTCCATTCTCGTGGTGGAGTAACATGAATTAAGGGCAAGCATTGAGACAGACGAGTCTCAAGGACTCCCAAGTAATGACAGGAAATTCTGTACTTCCATAGGATGGACATCCCTTCTCTAATTAGATTAAAGTGACATAGTCTTGGATTTACAAGTTCTAGCATGTGTTCTTGAAGTAGTTTGTTCTGTGAGCGAGACATTTTTTTAGCTTTCCTTAGAAGCAAAAATGGCATGATTGAGTTCCCAACTGTCTCTCTCTCCACAACTTCTACTATAAAGGTTTTCTCCATCTAATGAGCCAAGGCTCGTATTTCAGAATGCCAGGAGGCAGCAGCAAGAGATACTAAACCCAGCTCTTTCAGCAGCAGAGTTTAATTGGCTTTCTTTGATGTCACTCTGAAATTCAATCATAGAATCCCAGAGTGATTTGGGTTGGAAGGGACCTTAATGCTTGTCCAGTTCCAGCCCCCCTGCCATGGGCACAGATACCTTCCACTAGACCAGGCTTCTCCAAGCCCCATCCAAACTGGCCTTGGACACTTCCAGGGATGGGGCAGCCACAGCTTCTCTGGGCAACCTGTGCCAGGGCCTCACCACCCTCACAGGGAAGAATTTCTTCCTCATATCCAATTTAAACCGACTCTCTGTCAATTTGAAGCCATTCCACCTTGTCCTGTCACTCCAGGCCCTTGTAAATAGTCTCTCTCCATCTTTCTTGTGGGCTCCCTTCAGGTACAATTAGGTCACCCCAAATCCAAATCCTTCTCTTCTCCAGTGTAAACAATCCCAATTCTCTCAGCCTTTCCTCACAGGATTGGTGCTCCATCCCTCTGATCATCTTGGTGGCCCTCAGTGTAGAATCTTAAATAGCTCTACAAAAGCCCCTCTGCTCAGGAGTTCAGGCTGGTGCAGTGTGATTGCCTGACACACAAACTGTCCACACACACAAGCTTTGGCACCTTCAGGATCTGTTCTTTAAAGAATCTTTAAAGGCTCTTTTCTGAAGATAAAGATCAAGGTTATTCAGCTCAGTTCATCAGGTACAGCGTTGGTTATTTGCAGCAATAATTTGAATAGACAGCTAATACAAATACTGCACCACTCAAAAATAGCAATTTCAGATAAAGCAATAATGTGCATTTTGATGAGACTGCATCCATTATTACACCGAAACTTGGGAGAGCACGACAGAAAGTCTTGTGAAAAACTCAACTCTGCAAATTCTTACTTGGCTTAGGTGATACATTACTAATCCAACAGCTTGACTGTCATTTTACAGACAGCTGCTCACTTACTGAATCACACTCTGCCTGAGCCCATTCCGGAGCTGGTTTTTGTTCATGGCTGGATTCCATTCCTGTTTGTCCAGGTGGGTCGATACAAAGTTGTCGACTTTCTGCCTCAAATTTTGATAGGCTGGCTAAAAACAAATCAAAATAAATCCTGTTAAAGAGCTAAAATATCTCAAAACAATGTCCTGCCAAAGGCCCTCACAATTCATCTCCTGTCACATACAGACTGCTCTGTTGTCTGCATTCTCCCTTCTTTCACTCTCTGAACAAAGATAATCTTGTTTCCCGAGAACACAACTGGTAACTGCACAGAACAACCAGGCTGTTGTTACAATAATTCAAATAGCTGGATAGATTGGTTTTTAAATTGTTGTCTACTCATGGTATTACTTAGTGAAATGCAAACTGTGAGGACTGGAGTTGTTTAAGCAGAGATTTTGTTGTCTGAAAATCCTCCATTCCAGAATTCTTAGGAAACTGGACGAGCAATATTGTCACTAACAAAGAACTTGAATTATTTGCTTCTGCGGCACTATCAGAAAAAATAAGAATATATAAAAATTAAAAGAACAGTTATAAGAGTTATAAGAATAAGAGAAGAACAAGACAGTTATTTGAGTTTTATCTGAGGAAACAATTCAATAGCAATTTAACTAACAAACCCCTATAAATGCACAGGACTACCCGTATCTTGGATGCAAGGAAAGGACAAAAGGGTGACATTTATATTTCAGGGTCTGAGGTGCATTTGGGATGATGGGCTGGTGACAGAGGTGCACTGTCTGTCCTGGGCAGCTCTGACAAAGCTGCTTTGTGCAGGTGACCTCCTGGAAGGTTTTTGTGCCAGGTGCTGGACCTGGATGGCGACTGCAGATCCCAAGACAGGGCTCTTGCTGAAAGAGTAAAAGTCTGGGGAAAGCAAAATTCCACCCACAAATGTTGTATTTTTGACAGGGCAATTGTGAACAATCCGACTTCACGTTGACAACAAACGCTCAGGAGCTCATGTGGTGGCTGGGAAGTTAATGTCAAATATGTCTGAGAAATAGAATAGAATAGTCTGAGTCTCAGTAGAGAAAAGTGTTTGGTTTGGAAATAAAAGAGTACTGGAAATAAAGAAATATTGTAAATACAGGCTAAAGAGCAGCGCTAATCTCATGGGAAACCCTTTCCCTGACAAGGCCTGGGCTGGGCAGCGAAAGGCCGAGCCGCTCTCCGGCCTGTTCCTTCCCTCGGACACCGCTCCGAGGCGGGGTCTCCTCCGGATCAGCCTCCCGGAGGGGTCACACCGGGCCACGGAACCCCCGGCCGAGGGTGCAGCGCCCCAAGCGGGGCCGCGGGGGGGCCCGGTCCGGCGGTACCTTCGTGTCCACGTCGGCCAGGCAGTCGCGGCGGAAGCCGTCGAAGAGGCCGCGGCTCTTGAGCTGCTCCACGATGATGGCGATGAGCTGCGGGTCCCCGGGGGGCAGCGAGGCGGGGTCGGTGGGTCCAGGCCCCGCGGCCCCCGCACCGCCCCCGCCCGGGGCGGCCCCGCCGCCGCCACTGCCGCTCTCCGACATGGCCCGCGCCCTGTGCCGCCGGCGCGCCCGAGAGAGTCACCGCGCCGCGGAGCATGGCGGGGAGGCGAGTCCTCCACGGGAAGGGTGGTACCAGCCGCGGGCGGCGGAGCGGCCAGAAAAGACTACAAATCCCAGTGTGCACCGCGGCGCGTCCAGCGGCGGCCGGGCGCGTTGAAGTAGCGATGCATCACGGGAGTTGTAGTTCGCACTTTGGGATTTGCGGGAACGGCATGGGCGTGGGAATAAGCGTGCCGGGATAACCCAGGCAGTGCCGTCACAGGGTGTTGGTCACGCAGGGCTCTGCTCCCCGCGTCCTTCCGGAGCACGGTCAGACAGACAGAGGACCCCGGGACCTCAGCATCGCACAGATGCTCCAGATGTGCGGCTGGTGGGTCAGGGACCACCCCCCTCTAGGAGCTTATTAGCCAGGATATTAGGATGTCCCAGTGAATTCTAAGCCAGGTTGTTACTCCGGTGGGGTTTGCTGTGTCGCAGTGAGCGCAGCACTTGTGTAAATTCACAGAAAGTACCAGTTTGTGTGGGGTTATCCTGTATTTCCATCGGGACCAGAGCTCCATTTGCCACTCAAAGTAAAGGCATTCAGAGGCCTCCTGGACACGAGGGAACTGCCCTGGGAGGGGCTGTGTGTGCTGAGACATCACTGCCACTATTACACCTGCGAGCTGCAGGGTGCAGATTTAACATGTAACAGAATCATGGACTATCCTGAGCTGGAAGGGACCCCCAAGGATCATCAAAGTCCTAATCACGTTGTACAGAATACCTGAGCCCATTAGGACATTCCCAACCTAATCCAGGAAGACAAGCCATGTGTTAATGTAAGGGTCCATTGGAGATGCCCTGCACAGGTGCTGGTCACTGTCACTGCTCCGTGTTGGTTTCCTCCAGCTTGGTATGAAACCCCCGCGACTCACCCAGGCACTCAGAGGTATCCCTGGAATCGCATTCCTGCCTGACAGCTGCCAGCAGTCCTTTTTCCCCATCGCTTGTGAGCAGCTCATCCCGGCAGAGCTCCCCGGCATCCCCTTGCCGAGGGGATAACCCCGAGCAGGAATGCAGTCATGGAATTCGGGACGTGCCCTGCCTGGTGCGACCCGCAGGGAGGTGTCGGTGTTAGGTACTGGTCCTTCGAGCCCTGTGCTGGTGCCGCACACGCACCAGCATCAACAGGAGAGTAGTTCAGTTGGTTAAAACTTGGTTGCAACAATGCCAAGGTCAGGGGTTCAATCCCCTGTGTGAGCCATTGACTTAAGAGTTGGACCTGATGATCTGTGTGGGTCACTTCCAACTCAGAATAGTCTGTGATTCTGTGTGTGTGACACTCTGGAGCTGACTCTGACCAGCATGGGAATGCTTTTTGTAGGACAGAGATCCCGCAGGACTCTGCACCTCCTTGTTCGGGAATTTTTATGGCCCTGGGACCGCGGGGAGACCACAGAATATACTGAGCTGGAAGGGACTCAGGGATCATCTAAATCCTGCACAGACACCCCAACAATCCCACCCTGTCCCTGAGATCACTGTCCAAACGCTCCTGGAGCTCTGGCAGCTTTGGGGCCGTGCCCACTGCCCTGGGAAGCCTGTTCTGTGCCCGACCAGCATCTGGGGGAAGAGCCTTTTCCTGATACCCAGCCTAACCCTGCTCTGGCACAGCTCCAGCCGTTCCCTGGACCGTGTCACCGATCCCAGCAGGATCCCGCAGAGGGCACTCGGCGCCCGCGGTCCCGGTCCCCGTCCCGGTGCCTCCTCCCGGTCTCTCCTCTGCTGTCACCTCACGAGGCAGAGACCTAATTAATGGGGTTTTAGCCTCATTAGGAAACCAGCGGCGGAAGGCAGAGGGTTGGTCCCTCTCTTGGGACCCTCGCAGAAGGGGATGTTTTCTGCACGAATTTCCTGCTGTCCTGGGGTGGCTCCTTCCCGCTGAAGGGCTGGGAGCCAGCGAGCTCAAAGGCAAACTCAGCCCCTCAGCAGTACAATTATATTCAGGAGAATCCAGCCCAGGGTTTACTGCGGGTTGTCACAAGTGAAAATTCCCCCCAGTTAACAAATTACTAAAGGAGACTCTGAGCATCCATGGTAGAGGAGAGGGAAAGCCTTAGTGTAGTCTCTTGTGCCCGGGATGACTCCCACCTTGTCTGGAACTGCCTTATTGCTGGTGCTGGTCCTGCTGCAGGAGCAAAGCACTACTCAAAGTCCCTGTGTGAGGTCTCTTCCTTTATCTATAAGTGGATGCAGTGATGTGTTTGTCAGGATGGCACAAAGGGACATGCAATTGATGTTTTAGGGCAAGGGGTAAACCAGGTAGTTACAAGGGATAATGAGGGTTCATGGGCTCTGCTTACAAGCTTTGTGGTCGAGGTCACACAGTGTTTAATAGGTTTGAGATCTATAGAAGGGAGAAGAAAAACAGAGCTTTTAATCTCTTTTATCAGGGTATTTTTGCCCAACATCACAGCACACAGTGAGCATATTAAACTGTGGTATCTTAGATAAAGCAGGCTGTCCCCCAGGGAGGAGAACTGTGAATCTCTCCTTGCATCAGATCTCTAGTACAAAATTCATGAGATCTGTGAACTCTCCCTATATCCATGCCCTCAGGGAAAGCCCTAAACAATTAGCACAGTTCAGGTCAGTAGAAGACTCAGGAAGGGACAAATCTTACCTGTTTGCTGCTGCTTTGAAGATGCAGTTCTCGTGATGGGATAAATGCTTAGGCTGTGAGGGGAAACAAACTTGTAAAGTTTAGGGAGAAAGATTATTTCAGGTGAAATAAATAGGAAAAAAAATTGAGTAAAAAGTTATTTGGATCAAAATGACAATCAAAGCAATGATTTTTCATCTTATTTTCCTGTGTTGCAATCCCCCTGAAACCATTCCTTTGATTGACCAGGGAGATGAGGATACTTAATTGTCATTTCAATGTGTATAAGACCATCCTGCCAGAGTCACACTTTCTGCCAAAGATGACCAGAGCCAGAGGTCAGTCCTTTTTTTGTCAGTGCTTGCCACCCCTGCCTGGCAGGTTTCCTCCTTTTTCAGCCCCCCTCTCCTGTCACCACATTCACAAGAGCTGTAAACCAGCACCTCTTTTCATGGAAATTCTGATATCACAGGGAAAAAGTCACCCACTGCTACAGCTGCATATAAAGAGTTCATGGTCACTGCAATTGGCTGACAAAAACAAGTTGTTGCAAACAATGAAGTTTGGTTTCCTGGGTGCTTGAGTTCTTTCTGCTCCTCAGAGTTGTCACTGAAAACTCACTATTGTGATCCTGCATGACCCAGAAGGTCTTGAAAGGGCTGTATAGTGGGCAGGCTGGTGTCCGTCATGTGGAATACACAGCAGCGGAATCCTGCCTGTGCTTTCCTTAGGGCTGACACTCATTTGGATCCCTGTCCCTCCAGCTTCTCATTTTCATTAAGGCTGTAGAAGTGCATTGCACTTCCACATTGTACTGTTGTGGAATGTTTTCTGTGTTACCCCTCTGTGAACATGGAGTTTGTTCCCTTCCTCAGCAATGGAGTTCAGAGTTCAGCCTCTGTCTGTGCTTTGGCCTGATACCAGGCCTGGTAGGATCCTGCCCATCTCCAGTGTTTGGGAACAGCTACTGGAGAGGTAGAAAAAGCCAACATTTCCAGACTATACCTTGAAGTTTATTTCATGCAGTGTTGTTGACTTTTGCATGCTGAGATACAACATTCCTACTCATGAGACTTTCTTCACAGAAAGTCTTGTCAGGCATTGGCAGGGACTGCTCAGGGAGGTGGTGGAATCCCCATCCCTGGAGGTGTTCAAGGAATGAGTGGACATGGCACTCAGTGCTCTGGTCTGGTGGACAAAGTGGTGATTGGTCGAAGGCTGGACTTGGAGGTCTTTTCCAGCCTAAATGATTCTGGGATTCTCTGGAGTGATCACTGTTATAGGGAAGAGGAGGTGGTTTGTTTCTGTCTCTCAAGATTTTCAACTTCCAGCTCCTGTATCCTTGTTAAAAGACACAGACTGTTCAGAGGAGACATAGTTGGCAGTTTTCTCTGCCTTGTCCAGGCAACCACTGGCGACAAAATTAGAAGCCACTTACTGAGTCTGGTTTCTACCAGCTTTGTCCTTACCAATGACTAGATGGAGAACCCTGCAGGAGGTGGCTATGGCAGGCACTGTTTGTGCTGAAACGCAGATGGAATTACCTCAGGGACCAACGTGGAGGTGAAGGGTGAAGCTGTGTGTTCACACACTCCCACTGCCTCTGTCACACACATCAGATTGTCAGCAATGAAATACTGAACCCTGGCCATTTTAACTGAAACTTTGTAGGGTTCTAGCAATAGTGCTGGGTTTCTTAGCAGACTAGGCCATGGAGCATTGAAAAGGGACTATGATTTTCCACTGATTGCATGTTTTTGGTTTGGGTTAGGGTAATACGGTGAGCAGCTCAATTATTTCCTGAAGAAAGTAATATCAGAGCTGGGATTCAATATCATCTCCTTTGTTTAGCCAGAGAAGCTGTGGCTGCCCCACCCCTGGAAGTGTTCAAGGCCAGGCTGGATGCGGCTCTGAGCAACCTGGGTTAGTGGAAGGTGTCCCTGCTCATGACAGGGGGTTGGAACTGGATGATCTTTAAGGTCTCTTCGAACCCAAACCATTCCGTGATTTATGGTTCCATTTCCTCCACAGAAAAGGCTTTCTGGGCTGGAAATGGGGTTACAGGAGGTGGAGAACACCATGAAGGGGGCACACCTGCTCCAGCAGTGTCCCTGAAAAGGGCTGCTGAAGGTAGAGTTGATATCAAGGCAGCTGTAGGTTATGCAACACAAAAACCGGGTAGGAGCTGTGGAAGCTGCTTCCCTTCCTCCCTGCAGTGGGACCTCCAGCAGCACAGACCCAAATCTGGTGTGCTGTTATTTGCAGGTGAGCTTTTTCCCTGGTGTGTTTGCAACCCAGATACTGCCCTGATACATCTGTGCATGAGAACTATAACATGCTGACTATAAAACAGGGTGAATCCAGCAGCGGTGCCAGTGAGGCTAAATTTGCTCTTCTTTGTCAGGAGCATTCCAGCAATGCCTGGTGGCTTTGGGCCAAGTCTGCCCATTTTTGTAGGGTTGTATTTTTTTGCAGAAGCTCAGATTCTGGTCTCTTAACACAAAATATCCTGAGCTGAAAGGGACCCACAAGGGTCATCAGAGTCCAACCCCTGGCCCTGCACAGCCCCAACACTCCCACCATGTGCATGAGAGTGTTGTCCAAACATTCCTTGGGCTCTGGCAGCCTTGGGGCCATGACTGCTGCCCCAGGGAGCCTGTTTGAAGCTGAATTCAGGAACACAGCCCTTGTCCTCTGCACTGTGGTGGTAACAAGAGCAGCGCAGGAACCGCTGAAGCAGAGGAACTGTGCACTTGAGTTTGATCAATTTGGTGTCAGCAGTTCCAAACTTGCTGTTTAATCTTTGCTTCAGACTTTGAACTACTTAAATCCATGTTTGCTGGGTGTGTGGATGGATTGAGGTCAGTGCTGCCCTGAGCTGTCTTTGGCAGCCAGAGAAAGTGCCAGAGCTTTTAGAAACTGTAGATTTACAGAACGAACAGCTTGGCTGCACAGGTGGCAAATTATTGAAAGAGTTGAGAAGCTGGAGGAATGTTCCCCAGCCCATAATTCTCCCCCAAAGAATGTGCACCATGCACCCAGACTTCCAATGTTTCAGAAGATCCAGGGTCCTGGAAGAAAATGTATGTTCCCTGCAAGTACTGGGCAACATATTATGCATGGAACATATGCTCTATATATGACACACTTTCTGAATCACTGTATTTCTGAAACACTGTATTGCAATTTATACATTGGTTTATTTTATATGTAAATATATCTCTGTGTCTGTATGCATATGCATAATATAGAAGTAGCTGGTGTTATAACAGAGATGGAGGTAAACAGAATTTGTATTCAATTCAGGATGGTGGTTTATTCTCTATATTTTTGGTGATTTCTATCTTGTAACTGAAATTATTTGGAGCTCAAAGTATCTTCAAGTACCAAAGGAAAACATATTTGTAAAGCAGAACTGCCGCAGAGCTTTTCAGAGGAGATTCATGCTGTGTCCTCAAACAGAAATGTCAGTTGTTCGTTCTTATATCATTGTTTCCATTATTATGAAAGACTAAAACCATGTGGGAAAAATAATATAAACATTATTGCCATATATGCAGAAGGGGGTAATTTTCCATACTAGATCATCCAATGAAACCTTGAAGTGTGTCTGTGTAATATAATCTGTTGGAATAATTGGCTTCCATTTGAAGTTTTCACATCTTTTATAAATGTTTATAAAAAATACCAGTTAAGCTGATGAATTTAATAACTGCTCCACTATGCAGGGAAATACAGGCCTGGATTTTTGGTGGTGAAATGAATTGGTGGTGTTTGCTCTGGAATGTAGCATCAGAGATGGGAGTAAAACCAAAAACCTGGGCTATCTGTGCAAACTGCTGGACAAAATCATGTTTCTCCAAGTGCAGTATTTACCTTTCTTGCCTGAGCCTGAGAAATTTTCCATACCACAGATTTTACTATTGAGGGCAGTACTGCTATAAAAACTACTGTGGGGAGTGAATTATGCAGGACAAAGTGCTGCTTATTTCTGATTTTTTCATTTGAATATCTGTGTCAGGATAACACACTATGATTGTCGGTGCTCCTTTGCTTGTTTCTACTCCATTGTCTTTCTAGAATTCTTTCCCTGGAATTCTCTGTAGTTTTGAACCTGAACATGGTTTGACCCTTTTCTTCTCCTTGTACTGTCCTATCTCAAACTGGGGAATGAAGCCCCACATTTAGAGTTTCTGAGTGTGAGGAAAGTGTGGCACACTGAGCATTTAGGGACCTAATGCTGCCTGACAGGTGATTGTGAATACAGTGGTGTCAGACAGGAAAACAGCTGTTCCCTTACCTTCCAGGGAGAGGCAAAGACTAGACTCTGTCACATCCAGGAGTAGAGGAACAATGACCCTGACACTGGAGGATGAAAAGATGAAAACAAGGTGGTTGAAAATTAATTTCTTTTGCCTCTGTTTCATGCATCCATCAGCAGTACATCTGGGCATCATGAATCTAATTTAAAAGTGTAATTTCTATCCCAAAAGATCATATTTGCTGTACTTCCTGCTCTCAAGTCAAGTTCAAGGGGATGCAGACATGAAGTAGAGGTTATTTATGCCTCTGCTGTTTCTGGAGTTGTGATTTAGGCTAATTCTGTGTGGATTTGTGCATATGTATATCTTTGTGTAGCCTCATAACACATTTTATGCTACACGTAAGTTACTTGTCCCTTATTTACAGCTTGCACTTTTCTTCCCTTCTCTAAGGACCTGCAGCTCTTGACCTTTTAGCCTGGTAAATTATTTACACATGAAACAGTGAATCAAAATGATGGGTCTCAGGAAGATGCTGCTTATTCTCAAGGAACAAAAGCACATTTCTTCATGAATTTTGCTTCCTGAGGTTTTAAGTTTGGGCCTGTGTCCTGCCCTCCTCATCCCTTGCCATTATGAGAAGGAGAGACACTCCTTTTTCACACGGCTGTTCTATTTGCAAAGGGAAATGTTTTTCTGCCTCTAATTTTAAAATACTCTCCGGATATTTTGGGGATGGGGTGAGAAGATGTTATTTTGATACCTTTCTGGAACTGGAAAGCTATGAAAGAGTGCAAAGAAAAGGTGTGTGCAACAGCCCAAGCTGCTATGAAGTCCCAAACTGGGGGAGGTACTGGCAGAGCTGGAAATGCTTAAAGCTCTAAGGAAAACCTGCCTGCTGTGAGGAGCCTCTGGCTGTGAATTCTCATTCTTTGTATGAACAACTGCACCTGATGTGGAACCTGGGATGCCTTGAACATTGTGTCTGGCCATGGCTGTGGTTTGACACTTGACTGTTCCCTTGCCTGGGATTTGAGAGGCCATCCCTACTCCTGCCTTTACTCCTTGTTGAGCCTAAGGCAGCTCACAGAGGAAACACTTCCCAGTGTGTTTACTTTTGAGGCACATCAGTGTCTGGCTGCCCAGGTGAAATGCTTTGGGGTTCATTTTAATAAACTCCAAAGCCCCCTGATACTTCTTAAATCTAAAACTTCCAGTAAAAGCCTGAAATAAAAATGCTCCATACTGGATATGGAGAGAGAAAAAGAAGTTATTTGATATAAAATCACAGAATGGTTTGGGTTGGAAGGGACCTTAAAGCTCATCCAATTCCAGCCCCCTGCTATGGGCAGGGACACCTTTAACTAGACTGGGTTGCTCAGAGCTCCATCCAACCTGGCCTTAAACATCAAGGACCTCTCAGAAAGGTTATTTTTAATACTTGTAAAGTATATTTTTGACACACTGTGAAGTGGAACACTGCTGCTTAGTAAAGGTCGTGCAGGTTCTTTGCTGAAAGGTGTTATTGTGAGTGAGACAATTGTGCACATGGGGGATTTTTTTTCCTAGAGCTATATTAATCAAATGGAGAAAATGGTGTTATAGTTCTTGTAGCAAATACCTCATTGGTACTCACGTGGTTTTATCTGCAGTACAGAGAAAACACACACAGAGAAACATGAAACCAAGAAACAAAGTGGGTTGAAAAGAGAAAGTTATTTAAATACTATGATTTCTTACCAGGGAGTTTTGCCCATGAAAGGATTGTGGGAAAATAAACAAGAGGGCAACGTTTGAAAAGTAAAGATTTGGTTTGGAATGATCTATATCAGGTTTTGTGGTGTGGGGTGGTTTTTTGTTTTGTTTTTTTTAACAGTGTTTCCCTTCACATTAAAAGCCTGGAACATGCCAAGCATCTCCTTTTTTGAAACCAGCATGGTTCTGAATCAAAAAAAAAAAGCATTCTGACAGTATAGAATGGAAAATTTTATTGGATTAAAGTGGCTTATGTTTTCAAGAGCATAAGGAATTCTATAATTCATGCATATTTCATGAGGTAAGTGGCCAGTTTGTGGATATTTCATGAGAAATGAAATTCCTACATCATTAAATGGCCAGAGAGTAAATTGAAAAGGAGCATGTATAGTTTTTATGAGGGCTTTTAAATTCATTTGTTGTAATATCAAACACTATAATGTGATTTGATAATCCTGCTATTGCTACTGCTGATGGAAAGATGAGTTACACCAGTCTGGTGGTGATATCCAGGCCTCCAAATGTTGTATCATCAGACTTTTGGAAAGGGTTTTTTTCACACCATGGCTCTGAAAAGAGTATCAGGTTGGTAATTGTCTCCTATAAATTCACATTTGGAAAAAAAAAACCCTAAAAAGCAAAAACTGGGCTTGATAATGAAATATTTGGAGTGAAAAATGTCTTATTTCTTCCTCCCTGTACATGACTGCATGAAACTGAGCTTTGTGCAGTGCTCATCATTTGACTAATGCAAAGTAGCCAAACACACTGCAGCTGGTATTTGAGATCCTTTTATCCATCTTTCTGCATACACACACACACACAGAGACAAAAGTTAGTTTCCTTTAGGCAATCCAGAGCCCTGGGAGAGTGGCAATTTCTTTGATTGCTTATTGTAGCTGTAGCACTGGAGATAAAAGTTTAATGCATTCTTATTGTCTCGGTGCTTTTAAGTATTCAGCTGCACAGAGCAATGCATCTTCATCCCAGTGCCCAACTGAATGTGGTGGTTTAAGATGAACAGATACGATGTCAGTGCTGTTGCCTCTTTTTTGTTGGTGCTCAAGAAATCATTTGCATTTGAGGTGAGCAGAGCTGTAACAGTCTCTGGCAGATGGGGAACGTGCAGCTCAGGTACAGGACAATGCAAAGAACTCAGTTAACAGCAGCAGTTCACAAATACGATATTCCTGTAACAAATGATGGGCAGATTGGCTTGGAAAAACTGAAGCTGACCCTAAATTTACCTACGGAAATCTGCTGTTGCTGGGATAAGCATGTTTGCTGTGGGGGAGTGCTGGGCCACGGGTTCTGAGAGCAGAGGCGCCGCTAAGACAGATCCCTTGTCTTCACCATTGTCTCCATTTTCCTAGAGGGGAGAGATGGAATTGTTCTAACCAAGACAGGAATTGCAAGGCTGCTCCCATTAGATAGAAACAAAAGAAGACAGAGGCCAAGTTTTAGGCTGCCCTAATTTTAGACCGACGTTTAAACATTTCTCTTGTCTTTTGTCACAGCACTGGTTTCCCCTTGCAGCTCCTTGGAAGATGCTTATTGTGCTATTTTGCTGGCATTTCCTCTTCCCTCTCCTAACCACCATTCAGCTCTTGTTGCAAAAGGGAGGTCAGGAGAATAATGCCCTTTTGCTGACACACGGGTAACCCAATCCTCCACCCTGTTGGTCTGCTGTACTGAATTCCAACTCATCTGATTGCACTGAGGGCTATTGTACCGTCCTTGCCATCAGAGCTGGGTAATTGATATGCTTGAAGGGACTTTAATGAGGAAGAAAGCTAATTAGTTAATGTAAGGAGTGAAAAATAAGTCCGACAACCTTGTAGTCCATTTTGTTCCATTGCAGCTTCCCACAGTGCATAGCACAGAGCCTAATTTCAAGCTGAGCATGGCTGAATGGAAAGCTGGGCAAATCCTAGCAGCAACTGGAAAGCAGAACTGGGGTTAAATCAGGGTTTGGGGCTCAGCTTAGAGAGGATGGAGTGTGTTGTAGCTCACACTGAGAGCACCTATGAAGCGGGGAGGGCTGCAGGGGGCTACTCTGCAAACCCTGAAATTAAAAGCTAACTCTGAATTAGGAGTGAGTCATGAGGAGCGGCTGAGGCAGCTGAGGGTGTTTAGCTTGGAGAAAAGGAGGCTCAGGGGAGACCTTGTGACTCTCTAAAACAACCTGAAATGAGGTGTAGCAAAGTGTGGATTGGTTTCTTCTTCCATGTAACAAGTAGTAGGACAAGAGTAAATGGCCTCAGGTTGTGCCAGGGGAGGTTCAGGTTGGGCATCAGGAAGAATTCCTTCACAGAAAGAGTTGTCAGAAATTGGAAGGGGCTGCCCAGGGAGGTGGTGGAGTCCCCATCCTTGGAGGTGTTCAAGGAGTGACAGGACGTGGCACTCAGTGCTCTGGTCTGGGTGACAAGGTGGGGATGGGTCACAGGTTGGACTCGATGGTTTGGGAGGTCTTCTGCAACCTAAATGATTCTGTGATTCTGAGCTTGCTGCTGACAATGAAGGTGCCTGTGTTGGCCAACCAGGCTCACAGCAGCAAGGAGGAAAGCACCATTGTGGAGATGTGGTACCTCAACATATATAGCTAAATGTTTTCAGTACCTTCTGCTTCCTTAGATCTGTGCAAATTCTCCAAGGGCTACGTGGTTTGTTGGGTTACAATCTTACTTCTCCCATGAGGAATGGAAGGGATCCAGAGCAGAAGAGCAGAGGTATAGAAATTGTACAAGTAAACAAAAGGGATTAAAAGAAAATAAGGCAGATAATAAAAAAGCATACAGAACAGATGTGTGACCTGAACTTCACATTTCAGGTGTTTGTAGAATTAGCTAAAGCTGGATAAGTGACAAAGGTTCTGGTGGAGTGGTCTAGGCTGGAAATTGCATCTTTTGGGTAGTATGACAAAGGACTGGAGGAGCCATGGTGGAGCTCAGGATTCCAAATGGCACAGGTGAGTGTCTGCCACCGCTCCTTTGACTGTTATCTTTTTTTATTTTGGAAGCTGACACTAGAAACAAGTACAGTCATAATAGCCCACCCTCTCCATCAAGTTGACTGGAAAGCTCAAGCTCAGCCTCCAAAGATGTTTCATTTGTGGTTTTCTGAATCTTCCCTGAATCCATCCTGGCATATTACAGTTCTCACTTTTTTTAGTCCTGGGGAAAAAAAGTCTGAACTGGATCAGAGAGATTGGCCCAGATAATCTCTCATGCCCTTCATTTTGTTCTCTGGTTTAATGCTTTTCCCTTACTTCGTCATGGTGAAACTCAGTGAGGTGATTTGTTACTTGGGGAGGAGACATCAGAAGGTTTGAAAGGTTTCAAACAGTACTTAAGGCTGTGGAAGTTTCATCCCTGACTTCAATGGCTGCTGACTCTGTCCTTCAGGAAGGAAAAAACAATGAGGAAGGAGAGAAAGAATGGGAAAACAGAAGAAAAAAGAAATGAGATAGGAGTAAGACAAAAAAAAGATACATAATTAAATACAGCTGAATCCTGTTTGCCCTGAATGAGTTTTGTTTCCCATTGTGGCCTTCAAAGTTGTGTTCTTTGTGGAGAAATTCAGTTTCTTCTGGCAAGTCCTGTAAACACCACCTGCTCCTGGTGCTTTAGATAATGAGATGGGTTGGAACTGACCAGACCTTGGGCACATTGGGGTTGGAGCTGGTCACAGTGGGGATGGCAGGAAGAGCTTATCAATTATTTGAGAGAAAAGAGTCAATAAAAAGCCTTCTTCAATATAAACATGATCTTGTTGAATGTCGTGGGACTCTGGGGAGTGAGCTGTTCACACGAGATGAAACTCTTCTAGTTGTTGCTGAGTAGTAATGCTTGAAGACATCTTTGAGATACTGATCTAAGAGCTGCTGCTTTGTCCTTGCTTGCCTCAGCTCTGTCTTGAGAGCCTGGGAATGGTGCACAGCCCTGCTCTGAAGGCCAGTGAATGTCCAGGTTCTGGTTCCTTTTCCCTTTTCTTTGTCACCAAATTCCTCCTCACCTGAGGCTGTTCATGCCAGAGTCACGTCACAGCAGGAAGGCAATGAGAAGGAAATCTCCAGGTTTAGGAAGACTGTATTCACAAACCTAAATGCCTGTCACTCTGCTAGTGCCTCCCTTGACAGTTTTTAGGAAGTCTGGTTTTTGCTTATAAGCATGTCTGAAGCATTGTGTTCAATCCTGGGCTTCCCAGGATAGGAGAGATGTGGAACGACTGGAGAGAGTGAAATGAAGGGCCACTAAGATGATTAAGGCACTGGAACATCTCTGCTATGAGAAGAAGCTGAGATCTGGGACTGTTCTGTGGGGAGGAGAGAAGGCTCAGAGGGGATATCATCAATGAGGGAGGTGGAGGAGTTCAGTCTGGAAAAAAGGAGGCTCAGGGGGGACCTTCTGGCTCTCTGCAACTCCCTGACAGGAGGAGGGAGCCAGGTGGGGGTTGGGCTCTGCTCCCAGGGAGCAAGTGACGGAACAAGACGAAACAGCCTCAAGCTGTGCCAGGGGAGGTTTAGGCTGGACTTCAGGAAGAATTTCTTCATGGGAAGGATTGTCAGACATTGGAAGAGGCTGCCCAGGGAGGTGGTTGAGTCCCCATCCATGGAGGTGTTCAAGGAACAATGGATGTGGCACTCAGTGCTCTGGTCTGGGTGACAAGGTAGTGATGCATTGGACTTGATGATCTTGGAGGTCTTTTCCAACCCAAATTATTCTATTCTATTGTGTACAAATACCTGAAGGGAGCATATAAAGAAGACAGTGCTGGACTCTTTGCAGTGGTTCCCAGTGGCAGGACAAGAAGGAATGGTCACACTTAACACAAGGTCTGTTGGGATATTGGGAAGCACTGGAACAGGTTGCCCAGTAGTTTGTAGACTCTCCATCCTCTGGGATACTGAAAAGCTGTCTGGACATGGTCTTGGGTACCTGGCTTGGGGTGGCTCTGCTTGAGCAGGAGCTTAGACCAGATGACCTCCAGAGGTCCCTGCCCACCTCAACCAGTGTGTGACTTTGGGATGTGTGTTTGCACAGCCCTGCTTCCTCCTGGATGTGCTTATTTCCATGTTTACTCACACACTGTTGCAAAGGTGACAGGAGAGTAGATCAGGTGCATTGGCCTTGTGGCTTGTGCCTCTGGGTCTGTGCACCCACATGCACCATCCTTTGTGCAGAAATCCTTGTTAACACACAGGAACACTGAGCCACGATTGCAGTGTGTTCACAGGTGCGTCACACCCACGCTCTCCCTGTGTTGCTAAGGCTGGTGCAGATGAATGTTTGTTAGCAACCATGAGACATTTTCTAAGAAAAGCTCCTTTAAAAGGAAAACTCGAGAAAGTGAACGCTACTTATCTCTCCTGTGTTGTAAAAAAGGTGCAAAGCTGCCATTAACAAGTGTACAGCTTCAAGGCTTGGGTTTCTCAAGCCTTTTCAGTTTGGTTTGCTCTCTGGACCCCGGCATTTTAATGGTATCTATGTCATTAAAATTGCAACATCCTGATGTGTGAATACTCATCACGTCAATGTTCTGCCAGTCACACTTGCCAGGTCCAAGGTGTGTTCGTTAAATAGTCTATGTCAGAAGAATCATTATCAGATGCAGCTACGAATATGAAACTGAGTATCTGGGACTTAATGAAGTTTGGGGTTTTTGGCCTGTATATTTGATTGCAAAATCTAGGTAGTTCCTTATTGTATGTGCTTTCAGCCTGATTTCTACATTGTACAGTTTGACAGCCTGCCTGTCCACTGCTCCCTTTTCTGTTCAGAAAAATGTTTTGGGCAATTTTCAGCTAAATTCATCAAATCTCAAAGAGAATGAGTTCTTACAAATTTTATGAAAACTGATGACTGGATAGTAGAGAAAGTCCAAAATTAGTTCCCAAGTGACAGTGAAATAGGCCAAATTTAGCAATCAGCCACTGTTTGTAGCTCCCAGCCAGCCAATAAACAAGTTTACAGTTCTGACCCAGCTATTGCTTTTGATCCCTCTTGCTCTGCCAAGCAGAAGGGAGATGTGGGAGGGAGATCCTGGATTTTGGGAGAGGGTGGGGCCACTGCACCAGGAATGAAAGTTCAGAGATGAAGGACACAAAGCTGTAGGGAACTAGTTTTCATTACTTCTGGTGTGCATGGAATAACTTGTTTTGATAACTAGTTCAGAGACCTTAAAAAAATCAATAATAGTAACAGTGCTCCCTAGCAACCCTACAAAAACAAAGCAGTGCATGCAGCCTGTTTTCATGAGCAACAGTATCTGCTTCAGTACAGTAAGAGATTTTGGGTTGAGCCTTTCAAGGGGTTCCCAGTAAGCAGAGAGCATGGGAAGGACACTGGCTTGCCCTGCATGATGGTGTTCAATCCTGCATTCCTTGCATAGAGAAGTTAATGGAAGAATTGGGTGCACAGGGAATTCTAACTTAGGGTTTGTGTTGTGCTATTTAAGAGCTGAGCAGCAGTAGCAGTCATGTGTGTGAACATGAGACAATTATAAAGCTGCTCTGTTTCCTTGGCTGCCTCGTACTTTGTCTGTGGAGTACAAAGGATACAGGAACTTAATCTCATATTAAACTATTTCTTATATAATAATTACCGCAAGTGTGCCCATGAGATGTTCTAGTTAGGATTCAGCACAAATTGCTTATCTGAGCACAGCACTCTCAAAATCATTGTCCTAAGGCTGAAACTTTCTCAAGGGCCTTTACTTAGAGGCAGATTTATCATCTTAGGAAGGTAAATTTAGTGAGTCCAAGGAGCGGGGTTTGATGATGGACCATGTGTTGTGTTGGAGAAGAGGCAGAAATCCTTCTGCAGGATTTGCAGTTTGTGTCTGTGTGGGAGCAGCAGCCTTTTGTGTATCCTGTAGGACCGAGATACTCTGACATTTCCACTGTAAACAGCCCTCATGCTTTCTGTGTCCTGGCATTTGTGTCTGTCCTGTGTATGGGTGAGGTTAATGCCAGTGCGTATCTAATCAGATGACAGGCAGCACAGAAGTGTCAGCCCCTCCCTTCCATCCTCTGGAGCTCAGGTCACTGCTAGGTGACAGGAGAGACACGTTTTCCAAGAAATAGATTGCTAGTCTTTAGCTCCTTTCTGGCAAATGAAAACAGTACATGCCTCAGCAAAAAAAAACCTTCTGCATGGAGGACAGGCCCCTGGCACACAGAAAAGACCTGCAAGAAGTGCTGAGCCTGGATCCCCCCAACCTCCATCCCTCGAGGGCTCACATGGCATGTGGGAGCACAGGGAAAAGACAGCCCTTGGAGGAGAGTGCTGAGATTGCAAAACAGGAACTTTGCCTGTACTGCCATGGCAAAGATGGTAAATACACATGGATCCTGTCTCTCCTGACAGATACTTTGTATTGGGGGCTACCTGGGTTGACACCTAATAAATTTGATTAATTTGGTTTGATTTCTCCTTGCTGGGTTTGATAGGTGGCAAACCATTTGCGTTTCTATTATTCACCTGTGTCTGGACCCTCTAGACCCCCAATGCAACCTCTTAAGTCTGTCCCAGACTGCAGCCCTGATTCAATGCTTAGGGTCTGCAGGACCACAGGGTAACCTGGGCTTCTTCTGCTTCTACCATGCACCTGCTCCACTTCCTCTCTCCTCCAGCCTGTCTATACCCTACCCATCCCTATAATGAAACACATCCTGTATTGATATGATAAATACTGAGAGGCACATGTGGGGACTTCTCACTCCATGACAAAGCCCCACATCCCACACTGCACAGGACAAACCTGTTGGCATTTCCACACCAAAGAATGTGACTGGCATGGTTGGCTCCTCTCTTGCCTTCCCCCATCCTTAGTGCTGCCTCTTGCAGGTCAGCATAACCACCTCTCCCTCACTTCCTGACCAGCTCCAGGCACTGCCCAGCTGCCTCTGGCATGTGGCTACACAGAAAGGGAGAGGCTGAGTTGCAAAGAGCTGGAGAGCCATTTAGCACCCCCTGCTCTCAGTAGACTGTGTTCGTGAGCACACACTTCAGCTCCAGCTTGTCCTTGGAGTCTTCTGCCATATCCCAGCATCCACTAGCCAAATACAGCCCCTCACTTTCTATGATGGAGAAGGAAAAACTTTCCAGGTCTGTCATACTTAATGTACATGGTGTCTTGAAAGGGAGTTTGTTAATATTTACTAACTTTAGTAATCACCTCTGGGACCCTTAACAGACTCGGGCAAAGCATATGGGGCTTCTTTTTTGGCTGAGATTTACTCAAATTCTAATACCAGCTCAAGGGAGTTTGCAGAGTGGGGTAGGGTTGAGCAACACATGGAACAGACCTGAGGAAACTGCCCCAGTCCTCTGAAGAAGGAAACAGATGAATTTCACATGTGCTGAGTGGCTACTCTTGTGGGCCACGAAGGGTCCCTGGAGTTGTGAAACCTGCGAATCCCATCCCTGTGCCCCAGCAGGACCATATAAAGCTGCTGTGTCACAACATGCCTATGTGCCGCTGTCATGCTACAACAGAAGCATCGCGGAGCTGCGGTTCCAAAACCTCCGTCCAGCAGGCGAGCTCCCAAGGGGAGGCATCCCCAGGGCACACTCCAAAACAGGCAGCTGGGAACAGAAAGTTCAGTGCCTGCAAGCTCTGCTGCAGTGTCCTTGAGTGCCCTCCCTCTGCCCCAAGCCTTTCCCTCTAATGCTTAATCCATTTTACAAAACACTCCCTTCTCTCTCTCCACCTTGTCAGCTCTTCAGCTCTGCCTCTGCCCCATCTCTTACAGCTTTTCCATTCTCCCTTGTCTCTGTCTTTTGAGATCACTCTTTCCTAGGAAGGCTTTAGTTCCAAAGCACAAATCTATCCCTCATGTTGTGGCTCTGCATCACAGTTTTCTCTCCTTTTTCTCCCTTGGTTGCTTTGTCATGCAAAGCATTAGGGACAGTGTGGTTGTAAAATGTGATTAAAAATAGTGTTTAAACTCTCTTGGCACATAGGACTATTAATCCTCACTGAATCCTGGGGAGGAAGGGGGAGGATTTAAAGGTGAGGATATTCCAGTTCAAAGGTACATAAAGCAAATTTGCATTTTAAAGTATTTTTTGCCAAATACTTGCCTTTCTGGAGGAACAAGGTGTATTCATTCAGGAACTCCACATGTACTGTTTAGGGAATCCTGGGTGTGTGTAAGAAAGTGCAACACAAATGGAAAGCTGTCACTTGGAGCAATATCCTCCCAAAATGTTCCCAAACCTAGAAATAGTCAACCTCACAGTCAGAGCTTTTCCATGAAGGTGGAGATGTGCCAAGCTCTTTTTGATCCTCCTCTCTTCCCTGTATTAAAATTAAGCCAAGTTCTGATTTCATTTTCACTACTGGAAAACATGAGAGCTGTTGATTCTGAATACTTAGAAAGTTTTCAAATAGCACGTTGACAGTTCTAGAAATTAATGTGATTAGAAACTCAACTTCAGAGCAGTTACTCCATACTGTCACAGGTATAAGTGACACAAGATTTTGCCCTTATCAAGGAAGACAACTGTTCTGGCTTTGTAACACACGTGGAGAAGAGTCTCTTTAGTGGCAGAAATACTCTTTTCCACAGCTTTGCTCAGTACACACACCACAATCTAGCTGCACCTGAAGTGGGATCAGTGGAGATAAATGGTGTTATGACAAGAAGATGAGTGAGAATATTAACAAGACTTTTTTTTTTTAATTGCACCTAAAGCATCTGATCCACAGCTGTCCCCTGGACCTGTAAGCTCTGAGGAGCTCCAGTGTTACTGCCTTGGGTAGTGCAGTCCCTGGGCATTGGAGGCTTGGAGCATTCCCTTTGTAGGGACCCCTCCCCAGCTCCCCTCCTGCCTCACCCATGCTACAATCAAGAATTCCATAGCTGCTTGGGAAGGAAGCCAAAGAAACCCTGCAATATATGGAGAGCTGACCTTGGGCTGTTTGGCTGTGTGCCATGGGCCAAGACATCATCATCCTGTAAAATAAACACCTCCTTGTCCTTAGCACAGCAACATCTGTGAAGGATAAAGGCCAATCTCACTGCTGATGCTGCCAAAATGTCACCCCATTCCAGTGCTGGGGGAATCTCAGCCACTCAGTACAGCACTGAGTGTCTCCCAGGCTGGGTAATGAGATGCAAACACTGTGATTTGCCCACCCGAGCAGACAGGCCTGTCCCAGAGGAGCCTCCATATGTGCAGACTTCAGGTGTCCTCGCTGTGGCTGCATATGCTTTAATGTGATTTGGAGGTTTTTTCACTTTTCTTTTTGGAAATCTGTTGCCTTTGCTGCCAGACTGTATCGCGTCTTTTCAACTTGTTCCCTGGCATCCTAGACTCCGTTTTAATGGAGTTTATGTTGTTGCCCTCTAAAATGGGGTGTCAGTGTTTGGCTCCTCACTTCTGTTAACAAAACAACCTACAAAGTAGACTCAAAATGCTGGCTGTGGATTTCTAGGCCTGATAGAACTCAGCCTCTAAAATCTGGTGTGCTTGGTTTGGATTGAGGAAATGCCTATCACAGAATCACAGAATAGTTCAGGTTGGAAGAGTCCACAGTGGGTCATCAAGTCCAACCTCTTTGGCCAATCTGTTCAAGTAACTGCACAGAAGAAAGTTCTTCCTTCTGTTCAGGTGAAACTTTCTGTGCACCAGTTCCTGCCCGTTGCCTCTTGTCCCATTGCTGGGCACCCCTGAGCAGAGCCTGGTCCATCCACTGACCCCTCCCTGCAGGCACTGACAGACATTGTTCAGGTCCCCTCTCAGTGTCTGCTCTCAAGGCTGAACAGCCTCAGCTTCCTCAGCCTTCCCTCATAGAGGAGATGCTCCAGTCCCTTCAGCATCTCCACAGCCTCCACTGGACCAGCTCCAGGAGCTCCATCTCTCCTGTACTGAGGAGCCCAGAACTGGACCTATATTTGGATCCTGATTCAGATCTGTGTCATGTTTCTGTATCAGCCTTCAAAAGCTGTCCCGAGTGCCTGTAAGCATGTGAAGGGTGCAGTTCAAGGTGGAATGCCACTGGGCCTTTTTCTCAGGTCCTCTGAGGCAAATCCTCCATGCAGTGCCCATGTGTTTTCTGGTTTTATGGGACAGCTTAAAAATCAAGACATCTAACAGCAGCATTGGAATTTCTATAGGTTCATGGCCACTGCTCTTCCTTTCATGTGATTGTTTTTTGAATAAAGGAGGTTTTACGAAGGATGATATAAAATGGTAAGCAGTGTTGATTACAAATTGTTGCGTTTTGAAGCATAAAACTTGTGTCCTGGTGACCTTGTCACAAATTTCAGTCTGTCATTTGGTGTGTGTTGCTGTGCCCTTTAAGTAGCTGTGTTTCTAGTGTGTTGTGAAGGACTCTGATATTTCAGAGGACAAAAGATTCACATATAAAATTAGCATATTTATAGATTATGTAAATATTAATATAATTTATGACAAAGCATTGTGTGCTGCACAAATACAATCTCTGCTCCCCACACTACACCTCATGTGACCCATATGTACCTCATTGCAAACTACCTGAGGCTTGACTATGTCCTCAGATATCCCAGTCAATCACTAAAAGGATTTTGAGGGTGAAAAAAGGCAGAGCATCTATTAGAAAAAAAATCACAGCTCCTGTCTTCTGTTCTTCCTAAACAAAAACCTCCTCAGACTCAAAAAATATGTCCAAGTACTACCCATGAAATGTTCACTGTATGTAGGCGTGCTTATATAAAGTTCCTATCTCTTTTGTGGCACTCAGTGCTCTGATCTAGTTGACAAGGTGGAGACCAGTCAAAAGTTGGACTCAATGATCTTGGGGGTCTTTTCCAACCTAAACAATTCTGTGATTCTTGGTACTTCTGCCTGTTACCCAGTTATGAAATTCATGCAGTGGTGAAGGGCACAGAGAATTTGTACCTGTATGTGTGTGCACAGCATTTATGCCCATGTTAATTTCCAGCTGTTGTGTTTGAGTGCCTGGGGAGGTGTGTGCAAATGGTGCTGGCCAGGCAACATGTGGCCAGGTACAGCTTTGGGGTTTTTCTGCTGTGCTGGTGCTGTTGGCTTTGTTCTCCCTGGCTGTTACTGTGCAAAGCTGAAACTGCACTCCTGGCCAGGTGATTGAGCTCCACCAGCCCCAATCTGGGCTGTGATTTCTGCCTGGGCAGCTGTTTGCACAGACCCGGCCTCTATTCAGTGCAATTGCACTCCACTTTCCAGAAATAGAATAATCACAGAATCACAGAATAGTTTGTGTTGGAAGGGTCCTTAAAGATCGTCTCATTTCACCCCTCCTGGCATGAGAAAGGACACCTTCCACTAGACCAGGATGCTCAGAGCTCCATCCAACCTGGCCTTGAACGTTTCCAGGGATGGGGCATCCACAGCTTCTCTGAGCAACCTGTGCCAGGATTTCTTCACCCTCACAGTAAATAATTTCTTCCATAAATAAGTTTTAGTGATGAATGTTTTGAGCAATCACAGGAACTTTAAGTCTGTGGGTGATACAGTTCTGCTTCAGATAAATGATGGTCATTAAGTAAGTACAGAGTGAGCAAATGTATAAACAATTCAAACATCTGATGTGCCTAAACCAAGGGAGCATCATCTTTGTGAGAGACCATTTTATGGAATGTCTGAACACAGTAAGCTTTCTGTGCTGGCTTGTTCAGTTTGGTGGGATCCAACTAGTTAATGAAATCTGGCTGCATATTCAAATCGCCTCTTGCACATCCTGCTGCCATCTGAAACTGCAGACACTAATCTTGCTAGAATTAGGCTGGTTGCCTACTATCTGTTGTTGCTGCAGTTGACAGCAATAATGTATGAAGCAGCCCAGAGTTTGATTTCTTTTTTTTTCCCAGGGAATTGGGTTCTTAGGGCTGGCAAGCTGAACACACAGTCCTTCAGATGTGCCGACATGTGACAGGCCAGTCACGCAGGCAGAAAGCTATTTGCTGCCATGTTTCCAAGGTACAAAGGATCAGATTCATGGGGACTTTTTTAAAAGGGAGTTACCCCAGGGATGAATTTGGCCCAGGGAGGAGCCTATAAAATGACAAGAAACAACACAGAGGGGGGAAATGAGAGCAATTAAAAAAAATGAACCTGCTTGACCCTAATTTTGCAAATCTCTAGCTGTCAAAGAATGTACCTCAGCTAATTATGTTTGGATGTGAAATTATAGAATCATTATAGCTGTGATTACACAGGTCCCCCAGCTCTTGCCTGCCATGGTGTCTGTGTGTGTGTGCTTTCTAATGTGATCTTCCACTTTATATTTTCTTTCTTGTTTTAGCTGTCTAGTTTTCCAGCAGTGCCCAGAAATAGGCCTCCAAAAAGAAATAACTGTATCCTACATCTGAAATGTGCTATTCTCAGCTGTCCTCCCACCTCCCTCCTTTCTCTCTCTCCTCTTGGCCTTTGGAGACCAGAGTCACTGCTGTAGTTGGGCAATTATGCTCCAAAGCTGAGAACTGCACTCAACTTTGCCAAAAACTGCTGAAGCAAGTGAAGCACTTCAGCTTTGAATGTACAACATGGAAGTGCTGTCACTTCCCAGTCAGATGCTCTCAGTGTTAGAGCAGGGCAGCTAAATTGCAAATAATAATCTAATATAAAATGTTGGGTGGTTGAGAAACAGAGCAAATCAAGTGTAGTCTCTCTGGTACAAAATGTGTCTTCACTTCCATGATAAGGTCTGAGGTGTAAAGACTCGGGATTTCTGGGTGTTTTTTAAAAAAGTATTTTCCAATTTGTTCAGCTCAAAATATGCCCCCTCATTTATTATCTTTGTTCCTGTCCTGTAACTGAGCTGCTGGCAGTGTCCAGAGTCAGACTGCCAAGATGCTCAGCACAGTATCAGGATAATTCAGCAACCCAAACCTTTATCAGGGATTTTGCTCTAAAAAATCAATATGAACTGCCATCCTCACACGACTCCAAAAACAAACCCTTCCCTGCAGCTCTGATCATCAGGAACAGCTCTGCAGGAGCAAATTAATGGGCATAGCCTTGCTCTTGTCATCCTGAGCCTCTTTGTCCCTACTCCAGAGAGGACAGTGGAGCAAGGCAAGGATGTCAGGACACAGGATCTCTAATTCTGTCCTTGTCAGCAACTTCACAACAACGGACTAACTTTCTACATTTATGGCAGAACAGTTGGAAAAAACAAACAAAATAACCCTCTGCTGCAAAACGCCAGTCCCAAAATAGATTTCGGAGAGATTATTACATGAAGCAGCACAGGGAGGGAAGGATGATTCAGAAAATAGCTTGAAACAGTCTTTTAAGCAGCACAGGATTGTATAGTAAATAATGCAGGAAGGAAGGGAAACTGCAGACTCTAAATGGATGTGCTGGAAGGTCTCATCAGCACCTGAAATGCCTTTGGATATTTTCCAGCAGCAAGGAAGCACACCACAGACATAAGTAGTTATTCTAACACCTCCCTTGGCCTCCCTGGATCCTTGGAGATATGTGAGTTTCTGAGCATTTAGGGGGGAGCAGGCCTGAGTCATGGGCTTGAGGGAAACCCTGAGCTTCAGTTCAGTGAACCCACCAGCCCTCAGCAAATGCAAAGTGAAGGCTCAGGTGCCTTCTGTGCAGTTCCTGCTGCAGAGAGCAGAGATGGACACGGAGGAGAAGAGGGCAGGATTTGGTCATTCAAGACTCAGAGGTGAGAAGTTCAAATCACATCCCTGCCTCATGCAGACCAGGGTCCTTCATAACTCCCTTACACTCCCAGTCTTCATGGTGTTCCCAGGAATACCCTTTGCAGGTCTGTGGTGCACTGACACTGATCACAACAGGAACGGGGCTGTAGCTGGTATCAAAAGTTTCTTCTCTGGCACCCAGAGATTGCCAATAGCTTTGCAGAATTTTACCTTCCTGGCCTTTCCAGCTGAGTGATCATATCTGTGTCCCAAAATAATGTGATCTGGCAGCACAACTAATTGAGTTACATGAGCTGATGGAGAACAGGTATCCTGTGCTGTAACCCCTGCTCAGAGACATTGCTGTCTCTAGCCCCTTTGTTCAATGTTTCGGATTGTTTTCCTCTTTTTTTTTTTTTTAAATTTTATGGTGGTGAATTTTAAAAAAAAAACCTGAGCTTTAATCAGGAAGGAGATGAGGACCCAGGGAGTGTTATGTGATAAGAACATAGCAGAGTAAGGAATAGGACCATATGCCCCTGACCTCTTATTACCCAGTACAACAGTTTTGTAACATGAAAGAAGCCCTTCACTTGCATGACAAGATGACTGAAACAGAGTTAAAACTTTTCTTTCAAGGCTGCCTTGTCCTTCGTTTGCCCCCTTCTAGAGGTGGTTTTAAAGTGGTGCCCATGTGAGCCTGGAGACCTGCTGTGTTGCTTTTCTGAAAGAATTTGTGCTCATTACAGAGATGGGCAGTGGATTATTTCAAGTATGTATATTCTGCATACTGAAAAGTGTTTATGGAAGCAGGTTGTGTGCTCCATCATCGTGCCAAACAGACACTTGCAAATGTATCCTCGCTGAGACATTAATGTGTGTCAATGTGTGTGTATAAGCAGCAGCATTTGCATGCTTAATCGGGCACGTGGCCTTTGTTAATTAGACAGTCAGTTAATGCTTTATGTCTGTGGGTCTGTATGGGCAATCATTTGCCCAGAACCTCATTAATTTTACTGGCTGTCCCTCCTGTTGGAGTTCACAAATCAAGCTGAGCATGCACACAAATCCCTTTGAGTAGGTTTCTCTAATAAAGCAAATCAGGCATCTGAGGGAACTCTCAAAGAATATTGAAAACAACAAAGCTAAAAGGACCAACCTGGTGATTTTGCAAGTGCCTTTGTGCTATCAAATGGGAGCTGCAAAAATCAGTTGAGAATTCCCCTTTGCAGCTGGGGCAAGCAGAGATCTGCTGACTTTTAGTTATTTGTCATGTATGTAACTACACCTAAACACACATGTGTAGTCATTGTCCCTATAAATTTTTGTACCTTCTTGGTGTAGATGTCTCCTCTGAGGTCTCTGTCTGTGGGGCTTAACATCTGCCAATTGCCATATCTAAAGAAATAGCCACAGTGCACAGGAACCCAGGTAGCACAGATGTAGATGTGGGTTGTGTGTGTACAAGGGCAGATTGTTCCACAGGCTCGTTCCCACCCTAGGAGAAAGGAAAGCGGCAACAGGACTTTCATGAGAGTGAAATTAGAGAAGTATCATTATCAGTCACTGTTCTAGATTAAGGTCAAACACAGCTATGAGGCCCCCGGGATTGGTGGTGGCTGTGAACATTTGCAAGGAACTATTATCCTTCCTAGTGACCAACAGATCAGTGCAGCAGAGGTGTAAAAGATTCTTGTGCTCTTTTCTCCTTGAGTTCTCTCAACTATAAAGCAACAACCATCACTGAAACACAGCCGAGCATTGAACATGGGATGAAAACCTCATTCCCACAGACTGCAGTGCAGTCAGTATTTCACCCAGGACCTTCTAGACATCATCCCTGGTTATTGTTACCCCAAATAGCCTCTTCTGTAAATAGAAAGGTGAAAAATGCTCCAGGAGGAGCCGCCTCTCGTCCCCTCCTTGCTTCTCTGAGCTGCTCTGGTTGCATCACCCACCTCTCCTGGCAGAGGCACAGCACGAGTTGTGACTGTGCTTTTGCCATCTGCACTGCAGTCCCCATTATGGATGCAGAGCTGAGCAGCTTATTTCACAACTGACTGGAGACAAGGGTAGAAGCCTGTGCGTGTGGATGAGGTTATTCCTTTCATCATTCAAAACTGGTTTGGGGCTTGGTGAGGCAGGAGCTTCAAATGGGGAGAAGCTGCTCACGTAGATTTCTCTGCAAAAATAAAAGGACTGGTTATCATTTTGTAAAGGACCCATCTACAGCCCAGATAGAGACATAATTAAAAATGGGTTTGACTTCAAGCATATAAAAGCCTAGCTGCATGTTTTAGCCACATTCCTAAATTGAACTGTTTTCTGGACTAACCCTGTGCTAGGGGAATGTTATTTCAGTACTGCAAATACACAAGAATATATGTGGAAATGTGGTAATTACATGGCTTGGTTCCACCTCTATCTCCAAGCTGGACCGTGTTATTACTGTTGTAAAGGATAACTGATGGAGCAAGGGAGAAGTGACAGTGAAACTGAGGCCTTAAAATAGAGGGGTTATTTTGCTTTTTTTAAATTTTTCCAGCTGTACTTGCATAAATCTAGATTTAGTTCAAATGTTACAGGAGTTCCAATTGCTTTGGAAAAAAAAAGTCAGTTGTAGCTGTTGTGAAATAAATGTCTCTCTACCCTGGCTGGGTTGCTGGGAGGGCTGGAGTGAGACAGACAAGCTGATGTGTCTTTAGCTGCCCTGAAACAGCTCCACAAGTAATGTTTAATCAAAGCAAGCTGACATTTGTCTATTGAATTGTTATCAGAATTGCTTAGTCATTCATGTGCCATTGTGTTTCAGAATGGAGAGCAAGGGATTTATTCAGCTTGACATGAGCTGCTCCCAGCCATTAGCATTTCCCCAACATCCGACCGGTATCTTCATTTCACACTGTTAGACAAGTCACCTTGAGGCCAAGGGACTGATGACCCCCCTTGCACAAGGTTTCTTATTCAAGCATTCCTGGGGGATATTTTCGTTTTTATTGCAACTCAGCGGGCCACCTCTCCAGCCTCTTGTGAGCAGCTTAGGGGACGAAGGGGTCTGCCTGCTCTTTTATGCCGCTTTGGTTTTGTGCCACCATAAATAGCACTGGAGATCTCCAAGTAAACATGACCAGGTTCACCTTTGCTGTAAATAGGCTTGGAGGCTTTGGAGACTGACTGTGGGATTGCTGGCACTTGGAATCAGTTTGGATAAGAAGTCTTTGCCCTCTCTTGCTGTGTCTCAGAAAACAGCCACTCTGAATTTTTAGGCTGTGTGTGGGAGGAAGAGTGGAGGTGTGATTTTGGAGTGGAGAGGGGAGGCTAAGTGAGGAGAGAAGGGATGTCGAGTTTGTGTGTCTGTGTGAGGCAGAGGCAGACAGACAGAGTGAACATGTTGCTGAATGCAGCAGTGAAAGCCAGGGAAGGTGTAGCCATACAAACATTGTGCTTAGTAGTAATGGTTTGGAGCAATACAGCCCATTTCTTCAGCTTATGGAAACTACAATATTTTGGTGATGTTTTAAGTCTCTGATTGTGTGCATCTGCCCTGGGCATGCACATGCATATCTTACATGTGTCTGTGGTAAATACATGAGTGTCCATGAGGACAGAAAGTTGCTGGCTAAGTGGCATGGTACTGTTTAAAGCCAAATATGCTGATCCAGGAGGAAAGCTGGAGTGGAAACCTGTTTTTTTTCTAAGAGCTGAGGAGAAGGGTCAGCAGACCACAGTGGCAAGGGATGTGCAAGTGAAGCAGGTAAAGTTAGGAAGCCATGTCTCACTACTACTCAAGGCACACCTGTTTCCCTCTGGAAGCAGAACAGTACTGTGTAAAAAGGCTCTTCTGCAGGCAGAGAATCTTTGCATGGGTGGGCAGAGGGTGGGCCATGGGTGTTCTCTGTGGGCATAGGTTTAGGCTCGGTTTCAGCTGATCTAAGTCCCTGCTGCTGGGTCATGTGTTCTCTCTGGTGCCAAAATCAGCTCTCCAGCGATCTGCCAGATTAGGAATCTGATCCTTCTGAAAACTAACCCAGCAGAAAGAGAAAAGACAAGCAGATAGTTTCCAGCTGGATCAGTTCCCTGGCTTGGCTGATGCTCATGCCAACAAGAAGGACAAAGGTAGGGACAGGAGTGGGGAGAAAGTGAAAATACCCATTTTCTTGGCAGTTTGAGCTAAAATGAGCTTAGTTATAAAACCAGTGGTCCCCGAGCCTCCACTCTCTGCACCAAAAAAGCCATGAGCTGGGATGAAGAGCACAGTGAGCTGGTGAAATACTGCTGTGTTTGCTGGGAGCTCAGGGATGATGCTGGAAGGGACTATTGGTCAGTAACTTACCTCTGATTTTAGGCACAGTTTGCATGAAGCTTAGTGGTTAAGAGGTCAATATCCATGAATTTTCACAGCTCTGCCTTACCAGCAAGTCTGGAAAGGAGTCAGGGTAGTGGTGAATGTCTGTGTAGTGGACTGGAAAAATGTTAGCTTAATCTGTACAAGAAGGAAAGCAAAATTAAAAGTGTCTCTCACCCAGCCACATGCTTCAGGTTGCATCTTTTAAATTGAAATGGAAAGGTGAAAATTTGGGATCTTCTTGGGCATGTCTTTCTCTGGAAAAGAATTCTACTAGAGCTTGATCTTTTTAATGCAGTTTCTGTTTAGACATTGCCATGTCTGCTCTGCTGTCTAGTGAACATGTAAAATTGATAGGTGTCTGTGTGAATCACACTGTCACACAGACATCAGTGTCTCACAAACTGTTGTGTGGGTACAGCTGAGATCAGGGCAGCGAGGAGTAGTGAAGGGTGAGAGAATGAGTGCAGAGAGCATCACCATCTCGTGTCTTGCAACCTGAAACCATGGCTTGAGGTCGGGCTGAGGGACTTGTGGCTCTGCCTGGGTTTCGGCTTCTTTCTTTCACCCTCTGCATTTTTTGTTCCTCCCCTCCCTGTGCACTGCAGCCCAAACCCAAAACAACAACTAGAGGAAACCTCTGACTGCATAGTTCTCATTCCTGAGCTGAGCTGCATATGGCTTTGCTTTGGGTGGAGACAGGCTTACGTTCAAATTTGGGTTTACTCCTATTGTTTGCAACCTGAGTAAAGTGTAACTGTCCCACTCCCGGCGTCACTGCGTCCGACCCTCCCGCTGCAGCAGTGGTGGTGGAAACCTCCCAGCCCTGAAATCTTGGAGGTTGTGTGCTGACCTCCAAACCCAAACTCCAGCGCCTGCAAGACGGGAGCGTGGGCTGTGTTCAGCCTCAGATGTGTCCAGCACAGACAGAGGGGTAGACAGGTAACACCAATTACCTCCATGCCTCTGCCCTGAGCTGGTTATGGCCGAGCCCAGTGCACATACCTGTGCACTCATCCTGTTATGAGAAGATGTTGCTGTATGTGAGCATTAAAAACATGCCGTGTCAAAGCCTTTTGCACATGTGCTCAAGATGTCCTATTGGTGATCCTGCTTGGGTTAATGGTATGTGTGAGAAATTTATGGATGTGACCCAGCAGCTCTGACTTGGGCAAAACTTCTGTTGGGGAATGAGTATAATCAGAGATGGGATCTCTGATTCCAGCCTCTTGCATTTAATGGTAGGTTTTATTTTGCATGGCCTTGCTTTTGAGTAATTTGTGTCTTTGTGCTTCTGTGAAATCAGATTTTCTTTTTTGTGGTGCCGCAAGCTTGGGAGGCTTTTTCTGAGGGAAAGTGCATAGACAGGACCTTAATTTTTTCTGAGTGAGCATACAGCAAATGTGCTGCTTTGAAATGTCACTGGTTCCCCTACCAGGAAAAAAATGAAACAAAACCATAGTGGATGAAAAAAACCAAACCCAACAGGAAAACCCCAACACATGGAACTTCAAACTCTGGTATTCTCTTATGAAAAAATGACAGTGCTCCCAGAAGCTAATGTAAGGGATAATAAAGCTATGCTTGAAACAGCTGGGCAAGAAGCTCTGATGATTTAAGGGGTAACAGAAAATCCTTTTTTCCTGCTACTAGGAAAAAGTATGGAGTGTGAAGCAGATGACTTTGCTGTGCACACCTCTGTCTAATTGGGATGTTACAGGAACACTTCTTTCTGGCAATGGGATTTATCCAGAATTAATCCCCCTCATTGTGTGCTCCCCTGTAGCAGCAATGGGCAGAGAGCAGAGGAAGTCATCCTGCAGCACGAGCTGGGCCTCACAGGAGGTTTTATGGGAGGAATGAGGAGTTCTGACCCACCAACCCCTTCCCTTGGTCCCAGCCTGGCTGAAAACACTTCTGCCTCCAGCCCTGCCCCTCTTGGAGATCAGCAAGGAGGTCTGTGCAGCCACCTCCTAAACTGCAAGGGTTTATTGCATTTTGAGGTAAACTGCCACCTAATTTAGGTTTATCTTACTGGTTGTAAACTGCTCATCAGACACAAGTCCCAAGCGTAGGGTAGATGGACCCTGTTTACTCTGCTCATTCCCCATCTGCCTGGATGGGACCAGCTGTAACATTGGCCATGCAGGCACAAGAGTGTGGCAAATATCAACTATAACTGCAGCTGTCCTGTAGCTGTAACTGTAATTCAGATTCTGTGTATTTTTCAGTGCTTCCATACTATAGTGGAAACAGCAGTAGATTTTCTCTTGCTTTGTTTGTCGTATCTATTTCAGCTCTAAGTTAAGATCACAAATTACTATTTTATACACCATATCTCTGCAGCAATGTGGTGACATCCAGACCCCATGCAGTCTAGGACTTCTGTAATCCCAGGAAAAATTGTCCCTGCACACTTCAGCTGGATGCCACAAGTGGGACAATGGAGGGCTTGAAGAGGAGTGATTTGGGCCAGTGATGTCCGGCTGGAGAGGAGCCCAACCTCCGAACAGCTCGTGGATGGTTGGCTTTCAAAATCCCCTGGAAGTGGGAGGTATCACATGACACTGTGGCTGGGTTATTCCTCACAGACATGTTGCTTGTTGTGGGTGGGCTTGCTCCAAATCATGCCCTGCCTGAGGGTACAGGGAGCCAAAGAAAGGTTTTGTTATCTCATGAACCCAATGGCTGCAGTCTGGGCAGAATCCTGTCACGTGGGCCCTGTGGCAGCTCTTGGGGTGGAACATGTCGGGATGTGCTATTGCACCAGAAATAAGTAACAATCACATACGCCCCCTGCCTTCAGCAAGCCCATTAATCAATTACAATCTGTGAGCATTCTCAAAATTCGCGAACATATCTCTCATCTTTATGTCTCTCTGGGAAAAATGTGTGTGGGAAAGGCAGTTCTTTTCTAGTCTCCCTGAATGCCCATGAGCTGAGCTGCTTGTGTGCACAAAGGACGGGCTTTCTGTGTACACAGCAAAGAGCAGCAACTGCTGCCAGTTCTGCATCTACAAATTGAGATGTTTCCTTGCTTTTTCGTTGAATCACCCAGAGCTTGTGGGTCTGGGAGGCTTGGACTGGATGCTTGATGGGAACAGATGTTCTTCCAAAATTTCCAGTATGTTTTGGTTTGGATCAAACCATGAATAGCACAAGAACAATCTTTGGTAGTAGCTGGCACCTCCTGGCCCTGGCCCCCGCCACAGTGCAGACATGCAGAGGCTGATGCTGCAGAAAAACACGCTGAAGAGTGAGCTGGAATTTTCTGGACTTTGAAAAAAGGCTTTAAATCATGTCCCAGAGTTTGTACTGGTTCTGACAATAATTCTCCACCCTGACTTTAATCACTGGAGTTCTAGTTGGGGTGTGTTTTTAAGAAGAAACTGGTTACTCGTGATAGGTCTGGCTCATGACGAGTGTTGTCTTGGACTGAGATCTTGGTGTATATTTTCAGATTGGGCTCATCTGAGTGTAACATGTTGAGTGTGATCCTTTGTTCCAAATTATCTCTGTGCTCTTCAGAAATATTGTTGCTGGTTTTGCTGCTTGAGCCCAGTTCTGACTGCCTGCAGTCCTTTTCTGCACCAAGAGAAGCGGCTCCAGCTCTTTTCCCTCCATCTTCTCACTTATATCTGGTGTCATGAGCATGTAGCTGTAGACATGTTTCAGGTCAGTGGGTAGTAAAAAGCTTCAGTGGAGAGACACTGCTGAAGAAACTCACCTTTAGGAGGACAGAGGTTATTTAAATTGCTACACAAGTGAAAAAAACCCAAATGCAAACCACAGACCTTCTCTAGGGAAAGCTGCTGAGGGACACACCTAAGTGCTGGTATGGGAGGCAGCTTGATCCCCTGCATTTGCTTCTGGTATTTTCCTATTCTTATTACAGGTGTTTCCACATATTTATTGAGACGCTCCCTGTGCATGGTGCCAGTGCTTGTACAAGCTTTCCTGGCAGAAACTGAGACTGCTGTGATCAGAGGAACCAGCACCTGGCACCACCCCTGTCTTTGATGTTCTCCATCAACATGTCAAGGTGCTCTGTCACTTGTCATTTTGCTTCTTGGCCAGGAAAGAGCTTGTTCTCAATTTTTTCCTTTCAGCTTTCCTCTCCATTTTCTAAGCACTGAACCCATCACGTTCATTTGTGTTAGTCCACCATGTCTGCCATTTACTTAGGGAATTCTGTATCCTCAAATCTCCTGATTTATGACCTCATAAAGGTTGCCCCTATGCTGGGCACAGTGTAGGCTTTTGGAAATGCTTGAAAGCTAAATATAATACTAATACTATCAATAATCACCATAACCAGGGAAATACAAGAACCCATTCATTTGGGTGTAAGTAAGCTTTAAACCAGCAGCCCTGGGGTATCACTTCATTTGGTTCCCCAAGGAACAAGCCTGGTTGCAGCAAGATGAAGCCCAGGTTGGAGTGCCAGCTCCTTGGAAACTTGAAAATGTTCCCATTCCTTCTTCATTTTGGTTTCTACACTACTGAAGATCTACTTTAGAGCTCAGCTAGAAGTTGCCTTATTGGCATGAGCTGTGATAACTGCCATGTAAATACTCACACTCAGCACTTAGCCCTTTTCTTCATCACATTTTGATGATTCCAGCAAACACAGGTTACCTTTATGCAATGCAAAATGCAGTGCCGTATTTCTTCTGTCCTTTAGACTGGATTTTACCTCAAAGTAGGTGGGATATCATCACCAGACCAGGATATGATCCATAATAGCCAAGCACTTTTATCAGCCTACCAAAAGCCATCAGGACATCATGGTTGGTCTTTTTTACCCTGTTTTTTTGCAAATATATCTCTGTGGCTGAGCCAGACTCCTGCTGGCAGGTGCAGGGAGGTATATTCAATTCTCTAAGCTGCAAAAGCTACTTCCCTCTCTAAAGGGCTTTGCTGGGGACAAGCTAGCTGTGCTTCCAGCCACCTTTTCCCTGGGGCCCCTGGCAGAGCTGTTCATGGGATAGTCCTTCAGCTCTGGCCATGCCCACTCCAGGCTGCTCCATCTGCTCTGGGACCACGTGCTGCTGGTCCTCACCAGAGGGGAGGTTAAGGCTGCCACGTACTGTTAATTCGGCAGCTTTTCCCCCTCCCCTTTGTCCTTGCAGGGAGCTCGGCACCCTGGCTCCCATTAGCAGAAGCTGGCACAAATTGCAAACAAATTTAGCCTCGGTGTCTGTGTTCTCAGTGAATTTCACCCCGGCTGATTATTTTTATGGCTTGTTGACAAAACGGTAACGTGTGTGCAGGGAGTCTACTGCAGGTCCCTGGAAAATGCCAAATGAGTCACTTTGGGAATGCTAAAACACATCCCTCCACATGGAACACGCACATATGCCTGCATTTGTGTTGAGAACAGGGCATCCACCACAACCATTTGTCTACATAAATGATTTTTTTTTCTTTTCTTTTTCTGGTGTGTGTGCTGTAGCTGCTTTGTCGTGATAGCTGCATCTGCTGTTTCAGGCTCATCATAATCAACCCCCCCCTCGCCCCCACCTCGGAGTTGCCAGGCAGCGGGTTGATGGCTTCAACGCCCATTGGGAACCCATTACTCAACTCATCTTGTGCTCGGGATTATTCACATTCTGCTGATGATATTTACGGTCACAGCTGCTAAAACGGTGTTTGCAAATTTATGCTGATTTGATTAGCTAGTTTAGTCATCATAGCTTCTAAGAGCAGGATCTGGCCATAAAATTGCTTTCTGCTCCATGTGACTCGCTAATGGTGTGTCACATGAGAGCATGAGCCTCAGCACAGTGCAAGGGCTGCAAGAGACCATATGGTGCATCCAGAGTCCCCTCCACCATCTCCAGAAAATTTTATACCCTCAGCAACTACGCCATAGACACCAGATTATCAGTGCTGTTGAGCCATATAGCCATTCACCCACCTTAATGATATACCAGTAAGTTACCAGGGGTTTGGATATAACTAGCCCTGCCACTGAACACACATGGTTTCCTTATTCTGTGTCACCTTTTGTCCTGTGGGCTGGTCAGAGGCTTCTCTGCCACTTGCAGAGCTGTTTGGACCACATGGGTTTGTGCTACCGTGGTTGTACCCAAACTACCCTTGTTTTGTTTCCATTGGCTGTCCTTTGAGTGAGAAATACCATCCACAGTTATACTTTGAACCTCTACTTGAGGCCTCTGCCTGATGGATTTGGGCATTGCTCACCATCTGCCATTATCTGTGGGTGATGGAGCTTACTCTGCATCAGCTACGACAGAAATAAACTCACTCCACCTTAAAATTCAGCTCACTGCCATTTAAAAGAAAAAAAAAGGCTAAAACCTTGTTTCCCTCCAGAGAGACATCTAAATTACTACCACTACTATAGATATGTTTTAACCATCTGTGTAATTCCGAGGTCTCTCTGGATGAAAAGGAAGCATTTGTTTATTAAAGCACTACATAAGGAGCAATGCTCTGTTAATATTTTTAGAGTTACTTTTGCACTGGTAATGTTCATTCAACCTTTCCTTGTAGAGTTCTGTGACTTGGGAGGCAATGCTATGGTAGATCTGGAGACATCCTCCAGCTAAACTCCCTCCTCGTCCCAGGGTCTGCAGATTGCCATTTGCTGTTTCCCTGCCATTGCTACCATTTCAAAGAATCCTTTCAGAGACAGTTTCCTCACTTTCTTCAACATGACCTTTTTTAGGTCTTCTCAGACAAGTGCACTCACACACTGCCATGCCTCAGGTTTTTTCCTTGGTTTCTTTGAGCTTCTCTTCTTCTTCCCCTGATCTCCCAGGCCTTCCAATTACTTTTTAATGCTCTTCTGGCCTTCTTCCTGAGAAGTGCTGTGTGCACTACCTTGCCTATGGCCCTATCCAGACAGGCTTTGAGCAGGTTATAAAGCAGTTGCTCATCTGGACTGTTGAAATCAGAGTCTCTCTGACTGTAAAACATCAGTAACGCTGGACCTTCTGCTCCTCCCAGGTGGTCTGTAAATGCTAGGGGACTAAATTCAGCATCTAGTTATGCTGTCAGTGGCCTTGGCTTCCCTGCCCTCATTCCAAAGGGGGAAATAGCCTCTGTGTGATGGGGAAAGAGGTGAGGTGGGGGCTGGGTGAAGCTGGTCCCAGCTTTCTGTTAATGACACCATACAGGAGCAGTGGGCAATGGTGGATGTTGGGGAGAACAAGCACCTGGTTAAACTTCAGGAGAGGGTGGCAGATGAAAGCAGAACCAGCATTTGTAGTGGACATGAGCTGATGTTTCGTTTTAGGACTGTTCTGAAGAGAATTAAGTTGTCCAACCCCAAACCACTTACTCCAAGCCACAAAGTTCCTCTCCTGGGATTTGTGTGGCAGTGGCTTAATCATTTCTAGAAAAGCCCTGTTGGATTCTTTAATTTTGTTCCATTTCAGCAAAATATTTTGCTGTTTTTGTGCCATAAGGAATTAACACCTTAATCAGGGCTTTGCGTTTTCTGTCTTGAACATCAAGCTGAGGGTAGAGGGCAGATTTTGGAGAAACGTGCCCAGATTTGTACCAGGTTTTGATCGTGCTTATCCCTTCTGCACAGATTGTTTGCCCATATGAAGCAATTCCCCACCTTGCCCACATTAACATTTCCTGATGAGCCAGTGTGTTAATTTTGTGCTCCATGGCTCTCTGCTCATGGGCTTCTGCTGGCAGAGCTGCTGCCTTCCCTTCTGTTAAACCACCCCATGTTACTGTGCCCTCAGCTCTCATCAGACTCTGCTAGGTTTGTGAATCCATTACCCCTTCCCCTTCAAGTCAGGTAGCACATTTTCTCCCCCAGATTTTATCCAAGAGGAGCCTTTTGTATCACCATCTCTTTAATTAAATAGACACACTGACTTTATCGAGACATAAAAGGCATCGTACAGAAGCTCCCTGGCACACCATCAAGCAGCATCCCCCATCTGAGCTGATAAACTCAAGGAGAAGCTGCCCTTTCAAGCCTTTGGAAGACTAAATACCAAGCCAAGACGTGATACTGCAAGGCCATGATAAGAAGGGACTAAATCAAGAATGCTGATTGCATGGGAGGAATAAAGGAAGAAAGGGAGCCTGTGCTCCTGTGGCAGCGATGCCCCGTGTGCACCTTTTATACAGCCATTCTTGCTGGGAATCAGGTGGGAACAACAGCTTATCCACATTCTGGCATGAGCTCTGCTTCCCGTTCGAGACCCACTGTACTAGCAGGGATGCAGGAGCCAGCAGGGGGATATGCCAGGGAAAGATGCACTCAATTAAAAATAGAAAGTCCCCAAAGCGCTGACATGGTTTTGTCAGACAGGACTTGCAACAGATGATTCTTGTGAGGATTTCTCACTCTTGGGAAATGCTTCGTGGTTTGTCATCGCCGGGGAATGGGCAGCAGGAAAGACACAGAGAACAGCACAGGCCCAGGGAGAGCGGGTGTTAAGAGATACATAGTTGAAAAATCAACATGGAAATTGTATTAAAAATGTTTGCAACACAGACATTGCGACAGTCAGAGGCAGGAAGTGAAACTACCTCTTTACAGCCAATTCCAAGTGCTTTAACTCTGTGATTCAGCCCTTCTTCCCTTCAAAATTAGGGGGGCAATGCAATTACCTCCTCCTTTCCCTCAGACGAGGGCACTGGGCTTCCCGAGCTTTGGAGCTTTGCTCTGAAGGCAGGAGGACTATATGATTCTTGTCAGAAAAAGGTGAAGCACTGCATTTGCCTTCCCTTGATTACAGGAGCTGGTGCTTTAAGAAACATCCCTCCCACCCACCTGCCCCTTCACTGCACCTAAAATGTCATGAGTGTTTCAGTAAACCCACAGGGATTGGCAAAATCGCTGAACAGCAGCCGCACTGTGATACCATGGTGATGGTTGCTACCGAAAATCCTTCGCTGGGTAGGAGCGGAGTGGGAGCAGCTCCACCGACGGGCTGGGGAGCTGTGCCTGAGTGAACAGCCCAACTGCTGGCTGCTAAATTTAGATTTTCCAGCTCTTGTTCTTCCCCCTGCCCTGGTTTAGGAGAGCACACTGCTTTCTGTAATAGCTGCTTGCTAACAGCTTCTGAATGCCTGAGCAAAGGGCCAAATGTTTTGTCAGAATGCCAAGGAGCCACAATCAATATTTCAGTGCCTCTGCTCTCAGTGGGGTCAGGTTAAGCACTGCCAGCAGAAGGCATGAGGTTTGCCTGCTGCCAGCTCTGGTGTCCCTCTTTCCCCAACCCTTGCCTCTAGTTTTCCATGGGGCAAGCCCAGCATTTCCATCTAAAAACCACAGGGCCTAACATGAGGGGCTGATGATCAACACAGGCTAACATGGGTCTTCCTTCTCCATCACCCACTTGCACCACAGGGCTATGTTTGAGCCCTGTAAGAGAGAACAGGTGGATCGTACCTCCAATCCCTCCCTCTCCTTGTATTAATTTTACTTTGTCTATTGTGCTGCTAAGAAAATTCTGAACTTAAGCAAAATACACTTTTGTATTATTTTATACAACAACTCAGTGACTTGATGACTCCATTTTTGGATCACCTCATTCAAGCTGTTTTTCCTCTGCTTCTCTATGCAAATGCTGTCTTTTCTGTCTGGGTAATGACAACCTTTTAGTGAAAGGTATGTATGAAAGATGCTATTATGCTACATATTCTTTGCAGTGCATCAGGGCATCTTGTTGCAGCAGCCTTATTTCTTATTAACACTTGACTTAAGCCATCCAGACTCGAATGCTGGGGGAAATGAGGGGGCTGTTATTTATTCTGACCTATTTGTCTATTAGTTGCAATGACTATCTGGGAGTGCATGGGAAGAAGAAAGCTTCAGATCTTCCTCTGCAGACATGTTGGAGCAACTCACTCTTATCAGATCAGTGGAGCTCAGACAGAAAGATAGAGTTGCTTTGCTCTCAGCTTTTTGCATATCCTAATGAATCGCATTTGCTCAGCCCTGAAGGCAGGTCATCAAACGAGTCTGTCCTGCCACCCCCAACCTCAGAAGAGGGTGAGACAAATAAATCCACGCTCTGGCCCCAGCCTCTGGAGGATGTGGGATGGTGCAGGCAGGAGCTCTGCACAGGCTGGCGCTGGCAGCAAACACAAAGGACAGGCTGGGCACTGGTGTTTGTAATTAGGGCTTCTGGTCAACTCGGTGACTCAGCCAAGGCTTGTGTATGCAGACAGCTGTGTGTACCTGCCCCAGGTACCGGGCTGGGTATGAGGAGGGCTGTGCTTTGTCTGTCTCCTGGAACAGCTGTTTAATTCCTGAAAGCTTTTCTTTCAAATCTGGGGAGTGGGATGAGAAAAAGCCTAACCTTTTCCCCTTACATTTGGTCATGCCTGCAGAACCTAAAACATGGACAAGATGGTAGATTAGAATTGGAGGCAGACAGGAGGCTTGGCAGGATTTGTGCCACACTTTCAGAGCTTGAACAAGTATTATGTTAATCTCTAGAACTTCTGTGAAATGTTATCAGTGTCCTCACATGATGTACAAGATGAGAGAGGGGAAGGATTGTGCTGACCACCCCAAAGAATGCTGAGCACCCACTGTGGGCAGGCGTCGCACCTTTGGAGTTACCTCAACCCTCCTTGTGCTGAGCACAGTTAACCCTCAGGCAATTGCTGTCTGTTTGCACACATCAATTTTTCCAGCCCCCAGGATGCTCCCAAGAGCACAAAGGTGATTAAACTCTCCAGCTTCATGGTTGCCCATTTACACCTTTGAGTGTCTACCTCCAGGCATATGAGGAAGCCTGCAGTTTATTTTTAAGGAGTCAGGGCTTGTATCACACAGTTCTGGAGCTTGGTTTCTATTTTTGAGCATGCTAAAATTGCATGTATACCACAAAGCTCATGGGGCATTTGGGCTTTCCATGCAACTGGCTGTTTGCTGTGCCAGTGCCAGCTCCATGTGAACTCCAAACCCAGTCAATCAATCTCATCTCCAAAGAGAAGGAAGAAAAAAAGTCTCATCTATTGTTGTCTGTCAGCTTCCCCAACAACTCCAAGCCACTAGCTCTGAAGACTTTTCAGCTGTATGCATGCCAAATGCATCCTGCCATTCTATTCCTGGTGATAAGTTTTGGACTCATTTTTTATGCTTCTTTCAAAGCGCACAGGCAATATATTGATAACAGGGAAATGTCTGAGGACAGTGAGCACCTAATTTCCCCTGTAACTCTCCAGAGATTTATGTGCCAGGGTAATGAGAATGAACGTTGAGCAGCAAAGGGACACCAGAGATGTATAGCTTTGCCTACAGTTTTGGAAGAGGATGACCCTTGCATTCTTGGGTTGTGCTTTGAATTGGTGGATGAGGTGAAAATAACTGAGTAGCTGCAAATCCTGAAAAGGAACAGCAGAGCTCTGAAAGTGAAATGGGAATATTAGGATGTTTATAAGGTTAGATGGGAGGTAGCCGAGAATGAAGGGGTTTGTGTAATTCATGCAGCTACTGGGACAGATTTTCATGTGAACAGGGAATGAGTAGGAGATGTTTCAGCCTGGGCCTTCAGTCCTGGCCACCTTGAGGACTCCAGGGGTGTGCTGTGAAATTCCAAGAGTGATCCCAGACTTCAAGCACACTAGAGGTGAGATGTGGGAAGGCACTTTAGGGAATTTGACTGCAGGTTGGGTTGTTTGTCTAAATGTAACTTTCACTCTCCTGATAGTTGAGAGCTTTCAGGTTTGAGTTTGAAAGAACTATCTTTGCTATATCACTTGCCTCTTTAATGAACTTTCCAGGTGAATGCACGTATAGGAGAGGGCAGAGGACTCCTTGTGCATTATACAACCTTGTTATAGTGCAGCACAAGCACTACCCATAGGCTAGGAACCAGTATCAGCAGAATGTGAATGATGCCAGGGAGAAGCAGTAAAGCAAATTCTGCTGCAAGGGGCAGCTTTTCAACCTGAGATTCCCCCCCCCCCCCCCCGTTATATTTAAAGATGGAGTATGTGTGTGCCTCCAGGTATAAATGAGAGAACACTGGACCTTGCTGTCACTTATCACAGCTTTTAAATAGATTTACAGGTTTCACACTGGAATCCAGCTACAGTATTGCCAGTACACCCATCAATTGGCATTTGTGCTGCTGCACAGGAGGGACACACACTGGGTCTGTCCTGTGCCCTTACACAGACTCTTTACTTGAACTTCATGTAAAAATGCCTTAAGAGTCCCTTAAACACAAATTCTGGTCTTCTCACAGCAGTGTTCTCTGCCTGGGTAATAGATGTCACAAAATATCAGCAAATAGGGGTATAATTTTAGCTCCCTAAGTTGCTTTCCAAGTTGGAAATAGTCTATGAAAAGCCTGTGTGTAATAAGACATCTGGGGCTTACTCATCTGGGTTCTTGCATGGGCCCTTTTGTACTGTGGTTCTTTTCTGGAGAGATAAAGCAGAAGTCACTGGTGTTCATTTAGTGGAAAGTCCCAGCACCTTCTTCCAGATGTATAAACTGCCATGTACTAAAGGAGATAACCCCAGAGCTGTAATATTCAAATATATAAACATGCCATATGTGTGCATTGGTAACTGCAGCCCTCGCCCGCCGTATCCCGCAGGTAACTCGTCCTCCTCGGCATAATTAGCGGTTACGGCTCTGTGCATCCCCAGCAGATGATGTGGCTATGCATGATTTATGCTGCACAGAGACAGCTTTGCATGCGGCTGGGATGTGACGTTGGTGGCTCTTTATGTGCCTCAATAGCACAAGGCAGGAGCTTAATGAGGAGGTTATTCATGTCTTGTCTGCGTGGCTGATTCTGCTGCTGCAGGTACCTGCAGACCTCCAGAAATGATCCTGGCCCCGTGTGTGGTGTGAGTTCTCTCTGAGGGTTTCTCCACAAAAGGAAGGATGAGGAAGCAGCCAGTGGTTCTTCACCCTCCATCCTGACAATTTCAGATACATTTTTAACTTCCTTCCTACTGGAGGTATTTGCCTCTGGGCTTTGCTTGCTTGTAGCTTAGCTGCTCCTTCTCACCATTCCTAGCCAAGAGCTGCAAACCCTCACTACCACACACTGGCTGTGTAAAGGGGCAGTCCTTGTCCAGAGCCTCCTCATTTAAACATCCTCCCATCCTTCCAGGTGTTCCACATCTGAATTCTGTGTTATTACAGTTAATACAATGGTATTACAGCATTAACTGTAGCAGGTTGTGCAGATAGAGTTCACCTTGGCATATATTTGAGTTCTTCAGTTAAGAAAACATCTTCATCCCCTGGATGAATACCACAGATGCTGTGGACAGCCTTGCCCCTTCAGCAGCCCAATTTGTGACTAGTTTCCCAGCTGTACAGGTCTTGAGTGTCCTGGAGAATGGGCAACACCAGAAGAGAAAACATAAAGGGGTGGACTGGATGATGTAATAAGGCTTTTGGCTCTCTCACCTCTCTTTATGTATGAATTGCTATTTAGAGGGAAACACAGGGAATAATGTCTTGGACTCATGGTAAGGGAATTTTATATTTTATGGATAATGAGACATTTTAAAACACAGCTGGGTTATCTTGAGGGAAGATGAATTGGAAGTCCTCACTGACACACACAGAAGGTACACCTGGAGAAGCTGCAGGTTAAATGCTCAGCAAGGAGAGTCCATACGCTGTTACCTGAAGGCAGGGAATAGGGTGAGAGACCTCAAAACACTGGGTTTGATCTGGCACAGTGCTGAGTGCTCCCAGTGCCCTTGATACTTGAGGGAGCTGAGTCTGGCTAGCAGGTGGGCTGGAGTTTGGCAGATGGAGGGAAGCTGGAGACCTGGATGGCCACAAGTGCACTCCCCAGCTCTCCCATTTCCTTGTGCCTCCTGAATGAAACTGTTTATCATATCTTTCCCTGTTTTCCTGTTTTCTGAGATCCCAACAAAGGTGCTTCACCTTCCCAGCAGCTGCCAGGCCATCTCCTCTGCACTTCCTGAGGAATTTCACAATTAAGTGGCTGAGGTGGGCTGGGATTATACATGAGGAGCCAGCAGTGTCCCACGCTGAGGTCTGGCTGTTGTACTGGGCTTGTTGTTTCTACCTGCTGATTTCATTAATCTGTGTATGTGTGTGTGTTCAGGGAGGTTGTTTTGGTTTGGATGGTGTTTTTTTTTTTTTGACACTGCTTAAAAATAAACTCCAATCTGCTACAGAAGTTGGCATTTCACTCCCACTGGCTGGGTGCTGACACATTCATCTAGAAGGGTTTTGAATTCAGGAATCTGGGGTGTAGGAGGCAGGTTTTAATCAAGTGTAAGAGCCCAGCTTTGGTTTGTGGGTGCTGTAGCGTGCACCCCGTTCTGCCAAGCACCATGGAGAATGTCCTTGTCCTTTGGGAGAGCAAGGACCTGCAGCACTGCAGTGCTGGGGGCTGGCTGAGGTGCCTTGGAGCAGAGATTCTGGGCAGACAGCTACTGCTTTTCTACAGTAGTAGAAACTGAGGTCAGTCTCCAAACCTCTGTATCAGATCCCAGCATGTTTCCCTGATTCTGGGTCACAGCTTGAAGCCAAGGAAAAGAAACCTTGTGCCTGCTGCCTTCATGGGCAGATGGCAGTGAGAAGCATAGGTCATCCCATGGGTTGGGGAGAAATCCATGGGTGTATTCAAGGCACAAGTGTGGCAGGAATATGTGGAACTGGGCGTGTTCTGATCTCCATAGTGTGACTATCTCTAGAGATGAAGCAATGCATGATCTTACTCTGTTGCACTGGTAGATTTTGGAAGCCTGTTGAGAGCACAGGTAACCTGTGGAATGTGTTTAGGTCAGTGTATGACTCCTGCAGGCTTAATGCTGGACACTGAGTCTGCAGTATGACATGATAGAAAGGCTCTTGGGTGAAATTTTGGCCTCCGGTCATGAAGTGCATCCTGCACCACCCAGTGAGCCAGGCTTTCACCCCCACTTCTTCACTTGGTGTCCTGGGTTGGGGACAGGGGTGGCAGTGACATCCTGGCCACCCTCTGCCATCTGCAGCAGCACAACCTGGTGACACACTGGGACAGCTTTGTTGGCAACTGTCAGCTGCTGTTCTCCTGGGCTGAAATCTCTGAAAAGACAACTGCAGCCATGCTCTTTGCAGATATTTGTTTTTCCTTGTCTCGTCTCTGAAGGGGTATACTTCACCCTGCCTCTTCTTCCTCCCCAGTGATCCCAGGACCTTATCCACACACCTCAGCACTTGCTTTTTCTCTCTCATGCTCTCCCTGCTCCCAGCACTGGGCCAAAACACACAGTCCGTGCCTGGAGGCTGGGCGTGGGTGGCTTTGTGGGGCCCTGCTCTGCACCACTTCACTCCACAGTGTGGAGATCCCTGTGCTCTCACTGTGCCACAAAAGCAAAATCCATCCCAGGTGAAAGTATCTCCTTGGGTCATAGCTAACAGGTAATGTCCTTATTGCTCACTAACTGTATCAACCAAGGGACCCGACCTAAGACAAGGAATAAATGTGACTTTGATGATGTGGCCTTTTAACCTTTGTTGCAAAGAAGAAGGTGAAGTCTCCCAGGGCACAAGCCGTGGGGCAGCATTGATGGCCGTGAGCATTGGGGTGTCATAATCACCCCAAAACCCCATCAGTGAGGGAGTATGAGCTGTGCTGCAGAGAGCTGGAGGCAGTCAACTGTTTCAAAGCCATGTTTCCATGGCTATCAGGAGTGTGCTGGGAACATAACGCTGCTTGGCACAGGAACGCTGCTGTCTGACTTGTTTTGTGCAGCTCGGTGTGGAGCAGGGGACAGAGGCTGTCACCTCACACAAGGACTGGGCTTAGAACAATATTGAGTGAATGTGCTGACAGGGTGAGAGAGATGGCAACAAAGGAAATTACTGAATCATATCATGCTAATCTAAGCATTGCGGGAGAGCTTATGGGTTAGTCTTTGTGAACAAACACCTGGTATCAGGAGGGGACTGCTTTGGGAATTGTCAGATATAGCATGAAGAGGATTTTGCAGTGGTGAGAGGTGCTGTATTAACAACTACAAAACACAGATTCTTCCATCTGTCTTCAAGAGGAAAGTTAAATGTGAACGACAACAAAAGGCTCCTCTGTACTGTCCTACCTCAGTGCAGGCTTGGGCCTGAAAAGCGAGTCTGTTCCCCTGACACATTCCATACGTGGCCCTGAGAAGGATTGCCAGCCAAGAGAACAATAAATGCCAAATGTCACGGTGTTCCTGAAGACGGAGACACTTGCCCAGTGGAAACTGGACTAGAGCCAAACTCATTTAGCTTAAGCCATCAAACAGTCATGAATTAATTGTAGTCTTTGACAGGCGCATCAGGAATACTTTTGGAGAGGCTGCTGTTTGCCCTGGGTGCATCTGGAGATCTGTGCCCACAGCGACAGCGAGGAAATGTTATCATGCAGCGTGCAAAGCCACCAAACAAACAGAAGTTTCTAGGAAGCGACTTGCATGCTTGAATCCCCTTCTAGCAAGCCATTTGTGGTGCATCTATATATAAATATGGACATCATGCAAGATGATTTCTATAGCCCTCATCCTTTCCTGGTCATGGGGTGACTCCCTGGTCTGCACCTCACCTGACCATCACTGGCTTCATGGCTGAGGGAACTGAGCAAAGTGATTTCAGCAAGGTGACACAGGAAGCCAAGGACAGCCAAGTATAAACCCAACATCTCTCGGTGCCCAGACAGGAGCTTTAACCACAAGACTCCTTCCTGCTAAGTGTGTCAGCTGGTACTGTCAGCAAATGCAGCACTGTAATTCTCTGCCCTTTTAGGCATGTACAACATTTATGAATGGTACACACAGGAACTGTAAACCCGAGTGGTAGCAATATGTAGAAGTTTTAAGTTAATATTACTACTGCACATGTCCAAGCAAATGTCTACACATTGTGTTTTCGCTCTTTTAGTCATATATAGTGTTCTTTTATACTCAGCTCCTCCTAGGAGGGTGTTTAGTGATGTATTTGGAAAACTCATGCCTGTTGCACAGGCTGTTGATCAACTTTTGCAGGCAGATCTGAATTGAGCTGGTTTAGTGCTTGATGGGAAACCACTGAAGATATTGCCACTGGCAAGTCAGAGAATATTCTTCTGAAATGAACAGTGTTTACATGACCACACTGGGAAAATATTGACACTGACTGATGGAAAGAGCTGTATAAGTTTGGTGATGGTGGCCCAGCAACAACCTACAGTGTATTTGCACTGTGGTGGTTACTGAATACACCATTTGTGGAGTGTGACCACATGTGCACCAGGTGCTGTAATTACACAGCAAGGAGACACCTCCTAACCCAGATCCCACACCAGACACAGTTAAGCCAAAAAAAAAACAGTTGAGGGCAGAGTGAAGGGCTGCTGGGATTCTGCAGGAGCAGAAGTGGATGGATGGTGCATTAGGAAGAGTGCTGCCAGAAGGTATGGGGGGATCCTGCCCCTCTGCTCAGCCCTGGTGACACCAAACCTCGAGTGCCGTGTCCAGTTCTGGGCTCCTCAGGACAGGAGAGACATGGAGCTCATGGAGCAGGTCCAGTGGAGGTTGTGGAGATGCTGAAGGGACTGGAGTATCTGCTTTATGAGGAAAGGCTGAGGGAGCTGCGGCTGTTCAGCTTTGGAGAAGATGCTGAGAGGGGACCTGAACAATGTTTGTCAGTGCCTGCAGGGAGGGGTCAGAGGATGGACCAGGCTCTGCTCGGGGTGCCCAGGAATGGGACAAGAGGCAATGGGAAGAAACTGATGCCCAGGAAGTTCCACCAGAACAGGAGGAAGAACTTTTTCACTGTGTGGGTGGCACAGTGTTTGCCTAGAGAGGGTATGGATTCTCCCTCAATGGAGATGTTTCAGAACCATCTGGACACAGTTCTGTGCCATGTGTTTCTGGGATGACCCTTCCTGAGCAGGGAGGTAGGACCAGATGACCCACTGTGGACCCTTCCAACCTGTGATTCGGGGAAGTTGATCCTGTCCTTTAAGAGAGTTTAGTCCTCAAAGGCACTTTGAAGCTGCTTCCTCAGAGCTGGGGTTTGAAGAAAACAGGTGCATTTGCAGGACCTTCCCCCGAACCTGCTCCTGGGCTGCAAGTAGGACACACTTGGCAGAATGTGGAAGGAGAAGGAAACAGCAGCCATGACGGCCAGGACATGGTCTTGCTGATTAGCTTCAGAATAAACAGCATTCAGTGACTGCTGGAGAAAAAGGAGGCATGTCAACAGCCTTGCCACCAGATCCCCAGCGTTAACTAGAGGAAACTGAAGCCCTATTTCCACTGGGCTCAGACTGATGACTGGAAAAATGTTTCTCTGTTTACAGGAATCTGAAACCTTGTAATTCTCCTCTGCTCTCTCTCCCCTCTTTGCTCTCTCCCCTGCAGCCAGCCATTCCACAGTGGGCACACTTGCAAAGGAGGGTTTATTCCAACTTGAAACCTCTGTAATTTAATAAGAAAAACAGTTTAGGAAGAATAGGAACCACAGGAGCAACATAAACAGAATATTTAAAATAGTCTAGGTCTAGAAAAGTTTGGACAAAGTGCGCTGGAATCAGAGATGCTGATATCCCCTGGGACCAGTAACAAGAGGACAACCACGAGGACAACCAACTGACATCAGCATGGGCTGGGGAAGAAACCAGCACCTGGAGGGCAGAGCAGAGCTGGGGAGAGGCCTGGCAGAAGCTGGGTGCTCTCCTGCAGTTTTCTTACACATATTCCACCACTAGAATCTCCTGATCCTGAAATTTGGTTGATTTAAAGGCTGGAACCTAAGCACGTGTTCTGAAATGTAGGGTACTGCTGGTACAGACTGTGACTTGTCTGCACTCTCCCTGTGACAAAAACACAAACAGGCGGTGAAAAGTTCAGATATTTTTAGAAAGAAAATTCGTCTGAAATACGTCTGTATTGAAGAAAAATTCTGATACTGCATGAAAAAATAGGCCTCTCCTTGTCTTTACTAATTCATTTCCCAAGTCACTGTTGACTCTGGTGGGGTGGGCTCTTGCCTCCTTTCTCAGCTCTGGTTTTATTTACAGAGAAGCTGTTGAATCTCCACTCTGACTAGAGGAAAATTCCTAAAATTGCCATATCAATGAGAGGAACAGCTTGTCCTTCTGTTTCAGTGTTCATAGGGTAGAATAGAAATGATCAGTAAAGCTGGAAAAGGGTGTTTGGAAAGAGTTTTCCCTTTGGATGTGCTGTGCTGTACATCCATCTACCTTGCTTTGAATTCAGGTGTAGCAGGAGTTGAATTCCCAGTTTAGATCCAGGAGTCTCTAAAGTAGCCAAATTCAGTAGTTCATATGAAAGTTTTCAGCTTGACCCCCCTCCACATGTGATGTGCATTATCTTTATTGCTACTTGTCCATATTATGTGTCATAATTGTTTAATGTCTCACTGTTTAGTGTCTCTTTGGTTCATTGCCACATGTAGGTTATTATTGTTCCCTGTTTTGGACTGAAGTTCAGAGATGCTGGATGTAAAAGTTTGCTATGGAAGTCTAGTTGAGCTTTGTTAAGTGTTTAAAATAGTTTCCCAGTGTCTCTGAAATTGTCCTCCTCCAAGTGGAGGTTGCTGGGCCAAGGCGTTCTTGCTCTTTACAACTCCCTGACAGGGGAGTGGAGCCAGGTGGGAGTCGGCCTTTTCTCCCAGGGAACAAGGGACAGGACAAGAGGAAATGCCCCAGGCTGTGCCAGGGGAGGTTCAAGTGGTCATCAGAAAGAATTTCTTCATGGAAAGGGTTGTCAGGCATTGGTAGGGGCTGCCTGGGGAGGTGGTGGAATCCCCATCCCTGGAGGTGTTCAAGGAAAGACTACGTGCCACTCAGTGCTCTGGTCTGGGTGACAAGGTGGGGATGGATGACAGGTTGGACTCGATCTCAGAGGTCTTCTGCAACCTAAATGATTCTGTGATTCTGAGGTGGCTAAGAGCCCCCCACAGCTGCTGGGGCTGTGGGTCCTGCTCTGTCTCAGCCCTGGGCTGGGATGTGACCACAGCCACCTGCGCTGAGCTGTCTGTGCCAGGAGCTGTGGCTCCTGGATAACCTGCTTGCCCAAGACATCTGGTGTGTTCCAGGCACTTGTGCCAGCATCTGGATACCTCAGCAGGCAACCCCCAATGCAGAAACAAAGGTCAAAATTCTGCATCTCTTTTTTCACTTATGTTTTTCCCCTTTTTGGAGTCTTATTGTGAATTATTTTGTAGGCTAATGCTGAATGAATCAGCTGTATTCTTTTTTATTACCTGTGTGAAGATGGCATCTATAAGACACACCAGCAATTTTAGCACCCAAAGCTAAAGGTGAAAGTGGGAAGGAAAGAAGGCCCAGGCAGATCCACAGGAATTTACCTTCCTCAGACTTCCTCCTGTTTAAAAATCAGCAGTGTTAAATCTATAGTATTAATTGGGGACTGTGAGTGTTTGAACACCAGAGATACATTATTTACCAGCAGAAAATTCTGGCAGGTCTGAAAATTCCCTGAGATCCTAAGTGAGGCAGGAACCTTTTGAATTATTCAGAACCCAGATAGACAGCAATCATTGCTGCTGTTGTAACAAGTTTATTATTTTAAACTATTATTTTCTGGTACTCTCTTGTGCACACTCATGTCTTTTTAATGGCTTCTTTCTTTTTTCCCCCTTGTATTCAGAAAAGACTTATAAACTTTCACAGGTGTGAGTATTGCCAGAGCTTCCTCCCTTCAGACAGTTTGCTCATGAAGGGTCACTGGTCTTCATTAAGTATTTTATTGACACCTGACTTGAGCAATTCCTGATGCTTGGCATGGGCAAAATACCAAGAAGGGCATTTCTGTGCCCCTCCAAACAGGCTGAGCCTCTCCCAGAGGAAGGAGCCACCCTTTTTCAATTCAGTTTTATATTATGAAGCCCAAGTGTTGGAAATTTTCTTTGAAGAGATTTTTCTTTCTTCTTCCCCTTTAAATCTTGTAAATAGGCTCCTCTGCTTCTTGGGAAATTAGTTATTTTTGGAGCAGTGAATTCTCATTAAGGCAGAAAGTATTTACGGCAAAAGGCTTAAATGCAGGTGGAGACATTCCTGCACATGAGGGAGTTGTGCTGCACCCCCACAGCATATGTGAAGCCAGCTGAGGTCATCCCCTTCCATGTGGGACATGTGGCTCCTCTGTGAAGTGAGAAAGCCCTGGGCACCTGAAAAAAGATCCATGCTATTGACTTCTGTGACCTCTGCCTCAAGGAAAGTCAGTTAAAAAGGGCAGGGAACAGGGCGTGGCCAAGGGGATGTTGGTTGATACGTGACTGTCACCAGCTTATTTTATATTCCTCTGGTGCCACAGGACCTGAGCTCCTGTGGAAGTGAGTGGGGGCCAAAGAGTCTCCAGAGCACAGGGGGTGAAAAGGACCAACAGTCCTTTCAGGTAACCTATGGTTCTTTCCAAAGAATTGGGGTCTCTCCAACAGCCTGATCTCGCCTCCCAGACCCACTATAGAAACAGATTTACTTTGGCCCTGCTTTTGTGCCGAGATATCCCTCCATAATCTCCCCACTCCATTTTTCATGCCTTTTAAAAAGTGAATTTGACAGCGGGAAGCACTGCTGTTGTGATAGCCCTTAGACTGGACTCCTAAAAGAAAAAAAATCCCTATTGTCATTAGAGAAGAGCTGAGGGAGCACTGTTTGGATTGAGATGGATCAGTCTGGGTGATAGGATTCAGCATTCAGGGCTGAACTGGGACTGAGCCTCTTGTTTTGCAGCCATACAGTCCCACGAACTGTTCCCCTGAGAATTCAGCTATGAATACCAGACACCTTATCAGGATTGCCACAGCCTCCTGGGAGCTGCTGCATTTCTAGCTGAATCTTTCAGAGAAGTGCTTTTAAGATAACTTCTGCATCTGAACTTTTTCCAGAAAATCATAGAATAATTTAGCTTGGAAGGGACCTCTGGAGGTCACCTTGTCCAACCTCCTGTTCAAAGCAAGGTCAACTTCAAAGTTATATCAGGTTACTCTGGACCTTGCCCAGTCAAGTTTTGAATATCTCCAAGGATGGAGGTTGAACAGACTCTCTGAGAAGTGTAAACATTCTCATGAATTTTTTTCCTATATCTCATCTGAATTGTCCTTACTGTAACTTATGGCTGTTGCCTCTCCTTTCTTTACTGCGCATTTCTGAGAGGAGGCAGCTCCGTTTTTCTTTTTCGGTTGTGGAAAACTGCAATTAAACACCTCCAGAACCTTTTCTCCTGAACACTAAAAAAACGTGGTCCTCTCAGCCCATGCCTGTGTGTTTTGTGCTCCCTGATGCCTCAGTGCCCCTCTGCTGCACTCTCTCCTGTTTGCCAAGCTCATCCCTGTCTTAGACCCCCCCAAACTGGACCATGCACCCCAGATGCAGCATCACAGATGCTAAAGACAATCCCATCTTTTGGCTGGCTGGCTATGCTCTTGTTAATACAACCCAATAAGTTTACTGTTCATCGCTATGAGGACACACAGCTGATTTCTGTTTGCTATAAATCAGATGTCACGTCCTCTTCTCTGTTGCATAGTCAGACCCCAACCTGCTGAAATAACCCATTACTGATGCTAGAGTGGTCATGCACATGCTGGGATGGGATTCTGGATTCAGTCCTGCATGGCCTTGGAAGTTCAAATGCAAGAGTTCAACTCCAAGGGTTCATGAGACAACCACATCATCTGGTCAGACCATGAGATTTTTCTCCACTGCCTGTAAAGATCATAAAGATATTGTAATCACTAGAGAAAAAATAGAATGAAAACTTAAAGCTGAAGTCAGATATGCTGTGCTGCCGTGACAGGCCAAGAGGTTGCCATCCCTTTAGAGTGCCAGCATAACAGAAAGTGTAATTGCTTCCTATCTCAGTTCTGTCAAAATATTTGTGGTTAGTTTAAGTGCAGGGGAAGGAGATGATGATGTTTGTGGAGAAAAGATAGGAAGGCAAAAAGCAGACTGCAGTTGACTTGGGGATGGAAACCTACTTAGAGCTGCAGGCAAGAAAAACTACAACCTTTGCTTTTGAAATATTGGCAGCATTGGAAAAGCCAGAATGTGAAGGCATCAGCAATGCCATGAGAAGTCTCTTATGCGTCCCAGGTATTCATAGGTCCTGCTTTTTCTCCCATGGGTGTTTTGAAGAGGCCTCTCAAAAGCACAGATGATGGGTGAAGCCGAGTCCCACTGATTTTTTGAAGGGCACAGAACTCCCCTAAACATCTTTGAAAACTGTAGTTATTAAAATTAGACTTGCTTGATAACTGAGGGGAATGAAAGACTGCTGTGGGGAGATGGATATGCTGTTTAATGGCACAAAAATTGCTAATCCTGAATAGCTTTCTCATGTACACTTGGAGTGGAAAGGGTCAATTTATGAATCTGAAACATCAGCTTCAGATCCCTATATTGGTCTGTGGCTTGCTCTGGGATTACAGTATATTTGGGAGGCTGTGGTAGAAGGCAATTCAGAGCAGTGTTTTATGTAAGGTAGCACTCTGCACTATTTTTAAATTTTTATGATATGTTCTAGTATTTTAATAAAATGAGACATGCTCTTCCTTTTCGACAACGGCAGCAAAATCTAGTCTAAGGCTGCCCTGCTTGACAGCTTGTGGCAGGATTATAAAAAAGAGTTTATTCTGGGGCTATATATAAGTATTATACGTGGGTGGAGGCTGGACAGAATTGTCTCATGGTCACATCCAGTATGCAGAGCCCAACTTTCTCCTACAGATGCTGGCTGTCAATACCATGGAATTTGCTCTTTTTTTTTTCTTTTAAAGTCACAAAAATGTAGTCTCAGTAGAAGGAGAGCCTAGAGCTCACAAGTGGTGGATTTCTGCCTTGATGTCCCCACCACTGCCATCCTCTTTGTCCCACATGGACCTGGAGCAGACTATGTGCTCTCCTAACATGAGACACATTTAGGCTCAAGGCTGAAACTGTGCTTCATATGTGCTCTGAGCATTGGCATTGCCTTCTCACTACTTCTGTCCTCAAAATAAACCCCAATTCTCCCTTCATTATGTCTCCATACAGTAACTCTGGGTATGTTTAAGGAACTGATTCTCCATGGGTTCTAAGTCTGAAGCCATTTTGTTAGAGTTAAAATAAACATGTGCCCTCTTTAATCACATGGGCTCAAATAATCATGTGTAAACTTCTTAAAAGTTAAAACTCACTCAGGTTTGATAGTTTAACTATGGCTAAATGGATTTTATCAGATTTTCCTGAATGATTCACCTCTGGGCTAAAAATAAAACTGGAGTCACTTTGGGTAATTTACAGAAGAAGAACACAAGAAAGCAGCGTTTGGAGTCAAAGCATCTTCTCTTGCATGACAGCCCTGATAATTCTGTGTGAACAGTCTGATCCAGGAGAGACAGGGAGAAAAATAACAAGGAGCAGAATTTGGCAGATTCATGGGTGTTACTCTGTATTTTTACTGTAGGAGCTGATGATAAGAATTTACCCAGCAGGCTTTTAAAAATTCAATAACGATTTAAAAAAAGCCTCACTGGTGTAGGGAAGGACAAGGGAAAAAAAAGACCTGAAGACAAGATAAGTCATTAGCAATGCAAGGAAACGCTGCTGTTGTCTTCAGGCTAAATCTATCGGAACAGAGAGCCATAAATCCAAGATTCATTGCTCCCTCTGCTCATTAGCTGTGTGAAACTGTGACTAAGCTTGAAGGTTAGTTGGTGTAGGGCAGTATTATTGTTCTCATTGCTCTGGACCAGGAAGGCAGCCATGATTCACACATACTGCCTGCCCTGTGAGGTGCCAGATTTCCACCACTTTTTTCCATGAGAAGGAAGATTCTGCAGCCTTGTATGTCTTCTGGCTTCATTAATTTTTTTGCCTGGACAAAAGGAAAATTATTCAAGTGGATCTCTCATTTATTAAAGAAATTGAATTTGTTCACTAGACTAGACTGGGAATGTAACAGGCAGAGATGGAAAGCATGAAGGATACAACCCCAGTGGACATTTCTATTTTAACAATGAAAATATGCAATCTGTCTCAGCAAAATACAGCTGCTGAGCAAATTAACTTGTGTTGAATGCTTATTGGGGGCCCACAGCTCATTCTTTTGTTCCTCCTGTTCAGCAAATGTGTTTTTCTGCCTAAGAAATAATAGATTGTGGCTCTATAGAGCTTTTCATCAGATGATCTCAAAGTACTTGGCAAACATTAGTGGCTTGCTGGGAGAGACTAAACCTTACAGTATATGCAGTACCTAGAGAGCAGGGTGAAAAGTACATTGCAACTGCTCAAGAGGGCTGCAAAATGTTCAGCTTATGTGACTAACAAATACCAGGTGATGTTCTCTGGAGAGATGTCTGGTGTTAAAGTCCAGATATTTCTATTTTCATTTATGGCAACTATAGGAGGATACAATAATGAGGTTCTAATTTGTTTTTTTCCAAGCTAAGGTGTGTGTGCCCACCCAAATAGCCAGATAACTTTAGCACAGTTTCTGTGCACCCTGGCTTCCATCCAAGTCCTTGTTCCCATTTCCATACTCTGCCCCTGTGGAAAGTAGCCCATTCCACATACCAGCTGGGAATTTCCCTGACACATGGGCCTTCTCTGGGTAACATGAGATTGGCAAATGGTGGTGTTTGCAACCCCCCCCTCTTCTAAGCAATGAAGTATGTCAGGAGTGAGTGCCTGGATATTCAGTGTCAAAAGACTGAGCTGGAGCCTCTTGGTGCTTTGTCTTCTCAGGGTTGCACTCCACACGCACCATAGGAAGTTAAACAGGAAAGTCCTGGACTTCTAGAAATTTGAGGTAAGGAGAGGAGCAGTCTCGAGTCAAGCTCAGAATTAAAGCCCAGTTTTCTCATGTCTTTTTAACTGCTCCTACTTCACTGTCTTGAGTTAAAACCTGTAGAAGGCACAGCTGACATTGCCTGTGTTTGCAGTTTTCAGGCTCCTGCTGCTTTTATGCTGTTGTTTTCATCCACCATTTGAACCCAAGTTCACAGAATTTCAGCATCAAGTATGTACCCTGGTGTTGGTGTTTTCACAGGCCTGGACAGAGTCGTGGCTTTGGAGTTAGACTGGGGCTACAGCTGCAAATCTTATACTCTGTCCAGGTGTCTGACATGGGTGGAAATGCAAAATTCTGGATTAAGAAGTTATTCCCACAGTTCCCCATTTGGTAAGAGGACTCTCCTGATGCAATCCAAGGCTAGAGAATCCCTAAAGAGTGAAAATACCACTGGAAAGTCACTTTTGAAGCATGGCTTTATGAGAACACCTCAGACTTGTGGTAACATTGGAAATAAGCATGTGTTCTCTTTTAGACCAAAACATGGATTCATTTGTAATGTAATCTTGTCACGAAGGTCTCAGAAATCAACAAACCATCATCTCTGACCCAGCTGCAGAGAAAACTGGCGAGAGCTGGGGTTTCATGTGGTGCTGTTGTAACTCAATGGAGCAGAGGGAGGAGAATGGGATAGGACTGAGCAAGCCACTGAGTGCAGCTCCTGAGACAAAAAGGAAACTTCAGCTCTGCTCGGAGATTTACATAATGTCAGGCAAAGTGATTTAAATGCAAATGGCCTGGTAAGATTGTTGGAAATTTTGCAGTGGCTCTGGCAGCCAGGTGTAGCATAAAGAGAGTAAGAGCTAAACAAATATTTCCTTCCTCTGTGAGTTCATTTATTCACAACCCAGGTTCATTTCTTTGGCAGATATATTTTCCCCTCCATTTAAAAAACCCCAAACAATATAAGAACTCATAAGAAGGCTGGCTAGCCTCTCTTTCCTAAACACAACACAGAGAAAAACATGCACCCATATGCAGACAGGGGATAACCTCTCCAGGTGCTATGTAATACATATATTTATTGAGTCTGACATCAAGTTCCATGAAGTGAGGCAGACACCAGTGTTTTAAAACAAATTCCCTTCTCCCTCTCTTCTCATATAGAATCCTAGAATGGTTTGGGCTGGAAGGGACTTTAAAGTTCAACTTGTTCTACCACCTGCCATGAGCCGAAATACCTTTCACTAGATCAAGTTGCTCCAAGCCCTGCCCAACCTGGTCTTGAACACTTCCAGGGATGGGGCAGCCACAGCTTCTCTGGGCAACCTGTGCCAGGGACTCACCACCCTCACAGGGAAGAATTTCCTCCATAACTAAAAGATTTCTTCCATATGGCCTGAGGTGACAGTGATGATGTTGTAGCTGCAGCTTTCTAGTAGTCACAGATTCACTCTGTTAAAGCTTTGGGAAAGCCATTCAAAACTACTAAGGGTAAACCTTGGCTGCACTGAGATCCGAAGTTCTTTCTGCCATTGATTAGAGTCAGTTAAAATCTTGGTGTCTCAATTTCCCCAGAAGTGCTCTTGAGAACTCGGTAAGGGTCTGTTTGCTGCTGGTAAAACTGTCATCTGAGGACCTATTCTTAAAAACCCAGGAAAGATAATTATACAGTTTGTGTTAATTAGTTACCATTCAATGTCCAAACAGTGCTCAGTGTTGTAACCTTCCCACAGCAGTTGCTAGAGGACACTTGCAATGGAATTGCAGTGGAATTGCTGGTGTGAATCCCTTTGCAGTTAACGTTTCACCTGCAGGATCACTCTCTTCATGACACTGCAAATGTGTTTGTTCTATTAGAGATGCTGTATTTAGAAATTTGCTGGGCCTCCTCTCAATCGAACAGTTTGACCTCAAGAATTAAATTATGAACAATTTCTCAATGAAAAGACAAGCTGCAGAAAGGATCTATTTCACTTCGCTTGTCTCACAATACCTGGGCAAATTTAAAGCACATCCATCCAATTTAAGGCATATCCATCAGGCAAAGAGGAAATGTAAACATCTTCAGAGCTAAAATCATGTAGCATCTGTTCCAGGTTCTGTCAGTAGAAACACTGTGTTTCCCAGAAAGGCTAGCTGATTTATTGTGAATAGCTCTTATCAAGATCAGAAGCAGCCTAAATTTGCAGTATAGAATATTTTGGGACTTAGGAAGGACTCCACAGTCGATCTGTCTGCCTCACTGGCCACATGTCACCAGTGCAAGGGCTGGTGGGGATGGAGTGGGAGCAACCATACTTGGAACATCTCCCTGTGCCAATAGGGATTCACACTAATGGGTGGCAGACTTCTCATGCAATTTTGAAAAACATTTGTTAAGCAGAGAGTTGCATCCCAACTTTCTGGATAGACTGATATAGATTTGAAGACAGGCTTGGGCTTGTGCTGGAAACATTTGTTCCCTGCTGCAGACCTTCCCAGGAGTCTGGCCTGTGGCAGTATCCAAAACTGGCCAAAAGTCTGGTGTGTCTCTAAAGAAGGGAACTTGGGCTTTTGAAAAAGCCTCCATGCTAGGAATTTTTTCAGCTTGGCCAAGGAGCCAATTAATGCTCTGGCTATGCTTTCTGTGCCCAGGGTCCCTGCAGAGGCAGCAAGGCAGCTTTCCCAGGACTACTCTGGTCATTACTGGTCCTGACTGGGTTGGAAAGACCTCCAGGTACTGTGGTATTTCCATGCCATAGGGCTGTTCTGGCACAATGAGCTTTTTGGGGAGTTGTTTTTAGAATTTTCATTAATAGCTTCCCCTTGTGAACTTTTTCTTTCCCCAGACTCTGCATTTTGCTTGTTGACCTTTTCAGTCAACTGGCTCCGGACGCAGTTGCTTGGCTCAGAAAAGCACGTGAAGGTGTTAAGATAAGGAGTTAAACCTCCACCTCACTAGATGACTGTATTTACCCTTTAACAGTCTTTGGAGTCGTCCACCCCTTTCCTCTCCCTCTCCACAGATCTCAAAGATTTTCCCAGTCCATCCTACTGCACCCACAGGACTGGAAAAAAATATCCATGAGAACTGCAATATAATATGTGAGCATTAATCTAATCTAGCAATCTTCCCTTGTGAGTGCAGATGAGATGGCTCCCCATGAGAAAGGTCATAACGACAGAGATCAGCCATCATGTGGTGTTTGCACTTGCTGATTGTTGGTTTATTGCAAGACACTAACACACAGAAGGAGGAGTTATCACGAAGCTTATGTGATCATAGGTATCTGCCTATTGTAATTGGATTTATCCTGTTAACAGAAGAATGTTTGTTTGTGAAGGAATCCACACTTGATGCTGTACTTTTGCATGCTCCAAGTAGTCATATACTTGCTTTGATCTCCAATGAAACTGTGATATTAGGAGCAGTAGTTTGCCTTTGTTAGCTCTCTCAGGTTTAAAAAAGGGTCAATTAACGATCTAATATAAAATCATGAGGCAACAAGATCATAAAATCTTGCAGAAAGGTCATATTTTTCCTGTTTTTAAGCATTGTCATAGTATTTCTCCCTGAATGCTCAGTAGGATTTCATAGTATTTTTTTGTTTTATTTTTGTTGAGTTTTTTTTTTTTTTTTTGTGTGTAGCTGGATCTCTTCTCTCTGTGAGGGAGAAGGGGGGAGGGAGGCTTACTTTTCTTGGTAATAATCTTCATAATTTTATATGCTTAAGTCCATACAAATAGCCAAGAGATTATCAAGCAAACTCTCAAACTCCAGACCACATACTGAAGAATAATCTTAAAAAAAAAAGGGTACAAATAAAAAATTAGTCAGGAGCAAATCATTGAAGAGATAAATTATCCTCATAGGAGAAAGGTCTTTGTATCATGCTGAGTGGATTTCTATAGGTACAGTGTTGCTGGCTGAGAATAAATGAAAATATAGTATCATTACAAAGCAACAGCCACTCACTCATAATAAAATATGTTCTGCTACTCCTAACCCAGATTTTGCTGTCAAATACGCTCTAAGGCTTTGCTTGGTTTCATTTTTTTCTCTCTAATTCATTGTTGCTTCCTTCAGACAAGTTAATCAATACTCTGAAGGCTATTTTTAGATTCAATGACAAGCTGACTACATCCTCAAGGCAAAAGGAAAAGTTTCCAGGTCTCTCGCAGCCCTTGGTGGATTTTCAGAATAGCTTGGTAGGAGAGGGAAAATGAGACTTTCTAAAAGCACAATATTTTTAACTGTAGTTTGCTACTAACAGGCTTAGGTTTTCAAATGTCTCACTGATGGTGGATAAACATGTTTGAAACTGCCATTGTACTGGAGGGAATGGTTTTAAACCTTGTTCTGGTTTCAGTGGTTCCTCTGCTGTAGGTGTTGTTTTCCAGCTGCAGTACTCAGTTGAGCATCCCTGAGTGCCCTTCACTGCAATCATATCCCTGCCCTGCATCCCATCCAAGCTTTCAATGCCTACAGAGGTCCAGATCCAATTCAGCCCTGGTGCCCAGCCATGGTTTCTGGGCTGAGAAACCCTTGGCTCCCCACCCAACCTGTCCTGCAGCTCCAGTTGCCCACTGGCTGCTCCTCCTGGCCCCAGAGTCCTCTGGACTCCCCAGGCCATCCAGGGAGTCTGCTGTGAATCCAGGTCTGACCTGGGCACAACAGGCTGCCCCTGTGGTTCTGTAAAACCAACTGATCTGCTGTTTTCCCTCTATGGTATCAGATAATAACATCATAAAATATGCTGAGCTGGAAGTGACCCACAGAGATCATTCAAGTCCAACTCCTGGCCCTGCACAGGACACACCAAGAATCCCACAATGCCTGAGGACATTGTCCAAATGTTCCTTGAGCTCTGGCAGCTTTGGAGCTGTGCCCACTGCCCTGGGGAGCCTGTTCAGTGCCTGACCACTCCCTGAGGAAGAACCTTTTCTGATATTCAACCTAAACATCCTCTGACATAACTCCAGCCATTCCCTGGATCCTGTCACTGGTCACACAGAGCAGAGATCGGAGTTGCCCCTCCACTGCCCCTCACGAGAAAGTTGTAGACCGCTGTGAGGTGTCCCCTCAGTCTCCTCTTCTCCAGACTGAACCAACCAAGAGATGACAGGACACAGGTCCGAAGTTTTGTGTCCTAAAGGATAGGGGATCAGCACGTGGCCACACTGCTTGTGCTGTGCCTCTTCAGCTTCTGCAACTACTATGCAGTTCCTTTTGTCTTTAACCTCCACCTGTTTGCTTAGTTGGGATTTGAACAGATCACTGCATCCTTGTGCTAATTACAGTTTAATAATTAGTGCCTATCAAAACACTGCCTTTCAACTGCCATTCATTTTGCTCTTTGCTTGCCAAGTAACCTCACCTTCCCCTCGTTGCAGACACTGTGTTCAAGGGTGACAGAGTTAGTATTTCTTAATTTCACATCCAGTTCCTTCTCTATCCTGTACTTTACCCCCTCAGTGTTTTCAGTTTTACTTCCCAAGATAAAAGATACAAATCACTCTTAACATGCAGAAAACCCACTGTGAATAAACCGAGCCCAGAGTTTCTTGCACAGATACAGAGTTGATCTTCCAGCAGAACAAAAGCAAAAGAGATGGCAGTCAGGCTTGTCAGTGCCATTTTCGGTTGGAGAGATTCATTCAGGTTTAAGGTGTTTTTGTAGGAATTACAGAGAGTTAAAGGTACAAGAGGCTAAAGAGAGACAGTTCTCTATTCCCAGGATTTTAGATGCAGTGAGATAGAAGTAAGTGGCTAAAGTCAGAGGAAAATGACTTCCTGACCTTTAGTCCAGTGATCAAACTGGCTGGCAAGCCCAAGAAGTATTTGTAACCTTTGCTAGTGGCCTGGTGACTTTGAAGCATGGATAAAAGTCCCTTCCCATCTCTTTGTGTGTGAGTAGCCAGGATTGTTGTCACTGCCTCTGCAGCAAAATGCAGTTGCTGCGGAACCACTGTGAGTGTGCTGAGGAGTGACTGTGCCCCACCAGCAGCTGGGGAGAAAATGGATTTTGCTTGCAATGTGAATTGTGGACCAGAAAGAAGCTGAAACTTGATTTGAACAGTTTTCAAGGATTTCTGTGCTACATCTCATTAGTGTTAATTGCAAGTTTATGCCAGTGATTAATCAAACATTAGAAATGCTGCAGACCAGGATTTACATTATGTGAGCTTTGAACAATTTCATCACTTCTTGCTGGGGGATATTTGATCAGTTCCTCTTCATTTTATTTTGTTTTAATCAGCACAAACAGCCTGTCACTGACAGTAAAGCTGTAAAGCTTCTTTATACTTCCAGTGGTGGATCAATAAATGTTCTCTCCATGCTGTCTGCCCATTCACACATTTGTCCTCCAGAACTGAGGGTGTCAGGACTTCACTCCAGAGCTGCTGAAGTTGCAGCCGCCCAGAGTCATGTCTGCCATGTCAGTGATAAACATCCAGAAGAGCTTCAAATAGTTACTGTGCTGTCACTTTCTGTACAGTTCTAAGGTTAAAAGATTATAAAGGTGTTCCATCAGTCATTAAAAAAACACCAAACAACCAAAAAAACCCAACAAAACTGCTGTTTAATGGTATTGTAGTAGTAATGCAGATAAGTTATACATAAAGCCAAGGACTCAGTGGGTGACAGGCTGGCCACACTATGCTCTGCCCTCACTCCACTGACCCCTACTGAAACACAGATAGTTTGGCTTAGAAACGTAATGCCTCCTCAACAGGGTCATACCTCTGAAACACATATGCTAATCTGCCCCCTCTGCTCTTTTCAACTACTGTTATGTACACAGGAAGATTAAAAAACCCAACCAAGTGAAGATGTGTTCTGATCTTAGTTTGAGACAGAGCATTAACCAGTTCATTGCCTGCTCTCACCACCAAGGGATTGCCCAGCTCCTGCTGGCCCAGGTACAGAGTTGGATGGAGAAAGAGAAGACCCTAACAAAATACAAATGATACAAATCTGAATTATCAGACTAGTAAATACTAAGGTGATAGTGTAAGAATCTCCCTGCTTCCTGGAGATATCGAACTGCATTAACTGAGCAGGACAGATAAGAGCTGCTCAGGGAAGCAGGATGTGGGCTGTACCCCGCATCAGCTCAGCTGCTGTGCCATCCAGTACAACCAGACCCAACTCCTCCTTCCCTCCAGCTCCAGTGGGGCTGCTTTCTGTCTCAGATGCTGATGAGCATGGAGGGGACAGAGAGAAGAGAGTCTGCAGCAAACCAAGGCTGGTCCCCAGATGGGAACAGACTTGGGGGCAACACACATGCATTTTCATAATCCTAATTTTTTCTGTAATGTTTGTCCTCACATTAGCATCAACAAACAGGCTCTGACCTTGCCTGTTGATGATTTAAATGCCCTGTTACACAGCAAGCATGGGAATGAGTTAGTCACATGGAAAGTACTTAGTCTCACATGGGCTGTTCATGTGCAGAGAGGAAAAAAACCTCAGTCTCACAAATACAATAATCTCTGCAGGAATCTCCTTCTCTCTCCCCCCACTTCTATAATGATGAAATACAGGCTGGATTTTTGCTTTAAGGCAGAATCATATCACAGTTTCAAGTCATTTTAAAAACACAGGCAAATCAATACTTTATTCTTCTTAACAGCCATGGCATTAGCTCTGTCACAAAGGCCACAAACTGCCTTAACAGACAGTTTAACACACAATGCTTATGTACCTCAGCTCAGGGTAGGGCAGAGTCTAAAAAATGAAAGCCCAAAAACCTCTGAAGACAGATGTGTATATAAAACAGTCCAACGTATTTCCCCTCCTGCCTGCTTGTTCCCAGGCCAGAGGTGAGCTGCCAATGCATCTGGAATTCGTGGAAATGCAAGAAAGAGGTGGGTTTTCTGGCTGCAATGTTTCATTCCCAGAAACACACACTCAGCACAGACCCAAGCCAAAGCCACTGCAGTGTGCTCTAATACACACCCAGACCCTTTCCTCACTCTTTTTAACTAACAGACCTGAATTTTAACCATAATTTTACAATAAATCTAATTTAACCATAAAAATCTGCATGAAGCAGCAGATGTGGGGTAGGTTGCATGGGCACTGTTGCTCAAAGATCAATCTGGGAAGCTTAATAAGTTCTCAAGGATTTCATTCCTATGTGATGGCTCTGCCAGGTAGAGAATTCACTGGTGACACCCAAAAAATTCTTTCCATATTGTGGGGAAACAACAGCAGGTGCATGGACAACATAACCTTTCCTCAGCTGGAAAACCTTCCTGAACAACTGCAGAGGTATTTATTTGGGTGGTGAGAGGATACTCTCTGTTGTTGCAGCTCCCAGAATAGCCTCTGGCAGCAGGGTTGGCAGCTGAGGCTCATGTGTGGTGATATCCCTGCAGGACGCTGTGCCTGGTGGTCAGAGCCAAGCCAGACATCCGTGGGCCCACCTGGGGCCTCACTGCCTGTCTGTTCCTTCACTTCTGTGCGTGTTCCCAGTTGGGCAAAGCCATGAGGCTGAATTAGCCTTGGTCTGGTAATGACCCCTGTGTGTAGGGTTTGTCCCAGCACCTCAGCCACTGCTCTGTGTCCAGGTGCTGCTGAGCTTCAGGAGTTGATTATTCCTCACATTGCTTATTCCTCCAGATGTGTGGCTGGTTTAGGCAAGGCAGGTTATAATCACAACAAAGTCAACCAGTGGACTGCTGCTACAGTAAAAGAGTCATTGACATACCTTGTGAAACTCAGAAAAACATACGTTACCTGTGTGGTGATGCAGGGGAGTGGAGCTGGTCTTCACACAGCAAACTTATGCTTCTGGAACACCACAACTGATGGAACAAGTGAAGTGGGAAAATCAAACCATGAATTGCATTGTCAATGTGTTTGCAGTTGCTATTTTCCTGTAGCTGACTGGAAGATAAATACAAGCAACCCTGAAGCCTTTAAAAAAAACAACAACATCCAAGTGTATGACTAAATATTTCAACTAATAGTTGTTTCTGCGTGAGTAGCATACAGAAGTTCTCTACAGAGAGCATACAGTCTAAGCCAGTTCTCATAGATTTGTTATCTGAAAGCTAGCAAAAAAATTTAAAATATAGATGTATCTATCTAAATAGAAAGTTTTAGTAATTTAAATATTCAGAATTATGTTAATGACAAGATGCCACAAAGATCAATACAATTTACGTCAGAGCTAATATTAAAGATACTTTATTCAAGAGGAACAAAACACAATAAATCAAAGGAAATGTGACTGCAGCCCTTCTGATGGTGACAGATGAGTTGGCCAATCTTCCTTGGCCGAGACAGAGTCCGCAACTCCAGCAGATCCAGGCTCCAGTGGTGTTCCCTCTCTCGCAGCCAAGTGCCAGCATCAATTGTCCCTGTGGGATTTCATGGTAACCTTTCCTTTGGCTGCTGTCTCCATTCCTCATTGCTGCAGCTGACATGGCTCCTATTTATGCCTCCTGGTTGCTCTTCCCCCTGCCTCTCCCAGTCCTGCATCTCTCTGAGAGCATAAGCACTTTCTGCACCCATCACTCCCCTGGAACTGGGCAGGAGGATGGAAGCAGTAAATCCACAGTCTCCACCTCTGTTTGGCTAGAGCATTTCCTAATTTTTCCTCTGTGTGTCCTTGCAATGCCTTCATGTGTTAAATCCGTGAAAGAGTAACTTCCTTGGAAATTTGTCATTTGAAAGTGTCTTCATCTGCAATGCTTGGTGCTGATGGTTCTTTCTGGAGCAGAAGAGCCACAAAACCCCATTAGCAGCACAGCGGTTGCCACGATTCAGTGCTGCAGTGCATCAGAGAACTGGCAATTGCTCTTGCTTTCCCATCCTGCCTAATGCCAGCTGGCCTGTAATATTGATTTTTTTTCTTCTGGTTTTAGAATATGATTTTATGTGAGTGCAGGGCCTACTCCTGTTCCATGGTGCAGATCCTCATCACAGGATTGATGGGATGTGTGGAGGGCAGGGTTTGGCTCTGTACTGGCTGGGCACACATGGAAGGCAGGAGAGCTGTGACACCATTATCCGCTGAAGAGAGGTTATACGGGTTTGGAGCTGCTGGGCCAAAATATCAGTCTTGCCTCCACAGGCATTTATTCAGAGATTGTCTCTTTCCTCTCCAGCCTTTGGACTGATTATATCATGCAGCAGAATTCAGGCCTGATCACTTTTGACAGTCCTCTAAAAGTGTCTCTGACTGTAATTTCCCTTAGCAAAGGGCTCTCCCCTACACAGGCTCCTTCAAAGAGACAGATGGGTTTGAAAAATGAAAAGGGAAATCTAATCCATTTTTAGTAATGATCCTCAAAAGTGATGTGCAACTCCCCTTCCTCAACAGATATTTATACAACATAATGGAGCAAAGCTGAAAATACACCTGGGAGCTCATGAGGAAACATGACAATAGTTGTTCATGGCAGTCACCCGTTCCCAGTACCTTTGCCATTCAAGCAGAGAGATTTCAAAGGGTACTTCCTACCTTTTTTTTAAATATGTAATTTTATTACAATTGCTGTAAAATCAGACTGTGCATTTTCTCTACCGAACTTGCTGGGTACCACAAAATAAGTTCCTGAATGAGCTCATATAAATGCAAAGCCTTTCCCACACAGTGCACTAAGCACTCAGAGAGGGGAATATCAATGTTAACATAAACAATATTCTGTTGAATCAGAAGAGCAAAAGGCTCTTCTTCTACTCTGGGAACATACAGTGCCAATATACATCACAATGAAAGAAAAAAATTGACTTTTTACAGGAGATGGAACTGTTTTCTGGCTATACATTGCAACTGAACCCAATTTCTGACCCTCTGCCAGTTGTATGGAATCCATAGACAGAACTGTGTTGTTTCTGGTTATTTATTGTTCAGAGCAGTGTGCTGCTTTCTGTGTAATTACTGGTGAGCACAAGGGGAAGCTGTGCATGGTTTTCCCCACTCTCAGGCTGCAGAGGTAGCACAGCCCTGTTCACGTGTACAGTGCTGCAATGGCTCAGTTGCTTTTAGCCAGTCTTGACATTTAGCGTCGCCTTGGTGATTTTCTGGGTTCTGCAAAGTTAGCCTGAGCTTATAAAACATTGTCTTGTAAGTGGAAAAAATTAATTTTATGAAAAAACCTGCCTGCTAAATCAAGTTTTAGTCCCTCCTGTTGCTCTCTCCTGAGTCAAATATGCTTTGCAGATTCAGCTGATAGGCAGAGGAGTTTGCTGAATACCAGCAAATACATTTTACCCTCTGAATTGTTTGCAAATTGGAAGCTTTGATGATCTATGGTGGGTGATGGGCTGCCAGAATCTCAGTGCTACTCACTGGAGGCTTTAAACTGGAGTAGGTTATTGGCCTATAGCAGGTGACTGGTGCCGAGAATAATTCTTTCTTACGTACTTTAAAGGTATCAGGTTTTGATAATTATTTGAGTTATATTTTTTGCTATGTTAGGTCCCAACCAGCCCAGAGACTGGACTTTGTATTAGCACTGTAGGAAGAAGTAGCCAAAGATAACATGTGTGCTGGAGAAGCAGCGTGAAGTGGAGGATTTGGTAATAGTATGGAAAGGTGCAGCCTGAGAACTAAGTGCTCTAGATGATACCTTAAACTTGCCAAAAAACCTTGCAATTAAGTGTTTGACAGTAAATGATAGAAGCTGTTCTAGAGGAGCAAAGGCTCTGTGCTGTTTGACCCAGCCCTGAGGAAGCTGGACTAGCCCCTGTGCAGTCACCAGGTCCTTGTCTGGCCACTGCCCATCACACAGACCAGCAGGAAGTAGAAGAGCTTCTTTTAGACCTTCTCCTTTTCTCCTCAACTCTTCCAACCTGTCATGTATGATTCCCAAGACCCCTCATCACATAGACCCTCCACTTGGGCTGCTCTGAGCAGCATTACAGCCCCGGAGGGCCACGCCAGAACTCTGCAATGAGCTGCAGTGTCAGGTCATGGGGAAGATGTGCACACTGTGGTCAGGCCTCAGCTCTGCAGAGCAAAGTCTGGTGACTTGTCACATGGAAAAAATATATATAATATCTCTTTGTCTTTGGAATAATATTATTTAGAAGCTTTTGCTAATGAAATCGCCATCCCCATAATCCAGTTCTCTGTAACTTGCCCCCCACCAGGCAGATCTCCCCAACTTGGATCATGCTTAATTTTCCAGGGAACTTCTTGTACATGTCCTAATCACATGCATTAGTGGAAGAATAAAAACTGCTGTTAGCCTGTTTCAGGGGCTGTTGGTGTCCAGAGCAAACTCCCCAGTGTGCTGCGGAATGAACAGGGCCCCCAGTAACATGGATGTGATTCTCTGATTATTCAGGGGGATCTCACCTCCATCTGACCATTCATATGCTACCTCTCAGCCACGTTTACATTTATTGACTGTCCCTCCTGTCCCCTCATCCCTCCTTAGAGAATCGTATTCACTCATTAGGCTTTCCACTTGGAACCATTCAACCTTGCTGCTTTGATTTTGTAACAGGGCAAACTCCAAGTCCTAGCAGGATAAACAAGATTGCATGGCTAATGATTTGTGAGCTTAGCTTGAATGCAATTTACTGCAGAAATTCCAGCCTATGAGACTTTTTGACCTGCTAATAAAGCACTTTTGGCAGAGGCTGTACAAATACAAAGGACTTTGCAGCCTCTGATTCTGGGTTCATACCACCCTCCCAACTTGCTGAAATGGTGGTTTAATGTACAGTTTAAAAACCTAGTGGCAAGTGTTGGAATGGGGCAGGGTTTCATCCCAATTTGACTTCACTTATGAGGTGCAAGGGATGCTCAGTTTTTTATTTCACAAATTGTCTGCTTGTAGCAGAGTCACAGAACCACAGGATACGCCAAGTAGGAAGGGATCCACAAGGAACATCTGGTCCAATTCCTGGCCCTGCACAGGACCATCCCAAAGAATCACACCATGTGCCCAAGAGCATCGTCCAAATGTTTCTTGGACTTTTTCAGGCTTGGCGCTGTGACCACTCCCAGGTGAAATGAGACCCAGTCCTTATCAAGCTCTAAGCAATAATAACCATCATTACATTGTAATGCCAGACTAATCGGTGTCAGGAACTGTGACTTGGCTTTATCTCAGTTTGGTTCCCTGGGCAGGGAACACAGGGCAGTGGTGCAGTGTGTCACATGAGGGTAATCTGCTGGTGCAATGTCTTGGGTTAGGCATTTCCTCAGGAGTGTGGGTATGTAACTATGGCTCTGTCCCTTCAGATTTGACCTTGGCCATGTCAGTATACTTGGAAAGAGGAGACAGTAATTCTTCTTTGTGAAGAGTAGAGCCTTGAGACTCTCACTGTCATTATTTTAAGTGGTAGTCCCTCTCCTGACCTCCTAGTCTGCTGAAGTTCCCACAGGTGCCAGGAGTAAAAAGAGTCAAACACTGAAAATCATCAGCCTGTATTCTCTTCTTTATACTGCTGGAAACCTGAGGGCTGATCTAGGATCACAGTTTTGTTTATTTGCTGAGATTCAGAGGCCAGCTTCGTTTTATTGATTGCACGGAGTCTCTCCTCTCATTCATGGATGCCATTCACTCCCAGATTTTTAGATGGGCTGATGAGGAAATGTCTGGTTATCCATTTCTTTGTCAGAGTCAGGAACCCTTCCAAACACAGCATTAGCTGACACAGGCAGACTGCTAGCTAGACAAACACTGGCCTGCATGTTGTGTTCGAGTAAATACCTGCATTTGATTCCAAAGGGCTCCATTGATTAAAACCAACTCCCCCCGCAGACCCGGGGAACAATCGTTACAATGGGACACTGAGCCATTAAACATTACTACACAAAAATGCTGCTGGATCCTTTCATGTTTGTTGCTGTTCTTATTATTGTTGAGATCTGGAAAATTACCCATCAATCACTCCTTAAGCTACTCATGGAAGTTTTGCTGAACGTGGGGTCTGAGTTTGATGCTGAATTTGTTAATCCTTGCTCCTGAAAAAGAAATAAATCCATGGGAAGCACATTGCACTTCCATTAGGTTGTCTCAATAGTTGTTATTTCCAGCCTGTTGCAAATGCACTGATACTGCCATATGAGATAAGGCACATGATTTCAGATTCTTTATTAAAACATTTCCTACAGATTTCATTTTTTCAGCACTTTGGGTAAATTTTCATGATATCCATACTGAATAGCTTTCCAGACTTTTGTTGCTAGGCCATACAGCAAAAACCTTTATAAAAGCCTAAGAAGAGAGTGCAGTTTGCATGAGAGCAGGTGTTCATCTAGCCCAGTTTCTTCTCTTCAGCAGTGTTTCAAACTGAATGTGGCATACAGAGAAAAGCATAAGAACAAGCCCAACAGCCAGTGATACCTCTGTAGTGTTCATTTTTTTAGGACTCAATCTTGCAGTGGGAGGTAGGTAAGTTAATTATTGGGATTGACAGGTAATACTAGAGGAGACTCCACCTGCTAATTGCAGAATGATAAACTGGGAGTGCAGTTCCTGCAGGGGCCCAAAACTTGGGGATGCTATTTCAGAGAGCCAAGAAAGGAGGGTTTGGCACACAAGGAAGACAGACAGCTTGGGAGTGGGTAAGGCCAGAGATGTACGAAACTGGCTTGAAGGAACTAAAAGTGATTTAAGGGACTGGAGAGAACATGGCAGGAGAGCTGGCATTTGTTTTCCCAGGCCATTTTTTGCATTTATGGTGAGCTGGATAGTGTTGGAGTGGCTGAAGAGCTGAATTGGAGCTGGAGAAAACCCCACAGTTGTTGGAGTTTGGATCAAAGGGTTAGTTCAATCCCAAAACAGAAGCTGCTTATTTCATTGTTTAGATGTGGCAAAACCTCACAGTAACAGCCACTCCCGCAAGATTTGATGTATGTGGGACTTACAAGAGCAGCGACTTGTCAGATTTCCATAATTTTGTGCAAGGATCTCTTAGATCAACTTTTTTGATAATAACAGCATTGAATATGAACTTGAATTTTAGGCTCAATTTGGTTCCAGATCTTTCAGTCATTCTAAAATTAACTCCCCTTTTCAGCTCACATATATGTACAGGGGGGGAAACAGAGGAATAAAAAGCCATCATGAAATGTTTGCTAATAAGGGAATGGAGCACCTGTGATCTCACACGTATTATTTTTATTTTCAAAGACAAATGCAAAGTCCATTGGGTGGAATTTAAACCGCTGTCACTGAGCTAACTGCAGGAACACGGCGTTACTATGGAAAATTCCTGATTAAAGTCTGCAAAGAATTTCCTATGCAGAGGCTGTTTATTAATAGGTACCTCAGCCTTGCATCTGACATTGACAATTCTGCCCTTTAAACGCATCATTTTGCAAGCAGTGTGATAAAATGCTGCACTCCTTTTTTTTTGTAGGAAGAGAGAGCCTGTCCCAGCCCTCCCCCTCAGGCCTCTGCCAGCTCTGACCGCTACAGTTTGCTTTGCTAAGCACAGGAACAAAAACTGCAACCATGAAATTATTTTAACAAGACCATAAAAAAAAAAGAAAAGGATGGTGACAACAACAACAATTTGCCCAAGTGATGCTTGGAAAAAAAATAAATTACTCTCTCTAAACTAATTAAACTGTACTATGTGTCCTTGTGCAGTTCCTGGAGTTTTTCTGGTTCACTCAGTTTCAATAGATGCACAAGGACTGGAGCCAGAGCTCCTGAGTGACTAGTTCAGAACAAAAGCAGGTCTCCTGAGTATTCTTGGGCAGCCAGTAAATTGAGGGAAAGTTATTTTGGGTTAATCAATGTACTTCAGTTGCAATCACATTTACCTTCTAACAGAGGAGCCTGCAAACAAGGAATTACTGTTCTGAGCTCATCTATGGATGGGACTGGAAAGTGTTACTGACTAGACTGTGCTCTTCTCAATGTCTTTTTTATTTTTTTCTTCCTCCTTTTTTCTTTTGCATCCTGAATTTGGTTTGGCAGTTTTATGTGTCCTCTCCATTTGCATTTCCCCCCATGTTTATTTATTTATTTATTACTGGCACCAGGAGCATGGGAATTTATTGGCAGTTACTTAAAAGTCCCTGCAGGGGAGAATTCTTGCCATGTTCTAGCCAGGCCTACTGTATGGAGCTAGAGCAGTTGGGACCAGTGCTCAGTTTCTCAGCAGTAAATCCCTGATCTGTGCAGGTGTACGTCTGTGTGGGCTGGCAACTGGAATTGCTGAGGTGTGGCGAGGCAAGGGGAAGGGCACTTCCAGCATCCCAGGGCACAGGCAGGGTAGGTAAGGCTCCCAGGTGGGTTAACAGCTTAGGTGTGTAATTACAAAATGACCTCAAACTGACAGAGAGTAGCAGATTAGATATTAGAAAAAATTCCTCCCTGTGAGGGTGGTGAGACACTGGCACAGGTTGCTCAGAGAAGCTGTGACTGCCCCATCCCTGGAAGTGTTCCAGGCCAGGTTGGACAGGGCTTGGAGCAACCTGGTCTAGTGGAAGATGTTCCTGCACATGGCAGGGGGCGTTGGAACTAGATAATCTTTAAGGTCCCTTCCAACCCAAACTGTTCTATGATTCTATGAAAATCATTTCTTTCAGCCATCACTTCTGTTCTTGAGGATCTTTAATGTCAGAAAATGCATCTTCCTTCCCCCATGTTTTTTTGCTAATCTGCCAGTGTGTGAGGTGTGAAGGGCTAGTGAGGATCACCTGGGTGAAGGTCCCAGACGAGACTAAAGGGTGCTGCAGTCTTGTCTGCCTCCTGCACTAGGGCCTGGACCAGCTTGACAGAGGCTTTCTGGCTTCATGACCAGAAGCTTTCATAGGTATTTACAGCCCTGAAAGTCATTGTCTGTTCAATGGACTCCTAAATTATTGTTCCTGCTGCAGTGTTTTATTCATTCAGCCACTCCTTGTCACTCATGTACATGCTATTACGCTAGAAAAATGCCAGTTGTCTGGGCACTCAGGCTGCGCTGGAAGAACCAGTTCAATAGATCCATATCTACCAGTTCAAGCAGAGCCACTGCTCTCAGTGCAATCCCCAAATCCAACTCCTCCATCCTTTCAGCCTGCAGACTCTCCTACCCCCAGTAAAGGTCTGTTCACATACCAGTAAGCCCCCTAACAGTGATGTTTCATTCACCTGTTCAGAATCCGGTTGATTAAGAGATTGAGATGCCCTGACCACACTGGACTCATGCAGGAGTTTGGGGTTCCTGGAGCACAGGTAAAAGGTCTGAATGTTGCTTAACATCTTGCAAATAAAGGTTTATATGGACAGACAAAAACTCAGGCTGCTTCCCAGACAAGTCTGGAGGTTTTACATTCTATGTGTCCTCTTGGTAAGACACATAACACCAATACATATTACCTGTAAGTTTTCACTTCACAAGGTTGCTCTTTAGGTCAACAGAATACTGTTACTGGGGGGCATTCTTGAATGAAAAAACATGTTTTCTTTGTGGTTTGCACAAGAGCCCCAGTGCTATTGTGCAACAGTTTTCAGACACCTGGCTGTGCCTCCTCCCCAGCCTGTGCCTCCTCAAACTGGTCAGTGGGGTGCATCACAATGGTCCAGCTATCCCTGAATGTGAGAGGTGGCCTAAACTGTGACTTCAGTACCAGGTGCCAATGCACACAGGATCTAAACCCCTGTTTTGCAGCTTTAAGCACCAGGATGACTTAAGCACAGTGGGCAGACTACCACTGCCCCCCACCCTGATCAGGACAGGGTCCCCCATTAGGCACATGGTCCTACAGAACACCTTGAATCTGACTCACAGTTGGGTTTAAGTGATGTACTGTACCACAACCATAGGTCTGGGAGGCTGACAGGACCCAGCCCAAGTGGTTAAACCTCCAAATTTATGCCTTGAAACTCGCAGTCTCACAGAGGTAAGTGAACATGAGCACATCCAGATCTATAAAAGCTGCTTTTGTTGCCGCTTGTACTCTAAGGATGGGTAGAAACTTCTGTGGGTGAGACCTTCTGTTTCAGAGACTTACAGTCCATCTGCTCTGGAATTACATGTGAACATTTTCTAGTTCAGCTCCTTCTGTTAATTTTTGTTTTGAGGGACTGTTTAAAAATGTATTTATCTGGGTTTGCTTGTGCCATGCTTGTAGGATTCTTGGGTGGAAGCCATGTCTTGGAATCCCATAACTTTCTCGAGCATGTTTTTCAGTGCTTACCATACTCTGCTGCTGTTATTTTCTTGGCTTTGAAATAAGTATTTTTTATCCTTTTCCCATCCTTTTCCTTTCACATCAAAAAGCAGTTTTCTTCTATCTTCCTTGATTAAATGTATATTCAGACATTCTGCTTCCTGGAGTTGCATCTGAACCAAGAGTATAGACATCAGTGCCAAGTGTCAGGCTAAGACAAAACACTGCTTTGTCTTTGGCACTCACATTTTCTGAGACTGTTTTGTTGAGACCACATCAAAATGCAAAACAGAGATCTGGACCTGTAAGTGTGAAAACTTGCTTACTTAATTGCAGGTGGTTTTGAAGGGCTGTTTATAAACACTTGAAAACTGAGTGTTAGAAGAGTTGCTCTGATTTGCTGTGCCAAGTAACAGTTAAACTTTGAAAAGTCTCAGTGATAGAGAGAAACTAAAGGTTTTGGCATGGAAACCAAGCTTTAGTACCTCTAGGCAACTGTATAAGACCAAATCTGTCTGGCCTCAAGTTCACCCCCTTGGTTTTGGGGTTTTGCACTTCACAAACTGAAATAGTTGGTCTGTCAAAGCTGTGCCAAGCCTTCAGCACTCCAAGCCCTTCACAGGATGTTGGCAACACCAGCTTAAACTTCTAGTACAGCAAGAAATTTGCACAACCAACCCCAAATACTCTACACATGAATCTGAAAGCAGGAAAACTTAAGTCTAATTTGAGCGGGGAGTTGAGAGGACTCGGCTGCCGAGGGCGATCACATGTGCTCATGTGCTGCCTCCTAAAGCCAGTGCACATTGTGCTGGTTGGAGCAAGAGGTGCCAGGGAGAGGCAGGATCTGCTCCCAGGGACTCCCTGCATGACTGTAGGACAAGTCACTTCACCTCTCTGAGCTACAGCTTTTCTGTCTGTTGTATGCTAGCATGAGCCTTAAATAATCAGTGCCAGCAAAGCTCTCCTAGAGCCTTGATGAAAAATGCTTCCTGAGCATGGGGTGTTACTGTTGCTGTGCTGGTGCAGTCCAGAAGGCACGAACAGCAAACAGAGGTGTCTGTCCTGTCTCTGACCTTCCAGTTTCTCACTTTTGGCAGTTTAGGTCTGGTCCCTCTATTCCTCTTCCTCACATTATCCTCGCACAGTTGTCTGTGAGTCTTACTACAGCAGGCACTTGTTTTATTCCAATAAGTAGCTCTAATTAAATTAAGCTGCTTCTATGACCAACAGGTCAAATTTCTCAACTACAATTGACATTTACATTCTTACTATGTCTTCCTTATTGGATTAAGTCTTGATCAAGGAAAATCATTTACTGGGGCAGCATCCAGAGGGACAGAAGAACATTCTGTAGCCTGTTCACTGCTTGTGTGGTTTGAGAGGCACCACAGACTGTGGGGCGATACAGGGCTGTTTTCCACAGCCATTTGCTGCCTTGCTGGCGAGTGGTCAACAACAATTTTTCTTGACTGAAAGCTGTTAGCATTCAGGTATACTTATTTATAGGCTTGTATGTTCTGACTGCGTCATGGATGGTTATGATTTTAGCTCCTCTGTTCTCTCCAAGAATGTCCTATTCCATTGGCAGTTTTCATGAGGGCCAAGGGGAGAACATGTCTTGACAATAAATTCTCTGTCAGAAATTCAGAGGGACTTGCAAGGTCAGACCTGAAATATATATTATGTATATTGTATTATGTTTATTTATATGTTTGATACTTACATATATTCTGAATGTTAGTTCTGTAGCTGCCAGCTTCTCTCACAAAAACAAAAAGCATGTTAAAAAAATGCCACGAGCTTTTGCTTCTCTTTTTTTCTTTAATAGGGATGTTTGGGCTGAGTTTTAAAAAGGAATTATTTCACTTCTGATTTATGAGGCTGAAGGGTTTTAAGTTTTTCTTTGCAGTCATGAGACCTAGGAAAAAAGCTAAGACTTTCAGTTAATGGGAATAGTCCAGGAGTTCAGAATTCATGAAAAATACCGAATTCCACAAGGCTTGGAGGAAAGTTGCTGGTGTCGTGAACCCCAGCCACCCCTGGGGAAGGTGTGAGGAAACACTGACTGGTCTTCTACTAAGTCAGGATCTTTTAGGGGAACAAAGAGAAAGGCTCTGTGCCTCCAGGGCAGTGGTACACTCCAAATCTTTCTGTCTCATTGTAAAAGAAGTTGCATTATTCATTGTAGTCCATCCTAGGGAGAACATGGGATCCACAGGCAAATCTTCAAGGCCAGGTTGGATGGAACTCTGAGCAACCTTGTCTAGTGGAAAGTGTCCCTGTCAATTGCAGGTAGGTTGGAACTGGATGATCTTTAAGGTCCCTTCCAACCCACACAATTCTGTCATTTTAATTCATTGTACGACTTTCCCTCCTCCACCTGTAGTGAATGATTCTATGACTCTATGACATCAAGGGAGGAATTTAAAGCTCTTGGCCCTACTCTCCATATCCTCTGCCTGCCAAGGTGTTCAGCTGCCAGTGTCCAGACTCCTTCATCCCTGGCTCTGTGACAGGAAGCAGGGCTTATGCCCCAGCCACAGTTACAAAACCTGTTTCCTGGATGGCACCCAAGGCAGCACTTCTGCTCCTTCAGCAGAACTTCTCTGACCATTATCAGAGTTCAGTATCAGTTCTCCCAAGTGGCACCAGGAAGGATTGCTGAGCAGCTCAACACCTGCACGCCCAAAGGCACCACCCCCCTCACACAGCCCCAGGGCTGAGGCAGCACCCCGTGGCAGGGATGCTGATGTGACAAACGATGTCTGCGCAGGCAGCTCCTCATTTCTATGGTAACGCTGTTCCTCCTCCTGTTTATGCTCATCTGTACAAGTCTGGGTTGTTTATCCCCATCCACACCAACAATTACACCATTCTCAGCCCTTCTCCAGTTGGCCCAAGGAATTAAAAGTGTCCCTTTTCTTGCCATGTTTTAACATCCGATCCCGTCAAATCTCGGTAGCTAAGCAGGGTCAGCCCCGGATTAGTACTTGGATGGGAGACCTCCTGGGAAATGCCGGGTGCTGTAGGTTCTAGTCCTGAGGACCTCACTGGCACTGTCCAAGCTCGCTCGGCCGTGGCAGATGAACCTCAGGACTTAAACGGTGGGGCCACTTCTGCGCACGCTGAGCCTCACCTAAAATCCACTGCGCAGGCTGGAAGGGCACACCCACGTGGGGACAGCCCTTCCCAAATCTTCGTTCGCGAAGTTTGGCCATACACATACATACATACATACATACATACATACATCTTTAATGTCCTGTAACAAAGAGGAAACATGAACTCAGGCCATAGGATTTCTCTGAATTATTAATCGTGGGAACAAAGGAGCAAGATGTTTTCTTTCCAGGAGTAGGGCAAGTAGACCATAGCTTCTCCTTGGGACTATGCAGGAGGAGAAAAAGATGATGGCTCTGCTACTAATGGACTGGTTTAGCCAGCTTTTGATTATTTTGGATACACTCAGGGATGCTGCAATGACTCAGACAAAATTGCTGCTTTGTCTGAGACACGTTTACTTCTCAGAGTAATGAGTTGATCTCCGCTCTGATTAGATTTCACTGCAGTGCTCCTTACCAGTGGGTGTTGGCAGGAATGGGAGTGGTGGAAGGTTTAACTCAAAGGAGAGAACAGAGAGGAACCTGCTCTGCAAAGAGATCTTTCAAAAAAAAAAAGGCATTAATTGCAACGTATGCTGATCATACATAATAGACACCTCTTCCCACCTTCACTCAGTTTCTTCAGCTTGAAGCAGACTGATACCTGTCAGCTCTGGAGATCAGCAGGAAGCAAAGGTGGTTTACAGCCCTAACAACACCACCTTCTGCCCTCCCACTACCACCTTCTGCCCTCCCACCCCAGCTGTGCCTGGCAGACTCATGGATCCTACCAGGGTGGTGAAATTCCCAGTGCAGAGGGTGCAGAGGGTCTCCCCACAGCTCATGCCCTGGGAAGGTGATGTGGGGGCTGTCTTTGAGCAGGGAAGGACCTCAGGAAGCTTGAGACGAGTCAAGTTGAAGCACATCCAGCTGCAGCTGGGAGAGGAGCCCAGTGCAGCTCACTCTGAGCTCCAGCGGCTGAAAGCTCTGGCGAATGTCACTGCTGCTGTGTATTCATCTTAAATATTATGATTCATTACAGTACATGGGAGAACTTTGTCTCAGGCAAACATGACATAAGAATACAGCTGGATGAATAATACCGGTGACATTTTCTACAGCAATTAATTAAAACTGAAATTCCAGTTTGATCTAGCTCTCTTCAAAGGCCTTCTCCAGGCATTCCCACACAGCTGAGTAGTCCTTGCACCAGCAGGGTTGGAAATACTGAGCTCACGTACGCAAGTGCTTGAGGAGGAACAAACTTTATGTGGGCTCACCGTGAGTTTTCACAGTGGCAAAACTCCCCAGCAGTTTTATTTCTCACTATACAGAGCAGGAATGAATTCCAGCTGATACCTGAATATCAAATAATAATTAGAAGGTAAAAAAAAAGTATCTTGTGAAATTATTTTGAATAATAGACAAAAAACACTGTTCATTCATGAGCTATTTCAAACTGAGGGAGAAAAGACCTTCTCTTCCCAAGGTCTTAGCCCAGTGTGACAGGCCAGCACTTCTGCAGAGTCCTCATAGATGGATTTGTCAGCTCAGGAAGAAACCACAAAGGCCTGATCAGACTCTTTCATGGGTCCAAATTGTTGGTCACTGCCAACTGTCATGTGACACCCAATTTAACTCCCCCTTGTCCTACTGCTATCACAAGTTCCTCTCCTCTGAACCCTTCCCCTCCTCTGAGCCCTCACTCTTTTCCAAGCCTTCAGGAAAATGTTAGGGGAGGCTGTCAGTGTCTCCTTGCTCCACTCTTCACTGATGGCCAGGTCAGCTCTTCCTCCACTTCTGTCTCAGTTTCAAACTTTCCACACCAACCTCCACAAACTCTGAGGGGTCAGGTCTGAGCATGAGTCACACAGCACTGGCTGCTGCCATTACTTCGGGCTGGAAATGATATTTAGTCTTTGGAGCTTTTTGAGACACTTTCTGAGCATGTATTTTAATCTCAGACCATGTAAGACACAGGGATCTGTTTCCTGGCTCATTAGTTGGGCTGGAACATTTCTCAGCCTGGGCTCTACTTTCTGCAGGGTATCCCAGAGAAATGACTGCCTTCATACAATGTTCCAGTCCTATCTGTCATGTCTACTAGGCTGTAGAGTGCTTAGATCCCTTCTATGTTTTGCCTTTTTATCTTCCATTTTTAAAATTTTTGTACCCTTCACCCCCATCTTTTTTCTCCTAGTACTGGTAGGTACTTTCAAGGCTCCACTCTCCCTGTCCATATTCTTCCCCCAAATCCTCCTCAGCCCAGCAGTGCATTGAAAACCACAGCAGTGGTTTGGTAGCTGACATGAATCCAGATAAACAGCTTCCATGTTGTCTTTGCAGAGATGGGATGCTTTGCCTGCAGCCCAGTTGTTCCTTCTCACAAGAAAATATTTGGAAGAAAAAAATTTCCAAAACACCATTTTGGTTTAATTTTGAAAAAAGCACAGAAATGTCCAGGCCATTTCACTTGACATTCAAATTGGACTTTCTTTTTTCAAAAACCTTGTTTTGATTCAGGCTGACTCTTCATTTAAAAATATTCTGAAGTTTGGTTATTACGAAGTCCAGAGGGAAATATTTTTTGTCCAGTGCCAAGCTGCCTCTTTATAAGTTCTAAAATCTCAGACAAACTAAATTACTCATTCATGTTTACAGAATTGTCAGCAAACTGAAAACTCATTTGCTCTCATGCTTCCCTGTCTGGTGTGTCTGTACCCACTTGCTCCTCTTGCCCATTTGTTGGGAAATGCTGATGCACCACAGCGCAACGGAGCCTCTTTTATCCCTAAGGCCCACTGGGCACTGTTGTGTTACAATAATAATACTTCATGATTGGATCCATTTCCCTGTAAAGTCAGGAGATGTCCAGCATAGTGTCTCTTCCCCTTTCAAGCCACACGATTAAAGATCAGAGGAATTCTTGCTTTACTGTGGCTTTTCTCCACCTGTGCTGCCCAGTGCTCATTAGCTGCTACCAGAGGGGTGAATGCTGGCTGGGGAGAGGGCTGAATGCCAGCCTGTCAGATGGAAACAGTTTCCAGTGATTCTCCAGAGGGTGTTTTCTGGGAGCAGACAGTTGTTTGCACAGTGGTACCCTCATTTCAGTTTGTATCTGGAATGGTACATTACCAAACCAAATCTTGCTATTGGCTCCTCTGTGCCAACGGGAATTGCTTCTTTAGCATTTCGGAGGGCATCCAGCAAGCTCTAGCTCTGAAGCCCAGTGAAAAAGAAAACAAGTTTGACTAGGGTCAGGGCAGCAGAGCTGATCCATTTCTCTCACAAAATACATTCAAGTTAGGGTGTTCCCCCAACTCAGTACCACTGTGACTGGCTATGCTGTATGAGCCCAGGCTGGGAGAACTGTGCCATGCCTTCCGCTGAAGGCATGTTTCTCATGGTAGAGAAAGTTTTCTCCCTCTCTGGGCACTGAAAAACCCACCACCAGCCCTTCCCAAGCGAGTTCTATGTGTGAGCACAGGGGATATTTGTTCGTCTGCAGAGAAACAAATCAGAGATTAATCAGACTCCTACTTGTTTCATTGCCCGAGGAAACCTGCAAATCTTAAGCAGCATTTCTGGGTCTTGTTCTTTACATTCTAGAGGGGATTTTTACAACTTGCTGAGCATTTTGCTTTGGTGGGCAGGTTAGTTCATGTTACAGTATTACTGGCTATTGCTGTTATGGCAAAGGATCAATAGCATTTTCCACTGGGAATGTGCCTTCCTTCCTTACGGACCCCCTCCAGACTCTCTGACTTTGTGGACTTTGGCTGCAATGCAAGTGGTTCCCTTCACTTGGGGGAGCAGCATCTTCTCCTACATAGAAAATCAGTTTAGCTTGTGATTTTCAGTGCAGCCTAAAATGTGTAGGTGCCCAGAACCCCAAATTAGATTAATATAAATCCCAAAGCAGCTTTGAAACCTCTCTGTCGAGGTTCCTTTTATCACTAAGGTACTTAAAAGCAAAATCAGTTGGTGATGACTTCAGATGCCTGATTTAATGTCTAGAATATGTTAGTTTCTTAGCTTTTGTGTATTTTGGTGAAACGGAGGGGATGCCTCAGTAAGAACTGGGTTAAGCACTTAATAATGTGAGAATCTGGGGGCACTGAAGTTGATGTGACAAAAAAGCAAAGCCAGGGGAAAGCATCCAAGTGTATCAGCTGGTTCTTTTTTACATTACCCATGTCAGAAGGTCCTCTCTTGCTGAGTGGGTCAGACCTCCTGTGGGCAGCTGAGTCAGATGCAGAAATGCAAAGCAGCAGGAGAGGTTCTAAGCAAGGACTAAGGCAGGAAAGCTTATTACTGGGTACAGCCAGAGGCAGGGAGGGAGAGCATTACTTTCCCTGGTAGAAGTGTTTTGAGAGCTGTGGGAGCTGGGAACTGGAAGAGCAGGTAGAGCCATGTAGGAGCTCGGGGTTGGAGTGGTTGTACCTTGGCAGGGTTGAGCCAGCACCTGCTGCCAGCACTTCTGTGTTTCACTGCCCCAAACTCCGTATCCAACCCCCTCTCCTCACCTTGTGTCTTCCACCTTCTTTTCTGTAAGTATTGCAGGCAAAGGGCATGGATATGAGGGCGTAATCAGTGGGAGGCTGTGGAGCAACAGGAGGAACAGTCTGAGTGGGTTTGAACAGGTAATACCGGTGGTGTTGTGGCAGAAAGGAGAAGTTTGCTACAGGCAAGTCATGAGGCTATTTGTGTTTAGGTTATTTTTCAGTGTGGGAATAGAGGAAAGGCTAAAATTGAACATAAAGCAGAAGAAATGATGCAGCTTCAACAAAATGTTGAGTCAAAGACTGAGTCAAGGAGGAAGCCAAGGCTCAGACTGGTAGAGAAGGGACACTAATAATTTCTGAAAAAAACAAACCAAACCAAACCAGGAGAAGAGAAGGTTTGGAGGAAAAGACTGAGCACACATCCTTGGATTCTTGGCCTATGAGGGCAGTTGTCCTGTGCTATGACAGTGTTACCCAGTGAGATGAGCCCTGGCCTGTCTCAGGGTAGGAGTTACATGCTGTTGAAGTGGGTAAAAATCACCCTTGTCCTAACAGGGCTTGAAGGAGAGAGAGGCAAAACCAGAATCTCACCACTCAGCATCTCCAAATGCAGTCACTCACAAAACACTGAGTACCTTGGAAAGTTATTCCCAGAAGCAATATTCCTCAGGGGACTGTCACAACACACACTCACTTGCTGAATTCACTTGCACGTAATAACAGGTGAGGAATGCACAGAACAGTGTTTTTTCTAAAGACAGCTGAGAAATGTGGGTTGTTTCAGTGTGGACCTGCAGTTCTCTCACTCAAATCAACAAAGCCAACAACAGAACCTGAATCAGGACCATCCTGTTTTGAAAGATGAGCCCTGGGAACAGGAACAGGTACGTAACCAAAGTGGAAATCATTACAGTACAGACTTGCATGTGTATGGTTTAAAGAAGGCATTCAGGTCAGTCTCCACCCAGAAGGGATCCAAGCACACTCTGTACTGGGAAGGGAAAAGTCTGAGCCAACTATGTAATCACTCTCCACCTTATCATTGCCCCAACATGACTAATGAGCCAGGGACAGACTGGAGGGAATGAGGAACATGGAAGCAGCAGCAAAAACAAAGTAGGTGTTTGCAACACCTCTGGTTCTGAACAAGTGCACTGAAATCATGCAGCCATGCAGAAATACTTCCTACAAAGCAGAGAAAATATCTTCAGATTAGGTGTTTGGGTGATTTTTTAACTTGTCTTCCAAATTATCAGTTGATTTCATCCAGCTGGGGGATGGGGTGAGAGTGGAGCAGTTATAGTACATTTTAACTTGATCTGATCTTCTTGTTTCAAAACTTCATTTCAAGCACTTGTATCAGACCCTAGAAGTAAAAATGAGATTACTTTTATAAGCAGAGTTGCTGGTTATGTGCATCATGTGCTCACTAAACACACGCCCCCAGTGCTTATTGCTTTGAACACCAGCTCTGAACCAAGTAGGCTTGTGCAAATCTGCAGGGCAGGGATGTGCTGTGTCTGCCAGGCGTCCATGCTCCTCATCTTTCTTTTCAAGTGGCAGATCCCACAGGTCAGGGGTGAAGATCCTCATCTCCAGTTATTTATAAAGTGTCTTTTGACAGAGCTGTGAGAGAGGGAGAACTTGGCTGTACTGTCAGTGACCAGAGGTAAAAAAAAAATTAAAAAAAGCACCCTTCCTTTAGGAACACTAAATTAACTGCAAAATAAATAAATAAAATGAAGAGCTTGCTCTTGTTATTGTGCTGCAGGCATCATTTATGAGATGCTGCTGTACTGTGGAGTCCTTATCTCTCCCTCCAGATAGTGTAAATCAGAACTCCTGTTGCTGACACCCTGAGAGCGTTCTCATCTGTCAGAGATTTAGTTGCCCTTTTCTTGTATGTTTTCCTAGAGCGATTTTTTATTTTTACTTTAACCCTCAGCACACTCATCATTCATAGCTTACACACTCAGGAAATAAAGGGCCAAGGAGGGATGCTCCAAGGTCTTTTGTTGCTGTTGATGAACGTTTCTCTCTGTTCCCAGTGAGAGCATCTCTGCCACAGGCAGATGCTTTACCCACTCCAAATACACACTGCTTTATGCAGTGGAAGAGTCAGGGCTCACACAGTGGTTTCCCTCCCTCTTCCCAATCCAGCTGAAGCCATCAGCTGTCATTCCCACCCTGCACTGTGGCTTTCAGTATTATTCCTTTAATGGGCTTAATGATTTTTTCACTTCTGAAACATGAATCAAATACACAAATTATTCTTTAAGGCACTTGGAAAAAGTTGTGGTTTTATTTAACTCCAGTGACTTCTCTTACTGAGAATCAGTGGCACCTCAGCCAAAGGCAGGAGAAGCAGATCCCATGGGGGAGGGTGATCCATCTGAGCAGGCAGCAATTTGGTGATTCATCACAGCTTTACCATATTTAAACACACTTCGCATTCGTCCTGATGATTTACTGTGGTGATGGGGTCAAAAACTCTACTTTGAATTAGTTAGTGGCTCTCAGACTACAGTTGGACTCTAGGAAATATGCCATTTCTCTCCCCAGTCATTAGGGATTTTGTGCAAAGAACTAATGGACTTTATGTGATAACTCTGCTTTTTGGTAATATTGTTTAAATACTTGTGTGGGTACATACTTTATGACCTTTCTCAATCTTCTTGCCTTGTGTCTCTCTTGTCAGTGGGTGTTTTGACCTTATTAAACTTTATGTCTTTCTCTAAAGTTAATCCAGGGCTCTTCCCTCCTTTAGCCATCATGTTTATAACATTCATAATTTTTCTGTAAAAACTGTCAACAAGGAAACTGTTGAGTTCTAAGGAAAAAATTGACAGTGCCTTGTCTCCAGTAAGACTGTATAGTAACTATTTGGGTAAAAGCCACCAGATTTTCATTGCACCAAAGAAGTGGGTTTAGTTTGATTCTTACTTTCAGCAAAGGCCCTGAGTAAATAAGTTTGCAGTATCTATTTTTACCCATTTTTAATCTGTCCATGAAACAGAGATGTCCTCAGGTTGTACTGTCCAATCAGAAAAATGGAAAGGAACTTCATGAAGAACTCAAACTGAAATAAATGTAACATATTGAGAAACAATCTGAGTTGTAATATAGACATTTTAAAGTGCAAATTGATCATATATTTTTGGCTTGGTGATTAAGAAATGTGAAAAATGAGGTTGTGTCCAGCTCTATTGCAAATGTTATGACAGCTAAACCATAGGCATGAATGTAAAAGCAGGTTTGCTTTTATACACCCTTATATATATGTATATACACAGACATTGCTTTAATGATGAGTACAGGTGCATATTGTATGTGTGTCCTCTATACATTCTGGACTGAGATATTCTGCTCCAATCTTAGTGCAAATAAACAGTGTCAAAACCTGCTCTTCATTCTTGAATTTTTCCGAGACAGATTCAAACAGCTGTTTTGTGCCCAGAAAATATTGTTCTCAGAAAATGGAGGGTCACAAAATCCAATCCCGTTTTACGGTGATTTTGATCCAGCTGTATTTCACTCCCAGAGTTTCTTAAGAATCCAAACAAAGCACGTACAATTTTAGGAGAACTTCAGAAAGCAGCTTTGAAGCCTCCTAGCAACAACTGCTCCATTATCTCTGCAGGTTGGTGTTCTTGTTTTAAGTGTTGGTAAAGGAATCAGCCCCAAACTCAACATGCAGGGCTACAATTCCCAGGCCAGTTTCTGGGGCTCAGCAAGATTTCACTGTTGCAACACATTTTGCGCAAACAGCGAGAGTTTGGCTTGGAGATATATAGAACCTTGGAAGAATTTCAGCCCACCGTAGTAGTTGACTCTGGGACAAGCCACACACCTCAGGAAAGGTGCCAGAATCAAGGTTGCACAAGAAGAAATAAGCCAGTGGGTTTATACTGGCCCAACAGGTCACGTGTGACACCTGCACTATCCTGAAGAACCATTTATTATGCTCCCCAACCATCACAGTTTGTTATTTTGGGTGCTAGCAGATGACCTGGTGACACTCGAATTGCTTTGCTTCAGATTTATTGAGTGAACTGTGCCCAAGTCAATTGGGTCGAGGTACTAAAAGATGTTTAGATGCTTGAATACTGTTGATACGAAGACAAATTAGATTCCCAGTTCCTGTGTAGGAACTGCCTCCATTCTATCTTGTCAAATGTGCCCTGCTTCATTTCCTTGCTCATTTTTCATAGGGTGCCAGGGATAAAAGACTGTGAGGCACCTGCTTCAGGGTTAAACAGCCATTTAGAAGATATGTGTGGGAAAGTAGGTCTGATAAGTCCAAACTGATACAGCAGGAGATGACAAAACCACAGGTTAAATTGAGCTGGCTTATAGTAGATTGGGACGTAGCTACTTTTCCTTACCAGTGTTGTCTTGTACTGTATAATCTGTTGCTTTCTTTCTTTTTTTTTAATTGTGCTTTTAATGCCATGATTAAAACATTATTTTCAGAAGGCAGATTAATTATATGGAGTGCAGTTGGCCTGGGTATGGTGAGATCTGGAAAAACATCTCAGGAATAGAGAGTATATATGCAAAAAGCACCAGGACACCAAACTCAGGGATGGTGCAAGTACCCTGCAAGAGAGGACCTGCCTTTAATATATAAAATAGTGTAGACACCGAAGCTTTGCAAAGGTATTTGTAAACCTGTCAGCATGGTCAGACTCATATGATTAACAACTTGTCAGTGTGTCCTGCTATCACATTATTAAACTTTGGCATTTACTGATAATTGTTGATTTCCATATATAGTTGAATCAACTAAATTCTACAGCTAAAAACATGCACAAAAGTGGAGGAATGATTCAGATGCAACAAGACAGCAGAGTCAGCTGTTGGTAATATAACCTGGAAACACAATATGGCTTAGAAATGACTCGTGTGGCCTGAAGGATATAGATAGAATCCTTTATCTCCATCAGATGTAGGCCAGAGCGGCAGAGTTCAGATCTAGTTATGGATCACTGAACTAGTTCAATAATATCCAGCAGGAGCCTGATGCCACCAGATATGCTCTCTGTTTTGGGAGTTTTGGAGATCTGCTTCCCTTGCACCCCACTGGGACCAAGTGACACCCACATAAAGTGTAAAACTGGGTCTAGATCTGCCATCCACAGAACCAGCGGACACAAAATGGAAAACCACAGAGAACACCGGCTGCCTTTATCGTAGGTGGAGTTTAGACTGCAGTGATGAAAGACAGTTCTGTCAGTGAAAGACAATTATTGTATTTCTGTTTATTGCTAGTGGCTTTTAGGGCATGTATGTTGTGGGTTATGTAGAAACACAGGGGAAGAAATGTTCTGGAGAAAGCAGAGGGCAGAGAAGGGTTAAAATGAGTTGAAAGCTCCTCCAGGATAGAAAGGACACCACAGTATACAGGATGGGTGATTAGTGTAAGAAATGCATGACACTGTGGTGGAGGACATTTGAAATTCCAAACTGTAGGACTGCAGATACTGGACATTTCATGTTCTTGATTTTTTTTTTCTCTCCCTTTACATGGCACACCTTCCATTTGTTTTTCAGAATTTCAATTGTAAACTTTTCATTTTCCTCTTCATCCTGCCTTTATCTTATTTACATCTCAAGAGATTCTGTGCTTCTCTGAGGGCTGACATGCCCTGGCTTAAACTGGAGCTGCCCTGAGGATCATTTTATATTTAGTAGCTCTTTATGAGCTGCTCTCATTTGAAGCAGCCCAGACTGCCTGATATATTTACTGCAGAGATCTCTCTTGCCTCTCCTGATTGCAAAGTAATGATAAGAGTGAGCTTGAGAAGAGGCTAGGCCCTTACCCAAAGTGTGCCAGGGTAGCAGAGCATTATGGGGAACAGTTTCTACCCTCTTTATGCCTTTAGAGAAACCCACAAGATCTGTGGTTAGGGATGCAATTCTGTCCCACAAAAACTGCTGCCAGCAGAGCACAGCTATCAGCTTGTATCATACAGATTACACATGTAGGAAAGGCCTATCCAACTGCAACCTCTTGCATGCTGATTTTTTTTCAGCATTTATTATAAGTTGGCTTCTTCTTAGGGTGGTGTGTTGATTTGGAGGGCTTAAGAGAAAGGTCTTCTGCAGGAGTGGTACAAATGCAAAGTCACTTGGCTTCCCCCATCCTTTGGGTGCCAGCTTTTTAACAGAGAGCTTTCAGGAATCCACTTCTCTGTTTTTATACAAAGCTCCTGGCTTTAGTATCCAGATATGACTATTGGCAAGTCCTTGTGATAGCAATGGAGTGAATCTCTGACCTGCAGCTTTTCTCATTCCGATGGAAAAGTCAGCACTTCTCAAAGTTCATGGGACTGTGAAAGACCTTCAGCTCCCTGTCCAAACACCCCACTGGGCTTCAGGCTGCAGCAGACAAGTTAGTCCCTTTTAAAATGGTCCCTATTTTGAGCCTGTGATGCTTTTGAGTGTGCGGGTGGGAAGCAATGTATCAGATGGAGAACTGCCTCAGCTCCGATATCATGAGCCTGTGGAATAAAGAAACAGCACAATAGCCCCTCTGTGGAGAGCAGCCTTTCCTGGAACAGTTGACTGAAGCAGCAAGGTGGTAACACAGGCTCTGGTCTCTCTCAGTTGTGTTCCTGGAAAAGCTGTTCAATTATTGATAAGGGTCACACTGACATCGCCAAAAAACAACGAGGTTCTTGCTTGCCTTCAATAATTTCTTCCTCTGCAGATCTTTCCCTCCCAGCTCAGCAGAATCGGCATTGCAGGCACATCAGCTGAAATACAATATCCGTGCTGGAAAGGCAGATAGGCGACTGCTCGGCTGTTTCATTTGCAAACTAGAAGGGGACATAGAGCTGGCACCATGGCCCGACCCTGCTCTGCACAGGGGGAGCTGCCATTGTGCAGTTGGCACTACCAGGTTTTCTTTCCTGCTGATAACGTGTGGTCCTTGTTCATTGTTCACAGCAGCTCTTGAGTTCCTCCTCCCCCACTTATCACACAAGCTGGAAAGGAGGATTTCCCAATAAAGGTAAAGAGAAGGGACTGATACTAATGTTCCACATGTAATTCAATTTAACAAGCACTACTCTAGCTAGTAAATCTGCTGCTGTTTTGTTCAAAGTATAGTGCTGACAGCTAATGCAGGGAGGAGCATTAACCCCATCTGTTCCTTGTAGGAGGTTTAGTATTCGAAAAGAACTTTTGTAATTAAAGAGAAAGCTTTAAGCCTAAAAGACCATTTGAGACTTGTGACTGTCTGGGGTATGTTTCTGTGAACATGCCCTACAGAATCAGTGCCAAATGGGGAGCAGGGGGAAGATTTGGAGGACCCTCATGAGATTGTGGCACTCCTAAACCTGAACCTATAGCAAGTTTGTGCCAGAAGCTGAACTGCCACCTAAGATAAATACACATTAAGAGTTCCTTTTTTAATCTACTTTTTTGTTCCTAGACATTTCTGAATGTCCTGGTGGCTGCCATTCACCTAATTAATGGGATCAGTAGCTGCCTGTGGCATAAGGAGGCTAATGATTGAGAGTCATTAGAAAATGGAAGAGAGAGAGATTCGGATCAGCAGATCTGAATGTTAGGCAGGGCTTCCCATCACTTTCAAAATGTGAGACCTGTAAATTCCCAGAAATTCCAGGTGGTGCTGCAAAATCAAAACCATGCACCAGCGTCACACCCAAGGGAAAGGTCAGCCTGGCCATGGAATTTCACTTCAACACTTCCACTTTGTCTGAGGTCTCTGCAGGCTCAGGAGCCACAGAAGATCAAACCACCTGCTTTTCCACTTCCACACAGTTTTAACACTACGTGGCTGTTTAAGGAACCTGTGCACTGTGCACAGGTAAAGTGTCAGGTTCCATTTCCACAATTACTCCTGTGTTGGAGGTAGAAGCAAACATTGGGTTGCCAGCACTTCTGCGTCACAGAGGCAAACAATTTTCATCAGGGTGAAAGCCCGGATGATACCACCATGGCAACCAATTTTAAATAGAAACAATAGGCCAGCTTCTTCACTGAAATAAAGGCACAGGACCCGAGGATCTGGTTCTATATTCCTACAACAGACAGTACAATTTTTGAGCATTCATATTTTCTGTGTTTTTATTGTTTTTTTCCTCAGAGCGTCTCAACATGCTGTTTGCAATTTATATGCAGTAAATACTAGTGGAATGAAGCCCTCTCTGTGGGGTTAGAGGCAGTCAGAGAACAGCATGGTGGATAAAGCAAGTTCTTGCCAACTTCTTTATCTTTGCAGTTACAGAATCTCTTAAGTCCCATGCAGAGAAGTCAGTCCAGTTTTCCCCATGAAAATCTTCAAAAAAATAAACAACAAATCATTAATGCTGAAAAGATGAAGTGCTGAATCATGCCTCCCATGCTTTAGAACCTCTGTTCCACTGAGTCTAATTATTTCACACTTGCTGCCTAAGTCTTTGAGCAGTCTCATCCAAGAATATTCTTTATGAGGGCTGGAAAAGAAAAAAGTTCTAATGAACAGTCTAACATGGGGACAGTAGTTCTGGTTAAGCTCCCTGGAATCTAATGTTGGCTTTACTCAGGAATGGGATTTTATTTGACCCAAACAACCTCAAGAAAACTTGAAATTGTAGTGAGGACATTACAGTCAATGTGCAGCTGACTGAGAGAATAGAAACTGCAAGGAAATGTCAAACATATTTATAAGCATAATTAACCAGTGCTTTTGAGTGTCTGAAATGAGGTGAAAATATATGAAAATCCAACCAGATTGATCTCTATCCTTTTTTGCAACCAGCACACCGTTAACAGAGTCAGTGGGTGTAGAAAAACAAAACTACTTTTTGGTTGTACTTGGGTACTGTGGATTTACTATTGAAAAAATAAAAATTAGAATAAAATATTACTAACCTACAGTACATTCAGGAAGGGCACGTATCAAGTATTCTCAGCTCTTAATCTAAGAAGGAACTTCAATGCTCTGGCACAGTTCTCCCCTGTGCCATTCTTATCTGACATGCAGTATCAGTTGCCAGAAACTATGTGGGTTTATTCTGTACTTTGTATTCTAATATAAATGGAGCTGAATACTTGTCATAGTCCTTTGGGCAGGGCTCCTTGCTGCTGTAGAGTTTAATATTGAGATTGGCAACACTAAGGTAGCTGATGTAATCCGTTCCATTACAGATATTTACGGCACACCGTATTATAATACAAAGACAGAGGTTTAGAGACTAGGAAGATGTGACAAGCCAAAAAAAAACCCCAACCCATTCAAAATTGAGGCTGACTCTGCAGGGGTCAATCCCCCTCACTGGATGTTCACAGAAATTTCTTTTAATGCCTTTAGGATCATGTGTGATGCAAAACTCAGATGAGGCATAAAGGAAAGGGCAGCTCCACTGATGGCAAAGTCCCTGCTTCACACACATCTGACTGCAGGTCTGCCTTTAACATTAGCCAGTGACTCAGGATCACCAGCATGTGTTGTCTAAAGTTGCTCTTGGGTTTCACCATTCTTTGGCCAAACTTCGCAAGCCTTTGAGTGTTGTAGAGCAGGGGGAAGGGGCAGCATAGAGGAGTGTTTGTTCCTCTTTCTAGCAGCTTCCTTATGCTCCTGCAGTAGTCCAGGAACTGATACAGTGAGTTATTACAAGTCAGAAAGCTATGTGCAGCTTATTTATGCTTTCAAAGTCCAGGATATTTCCTTCTTTCCTTGCTCACCCACAAATTCCAGCAAACCTACAACTTCTTCATGAGGGGCAGTGGAGGGGCAGCTCCAACCTCTGCTCTCTGTGACCAGTGACAGGATCTGAGGGAGCAGCTGAAGCTGTGGCAAGGGAGGGTTAGGCTGGATATCAGGAAAAGGTTCTTCCTCCAGAATGTGGTCAGGCACTGAACAGGAGCATTTGGACAACGCTCTCAAGGACAGGGTGAGATTTTGAGGTGCTCTGTGCAGGGCCACAGGTTGGACTAGATGATTCTTGTGGGTCCCTTCCAACTTTGGGTATTCTTTGATTCTATGAAACCTCCTCAAGCAGTTATTTCAGATTCAAGGGTGGAAGCTCAGTGACTCTCTACATGTCTAAGAGCCTCTTTCTTTCCTGCAGCTCTCCTGGAGGATTTGCAGCATCTCTTGTGCAGAAACAGCACTTCATTAATCTTAATGGAGCTGCTTGTTGGGGAAGGCACTGGATAGGCTTCACATGTAACTGAGGAACTTCTATTCCAGACCATCGAGGAGATAATACCCCACCCCCCACGCCCCCCTCCACTGCCTGGTGCTTGTGATTTGATGCAAAAATAACACTGATAGTGTGATATGGCTGCAGGGTGGAGTTTCTGACACAGGTGGGCCCAAACGAAGAGCTTGTTTCCCTGAATTTCCAAAATTCAAGGGAGATTGGAGCCAAAGCGGTTCACTGAGCAGTATAATTTTGTGTTTTATTTACCATGGAAGTGGTAAAAATTGACTTTAGGAAACAAATGCTGTTTGCCATACCATTAAATCAGTTTCTTGCCTTTTGCAATGGCTTCTCAGTGCTATTGGTAAAAATCATGTTGCTTTTCTACTATATCATGTAAAGTGATTTCAGCTGTGTTTTTTCCACTCCTGACCTCTGCAATGCTTGCATTTTAGACAGTTTTATACACTTATTGATTATATGAGGTACTGTTCTAATTTCTAGGAAGTAAGAACATAGCCTTTAAATCATCCAGACTCTGAAATGTTTTAATTTCCTCAAGTAAATACAGCATATTTTGCCAGGAATCTTGAATGTATGATACATGTATCTGATTCCACTTTTACACAGGTCTTGTATAACTCCCTTCACTTCAGTGAAATTACTCCTGATTAGCATTGAGAAACGGGTCCAGAGTATGGGGAGGAGGGTGGGTTAATGCCATTTTTTCTGACATTGAGTGCTTTAAAAGCACTCTGAGACTGTAAACCATTACCATTTCTCAGTAAGTGCCCTTTGAGAGGACTGGGAAGGATTGAAGAGTTTTTAACCAGTAAGTCACCTCAGTTCTTTCCCAAAAGAGTAGAGATTTAGCCATTTCTAGCTCCTGGCTGTTTGGTGGTTCTGTAGTAGGAAAGTTGGTGGCCTCAGCCACCGGTGGACAAGTGTCCATCCACAACTCCTGCTATTGAATTAGTTCCTTTCTGGCAGTCTGGTTCTCTTCCCAGGCTCTGCAAGTTTTCCTGTCAACCAGGAAGGAAAGGAGTTTTATAAAAATGCTTTCAAAAGTGTCTTATTTGCCTCACCCAAGCTTGTCATGCTTCAGTGCCTAAACACCGAGGCTGTTATTCTCCAACAACGCCGTCAAACTCCTACACTTCGATGACTGCTACAAGTTATAAGCACTCCCAAAATAGGGCTGGATTTTCACAGTGATAATTGAGAGCCATAACTTTCCATCAGAGAGGCTCTGTAGGTGGGAGCAGCAGTAGAGACAGTATCAACAGAGTCGAGGCTTTTTACCAGGATGTTATTTAGTTTTATTACAGTATATATCCCATAATCCTATTAATGTATAGTCTTTCCTTAAGGGATGTCTCCTGTACACAGTTTTGGACCATCTTTTGCCAATGGCTCCTGTGGGAGCTTAAAAAAAAAAGACTTTGTCCATATAACTGCCCTAAGCCCTGTTTCTGGAAAATGTTCCTATTCAGGACTGGGCTTAAACTTTATGGAGATTGTTGATAATGCTGGATTTAGTGAACTGATGACTAGAAAACAATGTTCATGCAGCTTTTTTTTCCTTCAAAAGTATTTTCACTGCTAAGGAAAACCACAGTGGCTCAGTTCTGGTGCAAATATCAGAATATTTAAATGTAAGCTAAATAAGATGCTAAACAGAGCAATATTCTCAGTCACTGTAAGCAATAATTCTTCTTATTCTGGGGCTACATGGCCAGAAAGACTGAATCAAAGAACACTTATGGGTCACATTCTTATCTGGTTCACTGCCACCTCAATCAAACAACGCCAGAGTTGCACTGCGGCAGTTGCTGTTGAGATCAGAATCTGCATATAGATATAAATATTCTGTCTCTCAAGTTCTAAAAGTACTGTTATATTTCAAGTCAAAGAGAAAAGAGAGAAAAAAATAACACAATTTATGGCTGCAGATTATTTTTATGCCTGTGTGCTCCACTTAAGAGAATACTCTGTAAATGACTTATTATCAAGAAAAGTTATTTGTTTGCACTAATCAAGACTTAAACTTGGAGGCATAATATGGAACTAATTATTTTTAACTAACTAATCAACATGTTTCATTCATAAGTTGGGATTTATCAATATAGCACATGAAAGGGGAGAACATATTATTATTTCAATTTAGATAATATGCAAAAAGCCCTGTGTTTGTAATGACCTGCTTTCACTGAATATAATCAAGCTCCAAAGCTCTATTACAGGCTGGAAATAGCAGCAGCTTACTTTAATGAGATTTCTGGCTCTGGGCCCCAGCTGTTCTATGCAAGGCTCTCCCTTTGCTCTATGACCTACCAATATGTGCTGTCACCAGTAATGAGACAGGACCTATTTCCTAACATGGGGAAAAATTGGAAAGCATGAGTTCATTCTACTCTGCCGGTGGAAACACACCCTCTTTCCCCTGCAAGGCAGAAGGAGGGGAACACTGAATATGCAACATTCCCCCCTTCCTTGCCAGTGGAAATATGACGTGAAAGCCATCAGGTGGGGAACTCAAAGGAAAAAGTGGAAGTCTCTTCTGAATTTGTTCCCTCTGCACATAGAAACCCAATATTCATTAAGCACATACAGAATATCTCTCTCCCCTGCAAAGACCCCAACAGAGGACTTCCCATTACCTGCAAGGCACAGGAAGGGGAAACAGCAACAGTCTTGGGCTCTGGATTTGATGGATTTTGTGAAATGATGCTCATCTCAGAGCCACGTTGGGAATGTGCCAGGAGCCAAAGAGCTGCACTTAATTTGCCTCAAATGGAGCATATTGTCACTGCTCTCCTTTTTAATAATGGAGATGCAGCCTGGAGACTACAGATTCCAGCAAGCAATGGTCCAAAAGGATCCAACCACTTCAGGTGCTGGGGGTATTGTGGCTCCCAAGTGGAAAAAAAGACCAACCTCATTTTGGTCACTTTGAATTGAACTCTTAATACTGTTCTCTTTGCCTTTTTTATCACATATCCCACACTTCTCAGAAATTCTGTTCTAGAAAATGTTTTATTAGCTAACTTTGGGGGGGGGGAGGGGTGAGTGTTATGCTATTTTTAGCATTAAACTGTCACTTGGGTTCATTAACACTTTGCACAGGAATCTGGTTGGGTTTTTGTTGGTTTTTTTTTTTGGTTTTTTGGGTTTTTTTTAGGACAAGAAGCCAGTGGTTTTTATCCCTTAATAGCATTGTTAAGTATTTCAGGAATCTAAAATCCACAAACTATTCTGTGCCCTGAATACAAACCTCTTTGGAAAAAGCCAACGAACATTTTCAGAAAATTGGAAGGCGTGTGCTTAATGCACTTTGAAATTAAATGATTTGATGCTTTTCAATTTGTCTTTTTGCCCTTCCCAAATACCCAAAGGCACTAGCCCACTTTGTAAATGAATGGGCTACGCAATCTTACTTTGAGAAATGAAGGTGTCACCGAGTTGCTGTAAAAATTATACTCAGCACCAGCATACTTTGCAAGCCCTGACTAATGGGCCCCTGCAACAGCCCTGCATTCCACCTTTATTTACAGGAATTAAATAAGAAGTTATTTATTTTAGAAGTGGGAAAAAACTCTTAAAGCCCAAGAGATTGAGAAGCTAAGTCTCCACAGCATAAAAGGCCTCTTTCCCTGAAGACCATTGAATGACCATTGCTTTCCAGATGCCTTTTGGATAACTGGTGGTGCCCTTGGACATGCTGTCCTGGCACGCCTGGGCATGGCTCATCTGCTGGGTTCAGGTTCAGCCTCTCAGATATTTAGAAAAGGGCACCCTGGCTCAAAATTTAGAAACCTCCAGCTTAAGGAATCCCATCATAGCACAGAGATAAGCCAGGCTCCCTGCAAAAGGCTACAGTGGGCAGGCAAATACCTTGCCATGTGCTTTTGCCCTTCTGTAATTTCAGAAAGAAAATTAGAAAGTGAGCTTTCAAATTGGCCTTTAAAAACTCCATCTCCACATGGATTTTTTTTTGTCCAGCTTGAGGAAGCAGTGTCTTTAAATGGAAAAAGAAAAACGTGTTTGGAAAGGTCACGTCAACGGATTTTGAAGTACAGAACACCACTGCCTTTGCAACACTACCTATTTCCTCTTCTAAATTATTTATGTATTTATTGTATTTTACATGAGCCATGGAAGCTAGAGGCATTTTTGCAGTGTCAGGTCATTCTAAAGTACACTCCACACAAAGAATAGGGCTAGAAAATAGTTGTATGTAATACTGTTCATTAATATTACATAATTACTGCACACAAAATAGTTCTCTGGGCAGTGATAAGGATTTTTTTCATAAAGACTAAAGACTCCAAGGCAATGTATTCCATTAAGGGGTTGCTTAACATATGAGGGTATATCAATACATAGTACCTTCACCCAGATGCAGCAAAATGATGAAGCCAGCTTAGTCAAATGAAGCCATTAGCATGTATAATTATACAAGAGTTAAAAGGTTTATAAAATCATACTTTGATATTGCAATGACCAAGCTGAGATATGATCTAGCAAACAGCAGTTGCAGCTGCATCAGCACAAAAATGAACTGTTGGATTTTCTCTGCAGTCTAGAGAACATTTTCTGCAGTCTTTGAAAATTGCTCTGAAATTAAAAAAAATTCTGTCCATGTAGGCTAATATTAGCTACTGACAGCTTGCCTGGGGTTTTTAGCTCAGCCCTCCTGGAGCAATTGTTTAGGATAAAATGTTGATGCAGCTTTTTGGGTCTTTTAGCTGCTTTTATTACCATTGAATGTGAGCAAGTCCTGTGTCTTCTGTGATACGCTGAACCTAAAGTAATGTAAAGGAACATCTGAGTGACTAATAATCCCATAAATGATCCCTCTGGATTTTAGTATATCCTACTGTACCCTCCCTAAAGCCCCTGTGCCGTAAGTATAGTGTTCATTTGGAATTTAAATTTTATTTACTAAACTGTGTTAAAATGCTGTAGACTGTTGTGTGGATAAGATACAGCAACGAATATTAGTATAGAACTGGAGATCTGAACATCCTAAAAGGCCTTTTGACATTCAAGAAAGCATCAGTTACAGTTTTTGACACATAAGATACAGCTGATAATTCTGCCCCTATAGAAGAGATTCTTATCCCCTTTTTGCTCCCTTCTTTTCAGGCAGATGACTTTAACTGCATGGCAGTGACACTTGAATTCTCAGTTTCCCCACCAACAGTGCAAAATAGGTGCATCAATGTGATGTTCTTGCAGTGTGTGCAGTGCTAATGTTTGACGTTTGTGTTTTGAGTCATCGAGGGCTCACCTTTCTCTCTGGATGACACCGTGACAGCTGCAATCAGCAGATGCGTGAGAGCTGACGGTACTTTGATTTTTTTAAAAAAGAGGGTTGCTGGCAAGGCATTTCCACAAGGATTTCCTTCTCAGCTCTGTAAGTCCTTTCACTTCTTAGCTCAATGGGACCTTGATTTGATAACACTCAGAGTGTATCACAAATGGCACATCTGCTCTCCTAGATTCTCCCAGGATGAGCCATGTGACTGAGCTGGAGAGGCTTCTCGGGGATTCCATTTGCTTTCAGGTTTAGTTTATTTGTGAGCCAACCTATTAAATTATCATTAGCAATTTTATGTGTCATGAGGCATATGACCCTACCAAGACTATGCAGCCCACCTGACAAAATCGAAGATATTCCCCTTTGCTGTGTTTCATTGTGTGTAACACTGAAAAACAGAGCGGGTGCCGTACCAGACCCGAGCAAACCACAGATCTCAAGGTTGTTTCTGACCGAGCAAAAGTGAGCACACAGATTTTTCTACACCAGTTCAGCCACCCTCAATTTTTCCTGTGACCTGAGTCACAGTCAAGCACTTATGGCTACAGTGAGACTGCCAGAATAAAAGCAGGCTGAGAAATCTAATCCTCAGAGGAGAGCAATCTATTCCCACTTGTGACTTAGTCTCGCAGTGAAGAGGTTGTGAAGGGGTTTGTGATGCTGGAGATGATTCTGGGGGATCCTGCTTAGTGCCCAGAGCCATTGGCAGTCATCAGCTAAAGCTGCCTAATGATGTCAGCTGGAGTGGCCAGAGGAATCCTCTCCTCTAAGGTATCCAGAAGAGTTAAAGTGCTTCCAGAAATGAATCCATTAGATGCTGATAGTGATTAGTGGAAGGTACCATGATGACTTAGAGCACTTCAAGTCTCATTCAGTTTGAAACCTCTTTCAGGTGAAAAGTGTTGGCTACATCACAACTGAGCTGTAAGGACCTATTTGGTGGATGGGGCAGCAAATCTGGGCAACAATTTCACTGCTGTTTGTGAGCAAACGCTGCTGAGAAAACTCTCCCCTTTCCTTCCCATTGAAAATTAGTCTTGGATATTTACTGGAGTGGCAAAAGGAAATTTAGGATTAAATTTCTAAATTAGTTAGATTCACATTATTTTGATACCTATGGATTTGAGGTTTTCTAATTATTTGGATCCTATGTTTCAAGTTCCATGCAAAAGTTAGGTCATGGCATAAGCTACAGGAAAATGTCTGTCACTCATTATGTGCAAAAAGGTTAACTTGACTCCACAAGGGTTTGAGCTTATGGCTTGAGTGATTAAAAAAAATTGGAGTAACCTGGTCTAGTGGAAGGTGTCCCTGCCCACGGCAGGTGATTGGAACAAGATAATCTCTAAGGCTCCTTCTAACCCAAATCATTCTGTGACTCTATGGCCCTGAGATTAGCTCAGTTGGTTAAAACTTGGTTGTAATAATGCCAAGGTCATGGGTTCAATCCCCTATGTGGGCCATTGACTTAAGAGCTAGACTCGATGATCCTTATGGGTCCCTTCCAACTCAAACCAGTCTGTGTGATTCTGTGACACTGTCATGCTTTGAGACTCTCTTTGCATCCTCCTGCCACCAAAGTGGCACCTTCCTCAAAGGTTGTTAAATGCACTTATTTATAGACAGTCCTGACTTTCTTCAGTGATTGATTCTTCTTTGTAACTGCTGTGGTGACTGCAACCCCTGCATATCGTTCAGGCATTTTTCTCAAAGAGGTTGAATAAATTGACACAAATCCTGCTGGGCAGCTGATACCCCTCCCAGTGCTGGCTGTCAAGAAACCTCCCATGGTTTGAGCAAACTCTGTTTGTCAAGCAAAGTGATTACAGTCAGATTTTGGAAGTTCTGCTTGTATCACTCTGGTGGATCTGCATCTGCGCTAACACATTGCAAGGGTGTGCCTGAAATTAAATTAAGGCCATCTACTCAGTCTTTCCCAGACCATTGATGGAACAGCAATCTGCTGCTGCAGCCAAGTCCATGGCACCCTGACAGAAGGGCCTGCTAACCCCGAGACTGATGATAATGATGATAATAACAGTATGACTAGAAACAAAGCAGAGGAAAATAATACTTAGTATCAGATGGGCTCACATAGGTTGCAAACAGTAAACAAAAGGGGAAATTATAACCCAGTAATTATATTTTCACAATGATGTTTTCACCATACGTAAACAAGAACGTTTTCAAATATCAAAACAAAGTGTCGGTGATTGCAAACAAAAAGTTTATTTAATAAAATTGTTGGGAAATACTGGGTTTGGTAAAATATCTGTATCATCCAAACCTACAATCAGGTGACTGCGTAGGCAGAAGAGTCTTAGAGCAAGTAGTAGTGGACACCCCAGTATTAAATGAAAACTCCTGAGGAAACATTTCTGCAGGTTTCCTTTTACACTTGATTTTTCTACAGGTGTATCTACATACAGTTATTTTAATTTCACTATATAATGTTCTTTAGTTTTGAACTGTATTTCTATTAGCATATTTTCATTTGTGGATGTACAAAAAGAACACCCATTCCTGAAATGAACTATTGTATAAACTGGACCTTTAGTACATAAACTTTTTGACACTTGGCCTTGAACAAGCCACATTCTTACAAGAATAATTTTTTTAAGCACACATCAGTTTTGGAGCCATTGTTGTGCCCACAGACCACACAACTGTGTATACAGGAAGCCAGTCAAAAGTGCACTGTGTGGTGCTATCCCTTTGGAAAACGCAGTCGAAGTAAAAGCAGAAATTCCACGGCAACAGGGACGAGCAAACCCCCTGCATTTGTACAGATGTGCTACGTGTGATGAAGTAATAATCACTAAATGTTTAATAAATCAGGGAGCTACATAACATACATGCTGAATTAACATTTTATGTTGTACAACTAGCCATGGTGTGTGTTCACTTTCAATCCAGGACTTCCTAAAGCATATGAAAAATGAGGAGTTTTGTATCAGCTAATGGGAACAGGATATCAGAGGAGCTGTGGCTGCCCCATCCCTGGAAATGTTCAAGGACAGTTTGGACAGGGCTTGGAGCAACCTGCCCTCCTCGGAGGTGTCCCTGCCCATGGCAGGGGGTGGGACAAAATGAGCTTTAAGGTTCCTTCCAACCCAGGCCATGGCAGGGGCTGCAGCCCAGCCCAGGGATGCTGAAGGGTGTTACAAATTGGCAGCCTTTTAAGGAATATTCAGTTTTACATGTTAGCCATAATACTGAGAACAGCCGTGCAGAGAAGGACTTGGGGGTGTCCTGGGCTGATCCCACAGTGTGGGCAGCAGGTGAGGGGGATTCTGCCCCTCTGCCCCCTCAGGTGAGACCCCACCTGCAGAGCTGCCCCAGCCCTGGGGCCCAGCACAAGAAGGACATGGAGCTGTTGGAGTGAGTTCAGAGCTGGCACCAAGATGATCAGAGGGCTGGAGCAGCTCTGCTGTGAGGAAAGGCTGAGAGAGTTGGATTGCCCAGCCTGGAGAGGAGAAGGTTGTGCAGAGATCCCACAGCCCCTTCCAGGACCTCAAGGGGCTACAAGGAAACCTGAGACAAACTCTGCATCAGGACTGATATCAGGCTGGATATTAGGAAGAAATTCTTCCTTGTGAGAGTGCAGCGGCCCTGTCACAGGCTGGCCAGAGACGCTGAGGCTGCCACATCCCTTTGGTGTTCAAGACCAGGTCGGATGGAGCTCTGAGCAACCTGAACTGGTGGAAGGTGTCCCTACCCACGGCAGGGGGTAGAATGAGAAGCTGTTTAAGGTCCCTGTCGCACGCAGACCCCTCAGTGTCACCCCTGGGCGGGTTCAGCCCTGGCAGGTGACACCCTGCCCTGCACAAACATGGCGGGCGCCGCGCTCCTCGCCCCAAGATGGCGACCCCTCCGGCATCCGCCTGACCTTTGCCCACACCTGACATGGCCGCCGCGCTGCGGGCGGGCGCGCCGGGCCCGGGGCGGGCGGGGCATCTCTGCCCTTAGCAAACATGGCGGCGCCGGCGGGCGGGGCGGGGCGGGGCCGGGGGCGGGGCCAACACCGCCCCGGAAGCGGCGCGCGGCCCCTCCAGCTGGTTGTCATTTGGAGCGGCCGCTCGGAGCGGGCGGCACGGGAGGAGCCGCGGGACCCGCTGGCAGCGGAGCGGCGGCCGCCGGGGGGGTGGGGGGCGGGGGAGGCGGCGGCGAACGCACCGCAGAACACGCGAAGCGGCGGCGGCAGCAGCAGCAGCGGCGGTTCCGCGCCGGGGACACGTCGCCGGCTACCGAAGGCTTGTCGGTGTCCTCGCAGAGCTTCGCAGCGGCGTCCCCGCAGAGACACCCCCGGCGCGGCCGGTCCATGAGGGGCACGGCCCGCCCGCAGCGCCGCCGAGCAGCCGCCGCCGGAGCCCCGAGCGCTGCGCCCGCACACGGAGCCCGGCCCGGCCCCGCCGCCTGAGCGAGCCCTTCCATGGGGCAGGGAGCAGCCCCGCCGGCCGCGCCGAGCCCGCCTGCGCTGCTGAGGTAAAACCCCTCCTGCCTCCCCCTCGGCCCCACCGGACGCGCAGGGAACGCGGCCGGGGGCTCGCTGGTGCGGGAGAGCCGCGATCCCCGGACAAGGAGGCGAGCCCCGCACCGCAAAGCACCCTCCCGGCAGCAGAGAGCGAGAGAAACCTCCTTCCCCTTCCTCCTGCGCTGTCCCCTCCCTTCCCTTCCCCGAACGCTGAATGCTGATTTCTGAGATGAAAACCTTCCTCCTCGGACAGCCAGGACTCTTATGAAGGACACGCAAATATTGGATCATAAATAAGAAGCGAGTCTGGCGAGCTCTGAAACCCAGCCCAGAAGGAGCAGCATCAAGAATCCACCCTTCTCCTGCACAACTCACTCCCCACCCAGCTCACAGAATACTGATTTCCTGAGATAACATCTCACCCCTTTAAACAACCACACACACACACAGACACACGCGGTGTATGTTATTGCTAAATAGAGTAGGTTAAACCCAGCAGCACTGGGGTAAAAGCCTCTTCTGCAACTCACTCACGCTTTTCACCCTTCTGAATGCCGAGATCCTGAGGTAAATTTTCCCCTTGTCCACAGCAAAGACTCTTTTTGAACAGGACACAAATATATATTAGATTATAGAGATGTATTAAATTATTCCAGATTTAAATCTATTTTTTGCTGCCAAGGGGTTGAGGGACCAGACGTCATTGTATTTTTTTTCTTCCCTCTTAACTCATTTATGGGCGAGTCAAGGCTGCTGAGGAGGAAAAAAACAGCATAGTTAGAATCTCTTTTTCCTTATTTGCCAGAAGCTTTTTCTCTCATTGCTGTGCATTTCCTTTCAAAAAAGGAAACCTCTTATTTTGAGAACCAAAGATTTATTTTTCCCTTCCTCCTGGCCAAGGAAGGAAACGGACACGAATTCACACATTAAAATAGTTGAAGAGATCTATCTTTTGCAAAAGACAAACATCTTTTATCCAAATCTGAAACATAGCGTGGAGGGAGAAACTGGAATATCTAGTGAAAAACAAGATAATTGCTAATCTTGCCTCAGAAGAGGACAAGCTAAACACTAAACATCAACTTGTTCTTACAGGGAGGATTCAAACCCTAAATATAATAAATGGGGGATTACGGGTTTGGAGTGTTAGTGCAAAACAACACTGGAAATAAGTCAGCTTTTCCAGTCAGATTTCATCCACATCTGCAGCCTCCACACCATCATCAAAATGCAACCCCCAGCCCTGCTGCTTTTATAAATAATAACACAGCTGCCAATGGCAGTAGTGCTGGGTCAGCTTGGCTCTTTCCTGCTCCAGCTGCCCATAATATTCAGGATGAGATTCTGGGGTCAGAAAAATCTAAAACTCAGCAACAGGAAAAGCAAGAGTCCCTAGAAAAACAGCAGCTTTCCCCTGGTCAAAGTCAGGAAGCAGGCATGCTCTCTGAACCTGAGAAAGCTAAAACTGAAGAAAATCAGGGTGATAATTCTTCAGAGAATGGCAATGGAAAGGAGAAAATCAGGATAGAATCACCGGTTTTAACAGGATTTGATTATCAAGAGGCTTCGGGGCTTGGTACTTCGACACAGCCCTTGACATCCACTGCATCTTCTCTGACTGGTTTTAGTAACTGGTCTGCAGCTATTGCTCCTTCTTCTTCTACAATAATCAATGAAGATGCAAGTTTTTTCCACCAGGGAGGGGTCCCTACTGCCTCAGCTAATAATGGTGCTCTGCTGTTTCAGAATTTTCCACATCACGTCAGCCCTGGCTTTGGTGGTAGCTTTTCCCCCCAGATTGGACCCCTCTCTCAGCACCACCCTCATCACCCCCATTTTCAGCATCATCACAATCAGCATCAGCAACAGAGGAGGTCTCCTGCAAGTCCTCACCCACCTCCATTCACACACAGAAATGCTGCTTTTAATCAGTTGCCTCATTTGGCTAATAATCTTAACAAGCCACCTTCTCCATGGAGCAGCTACCAAAGCCCTTCGCCCACACCCTCCTCCTGGAGCCCCGGTGGCGGCGGATACGGTGGGTGGGGAGGGTCCCAAGGGCGCGACCACCGCCGGGGACTGAACGGAGGGATAACTCCCTTGAACTCCATCTCGCCCCTAAAGAAGAATTTTGCAAGTAATCATATCCAGCTGCAGAAATACGCCCGACCCAGCTCGGCCTTCGCTCCAAAATCGTGGATGGAAGACAGTTTGAACAGAGCTGACAACATTTTTCCTTTTCAGGTGAGCACACTCTGTTCTGTCCGTAAGAAAAATAACCCCAAAGTGCATTAAAATGCCCTAGGAAGTGCAGTGGGTTGAAGCATCACAGCCTGGTTGTAGGATTTCTGTACTTCTAAACACACTGTGCAAGGAAAAAAGCCCACATTGAACTTGAAATGTCATAGTGGGAGTGATCCTCCCAGCTGTGATTCATGTTGGTTTTTAGTAGTGATGGTGATAAATGTCTATTGCCCACCAGCCACCCATATTACCCACTTTCCTTCAGCTTGATACTTCCACATAGACAGAAATAGCCAATGAAGAAACTTAGTTGCAAGCAGCAAGTGTATCTACAAAAAGGAGTAAGGAAAAAAAGTGCTGCCTGATGGAGGATGAAAGATCTGAGGCCTTTTAAAGTACTCAAGAATGTACCACATCTGAGAAAAAGTATTGAGTGATGGTATTTTGTTTTCCAGTATCACATGGACTTGCAGTGCAACATAATTTTTGTGGCATTTTTTTTAACTTTGATTTTTATACAAGATGTTAATTAGTGCAGTTTGCTCTCCTCAGTAAAGGCAGCAAATTCTGGTTACAGACCATTAAATCAGCCCTAAAAGTAGATCTGGACCAATGTCAGTTGGTGGTCTCCTATATTTTTGCTGTGGCCTTCTCCTGGCAGGAGGCAGTGGCAGTTCAGCCTCTCCTTCTGGCTGACATGTTATGAATTTGAAAAGAATTGTTTAATGTTGAACCTAATTTACAGTAGAAATTAAACCAGAAGTACTCTTCTTTTCATCTGACCACTAGTTAAACCCAGCTTTTATGTGTGTGTGTGCCTTTTGTAAACTCCTTTAGGGTGAATTAAACAACTCAAGAGTTCTTTTACATTTCCAGGGTTGTTTTTCAAGCTCTTCAAATGAGGGCAAAAGTAAAAATCTCAGTGTGATTGCAGTTTTTCTGGCCATGCTGCAAGACAACCAGGGTGACCTACTTTAAAATAATTTCAAAGATAAAAACTGTGTAATGTATCTCATGGTGTAAAGAAACAGAAATACATTTAATAATGGCATTGTGGGGTTTTGGATAGTTGGGTTCTTTGCAAACTGCTGGTTTTGGTGTCGTGCAGGGCCTGCTGACAGTAGAGCACCTCTGGCAATAGCTTTCCTTTAGAGCCCTTTTTTTTCTACTGCAGAGCTATTGGCTGGTTCAATATCAGGTAGAGCCCTTCTAAATTTGGAATGCAGAGTAATAGTTGATTTTAATGTCAAGATTTGTAATGAATATGATGAACCTGTATCCAGCATATGGAATTTACACACTGAAACCATTAGAAAAAGGGCACAGCTGGAGCTGGTCTTTTTTCAGCCTCACTGCAGCGAGTCTTGGCTCAGGGTTTGATTCACTCTGTACCCTGACACGTAGCTGATGTTCAGAGTGACAGAATGAGATCAAGTGTGTCCTTGCTGCTGTGTATAAGCCCCAAATATATACACAGGGATAGAAACGTGCTTGGATTGGCATCAAGGAAATTAGAGAAAACTGGCAACGTCAGCCTTGACTTGTGGATGGTGTTCCAGACATAAAATAGCAGACACACGTAGTTTGATCATGGTAAAGAAATCATTTTAGTGTAGCATGTTAGTGTCTGTTTACATAAACACTCGGATGGAGCTGAACATGTCAAGACCAAGTCTGACACTCCTTCGTGCCAAGAAAAGGAAAGTGTGGAGTGAAGTGCTTTCCAGTCTGGTACTGTCACTTCTGTGAGCAAAAGGGCAGGGCAGCAGAGCAGGACTCAGCACTGCAGCCCCAGAACGATGCTGATTAATTTCAAAGCCATCTTGGACAACTGCTTTTTGTAACTTTTTTCTTTTTTTTTTTAAATCTTTAACTTTGGTCACTTAGCCGAGTGTTGAAAGCACACTGAATTCTTGAATTGGTGGAAACAAATGATGTGAAATTTGACCTTTAATGTCTTTTGATTTTTTTTCTTGGTTATGCTGATTCTGTGCCTGACTCAAAGCAGAAATAAGGAGTTTTCTTATTATATATTTGTGTTCATGCATCTCTCTATATATCCTTCATTTACTATATGAAGCAGCAATCATGTACTGCACAAGGCTATTTTGTTACTGGAATCTTCTTAGATTCCTGTTTAGGAAACAATTGAAAGCTGTCTTTGCTGCAGCACCATAATGGAGTAATTTGATACAACTATCCCTTTCATTTAATATTTATGTTTTGCTGCTTAAATCATTAACGAGTGTTGCTGCAATCTAGTGAAAATTAGTTTCTTTAGAAGGCAAAATGCAAACCAGCAACTGCAAATATTTGGGGATCACTTTCTTTTTTCTCAGAGAATGTCTCTAGGCCAAAGCTTGGTAACACACAGAATCCTGTCTGTCTGGATGGAAGTGTGAGGGTAACCAGGAGCAAGTGCTGATTTCCTCTTTGGAGGGGATGGCAGTTGCAGAATATCCCTGGAAGCCACTGATGTGAATTCCTGCTCACATCAGACATTCCTGCCCATGGCCCTTTGATTCTTGGGTTGAGGTGGGTGCTGCAAATGGTCCAGATGAAAGGGCAATACTGTGGTGATCTGTTTGATAACCTTGCAATTTGATGGTGCCTTGCTTGGTTTGGGGGTTGAGTGCAAACCCTGTGCTTTCTGTTCTAAGTGTTTTCCATTTGGAATTCTGTCTCCTAGTGTTTCAGAAGTAACATGTCTGTAGGAACCTCTTGGAACTGGAATCAAGGTCAGAGAAGACTTACCAGATCTGTTAATGAAATTAAGTTTTGATGTTGTGCTTTAGCCACTGGGCAAGCTTCCCCCTTCAAAGGTCTTTTGAAAAGAGAAAAGCCATTGTTCTTTGTATGTTCGTTTGAAAAGGAAATGGTCTCCAAATGAAAAAATGGTTCCTGAATTAAAATTAAAAAGAAAAAAATGGAAGTCTTTTGGCTCTGACCACCTTTTTTGAGATTTAATACATCAAATGCTTTAACTGTCACTATTGCATCTTACAAAGTTACTGGTTTTTAAAATAATTCCCTCTACTTCTCTCCCAGCAGCTCTGACAAACTGGGTGCTCAGTAATTACATTTTAGGGCAGCCCTGCCTTCAAGATTGTTTTGGCTTTCCTTTTGCTGTGTACTTGCACTTCCTCATGAGTGGAACATCCTGCCTGTTATGCAATGCATAAAACTTGCTTTGATAGGCATTTCCAGGTTTCCAGATCTCATCTTCAGTGTGTGACGATGTTTTTTAAATTGGTCTCTGAAGGCACAAGCAAGTGAAGCAACAGCGTTCTGTAAAAATGCTTAAAAATAATTTGTGTTTCTTCCTGGAATTGGGCTTGAAAGTGACTGCCCATTTCAAAGAATTCTGTACATGAGAGCAGTTCATTATATCCACTTGTTCAAAATGTTTTTTCCTTTCTTCTCCAGTGGCTGGTTTCCAGGTATATAACCCCTTCCAAATCCAACCAGGGGCTGTGCCAGAGAGAGTTGCTCTTCCCCCAGGCAGATATGGAATGTTTGAGAAAACACATACGTGATTACAAAACGTGTTTGAATTCCGAGCTGTACGTCAGCATTTGTTTGCCCATAGAAATGGGTTGATTTAATAAGTGCATTAAACAAATTCATGGGGAACTGAAATTAAAAGATAACTTCTTGAATGCATTTGCCAAACTTCCCTCTCAAAAGTAAATTTCTTTACCATTCCTCTTCATTTTAATATTTGGTTTTGAGGAGCCTTTTCATAGCTCACAAGGGCTAGTTGCATAAAAAGAGATTGTTTGTTTTGGAGAATTCCACTTTTATTCTAACAACAGCAATTATTCCAAGAAATTTCAAGCTATCATTTGGAAATAAATAAATACTTGAAGTTGGATTTTTAAACCTGTTCACCCATTTTTCTGTAACTACATCAGCTATGTAGTAATTAGTGTTTTTTGTGCTGCTCCCCACAGCTACTGATCTGTGGGATTAGCAGCACTCTAATGTGGTCTGACATGCAGAAGTTAAGTGCTGTGGAAGTTAACACTGTTCTTGTTTTATAAACTTACTACTGACGTTAATACTTGGGCTTTGGCCCTCCTGTGTGTTTTTGACCTCAGGGTTTCTGTTTAAAGAGAGCTTTTGTTAGAAGCTATTTGAATTATGTTTGTCTTTTCCTAAGATTAAAAGGAGTACTCTTATTAAGCATTTTGCTTTGAAAGTTGCAGACTTAGCAGCCCAGCATAAAGAGTGAGAACACAAGACATTGTGGAAAGTGTTTTCTAGAAGATACATAAAGAGCTTAATTTGTGGCTAAAATAGAATCAGACATGTTACTGGAAACGTTTATAAAGGTCTGTCATTTCTTACACTTAAAAAGTTCAAGTTTGACTAAACCAGAAGTGTTCCCTCCCCAAAAACCTCCTGTCTTATGTGCCACTTAACTTTTCCAGCTCCTTCTTATTGTTCCCTGGCGAAGCTATAAAAGATGATCCAGGCAGAATACAGCAACATCCTTTCAGGAAAAACCTGTTTATTCAAAGTCTTTAATTCACTGGGTACTGGACTGGGAGCTGGAATACAGCATTTTCAGGGTGGTGGGAAGGAGGAGAAGCTTACCCAGAAGCATAGTCAAGTCCAAATTTGCTTTGCAGTTAAAAGAAAAATGTGAAACTTGTGTTTATGATGTTAAATATGATACTGCCTCTCCCTGTACCCTTTACTGTGCCTGACACACACAGCTTTTGAGTTGTGGGAAATAAGAACAAGGTTTCAGGAAGTTTCAGGCTTTTTGTGCTATAACAGGGGTACAAATGTAGTCATGAGTTTTTTGATTTGCACAAATAATCTGGTCTGAAAAAGATTTAAATATATAAAACAAACCTCACCAATGCAGCTACTCCATAAATGCTGCTTAATCCCTCTCAATAGGTTGTTAGGTGCAATGGCACCTTTTGCATTATTATGCCTTGGACTTCAGGTAAGTCTTATTTTAAGAGCTCAGGCTCAGCCTTGGCTACCAGCAAGAGCTCATACCTTGCCAGGCTTGACTTTTTGTACAATTTGGGATTTAGCCCTGGGAGGCCCTTCATGGGAAGTGCTGAATAGAAACTCTCAGGTGATGGTAATGCTGTGGGTGCAGATTAAATATAATGAATCTGCACTTTCCTGGTTAAGTTAGATGTACATTTTTCTGATGTGCAAGAGAATTTAGGTATGATCTTTTTAAGTGCAAAGTATGGTCATTTTGTGCATGAAAAATTTGTATTTCTCTTGCATGGGAGGATGTCCCAGTATATATTGTTTGTGCTTTGAACCAAGTGACTTTTGGAATGAAATGATTTTGGACTTCGAAAAATAATGTTGGAATAAGGATTAGTTATTTCCTCTTTACCAGTGGCTCCATTTTTCACAAGACCTCTAAACAGAAAATACTCTGGATGCCAGATGGGAGATCACTGTAGTCTGAGAGGTGCAGTGGTTTGTCCAGGCTGGATAAATCCAAGGACAAAGTCATGACAGAGAAGTCCTGAATTCTTCTCTTTTTGCATTAACAAAGAGGTTACATTATTAGGAACAGTCTACATAGAAATTATTTCTAGACAGTAGGAGAATCAGAATAATTTTATTTTTCTGTAGATAGAGACGGCCACTTTATAGTCCAAAACTCTTTTTGGTTGTTGTTGTAGAACATTCATAGTCTCGGTAGCTTGTTCTTAACCAGACCTGCTGGCTGTCACCTCTTGTATATTGTGCTTACTCAAAATCATGTATAATGAATGTCTTTTGAAATGTTGGCTGCAATTTTAAAAAGTCATCTATTAAGAATGCAGGTTTGTTTCTTTCTGGTTGTTTTGTGGGGTTTATTTTGTTTGTGTAGTTTGGTTTGTTTTGTTTGGGGGTTTTTAAATTGTTTTGGTGGCCTTTTATTTAACCTGATGTCTTTTTGCTCCAGTTCTGTTTCTCAAGAAAAGGTGTGTGCACCCTTTGAGCACTCTGATAAAGCAAAATTTTAGATGCCTTAAACAAACTTGTGCAAAGCCCAAGTTGTGTGATCAACCCAGGTAAATAATACCAGGCTGTGGTTGCCACATTTTGTTACTGAAATGTGCACACTCTGCTTTAGTCCATGGTAGTCATTACCATTATATATTTTCTTTGCAAATACATAAATAAGTATCCAGTGAGCAGTCCAGCTCCATGGAAAGCACTGTAACTTTGTGAATTGATTCATGAAAACCACCACCCTGTTGTTATTAATTCTCTCTACATGAAGTCTTTTTGAAGAACATCATATTTTCCCCTAAGCACAGTGTGGTTTATGTGCTTTGTAACTCATAAATAAAATGTATCTGAGAATAGTTCACATCCAGTGTACCAGTTCATGATCAGTATCTTGACTGTTACAGCTATTTTTGAGGTTATGGAGTGAAATGTAGTTAGACATTTCTTCAGTGATGTGACCAGTACCATTAATTAGCCTCAACCACCCTTTATTTTTAATTTAGGTACATATAAATGGATAGATTCCAGATGTGTTCCTGATAAAATGGGCCATCTTGGAAGTTAAGACAGACAAAATCTGTGCAGCTGTTTTCAAAGCAGTCTTGCTATAAAAGAACTTGAATTTGTATAAAAATTTTAAAAACTACAGTGGTGACTTTCTCTAGTAGTGTGGACTTTTTCAATACCAGGGCAAGTAATCAACTAAATTAATGGATTTTTAAATTATTATTATTCTTTTTATAATGAGCACTGTGCCAACATCTGACCCAGCTGAGCTTGGCGTTTTGGCTGGTCTTTATGTAGGACTGACATATTTTCTTTGGATAGATGTTTACAGGGTTACTGACATAGCAAGTTCTTGAATTCTTCTGCATTTCCAGAGTGGGGATCTGCTCCATTAATTTCAGGAATATTCCAAATGCAGTGGTGTCTCTGATAGTGTTGTGTTTAACGTGGCTCACTCTCTTTTAATTGATAAGCAAAGACAGGGAGGAGCAAACTCAAGCCTGGACTGAGCCTGATCTTCCCATTCAGCACCATGAGTTGACAATGATCATTAGAAATGGAAAACTGGAAAAAGAGGCAAGAGACAGTAACACAGCAGCATTTTGAGGGTTCTCCAACCTTTGGAAATCTTCTCCAGTGCTGTGACAAGCAACTGGAACCACTGGAGAGTGTGATTATAAGTGTGGATCACATTTCAGCCATTCCTCCTTTTTATGGGATTGCCAATGGCTGCAGTTAAATCTTTTGTATCATGCACAGGGTTGTGTTTTAAAGTGTTTACAGTGTGATTTGCAGCTTATGGACCTCACACTGAAGAAGAGACACCTTGCTCCTTCCCTCAGAAAGGGAAAACTATAAACTCCTCGCCACAAAAAGCTTCCTTTGAAAAATATGGTGTCCTGATTAGCCAACCACTTCAGTTCCATTTTTTCCTCTCTAATATTTAAATTCTCTGTTCTCAATATTAAAAAATTATCATTGCAGCAAACCCTTTTTTACTACAACTCACTCCAGTATGACCCAGACATTTTAGGGAGAAGAGACTTGCTTTGGCTCACATGCTCCAGCACATACACAGCAAAATAAACTAGAAATTACTTGGCCTGGCTCACTCCCTTCATGTCCCAGACAGCTGAAATGTTCAGTGCCACAATTCCATGAAGACTTGGAACTGCTGAGGTTCTGCACTCTGAAATAAGAATTTTGTAGCTGGTAATGTAATACACTGAAAGCCAGAATGCAGGAAGGAGAAGCTACTGAGGGGCACCAGGTTTTGTCCAACCTGTGTTTTAGGCTATTTTCTGTTGTCCTGTTGTGAGCACTGCTGGAAATGCAGGTATTATCTTCTAGTACCCATTCCTGAGTTTCACAGCTGTTGGATCCCAATGGATCAAAGACCTGAGGAGTTGTACTCAGTCCTGCTAAAGGATTTTAATGTAACCAGAGTTTGAAATAAGTTACAAACTAGTAATGAAGAAATCAAACCAATAACATAAATGCTGCTGATAAAGGAAGAAATGTGTGGAAAAAAAGCACTGAATTTTAGAATTTTAATGCTCCTGATAGTTCCTCCAAGGTTCCTCAATTGTCTTGTAATAGAAATGACCACTGAAATAAATACTGAGGAGAGACAGGTCAGCACTGTGCTTTTTATAGCAAATTTGATATTTGCTAGATTAATAAAGCAACTGGTTCCAAACCCTGGGCTTTCTAATGCTATTTGAAGTGCTGCACATCCGGGTTGAAATACATTGACTGTTCTGTCTCAGTCATAAACTGTTCTGAAAAATACCAGGAAATTTAATTGGAAAATGGTATTTTTTAGTGGTCAGAATATAACTTAAAACTTGGAAATGGATCAGGACTCTGGGAGCTGATGTGTTGCTGCTCTTCAAATAGTACAAGGTATTTAAAGTCCAAAATGACTGACACTGATATCAAGAACCCCCCCCCCCCCTTGCAACATGCAGCGTCTGCTGCTTCAGCACCAGAGTAAAGGACATAACCTGGTACACAACAACCTGTGCAATCCCTTTTTTGTTTCATCACTGCTTTTTAGAAATGTTCCAAGCTGGATCTGTGTGCTTTGGAGAAATTTCAGCTTCACAGCCAGTGTTAGGGACAAAAAACATATTTGAAGCTGTAATAACAATAGTTGTGGAGAAGCTGTTTAAAGAAAAACTGTCCATCTTGAACTACTCACGTTTTTCTTTCTTGTTTGAACAGATACTTCCTAATGCTTGATCTCAGTTCAGAGGGGATTCCTTAGAACAGGAATGAAATAAAATCTTTAGAACTGAAGTTAGAGTGCTTCTTGGACAGGGAAAAACTAAATTCTCAGTGAATTAATAGAGTTGTATAAAATTTTATCCAAATCCAAATGTATAAATAGACAGATAACATGGGTATGTGAATAATTTTGAAAACCATAGTGATTTTTTTGCCTCACTTTGTGATGGTCTACAATGCTGGAAATTACATGGATTTTCAATTATTCTTAATTTGCCAATTAAATAAGGCAGTGCCAGGATATTTTATGTTGCTGTAACATCAGGTTTGTATGATGTGAAATTTGTTGTTTGGTTGGGCGAGTCTGACCTGTATGTGTGTTAAATGATGCCTTTGGTTAATAGGAAGCAGAAATATTTGGTAAAATACTTTGGGTGGCTGGAGGTAATGAAACAGTAAAGTGCAGGAGATATTGTGCCTTCCATCTGTTGAGTCATCCTTTAATTTTAGAAATGCTTGGAATGACAAACTTGTGAATTCAGGGAATAAAAAATCAGAGCAAAGTTTTACCTGGTAAATCAGAGTGTTTGGAACACTTCTACTTGTATGGAATACCTTAGAATTATGTAGAATTTGAACTGACTGTACAGAACTCAATTATTTCAGGTGTTGAGATAGTTGTTTAGGTGGGGGAAATTCTGTGTGTTTCTGGAATTTAAAATTTCTTAAATTTGGACTGAAATACCTATTTTACAATTTGTCCTTGCAGTTCGGTCTCCCAGAATATGATCTTTACTTCCTAGCTTTGAAATTACTTTTAACAAAGTTTTGCTGTGTAGAAAGGACACAAACTAAATATTGAATTGGGATTCTTAAGTGCTCGGTCATGATAACTACAGATCAGATTCATATTTAAGAATATTCTAATTTTTGATATTCCTATATCAGATTGCCTTTGGTATATGGTTTTTGCTTAATTCTGCTGTTGTAATGTAGAAGGAAACTAAAGGTTTTGTGTTCCAGATGGTCTCGATTAACGCTGTGTTGCCTAAGCTGGCTCTGTTTGTATTTGCTTGCAGGATCGCACGAGGACTTTCGACATGCATTCACTGGAGAACTCGCTAATTGACATAATGAGGGCTGAAAATGATTCACTGAAAGGTAAATTTAGAAAGACACTATTTCCTGCAGTAAATAATTGGGAAGAGGTGCTTGCTTAGAATAAGAAACTTGGATTGATTAGGAAAAGGAACATTGTGCACCTGACTCATGGTCAGCTGGGGTGGGCACCCTCTTTCATTTGTCTGTAGATGAAGATGTTGCAAGAAAGGAGCATTTTTTTTGTTAGTTCTCTGCTGTCTTAAACTGCTTTTTTTTTGTATCATTGGCAAAGGAAAAGGGAGGTTGAACTGACTTGCTTTTGAGATTTATCTCTTTTTTTTCTTTTATTTTTTTGGCAAAGGTAATCTTGTTTTGGAAATACCTCAACTTGCAAAGTATTCAAAGTATTGTCTGCATATAATTTTGTCTGAATAGAAACTGTTTATAGTTTAGAACTCTAGTTTCTTGTTCTGTAGAATGAGTAATCCATTTCAGTTCAGTGGTTCTCTGTATGAATAGGGAAGTCAAACTCTCACACACGCTCCTTATCTAACTATTCAGTTTTGTTACCAGTCATGAGACCACTAAAAAAACAAACCTGCACTTGTGGTTTCTGCAAGTAAATTTCTTTCGCTATCAAGGCTTGTGGTGGTAATGAAATCTGACTTGTTTTAATACTGATTCTTGCTCAGAGAACCAACCTCTGATAAACTGGCAATAACTTGTGTTTGTTGCCTTTGCTGTGGTCTGGAAACGCAGCCTGAGTTTCCCATCCCAGAAGCTCAGTGTGATGAGAAACACCATGAAATACACTTTCCTGGTGAAATGACAAGGGGAGCCTGGTGTGTAGATAAAAGTAATGCCAAATGAATTAAAACCCCAAAACACATTTCTTCCTTGCGACCAGGATTTTATAGTATTAATAGCTTTCTTTTGGTTTATATGCTGTCTGACAGCACCCTGTGCCCCCAGCTTTGCACAGAGAACCAAGAATCGGGGCCTTTCCTTGATTACAGCACCTGGGATTTGCCCCGAGGCCTTGTATGCAAGGCCAGGCCCCTCCCAAACCAGGTTACATCTGCTGAAATCTGGCCCAAGGTGACACAGCTGCAGAACAAATAAAATTTCCCTTTAAATTTGAATTTACCAAAGTCAGCTTCATATGTATTTATATTCAGCAACTAAGCAAGGAGAGTTTTGTAAATAGTATGATTTTTAGTTTAAATGCTTTGGAAGGATTCTTTGCGATGGACTTTTTTTTTTTTTGAGTGCTTACCATGTTTTGAGAATGAGGGAATAAGTATGGCAGCGAAGAATACAAATAGTTCTGATACTCATTAATTTCTGCTTTAGCTTGACTGTTAATCCCCTCTGCGGAGTCATCTGTGGCCTGTCTAAAGTTTTGTGTGTGTTGTCTCAGACTGATTGAAACACAGTGATACCAATTGGGTCCTGTTCTGGGAATTACTTCTTAGGTTCTTTGTAAATTACTCTGTTTACTGGTTAATAGTTATATAACTATACAGAAAAAAGCTTCCAAACCGAGATGAGAAATTTAAGTGATTCTACGTGAAATACTTTGTTGTGAAGTCTTGTTTTTCAAGGGTCTGCTCAGCAAGGACACAAAGTTTGCTTACAGTGAAATGTGCAGTACACTGAATTTGCCTGCTGCTCTGGCACAGCACACAGTGACTTAGTTCCTGTAATATATTTAGGAATGGATCTGTATTCAAACCAGCATCCGCCGTGCCGTGGCAATGCTGCAGAGATCATCCCTAAGCAGGGTGGGGTTTGCAAGGAGAGGAAATACCTTCAGTTAAACCAACTGATACAGCTGGAAAAAAATTGTGCCTTGCTGTTACAGAACATTCCACATGAAGCCTGAAGTGGGCTTGTGATCACGAGCCTTTTGTGTTTATTTGCCATCTGTATCAGTTGCTCTGTGAGTGTATCTTAGCACATCCTGTCCCTCCTGTTTTTCACTTTTCTTGCCCCATCTTTATTTAAACCTTGAATCTAGAAATCTTAAAATAGGACTAATGATGGTTGTCAGCTCAAATCTTGCTTGCCATTTCAAACACCTGCATTTAAATAGGTAGATCCATAAGAAGTTTTTTTGTTTGCATTTTAAATGGTTAATCAGTGCATGCAGTGCTTTGAACTAAAGTTGGGTACTCTCAGAAAGGAAAAGCTTCTGGGTTTGAGACTTTAAAAATAGCCTGGGCAAGACACTAATAAAACATACTGGAGAGAGCAATCTCAGAATGGCATGGAAATAATTTAGATGATCTAATAAGTCTCACTGCTGCCTTGTGAGTCTGTGAGAGGCTTTAATACTGACTCGCCATGAGTTTAGTGTGTAACAGTAACAGCATCCCCTTCATACTGTAATGGGCTTCAAGAGAAAGAGGTACTATGTTGAAATGTACCTTGTATACAGGTGAGAGTATGGACGCCCTAATAGACATCAGGCACAGTTTGGAACCTGCTGTCTCTTGGAAATAATTTCTATCTTTAAATGATATGTTCAGAGCAGCAGGTTGTGGATTCTGTAATAAAATCATAAATAGGAATTCTTCAAAATGTAACAAAATCCATTTGCTGTGTGTTCTTCATGACTGAGGTGATTAAGCTGTGCTAGCCTTGGATTTGTTTAGGATGGTAATAATTATATTCTTAGATTGTCTTGTTTTATGCAATAAATAGTATTTCCACTGTGAGGTTAAAAGGTGAGTCTTAAGTATCAGTGATTCAGTACATTCAGTATTACCTTTTAATGCTTTGGATAGGCATTTTACCATTTTTTCACCCTCTTTTAAGGTATATTTTTATCCCTGCTCAAATCCTCTTCCTTTGTTGAGCAGCTGCCATTTCAATATGTTATTTTTATCCACCCCAGTGAGTGTGCTGAGTGCTGCACAGCCCATGTCAGCCCGCAGAAGCCTTTCCCCAGAGACTAATTGCATCTTCTTTACAATGTCTTTGGGCTTCGTGAGCTGAGCCTGGGATCCAGAGACTGATTTTTGAATCTGGGTCTTCCAGATGGCAATTTGAGCATTACTGTAATAGTAGTAGATTGACTAAATATTTCCTTGTTAAGTGACACTGAAATGTCTTTAAATACTTCATGACTGCAGGCTGGTTTATGACTGAAATGTCCTATATTTCAGTTCAGAATATAAGGTTATTGCCTGGAAATGATGCAAGGTGGAATGGATTAAAGCAGCAGGCCAGTCCATCTGCTCTAGCACTGCAAAGCACTCCTGTAAAAATGTGGGTGTGAACAGCTCAGTGTCTGCATGAGTGCTGTGAGTGTGACACAGTCTTAAAAACTGAACATACTTATGCACAAAAAGAAATGTTTTACAAGTAGAATAAGGTCAGAGTTATACACAGAGGCACTGAGAGAGGGTCAAACAGCTTTTTAAATTATTTTTTTTAGCATTTTTTCCAGCTCTAAATTTTAGAGCTGGAAATCCAGAATTATGAGGTCTATTCAGGATTTCTCCAAGCAAGTGTATAGACTGAGCTGTATTTTTAAAACATTCATCAGCCCCTGAATATTGATCTGAAAAACTATGTCAAAATTGAGGGAAGTATGTAAACCTTATAAAGTGTTATGGATGAAATGGATCCAAATAATTTTGAGAGCATTTTCTGAATATTGGATAAGAATCTGAACTAGTTGTTTCATTTCAAACCCTGTGGATTATGCAGCATGTTCATATTGTTTAAGTACAACAGGCCTTTTGGTTTTCCATATGATCCAGAAAATTAATGAGAGTCTGATGAGAATCAGTTCCAATTTTTGCCAAGGACCAAATAATATTCTCTTTAGGAAAGTGGTCCTTTATATATGCACAGACCTACTTTAAAATGTCATGTAATAGATATTGAGGTTTTCCACCAGCCACTGTCATGGTCATACTTCAGACTTCTGGGAGCAGCATCAGTGGTTGATCTCCTTGGTCAGAATTATCTTACCCAAGGGTTATTCATTTCCAGCTTTTTAACATACCCAGCTTCAACTAAAATGCACAGAAACTTTCCCTTCTGCTGCAGCAGACTGTAGACAATTCAGGTTTGCCCTAATTGTCTTTGGAAACTGTCATGAATTACTGTGTGAATGTTTCCTGCTCAGGATCTTCCTGAATTTTTCCTCCTATGCCAGGAAAGGCTAATGGGATTTGCAGACTTGAGTGCATATTAATTAAGAGGAAAACCAATTGTTTTACTACCTGAAAATGTTGCTGAACTGGGTCTAATAGCACTAAACTGCAACCCATGCTGAGGGAGCCAGGGTGGGGGAAACATAGTCTGTGTGAGTTTTATTTGAAATCAGCAGCTCTCATTTGTGTTGCCATCCACTGTTTTCAGGTGGTTAAAGTAGAAATATTATAACTTTTACTGTTCTATATTCTAGAATATTAACAACCAAGGGCAGACTTTCTTTCCAAATGTAGCTAATAGTCAAGATTTTGGGGCAATACTCAGTATTTTAATTTTTTAATCTTTTTTATGTTTTTCCCCCCCATTTCCTCTCATGGTAATTGAAGTGTTTGATGAGTTATCCCTACCTTTCCAATATTTGGGGTTTATCAGAGCTTTTGTTTAGAAGCAGCCAACAATCTTGTAAGAAAACAAAATCACCTGGGCAACAGGAAGGAACTATAATCTTCTATTAATAAACACTGAGATCAGATTCCTAGATTGGATTCTACCCTGGCATGGAGGTAATGGACACAAACCATACATAATGTATGATTTTACACTCATTAGCTATTACCTCATAAAGTCCCAGCTTTCCTAAATGGACATGTGGGTTTGTGGCTTGAACTAAATTCTTTGGGAGAGATGTTGAATTCAGAAAATTCACACACACACACACAGACCAGCTCTTCCTGCCAGGACATGTTTTCCATCCGGTCCCTCTGCAATTCCTGGCTCATCTGTGGTGCTTGGGGGCCTTAGCTGGTTTTGGAGCCTGTGGACCTGACAGGACTCATGATGTAGGTTGGGAGTGGGAAGAGGGAAACCCCACCAGGTACAGTGAGTTTGTTTGGAGTGTGCTCTTCCCTGAGCTGGGATGGAAAGGTCGCTGGGAGAGTTGTGCTTCCTGGAGCTGCTGTGCTCATCTCCCTTTGGGTAATACTGGTGTGAAACAATGGACAGACTTTTCCATTACTGGAGAGGGTCCAGGGGAGGCCACAAAGAGCATGAGGGGTCTGAAGCATTGCTCTGATGCGGAGAGTTTGCAGCAGCTGGACTTGGTTAGTCTGGAGAAGAGGAGACTGAGAGGGAATCTCATCAATCCATACAAGTATCTCCAAGGCAGGTGCCAAGGATGGTGCCAGACTCCTTTCAGTGCTGCCCCGCAGGAGGATGAGGAGCAATGGCCATAAACACAAGAAGCTTCACCTCAAATAAGGAAGAACTTCTTTCCCTGGAGGGTGGCAGAGGACTGGAACAGCTGCCCAGGGAGGTCATTCGCCTCTCTGGAGACATTCAAACCCCTGTGGACATGCTCCTGTGTCACCTGCTGTGGGTGTCCCTGCCTTGTGGAGGGGTTGGACTGAATGATTGCCCAAGGTCCCTCCCAACCCCAACCATTCCATGATTCATAAGGCTGTATTAAAGCTCCAGGCAGGTCCCCTTCCATAATTCAGGTTTCCAGAACCTCCCACCAGCAGTGCAAGCTCTGGGTGTGGGTTTTGTGTATAGCCAGAGAAGGAATGTGGGGCTACACAGGGTATTTTTGGCAGTGCAAGCCTTGGAACTAGACTGACAGCTGAGTTACCCAGTGATGGCTGGTGTTGTGGTGCTGTGTGCCATAGGAAAACAGGGTCAATTAAAAAGAAGTCTTTAAATTTATGGCAATCTGGAATTGGCAGCTTTTAAGTGGACGTAAATGAAAAGAGAATTTGCTGGTTCTTTGGAAAACATGTGGACTGGGATACAGGTTGCCCTGAGGCAAAGGTAGAGTGTAATTTGGGTTAATACTTTGGAGATTTTTTTAATAGAATAATACAATCATTTAGGTTGGAAAAGACCTCCAAGATCATTTAGTCCAATCTTTGATTGATCATCACCTTGTCAGCCGGACCAGAGCACTGAGTGCCTTGTTTATTCCTTGACTTTTTCACCTTAATTTTCTGTTAAAGACAGGAAAAAGCCAAAACCCATTTACAGTATTTCAGAAAACATTGTGCATTGCCAATAATTGTCAGTAAATAATTTAAATCCATTGTATCCATGTACACTGGTGCATATTACTTGAAAAATAAAGCAGTAGTTAAGTTACTGCTGTTAGTTTTACTCTTTCCTGCAAATTCTCTTATTACAATGAAAATTACAAAAATGCCAGGACAGGGAAGTGACATTTAAGGTATATTAAAATATTCTTTCAATCATGTGGAATAACTTAGGAAATAGTAGCACGATCCAATTTGTGTACTGAAATGTAGCAGCTTAGTATTTGTTTTCCCTGATGGAAAACACCAGTTGGAAGACGTGAATTACTGTTGATGCTGAATTAATTCCCCAGGATTTAGTGATAGTCTTAATTGTTAAGTGTGTGGGAAGTAGTTTGTAGGTTATGGTGCTGCTCAAAGTTTGGAGAACTTTTCCGAATGCTGACATGTATGTGCCTTTGGAACTGCATTCACAACTGGGGTTTGACTTATGGTAAATATATATAATGTTAAATTAATACTGGAAGAAAACAAGGTAAGGAAACAGATACTGTGGGTTATCTGTGCTGGGGCTACTTGAGTAGTTTAAATTTTCTGATAATACCTGTGAGAAATGCAAGTTATTATAGAAATGCTGGTCTTGGTAATGCAGATATCAAATAACAATCAAACAGCTCAGTGTTTTTACTTGACCAATGCAGGATTCTGAGGTGGGGTATTGACTGAAGAGCAATACCTTGATTTTTTTTGCTCTGTCCAAAACTGAGCCATTGAGCAATAAACTGGAGGGTATTAATGCAACCATCCTTGGAAGCCAGGAAATTCCTTCCCCTGCCACCACAGAGCAGTACAAATATCCCAGGGTTTTCTGATCTTGATCCAATTTGGGAATCAGTGTTAATATTCCTGTGAACTTCATTGGAGTAGACCTGCCATGCTGTCCCATCTCCAGAGTCTATATGGAAAATTAAATGCCTTTCATATTCTTAGACAAGATATTTCCTAGAAATGTATGTGCTGTAAATGGTGTGGCAGTTCAGGGTCATTAAAACACAGCAAAATGTTGAAATACTGCTGAATATTTTCATGTCTAACTCAGTGATTTGATCTTCAGAAGTGGTACAGCCAACAAAATTGTTCTGAATGCCATGACAGCAGCCTTGCTAATCTGATTAAAACCTTTCTAAGGATTTCTTGTGGTTTTTTTTAACATTTGTGCCTTTGTGAAATTAATTCCATCCCTTTTTTTAAAAGTGTGTTTAATCTTCTGCCTTGGTAAATGTCACTGTCCACCGAGTGGGTTTGGGGTTTTTTTGTCTTTTCTGAATTTTTGCTTTGATAATCTCTGCCCATTCTGGATCATCTTCAAAGCAGCCTTTAATTTGGAGCTGTATTTCATGAGTAGTGTCTGTTCCTTGTTTTAGAAGACACAGACCTTGCTGGCCTCCCTTCCCAAACTGCTCAAACTACCTGTCTTTTCTTTTGGCTCACTTTGTTCACTTTTTGCCTTAATGTTGAATTGTTTGAGTCTTTTGTTAGCCCCATTTTGCATGCTCTCTAATGTTTATGAGGCTGCAAATGGCATGAAAGAAGGAAAAAGAAAAGCCTGAAGTGCTTTTTCTTAAAACTGGAGATAAAGAAGAAATGGGTATAATGAGAATGGTGATGTGTTTTGAGGAAAAATAGGGAGATGAGTGCTGAGTATGAATGTAAAGGGGAAGAAAATGCTCCTAAGAAAGTCATAACAGGAACACTTTTTCAATAGTGGACAGTCATTGCACATACCCAGGAGTGACTGTACAGCACCTGAAATTTGATTTTTGCATCGATTTAAAATATTTTGAGAAAGAATTGCAATCCATATGGAATTTGTGTATTCAGCATCTACTTATTTTAATTCAGCATTAGGTAGAATGTTAAGAACTATTGTTGAGGCAAATTTGAAAATACATCTTACAGTAGATTTATCCACACTTGGTTTAATGCACTGAGTGTTGGAGGGCAGATGGGCCAGCTGTGGTGAGAGGATTTTTCCACTATGATGTTTATAGTTGGGCTTTCAGGTGAGTGGGGCAGTGACGTGCTGTCTCTAGATATGCACATGTCAGGTGAGGTGCAGGGAGTGGCATTTCAGCTTTACTCAGAAATCCCATTAGCAAAAATCCCAGCTCAGAAGTCAGATTGGGTGGGTATGAGCAAAGTATAAATTTTGTGTATGAAAGTGGAGATAATTGTATAAAAACTGTTGGTGCCTGGTCCTGTACACTGTTGGTTTTTTTTAATTGAGACAGAGGAAATGATTCTTTAATGGTGATTCTTTTAAAATACAGTTTTCTGCTTCCCTTCCCATTTCACTTGGGTGTGGGGATGTGAATAGCACAGTTTTTTCACCTGTGTTAGATGAAAAATTAGTGTCTTACCCGAGCAATTTAATGTAAAAATGAAAAATGGAGAAATGTGACTGGAGAGTGCTTGGTCTTAGAATCCCAGAATGGTTTGGGTTGGAAGGGACCTTAAAATTCATCTTGTTCCAACCCCCTGCCCTGGCAGGGACTTCCACTAGCCCAGGTTGCTCCAAGCCCTGTTCAGCCTGTCCATGAACACTCCCAGGGATGGGGCAGCCACAGCTTCTGTGGGCAACCTGTACCAGGGCCTTGCCAACCTCACTTCAGTTTTAAGCCATTCCCCCTTGTCCTGTCACTCCAGGCCCTTCTAAAGAGGCTCTCTCCATCTTTCCTGTAGGTTCCTTTCAGGTACTGGAAGGCCACAATTGGGTCACCCCAAAAGCTTCTCCTCTCGGGGCTGAACAATCCCAATTCTCTCTGCCTGTCCTCATAGGCTCATGTTGACTTGCTTGTGTTACTGTTCCCTTATTTTTTGGGAGTGGAGTAAGAGGATGGTTAAAAAAGGAACAAAGCCCTCATGTTGCATTCCAGGCTGTCTTGTGATCATTCCTTCCACAGACAAAAATAAATTGCTTTGAACCTATTACTGTACTTAAGGAACCCCAGGTTTAAATCTTGCGGTGTAAATCCAGCTCTTGCGAGTCACATGCAGATGATTCAATAAGCACGGGCAGAATTCCTGGTGGAGGAATTGATAGGATGGTGTAGGCAGATACCAACAGCTCTTGGGCTGAAGTGCTATAAAGAATCCAGGAACACAGTGATTCAAACCATGACTGTGAGTGGGAGATTTGGGAAGTTTTTGCACCTTTTCCATATATTTTCATAAGTTTTTCTATGACTTCTATGAGAGGCGCAATAAATTGTTCTTGTCACTTACAAAATAGATTTTATCTAGCAATTTTTAGCACATGGCATCCTGTTCTTTCCTGTCCTTCTGTCAGAACGTCCATCATTAATATGTTTGTGTTACTTGAAATTACGATGTTTGAAGCAGTTCTGTGGCTGAAAAGCTGATTCCTGTAATGCTTTTCCTTCCCTTCTCTCAGTCGCAAATTCTGCCTTTCATTTTTTGTTTTTAAAGTGAATATAGTAATACTTTGTGTCCAGTTACTCCATATCATAAACTGGAAGACATATTGAGGCAAAAGATTGAATGTTTTAATGACTTCTTGTCTGTTCTCCAGTAGTCATACACGAATATGAAAGCTCAGTGTCACCAGCAGTAGGGTGTCTGCTGTCCTGAAATACAGTATAGTTCCAACTAACATCCAGTCTCCAGCTGAGGGTTGTGCTCCATGATTTGCTTTTCTGCTTTTGATTTCTTATCTCAGACCCTGTGGGTGATCCTGAAGAAGAGTTATATCAAATACATATGATACTTAAGGCTTCCACTTAAGTTCATTTGCAGTATCCCACTATAATGTAATTGGAATTAGGGAAAAAATTACTGATACCTTGCAGACAAAGCTGTAGCTACGTTTAGGAATTGTTCAGGATTTATAACAGTTTGGTTCAGGAGAGGATTTCTTTGTGTTCTACTGTTTGATAGTGAGCAAAACATCAAAGTTGGCTTTGAAGATTTTGTATTTTTGAGATGAAGGAGACTGAATTTGGTTTGTTGCCTTTCAGGAGCAGTTAAGTGACTGTTGAAATGTAGGAAAACCATGTCTTGAGGTTCAGCCCATGTGGCCCTGTGTTAGTCTGACAGACCTGAGAGCATCAACAGCAGAGCAGCAATAGTGGTGGTGGGTTTTAAAGCCCTCACACAAACTGAGCTCAGGGTTTTCACAGTTAACCTTTTTTCCCCCTGTTTTCCCTTCAGACTTAGGCTTGAATTGTGGAGTCTCCATCCCTGGAGGTGTTCAAGGAATGACTGGACGTGGCACTCAGTGCTCTGGGCTGGTTGACAAGGGAGTGACTGGTCACAGGTTGAACTTTTCCAACCTCAGTGATTCTGTGATTCTCTTAACTGTGCTGGAATCATGTCTAGGACTTTTTGTCTCAGTTGCCCAATCTGGGAGTTTCCTTGAGCTCCTGGCAAAGGTGGATTTGCAGCTGTGCTGGGATGGAGTGGCTGAGCTGGGAGCAGGTTGTGCCTTCCTGTCACTCCCTGCCAGTGCAGCTGGGATGGGCAGTGCATGGGAATCAGGGAATCTCAGAATTGTTAGGATTGGAAGGGGCCTCTGGAGATGATCCAGTGCAACACCCTGCCAGGGGAGGGTCACCAGGAACAGGTGACATGGGAGTAAGTCCAGGTGGGCTTGAAATTAATCCAGAGAGGAAGACTCTACACCCTCCCTGGGCAGCCTGTAAAGAATGAGAGCCTTTAGTCTGTTGGTTTTTTCCCCCCAAAGGTTATTCTTTTCTGACTATAACTGCACCATCTCTTCATTGAGGCACTTTTGCTTTAGGCAGATTAAAGCCCCCAAAACTTGGAGCTAATTGCACAAGCCTTGGGAACTGTACTTTTCACTTTGAGTGGTTCTCAGCTTCTCTCCTCTTCTGTCCCCCAGTTATTTGATGTATAAAGTTGCCAACACTCACAGTTAGCAGTTACTGTGCTGAGAATCTGCTTTGTGCCATTCACTCAGGTTCTAATTTTGTACCGTGTGAACCCAATTAATTCAACATAATCACAGGTAGAACAGTGTTACTTACCAAAGGATTGTGTAGGTAGATTCTCTTCAGGGTTTTTGAAGAAAAGAAACCTGTTTGCTTTTTGTCTGTGAGTTGTTTTGTGACAGTGACCTGGAATTTAAAATTAAAAATTCTAGTCAGACCTGTACTTGAATGCTATGGAATAACACAAACTTCATTTTGTTACTGTTCTTGACAGGAGGAATGGTAAATACTTGTCTTCAGGCATCTGGCTTTGCTTGAAATAAAGCATAATATTTGCATCTACACTAGTACTCTTGTTTTTCAGAATTTGTTTGGACGTTTTGGACATAAACTAGAGCTTTATTTCTTATAACATGCTTCAAAAAGCTTCTTTTTACATTGTATTTATTTCAAAATATCTTAGGAGGAAAAATACAGTTTTTGGCATCTCTGCTACTTAATTTTGCAGAATCAGAACTTCCAAAGGTGCTAATCCTTGATTTTACTATGCAGCCAAATTTAGGCCACTTTGCTGGTTTGGTGCTGGCCTTGACATTGCTAAAAGTGTGACAAATACACATTTTTCAGATGTATATATAGAGGTGCTTAGTTTTCTCAAGATTGTGTTAAGATTAAGGAAGTACTATTGGAATGTTTTTTGTTCTTTGAAGTTTGGCAGTGTTTGAAATCTACAAAAAAAGGGAATCTCTCATATTCCATTTTAGTGGCTTACTTTGGAAAGCAGTTTTAGGAACAGGAATCTCATTTGACAGTTCAGAGATGGCTGTGACTGTAAGATGCAAAGGTCTCAGATGGAATAAGTTCACTGTCAGTGCAGATTTGTTAAAATTTTGTTCAATTTACTCTGTATGGACAGAATTTATGCTGTCTTAAGTATCCTGGGTTGGTGCCACTCTCTACCCTGCATTGTCTGTTCTTCCACAGTCAACGAATCATGTGCTTGGGAGAATTGGACTGGAATGAGATTAAGGGCTTGAACTGGGCAACATTTTTGCACACAGGGACACGTCTCATGTTAACAAACATGGAACTGGAGCCTAATCCTTTTGTCGGTGCTGTTTTAGAACTAAAATCAAGGAACACATAAAAAAAGGAGTACCTTTTTTTAGTCTGCCTTAGAAACATGGATGGAAGGGAATGGGTTGGAAGGGACTGTAAAGGTCATCTTGTTTCACCCCCTTCCATGGGCAGGAACACCTTCCACCAGCCCAGGTTCCTCCAAGCCCCGTCCAACCTGGCCTTGAACACTTCCAGGGATGGGGCAGCCACAGCTTCTCTGGGCAACCTGTGCCAGTGCCCCCACCCTCACAGGGAAGAATTTATTCCTAATCTCCAGTCTAAACCTACTCTTCATCAATCTGAGGCCATTCCCACTTGTCAGGTCACTACAGTCATGACATTATCTGCTTTCATGTTGAAAATGTCATCTAGGACTTAAGTTGTAAGGTTCTATTAAATAGGAGGAAAAACTTTTGGTTATAGTATGTAGATAGAAAAGATTTTTTTTTAATTTAAGAAAGTGACTATACCTCTTTGCAAAATACCTGCTTGGGTCTCTAAATTATGCCCTAATATAGAGATAATTGAACCAAAGATATGTTAAAAATAGATGTTCTTTAGAACTTTCCTTTTTCTGCTCTAGGTTTGGTTAAGGAGATATTTAAATTCTTCCTTAGTGAAATAGGGTTTGAGGTGACCTTACAGAACCTCTTATGAAATGTACTCTTACCTGTGGTAGGAACATGTGATCTGTGCCTGACATCTGACAGGCCTTGTGAAACCTGGAATGGAGATAAAATCTAACTCCTGAGTTAGAATCAACCCTACCTGCCCTCAGGGAGTAGTGGGGGAAAAGGTAGGAAAATATTATTGTTCATGTTTTAATGGTCTTGTGCACAGCATTGACAATCTTGCTATAATTGCAAAATATAAAAAAACCCAAAACAATGTAAAATAATGTACAAATAAGGCTTTGCAGTTGCAATGTCTAAACCAGGTCGTGCTTCAGTTTTTTTGTTCTATAACTTAAAACTCAGGACAGTGTAAATGTTTTCTCTAATAGATCCAAGGATATCTGGCTCACTTTTAGAAATAATCCTGTGAAATTGTGGTGCTTCTGTTTCTGTAAAAGTTAAATCTTGAGTGAAACAGAAAACAGCCCAGCAACAAATCACCTTCCCTGTTTCTGTTAGGGGCAGAAAATGTCTCGGAGAATGTAAAGGTTAAGTGAAAGCCTGAAACTTTTTGGTGTTGGTCGTATTTGCTTTTCAACGTAAGCAACTGGTCACCTGTGACCAGCTACAGTTAATAATACAGAAAGGTTTTGATATAGAGAAAACCTTATTATACACCTTCTTAAGAAAAAGTGTAGATTCCAATACTTTTCTCTAATGATATAATATTTAAACGTCAGCTGATGGTGATACAGATAAAAAGTACACGTGAAATCACTCCCAGCCTGCAGGTGGGGAGGCAGCAAGAACCAAGTGCTCAGCTTAGTGCACGACAACCTTGTAGGATGTTTGGGATCTCGGATGTGATTTAGGATTCCTGCAGATATTTTTCATGCTTTTTCAGCAGAATGTGTTTGTCATTGGGGTGTGGGATTACACACAACGTGGTGACAGTCTTTGCAGGGCTTCCTGCTGAGGGAAGAAAGCTCAGCACGTGTAATTTGGGGTATGTGAGACACAAAATATAGTTTTTAAAAAAGAAAGGAGAGAAGGAAATGGGCTCAAATGAGGAGAAGATACAAAAATTTGAGTGGGTTTCTCTTATTCATGATGTTCCTTAAAATGAAAGACAGTAAAAGCAGCAGATTTTTTGCAAAAAATCATTGACTTTCTGCATTGGATTATTTCTGACATAGGAAGGAGTGTTGCAGGTAGGGCTGAGGGGACAAAGTAATTGAAGCAGCTGGTAATAGCATTTTAAATTTCAGACTGATTTTATTGGAAAAACATCTCTGCGTTGGTTATTAATGAGAAGATGAACCAGTTACTGCACTAACACTTTGTGTTTCTTAGGTTTTGTAACATAATTCTTTCTGAAACATCTCGTGAGATAAGTAAATCTGTCCTAGGCCCTTTATGCAATTGTTTGAAATATTGAAGAAACAGGAAAGGGAAAAACAGATTCAAGGAATCCAAACCAATGTTGTAGTTTTCTCATTTAGGGAGGGGACAAGTGTTGTGATCTCCTGAATTCTTTTTCTCTGTTTGGTAGCTCTTTAAGGCTTCATTTGTGTAGCAGCTTAGCTGGGTACTCCTGTAGCAAAGATTTCTCTTAATATGTAGTTATGAAAGCCAGAGAGAGAGAGAGGGTAACTCAGCTGCCTTCCTGCCTTGCCAAAAGAGCATTCCTTCACTTCAGTGCTGTTTGTATTTCACAAAGTTTCACATTGTGTGAAATTAATGGCGTGTGATGAACTCTGCATTCAGTGAGCAGAGAGTTTGTATCTGTGCTGTACTGGGGTCGTTTTTAAACTGTGGCTCCTGAGAAATGTTTTGAAATGTCAGATGCTGGGATTTTGTGGGTTAGATGAAGCAAATGCAGAAAATAAGAAGCAAATTAGGGAGAAGAATTAAAAAAAGTCATCTTAGTATTTGGTTCTCAAAACTTCTTCAGTAATATCTGGCACTGAAAATGTGTCCTAGTTGGTGGCTGAGCCTTTTTTTGTTTTTGGTTCAAGTAAAGGAGAAAAATCCTCTTGCCTTGAGTGCTACAGGTGGCAAAGCTGTGAGGAGTCCTCTGACCTGAATTGTAGTTGCTGATCCGCAGTGGGAATCTTGTCTGTGCTCCATGTTCTGCTGCCAGGAGTGGGTGTGCTGACTGAAGGAGCCTGTGTGGTTTTGTTAGTAATTTAGAAACCACAGGCAGGATTTTTATGGCTTTATAGGCAGAGCTGGTTTTGAAAGGGCTTGATGTTCTCTCAAATGTGCAAAGGCTGCTGAGCTTTGCCAGGGCTGCAGTAAGATTGTGTTTGCTTTCCGTGAAAGTTCCTTAAACTTTTGCTTGGAGGACTATGTCAGCATCCTGGCTTTGTATAATTCCAAATTACCATGGAAAAATTATACTTGTAAAGGCTCTGAGCCTTTAAGATTCTCCCAAAAAAACCCCTGTGCCTCAAGAATATGCTCCAGTCCGAAAACCAGAGCTCTGTTGTGTTCTTGGTGTTGTGTCTCTACCAGCAAGAGATCAGAGGAGTGAAATGATCTTACAGATGTTAAATAATCTTGATGTAAATTGGACTAGTATGGTTTTTATTTTGAAAGAGGAAACTACTCCTGTATTGTTGTGGTTTACAAATATTGAAATGCTTAAACTAGTTGTCGGCCTCAATTTTGAATGGGGAAGCAAAGTAAAACACATGATGTGCTCAGTGTTTCTCATAGTACTTGCCAGGAGAATCCTAATTTTGAAAACAGTTGGCCTGCTTTCAGAAACAGATTTTAATGAGATTAAAAGAGAAAGAATGTGCAAGTTTGATTAGAAAGTTTGGCCGTGCTCTGACAATGGGTCCTGGAAGCCAGCACAGAAAATGTTGTGGTTTTTAGTGGTAGAATTTATTTGTTCTGAAACATGAAAATTAGGAACCAGTGGGTAACTTGAATTAATCCAGCAAAGTGTACTGAGTTAGTCTGAGATAATCTATACTGTAGCACACAGACTGCAAGGGGGTCTGGAAGGCACCTTTAGTGGCCCAGACATTTTCTCCTTGACTAGTCAGTTTTTCAACTGCTTATTTGCCAGTAATAATTTAACCAAGGATTTTGTGGGTTATGCAAAGCTTTTACAGCAACCTAATTTCAAAATGAAAAGTAACACAATAGTCTTTCCCTTTCTTTTTGTCAGGGCTTTTCCTCCAACTCAGATCAAGATCAGATTTAGAGTATTCGGGACCTTGGCAAGGCAGAGAACTTGGTGCATGAGAAAAGATCCATTTGCTTATAGGCACACACCCAAAAATAGATTAAAATAAACAAATAAAAATAAATGTGCAAATTGAGGACTAAAATTGTTTTCAAGAAGTCTCTTTCATTATCCATATCCACTTTGTCAGTCTCCTGTCAATGTGTTTTATGAGTAAGTAACAGAGATGGTGTGAGGAAGTCATGGGGGGTGAGGGGGGTCAGTTTGTGAACACCATTTTAAATGACCTGGATATGAAAAGGCTTGAGAATCACTGAGTCAGTGTAAAGGCGATAAAACAAGGTCTTTTGGTCCTTATAACAATGATTGAAAGGCTGTTTTCTTTCTCATTTAACATGCAGCAAGGACATATGGGAGAAGGCGAGGTAACAATATTCCTATTTAATTTTCTAATGTTGACAATGTCTCATGGGAGAAATAACATTAAGTTGTTACTAGAGGGCAAAGTCCAAACTTTAAGCTTGTAAAGGAGCAGCTTCACATAAATTTACATAGTCTGCATGCCATAAATCAACATTTTAACTGAATTAGGGAGTACTCGAGGCTGAAATGGTCACAGTCCTTACCGTGGACATCACCTGTGTGGTTTGTTACCCTGGGGCTGTGTTGCCGTGTTTGTGTGTATGTTATGAATGTCATTGCTGGAGAAGTTTATTTTGGGGATTCTGAGTGCTGATGGAGCACAGACTGTAATGAATGTACATCCTGGCCTGCTGGGTTCAATAACCAGATCCTGCAAATGCGTGTGCTGAGTTATCCAACAGCAGCTGATGGACCTGAAGAGGTTGGTTGGGTCTGGGGAGTTGCTCCCTCCCAGCAATACCTGCAGGACTGGGCCCCTCAGAGATGAAACAAATGACAAGTGCACCAGTTCAGCAGGGAAAAGCAATGGTTAAGTCAATATTACAGTCTTTTTCTCCGAGTAGGAAGCAGGTTTGCCCAGCTACAGAAATAGGCCTGATTGTACTTTTTATTTTAATTAAAGGTGTGTAAAAGATTCTTGAAATTGCAAATAAAGCAACTTGACCAAACCTTTTATTTTTTATTCATGTAAATTATATGGACAGTGGCTTTTATTGCAATTTTTTTCTTTACCTTGTTAGCTGTTTGATTTCTGCATGGAAAATGTCCGAATATTGGTCAGATTTTCAGTTTTCAAAATGTTTACTTTTTAAAAATCAATTTCTTTCAAAGGAAGGAAGCAAGAGCAGGATAAATTAACCTCAACAATACACTTCTGTGGGAGTTTGTGATGAATCCTGAAAAAGCAGACATATCACATCATAGGCAAAAGGAAACGTGTCCTGAAACTTGTAGCACACCTCATTGCTTACTTTGCCTATAATATTTTTGCCTAAAATGCTCCTTAAATGAGTAGAAGCCTCCTCAGTTTGTTGTGTAGCTGTTGAGTACCTGAGGGAATTCATGGAAGAGAACAGCTCATGTGCCCCATTTATGGTATTATACAGTTGCATTTACAATCAAATAACATTATTTGAAAGTAATAAATATTATTAAGGAAATCTGTGATAAAGGATTATCATAGAAGGATGCTGGACTGTGAGGGGAAGCTTTTACAACATTTTCTCTTAGAATGATTCCATTAATTACTCTGTTGTAACAGTAAAGTAAACTTATGGGGGGGACAGAGTTTTCAGTCTTTGCTGTAAATGACAGAGGGTGTTCCTGTTTTCATCAGGTTATTTTTGTTATTTGCAAGTGGGTGGTTTATGATATGCTTTGATATCAGTTAATTTAGATGTGTGATGTATTTAGCTGGTAGAATTCTTGTTTTGCCATCTGCACCATGAAATCCTATCTACAGCCTGTAAGAAGCTGTTCACTGGAAAATGGGATATATGGCTTGATCGGCTTATATTACCTTCTCTTGTTACATTTATGAGAAGAAATCTAATTGGAAACATGAAATATTATGGCAAATGGTCAACCTGAGCATCTGTTAGAAATGCTGCTTTGTTGCAGATCTGTATATCGGGTGCAGTGCAGTTATGAGGAGGTAGGAAATGCATTTGAGCTGCCGAAAGACATTGAAAACTAAAAGGGTCGTATGAAATTGAGAACATAACTGCTCATTCAGAGGGCAGATTGCTCACAGTTCTGCTGATGCAGCAACTGGTGCATTTTTTCCAATTATTTGAACAGTGTGTGCTTTGTTCTGTTAGTATGGTTTTTTTCCTGTTTTTTTTTAACCCCCTCTTCAGGTCAGTCTTCACTGTTTCCGATGGAAGATGGTTTCCTGGATGATGGGCGTGGGGATCAGACTCTGCACAGTGGTTTGGGATCACCTCACTGCTTCTCCCACCAGAACGGAGAGCGCGTGGAGCGATACTCCCGAAAGGTCTTTGTCGGGGGACTGCCACCGGATATCGATGAAGGTACACTCAGCACATCTCACCCAGAGGAGCTGCTTCTGCCTTAATGACAAAACTGGGGTGTGAAACCTCTGTCTGTTGGCTCAAGGAACAATTGTTTTCCAAACTCTTTGATGCAGAAACGGATCTTTGCATTTACCATTTGCAGTCCATGTCAGACGTGGGATAATTAGCGTTGGTTTAGACTATGGTGTATTTCTGCCATTGAAGAACAAAACCACACGCTACCACACCTTTACCTGACTTCAGCAGCGTGAAAAGCATAAAGATGCAAAAATAAACACACAAGTATCACCTGTTGAAACTCATAAGAGTGTTGCAGTCATTTTACAGACCCCAGAAGTCAGTAGGAGGAAAAGTATTGATTGGGGTTTTATAAAGTTTGTGTGGAGTACTAAGGCCTAACTCTGTATTTGGTTGCTCAAGTGTAGCTGCTGAGGTTGTTTCCAGCAGTGATTGTGTCCTGTGGTACCTTCAAATACATGTGTGGTGAGAGCTCAGACAGGAATGAATCTGTGCAGGAGCATCCAGTGAGGCACCAAGAATTCGTGGTGGGTTCATCAGACAGACACAGGTGGCAGAACACTGCACTCATTAAAACAAAACAAAACCATGTATATGTATTGTAAAGCTTCACTTCACCAGAGCTCTGTGTTCTGTATGTGTGAGTGTGCTGGGATGGTGGTTAAAAGAAATGCAGCAATAAATCTGAAAAATTGCCTTTTCTTAATCACAGAGTTGTTTAATTATGTCAGAGAGCCCATAATGCACCGCAGTGTGTGCTGTTGTGACATGGCAACTTGAATTTCATGTCAAACATTAGAGCTACTTTATTATTGAAGGGTCAAATATAACATGCTGTTTACAAGAGGGAAAATGACCTTGTAGTCTGTCCTTGTTGTTATTGTTTGGGTTTTGTTTGTTTCTTAACTTTGTCACCTCTGTGGGTTTAAAAGCAGAGGAGCACATGAATATTTTAGTCTCTGGACCCCAGTTATTGAAGAACAGGATCTTCCTGTATGGGGAGAGTGGATTGAATTTCTGGGTTGCTTCCGTCATGGCTTGTCCTGTTAAAAGCACAAGTGTGGGTTAGAATAAGGAACATCCAATTTAAAATCTACACCACAGCAGAATTTTTGAGGTTTTTCTTATCCTATTTCTAGAAAGAATTTCATGTATGTGATTTAGCATTAAATTTGGGTTAAATGCTATTCTGAACTGAGATTTATTTTAAGAATAGATATGCAGTGCAAGTATTGTTCTCCTTGGTTTATATCTTGATCAGTGCGTAAGCCTGACATACAACCATTGCTGGAGGAGTTCCTGAGGACCTGAAGGGCACAGACAAGCTTGTCAGTTGCTATTTCAGTTGCAGTGGTGTAAACAAACTGAAAAAGACATAATTGGCAACACCTTTTCAGCTTTCTAGAAGAACATGATGGTGAAAATCCCCTAAACTGTGTATTAGGAGCCTCCTCAGTGCTGGTACAGAAAGCCCTGGAACACCAGAAGCAGAATAGAGCTGAGCAGTTGCCAGTTTTAGGGATGCTCCAGCAATGTGAAGTTTGTTCTTTTTGTTTCAATTTTTGAATGAGAAATTCTTGTCCAAAGACCTTTACCAGTGGTGGTTTAGCGTGTTTGTGGAGAAGGGAATAATCACTCAGTTGCAAGACCAAAATCCCAACTAGAAGACTTCTGTGGAACTAGCATGTGGAAATTTCTGCCAGTAATTTGAAGTCAAGGGCTGAATTGAAATGGATACAAGAATTACCCCATGATCCAGTAACATATTCTTGCCATCTCACCTATGAGATTCCATAACTGTCCCCCAGGTTCATGCTATTTTAGTTTGAGCCCAAGCTCAGATGTATGTGGAGGTGTGGCACTGGCATGTGATGGGAACAGGCATGGCTGGGTCTTGGGATAGTCCCTTGGTTTGTTTCCAGTCTTCCTGCAATTATACTGGCAGAGCCGATTGCTTACTAGCAAGTCAGCAAATTGTCTCTAAATTCTATGGGAGAATAGTTGAAGCTGGATGGTTATAACTGTATAGATACAGTGACTCCATTCCTGTAAATTAGTGGGTTATGAACTTTTATTTTTAATTAAAAGTAGAAAGAAAAGCATGATCTTTGGTCTGCTTGTTTTATAATGAGTGTTCTGCCTTGTCTTAAAGATTCCTCATCAACTACTGAGCATTACTCTGAGCTGCTGAACCTTGAGGGTCACAGAATTTGTTTGTAAGGTGCAGCTACCTGAAATCAATGTTCTTCAAATGTCTTCCCTTCAATTTATTTTAATTGAAATTCATGCCTTTTCCTCTCTCCTGTCATAGATGAGATCACTGCTAGTTTCCGTCGCTTTGGACCTTTGATTGTAGACTGGCCACACAAGGCAGAGAGCAAATCTTATTTTCCTCCTAAAGGTATGTATCTGAAAACCAATAACATATGAGCATTTCAGAATAATTTTTCTTTATAAGACTCCATTTTAGACAAGATTGTTTTTACAATGGCACAATGTTTAGGGGGAAAAAAACCCCAGTCTTTGGGATTGTTATAAACTGGGGAAGTTTAGAATGTGGCTTTGCAATTATTATTCACTAAAAGAATTCTTCCTTAACTTCCTGTTCTTACTTTATTCCATTTTCCTTTTTCTCCTCCCGTTGTTCTTCATTTCTGTAATAATGGCTCTTTAAAGGGACTAAGTGGCTTCCACAGAATCTGGGATGGATTTGTGCCTTATATTATCAACCAGAGGGTTGGAAATGTGAGAGCACCTTAAAGCTTGTCCCTTACTGTGTGGCAGTGTGATGACATGGTGTCAAGAATAATTCTGGATTGAATTATTGTCCTATAGGCAAATAGGCAAAAGCAGTTATGTGCCTGTTTTCCCTTTGGTAGGATATGCATTTTTGCTGTTCCAAGATGAAAGCTCTGTGCAGGCACTGATTGATGCATGTATTGAAGAAGATGGAAAGCTCTATCTCTGTGTTTCCAGCCCCACTATCAAAGACAAACCGGTAGGTGGACTTTTCAGGGCCTGCACAATTCCTGTGTGATAACCAAAAATTGGTCTCTTCAGATGCATTTTTTCTGTCTTCAGAATGTTAATATTTAAATTTTTAAGGTATCAAGTTTTCAAAGAGAAGAGAGCAACTTACCTATTTTTGAACTAGACATGAAGTTTTTTAGTCTAGTTACAATGCATAATTTTGTTAGAAAGGACCTATTTCCAAATAGGTATTTTATATTTGATGAAAATGTAGAATTTATAATATCTGAGTTTTGTAGGCAACATGTTTTGACAGAGACAAATCCTAAAAAACATAGCATGGCATTGAAGTAAAATTATTAGTACAGATGGTTTGGGGGCTGATGCAAGTCTGTTAATAGTTGGAGAGAATTCTGCTGTGTTTCTGTGCTTCACATTTGGCCAGCTGTAGGCAAATATAAAGCAGCACGGTAAATAAACAGGCAACTCTGGAGCGTGTTGCATTGAGATAAGGCTGGTCTGGTGCTCACATTTGTCTGGGACAACGTAAGCAGGGTAGATCTGTGAGCCCTGGGGCGGTTGTACAGAACAGTTCAGTCATGATTAAGTAAACATGCAAGTAGAGGGTGAGGTATTTTCTCCAGAAATTTGGATAACAAGGAAGTGATGAAATTTACTATGGTCAAATGGTCTGTCTGAAGAGAGCTTATTACCATTTCATTTTGAGAAATGATTGCTGAACAAGTAGAAACTGAGTTTACAAAGTACAGCTGTTTAAGAAGTTTTCTTCTTTGTAGGACACTGTTTTAATTTATATTACTGAGATACTTTGAATTGTGAATGGTTAAAAAAAAAGGCTTTTTGTCCATAGGTTCAGATCCGGCCTTGGAACCTTAGTGATAGTGATTTTGTTATGGATGGTTCACAGCCTCTTGACCCAAGAAAAACCATTTTTGTTGGTGGTGTTCCTCGGCCTTTACGAGCAGGTACACTGCGTGTTCCACTGGGCATGTTGGATGTGCAGCCTTGTTCGGGGAGCACTGGGGGAAACGGAGTATTTCAGCAAGGGAATATTAAATGGGGGACATGAACACAACTAGACTGATTGATCTGATGCTTTTAGAAAAAACCTGCCAATTCTACAGCACCGTTTGGTTTTCCTTTGTGGTTTAGTGGAGCTGGCGATGATCATGGACCGGCTGTACGGAGGGGTGTGCTATGCTGGAATTGACACAGACCCCGAGCTGAAGTACCCCAAAGGAGCTGGGCGGGTTGCATTTTCTAATCAACAGAGTTACATTGCTGCTATCAGCGCTCGCTTTGTTCAGCTGCAGCACGGAGAGATTGATAAACGGGTAAGGGCTGCACTCCTCGTTCTCTGCTTCCTCTAGAAACACTCTTCCTTGTAACTGTGTGTCATTGTGAAGGCTGTAAATGCTATTTCAGATTAATTGCATATTTAGGGCTGGATTGTGCCACTTAGATACAACATGGAATAAAAGATGGAGTGGTACAGAGCTGATGGTTCTGGAACGTGGGAGGCAACTGTGAAACAGACTTTCTCAAATTGCTGAGCACAGTGGGAAGCATGTCAGCTGCCTTGCCCTTTTATAAGAATATTGCACTCATCATATGCTCCCACTGCAAGTATTTGTAGTGTTTGTGTAATGCAGGGAGTGAAGCATCTGCCAAGGATGGAGCAGTTCTTACTCCTGCTCTGCATCTTTTGGGAGAAGGGCAGAACCACCCCAGTGTTACACAGTGTGTGCTGGGTGTCCAAGACCGTCATGGCAATGCCTTTTAAACTTGTTAGTGTGCATTGCAGCCTCACAGTCATCCCCCACAGCTTGTGTAAGGACTGTGGTTAGTTATGTTATTCCTTACTATTTTAAATTAGAGGAGTATCCCAAATGGATCTGCAGTTTGCTTCTGCCCTCTTCATCTCTTTAAAATGTATCTGCCAGTTACAGTGGTCTTCAGACCACAATTTTGAGCAACTCAGATGCTCACATGCTCTTGTTCTGTCTAATTCATCCATTGTCTCTGGATTTTTCCTACATGACTGTCACTACTGATCTTAATTTTATAGTTAATACAGCGGAAACCCTCCAAACTTGGCTGATTAGCTCATTATCATTTCACTCCTGCTTTGGCTACAAAGCTTGGGTAGAAGAATTGTAACAACAATTTAACTGTGGGCCTGTGAATTGGAATGTCTTTGTTCTAATCTTGGCTCTGAAATAAGTTCTGTACAACTTTGAACAAATAATTTGGGCCGCCCTTGTGCAACTTGTGCTTGCATAAGCAGACACTTGGGTGAATAGGTCCATTGAAGCTGGTGGGACTACAAATTTAAGTAAGTACTTGTGAACTCTAGCAAAGATTTTGCAATCTATTTCCCCTTCCTTCTCTCTTCCCACTCGCCTTATTTCCTCATTTTTTGTGCAGTTCAGAATAAATGTGCTGAGATAAGTGCCCAGAGGATTCATTATAGGAGGGACTGGGTGCCTGAGAGAGGCAAAAGTACATGAGTGGCAATGTTACTTTTTATTAATAAGGTACTATTTATTAGAACTTTCTAATATTGTTTTTCTGTAAAAATAAAAACAAAATTAGTAACAAGAAGGGATTTCCTGTAAAATTAGGCAAGGAGATGCTGCTAAAGGGTGTGCCCTCAAAGAAATAATGCAAATGAATGTTCAGCAGCTAGCATTGCTGCCAAGAGCTGCCACCCAAAGTGGGCCTGATGTTGCTGCTGGAATTGAAGCTTTTTCTCTGCACCTGGGAAATCTCACTGTACCCAGCTCAGGGAGCAGTTGCAGCCCCTGTTCCACTCTGAATAAATGTGCTGACGACACCTGTGCTGTAGTTTGGCCTCTGAATGTGGCTGAATAGAGATAACAGAGCAGAATCGCCACCTGTGTAGCCTCTTTGTCCTTTTAGCACTTGGAGAAGACAACACTTGCCAATAAATCCCGAACTTCACACTACACAGCAGATTAGGGCATGGAGAATGTGGTGTGAGGAACATTTGTCTGCTTCTGCTTTTCTACGCATTCATTCTCCTGAGCTGGCACGGAGGGGTTTTGGGAAATGCAACTTGAGCACTGTAAGAGGAGAAAAACTGAGGTCTTTAAAAAGGCTGCTGTGCTGTCTCTGAGTAGCTTATATGTCCTGTAAGCACAAATGACATCAAACTACTGCAGTGCTCTGTCTGGACTGTGATAAAATGGGGTAAGTTTGAAAACATGGGAACCTGTGAATGTCCTTATTTGACTGAGTTATGACCGAGACTCCTGAGGTGGAGAGAGGAGCAGCCCTGGGGCAGATGCCGAGGTAACAGTAGAGATCCCAGTCCCAGTCTGGATGTTTGAAAAAGTTTGTGAATACACCTAATTAAATGAGCTTCAGAGAAGGGTCACAAACACTTGTAGAGCAGGAGGTTGTACCTATATTTGTTTCTGCTGCACTGAATTACTGCCCGTCCCCTGGCCCTTAATGCCAACAGCGTAGGCGAGTGTCAGTTCTGTGTTAAGCTTCTCATTTGATCCCAACAAGATCAGGTGGATTTCCTTCTGCTGAGAGGACTAAGTCATGAGTACAGAAATGGGCTGTTTATTTAGATAATAAAGTATATTTTTTTTTTAATGTTGAGAATTCAGACATTGAAATTTGCAGACCACATGCACATTTAACCTGCAGTTACAGTGTTATATAAAGAGTTTTCATTCCTGCCTAAATGGGAAGCAGATTAACTGGGCATTGCCATGCTTAAAAATAACACCCCAGGATTCTCTGGTGTTTGGATGGTAGTCTGTGTATCAACAACAGGTTGCTTGGGCCTTTCTGTAAATCAGTGACAGCATGTGTGATACTGATGGTCAGCAGTGATTTCTGGCTACTTTTTAAGGATTGAGAGGTAGAAACAGAACTGTTGTCATGTTAAGTGCCTGGAGTGTTCAACAGCCATGGTCAGGTGTAATGAGGGGGGCAATTCTTGGGTGTAATACTCCCTGCTGTGATGGCCATCCTGCTACAACACAGAGAGTAAATGGTGTGGAATTGTCATCTACATTGCAATTAAGAACTGTAAACTTTCTTCTCGTTTTCTGAACACAGGTGGAAGTTAAGCCATATGTCTTGGATGATCAGCTTTGTGATGAATGTCAGGGGGCCCGTTGCGGTGGGAAATTCGCTCCATTTTTCTGTGCTAACGTTACCTGTCTGCAGTATTACTGTGAATATTGCTGGGCTGCTATCCATTCACGCGCTGGCAGGGAATTCCACAAGCCCCTGGTGAAGGAGGGAGGAGATCGCCCGAGACATATTTCATTCCGCTGGAACTAAAGGATCACTGCAGTGCTCATTTGCAGCCTCCAATTAAGTGCACTCTTCTGTTCTCCCGATTGTCCCCAGCCCTCCCCACCCCGTCTCTTACTCACACAGCATGTCCTTTTATAGTAGTCTGTAATTTAACAATAGTATAATGAAAGAATGACCTATAATATGGGTATTTTATAGAATCTTGTCATTGAAAACTGTATTGGGAACTCCTTTTCGTATCAATAACATGTTGCAAGTGAGTCGAATTCTCTTGTCTTTACTACCGAGAGAACACTTAATTTCCTGCAACGTTTTCTTAGAGGAGAGAAAAATATTAAGAAAAGAGAATTGAAACAATAGAGTATTTTGGTTTTTTAATTAAATTATTGTTAATAAAGAACATAATAATACTTTTATTAAATAACCATGTAACAATAACACTATCAGTCTGTTCTGACACTTTTCCCCCAGGGAAGCCTGTTTTTGCCTCTCCTTTTTTGTTTGGACTTTGGATTTTTCCAGCAACAGATGAAGTTAGCATTTACATACCAACAGGAAAGAGCATGTTTAAAGCAACAAAAATGCATGAGCAAAGTTGAAGCAGCACTATAATAATGATTTTTTTTTAAAATCTCTTAAGGGTTTTGAGGCTGAAATTTTAGCTCAGTGTGTATCTGACCATGCCTCTGGCTACCACCCACATCCAAATTATTAATGAGATAGGCAGAGCTTACTATATTTTCATCAAAATGATTACATTTTAAGAATTCCTGAATGTAAAAGGTGAGTAAAGTTACTACTGAGGGGGGAGTGCACTTTTTTTTCTTTAAGAGAACTCAATTGTCTGGTTACAGCCCTAGATATCCTACCAAAGCTAGAGTAATGACAACTAGTGAACTGGCATTTCCTCTCCTGAAGGATAAATATATAGATTTTATTTTTGATGGCTATATATAACTCTATATCCTAATAAACTAACATTCATCAGGGGCCAGCTTTTGCTCTCCATTTTGACGTGAAAAAGTAGAAAACCTAAAGATACCTCAAGGATATCACTGATTTTTACTGGAGTTTTGGTATTCCATTGTGGCACACAAACTCAAATTGGCTGCTTATTGGTTTCCCATGTAAAGTTCGTTTAAAATTCCCTCAAATTTATCTGTAACAGAAGGCATGAACCGAAGGAGTTTCAAATCTTGTTTTGCACTATGTTCTGAATTTGTGCATGGAATGGTGCAAGTGTGCATATGCCTTTTCTACTCTTCCTGTAGAAAGATCCCAACTAAGATTCCACCTGCTCAGAACTAACGATGGGCAGATAAAGACAGGCAGGTTTTTGAAGTGCCAACATAGTGAAGTTAATGCCGGCTTTATTGTAACTGAGTTCTACCTTGAGGAGCATTAACCCAGTCCATGTGAACTGTGCAGGGGGTTAGTTTGAAATAGTCAAATGAAGGAGTAGTTCTGAAAATTGTTTTTATTACCTTTGAACTAATGCCCTGGCCAACTTCTCAAGTGATGATGTAGCAGTGTGCAAATAAACTGATTTATTGGCAATCTTCTGAGTGGCCTGGGACCATCCCAGGGTCTCCCAAACCAAAGACTTGCCTCAGCACTGCTTGGAAAACATCTGCTCCATTAAAAACCCTCGTTGGCCCCCCTCATCCCATTCCCCTGGCCCCGATTATCTTTATGAGAAGCAGTTTTTATTTTCAATGCAGGCTTTAATGAACTTATACCTTACCAAGTTCCAAAGGTCAAAATGGAGACATTTGCTGTCTACTAGTCAAGTATAGCAAGGGAGCTGCTTTTACTGAAATCCCTGAAAATATTGACAACAGTAATGCAAATGCAGAGTGCTCTTGTGTAGATTGTCAGGGACTTTTTTTTCTCTGAAGTACATAATTATAGTTGGAATGTTCCTTTAATTTTTTTAATGCTTGTAGGTGGCTTGGGGTGTGCTATTGTGCCGATCCTACCCCGCAAACAGGTGAGGTGGGTTTCCATTACAAGAAATAACACTGTTTGAGAACTAGCTTTGAATAATAATTTTTCCCTTTGTACATGACCTGCTGAATTTCGGTACAGTGTTTTTGTAGCTAACTTATTTTGTCATGCACATAATGTATATTTGTTATGCACTACTTTTGTATATCTTGTTTTTCCAACAGTGAGCATTTTTAGGCACACTTTTCACTGACGGGATATCTCTTTATGCAATACCTCAATTTTTCATATTGCAAAGAGTAGCTTTTTGTACTTTTATTACTGAGAGATCTTCATATACTTCATTTTTTAATATAAATAATTTTAATAAATTTTATTTTCTTATATTCTGCTTTTTATACATTTCAGTGCTCTGCATACATTTTGAATTATGGATGTTGTGCACTGGCAATGCTATTTTAGAATCTGCAGAGAAAAGAAAGCATGTTGCTTAAACATCTTAGCCCAGCACCAGGTATTTGGTGTACATATAATTTAAGAAATAGTATATGTAAAGTTGAGAATTAAAGAAGAAAAGCATGAAAGTGGCAAATTACACTTGTCTTTAGACCCATGAAATTTAAATGCATAAATATAGTGTAGAAATTTAAAAATCAACAACCATCAAAATTGTCTACTGCTTCTTACTGAGTTTTTAAAAATTATACACAAATGCAGACGTTTTTGGTGAATGTTTAGCCATTTTTATTATTAATAAAGAATCGATGTTAGGTGTTTGATGCAGAAATGTGTCTGCTCTTTTAAATTATATTTAAAGAATAAAAGAGAGCCTGCTGGGTGGCAGGCATGTAATGTTAGTATGCATGACTAATGTAAGAAATTGTTATTCTACTAATATTCACTTGTGATTGTGTGACAAGCGTGTTTACAGATCCTTTGGTTACACTTCGATTTACAGGGCATAAACAATTATATACATTACTCTGTGCTTCAATAGTGATGACATGTCCTTCTGATTCCACGGGGTTTGTAGTTTTGGGGTTACCATGTAGCTCCAGACGTGATTAACGTGTAATTAGGTACCAGTCGTGGGGTGTCCCTTTGCTGAGCAGTGGATTGGGGAGTGTGGAGTCGGATCCCCCTGGCCTGGCACTGCCCAGGCATTTCCTGTGTAGTTACAGAGTAATTACATGGTTATTTTTGCAATGTAAAATAAAGTGTTTCTGATTATTTTATATGTAAAGGAACCCCACTGCCCTGTGCTTTTGGTATAGTCTCTACTTCTCCATACACAGACCTCTGCAGAATGCAAATTTCAACCTTGCAGTGACTGAATTTAGCATTTTATAAGGATGCTGTTGGAAAGACTTGATAATTCACCCCTTGTGTTTTTGAAGAGTTAAAACCTTCTGTTCAAAGGTGATTTAAAACTTGAATGTGATGAATTGTGGCAAGTTAACTTCAAGTTATGTGCAATACCTATTTCAGACTTCTGGAAGATCTTTGCAGTGTAATTCTTTGTTTTTAATTGCAGACATTTAAAAATGTCATTTTCTACTGTTCTAGTAAATCCTCTTTCTTGCTGGTGTTTCTAAAGAAAAGAATCAGAAATCAATCTTTCTACTAATGTAAATTTGAGATTATTTTTAAAAAAAATGGAATAAAAGGTTTTGGTCATTTGCTTTATTTTATTATCTTATTTTAAAGCTACTGTGATAGCATTGTAAGAATTGGGACAATATTGTATTCAACTGTTTTATTTTTTATATTTTTAAATTTTAAAGTATAATTAGTTTTTATAATTTTCATCAGATTTTTTTGTTATATTTTTTGGAAGTGAAACTTTTAGCAAGTGGGTGTCTAGTTTTTACTAATCCCTAATATGTTTTTTCCCCAATGTATTGCTCATATTATCAGAAGGAAAAGTTATTTAAGTATGTCAGTTAATTGTACTACTTGGCTGAATTTCCATATAGTTTTTACTGTGTATGGGGAGGTTGTAGTATTTATTATAGCATTTTAAATAAGGGTAATTCATTTTTTATTAAAGTCATTTTCACGTTTAAGTTCATATTTTTGTATGTTCTACTCTAAGTTATATAACACAAGTTACTTTTTTTAAAAGAGTTCATTTGTTGAAGTGCTAGTGAAAATTAATGTTATTAAATAGTTTGCAAATGACTATTTATACCAGTATGCATATAATTTTTAAATATTTGTAATGTGAGATGTTGAATGAATAAAACTTTTAACTCAATGTTTCTCTTTAACCTTTTTCTTTTGAGCTTCCTGTAGAAACTTGTTCCTTTTTGGCAGAAGCTCGTGGGGCTTGGGGAGGTGATTTTGGCACAGATTATGGTACATGTCTTGCTGTGTGAGGTTAAAGAGGCTTTAGGGAAAGTTCTGCTGCCTATTCTGCTCACAAAGTGCAGTGAGGTTTCCTTGGGAGGGGAAGAAGGGTCAGGGATGCTGAGAGCCCATGGGCAGAGCTGCACACTGGGAAGGGCTGAGGAGCTGCTCTCTGCTGAATGAGGCTGTGAGAACCCCCTTCACTGCTTGGGTTCAGGTGTTGAATGCCAAGTATTTAATGTTGTGAATTTGGTGCTTGTTGAGTGTTTGGTAGAAACCTAATGAAGCTTTGGTAAAGCCTTTCAGCAGTTCTAGCACTGCCCCTCCTGTTCTTTGCACAGCCTTAAGTGTATCTGCCTGACCGAGGAATTGTGGTTGGGTCACTTGTTTGTGCTCAGTGTTCTCTGCAGCTCGTTCAGAGGGACAGGAATGAAACCCAGTACACATCTGTGAAATCCCAATAACAGGGCAGGTATTCAGTGAGGAGAGAACCACTGAGGTACAAGTAATCCCAGAATGGTTTAGACTGGAATGGACCTTAAAGATCATCCAGTTCCAACCCCCTGCCATGGGCAGGGGCGCCTTCCACCAAACCAAGTTGCTCAGAGCTCCATCCAATCTGGCCTTGGACACTTCCAGGGATGGGGCAGCCACAGCTTCTCTGGGCAACCTGTGCCAGGGTCTCACCACCCTCACAGAGAAGAATTTGCTCTCAATATCTAATCTAACCCAACTCTCTGTCAGTGGGAAGCCAATCCACCTTGTCTGTCACTCCAGGCCCTTGTAAATAGTGTCCATTTTCCTTGTCGGCTCCCCTCAGGTACTGGAAGGCCACAATTAGGTCACCCTGAACCCTTCTCTTTTCCAGTTGAACAATCCCAATTCTCTTTAGCATGTCAGTCAGAAACCACTTTTGCAGCTGGGACAAGCAGATAACCAGACTGGGGCCAGGGCAGAGCCCAGCAAGGCATGGACAGACAAGGATTCTTTCTTCATTGTCTCATGGTTGTGATCTGATAGTAACAGAAGGAAGACATCTGGCATTTTAAAGAGCTTGCTGGTTTCAGTCTTTAATTTAAAATACCTAAATTTCAAATATCTAAAAAGTCCTGCAGTGTTACAACCTTATGTGTCTGCTCTTCAAGGACTTTTCATCAGGAGCCCTGCTTAAAGAATTCAGGAGTTTTGCCGCTAATCTCGTGCCATCACTGAAGGAATGGTGATGTAAATGTTAAGTACATGATGAGTATCATTCTTTTGTCTGGGTGCTCTGGGAAATGTAGATCTTGGAGCTCTGATGGGATGATTCAGCCAGATGCTGATTGCTTCACTTGCCATTGGCTTCAGAGGATTCCCACTTTGCAACTAATGCCTTTAGAAATTAGTTTTTAACGGGAGTGAAAAGTTTCGATGGTAATTCCATGCAGGTACTTCCAATCCCTTGACTTTAAACAGAAAAGCTGGGATGCTTCGGATGAGCAATAGAGAGGCTGGAGATGACCAGTGAGTCAGGAATTCCTCAGTGTTGCCTGTTGTGCCAGCCAAGCAGCACCAGACAGCACGGACCAGTGTGACTTGGCTGGAAAGTGTTGCCTTTCCGTTCTCTGCATCGGGATTCTTGGGAAATAGTCATAGTTCAGCCTCGGCGATGTGTTAGCAAATTCTCGACATTGTTTTCAAGTGCAAATGGTCTTTTGAACAGCATGTGCTTATCAGCGGTTTATCTGATGTTTTTTAACAAGTATGATAGTCTTGAAATTTGGTCGTGGAATAGGGAGGGTTTAAGTTTTTTGGATGTAATGGTGGTGGAATGTCCTTCACAAACAAGGCACTCCCTGACTGATTTCAGTTCAAAGTGCTGTAAGCTTAGAGGTGTTTATCATGATCCAGCATCTTATTTACAGTTGGGAATGTGCATATTCAGTCTAAAATTCTCCTGTTCTGAAGATTGCAGAATACTTTGCTTAATAAATGAAACTTTCTTATATAGGCAGAATCTAAAATATTCAATTCACTAAGGTGAAATGCCAAAGCTCTGGAACATCCAAAATTCCTAATAATCACTGTTGGTGATGACCTTTGCTGATCTGAACTGCTGGGAAGTTACTTTCTGGGACACATGACATAACAAATCTCTCTTGGGTTCCAGTGTGTCCTGAAGCTATAAATAAATGCTACAGGCAGACTCCAGAAGATGAAGTGCTGGGTGGAATTCCAGAATTTCTGCCGTACATGAATCCCAGCTCTTTCAGCAGGATCTGCCTGGAGCACAATCTCCAGCAGCTCCCTGGGCTGCCCCTTGCCCTAAAGGAGCTTCCACATTCCACATCAGTGAAGGAACTCGGTTTGGGTGGAGGTGGGGATAACCCACCTCGTGCTCATTTAAAGGCTGAGCTGTATCTTCAAGGCAGTCTCTGAGCTGTCAGGTGGTTGTTGGACAGTTTCTACTGCCAGTCCTCATTCTCCAGCTGCTGTTGATTCTCTCAGCCCCAGCCCAAAATGCACAGTGCCTGCCTACAGGAAATCTAGGACAAGTAATAGCCTCAGAAAGGACAGATGAGGAAAAACACTGACATCTCTTCCTCTGTGTAAAATAAGCTGATTCAGTCTGTCAGTATGAAAAACAGCCTGTGGGATAAGAATATACTCACAGCTGTCTGTGCAGTCATAGAAACTGAAGGGGGTGAATCAGTGCTGTGAATACATCACTGAAAGTCTTCCTGAATCCTGATGCTCTGATTGATGCCATCAGATATCACCTGTTTTCATGACACAGGAACTATAATTTCCTGACTCCTTGTAGGGTTATTCAGAGAGACAATTTGATACAAAATGTTGATTTATTTGAATATATCTATAACCAAGGGAAGCTCTCTTAGTCACCTTGTTTATGGAGCTTGAGAGACCATGTTCTGTTAATGTTGCTTCACAAAATCTGCAGGTCAAAAGTTCTCAATCCTCCTGGTATATATGAAACATAGAAATATATAAAGTCTGTGTTTGATTGTGCTTCCTGAAATTTATTTTTGGTGAGTCATGAAAGCTGAGATTAAATCCTCTGAACACAGGAAGGTAAAGTGTAACTCTGAGGACACATTTTTGGGTTTGCATTATTCTTAATGTTTAAAATGAACTTGGTTTTATTGCTCTCATCTATATGGTATTTTTTCATTCAAAAACTAGCAGGTTGAATTGCTTTGCTTTTTATGGGACTGAAGAACATAATTTTTGAATGGCAGAGTGATGGGGTAGGTGCAGTGGACACACACTGTGTGCCTTAGCCCAGATCTGAAATCCATGGAATTGAAGCATTGCACTAGTAGGGCAATGTATTTTAAGCAAAAATAAGTCTCTGCCAGCCTTCTCTGAGCCTAGGCTTGAAAAAAATGTTTACTCACTGTAAATCACCATCTGACACTGCTGCTGACTCATGGACCAGGATCAGTTTGCTCTGGGATTGTGTAGGCCTTGCTATGCATTAAGTTGTCAATTCAAGTGTCACTTTGCAAGATGGTTCTTGTGGCTTTAAGCTCATGTGCAGTGCTGGTTTGGGTTGGAATATGCTCATGGCAAGCATTTCTGAGTTTTCTGTCAGCGAGTTAAGTGCAATTTCTAAGGTTTTGGGGGAATTCTTGTAAGAAGCATCAGGCAGGAGCCCCCAGCTTTGCTTCAAAGGGCCAGCTGTGCACAGGCAGATGTTGCTCTCTGCACACTGGCAAAATCAACTCAGCTCTTCAGTCAATGGCAATAAAATTTGCTCAAGCATTGTTTTTACAGGAGGGTGTCTTCAGAGGAATGTGATGGCAGGACAAAGCAGTGACTGCTTCAATTTTCTTTGCAGAGTGAGCAATCTGTGAAGACAGAAGCCTTGCTCAGTTCTTTTTCTGGCAGCATCCTGATGTCTCTGCAGGTGGGGAGGGAATGCTCAGTATCTGTGAAGGCCCCAGTGCTATCACAGAGTGGCCTTACTGCTAAGAATCACAAAATCAGTGAGGTTGGAAAAGACCTCCAAGGTCGAGTCCAAATTGTGACTGATCACCACTTTGTCACTGAACTTCCTCAGCTGTGGGTTCATACAGGGTCTCACTGCACATTCCCCAAAACAGCCAGAGTAACATTTAATATTTAATTTCATAGGCTCTGCAATCTAAAATTTGGTAAAGTGTTCCTGCCTCTGATTTGGAAATAAAGGCTGTCATTGCTAAATACTGATAACTTGCACATTTATGTGGAAAAATTAAATCAGAGCAACCAAAGTCCTTTTCTGCCTTTTCCTTTATCCACTTGACTACAAGTCTTTCCTGGAAATCAGGCTGTTTCATTCTGGTGTTATTTCAGGGCTTATTTTGTCTTTCTGAGTTTTCCCCATAGTTTCCTTTCGAATTGGCAATCTCTGTTTAAATACTGTAACAGAAAGTTCTTCTAAGCCAAGGGTTTTTGTCTCATTGGCTTGGGTTTTGATTATAAATCCTGTGGATCTTCTCAGTGATTTGGAAATGTCTCCAGGGAAGGCCCAGGCTTTAATGTAACAAACCTAGTTTATAGTCTGCTAAATAATTTTATGCACAGTATGGAGTGATGGGAAAATAGGCATCTCCTTATGAGTGGTGTGGAGGAAGTGATTCCCACATGTATGGTTTGTAAAGCAGTCGGAGAAGTGCAGGTTCATTGCTGTGAAGTCCAGGTGCATTCCAAGGGCAGTTGGCCATTTTCTCTCTGTGCTGCCCAGTTTTGTTCGCACAATTAACTGAGAGCCAGGGAAAATTATGAAATTTTACAAGTAGCATAAGCTGAAGGCAAATGCATGGTTTTGACTCACCAGAAGTGGTGACTTGTTTTTGTAATGATTCCTGGTTGCACTAATAAATGGTCCCCAGTGTCCTCTGTAGGGTAACTACATTCTAATTAAATACCTCAGCACAGTGACTCCTATTAAATATTCTGTGAAAATGAAGGTGATGGACTAATTGTTTGTGCTACTGCTGAGGATACAATTAACAAGGTTTGAGTGTAGCTGTTGTCAGAATTAGCACACTTTTCACGTGAGAATCCCAGTTCATGGTGCTAGATTCCTATTTCAGATATACGCACTGTTTGCAGTGGATCAAGGTAATGTAAGAGTTAATGAACAACTGGCCTTGCCTGAGTTATATTGAATTTTAGGGTAAATTCAGGGTAGATGTAAGGAAAAAATTCTTCCCTGTGAGGGTGGTGAGGGCCTGGCACAGGTTGCCCAGAGAAGCTGTGGATGCCCCTTCCCTGCAAGTGTTCAAGGCCAGGCCGGATGGGGCTTGGAGCAACCTGATCTAGTGGAAGGTTCCCCTGCAAATGGCAGGGGGATTGGAACAGGTTGAGTCCCTTTCAACCCACAACATTCCATGATTTTATGCTTATGTTGAATCATGTCAGTACTTTGTTTAATTCCATTGCAGAGAATACTCAGAGCAAAACAAATCTCCAAGAGCAGCAGAAGGGTGGGGTTTTTTCAGGGAATCACTATCTGTATGTGCAGCAATATTCCATCAGCTCCTTCCTTCCTTCTCTTTCACATGAAAGAGGTGTAGGTTTGCTACCACCAAAACCTGCCTCATTTTAAAACTTTTGTCAGGGTTCTCAGATGAAGACACATACTTGGCCAGTAAAACTGAAACATTGGAATTCAGGAACGAACACAAGTTCTGGGCTGGAGGAGCTGACATTGGAATACAAAACAAACTCGATGAGGTGCAGGCTGGAAGCTGGAATCTGGGCTATTTTTAACTAGAGAGTTGCAGCTGTGGTGAAAAGCCGAGATGTTTGTTCAGTGATAAATAGAGAGATAGTGGTCAGCTGGTAGTCAATTCACACGTGTGGAAAGGTGGATGAAGAGCAGTGTGCAGCTAAAATAGCTGAACCTGACAGATCTGCAGATAGATTTTAGGTGATGTTGATTTTTCTGAGTAGCAACAGATCCTAAAAGGGACCCGCACTGAATGTGCATTTGAGATCAAAGTCCTGGCAATGTGCTGTTGGGAAAAGTGGACAAAATGTGCCATACGAGGCTTGTGTGTTTGCATTAGCAGGGTGGAAGCATATTCCATGAATACAGGTGCTGGGAAAACCGCTGATTTGGCAGCAGTGATGCCCTGACGAGGACGGAGGAAGGAAGCAGCCTGCCAGCTGGCAAGGGCAGCGCCTGCCCGGGAAGATACAGCAGCAAGTGTTCCTGCACAATGCAGAGACAGTCATGGAACGAGCACAGGGCTGGTTGGGTTTATGTGTGAGCATTCAATGCGGGTTTTGTGGTGGGGACTGGACTGAGGTGTATTTCAGCTAAAGGAGGCATTTCTTGGCCAGGGCTGTGTGATTGATGGACCTGGGGAGGTTTGTACACCAGGATCAGCTTTTAATGAAGCCTTTGGGTTGCCTTTCTCTGGGTTTAATTGAACACGTTGGCTGCCATCTCATTGGGATATTTGGTTAGTGCAGATCATTGCCGAGGAGGGAGTTTTGGACTGAGGAGCAGTAAAGTTGAGAATCATAGAAGCAGAAAATATCCCGAGCTGAAAGGGACCCACAGGGATCATTGCACTCCAACCCCTGGCCCTGCATAGACACCCCAACAATCCCAATGTGCCTGAGAGCATTGTCCAAATGCTCCTTGAGCTCTGACAGGTTGTCTGTCAGGCTGTGATCCTGGGGAGCCTGTTCAGTGCCCGACCACTCTCTGGGGGAAGAACATTTTCCTAATATAGGAAGTCATAGTTGTTATTTGAGGTCACAGTTGATATCAAGGCTCCTGGCTCAGTGGTTGTGTCATATCTGTAACTTTTTTAGTCCATACTCTTTGGATCCTGCAGGAAGTGCCCTTTTATAATTGTGTAAATAACAAATCACCCAGGTAAACTGTCACATTGTGCCTCTGCAAGTTGTTGTCCCTCTTTTCTAGCTGCATACACAACATGCCCTTTTTCTGACAGTGTGTACAATAGCTGGGAATCCAGGGATACTTGGCAGTACGCTGCCGTGGGAGCGGCGGGGCCGGGACAGCGGCGGGTTCCGTGGGAGCGGCCGCCACCTGGCGGGGCCCGACCGCACTGCACCCGCCGGCGGATCTTGGAATCGCGGAGCCTTTGGGGCTGGAAAACAGCTCCGAGATCATCGAGTCCAACCTGTGACCCATCCCCACCTTGTCACCCAGACCAGAGCGCTGAGTGCCACGTCCAGTCGTTCTTTGAGCACCTCCATGGATGGGGACTCCACCACCTCCATGGGCAGCCTCTGCTAATGACTGACAACCCTTTCTCTGAAGAAACTCCTCCTGATGTCCAACCTGAACCTCCCCTGGCACAGTTTGAGGCCATTTCTACTTTTCTATCCTTTGTTCCTTGGGAGCAGAGCCTGCGCCCCACCTGGCTCCCTGCTCCTGTCAGGGAGTTGTAGAGAGCAAGAAGGTCCCCCGTGAGTCTTGTTTTTTGCAGGCTGAGTCCCCTGAGCTTGTCAGCTCCTCCCATAGGACTGGCTCTCCAGACCCTTCCCCAGCTCTGTTCCCTTCTCTGGACATGCTCAGGACACACACAGGGACTCTCAGCCTTCTCAAAGACTGGGAAGGACCCCGGTTTGCTTCATGTCCTCTTAAGATCTATTCCCAAGGGTGACATACTGTCAGCACCATTCATATTGTTGATGCTGCTAAAACAATTAGAAAAATAGTGTTTTCATAAAATTTATTGTTTCTAATTCGCAATGCTGCCCCTCCTCTGGGCAGTCAAGGGTGCTGAAACCCTGGGAAATAATCCAGAGCAGTATTTCAGTGTAAAAAAACCCCATATGTGGGACTTGATGTACATTCTGTGCTGTGAGGGTGGGGAGGCCCTGGCATGGGTTGCCCAGAGGAGCTGTGGCTGCCCCATCCCTGGAAATGTTCAAAGCCAGGGTGGACAGGGCTTGGAGCAACCTGGTCTAGTGGAAAATGTCCCTGCCCATTGTAAAGAGGTTGGAATGAAATGATCTTGCAGCTCCCTTCCAACCCAAACCAATCTGTGATGACTTGTGCTCTTGAGTGGTTTGAGGGATCCAGCTGTCCCTGTCCATACCCAGCAAACTGTGCTGGGACACGTCTCTGCCGAGCACCTGCACTGGCTGGACTGGCCACGCTGAGCATTCTCCTGGTGTCACACAGCTGCTGCTGCCCGAAGGACAACACAGCAGGTATTTAATGTTCCATTACTGTTCCGCAAGCGGCTGGAGCAGGTGGGCTGTCTGGGTTGACATTCATTGCAGGAGCTACAGCAGCACCTGCACCAATGGGGTGCTGCTGGTTCCTCTGCTGTGGAGACAAACACTACACCAACCACCCTTCAATCAGTCCCCTTATCACTGGCAGAAATAGATCAATATCTTGCATGAAATATATCAATATGTACCTTCAGGCAGCAGCACTGTGCGCTGAGCCCTAGCGCTGGCCTGAGGCAGGGGGACATCCCCGCCCCGCCCCGGCTCACTGAGCCCCGGCTCCCTCACCACCCCCAGCCCCGTCTCCTCTCACTCAGCCCCGGCTCCCCCAGCCCCAGCTCCCTCAGAATCCTCAGCCCCGTCTCCCCTCACTCAGCCCCAGCTTCCTCAGCACCCTCAGCCCCGGCTCCCCTCCCTCAGCCCCGGCTCCGCCGGCACCCCCAGCCCCGGCTCCCCTCCCTCAGCCCCGGCTCCGCCGGCACCCCCAGCCCCGGCTCCCTCCCCTCACTCCGCCCCGGCTCCCCTGGCCGTTCCCCGGCCCGCCGCCGATGGAGCGCGGCCGCCTCAGCCGCCCGCCCGTGCCGCTCGTGTATGTGAACAGCTTCGGCTCGCACCGCCGCGGCTCCGTGATCCGCCTGGGCCGGGGCTGCCGGCAGAGCCCCGGGCACAGCTCCGGGCAAAGCCCGAGGGCCGCCCCGCAGGCACAGCCCGAGCCCGGCCCCGGCCCGGGGCGCTGCCGGGAGGGCAGACTCGGCAGACGCGGCCCCGGTACGTGTCACCGGGACACGGGCACGAGGCCTCTTCCCTGGCTGTGGGCTTTGGACATTGTGCCACCGGGGCTTCCCTCGGTCTCTGAGCGGTGGAGGTGGCTCAAGTATTGTCGCAATGGTCTGTATCGGCAACAGGGTGACAGCAGGACCAGGGCAGTGACTGCCCTCCCCCCCGCCCCGTGCTGGGCGCCGCTGAGGCCACAACTCGAGTGGTGTGTCCAGTTCTGGGACCTTCGATGTCTTTTTTACATTGAGGGGCTGGTGTGTGTCCAGGGAAGGGCAACAGATCTGGAGAGTCAGTACTATGGGGAGCTGCGGGGGCTCAGTCTGGAGAAAAGGGGGCTCAGGGGGGACCTTCTCATTCTCTACAACTCCCTGACAGGAGTGGGGAACCAAGTGGCGGTCGGGCTCTGCTCCCAGGAAACAAGGGATAGGACAAGAGGAAATGGCCTCAAACTGCTGGGGATGGTCAGGTTGGAGATCAGGAGGAATTTCTTCACTGAAAGGCTTGTCAGGCATTGGCAGGGGCTGCCCAGGGAGGTGGTGGAGTCCCCATCCCTGGAGGTGTTCAAGGAACAACTGGACATGGCACTCAGTGCTCTGGTCTGGGTGACAAAGTGGGGATGGGTCACAGGTTGGACTTGCTGATCTCAGAGATCTTTTCCAAACTCAACCATTTGTGATTCTGTGATTTAATGTGCCCAGCACAGTCAGGCTGGATGTTTAGGCATGAGGAGAAACATGGTGTTAAGCTTAAATGGTTGAAATGTTTAATAGGAATGCACAATCACAAAATGGTTTGGGTAGGAAGATACCATAAACATCATCTTATTCCAACGTCCTGCCTTGGGCAGGAACACCTTTCTCCAGACTAGATTGCTCAGAATTACATCCAATCTGGCCTTGAATACTTCCAGTGATCAACATCATCCTTAGGAATATACTGTAAGTTCTCAAGAAATGCTTTATAAATTCTCTTTCTAGTTCATCTTCAAGAGGCTGAGGCAAAGGCTCACACCTTTGACTTTCCCATCCCTTCAAGAAGTGTTGATAAGGTCATTAAACGAAAGAAGAAAAAGGTAATAAAATGTGGGAGCTGAATTAACTGCCTTGGCATTTGAGAAAACTGCTTCCTGCTTGTTCTGTGTGTGAGAGCATGAGGGAGATTAAAAGATAGATTTGGTAGACTGTTACTGAAATCCTCACTTACAGAAAAGAAAAAATGGTATTATTTTCTCCCTCTGGAGGCTTTAAAATCCTGGCGCTTATTCAATAAAGCACTTAAGTGTGTGCTTACCTTGAAAAATGAGAGTGTGCTGTTGACTTAAAGCCTGTACTGAAATGCTCTGCTGGATTGTGGCCAGAGCACTGCACACCTTGTGGGTGAAACCCAGCAGAAAAGAGCTCTGCAGCTCCTCTTCCTCTCATGTTTTAAACAAAAAAATCCCACAGGTTACAAATAAATGAAGGCAGGAATCAGAGGCATTAACACCATCCTTGTAGCAGTGCAGAATTACTTTCTGCTTCACAAATGTATTTCTGTTCCTGTTCACTAGTTCGACAAATGCTTGAAATTTTAAAGGGGACATGAATTAAACAGTAACCTGTTATGAGATAACGTGTGAAGTACAATAATCAGCTAGACTGGAATAATGTCATACATACTGGATTTGAAAACAGCAAAATGCTATTGACTGCAGAGGAGCAGCTAATAACATGCCAGAATATCACTCTGCTGGAACATTAAATGGTCTTCAAAAAGAATGAGGAATATATGTTATGTTTTAGCTATAAATGTCTACAAGAAAGAAATTATCTTTGAGCTGGTTTCACAAATGGGGTCTAGCAAAAGTCCAAACTTCAACATGTCAACACCCATTTCTGTTTGTTAGGCCACCTCTGTCTGAGTGCCCTTATCATTAGGTCCAATTTAATCTTTTCAAAGCACAGGTTTGAAATGTGCCAGCTACAGACAGAACCTCTAAAATAAAGGTTACCAACATCTATAAATCAGATTAATATGGATTTGATATGAAATAAGCAACACCATTCTGGAATCTGAGCATGAGGCCTGAGTTATGCTGCTGTTGAGGGATCCCATGGGAAAGTTTTTGCTCCTGGAAAAATAAACAATCTTATTTTTCCCCATTTTGGATGGCTTTGAAGGGAGCTTAATGGCTCTACACACGTTTTCAGAAGCTTTTCTTATCTAGAAGGACACTTCACAAGTCCTAAACAGAGTTCTAGGCATGAAAGAAGGAGGAGATCTCATGGAAAATTGTGGAAGAATTTATGGTTTTGACTTCTAAATAGAAGCAATTCTTCCAGTATATCCCGTATATGTATCCCTTCTTCACTTTTCTTCCATCCCAGCCCCCAAGAACAGCAAACACATCCAGTTTGGCTTCATAGTCATAGTGTAGAATTCAAAGTTCTGCCCCATAGATGTTTTAATGCAAACTTTTTATATGTTTCATATTTTATCTCTCAGTCCAAAGTCTGGCGAAAGGTCTGGAAAGTGATTTCAAAAATGCTTGAAGAAAATGAAAGGTTCAGAACTCGACTGCTGGCCTGCAGTCAGTTTGGAGAAGGTAGGAAATGAACTGATAGTGTTTTATTTTACTAGAAAAAACAAAGTACTAATACAACTGGTTTGGCTCAAGGTCCTAATATTTAAGGTCCATTCCACTGCCTGTTTTGGGTAGTAGGTTTTGCAACTCACAAATGGAATTCATTGCATAATTTTAACACTTCCAGCCTTATTTGAAAAACCCCTTATGTTTCTTTGAGGGTTTAGTATGTATTAATTTGGAGGAAGGATGGTGGAGGAAGTGTCTGCTGCAATCTGATGTTAAAGACATAAAACACCTGCAAGTTTTACTGAACCTGTGAAATGTGTAACGAAACTTACAGGTCAGTCCAAGGCACTACTGGTATGAGTAGTAATTTATTTTTTCACGTAGGAAAATAGTGGTTTGTTTCATGCACATAATAAGTAACTTAGATGCTCCCCAAAGGTTGCTGTAACACAATTTAACATAGGCATTGAACATGTTCTCACACTGTGCACTGAATTCAGCTATTTCGTTACTGAAAATGACCTAGAAATTAAAACTAGTGCTGTGCATTGAGCCAACTTCAATTAGAGACATTGTAGTTACTGCACAATTTGAGATAATACAATGTATGCTTACAAATGGAATTGGAATTTCTGGCTCACAGTCTGATGGATTTTTAGGAAAAAAGAATGTGCTAATCCACGAAGATTTACCAGGCAAGTTACAAAATTACATGTTCACCCACAACACTTCTGCTTCACTTGCTTTTGTGTTGATGGAAGCTTTCCACATGGAGGCATGTTAGGGGATATCCCAAAATGTAGGTCCATTCCTGCCAGTATCTTATTTTGTAAAGTGCTAGATTAGATTTCCACATACGTGACAAGAAAATATTCCGCCAAAAATTTTCTTTGTGAGAACAAAAGAAGTGCAGTTCTGGTTCAGAACAGAAATCTCTGCCCCTGCAACCTACAGTGGATGTTACTGGAACAGGAAAAGAAATTTCACAGTGAGTTTCAACAATGTGTTTTGTTATTCTTCTACAAATATTCTGCACTATGTGGGAAAGCACTTCTTCTGTTGGCTTTAAAACCAATTCGTGATTAATTCTGGAATTATGACATGCTGGGTATTCATCATGTGCTATTCATATTCTATCAATTGAGATTCCATTGGCCCTCTGTCATATTTCTGTGCTAGGAAATTCCAGTCTACTAAAATCTCTCCTCATATGGAGACTGTTCCACATCCCTTCTCCTGCATCTTATGTCATTGCAGAAGTGTTTGTGCACACCTATTGATGTATGTGTTGGAAAAATACAGATATCTAAGACATACATATCTATGCACATGTAGGACAGTGAATTAAAATAAAAAATCTTCCTGGATTTTTCTTTGCTTGCTTTCAAGAAAAAGTGGAACAAGGAACAAGGAAAAAGGAGGAGAAATCTTCTATAGGTTATTGCCTCAAACATTTCAAGTTACTCTAAAAAAAATCCAACCAAACTTCTGGGGATCATTTTCATTCAAAATACGATCTCCTGGGTGGATTTACCACCTTACCACGATGGCTTTTCTGTTTGCTACAGATACACAAAGTGCTGCTTAAGGTTGTATTTATGGACAGGGCCTGTTCCCTTTTCAGGCAATCATTTCATTTCAAAGGGAGAGCATTTTGTTTGTAAATAACTTCTGGTGACTTTAAAAAACTCACCAACCAACTCACCCTTTCCCCTCCCCACTTACTCTGTCTTTAATTGTAATTGTAATTGTACCTCCTTTTTCAGGCCCTTCAATTGAGAATCTACTATTAAGCCCTATTTAGGTGAAAAGCATCAATTCTTATACCTTCTTTCTAATTAGCAGATTCTGCACAACATCAGATCTAGGAGATAAGTCTCCTATTGATCTGAATTTCTCATTAATCAGGAAGCAAACTGAATCATTGTAGCAGACATTTAGATATGGATCAACAAATTTGAATAAACTGGGTTCATTTTCATATCTTTACTGTTTTAATAACACTAGAAAATTAATGCTGCATTTTATTGTCTCTATAAATAGTTTTCTTTAGAGAACAAAAGTCTACTTGAATTCTAATGTTACCTATTTAGTCCTTGGAATGTTGCAATTAAGATTAGATTCAATGTGACTGAAAATGATGATTTGCCTTCACATAATGTTCTCCCACAGGCTCTGGTGTGAACCAAACTTCTCAGAATGGGGCATATCTGGACAGGGTATGTATACAGCCCATTAACTGCCAAGAAATCTTAAATACTAAAAGAAACAAATTAATATTAAAAAGATGCATTGATCTTGATTATAGTAAGTGCCAGTTAGATACTTAAGTATTACTGACATCCAACTCAAATGTTTTGAAGATTACAGTGGTGTTTAGGGGCCAGAACAGCTCCATCCTCACAGCAAGGACTGTGTGCTTTGCCAAGGCTGGGAGCTGGATTTTGTTTTATTGTGCTAAATCCTAAAGTAAAATCTGAGGCATCTCAATGTTCTGTAGTTGACACGCTTTAAATAGAGACTGTTTTTATATTAAAGGGAATGCACCATTTCACTTTTGTCATTTTTTTCTCTAGGAGGAGTCCATCTTTGGCTGGGTGTAGCAAGAAAACAAAGGAAGATTCAATCCAAAAGGAAATATAAAAGTAGTGAAAGGTCTTGTTTTGATCTGGTTCTTCCTGAAGTCAGTGGCAAGACTGCAAGTGACTACAGAGAACACGGGTCCTCTGTTGTTTGGTTGGTGTTTGTGCTTCTACTGTTTAAGAGGTTTGTTTTTACAGCAGCTTAAACAGTTCTGTTGCAAGTTATTTACTTCAAGCCATTAAGTCTAGTGTTTCACTGAGCTATTAGTTTTCAAAAGCTTTTTAATGAGCATAACATTGTGACAGTTTTCTTGCAAAAGAAGAGATACACATTTAGTGTTGTCTTTGTATTTATCTTTTATTTTTGTAGCGTGTCAGAATAATAAACAAACACAAATTCAGTAAGGCAGAACTCCACACATGATAAAAACCCTACTTTTTTTGCTTACTGATTTGAATAACTTTGACTTTATTGTATTAAAATATTACACAATAACCCTCTCTGTTGATTCATCCATTTATACATGAATCTCAGCTGGTATTTTGAATATGAAACAAGGTGAATGTTTTCTGTGCTACTGTTCACCGTGAGGCACATAATGGTATCATCATAATCAGAAGGTGCTGTTTATCTGCCTGACTTCAATAACACAATGTAATGTTTTGTGTTATGCAGTTTAGTACTTGAACTCTTGACTGACTGTTAAAGCCTTTTAAACCAGCAAATGGTGTAAAGGGAACGTGAAAACTGCGTAAAAATATTTATGTATATGGATTTCATCTCTGGAGCTAAAGCATTCACCTGTCACAATTAGACATCTTAGTTTCAATAAAAGAATTGTTTTCTCATGGCATAATGTCTTTGCGTTAGCAGATATAAATACTGGAATGTCAGAGTGTTGAGCTTTAATAACATGCTGGTGATTGTGTCATGAAGTAGGAGAGCATTTGGAAGGGTTTCATCTCTGGTTTTTGATAGTAAAACTACATGTGTATAACTGGAATGTGCATTTTTGAGGACAGCTCTGGCATCAAGGTTCTTTTCTGATTTGTGGTTCGGTAATATTCTGATTTTACTTAGAATACTTGACATTTCAGCTTGGAAAAGGAAATGAGGAGGCAAAGTATTCAATCAAGATGTGATCATTTTTCTGGCAGACCAAAAATGTCATAGTTCTTTGGTATTTTCAAAATACATATTTGGAGTCACACAAGGGGTTTTGGTGGGTTTTTTTTTTTTAATTTTTTTTTGTTTGTTTTGTTTGGTTGGTTTTTTAAACTAAATTAGATGATTTCCCTGTCTCCACAGTTCTATCAATGAAATATTTCTGTGGAAAGATTTTAGTTTATAATCTTGGTTTGCAAATTGTAGAGTTGTTGCACTAATGTTTCTTTTCTTGTAAACCACAGCTGCAGTTGGTACTTTTACTGGCACAGACTTAGGGGGCCTTGGAGATGGAGCTGTTCTTCCAGATGCATAATTGCTACTTTAACAGGATAGATGAGGTGCATTAACCTGAATCTCTGAATGAAGTTTAGCCAACACATTAAGATTCTTTGGATAAATACAGACCTCTGTCTGTGGGACTATGCTAAATCATTTTAAAAGGAAGAAAGTATAAAAGATGAATATGGCTCTAGATCATCCCTATCCATTTACCTCTTCCAGTCTAAAAGGTCTGTACAGTGATGATGATATAATTAATTGGTTTGGATCTACTAATTGAAAATAACTTTCAGTTGGCAGTACTTTGAAAGGGCTCTTACATTTCAAATCACTTTGAGCCACAACAGCTGTCGCAGTGGGGCAAAATGCTGATTCAGGTTCAATTTCTAACCCTTTGGGTGATAAAGTGCAGCTTTCTACTGTAGTGGCCAGATTTCAAAGTGAGCAAGGGTAGTCAGAGCAGTTAAACTGCTGAAAAGAGGGTCTGGAGGAGAACCCAGGTTAAGCTTTACAAACCAGACCACCATCTTCATCCACCCAGATCCCTGTGTATTATGTTTTAAATTTGTGTGACCATTTAGGTGTAAACTGTGAAAGAAACGTAATTGTAGTGTTGCATTAAAATATGATCCAAGTAAGTAACATGTTTGACAAGCTAAAAAAAGAGATTGGTTTATACATGAAAAACTTTATTTAAGCCCTCTTTGTTAAAAGGAGCCAGAAATAAATGAGAGCCTCAGAGCATTGGATCATATAGTAGAGATTCAGAAAACAACTGTTTCTTCTCTTAAGTCCTGAATCATCACTGCAGAACCAAAAGCCAGGGTCATGCCATACTGTCCTGCTGTGGTTCCTGGGCAGTGATTGTTGTTCCTTCACATTCTTCAAAATGCAGATTGGTTACCTGAAGTTTTTAATAACAAATCTCACTTGGAGTGTGAACTGAAGCAGATGTGCAAATATAGAGGTCACACTTTGTCTTTGCCTTGCTCTCAGTGCATAATTTACCTTTCTATAAGGAACACAAACTCTAGCTTATTCTGGAAGTTTGGAATTTTTTCATCTCAAGTCTGTGAACAGTTGCCAAGAGATCTGAGAAGGTTTCTTGTAGTTCAGAGAGGGGAGGAGGTAACCAGGACACACAGCAGAGCTGAAGGCGTTGCTGCTGAATTCTTGTTATCTGTAAATAATGGTGTCAGCCACTTGTCTCAGGGTCTAAAAGTTGGTCTGAGTAAGTGCTCTTGTACCTGTGTTTCATAAATGCAAATGACTCTGTATGAAGGTGAGCAGTGGACAGTAAGGTCTTTGGGGTTTATATAACTATTCCCTGCTAGCTGGAGAGTTTTTTGTCCAACAAATTTTAGCTGGGAATAGCACATCTTCTGGGCCTGAAATATTTTGGTTGAGGTTATCCCCTTTGGGGAGTATTTGCCAAACTAAGCTCCTCTGGTTCGTGGAGTATTTTTTGGCAGGTCAGCCCAGGCAACTCTGTCTTGGAGTTCTTTGTCCAATGGCACAAGGGCTCTTCAGGGCTTTGAGGCTTGAAACTTCAGCTGGTGGTCTTGGGCTACCACTTTCGACCTGCTGTAAAGTTAAAAGCAAGAAAATCTTGGGAGCTTGAACTCTGTGTTGATTTCCATGTCTGGAAGTGGTAAGAGACTTGGCAGAAGCAAGACTTCCTTCAGGAGCTCCTGCACTCCCTGATGTGGAGCTGTGACTCTGGGCAGGATTCCCAGCGTGTCCTCAGCATCCAGACTGCACAGGAGCCAGAGGGGCTTGGGAGCTCCCACAGCTACTGTGTGGAGCTGGTGTTTGCAGATGCTGCTGCTGTTGCCAGAGACTATGTCACTCATCAACCACAGGCTTGGGAACTTGGGAATTGGACCTTTCTGGGAATTTCTAATTTGTGGGCATTTTCAAAATTATTTGTTTTCTGCTTGATTTGGACCAAAGCCACCAATACAAATAAAACTTCATTTCCTGCAAACTGGAGGCTTGGCTTGCCAGGCAACTCTTCTGCTTATGCCCCATCTGCTCTGGAATTGCGATGAAACAGATTCCTCTGCCCTGACAGCTGAGGTTCTGCAGTCCCATGGCCACTGAATTTATTATAACTTGGCCATTACAATGTATTCAATCACCAAGGTTAATAATATTTCACTGGTGATTCCTTCCATGAAAATATTTCAACTCTTAAGCCAAACTTGGGAACAGGATGATCAGATTTTGGGAAAGTATAGGGTGACCTTTGTCTTCACTGAACATTTACATCCAATAAATGTGTTTTTCTTTAGGGCCCTCTCTGGTAGTCAATGTTCATGTTTTAACTTCAAAGCTTCTAATACAATTTTGCATGGACTCTGACTAAAGGATAGCCTTCAGCAGGCAGCTGAGTTCTAGTTTTCTTTTTTGGGGGGAGAAGTGACTGAAAGCAAGTTTTGGGCATATATGACATTTTGTATGTGCAGTAAGTCCTTAAATATAAAGCAAAGCAGGATGTAACTTTGATTTACAGCTCTTGTAAATAATTCTCCATGACATGAACAGGTTTGTGTATTACATATATTTTTATTGCATAAGGGCTTATATAACTCTGATGATAGGAATTTGCATAAAATCCAAAGCAGGCATACTTGGAGGGATTTAACATGGGCTTTCCAGCAAACTGAAGTAGCAGAACATCTTGCTTAAGTGGAAGTTTACTTTAGGGGGAAAAGAGCAAATTTTATTGAAGTATATTAAAGCCACAGTGGATTTTTAATAAATAATCATAGGAAGTTTCTCATTTATTAGTGACAGCACCAGGAGTCTCTGATCTGATGCAGAAAAATCCACATGTGAAAAATAATATGTGTAGCTGCAGTTTCATTTGGTTGGAAGCAAAAGCTATGGAGGCCCCTATGGAAAAAGGGAGGATGCTTTGATCCAGAGAGGCTGAATAGCCCCTGGAAGATGCTGAGTCCTTTAACCTCCCATTGACTGTGGCACCTCTTAGACTGGGCTGTGTCATATCTCTTGTGCTGAGCATATGGAGCAGATTAGTGAGAGGATCTCTGTTTTCTCTAAATTGGGAGCCCACACATGTGTCTCACTGGAGTGGCTCAGCTGAACTGTGGGTGTTGCTGGGCTGCTTGTGAACATGTCTGATTTCTGTCATCTCCCAGAGGTCATGACAAAAACACATTCATGCAGCGACTGTGTGAGATTTATGGCACTCCTGGCAGTCCTGCACTGGGGAGGATAGAGAGAGATTCAAAGAGCTGTACAGGAAGGTTCAGTCAGGCACTGACAAATGCTCCCTCTCTTCCAAAATCTGTTATTTTGAAATGAAGAATAGATTAACTTTTCCCCCCCCCTCTTCTGCTCTGTGATTATTTTCTTGTTCCTAATGGGTGTGTGACAGGAAGTCAGCAGTGCCGATGTTCTTCTTTGTAATGGATGAGCTCCTCCCAGCAATGACTATGAGTAGCCAACCTTGGCTTTAAATGGACCTGATCACTTTTTACACCCCTTGGTATTTTAAATTCCTTCGACTACATGGAAGGTGAAAAATTTTGACTATGATGCTAATTTGTCTGTGGAGTGATCTCTCAAGGAAAAGAACATAAATGCCCCCCTTGCTTGATTCTTTTGTCATAAACTGAGCCAAACCCAGGGGATGATCAGTGAGGAGCAGTATGGAGCATGGACAAGTATGAGAGACTTGTCCTTTTAAAATGTTTACAGCTCTGCAGTTCCCTCAAGCAAACATTTTAGTGGCAGTAGTCTCGTATTTTAGGTTTAGGTTGAGGTTGTGGTGAAATTCATTCCGAGTTGCTGTTCTCTGTCTGAAGTTACTTTCCATCCACATCATAGCATTTTCTCGAGGAAAATCTGAATTCTGATTGTATATATTTGTTAAGTCACAGGATTCAGAGCAGGGCTGGGTTTGGCTTAAACCATCTCCTGAACCTCTTTACTGTTTTTTTTTACTGTTATATTGGATTAATTTTGAAATGAATTAATATGAATGTTTGAGGAACAAACATGATCCTTTGGGTAGAACTGGCTGAGGTGGCTAATGCTACTCCTGAGATTGCCTTACCTTAACTATCAGGACTTCCTGAGACTTTGTTCTCAATGGTGCCTTCAAGTTTTGTAGCTTCTCTCAGCTATTTCTGTTTCCCGTTCACACATATTCAAATACTTTCACTGAAAGCCTGATTCCAGTTTTTCAATATATGAAAACAGATAAAAATACTGTTTCTTATAATAATGAACAGGAACATTATAGGGAAAATGCATGGTGTGTATAAAACCTGTTTTATGAAGTGAGACAGTAAGAGTTTCATAGATCAGGGAGAAGGAAAGTAAAATAATATTCATTAACATTGAAGAGAAGTTGATTTATGTGTTCAAGCTTTAAGTGGGTAGAGGCTGAACTCGGCTGTGACTGATATTTTGTTTACAAGTTGTAGACTTTGCAATACAGTGAAATATTGTACCCAAGCCCTGTTACCCTCCCCTGTTCCTGTGCTCAGCTTCACTCCCAAATTCTCTACCTCCTCTTCCCAGTGGCACAAGGGGACAGGAAATGGGGGCTGTGGTCAGTTCATCACACTCTCCTTCCTCCTTGTGGGGAGGACACCTCACACTCCTCCCCTGCTCCAGCGTGGGGTCCTTCCCACAGGAGACAGTCCCTCGTGAACTGCTCCACTGTGAGTCCTTCCTACAGTTCTTCATAAACTGTTTTGCTATGGACCTCCATGGGCTGCTGGGGCACAGCTGCCTCACCGTGGGCTGCCCCTCCTTCCTGACTGCCCTGGGTGTCTGCAGAGTTGTTTCCCCCACGTACTCTCACCACGTCCTGGCTGCAGTTGTGCAGCTTTCCCCCTGCTTCCTTCTTAAATCTGTTATCCCGGAGGTGCCACCCCTTGGAGTCAGTCTGTCGGACACAGGGAAGCTTCCAGCAGCTTCTCACAGAAACCACCCCTGTAGCTCCCACCACCACACAATGCATTAATATACTGTGGGAGACTTATTAAAGGAATAAAGAGAGGCATATATTTTTGTTGACAGAAGAAATATATTGTTTATTCCTCTGGAGTCTCATGTTGCTCATATTGCTGCTGTGTCTTATTGCCTGTCACTGAGCTGTGCTGTGTGGGCGGAAATGTCAGGCTCTGTATTGGCTCCACAAGAAAATCTCTGTGTTACTCTAATTTCTCATACTCAGTTGGGTTTGCTTTAATGTTGTCCCTACAGAACATTCACTTTTCCTGACAACTTTAGGCATCTGTTTTTTCTATGAAGTTTTCTGCTACACAGATTTACTCCTGTTTATTTGTTTGCTTGTGAAAGAGGGATTTTGCAAAGAATTATTTTCAAGCTGAAATGGGCCACATTGACCCTGAGTAGACACAGAGCAGGTTCAGTCTCATGGAGGAAATGGAAGTTACTGGATGTAAAACGGAGTCTTTGAGAGTTTCAGTATCTCTCTGCACACATCGCTCTACCACATTGCCAACACCCTCAGATGGTGCCACTGACAGACATTGCTTAAAATGTGCTTCTACACTGAAAAGTCAGAAGGTAAAAGCAGCACCTGCTCATTTCTTGCAGGTTCTTGCTGCTGGTATGCAGAACTAGAAGCCTTGTAGTGGAAAAGTTGCTCCCAGTGCCAGTGCTCAAGTGTTGGCCCTGCTGAGCCGCTTCCTCTGGGTTATGTGGAATACCTGCAGCAGAGTTTAGCTCTGTTTAGTTATCAGGAGATTTGCAGCTACATGAAAGGTATTTTACAGTGGTAGCAATGCACGAGAGGGAAGGGGATTCATCTCATTGCCCATTAGCTTTGTTACTCTGAAGAGCATGCAAGTATATCCAACAAAAGTGAATACATTAGCTCTGTGAGCATATCAGTGTGTTCAGCTGAGTAGAGATGTAGAACAAGAAGGTAACCTTATTTATAGACTTATTTTTCATTGTGCAACCACAGTTTCCATGAGTTTGCACAGGTGAGTCTAGAGATTTCACATCAGTGTGTTTGTGAAGTGTTGCTCAAGATCTCTCTTAAGTCAAAGGATTTGCTGAAGTGTCACTAATGTAATATTTTGTCTAAGCAGGATATTTATTGCCAGTGTTGATGTGGATGAAAATGATTTGGTTTTCAGATCACAGGATGCATTTACAAGCTATGAAAGACATCACTTGCTTTTCAACAAAGTGCTCAAGTTGGTAATTGCCAGATAAAGGTGGAAAACCAGAATGGAGTTGCAATGCATAGATAACTGTAGATCTGTGAATCATTTTGTATGCTCAAATCACTTCAGATTATATGATCTGTAATATATTGAAACTTGGGAAAAGAGTTTCTGCAATGACACTGTCTTGCTTGAATCTGCAGAGTCAACAAAGTCTGTAATGAGACAGGACTTCTGTCATCATTTGCAAAGTATGTGGTTTTGGATTTTCCTCACAGCCTCCACATTTGGAAGGTCCTAATGGTCCCCCTGAGCCAAACCATCACAGTGATGTTCATCTCTGTGCAGAGCATGAGAAAAGGACTTTGCAGGGTGTATAACTTGCTGTGTATCTGCACAGATCCTGGCCCAGATGGGTATGGATGGTTGATTTCTGATATTACTACAATATTAAAACATTATATTGTAGTCACTTAATCAACAATCTTTAGTGAATGGGGGTTTTATGTGATCCCTCAGACCTAAAGAGCACAAGTCCTACACTTTGCCCTATCTGTGGGATACAACCTGCCAGCTTACTTTGTAGGCATCTATACCTGGTCTAGTCTGCAGCAACCTGAAGATGTAGTTTTAGTTGAAATTTTGTTGAGTCTTGAGCTGAACATACCTCTGATGGATCAGATCTCAGGGAATCCCTGCTACTGAGCTAAAGAAATCTTTCCTGAATGTCAACTCCCAAAATCAAATGACATGATTGATTTTTTTCCAGGTGATTCTGAGAACATGAAAAAGCTACCTGACAAAAATTTATAATGCTTCAAGCAAAAGTTGTTCATTGTTAAGTTTTATATATGGCAGAGCCCTTATTCTTAAACTCAGAAAAACTCTCTTGGATGAAATTTACTGTAGAGGTTTGGCCTTATGCAGAACTGTGACACACAAAATTCCAACTCAAGCATTAAAAACTGGCATAACTATCGGAAACAGGACCTTTAATGGACCATGTAAAGTGATGTTAGTAGCAAGTAGTTTTAGCTGCCTTTCAGTTTTTCCCTCTGTACTGTGAACAAGCTCTACCACTGCATTCAGCACTTTCCCTTGTTCTGCCAAAATATGGCTTTAAATAAGTTTTCACAAGTCAGTTTTAAAAGGCTTTATTATGGAAACAGTTCACGCCTTAAAGGAGTATATTTAGGTCTTGTGAAAGATGCCAACTTGTGAGCTCTGGAGGCAAATTCTATATTTATAAACAAATCAGGCTGAAGTCATCCCAAAGTATCCTCTGTCTCCAAGTGAAGTGTTCAGCCTCACACTGGTAGTTTGGGTGGTGCTGGTGGTGGGAGTCCAGTACAAAGCTGAGCAGGGCCAGGAACTTGGTCCTGTCCTGCCATTCCAGTATTTGAGTATCACAGAATCATTAAGTCTGGAAAAAAACTCCGAGATCATCAAGCCCAACCATTAACCCAGCACTGCCACTTCCACTGCTAAACCATGAGTGCCACATCTACAAGTTTTTTGAACACTTCCAGGGATGGCGCTTCTGCCACTGCCCTGGGCAGCCTGTTCCAATGCCTGGCCATGCTTTCAGTGAAGAAATTCTTCCTAATATCCAAACTGCAGCTCCCCTGGTGCAACCTGAGGGTTTCCTCTCATCCTATCATTTGTTGCCTGGGAGAAGAGACTGATGCACACCTGGCTCCACCCTCCTGTCAGGTGTTTGAGTGGGCACCAGGGAGGAAGACTGACCTTTGAGTGGGCACTTGGGAGCTGTGACTGAGGGCCATGAAGTTCATAAATGGATTGGGGAACCTTCCCTATGGAGAGAGAGGGCTGAGAGAATTGGGGCTGTTCAGCCTGGAGAAGAGAAGTTTGTATGGAGACCTCACAGCCCCTTCCAGGATCTAAAGGAGGTGATAGATGGAGAGGGATCCTGGATAAGGAACTGTAGTGACAGGACAAGGGGGAATGAGTTCAAAGTGAAAGAGGGTAAATTTAGGCTAGATATATGAAAGAATTTCTTTCCTGTGAGGGTGGCGAGGCCCTGGCACAGGTTGCCCAGAGAAGCTGTGGCTGCCCCATCCCTGGAAGTGTCCAAGGCCAGGCTGGATGGGGCTTTGAGCAACCTGGTCAAGTGGAAGGTGTCCCTGTCCATTGCAAGGCATTGGAGCTGGATGATCTTTAAGATCCTTTCCAACCCAAACCATTATGGGCTTCTATGACATTGAGTGATGCTCCAGTGAAGAACAGGGTGGACAACGTCAGCATGGGCCAAACGGTGGCAACGGCGGTCCTATCACCATGCAGCCACCCTGAGCCATCCCCACCCTGGGCCATCTCCACCTCCAGTGCTCTCTATGCTCCATGTGGAAGTGTCCCAGCTCGCTCTTGTCCATCTCCATCCTTTGTGCCACCGGGACGCGGCCCCTCCCTGTCCCCCGCGGCCTGCAGGGGGCGCCCGCGGGCCGTGTGCGGTGCGGCCGGCAGGGGGCGCCCGAGGCCGCGGCGGGCGGTGCTGGGGGGGGGTGTGAGCGGAGCCACCGCCCCGAACCCGCCCCAGTCTCCGCCGGAGCCGCACCGAGCGCGGGCGCTGCGCTGTCCCTTCAGCACCGCTCCCCCCGCGGCACCGCCGCCTGCACCCGGCACCGCCGCCGCCCCTCGCCGCCTGCTTCGCCGTAAGTACTGCCCGCCGACCGACCGCCCTACCCCCGCGCCGCGCCGGGGGTGCAGGGCAGGGGTTCTGTCCCCTCGGGGGGCTGCGGGAATAGGGGGTGTGAGCGAAACCCGCCCTGGTGTCGGCGCCGGATGCGCCCCGTCCCCGTGTCCCTCTGTCCCCCTGTCCCCCCGTTCCCCCGTCCCTGTGCACGGCTGTGGCAGTGGCGGTGCTGGTGGCTCTCCCGGCATTGCTGCTGATATTCCCGGTGGCGCTGGTGGTATTCCCGGTGGTTTGGGGTCGGCCGTGTTTGTACTGACAGCTCGGGGGGCTTAAGGCGTGTGTTTGGGATGTCCGTAAGGGGAATGTGGCGGAGAAGTCAAGTCCTGTTCCCTGGAACCCGGGGACGGACACATCACCCCCAGGCGAGCAGGGAAAGGCAGGAATCCTCCCCTTCCCGCTGCCCCCGTGACTTTCATCGTCTTCCTGGTTTTAGGTCTGGAAAGCAAGGTCCAAGGATGGTGAAGCTGGGGAGTAATTTGAACGACAAGAACAACAAACCACCATCCAACGAAGATGGTTTTCAGACGGTTCCTTTGATCACACCTCTGGAAGTAAATCACCTGCAGTTCCCGGCTCCGGAAAAGGTAAAGCAGAATCAGATGGTGCTTCTGCATGTTGTGCACACATACGTGCTCCTTGGTTTTCACTTGGCACTGGTGATAGGAACTGTGGAATATTTATTCAATAAATAAAAAAGGGTTTATCTTTCATAGTCTCTCTGGTTTTAACATGGCAAATAAGCACGCAACTATCCCCCAACTGCTTCCTCCCTCAAACCCTCCCTCTCCCCCCTAAATACTCATAAATACAACTGGAAAAAGCTTGGTTGTGTTTCTCTTGCAAGTGCTGGAGAAACTGAGGAGCAATTTACAATATGTTATTATCAGTGAGATTAATGGCCTGCATTGAGAGTAAGTAATGTGATAACTCTTCCAAAATAAGCAGCTGTTTTAATTATCTCAGTTAAGCTCTGTTTTCTTCTTCACGGCTTTGCAAAGCTTATTTGGGCACTGAGAATGCTGATTTCTCCGAGGAGAGTGGCTGAGTTCCTGGGGAGCAACCCAGGCATTTGTTTGTCCCTGAGACACAGTTCTCCCCTGCCCTCTCAACTCTCTCACACCTGAATGCAGCACTAAAATGTCCAGCAATGTTCATCGGTGATTGGCTGTGGGTTGTGGTGGGGAGGTTTTGGATGCAGGATGTACTAGGAAATCTTTTGTCTCGATGCAGAGATGATGCACATCAATATAACCTGGTGAGAACATGATGAGACTGTAAAAAGTCCGTATGCCCCAACAGTCCTTACCAAAACAAAGCCTGTCTGCAATGTAGTTCCCAGATACCACAGAGGTGGAGCCAACTCACCCCAAAGTACAGACAGAATGATTAGATCTCACAGGATAATGGAATAACAGCAAAATTAACACTGATGATTATTGAATATGTATCCTGGATTTACTATTGTACAAAATGAATTTTCTCTAAATAACATTAGGAGAACATGATGATGGATATGATAAACTTGTCTAGGTAGACAAACTGTGTTTATTTTATGATAGGGCTGAGTCAACTGCCTTGACATCCTGAGAACCAGAGCTGTGCTAGACAAAGGGGCTGATTTCATTCTCCCTGTGCCTCATGATGATCAGGTGCAACTTTGCTACATTCAGAGGAGTTAGATTTCCATAATTTTTGTGAATGAGAGTCTTAACCAACCCGTATCTACGACTCTGATAAGTAAGATTAAGCAAAATAATTCAGGCAAGGCAGTGTGATGTGTCATGATGTCTGAAAACCTCAAAGGAAACTATAGGTGTGTAAAAGTAGCTCCAGTACAAATGGCTCATTGAGATCACCCAGTGTAACACGATGTGAAATTTAAATGACTCGTGGATCAGGTGAGACATGGATTACCCAACAAGAATTCTTTCAGGATAATGAAGTGGTAATGAGAGTTCTCACGACCACCACATTCCAATTGCCTGTTGGTGAACAAACACTGGCGTGTATTGGTCTGCTGTGATTCCTTGCTGATTTTTCTGTTTAGACTTGCCTACATCAATAATTCACATGTTGTTAGGTTACATTACCTTCATTAGCATACATTACTGTCAATGCATCTACTGACATCCATATTTTTCTTTGCTGGAAGAGTGGGATGTATCTCCAGGCGTGCTGAGTGTGATTCAGAACTCATTAGAGTCAGAGGTATTGATTTCTGCAGCCTGTGGTTCAGCTCCTGCATGCAGCAGTCCTGGAGTTAACGGGCTGGAGATCCCTTCACTAGGAGGAGAGGTTATTTATGATAAAAGCAAAATAATTCACAATCTGTTTCCTTTGCTCTTTGTAGAACAGGTTCTGTTGGGGTGAGTTCACCCCAGGGCAGAGGGGCTGTTTGAAGACCCGCTAACAAGGAGCTGAGCCTCAGGTGAAAAGCTTGGGCAGAGGTTAAGTGAGAGGGGGAAACTACAGCTTTGTTCTTAGGAAAGCAAAGCTGCTGCTGAATTCAGTCAGGCTGTGAGTCTGAGAAAGAGTAGATGTGGATTTCAAATATATCAACGTGCATTCTTGCTCGGCAGTGAGGAGGCAAGGTTAAAAAAACTGCCTAAAATTGACTTTTTTTCTATTAATGAAACCTGTCAGCAGTTGATTTTTGGTTTGGGAGAGTGAGAGCACAAGGCAAGGTGTTTTCTGTGCCTCCTACATGGGATTCTGCAGGAGTGCCAGAGCCAAACCAGCCCTGGGGTCTGTGGGCGACAGCTCAGCGGGGATTTAAAGACTCACAGGATTTCTGCAATGCAAACCGAGTCCTGCTGTCAGCAACCACAGGGAGGCAATGCTGCCAGCCAGCTCCTGCCTCTGCACTCAACAAAGAACTGTGCATTGTCCTGGCATCCTCCTGTGACTGAAAGCTAAAAAAAACCCCAACCCTGCTAAATATTACCCTTTCTGAGCCTCTCTTCCCCCTTAGGGAGGATCTGCATTTATGAAACTGTGAACTCTGAACCCGAATCTAACCTTGGGGCCAGGGCAATTCAGGATGTATCAAAGTCAGGGCAAGGAGGTTTGGGGCTCTATCTTTGCTCTGGCTTCAGTCTGTCTGGTAATGGAGGAGTAGTAACAGCTTCAGATAGTGATTCAAGAGTGTATGAGGTCTGTGCTGAGCAACCCACCTGCTCTTGCTACTAGTGTGCAATAATGCCTTCACCTGGTGTATAATTGCAAGCTCTACTCATTTTTAGGCTTTTTTTTTTCAGTTGAGTCTTACACTTGCAAGTTGAAGAAAATCAAACCTGTTTGTCATATCCTTCAAAGCACCCCACAAAGCCTGTGGAATTGACAGACTGAAAATTGTGGTTTAAGGGCTTTAAATAACTAAGTTTTCTTCATTTTAAGGATATTTTTGTAACTGACTCACTCAAGAGTCACTGAAGTGACTCTCAGCATCAACCTCTGTAGGTGTTTCCCTAGAGATTCCATGATCTCTTTCAGAGTGTTTTCTGCGTTGGTTTCCCTTTCAGAGAAAGCATAAAGAATATAAAAATGAAGCTTTTGAGCATGTGATATAATCCCTGAAGCCCACCTCTTTTCCGATAGTTCCTTGATTCTAAGAAACCATATGGGGGGTGAGAGGGAAAAACACTTTCTTAAAGGTGTACTTAAATTTACTGTCTGTCCTTTTGGGGGTGCTTTCCTAACAGGCTTGTTTTTCAAAGCAATCTGAGCTTAGCAGCTCCCTCTGACTTCCACCTTGAAGCTGCTGGGAAAATGCAGGCAGGAATTTATGGGGATTCAATTTGGCAACTTTTTTTTTTTAATTTAATGGTGGGCCAGTGGACTATTTCATTTTCCACCAAATGAGGATGTTCCCTCCCAAGGCTCATGCTGTTCCTCCTGCAGCATCAGCACTCTTGTCCTTCTGTCAGCAGTTGTGTGGCTGCAAGGGGAGAAATGTACCCAGGATTGTAATTTCCCCCTTAGGGTGCTAAACCTGATGTGTATTTATATTTATTGACTATCTCCAATCATTTCCCTTGTCTCCTGTTCTCTCGCTGGGGCAGAAGGCAGAGACAGGTGCTTTTAAATCAGTTTTCCATGGCCTTTTTACTGAAATCCATCCATGTAACAGCAGTAACAGCCCCATCACTGGTGACAAGCCCTTGACCTGGCTTTTTATGTCTCTGAATTTCATTTCTTCTGATTCAAAAAGCAGAAAAAAGACCCCAACAAACCCATGCCTCCCCCCAAACCAACAGAAAAAAAACCCCAAAACTCCCCAGAAGTCTTTTATCTTTTGGAACCAAAAGGGGAAAAGATGAGCTGTTGCCTTGTTTTCTGAGGTGTAGACAAAGTGCTTCAACTGTAATTGTGTTTCTTCAATGATAATGCTAAAAGATGTGTAGCTTTTCTGTTAACTGGAATTTTAAATGAGACCAACAACTGGGAGCCCTTGGTCTCTGGGCTCACTTTGGTATAATCCAGCAGGAAATGCCTCTGTTCTGGCAGAAAAATCCCAATTTTACATAACACAAAAGTGCATGAAAGCTATTGTCAGGGCTGGAAAAAACACCCGGCATCTCTTTTGTGGTGAAGGCTGCAGAAGGTTTATCATGTGGTCCATTGTTCTTTATTTTGAATGCACCAGGAGGCTCGAGAATTAATTTCTCTAGTGGCAAATTCCTGCCATCCAACCCAAGAAAGAAAAAAAATAGATGTAACTGCTCTCTTCAAATGCTATTCCCACCCTATGCTCCTGCCCCTTGACTGAGACTACACGTTTACACAGAGCAATCAAGAGTTCCTGAAAATCCAGGGGGTCCCTTGTGTTCACAGCCTGTCCCTGTTGGTTCAACAGAAAATAATGTTTGGTCCTGACCAGCTGAGCAGGAATAATTAATAGTAGCTGGATGAGTGCTCTTGTACCTCGGGGACTGCTTGGAGCTCTGTCCTGAAACACTGATGCCAGCCTGCCCTCTGTGGAGCCCAGCCAGCCTGAAGACACCTGTGGTCAGGGCAGTGTGGAGCTCATTTGGGGGTGTGTGGTGCTGGTTTTGGGTTGTGTGGAGCTGGTTTTGTGGAGCTCCTGCACATGGTGGGGCCAGAGGCAGCTCAGCCTTCCCTGCTGATGTCTGGGGGACAGGTGGCTGTGCTCCTGCTCATCCACTGGTGAGGTTGGTGGGATAGGGCAAGTGGGAAAAGGAGGGATGGGGCAGGGCTACGAATGTGGCAGGTGGAGGAAGGAGGAGTGAAAGGGAGGAGGATGCAAAGGGAAAGAAAGCATGAATAAAAGAAAGGAAGGGAATAAAAAGACAGCATTACAAACATAAACGAACAGACGGGCTGTATTACCTTTCTTCATACTTTCCTTTCTGCACTTGGGATACTCTGCCTAATCCCCACAAATACCAAAGTCTGAGCCTTCCTCTCCTGTGACATTGTCTCCTTCCTACATGTGCAAATCCATTTGTCCTCTAAATGTGTATTTGAACATAAACACCACCTCTGCTCGTTAAGCTGTAGTATCTGCAGCATTGCACTCTCTGGCAGAGCAGCATTTCTGGGGGAACCTTTTTGATGATGTTTGTGTGTTTTGGACAGTCCTGCTTGTGATTCTTGGCAGTTCATGCTCCTCTTCTTTGGCTATCACTGCTGCTGTGCCAGCCTGCCCCTCACACACCAACCCCTCTGTCACAGGCCATCCAGGCACTTGCACTGGCACTGGGACAGCATCCAGCACCTCCCGTGCATCCAGACAATGTGCTGCTGCTGCACAGCTTCCCTCTGAGCATCCCAGGATTTGTGCAGCCTGTGCAGAAATCTCCCTCCTTAACTGCACTGCCATCAGTGTCTGAATGAGGGGCTTTGAAGCTGCCTGGTTTTGTGAGCTCCATTGCCTCTCTCAAACCCACTTATGTCTGCACTGCAATTCCTGGAGCTGCATTCTGCAGAAACAGCAGGAATGGACACAGGGAAAGTGTGTGAGGGTATGGAGGTTTGGCTGAACCTGTTGTAATCTATTCTTTTCTCTAACATGAAAGCCAATTGCTTAGGGTGCAAGTATTTAAGCAAGACTGTGAAGTGAACTCCACATACCAGTTACTTACTGGTCTGAAACGGAAAACTAGGCAGGATCCTTAACGGGTGTAAATCAGTGCAGTTCAGAGGAAATCCATGGAGCTCTGCTAATTTACCCTGGCCAATTTACCCTCCCTGCAGCTCAGTGGTTGATTCTTTTGTCTGCTCTGCTAAACCTTCTCCTGGATGAAGCTCCTGAAATCAATTTTTGTCATCCCTTCACAGCTTCCTGTGGGTTCCTGATGGTTACGGTCACCTAGGGCTTTGCAGGGAGACTTAGCTGGATAAATTCCAAGCTCCTTTTATGCTTGGAGCTGTGCCTTTCCCTTCTCAGCTGCTTTCAGCTCCCAGCGCAGCCTTTGCATTCTGTGCTGCCTTTCACTGGTGATGCCAGGGCTGATTACATTTGCTGTCTTTGTCCTTTTGTGATGTTCCTTATGCCTGGAATATCCTTCTGGCACTGATTCAGGACACTGCTTTTTGCTACCACCCTCCGTGAAACTCATTTCCAGCACAACACCCATTAGATGAGCAAATACAGGGTAAAAAAATCAGTACTGACCCTGGCTTTCTCCTTTGGCTATGGATTTGATCCAGGGGTTCTTTGTCTTAAAATTTCTTTTTTTTTTTCCCTGATATTTCAGGCATGTTATGTATTCAGATAGCGATGGGCACTACCATTACATACCTCCCAAATGCCAACTTTAACACTAACCCTTGGGAGGATTCTGTGTGTGAACAGGTGTTGAATTTTGGTCCTTCCTTGGTTTGGAGCACATGAGGAGAGAACCTGCCTCAGTCACAGCAGGTTTGGTGCCAGACTGGGGGTGACATTTGCAGTGCCTAGACCCCTGGGCAGGTCATGCAGGGGGGACTCGAGCTGGAGTCCTGCTCAGCTACTGATGCTCAACTGAGTAATGAAGGCAAAGGAAACCATGATGTTGGTGCCAGTGAGAAGTTCATGTTTTTACTTCTCTCCCTGCAAGGAATGGAGAAAAGTGTGGAAAGGAATGAAGCTGAATCTCATTTTCATTTAAAAGAGAGCCTGACTAATCCACATGGAAACTGATGGGAGTGTTACAACCATTTTGTGAGACTACAAAGTCCAGCTTTGAACTCGGAAGAAACCTTTCTCCTTGGTAGCAGAAACACATTTTGTTTATCTCTTCTGTCAATCTGACAGCTACTCCAAGTGAGAGACTCTTCATTATTAATAATCCCAGGAAGTAGTATTTTAAATTTTCATGGCTTGTGCTTTGCAGCACCTGAACCACAATATATTACATGCACCGTGGCAGTGAAGTGGGAATTACAGCAGGACAGCATGTCCTTTTCCAAATGAATAATTTAAAGTTTTCACAATGCCTGTTATGTTAAATATTATTACTCATTTCTTCAGGGAAAACCATAGAGCTCAAACGCAAATATAAAGTGGCAATAAGTGATGTTAACGTTTAGCCAGTTGGAGACAAGACCCAGAATTCATATCAGTTCATTTTCTGAAACACTTCATCCCTTTGCAGGAAAATCCTTTTTAAGGTTCCATGCTTAATGCGTTATTTTTCCATTTGTCACATTTCACGTCTACTCTGTTCTTTCCTCCTCAAAGCAAATGCTTTTAGTATAACCCACTTGGTTAGAAGCTTGCTTTCTTTTTCCTTTCAGCATCCCAAGGCTCTAAATTTCCCAGCACTCTCCTACTGTTTACCTTCTCAAGGTTGTCGATGATGGATTTCCTGCTGGTGTAGGCAGAGTCTCATCTGTTGTTTCTCACCTCAGCACACCTATAATTTTCCAAAGCTTCACTACAAAGATGCCTGGTCCTGCATTCATTAAAGCCGAGGAAAGGTTTCCTATTGATTTCAGTCATGGCACTAGCATTAAGCCTGGAATAATAAGTGCATTTAGGTTTAGGACTCAATAAATGTATTAGCAAACAGCATCATTAGAAATGTCTTGCTTGTGTGGAGCTGTGTGATGGATATGGCTTGTGGTCCTGTTGTGTTGGGGTAACTCTCACAGGCCATTCCCTACAGACTGCTCTGACCTCTTCCAGAAGAGTGAGGAACCAGAAGATGCAAGAAAAAGAAGAGAAAATCAAAACCTTTCCAGATGTGGAGAGTATTATTACATCTGCTGAGCTAGGGTGGCTGAGTAGGACAGTTTTACAGAGGGCTGCCATTATCCATAGAGCGTCATACCTCCTTCCCACCCCAGTCACACTTGGCCAGCCCCTGATCCCAAGAATACCAAATCTTTATGGAAAATCTGCTGGAGCTACTTTTATCACTAATTAATGAAAACCTGAGAAAACATGATGTACTGTAAGTAGAGAACTGTGGTCTGAACTTCTGACTCAGCAAATGCCAGTGTGACTCAGCACATTACTGAGGTTCTTTTTCTGTCTTTTTTCCCCCTACTCCTCCATCAGTAATATGGGATCATGGGGTTAGGGCACCCTGAGCTCTTGCTGAAGATTTCCCCAGGATCCCCAAGCATCAGTGTTGGAACTGGCTGTGGGCAGGTGCCTGAAGCCAGTTCAAGCTCTGATCTGCCAAGGCACTTAAATGCACACTTAACTTTAAATATCCAGCTAATCCTGCTGGTACTAATAGGACTACTTGCATGCTTAAGTGCTTTGCTGAATTAGTAATTAATTAGTTCACATAGCAGATAAATGTGGTTAAGAAGGAAGCTTCAAGGACTTCAGTGTGGATTCCTGTAGTTAGATGTGTCTTCTTGCAGCCCTTTTCTTTGCTCTTGTATTCATACAATCACTCTGCAAACCTCAGATAGGAAACAGCTTTCAAAGAGCAGTTTTATATCAGATGCAAAATGAGGAAAGTCCCAGATAATTTATTTGTGTCCCCTTTATTGTATTTGCCATAAACAACACAGTCTCTGCAACCTAAAGGTAGAGGATCTCTGGGAAATAGTGCAAAACCTTTTAAGAACAGGTCACAGCAGCAAGTTAGCAGGGAGATCCCCTGAGTTACACTCACCTGAGCTCCATCCCCACCACAGACTGTAAAGCACAACTGAAGGGCTGGACTAAGCTGGCAGGGAGGCTGCTGGTTTTGGTGGACAGTGACAACACACAGAGTGGGGCACAGGTAAGAGCAGGTGCTGAATCAGGGCACAGATAATGAAACACAGAGTCTGACATGTGTCCAAACAAGTTCTAAGTTTTTTTATCCAGCAGTCACAAGGGCTCAGGCAATCCAAAGAGCTGTTGGGAGTGCTTTTCCTTTTTAACATTCATTTGAAAGTGTGCAGGTTGCTTCAGAAAACATAATGCAATAACATAAAGAAATAATGAAAAATAATAATACAGTAATTCTCTGCTCCAATAAGCTCGTGGTTAGTGATGCCAGCCTGGACCAGCCAGACCCTTCTCACCAGGAGGAGAGTGAGTTAAGACAAGCCTTGGAGAGCAGCAGCAGGAGCTGAGAGTTCAAGGAGACAAGTACAGAGAATGGGCAGAGGTGTTTCTGCAGTGGGAGTGGAGAAGGGGCTGATTGTCTGTATTGTGAGTATTCTAGAGATTAGTTATCCATTGAAGCACCGATTTGATTGTTTGAGTTTATTGTTGGTACCCAGGAGACCGGAGCACAGCCAAGCTGCTGACAGTTCTGGAAGTTGTCCCCTTACAGCAGCTCATTTCCAACAGTGACAGCACCCCAGAGAAGGGAATGGGGAGATGAGCATTTCTTTCATTTCAGTTTGCTTTGAATTGCAGCTTACACAGGACCCCAATTTTATACTCACTTTCTCTGGTTTCAAACCAGAGTGACTCTTCCCAAGTCAGCAGCACTGCAGAAGCCTCAGGGAGAGGGAATGGAGATCTTTGTGTTTCCTGTGGTTTGTATTAAACGCTGGTAGCTCTCCCAGAAAACCTGTCGTGCTGTGAGATGAATGTACCTTGTTTGCATGGAAACAGTGGGATCCTGGGCTCGGATGGAACTGCTCTGGGGCAGCTGGTGATGAATGAACGCTGATCATTGCACCGACTGTGGAGTCCAGGAGGTTTTATTACTCTACATTCAACTGCAATTTGGATAGAATTTCTGGAACTTTATTGCCAGGATTTTTTTCTCACTGGCAAAATGGAAAGAAAAAGTGAAAAAGGAGTGATGGCAGGAAACTGAGAGGATGGAAAGCAAATCTTTCGAACACAACTCAAATCAGAAAACTGGAAAATGAAAACAGATCAACCAACAAAAGTAGCAAAAAATCCCAATAGTGCTAAAATTTCAGAAAAGTTTCTTTATAAGATTATTCTTCCATGTCTGAATTTGCACTTGTAACTTTTCAAGAGTGGCATCCATTCTCTTTTATTTAGGCTGTAGGAGACTGAGCAAGAGGTAGCTCTGTTCTTCTAAATGTACACCCCATGCCCTCAGCAAAATTGCATTTTTATCATTACTGCCACAATATTGAATACTTCCCCCCCTGCAGGTTTTCAGTTTTCTCTTTGACCTTTGTCATTTGATTTCTGTGCTCTCCTTTAAAGGGGAGACCTCACCAACTGCCCTGTCTTTCTTTTGCTGAGTAGTTCCACCGGGTGTCTGACAAAGATACTTCAGGAGAGCACATTTTTAGCTTTTGCAATGCCAAAAGGCATTTAGCAAAGATACTTCTTACCTCTTCTACTAAAGCTTTTTGATACCTCTGCAAATTTCTCTGCAGAACACTGACCTGCAGGATGACTCTGGCTCTGTGCTCACACATTTCACTGCTGGCACAGTCAGCAAATTGTGTTTCAAGTAGCTTCTCATCTGGCTGGGGACTGAGCTTGCTTATTTATTCACAGACATGATAGAATTGCTACTGGACCTGAATCCGATGCCTTGTGAGGGGCTGTGTGGGTGTATTTTCAGTCTCATGCTGTATCCCTGAAGACAGCATAATTCAAACTTTCCTGCTTATAGGATACTGATTGAATGTAACAACAGTTCAAAAATACCCATAGAAAACTGGTGTTGATGGCAGAGAATGGAAGAAAATTGAATTGTATATAGAAACAAGTAAAGTTTTAACTTGATTTTTCCTTATATTTTGGCTTCATGGTCCTTCATTAAGACCCAGTGTTAGAGTTTGTGAAAAAGCCCACAAATTTACAAATTTAAAAATTATGTCTGCAGCTAAGATTTATCCCAAGCAGGAAGCATGAATTTGGGGGAATTGGGTATTGTATGAAAACTGAATTAGCACAATTTTTAAGCACTGGTTGGCAGGTGTTGGTGGCTGGCACTGTAATTTTCTGTACTGTGTTTACAAAAGGCCAGCAAGAAGACCGGAAGGCTGGCCAGCTGCTGAGTCCTGAGTGCACTGGCCTCCTTTTGAAGGAGAAAATGAGGTTTATTGCTTGTTGGAAACTCGTAGCTGACACAGGCCAGTTGGTCTTGGTTGGAGAGGGAGCTTTGCTTTATTTTGCACACAGTGTGCTGGAGATAATGGGCAAAATGGGGTTTGATTCAATAGTAGGTTCAGAGTAGCATTAGAATTCATCTCAAACCTGCCAAATCAAACTTGTCCCCATGTGTCATTTCCCATCATCTGTGTTGTGCCATCAGAAATCCTGAGCTCTAAAATGCTGATAGAAATGTATTTGAGTGGCTTTTTGTCCTCTTTTCTTCCTAAGTCTTAATATTGCAAATACTACTGTAATAAATACTGTTGAGAGGGATTCAGTGAAGGATGTAAATATTCATCAGTCTTTAATGATTTGCATTTGAATCCAGAAAATTGGCTTATGACTCCTCACTGGTTTTCTGTCACTCTGATTTTCACATGCATTAAGCGCAGGAAGATTTAATACCTGGGTTTCTCTTTGGTCCAAACCAGACTTTGCTGTCTTCATTTGGAAATAAGTCCTTGATTAGCTGGGAACTCAACCTTGTGCATCACTTAATCTTTCTCAATCCTTCAGAATGTTTTTGTTTCTAAGTAAGAGCTTTAGGATCACCCCTGTCACTCTCATCTGGACCAGCCACGACTCCTGGAGTATTTGGTTTTCACCAGACTAACAGCTGCACAGTCCTGCAGCTCAGAATGGGGGCCAAAAAGTGGAAGTGTTGGCCCTGAGATTGAGAGCTATGATGTTCTTTCTATCCTATTTTAACCTCCCCAAACCTTGCAAACCACACCAAACCATTGGATACTCTGTGGACCTTGTCTCTGGGTTGGGAATCCTGTGCAGAAACTCAGCAGTAGTGTCTTCCCCAGGGATGAGCTCCAGGCTTTGGCAAGTGCTGAAGATGGGGCTGTTTTGTCTTCTCTTGCATTTCCCAGCTGGAGTGAGAGGATGTGAATCTGCTGGAATGCTCTCCAGATGCTCTTTAGCTGCACAGGCTCATGGATGGGTAGTCTTTCAGGATTCTCCTGCATAATGGGTTGGATGCACTCGCTCCTCTGAAGGGCTGTTTCCGAGCACAGCCCCAACACTCATCCCCTCTAGGAGCACTTGGAATTGGCTGTTACCTTCACTGTGTTTGCAGTGGGTGCAGTTCACCAAAAATATTTAGGGTCATTCTAGATCACAGTTCACTGTAGATTGACAATGCAACTTTGGTAATTTGACCAAACCCTTTTAAAAACCCCTTATGGCTTCTCCAATGGCAAAACTACCTCATTTTTATAAGATTTGTGGGACCTGGATTAATCAGCAACTGACACGGATCTTCAGGGGAAAACCCAAGGTGGTAATATCAGATTAATATTGATAATCTGGAGCCTGAATGAATGAGACATCAAATGGCCTAAATGTAAATTGGCTTCAGTGGAGCTTGATAGGTTGGAGCTTTTGATTAGTGAAGCTCTTCTTTAGGTTGCGCTGTTGCTGTGCCTGTTGAACACGATATAAAGATTAAATGGCTAGTCCCAAACAAAAGTGGGTGTCAAGCATTTTCCTGTCAGTTATTTTAAGACTCAGTATGATCAGCTCACTGTCCTAGTTCTGTGTATCTGCCTGCCTGTTTATCTGTCTCTTATTCCTCAGGCTGTGATGAGTTAGTGTTAATTCATGGTGCCTGTGTAAGTCCAGGGGATGGTTTATATAGAAAAGCTTAGATAACAAACCCAAAATGTGTACTGTGGGCAGAAACCTTAAAAGTGTTGATATTTTTCAGGTAATTGTGAAAACAAGAACAGAGTATCAGCCTGACCAGAAGAACAAAGGAAAACTCAGAGTGCCCAAAATTGCTGAATTCACAGTCAGTTTCACTGATGGTGTAACAGAGAGACTAAAGGTAAGAAATGGTTATTCTACTGCCTTCTGATGCAAATGCCATTCATTTTAAAACAACTGAATCAGAGTGACAGTAAAGACATAACAAATTTAACACTCTGCTCATCACCAGGGTCAGTGAGAGGTTTATCTGCATGAGTATAAAGCCTTTTTATTAGGACAGGCATGAAGATACCTTCTGAGCTACATCTAAAGTAGGAAATGCTTTTCTTTTCCAGGAAAAAATATGAAAATATTTTCCTACCCAAACTGAAAGTAAAACAAGTTTGAATCTTCTTTCTTCTCAGGCATTTGTGTTTAGAAAGAATAAAAAAACCCCACAGTGAATATTGATTGAAACAGTTTGTTTCACCTTTTAAATGTTTTTTGTCTTGTAGCCAAACAAACCTCTTCACATATAAATAGTTATTATATTATTATAGATTTAAAGTCACTTCAAACTGCATAGAAGAAGAGATACTAGAGAAGTATCCAAGCATACCCTGTCCTATAAGCAGTTTTGGTTCACAGGAATTGGTATTCTTGATGGAAAATGTTTCCTTGAGAAATTTTCAACAGGCTCTACTCAAACATGGAAAGAAACTCATGAATTATTGAGTGCCCTCAGTTCCTGTTGACTGCAGCATATTAGAATGGCTCAGTTCCTCCTAAAATTAGACTCCAAGCATGTAGCTGCCAGTATTATCTCTCCTTTCATTGGGAGACCTGGTGCTTTTCCTGAGCCACAGAGCATGGCAGTGGTAAAAATATGAGATCTGATTTTACATTTTCGAAGTCAGAGGAAATATCAGTGATTTGAGTAGAGAACACTGAAATCAGGCAGTGCCTGGTTATAGTCCTGCTCCTTGAAAAGCTTGGAGTAGAAATGTTTCTGAAAGAGCACCATCCTCAACAATTAGCAGGAATTGACTCAAGGAACTGAATAGTTTTTCATTTGGCGAAATTGTTCTCAGTTGCAAGAAATAAATAAGTTTATTATAATTATTTTCTAGTAATTTAGAAGAAAACAATCTCTTTTAAAATTGCAATGTGATAGAGGAAAAATTGTTTCCGTTCATCCTTGAAAAACTTCAAGATAAGGCTCGTTCAGCTTATTACAAGGAGAAATGTTTAGCTGCTGTCTTCAGAAGCACTACAGAACGTCACCATTTCTGTTTTTTTTTCCAGAAATTCACTTAAATATATTTCATAAGGATGGGTCTGTTGCCTTTATCCAGCATACTTTAAGCCATAATTTAATCTTTAAAAGTGTGTGAATAAATGCTTACAGGTTTTTTTTCAGTGGACATCAAGTGTTTTGATCTAAATTTACTTGCCAGGGCCTTTCATGCTGCTGATTTTGACTGAATTCTTCACTGATCTTATTGTGTGTGTACTGTCTATTTACCACCAGTGGTAACTCACTAGTAAAGGAAACAGTGAATTAACCACAGTTAAACCCAGCCTTGGAAACCACAGCAGACATTTTCTGGTGTGAGCAAGTTGCAAATCAAAACCAGACACGATGTGCCTGAGAAACAGCAGTAAATGTGGAGTCTCCTGGAAATGATGTATTGACTTGGGAGCTGCAATAAATGGCATTGTTGGTGTTGTAAGTAGTGGTGCCTCACTGGGTATTTAGAACTCAATCTGCAGCCCAGAGTGGTGTTAAGGTCAGTGTAACACCAAGTTTTAATCCCATCAAAAGATCTGGCCTTGTTATTTAGAAAAAAGCAATCAAGAACATCTCATCCTTACACACTGAGTTAATGTATAGCTCATCCACTGCTTTGGAGAAATCTCATTTCTTCTACTTCTATAGAGTATTTTATTTTTACTATTTTTGCACTACCCAACTTGCTACTGTATTCAAACCTCTGCTTTCATGTATTTTCTCCTCTCCCCTTCCTGTTTTGGGTGCAGTTCTCCCACCACTCTCACCCGGAGGCTCCAGCTGGGAGGACAGTCCTGGTAAAGGTGTGAGCTGCCTTCCCTTCCCTGCACACTGGGAGCTGCCAGTGGGAGCTGGGCCTTTTCCTATGCACCCTGGCAGCCTCACAGTTTCATTTTTAAGTTATTTCCTTTCCCTGAAGTCCATATGATTTTCATTCTCTGCTCTTCAGTGTCAACTTATTAATCAGTCAGCCTTCCGTCTAATACTGGATAAAACTATAAGCCTCTCCCTGCCTGCTTTTCATAAGGATTCCATGTATCCCATAAGATTTGTAGTATTGTTTCCTGACAAAAATAAGCTAATAGGTAATATTTCTTACCTTTTCATTTTTTGTACCAGTGCATGTTTTTAGGGAAGTTATGAAAAATACTGCCCTGTGGTTATAAGCTGTCCTATGATCTGATACTGATGAAATCATTTTACATTTGTTTTTTGTAAGAGAGATCATAGTAAATACTTTACTTTTATGATTTCAGTTTGGCTCCTCTTTTAAAAGCTTAAAAAAGATGATATAACTGTGATCATCATGCTTTCTTTTTTTGGCTGGTTTCTTTGTATAGGCATCTAGTGTGTGGTGTGTTAGAAATATCATCCACAACGTCTTGCTAACACAAGGAAAATTAAAGTGCTCATCTGTACTTGAGGTGGGCTGTTGGTAGCTGTACACTGGCAGAAGCAGGGAAATCATCCCTGTCATTTCTGCAAGAGAAACGATTTCACAGAATTTCCCAGAATCACTGAGGTTGGAAAAGACCTCCAGGATCGTCGAGTCCAGCCTGTGACTGATCACCACCTGGTCACCCAAACACTGAGTGCCACATCCAGTCATTCCTTGAACACCTTCAGGAATGGGGACCTCACCACCTCCCTGGGCAGCCCCTTTCAATGCCTGACAACCCTTTCCATGAAGAAATTCTTCCTGATGTCCCATCTGAACCTCCCCTGAACCAGTCTGAGGGCATTTCCTCTCGTCCTGTCCCTTGTTCCTGGGAGCAGAGCCTGACCCCACCTTGCTACAGCCTCCTTTCTGGTAGAAAATGCTGGAGGGAAAGGCCAACAGTCCATCCAAGTGTAGATGGTCCATTGGATTGCTGTATTCCAAATGTGTGAGAGCTGTATGGGAAATGATGTACAACTGGTGCTTAATTAAGGGTTTTCCTGGGCATCCATTTTGCTTCTACAGCTCTAATAATCTGTGTGTGAGAAGCAACATGTCTCAAAATGTGGTAGTTGTATGTTGGGGAGAGACAGGACAGTAAGAGGATGTGAAGACATATCCAAGAGATCCTCTCCTGTCTGCTACTGGAAAATACAAAGTGAGATGTCTTGTATTTTATTTTTCACCCAAATGGTAGAATTATGATCAATTCAAGCAGATACATGGCAGACTGAATTCCATTAATGAGTTTGTGTGGGAGTGTTGCTGGACTGTGTTTGACTGTGCTCCCCACACACTACTAATCTCTCTAGAGAGGTTTTTAACATTTCTGATTCAGTCTGTGAATTGCCTTTTTCTCCTCTCTACTTTCTGTCAACTGCTATGGGAATGTTCTCAGGGAATAAGGGAAGTCTCCCCAAGTCCTTGCTTTTTTCCCGAGTCATGTAGCTGGTGACCAGTGCCAGGATCCAGGGAATAGCTGTGTCACAGGAGGGTTAGATTGGATATTAGAAAAAAGATCTCCCAGAGAGTAGTCAGGCACTGAACAGACTCCCCAGGGCCGTGAGCACGGCCCCAAAGCTGCCAGAGCTCCAGGAGCATTTTGAAAACACTCTCAGGAACAGGGTGAGATTGTTGGGGTGTCCTGTGCAGGGCCAGGAGTTGGACTCGATGATCCTTGTGGGTCCCTTCCAGCTCAGGATATTCTGTGACTCTGTCATATAGAACAGCAGGATGTCTGGAGGAAATTTTGGGACCATGTGAACGTGGCAGCCAAATGCACAGATGCCCTTTATACTTCCTTTTGGGTATCTTTTATTGAAGAGACTAATGAATTATTAGACAAGTTTCTCACATGAACAAGCCAAAGCCAGAATTTAAGCTTATGCATGCATATTTTTCTACCATCTAGAATAGCACAGATCTGAGCTCTTTAATTATCATAAAGAAGAGACTGTCCTTAGCCACAGTTCTTATTTCACACTAGCTCTTCCAGGAATTTGAGATAGCTCCTGCAACTTGTCACATCCCCTAATAGATGAGATTATGATTCTCTATAGCTCAGCACACAGTGTCCTGAAAGTTTGACCAATTAGGCTGTTTCTTCAGTTGGATGAGTCACCCCATGCATGCTTTATCACAAGTGTTTAAATACTTGTGTGTAGATGGGTTACAAGAAAGTGATGTTAAAATAGCATTATGGTTGAGCCATACATACATAAAAGAAATTTATTTTATCATTTTACTTCTCCACAGAGAAGCAAAGACAACATTTTTCTAAGCTGACTGGCAGTGATTTGTAGACCTTTCCTTCTCCAGACTGTTTATACCTTTGGAGTGTGTTCTTCTAGGAAGTTTTTGAACTGCAGAGATTTTTGCAGTACACTATATACTGAGGTTTCCCAGTCTGAAGGTGAATGGTGCCTGGTGTTTGCCTTTCGTTTTTACCTCTTTGAGGGCAGCTCATGTTCCTATTCTTTGCCATCCAGTGACGACACCGAGGTGTTTTAGAGAAGGTCTGCAAATGTGATGACTCTCAGGATTCCTTTGTGGGATGACAGGTCTAACCCTTTGCATCTGAGGCAGGGCTCACTGCTTCTTTTCACCAATGATATTCTATTTTACAGCTTTTAAGAATAGTCTTTCATATGTGAGTATCATCATTCTTGTGAGTTTGTGCTCTTATTTCCTTCTTTCAGTACTGAAAAGGGATCAAATATTCTTTTGTGTTTCAAGCAGATTATCCATCAAATAGAGTCTTGTTACTTCTGGAGAACAGGATTTCCAGTGACTCCTTTTCTCTTCCAACCAGTCCAGATAGAACAGAAATCAGCCAGAGGCATATTTTTATACAAATAGCACCAGAAAGGTACTGGAGTGGTCTTTCAGCATTGGCTTAGGGTGCACTGGGCTGACACGTGTAACTGCTGGTCCATTACTGGTTTTACACAAATTGGTCTCTTATTACACAAGTAGGTTCACATGCAACCAGTCAGAGCCCTTTATCACTAAATGCCATGAACTATTCATTATTTTCAGGGAGACAATAATTTAATGATTGTCAGCTGGGTGATAGTTACCTACCATAGTTATCTGACTTCTCAAGCCTTCAACAGTTCTTTCCTTTTCGTGGATCATTTTTCTTTAGGAAGTTGAAGTTTTCAGTCATTCAGAGTTGGAATAATTAAACTCGGTACTTGTCTTTAACAGAACAAGTTGGGAGTGAGTGTATGGGGGAGAAGTTGAAATATGTAAGATGTTTTCCTACAAGCAATTTGTCTACCTGGAAAAATCATCTGCAAGTATTGATCATTTCTTCACTGGAGAAGGCTGGGAACTTCATTCTTGCTTCCAGTCGGCAGGATGCATTTTCAGAGTCACTGGCTGTATAATCTCTTCCTGTTGAGTGTGCAATGACCATCAATTTCTTATCATTAAATCAGCCCTCTCCTCCCTCCACCCTGAAACTGCTCTGCCACATGCAGATCCAGTAACCAGAGGATGTAATTATTCCCCACACTTTTCATCAGGTTCTTGAAATATGGTGGAACGCATTCAAATGTTGCTGTTATTGAAATGCTCATACTGAAACAATTATTTTCCTCTGACCTAATGTGAAAGATTTAGAACAAAATTGGTTTGTCTCCAGCCACACTCTACAAACCAGCCATTGATGCAACAGTTGTTGATTATCGAAACCAAGCCAATATCAGAAATGCTTGGCTCCTAACTAAGAAAGATTTTTCTGGGTTAGGGCCAGGGCTTGATTTCCTGTTGGTTGCAGCTTTGCCAAGTGAAAGATGCTTCCGCTGCTTCCCTCACTAGAAGGTGACCCAGCAAATCCCTAGGGAATTCTGATGGATCTTGTGGAAGGATTTTCATGTGACAGTTTAGAAGAAAGGAAGATCCTGAGTGTGTGTGTGTGTGTTTGTGGAGGAAGGTGTGGAGCAGGTCTGGATCACATTCTTTTAATCTGGGATTTAAGCACAAGGAGTCTTGTACAGTGTCAAATACAAGTCCCAGAGAAAAGGTGTCAGGCTTTTCACTGTGCCCATTCAACAAGCAAATAAATTTAAAGTCTCCTTTAATTGTTGAGTTACCACAGGGTTGGAGTAACTTGTGGAGAAAGGACTCCTCTGAGTGTAAGCAGGACAATTTTCTGTACTTCTTTTTAATGCTAACAATAACAGTGTTACCATGGCAACTGCTACATCACATCGGTTATCTGGGAGATGCAGAGTGGCTGCTGAAGGATCCCATTACACTGACTAATGTGAGTGGTGCTCCAGGGAGGGAACATGGGCTCATACACAGAGATTTTTCTCACTGTTGTGATAATTGTGGCTGTGGCTGAGACGTTGTTTTCAGGCTGCACAGCACTCAGATTGGATCCAGGAGAACAAGTGGCAAAGCAGAGGAAAACCAGAAAGGCGACAGGCACAGGAGACCAGTGGCAGTAGCATTCAGGCATCTTGTTGCACTGGCACCAGCACTGGGACTGCTGCGGTGCTTTCCTGTAGAAACTTGCATTCAGAGAAGGGCTTGGAGAGGTGCCAGTATGAAAGGGTTACATTCAGTCTCCATTTGGAGGTTTATTGCCTCCCTTTGTGTGTTCTCAACTGCCATCAGGCAGCCTCCTTTCCCAGTGGGCTCGGATGCAGTGGGCATGTTCTTGCAGGGGTATCAGGCAGCTCTCAAAGCACCAGAGTCTTTTTCAGACAGTGGTGAAGTCACTAGTGTCTGGAGCCCAGGCTTTGCCTTCTCTTTGCAAGTTGAGTATTTCCCAGTACAATGCAGAGGGTCACAGTTTCTCCTTCCTGCAATAAACACTGCTCAGCCCTGCCTGGGCTTGTGTCTACTTCTATCTCATGCAAACTGATACCCATATGGATTCAGACTCTCACTTGCAGTATGTATGCAAGGGAGAAATGTTCCTCATCATCTTTCTGCCTGAGCTCAGAAATCATTCTTCTCCTCTGGCTGTAATGGGAAGAGGAGAGAACAGGTCGTATCTGTCCCAGTTGGTCTCACAGGCTGCATGGAGGCAGATTGATAGACCCATTTGTGATCATCAGTGACACTTAGAAGCTGTGAGGGTGAGCAGAATGTGGATTTGTGGTTGAGCTGCCAGAGAACAGATATTTCTGATCACATCCCCAGGTATGACACTATAAACCCTTTAAGATTTCCCCTGTGGGTTTTGTAAGAGTTCCCAGCTAATACCTGGCTCTCTGGTACAGGCAAGGGCCCAGGAATGGGATGTCCATGTCTAAAATATACATGAGAGACGTATATTTTGATATAACTTCAGTGCTCTACATGACTGCCTTAGGGACCACCTTAAAAGGCAAACAAAAAACCCTAAACATGGCTTTTATATGAAATGGATCATTCCTTACAGTGCATTCTTGTTTTATGTTAGTTTTTACAGAAACACACATACCTACATTTTTGCAAAGTCAGGAAAAACCTCTAAAATGTATTTTATTTTTGCCATCAGCAAGCACTAATAGAGTAATAAGCTGAAGATATTTGTTTGAGGTGGCTTTTTTTTTTAATTGATTTTTTTGAGAGAAAAAGAAAGTTGATTGTTTGAGAGAAAAAGAAAGTTGATTGTTATGCAGAAAATGTCTAAAAATGGAAGTCACAGAGAATATTTACATGCCTATGGGTTTGTGGGGTAGACCTGTTGGAAACCCTGCTTGTTGGGTAGTTTTCTTGTCAGCATTTGAGATGAAATGAAAGATGCTTAATGTTGCTCTGGCTAAAGGGACCAGACAGGATACAGAAGGAGAAGGAAAGAGTTTTCAGCTGATGAAACCAAGGCAAAGTTTATTGACTGTTGTGAAATGTATTTTGAAGTACATTTGTAGCCAAACCACAGAATGCTAAAAAAAAAATAGGGAAGTGAAATGCTTCACTCATACATATTTTTCCATGTAATGCTTCACTCTCTATTTCTAAAGCAGCACAGGCTGTGATTGAATGTTAAACAGACCTGAGCTCCCTCTTGTTGGTACTTGCAGATGTATTAAGCCTGTTGGTTCAGATCCACAGCTAATGGAACTGGCCTCCTGCCTTTGAAGGCATCATAACCAGCTCAGTTATTCATTTTTGTTGTTTGCTTTTAAAAGAGTAGATCTTATAAGTCATTTGCAGCAATAAAGCTTCATATTTCTAATTCAAAATGGAACGGCTTTTAATTCTCAAGTTACCCAGGGGAGACTTTGCTCGCCAAGTCCTCACTTTGCCTTGTGTGAAGCACCCACATAATAAGTTTTTTAAGAGAAATGGGTGTACTGGACCATGAATGCAGACATACTATTAGCTCTATTTCCTACCCATGATGGTAGATACAGATGCTGAAATACAAGTAAATTTGTTGGCCTTCTTGAAGGAACAAACTTCCAAGTGATTTTTTTTAACCACTCAAGTGCACTGAACAAAGGTGTTTTAATTTGTGCAAGCCTGACCTTTGATTTCACTTTATTGATGCCCAGGAGACTGGGGAGTGGCAGGGGAAAAATATCATGGGCCCTGGCATATAAAGAACTTAAATTATTTTGGGCATTTTTAAATCCAGTCTTCAGTGCTTGATGGTTGATGAGGAAAATGTAAAATCAAACTATAAGAAAATGATAGGAGAGGGAAATAGAAAACAGGGCTGGAGGATAAGGACATTACATCAATACTCAAGTCTGAAAGGTTTGCTTTGAAATTTGCCCTGCCCTGTGGAAGAAGGTAATTTCACAAAGCAAACACACCTCAGCTTTTCCCCAGAGCCAACCTGATCCTTGGCCATGGGATGGTGTTGGTGTTTGGGTGGTTTTGTCCCAGAAAAAGCCAAGATTTGGGGAACATAGATGCTTGCAGCTTTGTGTGGCTGCTGCTGGAGTGTCTGTGAGTACCAGTGGGGTGTGAGCTGTGGAGCTGGACTTGGGGGTGTGTCAGGTGTCGAAAAAACCAGTAGCAGAGCGAGGAACACAACCTCAGGTGTGGTGCTGTGTGCTAATCCCTGCAGCCATTCTTGTTTAGGGCTTCTGATGCTTTCCCTGCACCAAATCCAACATGAAGGAAGAGAGAGAGGGCAAGATTTTGCATGCATGAGACTCTGCAGAGGTTGAATCTTGCAGGCAAAGGGTAGGCAAGGAGACATTTTATTGATGACTTGATTTATCTTGTATTCCTGCTAATGCATTCAGAAAAGGCCCTTGATGAGCTGAGGCATCCATGGTCATGTCCCACGTGGAGTGAATAGAGGAAATGTCACAGCCAAGGCTTTGCACAAAGCAGTGGGAAATGGCAGCATGTCCCTCTGGAGGGCTCCGAGATGCTGTTTCTGTTCACTGCAGTCCCACTAATTGCAAAACCATAGCAAATTAGTGATCTGGAAGGAAGCATCTTCTAGCATTGCTCATCTCCTGAAATGGTACATGAGGTGTTCTTAGGGCTGTGGGTTTGGGAAGAAAAGCACCTTTATAAGTACTGGTTTTGAGTCCCCCCCTTAAATTTGGGGTGTTTGCTTCTTTTCTTTTGAAGGTAGCGGAGACACAGAGATAAAATCATAGAATGGCCTGGGTTGGAAGGGACCTTAAAGATCATCTAGTTCCAGAGGGAAAGCTTATGACAGTTGAAAGAAAATAATCTTGTAGGAGGAGGGGGTAAAGACCTTAAAATGCCTCTATGGTCTGCAAAAAAAGATAATGTATTTATTTGGTGTTCCTAGAAACAAAAGTATTCCATCTCACAATACCAGCCTATTTGATGAAGGATTATTTTTATGGCATTAAATGGCAGAAAAGAAAAGCAAGCCAAACAGAGCTTTTTATTTACCTAAGTGGAAATTTACTAATATTCATTGGTGAAAGCATCCTTATTGAAAATGACATTTAGGACTTCCATAAGGAATGAGGGCTTGGAAACCAAGCCATGAATTTTCCATTCAGGGGGTTTGACTTGGCACAAAAAGACGTCATGCAGACCGCAGCTGGCACCAGACACAGTTAAAAAGATCTGAGGCTATTAGTGCCTAAACAGCCACTGAAATTATATTACATGATGGATACTGGCTAATATAATTGAGCCAGCTAGTTATTGTGTGCATAATTTAATTATTTGACAAATTGCTTAGAAACACGGTGTTCTCATTCCACACTCGTGCTGCACTCACAGTTTTACAAGGCACAGAGCAGAGGAATTGCTGGTGGGTACATGGTTATCTTGGGAAATAGATATTTCTTTTTAAGATTTACAAACTTGGAGAGGTTCACTGGTGGTATCATGGTGGGGTGGGGTGTATAGAAAAGAGTAGAGCCAACAGGGACATGGCTGGGAGAACAAACTGGCTCGGAGACAGCCAGTTCTGTTTCAAGTAGATACCGCTGAGTTGCTCAGAGCTCCATCCACCTGGCCTTGAGCATTCCAGGGATGGGGCAGCCACAGCTTCTCTGGGCAACCTGTACCAGGGCCTCACCACCATCGCAAGGAAGACTTGTTTTCCTAATATCCAATCTAAACCTACTCTCTGTCACTGTGAAGCCATTCCCCCTTGTCCTGTCCCTCCAGGTCCTTGTAAATAGTTTTTCTCCAGCTCTCTTGCAGGCTCATTTCTGGTACTGGAAGGCCACAATTAGGTCACCCCAAAGCTTCTCTTCTCCAGCCTGAACAATCCCAACTCTTTCAACCTTTCCTCACAGCAGAGCTGTTCCATCCCTCCATCTTGGTGTCTCCTCTGGACTCGCTCCAACAGCTCCATGTCCTTCCTGTGCTGCCCCCAGGACTGGGGCAGCTCTGCAGGTGGGGTCTCACCTGAGGGGGCAGAGGGGCAGAATCCCTCTCACCTGCTGCCCACACTGTGGGACCACATGTGAGATACATATCTGATCCCATCCTCATGGAAGGTGTTCATTCTTATGATGAGAATAGGAGCCAGATTGTTTTATGGTTATAAATTCTAAGATACAGGACCAAAAAACCCCACCCACCCTAAAACTTCATGTAGGAAGCTTCACAGCACTAAAATTCATCTTCCCAATGACCTGAACATCTAGATACATGACTAAGGGCATTTCTCTCTTACAAAGCATCTCCTAAAAATGCTTCTTGAGAATCTGGACACCATCTAGAATAAAGCCGTAATAATAAAGAACAAATCTTTCATCTTCTTGTACAGTACTAAGCAAATCTGGAGACCCAATTGTGTCACTTTTTCTCAGTTAGCCTTTCAAAATTTCAAAAGTGAAGCTGTTTCCAGACAATCAGCAAAATCAGCAACTTATTACAAAAACATTTTTAACAATGGGGAGTGAAACGCCATTTTTAAAGAAGTGCAGTCAAATCATTTTCACTGTCGGGATGGATCAGGCCTTGTAACAGGGTGGGCAAGGTACCACACCAGTACTGTGAGTCTGAACAGTGGGGCAGCTCTTCCTGGGGTGTATTTCAGACTCCTCATCCCCCTGCTTGATCCTTCTGAGCGTCCCATCAGCCTATGGCTCCCTTCTGCCTACATACCTAAGTTTTCTTAGAATAGCAACTTGGATTCAAATGGTGGGTTGTTCACAGTTGGATTTCATCCTGGAATACAGATGGGAGGCAGCCAGAATAGCTGGATCCAGGAGCTGGGATGTGCTCCTAGGTCTTTCACTTTAGCTGTAGCTTTCCTGATGAGATCTAATGGTGTCGATCTTACATCTGATTATCTGCTGGAAGAAGTTATGGGATAAAGGGGAGAAAATCACACTCCTGAGTCAAGGAAAAATCCTTAAAATGGACTCACACTTGTATGGATGTATATTGGGATGCCCTTGCATGATTCTGTGATTTTTTACCTTGAACACAAGTTAATTGGGTTGTCAATGGATTGAGAGGGTTCCAGGTGTGAAGGCATTGCCATAAGCTATAAAAAGAGCCTTTTTGCCAACTAGGGCTTTTGTGCTCTTCTCTGAAAGAAGCTTGACAGAATTTCTGCCACTTTTGTTCATAACAAATGTTGCCTTGTTCTTTGCCTTTCTTCTTCTACAAAGAGAAAATTAAAACCAAGAGAGTTTCTTCAACTGCATTGCCTATGAAAGGTCAGAAAATTTCCCTATATCCAGCAGCACTGAAGGTATCTTGTAGAACCAGACATGGCATCAGCAGTAGAATCCTTTCCTGACAAACTGTGATTTTGTGAAGAGGGTGAGGTTGCAGTGCAGGAATGGGCAGAGGCACCAGATGCTTCTGAGGTCCCTTATTTGTGTTACAGCTGCTGAGATTAGGAAAACTCTGCAGATCTTTTTGGGATTTTTCCATGATCTTTACCTGAGAATGAAACAGATCTCCTTCACAAAAGCACCCAACTCTACACCCTGAGAGCAACAGCTTTTCTCTGGATGCTGCTGGCCTGGCTGGTTTTCTTGTAGGCGGTCATACTTTTTCTGGTTGTGGCATCTTCCTTGCTCTGCTCGTGTTTTGAGTGTATATAACATACAGATTGGATGGTCTGAGCAACAGGAAAGGTGTCCAGAACCAAACCTTTATTTACCAGGCTTAGAAAAAAAAAAGTCATGCCACCCATTCTGATGAAAGCCCATGCTCCCTGGCCTGAGCATGGAATAGGTAATCTGTGCTGTTCCAGGCAGACTGATGGAGATTCCGTCCTCTGTATCCTGAGAATTGCTTCTCTCAGGTGGCAGGTGGAGGGTGGTTTCAAACTGCTGAGCACCTGGAGTTTGCCTGATCCACAAATGGCAGGTGGCACTTGTTGAGCTCCTCCAAAGCTGTACTGAATGCAACTCTCTTCCCCTCAAAGAAAGGGCAGCACGGTGATTTTCCAGAGGAATTTTACACACCAGAGGATAGGGCTGCTGCATGAGTATGAACAGTGATGGGTTTGAGCTTTAGCAGTGGAGCATGAGGATTGCAGTTGTACCAGACTAGCTGATCACCTCATTTAGAAACCATTTTTAGTGACTGAGAGGCAGAGTCAGAGCAATGAACACTGGAAATGTTCAAACAGTGCTTTGGGATATGGTTTAGTGGAGAACATGGTTGTGCTGGTTAATGGTTGGACTTGATGATCTCAGAGGTCTTTCCAACCTTAATAGAGAGAAACTATTTACAAGGACATGCAATGACAGGACAAGGGGGAATGGCTTCAAAACTGAGAGACTAAGAAGAAAGAGTAGTGTTAGATTAGATGTTAGGAAAAAAATCCTCCCTGCAAGAGTGGTGAGGCCCTGGCACAAGTTGCCCAGAGAAGCTGTGGCTGCCCCATCCCTGGAAGTGTTCAAGGCCAGATTGGACAGGGCTTGGAGCAACCTGGAACAGTGGAAGGTGTCCCTGCCCATGGCAGAGGGATGGAATGAGATCATCTTTGAGGTCCCTTCCAACCCAAACCATCCTATGATTCTATGAATAAGGAATAAAAATGTAAAAACCTTGCAATAGAAAAGGCTATTAAATAAATATCCTGCTGTTTGGATGTGGCTTTGTTATCTGCTTGGCTTTTAAATAAGGCTTTGCATTGTAGCAATAGAGGGAAAAAGAGAATTTTTTTGCTGAAAAAAAGTCCTGGGTAGCTGATGAAATCAAAGAGAGCAGGAAGGATGCTTCCATGGGCAGTATGAAAGCCAGGTTAGCTGGAACACCATTGCAATTAGACATATCTCCCTGGCTCAAACCTTGTGGCAACTGATGTCCTGTTGCCCAGTGAGGATGGATCTTACTATTCATCTGTACTTTTGTGATAATGCAACGTGTTCTTCATCTGTGGGGAAGGCAGGGAAGCAACCAAGCCCAGTGTGCTGCTGTTCATGGGAGGTTGATATCATCCTTCATGGATGCTAAGGGCCTCTTTCCACATTTTTGGGAGGATGGGGAGTTTTTTGGTGTGGTAATGATGTTCTCTGTTTCAGCAGACACTCCCCTCTTAAGGGAACCTTTGGGAATCATGTAAGATTTTGAGGAGAGGGCAGGCAAATCCCCCCCTTCTTTTTCCCACTCAAGCAGTCACACATGGCAGATTCATGCCTGCAGCACTTCTAGGTTTTATCTGCTCACTAAATTTTATTTCCCCTCTGTGAGTGTTTATATTGCTTAGAGACTGCCAAGGTTCATGTTAATCATAAAAAAAAGTGGAGGTTTATTAGATATTGCAGCTCTGTGATTCTTTGGTTTTTGAATGTTAATGAAGCTTTGTATGCTCTGGAATAGCCAAAGAGGTGGATCTTACCTCTGGCATGGCAAAATATCCGAGGGAGGATTTTTCTTCCCTTTCCTTTGGGTTTTAATATCTTACATGACATTTCATCCTGAGCAATTTTACACTATTTATCATCTTGTGTAATATTGTCATGCTGTAATTTTGCAAGTGTATGAAAGGCAGGAGGAGGGCGAGGATGGGCTCAATTACACCCTGGAGGGAGGGGAGGACTCCATGGAAGGACCTGTTCCTGGCACTTAATGAATCGGATGTCAGCACTTTGCCAGAGCAGAGCAACAGAACAGAGGGGAATTTATTACTTTTAGGGACTCAGTGGGCAGACAAGAGGAAAGGAACCCCTCAAATTGCAGTTCTAATGGTCATTTTCATAGGCTGTGCATGTACATGGGATTTAACAAAAGAAGGGATATTCATTCTCACTCCAGACAGCTCAGTTCTTTCTTCTGAAGGCTGAGTTTCAAGCAACATTTCTTTCTTCATTATTGCATGTTGTATTTGGGGCAGAGTAGCCAAACAGAAGACCTAAGGGTTTCTTATTTTCTGAATTTCTAGCCAGGGCTGCCCCTGAGCATTGGCTTTGGTAGAACAAGATCTATGTCTGGCTTTAGTGCCTTCAGAGTAACCTCAAAGGAGACTCATGGCTCAGTCATCATTGTGTGAGTACCCACACAGTAATGAGAGGAAGTACCAGGTCTAACACGCTCCCCTTCTAAAGAAGAATTGATGGATGTGTTTTCTATTCTCTTCCACACTGGGCTGCCAGAGCAGGGCTGTGATGACTCTTTACAGGGAGGGGCCTTTTTCCCCCACTTCTCCTGTTGGAGAGTGCTGACATTCTTAATCCACAAAATCTCTTATTTTGACTATACTTTTTCAAAGTGACTTTTAACAGGTTTTTCAGGTGTAATATGACTTCTTTCAAGGACAAGATGTCATGTGAAATTCCGTTTCCATCTCCCTTGAATCCAGCTGAGACTTATTCCTCTTCATCACCATGATAAGGGATATGACTTTCCCAGGTTGGAAACCCAAGGACTACCATAGAACCAGTCTGAAATACTTCTTTTCAACCCTTTGGGCATTGATGGACGGGAGGTGGATCCCAAATTTTCTTGGTCAGACTAGTGGAATTCCTGCAACTGTACTCCTTCTTCACCCTCTCCAGCACTCCAGGACTCTCTTACACATGTTCTCTTATGACGTGCAGCAGTAAATGCTTCTCCCTCTGCAGCTGCCTTTTGCTTAATTGACCCATTTTGCAGCAGATTAGGCCCCAAGGAGGAGGTTAATACAAGCAGTAATTCTAAAAGGCAGTTCAAGTCTTCAGTGAACTGTTCATCATTGAAAAAGCCTGTTAGACCCAATCTTCTTAGCTTTTTACGCTTTATTCTAAAATATTCTGACTTAGCAATGAACTTAGGAATCTCTCCTGCTAGACAGTCTCCACACCTTTCTCTTTCCTGAGTTTTGACCTGGACGTAGTGGGTAGGATTAAGCACCGTGCATACAGATTTACCTCCTCTCTTCCTTTTTGTCTTAAAACAAGAATTGTAACCCTGGATCTTCCAAAAACAGTCCCAATGTGCTGTGTACAGGGCAGGAGTACATCTCTCCAGGCACTTCATCTTTCTGTGGGATTGAAGAGAAGACTTTTCCTGTCCTGTAAGCAATTACAGTGGCCCCTTGAGTCCGTGCAGGATTGCATATCCCAGTGGTCCCAGAATTGCAGCTGCTGTAATAATCAAGGGGTAGAATTAGAGCAAATTTCAGTGTGAACCAATATTAAGTAATTAGTATATATTTATTAAAATATTACATCATATTATATTAATTAAAATAACATTATACTGATGATTTCTGAGATGTGGCCAGCTTACTGTTTATTAGCTACTGTTCCTGACAAGCCTGTCCACTACAATGTAGGAATTGTCACTGTTTTCTCACTTTCTACCATCACATCTACACATTAATTAAGGAACAACTTCGGCCTGTACCTTCTATTCAATTCCCTTGAACACTCATACAAGAAAATACAGAAGATTGTGACATAACTGTAACAATAACAGGGGGGGATGAAATCTGAATAACTGGATGGAGCTGAAAATGTGTGGCTTTTCCTTGCCAGGGCAGTAAATAATACTGATTGTCTTTAGTGAAGGTCGGTGCAGCCCTGATACTGGAATGGAGGCCTGATTTGAAGGATGAGCACATGCATGGAAGGGTGGCAGCATTCCTGCAGGCAGGGGCATCAGCCAGGGTCAGGTACACAGTCCCTGACACATCCTACCATTGCGGTTCTCTTGGGGGATGGATTTTGATGTGACCAGGGAAAATTTGCAGTGCTGGTCTCTGCTTGTGGTGAGAAAGTGGGATTCTGAAGCAAACAGATTGAGGCTGTGGGTAGGAAAAACATCCTGCAAAATCCATGCTGCTAGGCATCAACCTCTAATTTAGCCAGTGGAAGGGCAGAGTCATTTGTGCTGCATTTGCAGAATTACGAGATCAAGAAAGCTTTGGGGAACAGGAGAGCATGAGTACTTTATGGAGCCTTGCTCAGTCCCTAGGGAATACACAGCTCAGCAAAATCAAGAATCAAGGCCTCAGTCCAGACATTGAATAGGGCCAGAAAACTTGCTGTTGAATAAACTGTTTAGAAGGGACCTGCACGGACTGGAGAGGAGGGAGCTACAGCAAAGAATCAGAATGGTGCAGCAAGGTAACCTGCTGGGAATGAGCATAGGAGGAATATTTGAGCCCCAAAGAGGGTTTTGTGTCTGCTATCTCCAACACTACTGTCTTCTCTTAGACATGCTGTGGGATTTCCATGCTGGGTTTTGTCAGTGGTTGGGATATTGTCCTTTTACAGCTTTGAGAAATAGAGAAGGATTCTCTTTCTCCCGCCCTCCCTTCGGCAAGACACAATTTATCCATGTTGAATCACCCACAAGGCACAATGGGATGTGTGCTACAAAGGCCTCATTCTTCCTCCCTGCTCACCTACCTCTGCTCTCAGAAAAGCAGGATTTTCCATGGTTATAAGGCAGTTTATCCACACAGACCAGATCCCAGATACAGATTCTTGCTGCTAGAGGGTCCTGCTGGGCCAGTAGATGATGCCACTGGTGGAAGAGCTGAGAGCATGGGAGCACAAAGCCACTGAGGACACCAAATGCTTCATCAAAATCCATACATTTGTAAGGGGTTAAACGTAGGAATGTGCAATCCAGAAAGTCTGTAGGGGGATGGGAATGATGTGAGAATTCAGGGCTATTGGATCCAGTATTCATTCAATTACCATGCTTAGTTAAGTACTGCACAGTGCAGTGAAGGCTGCAGTCTGTTAGAATGTCTGTTCCTATAAGTCATTTAATTATGAGGTTGCTCATATGCCATTTTAACATATGTAGAGTAACATTATCCCTCTTTTGTAGGTCACTATTCTCATCAGCCTGGCTCTTGCATTCCTTGCCTGCATAGTGTTTCTTGTGGTGTACAAAGCCTTTACTTACGACCACAGTTGCCCAGATGGATTTGTTTATAAGGTAAGAAACTTCAGATGGATGAATTGCCTAAGCTAATGACAGACTCTAATTGACTACATGGTTACAGTCCAGTCTGCTTTTTTGACCAGGACAAACAGAACATTTGGCAAGAATGTGTTGAAATGGAAAAAGCGTTATGGGAAATGTGGACATGCATCTGCCTCCATCAGCTACTGTTACACTGTAATTGTTGGGATTAGCATTTGGTGAACAATACAGACAGATGTTCAGGAGCAATCCCTCATATTTGTGAATGGATTTGTTGCAGCTGGAATCCTGTGTTTGCTTCCCACACTTTCAAGTAACTGAGGTTTACTGTGTACATTTTAATGCAAAGCAAGTCCTGGAGTGCTGATATATGTGTCCTTTGTGAAAGAAATCCAGATTTGCCCATATAGTTCACTTTTAAGTGCTTTCAAGCCTCTATCAAGAACAAAGCCACGTAACAATTGCTAAAACCCCACTGCCCAGTGATTCTATATTGAATATGCTCAGAGAACTATTTGCTTGGTGTGTTGAGATTAAAAAAGAAAAATTTGCAAAATAATTCACTAACCCCTCACTGTGAATAAACTCATAAACTCACAGGAGTCTTGACCACACTGAGGATGATCTGTAGGCTGGAAAATAGAGTAAGGTGTTTGTATATTAGTCATTGTGAATTTTCACTTAGGTGTATATAAAAAGGGAGAATTGGAATTGTTTAGCCTGGAAAAGAAAAGGCTTTGGGGTGTCTTTATTGCACCTTTCCAGTACCTGAAGGAAGCCTGCAAGAAAGATGGAGAGAGACTTTATACAGCAACAAGGGGGCATGGCTGCAAACTGACAGAGACCAGGGTTAGATTGGATATTTGAAAAATATTCATTCCCTATGAGGGTGGTGAAGCCCTGGCACAAGTTGCCCAGGGAAACTGGCTGCCCCATCCCTGAAAGTGTTTCAGGCCAGGTTGAACAGGGCTTGGAGCAACCTGGGACAGTGGAAGGCCTCCCTGTCCATGGCAGAGAGCTGGAGCTGGATGATCTTTAAGATCGCTTCCAACCCAAACCATTCTGTGATTCTATCATAAAGATGAAGTTTGGACAGTCATGAATTTCAGAATCAGATTCAAACCTGCATTTCCAAACAAAGCTGGCCTGTTGGCCTGTGCCTCCTTCCATCCCTGACCAAGATGCTCGTCCCACAGGTCAGGATAAATCCCTGCAAGAGAGCAGCTCATAAGCCTCTACCTGTCCTCTGCTTCTCTGAGCGTTAATTCTGGGCTTGAATCTACAGTATATTTGATGCAGCACATGAGCAGAGCAGCTCAGCCAGCCCTGCCTGGCCCCCAGCAAGGGGCCTTAGTCTCTGTGTGTGTCAATAATGTAACAAACCAGTCATACCTTCATTTCACAGCCCGTTTCCCATCCAGGGCTGAAACCAGTCTGCCACCAGGGTTGCCAATAGCAACAGGTATTCAAGGCTCTGCCCGACTTGGTGCATTCCCAGGGCACTGAAAGGCAGCTGTAGCGAGTCTGAGTCAAACATCATCTGTGCAAACAGCTAGCCATGGGATTTTGGAAAGAGGCTGGTGGGGTCACTCTACTTCTGCTTTCTTCCCCTTCCCAGCACAAGCGGTGCATCCCGGCCTCGCTGGACGCGTACTACTCTGCACAGGATTCCAACTCCCGGGGCAGGTTCTACACTGTCATCAGCCACTACAGCATGGCCAAGCAGACCAGCTCCCGGGCCGTATCGCCCTGGATGTCCTCGGGATCTGCAAACCATGAAGCCAAGGCTGCCAAGACAGAAGGTCATTAAAGGGAAGGAGTGATGGTGGGCCAAGAGGGAGGGTGGGGGGACAACACCGTGTCTATACTGCTCTAGTTGAGCGTGCCATGCCATCAGCATGGCAGGAATAAATAAAACCCAAGTGCAGGAGTCATCTTAATGGATATTTCTTTTCGTGCATTGTTCTCGTTGATTTGTAACCGAGTCGAGCTCTTGTACAAAGGCATGTTTGATGTTGACTGTACCTTAATGATGTAAAAATATTTTTAAATCATTGCTTAACTATTTGTTAGAAAAATAAATTAAAAAACAAAAAAAGCAAATTAGGTAAACGGCCAGAGAGGATAAAAGCAGCAAAGAGAATCATGCAAAGTTTTATCATCGCTGGAAAGCTGTGACAGAGGCTCAACAGGCAGTGAAGGAAGAGCTGAAATCCTTTTGAGAGGGGGTGGAAAGAACCTGATACAAAGACATTGTGATGTGGTTTAGTTGCCAAAGGGGGAAAATTTTGCTGTCAAATTGAATTTAGTGTCAATGTTCATTTGCTGATAGAGAAATACAAACATCCCTGCCTCCCCCAGACATACACACGTGCAAACACACATGTGCCCACACCCTGTGCAGTGCCCCAAGGAAATGCAGAAGGATCTCAGCATTCCTAATGAGCCACCACAGTGCTGGTCATCCTGGCTGGGCCCTGAGGCTGAAATCCAAGTTGCTGTTTGGAGATGGAGCAGAATGGAAGCAGAGAGAGGCTGCTGTAGTGAAATCATGACCATACTTTTGAGCACAGGACTCAGTAGATGAGGACTCTACTTCTGCTCCTGGCATGGATTTCCTTCATGATCTTTGACAGTTCCATGAGGTTTCATCCTTTGGGACCTCTCTCCTGAGAGTCAGGAAGAGACAAAAAACCCTAGGATGATTTGTGGAGCTTTTCAAAAGTGGTGATAGTATAGAACAGTATTAAGCCTCTAACTTTCAGTCCCTAATTTTCCATCACCCATGAAATGGGATGTTCCAGCTTCCCTCCTTCAGCTTCAGATACTTCAGCATTTGATGTCATTTCAGGTCACTGGAGAGGAGTGGCTGTAGTTCAGAGAGTACTGGAGTCCATCAAATCTCTGCTTCCAAACACAGACCAGACCCCAAGCTTCATCCAGTCATGACCAGTATAAAAAAACATCCTCTCCCACAAATTTAGTGTAGACTGGCAGATTTTTAAAAACCTGAAGGATTCTCTTTTTTTCAGAGCTGCAAGCCTTTGCTGCAGAGCAGCTCTGCTCCTCAGGGCTACAGGCAGGGAGAGCCGAGCTGCAGGAGCAGAGTGCACAGGGTTCACATCTGACTAAGGCTGCTTTTTCAGATTTGTGGCTAGACAGGGATGGAAATTAGGAAGTGACCCCTTTTCCCCCCACATTGGGCAGTTTTGTCCTCATTGTCACATACATAGACACTAGGCAGTGTTTGAGGGCAGAACTCCTCAGTCCTAACAGGCATCATGATAAATAACTGTATAGTGTAGCTAAAAATGTAGTGCCAAATGCCATCGTCTGATTTCCTCTCCTCCCTTCCCTTTCCACCTGTAAATTCATTTCTCACTGAAAATGTACAAACCACCCCCTCCACCAACAACTCAAACTCCAGCAAAACCACTGAACAGTTTATAATTTTGTGGTGTATTTTTTGTCAGTAGGTAGCAGAGACTGAAGTATTTTTTGGTGTAATTCTTGAACTTTTCTGACGGGATTAAAATAAAGCTAGATGTGACTGAGCGTCTCTGTGGCTCCAGCAGGTTTTTTTGTCTCCTTGTGCCCTGGGCTGGGAGGTGGTGGGTGGTGGGAGGTCTGTGAAGTGCTGAGCAGAGGCTGCACCCTTGCACCAGACCCAAGGTGAATCTGGGTTTCAGGAGGCATTTTCAGAGCTTCCTATTTTCCCCTTTTTTTAACTTGATTTTTTCCCCCTATGATCCAGCCCATTTTTCAATTACAAATAGAAAAACAGTAGTTAATCTCATCTTCTACTGGTGATCTTTGGCTTTGCAGTGGACCTTCCCTTCTTTCCCATTTTAAAAGCAATGGATGATAGAAACTTTGCCTGTCTCCTTTGCCATCTGCTGCCTGTGTTGCTCCATGGGAAGGGCTGTTAGACAAAGGTGCACTGCAGGGAAGTCCAGCTGAAAAAAGCCGTAGCTGAACTTTGGAAAAGTTGGGCTCTGTATTCAAACTCTGCAGCTTGGTTTGTAACAAAACCACAACTGTATTCATTTTACGTGGTTCAGAAAGCAGATTGTATTTCCTCAAATCCTTCAACTCTTCGAAATGGAATGATACCCTGGCATTAAATTGACCCATTCCCAAAGGCTAAAGAACATTTTATAAAACCTTTGGATGGCTTTCCTTCAAAAAAAAAAATGTATTCAGAGTTGTGAAATTGAGCTACCATAGGAGAGAAATCACTGTGGTGTTACAGGTCACCACTGAGTACTTGTAAAATGTATTAAAAAGGATCCAGCACTTTGCAGGATTGAGTCATAGGATAATTTGACCATGGAGTTCTATTGCCAGTTTCCCAGTAATACTCTTAACTGTATGTTTGCTTTAATCGAAAAAACCCTAGAATCAAATAATTTGAATTAAAAGGTTCTAGCTATTATTAGATAAGTGAGTCAGTGGGGATAACCATTCCTATTTAATAAGGGAAAGATCAAAATCTGTATGGAGTAGAAGAAAAAAAATAAAGAAGACCCAAGAAAGACTCATGGGAGAGCAAAAGAAACCAAACAACTCAACTCCAGCTGCAAATTCCATTACTGTGAATGTTGTTATTACAGTTTCCGTACAAAATGCAGTAGAGCTTCCAAGATCAACCACCTATTTTAATCACAGTAATGGAGAGAGAGAGAAAAAAAAATTGAGATTGTACTATCTTACAGAACCTTATTATTTCAGTCTTTAAAACCTCCTTTGAGGTTGATCATATGTTTCAGTGTTGATTAAAGTAGCGTGTTGGTGATAGCAGAGACTCATCCTGGCTGTCATCTCTCTGTGAAGTCTAAAGCTCTTGATGAGCTCTAGAGATCTGTGTTTTTGTGAGCTGGTGTTTGGGTCAGGCACAGCTCCGAGTGGTACTGATGAACAAAGTCTTCCCTGTGCTTTTCCCAACTTTTATGTGGTGCCCAAGTTAACCGGCTCCAACCTCTCCATCTATGCCTGACCCTGCTGAAGCAGGAGTCCCTTTGGGCAATCTTCCCTATTATATTAGAATGCTTCAGTGGGCTCAGAGTATGAATTCCTCACCAAAATATGTTTGTGGACCACTGGGATGGAAGAGTTGACAGTCATGCAGGGAATGGGTACCTGGACTGTTTGTTTATCCTACTGGAGTGCTAGGAAGGGTGGAACAAGGAGTGTCAGCCCATGAAAGAGCTAATCTTGTGAAAAGTGCATCCTGAACAGGCAGCAGTCCTGTGGAATGACTGGCAGAACATATGGGGGAAAAAACCGACTTTGCTAAAGGTGTGCTGATGCCATAGTGGGAACTTGGCCGCCCCCAGTCTCCTCTCAGGAAGGGAAGGAAGAAACTGTGGCTGTTGGAACCTAGGAAAGTTTGAAAGCAAGAGAAAACAAGATTGCCACCAGCCAAGGTATGGAAGCAAGAGTTGCTTTCCTGCTGTAACCCATGACCCTAAACTGCTGGACCCTACTTGATTGATACAGATTGTCTTGCTTTGAAAAAGCCTCCCATTGTTGCTCCAAACCTCTGCTGACTGCGGGGCCCTGAGGGGAATCACTCTGACACTGACTCCAACCCTCCTGGGCTGCCTGCAAAAACAGGGTGAGGAAAGGAGGTGCCCATGGCAGGACCCTGGGGCTGGTGGGGCTCACTGGCGAAAACAGTTGGGTCTGACCAGGGTCTTGGAGGTGACTTTGTGCTTTGGATCCAGAGACAGCTCAAGGCGCTGCCAGAACCTCTGGTTTGAGATCAGAAAAGTAACAGTCCCTGTCCTTTTGCATGTGATTTTTTTATTCCCTTTATCCCCCTCCATGCTTGCCAGCTGTTTCTGGTTCATAATAATACCTCCAGTGATAAGTGTAAGGGTCGTGCACTGAACTGTCTACAATCACATTTTATACGATTAGTCATGGGTTTTTTTAAAGCACCTTAATTATTACAGTCAAACTGGATTAAGCTATTCCTCTAATAGATTTTCAGTTCCTGTAAAATAGGCCAGGGAAAATGGCTTACAGGAGGGGATGGGGGAAGGAAAGGCTCTTTCCTTCCATCTCTTTGGCCTTTGCTTTTTTAAAATGCCAGCAGTGGCAGGGGCATTACAGGGATTGTAGTGGGAACACTGGATGAGTACCCAGGAAAGTTGGGGGTCTCTGGCACTGAGCTCCCCTTCTCACCCAGACTGCTGCCCTTTGAGGGGCAAAAGAGGTAAAATCCTTTTGATTGAGAATGTTAATTTACTCAGGAGAGTGGATGACAAGTCATTTGAAAGGTCGTGGGTTGCTCCCTCATGGAAAATAATCCACGGTAAGCGCAGGAAGGTGGGAAGTGCAGTGGTGTTATGTCTGAACTGTTCGTCGCCAGGAAAGGCTGGGCAGGATTAGTGCTGAAGAGGCTTTTGTCCTGCAGCAGCCAGAGGATGATTGGGAAAACAGAGCAAGAAGACATGGAAAAGCCTCTTAACAGCAGGTTACACAGTTTATCCTGCCTTGGCCAGTGCCCTGCCCTGCCCTGACACAGCAGGATTGCCTGAGTCTGATCCTGCTGCTGCAGCAGGATCCTTCTGCTGGGAATCTGGGATGGCCATCACGTCACTCCACTGAGGGCTCTGGAGATGGGGCAGAAACAACCTGCCCAGTGGCTTTTCTTGCTGATAACACAGAGCATGAGCATCACTGGGGTGAGCAGGAAGAAAAATGCTGCAAACTGAGCCACCAGTAATGAAATATTTGCACCAGATGGACTGTCGGTTTTAGATGAATGTGCTTTGGACAAAGATGTGGAGGCTTCCCCATGGCAGCCAGGGGTGGATGGTGACATTTTTCTCATTGTTCCCCAGCCCTCCTCCATTGGCAGGTCTTGGGGAAGGCCAGTGTTTGCCAGCTGCAAATGGCCAAGAAGAGTCAGCCCTTTGCAGTCCCAGCGGCTTCAAAGAGCCACACTGATGCTATGAGGGGCTGTGAGGGCACAGTGAGCCCACAGGTCCAGGCCAGTGAGTTGCTTTAAGTGGCAGCACAGTGAAAATCTGACAGAGGATTTGCTGGAGCAAGAGCAGCAATCCCAGCAGCAATTCCAGCTTTGCCAGCAGCTTCCCAGCCACTGCTGAACATGGTGGTGGCACCTGGTGCCTGCAGGGACTGGTGCTGGGGCTCCACCAGTGCCATGGCCCTGCTGGGTCAGTGTGCAGCTCCCCATGGCCTTTGGACAGCCCCAAAATCCAAGCTCCCAAGTCTTGCAGTCACTAAATATGTTCTCCATAGCTTACCTGGTATAGAGCCAGCACAGGTTACCTGTCCCTGTCAGGTGGAAGCAGCTGCAGCAGCCCAGGATCCTGCAAAACACTCACTCCCAACTCCTCCAGTTGTGGCCACAGTTCACTGGTGGGTAAATTGATTTCTGTGTATATTTTGTATGCCAGGTTATTACAATTACTTCTCAGGATCCTTTGGGATGAAAGGCTATTACAGAGATGAAACCTCATTAACAATAAATATAAAGGGTCAAAACTCCCCATAAAAATGTATTTGAAACAGATTCTAGTTTGGAAATGTAAATATAGCATTTGGCAGCAGTCTGGACTGGCTAGTCTGGTGTGCAAGACAGCTTAATCCACTGGGAAGATGTGGCTATTTATATAGCAGCCATTTGAATTACTGTGTGAATTATGGAGTTTTGGCTCACTGGAAAAACAACTTCTGCCTGCCATTAATTAAAAAAAAAAAGGGAATTATTGCTGGGGTGGGGTGGTGGTGGAGGAATAAGATGATTTCTTCTGCTAAAACTGGAATTTTTGTAGTAGAGCTGGAGAATCTTTGGGTATGTACAAGTATAAATGCTAAAGAAAGAAGAATAAAGTTGAAGAGAATTTTGAAGTGATAGTGGTAGGAATGAAAGTACTTAAAAAGTGAAAAAGTCCCTACCATCTCTTTCAGATATGTTTTCATAAATTTATGAATGAAAGGGAAGCTCAACCTGCCTTTTCCCAAAAATATTTGGTGCATCAGCATTTCCAACATTGTCCATAGAAGTGCCTTGAGCAAACTTCAGCTGCCTCACATGCACAGGGGTGTAAATGAGCCCCCATCATCCCAGTTGATGATGTGGTCATTGCACACCCAACACATGGGTGGTTGGAGGCACCACGGTGGTTTCTGTGCTCCCACACAGGAGAGGATCCATGGGGACTCTGTGAGGCAAACACACCTGGCAGTGATTTGGGGATAAGGACTGCTCCACACATTTCAGCAGCACCAGCATTCAAACACCGCTGTGACAGCTCTCTGGTGACAATGGCTACGAGCAGGTTGCAGGGCACACAAGCTCATTTCAGTGGAGTTTTAGTTGGAAACCTCAAGTTTTTCAGAGGAACCATCTGATCCCCAGGCTGAAGGTCTAGAAGAGAACAAAAGAGGGAGAGAAGTGGGTTTATGATTTTTGCTGAGGAAGAGGCATTGTCAGCAGAAGTGGCTCCCGCGGGGCTCCAGCATTGCTGTTCAGCGTGAGCTGACTCAGACTCCCGTTCATGGAGGTGTTGCAGTCACTTAATGTTTAAAGACATACCATTCCCTCCTTGCTCCATGTTATCCCTTGAAAAGCCATTTTTCAGATGGTTTTGATCAATTGGCATAATCACTGAGACCCTAAGATGAGTAATTAAGATGTTAAAGTCTTTGATTCATACAAATTACATTAATCTGTGCATGTTCCACGTCCACTCTCTCACCCCTTCTTGCAGCCTGCTCACTTCTGTCTTGACCTTGCTTAAAAAAATACCAAGGAGGTTTTTTCTTAAAAAAACAGCTAAGGCATGCCCCTTTAACCTCCTCAAACTAAATAAACAAAGAAGGGAAGAAAAATCTATTCCATGCCTTATTCAGCTCCAGGTTTATTGCTTTTCCCTGCTGCATTCAATCTGCACAGTGGTGACTGCCTATTAAAAAGGGATGCTTGGCTGTCTCTACAGCTCTTTTATTTCCAGTAATATTTTGGCATGTACATGATGGAGAAGCTGTTTATTTTTGCACAGGTACATATTAATAACAGAATCATAGAATCACAGAATGGTTTGGGATAGAAGGGACCCCAAAGCCCATCTTGTTCCAACCCCTGCCATGGGCAGGGAAATCTTCCACCACACAGGTTGCTGCACACCCCGTCCAACTTGGCCTTAAACACTTCCAGGGATGGGACAGGAAGTGTGAAGGGAAAAATAATGTATTTCATATATATATATATATACATATATATATATATATATATATATATGTATATCTTATTATCACTTCAAGGCACATACAGCCATAATCCACCTGCCAGAATTAATTCTGAATAAATGGCGATTTACTGCTATTAAATAAATGGGCCTTGTATGGGGCCTGTGTATGTTTTATTGCTGCATAGAGGAAAACATGACAGTCCTAAATGAACTCAGGGTTTCCCTGTGTGACCTCTGTGAACACGCTGCCAAAAAGGCAGTGCCTCAGAACAGGGGGCTGAGGAGGTGGGTGGGTACATGCACAGCAGTGAAATAACTCATCCAAGGGTTGAGTGATTCCTGAATACAGTGGGACTGGGAGAAAACAAACCCACAGCCTGAACCAGCCACTGGGCAGTGAAAAGTTCTGTTGGAGGTGAGCTCGTTTCAAAGCCCAGATTGGCAGCTGTACAAAGGACTCCCTGCTCAATGCTCCAGTGCAGTTGTGCAGTGAAAGGCACCATTTGCCCACTTTTCTGGTTTTCCAGGGAGTGTCAGTAAGGGTTTATTTATCTCAGTCCCTTTCTCCAGCAAATGGCAGTCACTGTAGTGGTCAAATACTGGAAGAAGAGAACAAACTCTGCAGAACAATAAGCCCCACATACCTGAGGTCAGGATGTGTCTCTGGGCAAGCAGTGAATTAAAATGTCAGTTCAGGAAGCAAAGGGTATTCAGGACTATTTTCCTTGGTCATTACCCTGCCAGCATGGCTAATATTGCACCTGATTAAAATGCACAGAACACAATTATTTGAGGGGAACAGCAGCATTTCACCCTCTGACTCAGCAAATCCTCTGCACTTCCAGTATCTTTTGCCTTCCCGTTTGTTCCTCAGGTTATTTCATCCTTTCTGCCCAAGACAAGAGAAAAAGTCTGTGTGAACCAATGGGTTGCCACCAGCTACAGCACAGTGCACACAGCACTGGGAAAGCCTCACTGCCTGTACAGGGGGTCTGGAAATGATGCACTTCCCAAGGCATCCCAAGACCTCTGTGGAAATGTGTGGGGCTGGACAGTCATTCCTACATCACCAGCCAGGGCTGAACTGCAGCGCTGTATTGAACAGCCAAGCATGATCTGCCTGATTTATTAGTTTTCCCTCTCCCTTCAAAGTGTGCACACCTATGAAAAAAGGCTCTATAAAATGCTCAGACAGCAGAGTCTTGTGTTATCTAATTCCATCTCAAATTCCACTGCAACCAGGTCCTCAGGGAGAGCTCTGTAAACAAACTCTACGGCAACATGGGGGCAGAAAGGCTGTTCTGAGAATCCAAGAGACAGCTTCGACTGAGCGTATTTAAATCTGCCTCCATTCTGCCACAGGTAATAAAGCTGTACCCAGGGGACCCTTTAAAATTGATGTAAGACAGCAAGATGCAGGAGAGTGGTGGTGAGGGGAAAGTTTATGGGATAGAAAGAGATGTGACTGGAGAATACCAGGATGGTATTTAGAGCTTTAATCTCACGCTCTATATGTTGGTCAATACAGTCTGAGCAGTGATTACAGAGCAGGGCAGGCACAGCCCTGCACTGAGGGGAAGTCTGGGAGCAGCTGCTGTCAGCCCAGAGCTCCCCAGGAAGAGGGTGGATCAGGCAATCCCTAGTCAGGAAGAAATCTAATAGTTATAAACCAGATAAGAAATTGTGTCCCACCCCAGCACTTGCCTTTATTTTGGTGCTATTTGGGTTCTACTTTCTGTGTCCTCAAGGCTCAACTGTGAAGTCTGAGAACTTAAACTGGGCAACCTGGTTGCATGATGGGAACCTCAGGTGTGATGTGTTTGGATATTTAATCTCAGTTTGGAACTCAGACCATTCTCTCCTTTGCCTCGGCAGTGCCTTTAGAAAAGGCACTCTCAGACCACTCTCTCCTTAACCGGACACAAGTTCTTAAGTTCTGAGATGGGGTCAAAAAATGTTGATTTGTGCCATTTTTAAGTGAGGAATGCTTGTGATCCAAGAGCACTTGGCTGGGTGGCTCTGAGCCAGAATTGCTGGCTCCCATGGGATTGCAGATATTTAAGTGGTGGTGTACTAATTTTTGGTGGGTTTTGATTTGTTTTGTTTTGTTTTTACAAAATGGCAGTTGTCCTCTTCTGCTTATTGGGAGCTGCTGATGCAGGGAGGTGTCCTGCAGTGTGGACAGTGCAGTGCTTTGAAGTGACATGAGCTGAAGATTTGGAGTGTATTTAAAATCAAGCAGTACAAATAGACCCCTGAAACGCATCAAGACTGTAGTGAGGCTGCTTTTATCTGGATCTGCTGTGGGTAATTTCACCACTCACAGAAGTTTGAATCTCTCTGTAATCACTTGTGCAGGGACTAAACAAGACAACCTAATTACTTTCAGAGAGAGCATTTTTCAGCATGTAATTGGGCAAGAAAGATGAGAGAAAGTTAGTTTGTGTGGTGAGGCTGCTGTCCTGGGATCCCTGATTACCTACGATGCAGCTTTTGTCAGGGAGCTGCCTGCTGAGAGAAATAAACCTCATCACAGCCATTTAGGAAAACAGCCTGATGCCACAGTCACTCTTGATTGATGAAGAAACACATCTTGAGGTTAAAAGGAAAGGTAGAGGCTTGTGATGCCAGAGGGATTCTTGTTTCTTCCTCCCAGGGGCTGTAAAACCCTTCGGAAAGGCGGGGTGGGTGCAGAAGCAGAAGCTGGAGGCCAGCAGAGTCCCTGGCAGAGCCCCCTCCAACCACAGCAATGGGATCCTCAGGGTGCCAATGGGGGATAGAAAATTTCATTTTCAATTCTGTTTCTGCAGGCTGATTGAAGACCACTCAATTCAGCTTCCACTGCAAAGAAGAACACTGTAATTGAGATTAAATGCTCCTTCTGTTTTCTTTTCTTTCTTTATTCCTTCCTTTTTTTTTCCAATTTACTTTCCTCCCTAGCTACAGCATGGTTTCATTTGCTTTGACAGAAATCACTTCTGTGCTGCCCTTTCCCCATTTCCCCTGTTCTCTTCCTTTCCCTGTACCAGGACTTTATAACAGCCCAAAGAACACAAGACAAAGGGCACCTGTCAGTCCCATCCAGGTGGCCTTCTGGCCACCAATTCCTTCAAACACATGGAATGAGAAAACACAAATGCAAAGTCTATGTGTCATCCAAATCCCACCGGGTTAACTGCTCTGGAGTGGGCTGGGTGCCCTGATCAGGGCTTTTCCTAAAGCCAGGCACAGGGATGCCATCTTTTCCCTGGAGCAGATCAGGAGTAACCTGCTGAATGGTCTCACCTGAGACTGGATTTTCGTAAATTTGACTTAATTTTCTAATATTTGTGAGTCATGAAATAAATCCACAAGTCTGCACCTTGAGGCCATTTCTATTTCCACTCAAACCCATGTGTCTCCTGTCCAGGCTGCCAGAAACATCACTTTAGCTCTGAGAGCTGGCAAGGGCTGCTCACAGAAAGAAGCTTAAGGAGAGGGATCTGTCACTTTCAGCTTGGGATCCCATTCACTTGGACTGGGAATGCCACCACCAGCCACAAGAATAAGGCTTGGCTCTAGAACTGAAAAAAAAAAATCACATTTAAACCTCTCTTACCTGTGTATAATTTCACATTGACTGTGAAGTCTGGCTGAAGGAGGTGAGGGAAGCATAGGGAAGCTTTTGTTGTTGCTGTAAGACAAAGAGGTGTGTTAATGGCTCCCTGCTCAGGCTGTGTGCTCCTCAGAGATAACAGCAGACATACAGGCATTATCAGATTAATTATCAATGTAATGAGTGTGTACTATAAAAAGGACCAGATACTCTATAACCCAGAACAACTGTGAGCACCTGCTGACAAATGGCTTTGTGGAGAAATAAGAGGATGTGACTGTCTGATCCTCCTGGATACACAGTGTGTCAAGGTTATAAACATATCCCAAACTAATCCCACCTCCAAACTGCTCTGATGGCAAAAGGGTGGGTGGTGACTGCTGAGGCATAAGAGGAGTGTTGGTGCCCAGGGATTTTCAGTGATGGTCCTTACACACTCCAGCAGCTGGCTCAGTGCTGCTTCCTAATTTGGATTCAGCCTGGCAGCTCCTGGGGAGTTTCCTTTCCTTGTTTGAAGGCAAAGCTCACTGGGAGCTTTATGGGAAACAGGGACCAATCCCACTCCTCTAGGTCCCTGTGGCTTGGGGTCAGGAGTGCCTTCCCACTTCTGCAAGTGCTACCATTTCATAGAGTTGTAGAATCATGGTATGGTTTGTACTGGAAGAGACGTTAAAGATCATCTTGTTCCAACTCCCTCCCATGGACAGGAACACCTTCCACTAGACCAGGCTGCTCCAAGCCCTGTCCAACCTGGTCTTGGACACTCCCAGGGATGGGGCAGCCACAGCTCCTCTGGGCAACCTGTGCCAGGGCCTCCCCTCTCTCACAGGGAAGAATTTCTTCCTAATATTCAAATCTACTCTCAGTTTGAAGCCATTCCCCCTTGTCCTGTCACTTCAGGCCCTTGTAAATAGTCTCTCTCCATCTTTCCTGTAGGCTCCCTTCAGGTACTGGAAGGACACAATTAGGTCACTTTATTCTTCAAGCTGAACAAATGTTTGGGATAGTTTTGCTGGAATGATGACTCAAGTGGAGAGGACTCAGGCCTTCACCAGGGAAATGGGGAATTTTCTCCAGGAGACCCCACTATAGTTCCAGGCACTTATCCCACAGCTGTCCTCAGTTCTGAAGGGGGTAGCCAGAATTTCAGGAGACCTGAACAGCTACAATTAGGCCTGATGTCATAGAGGAACTGAACCCTTTGGAATGAGCTTCCCTGCATCTCCATACCTGTGGGAAGTGGAGAGCCTGAGGTTCCTGAGGAGCTACTGCTCACTTACCACTGTGCCGGGTTCCCACAGTGGGAAAGCCACCTTAGGGCAGTTCTGGGATGTGTTGAGATCAGCAGAAAGTCTCCCGTTGAATTAACACCCCAGATTTCTTCTTAGGTAATCTTCAGATATAGAATGACTATTTTTAAGTAATTTCAGGGGTTTCAAATGCTCTTTGATTTCTGTCTGACATTGAGAAACTTTCCTTTGTGGTTTACAGGTAAATAGCACAAAGGATTTATTTTTAGTTTTCTAAAACATTTTTCAAATGTTTTTGGTAAAGCATTTACCACACACATTATATATGACAGAGCAGACTGGCTGAAGAAAATTTTCAGCTTGTTGTAAAAGTCAGGATAATTTACTCCCAGCTTCCCCAATAACGAATACTATGCTCATCCCAAATTATAATGAGACAGTTTTTTGGTCTCATTCTTGTCTTGCTCTTAGAAATAGTCTTGCTGCAATAGTCCCTCATAGTTCTCTATATGTCCTAGCAATGATAAGGACCAAACAAATTCATACTAATGGAAGATCTGGCCCTCTGGTTTTTAATAATTCACACCATTGATTTTTTCCCCTCTCTGTATTCCTGAAATCACCTGCAGGTGTTGAAAATTGCAATATAAACTGAAACTGGGCTGCACTAAGATCTGTTTTTCTAATACAGTCCCATCATTTTTCCCCTTGAAGGTCTGTTTATACCAGTTATAACTCTCTTTAATAGTCTTGTCCATTTTCAGCAGTTCTCCTACTCAGGAACAAAGCAGACTGAAAGGAAATGATTTAACTTAGGGAGTTTAGAACAAAGAGAGATTATTCCTCCTATTCACTAAAGTATTTTATCCTCTACTCTCAGCACCTACATTTTTTTAAAATACCAACACATGGTACCAGAATGAACACTTCTATCCCATAGTAATTACATTAAATTTTAAGGTTAAATCTCTGCGATTCCAGAGGGAAAGTGCTCTTAAAGGATCACTGACACAGGAGGCCTGACACATTTCCTCTGACCTTGGGCTCTTTGCCACAGCCATGGGAGTGAGCTTCACCAGTTTATGTTCCCCAGAGAATTCCTAAACTGCAGAGCCCCCTCTTCCCAAATCCTGCTACCATAGCAAACCAGAATGTGCAGTCCCAGCCTCTGTACATGGTACCATAATTTTGTGGGAAAACCTCCCACTACTCCTTTTTGAAGCACAACTCATTTTCTAAGTCTGAAAGTTCTCAAAGATTGTGCTCAAGAGCACGTGTGTGGGGAGGAGGCGGTGGAGAGAAGTACAAAGTTGGAGGAGGAGCTGGAGATGGAGGATATTTCTTTGACACTCTCTTTTTCATATCACCATTTCCCTTTTTCCAAGTATCAGAAAGTTTAGCACTTCCACCCACTCCCAGAGGGGGGTTAGGAATAAGAGAAAGATTTTTTTTTCTTGTTGCCTTTGTTCCAGCTCATTCTGCCATGGAGAGACTGTATCAGCCCTAATGTCCCCCAGTTGTTACTCATAATGAGATACAGGATATTAAAAGGCATTTGTGCTCCTCTGAACCAGGGGAGGCTCCAAATACCCCCCGTGTAAGTGTTTTGGGCTCAGTGGCATCCCCAGTGCAGCCCATTGACGGAGTGGGGTGGACAGGATGTGGCTTGGGCTCTGACTGGGGTGTCAGGAAGAATCAAAAGAGCAGAAGCTTCCTGCCCTGCTTTGCCTATCCCTTTGAGGCTGGATGTGACCTTGCCTGTGGAGGTTGTATTGCAGCACTCGGATAGGTGGTAGAGTAGCCCCCCTAAAAAGTCCCACCTCCAGGGATGGGGACTCTACCACCTCCCTGGGCAGCCCCTGCCAATGCCTGGCAACCATTTCCATGAAGAAATTCTTCCTGATGTCCAACCTGAACCTCCACTGGCAGACCTTAAGACTATGAAATGAATAGAAGAGGGAAGAATGAATTACAATCTTATCCCTTAATCACAACCCCAGGACCACAATTGCAAATGTTGGGCACCCAAAGCTGAACAGAAAGTCCACAGGGAAACACCATCCCCAGAAGAATAAAGCCCAAGATCACCACTATGGTCCTGGCTTTGGCTTTCAGTTATTCTACACGACAAGGTGACACTCTTTAAAGTGAGTGAGGCAGCTGTAGCACATACCTATTTATTACCCCAGCTTGCAGGAAAAGCTGCCAGTTTTATACAAGCACATCTATAATTTAATAGAGTCCCTTTCAGAAAGGGATGCAGTGGGAAGCCTTGACTCTCAAAGCACTCAGCTGATATTTATAATCCAAACAAATGCTACACAGTCACGGTGCTTTTGTTTACAAATCAGACATTTGTGCACCTTGCATAGGCTCCTAAATGTGGCTTTGAGGATAAGGCTGTAGTAAATTGTACCAGCCAGTAAAATATGGAGTGCTGAGCATGGCATTTCCAAATGCTGAAGCAGAGTCTCATTGCCAGGTTGGGAGCAGAGGGAATGGTGATAAATATGCAGTGTGGGAGGGCAAGGTCCTCCAGTGATGCTGTTCCTGGCTTTCCCTGTTTCCAGTCTGTGTCACTACCATGACATAATCATAAGGAGACAGTCATCATCATCAGTCCCTTACTGATATTGGTACAAAAGCACAGGGCAAAGTGAGCCAAGGAATTCTGTCAAAAGGCTTTCCTCCAAATTTTGGACACATCACTACAGCTCTCAAAATGGCTTGGGAGATCCAGTTTCTATATTTTGTGGTGTGATACCTCTTTTGTGAGAGACAAGATGTGTGAAAATAAGTGGAAAAGAACTGGAAGTGTTCAAGGTCAGGTTAGACAGGGCTTGGAACAATCTGGTCCTGTGGAATGTGTCCCTGGTTGGGAGATTGGAACTGAATGATCCTTAAGGTTACTCCCAACCCAAACCATTCTATGATTCTAAATGGTACAATTTTTACACTTCTCATATTTTTTATGAGCTTTTAGGAAGTATTTTAAGAGCAGCAATGAATAAGAAATTCCATTATTCTTATCTTCTTATTTCCCTATCATTTTGTCAGGCTCACAGTGTAATGTGCAGCTCACACAGGCAGTGTGTCCAATGCTCAGTCCTGCCTCATTTGTCACATTGTGCTTCATACCTACCTCTGGCTAACTTTGCTCATCCTCCTGTAATAGCACTAATACACCCTGGAGCACATCTACAGAGTTGGGATTACATCTTTCTACCTATTATCTTTTCTTTTGCATATTGCTACAGGCATGATCATACTTGTAGTTTCTTCTTTCAATCCAGCTTTGACAAGACTCTCATTGCCACATTTTTAACAGATTTTTTTCAAAGGAAACACCACCTTGTTTTGGGTCCCCCCCCCTTTTGTGCATTTCTTGCCATTATCTGTGTCTCATTTACAACACAGTTCTCATTTTGTGTTGGTACTAAAGAACCAACTAGTCTGTTCTCCATCTATGATATAGTTTACTATTGTTATACACTCCAGTTCTGCAGCAGTCACACATCTTTTCCTCTGACCTTTCTGTCACCATAAAACATGTCTTCATATAATTTCTCAACTGTGATGTTGTACACTGTGAATTATTCCTAATCCCTTTCTTTGCCCTGCCCAGTTTATTCTTGCTTCTGAATATCATACATATTCCTCTTCCGTGGCCTATACTGGGCTTGTTAAACTTATGAGTTTAGCTAATTAAGACTTAATTTTATTTTACTTAACAGGTTTTTTTCTTCTGAGGAGCTTATAAATGATTATAGAAGTCAACTCTCTCAGTGTCTCCTAATATCCTGCTAAATGGTCCTCCACCACATTTGTGAAGGGCATATTAGTACCCACATTTGTTTGATCACAATATTCTTCCCATATATTTCAGAAGTCAAAAAAAGAAACCACCTGCAGTTTTAGCCATAAAACTCATATCAACTCTAATTCCAGATTTGCTACTAAAAGAATTGATATTGGCCTCTTTTCCAGGAATTGAATAGTCCTTCTTTGTATGTATGAGCACTGAATCCAGTATTTAAATTTGTACAATTATTGTTATTATGAATGCCACTGCAGTTGTTGCTTCCCTCAAGGAAAGTAATAAAAAATCCTACCCATTTCTATTCCTGGTATAATTTACCTCCCATCTGGTGAAAGCCCATTTCTATGGTGATGGCACCAGGAGGGATGTGCTGTGGGAAGGAGCTGATGCAGAGAAGAAAAGATGTGGTCATGGCACCAGTGGAGAGACTCCAATGAGAAGCAGGGTGTCAGGAGGTTGGGGTCCTGGTCCTGTTTTGCCATTTTAGAAGGTCATGGGCAATAGTTTGGGGTGAAGAATGTTCCCTGCTATTCAGCCCTCCAATGCCAAGCACCAGAACTGTCCTTACAAAGACAGGGAATGCCAAAATTAAGTCTGATGTTTGGAATGCAAAATGAAAAATGTAAACCATTCTGCTGCAACTTTCTGGGTGGTTAACAATGAGAGCATCTAATGGGCCACTTTGATCATTTACTTCACACACTGTCTTATCCTGCAAAGGGCTTAATGCATCCTGCCATGGCCAGAGGATCTTACACTCCCTGCATGGAGCTGAGGACACTCGACGTCACACAGAAAGGGGTCTCCAGATCTAATTTGATCCTGACAAAAAATTCTTGTGGAGAAACAGCCCTATAGAGCTTTGCACACAATGAGGTAATTAACAGATCATAGGACCACTTGGGACATTAAAGACTCAGCAAACCCAGTAGACCAAAAGGGTTGTAAATTTTGCTATGGCTAATTCAACTGTGATGCATTGAAATACAAAGAGAGAGAACAGAAATGAAAAGGTTCAGAGCCTCTCACACAGCAGCTCTGAGCTATTGCTTTTTTCTACCATCTGAAATCTTATTAACCTGCAAGTAGGTTGGTTAGTTATTTTTTTAAATTATTATTATTATTATTTCACTCCCCTTTTCTTGATTGCTTAGTTTGTCCTACATCCAAATGACTCTATGTGTATGAATTCCAAGAAAGCTTTTGAAGTAGTTCATAAATGTGGTAGAAAATAGTTGTAAGCAGTAATTGAAAAAGGTAAGAAGAAAGCACCATCTGCCTTTTTAAAATGCATTGTTCACTAGGAAGATCAAATGTATGTTTAGCTCATTTTACATGAAAGAATTAAAAAGAGGAAAACAAAAGTCCTCTTGATCTTTGTACTGCTGGTCCAGGTGAGAAGCCCCACAATTCAGACTCTGGTCCTCATGACAGGTATGGAGAGGGCTGAGCTCTCAGTAGTCTCTCTGGTTTAATCAGCTTAATTACAATTAAATAAGTGGAAAAGTAACTGGCCAAGATCTTAGCCTGCAGAAGAACTGCAGAATGGAAAGCAGGGGTCTGCCCAAGGCACTGGGGGGTTGTTGATTAGGCACTGGCTAAAGCAGAGCAAGAGCTGCCAGTGTCAGTGGGGGCTCTCCTCTCTCCCTGGCAAGGTTTCTGCCAGCAAACATGAGAGGACACAGGTAAAACTCCTTTTACCACTCAGTTCCCATTAAGTCTGGAATTCAACTCTCTTCACAGAAATGGTACCCCTTGGGCCCCATCCATCTTCTCCAGCCCGTCCATTGCTTCCCACCCAGCACCGCCAGCTCCTCCTGCTCTTGCTATTTGCCCCTCCCCTCTTCCCAACAGCAGGGCTGTAGGAAATGCAAAATAATCCTGAGCATTTGCTGTTTGCAGGTCACTGTTGCACAAAAGCAGCATTTAGGTCACCAAGACACCATGAGCTGCCAGCAGCTGTTAAGAAGATATTTTGCAGCGATGTATTATAGAAATGGCAGCTAACAGGAGCTTTAAAATGAATGTTCCAAAAGGGGTTAAAGGACATTTTCAAAGGAGATCTCCAGCAGCTATAAAGCCAAACCATGAAGTGGCAATCCTGCTCTAGACCTAGATTTCAATTTGCCTTAGTTCTCATTTAATTTTTTAAGGACTAATAGCTCTGCTTATTTTCCAGGAAAACCAGAAACGCAGAAAGTTATATAAAAAAACCCTAGGAGGAAATATGTGGAGCTGTCTTCTTGTTATCTTAGAGCAGCACTGAAAAGATCCCAATTGGTTGTTGCTAGGAACTTCTTGCATAATATGATAAAATAGAGCAGGAACAGAGAAGAGTCATTTTGGTTATTCCCCATCAATAAAGCTGGGAACTTGTGCCTAGAGAGTTGCATCAGCTTCACAGGGCAGGGCAGGACAGAGACCTCGTGAAGAGAAAAGGAAGCATTGAAGGCAGGCCTCCTGGGTTCCTGCTCAGGAATTTCAGTCTGTCCCCCTGAACATAGACTTGAGATGGGTGAGGAAGTCACAGAGAAGTTCCTGTCTCATGGGATCTCTCCTGTGTTTCCAAGGAAATAAAGGGGAAATGCTCTCAGATTTGTAGCTCTCTGCTGTTAAAGAGAGAAGTCATCCCTTCCAACCCAAATCATTCTCTGATTCTCTATTAACCATGAAGTATCCTGCAAGCACCTTCGAGTCTCTGAAAGCCAAATTTGGCAAAGTTTCCCTGGACTGCTGTCACTAGCATTTCCACTTGAAAGAGGAAAACGAATCTTTATCTCTTATCATTCACTCACATTGACGTATTGCTATTTTTGCCAAAAAAATATTTTCCAGCTCTTCCTCACACACTTCCTCCTCACAACCACCGCCGGAACGCCAGTCAGATGATCGCTCTCGAGTCTGGAGGCATGAGGAATAGCTACGAGGGCAAATGGATCATGAAGAAAATTGTTTTCCTTCCCTGACATCTCTATTTTCTCATAAGAGGTGCAGACAACTCATGGCACTGGCTGAGGACATCTGTTAGTATGAAATACAACAGCACACACCTGTCCCCTGGCACGTGTGGGCGCACGGTGCCACGTGGGGTTAGATTTGCTCAGCCACCAGAGATGCAGTTTGTCATCCCCCTGGGGACAAGCCATAACTTCCTTCATGTTGGAACATACTGGAGACTTGAGGTTATATTTTATAGGTTTTTTTTTTTTTCTGATGTGGATCAAGACTATTTTTACTATTGTCAGTGGGGTAGTTGTCTTTGGCAATGTCAGCATTTGGTACTACACAGATTCCAAAAATGGGACATGGAAGAAAGTCCAATTGGCAGGAGAACAGCTGTGTTACCTCAAAAATAAAAGCTAGAGTAGAAATGTTGGCTCCTTCCTTGTTACTGACTTTCCAGTAACGAGATTGTGCATCAGACTTGCACGGTACAAAGGGAACAGGAAGTGCATTTCAATCTGATAAAGAATCTGCTGTTCAAAATTCCTTCTACAGAGTGAAAATGAGTAAGAATTTCAGTGACATTTCTAAATTAACATATTTAGCTTTTCTGTACCATATGGATGCCAAAATAAATAATAATCCTTTCTCCATAGCATCTTCATAAGACTTCAAACATTTACAGAAATAAAGAAAATAAACTTAGTTATTGTCTGAATAATCACTTGTTTATTGATGGAGACAAGTATGCTCATTTTTCTTGTTCTCTGGTGATTAGATTATGATAAAATGTGACATTCAGTGATAAATTTGATATGGTTGGTTACATACAGCTTAAAAAAGTGGCTATCCAATTATATATTTCCTGTGATGGTGGAATGCAATAGCCACCTGTGAAGGATATTGTATTGGTTGTGAAGCAAACAGGACCCTCTTCCCTAAGTATCTTTGACAAACACAAGGGTCACATATGTTCCCTGGCCCATGGATATAATTTTTATCTCCCTTCACTAAACCAGGATAGTAATGAAGTCTGTGCATTCAATGGAGGATGAATGTAGAGACAGCTAGGATTGAACTAGGAGGGCAAGAGAAAAACAGTTTCACCCTAATTAGTACACTAGGCTGACAACTAAGCATCCACTCAAAACATCACTTGGAAAGATCTCACTAATGGTTCCCAAAGAAAAATTCTCCAAGTACTTACTTTCTTTAATCAGAGCTGAAGTTTCTACTTTTTAACCCAAAACAAGGACAAATTTGCAGTCATGCAGAGTTTGCAATGAGAATTGCTGAACATAAAGTGTGCACTGATCAAAATCAAAGCAATGCCTCTGTGATAAATAAGTGTCTCCGAGCCACACTGGGTCACCTACATTCAAACAAGCAGCAGCAAAGAAGGTGGAATCCAAAGTCCTTCCTTTGGGGATAGCCTCATATTCTGCCTGTGAGGTACCACCAAAGACCTCCCAGATCTGTTCTCATCAGAGATTATCTGTGCATCTTTACCCATATCCCTGATGTTACAGGCCCACCCCCTTGTGCTGGGACTGGCAGATTGTCACTGTGGCAGATGCTCACAAGATGGTATTTCTTAACAGCTGTGGAAGGATGACTACAAATCCACAGGAATGGAAGGGATACGTCCCTGGACATGACTTTCTGTTTTACCTAGAGAATTTCAACATGCAAGTATAGGTCCTCTGAGAAAACAGACATCCAGGGACAAGCCATTCTCCAGCTCTGTGATCCATCTGACACCTCTCTTTTCTGTTGTTGGTTCTCCTTATTTCCCAATTGCTCTTGTTCATTGAGCAAAATCATCTGTATCATCAGGAGTCTTTTTCATGAAACACAAATTTTAGAATGAAACAGCATCTTGGCAGAAGCATTAAGGCATCTGGGCCAGGCAAGGAGTTAAAGCATCCAAACAAAGTGATTGGGATTAGTTTCAATGAGAAAAGAAATCAGCAAACCCCTGAGGGTGCAATGTATGGGGCAGACTCAAAAGATGGCATGTAATTAAATTCTTGGCCTTGCATTTGCAAGATTTAGAGGAACATTCTTTGTCCTTCTCAGCTCATTCCCTGGGGCAAAGAGCCTGTGAGAGTTTCTCTGCCTTGACTGGTGCTCTGAGACAGGAGAGTGGGGGCTGCTCCAGGCAGATCCAAGGCTTCTGGGGGTCAGCTCCTTATTTAGTGTGTTTGTTGTTTTCCTAGTTGTGTTTCAGTGTTTAGGCACTGCAGGGCACCAGAAGGTTAAAGGTTCATGCTGAAATGAAGGTCACTGCTCTGCATTGCACTGTCCCTGCCTGGACTCCTCTCTGTGCCCCTGCTCCCCCTTCCCTCCCTTCCGGAGGCATCTTTCTGCCTGTGGCACTGCAGCCTGCAGAGCTGCAGGAGTCCTTGAATAATAACTGAATGGACTCGGCTTCCTTGCTGTTCCACCACCTGGATTCCCCAGCTCCAGCCTGGCAACGAGGAGGATCATATATAACCCTCTGAATACAGGGAACTGCCTCCACTCCCGCCCGTGTGCTGCTGATTGAGGCTTGCTCAGTTTCTAAGCTCCCAAAACAAGCTCTGCTTTCCACTACCTGGGTCTGCACATCCCCTCACTGTGTTCAGCATGTGCTCAGCAGGTCACACCTTTTCTTTTTCCTTCTCCTCTGGAGTGACGGGACATCTGTTGATCAGACAGATCTGAATGTCTTGCAACCACAGCTGCTGCCTTTTGAGTTTTCATGTTGGTGCAAGGAGATAAACCCCACTGCAGAGCCAGCCTAGGAGGCCTGGATATACTGAGGGACAGGGAATTGCAAAAGGCCTGAAAATCTACTTTCCTCCTAACTGCGGTAACTCTTCCTGGCATCACAGATTCCAGGAGCAGGTGTGCTTGCTGTGGATGAGGATTTGAGTCCTACAGCTCATCAGTTCCCTGCAGTGAAGGATTGGTGTGTGATAGAGCAGAATACACTTAAGATCATAATAAGGCACTTTCTTGTCCTGGGATGAATGTCTCCTTCCCCTCCTGTCCCCAAGCCCTGCAATCAACAGGGCCAAATGCATCTCTTCTCTCCACACTGCTGAGTGTGTCACTTGCACTGTGTCCTGCAGAGGTAAGACACTGCTGAGGCAACTTGGAGTCCCAATAGGAGCAAGGATCTACTGCCCCCAACACAGGAAGGACATTGACCTGTTGGAGTGAGTCCAAAGGAGGCCACTAAGATGATTAGAGGGATGGAGCACCTGTCCTGTGAGGGAAGGCTGAGAGAATTGGGATTGTTCAGCCTGGAGAAGAGAAGGTGACCTAAATGGCTTTCCAGTACCTGAAGGGAGCCAAGAAGAAACAAAGAGAGGGACTTTATTAAGTGCCTGGAGTGACAAGACAAGGGGAAATGGCTTCAAACTAAAAGAGAGCAGGTTTTGATTAGATGTTAGGAAGAAATCTTTCCTGTGAGGGTGATGAAGCACTGGCACATGTTGCCCAGAGAAGTCATGTCTACCCCATCCCTGGAAGTGTTCAAGGCCAGGTTGAGGAACCTGGTCTAGTGGAAGGTGTCCCTCCTTGTGGCAGGGGGTTGGGATGAGTTGATCTTTAATGTCCCTTCCAATCCAAACCATTCTGTGATTCTCTAATGTGGTTTCTTCACAGGTGATGGGTGTCTTCTCCTCCCTTGCTACAGGTCTGAATATCCCATCCGTGCAATTTCCACTACCCCACAGCACGTGCTACCCTGGAAATGTGTTTGAACATAAGGCATCCAAACTCTGTTACTATATTTACAGCTCATGCACTTTGGGTTTGCACATATGATGTGTGCTGCTGCTCTGCAGCACAGCATAAGCTCAATCACAGAACAGAGCAGCATATTGCAGCACATCCTCCTCTCAGACAGGATTTTAGCATCCATCTTGAGTAAGCTGACAAGAGTGACATAGGCAGGAGCAGCAGTGGCTGCTCAGCTCCCGCTGACAGCAGCATTGGAGAGGCAGCAGAGCTCTGGTACCTCACCTGCCACACTCGCACATCGCTGGTTGACTGGATGTCTCGCGGTGCTGTGGGTGGGACTGCTGGGGCCCTGGTTTCATTCACATTCATCTTGCAGAGTCAGAGCATGAAGGAGAATGGGAAAGAACAGACGTGGTGTGTCAGTACTCCCCCAGAAGCCAACTACTCCTCATAACAATGGCAATAATAAACATTCCAGTCATGTACGAGGAAAACATGAAATGGGCTGTAGAGTACAAATAATTTATTCTCACTCACTAGAATATTAACTCAAGTTTAAGACAGGGATATATTGTCTTTGATTTTTATTTCCAATTTTGAGTGGTGTTTTTTTTTGGCCTGTGCTGCTCTTATTTTCCTTTAATTATCTCTGAATTCTCCCTCTTCGCCTCCCAATTTCATACCTAGCACATTTTATTTCTCCTTGCAGCTCTGTATCTCTTTAGTGTGTCATGCTTTCCTTTTTTTTGCTTTCTCTTTTATTATTTTGAACTCCTCAATGCTTTTTTCTTTCCTCCCACCTTCTTTTTCCCCTCAGTCAGAAAATCCAGTAAAGAATTTAAGCTCGTGATTAAGTGCCTCCCTTAAGAATAACAGATTCAAATACTCATTTCCTGAAGGACATCCTAGCTATTCCCTTGGGAATACTGCTTGTCTCCCTCATTTTCTCAACTGCTTTACTTTTCAGGCAGCTGGGGTATAAATAACATCGCCATAGGTGGGGATGAGCAGTGGAGCCATAAGAGCTCCTGCCAGGCCCACAGCCTAGTGAGACACAGTGTAGGTGATTCAGAGTTTATAGTACCCCAAGAAGTGGGTAACAACTTCACTGAACACCAACAGCAACACTTTCCAGGGATCTTTGTTTGTCTGTCAGAGTTGGGGAAACCACTGATAAACAGTATTGTACTGTGTTTCCAGGTCATTGTCCCAAGAACTATACACTAAGCTGCTGGAAACATGATTTATTCCACTGAGTTGGTTAATTAGAAGGTGAATGGGCAACAAGAAACTTATTAGCAAGAAAAAAAGAAACGTACAGTGACATATGCTCCTGAAATTTATTCTAAATATCCTTAAGCCCTTTGGAGCAGCACATCTTTAACTTTTTGGATGTTTACAGCTGTTTCTCCAGTGTAAGACCCAGTTAAGCACATGCCAAATATCAGACTCAAGGGCAGTTTCATTGATGTCCTCTGAGTTTCTTGTAGATCTGCACCAAAGTACAGAGCCTTTGACCTGTCAACTGCTATAATGTGGCCATTCCTTGGCAACTCAGCATCTCTTACAGCCAGATTATAGGTAATGTTCTCTGCTTTGTGAGCATGTGCACAGCTGGGGAGTCTCCCCTTGGCTACACAGATGGAAGACCTGGAGACTTGCAGTTCCATGAGCTCCCATCTTCTTTTCAATCAAGGCTTTTGCATTAAAAATATCTACTGGCAATGAATGTTTTATTTTGATGATGGACCCCAGCATGGCCTCTGGCAATACAGAAAACTGGTAGTGGAAGAGCAAGACACAATTTTTGGGGATGTATTTACATTGGAGATTTAAGAAACAGTTAAGATGTCAAAGAGAAAATACCAACAACTGCAATGGATTGGCTAGTCCAAGTAAAGCTCTGCAGAACTAAGAACTCAAAAGCCAGCAACACCTGGAAGGTTAGGCGAATGTGCTCATGGTAGTAATCACTGGGAACACACAGAAGGTTAATAATAGAGACAGTGACAGTAAAGTTTTCAATCTGTTCAAAGTTCACAGAGACGTTTTTTCCAGTCCTACCCAGGAGGATCTAAGTGCAGGGATTCATAGGGAAGCAGATTCCCAGTGAACATTTTCAAATCAGACATACACATGTAAGAGCGGGTGTGACTTCACACATACACTGATGTTGTCACTTTTGACACCTTGATAAAATGACTGACAAAAGCAGCAGAAGAAAGAGCAAAGCAAAGCTGATATCCAAGATTTAGCTCACCATTTCTTTTAAGTTTATTTGTTTGGTATTACTAGCGTTTCACAGTATTGCTGTGAAATTTAAAATTGAAAATTTGGGAATAAATTGAAAATTTAAAGTTTGAGTGAAACCAAAAAGTCTTCTAAGATGATGGGAGGATGCCTGCGCCATCTGTGTTCATGCATGGTGAGCTCACAGACCTCCAGCTGGCTGGGGACTTTCTTGTAGTGTTGATTCTTTCTCAGGAAAAAAATTTTTCATGGAAAGGGTTGTCAGGCTTTGGAAGGGGCTGCCCAGGGAGGTGGTGGAGTTCACATCCCTGGAGGTATTCAAGGAATGACTGGACATGGCACTCAGTGCCATGGTCTAATTGTCAAGGTAGTGATCAGTCACAGGCTGCACTTGATGATCTTGGAGGTCTTTTCAAACCCCAGTGATTCTGTGTTTTAAGCAGTGGGATGTGGGATTGATTGTAAGTAGAAGAGGTCAGCAGGCTGTTCCCCTTTCTAAGTTGTCAATAAAATACCTGACAAAACTGTATCTGGAAGCTGTGTTATGCTGAGCTTTGTTGTCTGTCTTGGGAATAGAAGCCCTCTTGATGTTTACATACCCTTCGATCCCATCGTTCATTTAACCTGGGATTACAGAGGCAGGAACACTGAGCGTTTGATGCCTCAGTGTCACTTGCAGTGCAAACAGAAAGAGAGAGGTTTTTGTGAAGATCTCACAGGCAAAAAGAAGAAAAAGCACCTCCTAGTCCTTGAGGAAATGGAACATAAAATACCAGGCATTAGCTCCTGCCACATCACAAAATTCAGGATTATATGGTAATTCCAGCTCTGTTCTTGGCCCCTGCATTTTCTGGAGACTCATGACCACTCTGTGTCACACAGCCAGGGAATCTCAAACGGGTAGGGAGGTTCTGAGGGCAATGGAAGGAGCGCTTGGGGGCTGGGTGGCAAGAGAATGTCTGCAGTGAATCCCTTACTGGGATTTGGAGCGGCTCCCAACCTCAGGAAAGATGCACTTACCTCTCCAGTGGCCCACGAGCAGCATTGGCTGTTGGCAAGGAGAGGGACCACCTGGCAGGAGCTCACCTGCTGCCAGCGAAGGAAAATAGCAATCTCTTAGAACAGCCTTAAAGAGGGAAATAGCAATTACAATTTGTGAAAGTGATAATAGATAACCAGTTAGCATTTAAGAGCTCTTCCAAGACATCTTCGAGGATATCTCCTATTCACATATGTCAGAATTTATTCCATTTCTTTCATTATTCAGATTAATTTTGAATTCAGTGCCAAGAGCACCTTGGCACCATGGAGGACTTCTCATGTTTTGATTTGTCATATCATCAACCTGCCTTAGAAATGAGCTTCAAGCAAGGAGGCAGAAGACAGATTCCTTGCCACATACTTTGTTTTTATTTAGTAGAAACCCAAAATAAAAAGAAGAGGGAGGAATTAGGACACTTTCCCGTGGCTGTAAGATTCTTTGGAAAATCAGTTATCAAGAGGAGGCCTTTTTTTGGGAGATTGAAATGATATTACAATGTTCGGCTAAGCTTATTGAAAGAAGATTAAGAGACAATTTAATCACAGTTTCTGAGTACCTACATAGGGAGAACATTTGATACAAGAGGATTCTTTAGCTGGCAAAGGCATTAAATTGCCAGTTGAATTTAGCAAGAATTAAATTAGAAATAAAATTAGTAATTTTTTTTTAACAGCTAGGGCACTTTATATCATTGAAATAGGTGATCAAAATTGTTAGTAAATCCTGGTTGTAAATGAAGATGAGATGAACTGATGTGCTGAATTCCCATAGTTTCTTAGGTTTAGGGTCAGGAAGTGTTGACTTGGGTGCTGTGTGTGACTAGGTCATAGAATCCCAGAATGGTTTGGGTTGGAAGGGACCCCAGAGCTCATCCCATTCCAGACTCCCTGCCATGGGTGGGGACATTTTTCACTAGACCAGGTTGCTCCAAACCCCATCCAACCTGGCCTTGGACACTTCCAGGGATGGAGCAGCCACAGCTTCTCTGGGCAACCTGTGCCAGGGCCTCACCACCCTCACAGGGAAGAATTTCTTCTCCATATCTAATCAAAACCTACTCAGTGTCAGCTCAGTGCTGACTCTTCTTTGCCATGCTGAGCCCCCTGCAACAGTATCCCTGGGAAAGAGGGGAGACTCAGTTGAGGCTTGGATTGCTGGGAAGTGCCTGGGGGGAACTTCACGCACAGATGGGCCACGTCCTGCCCATGGAACAGCTGAGCTTGCTGGCAGTGGTTGGCAGACAGGTTTGATGTTTATCACCCAGAAATTTAATTAGTCTGAAAGAACAATGTCACCTTCTAGCACTGTAAATTCAAGGACTATTCTGACCAGAAACCTTGAGTGTAAGGAAGCTCTTTCAGTCAAGGTCTAAAATCTTGAGCTGTAAAAACATAGGATTCCTTTCCCAAGCAGTACAAGCCCCCTCACACCATGAAACCACTGGGAGCCATTAATCTCACAAAAGAAAACTTATTTTGCTCCTGATTTTCATGTTATCTGCAGTACACTGTCTTCCCATTACCAGTTTTGGCACCTGGGTGTAGCAGTGATGTAAACATCAATATTTTAACATCAAAGACGAATACAAAATGAAATTGAATTCCAGCAAGTATAAAGGAAATACAGCAATGGCTTCCTATTGAATCCTCTGCAGATTCCAGATAATGGATTATTCATAGACCTTCAGTTCATAATAAGGTGCCCTTTATTCCTGGAATTTGATGCAGTTCTCTCTTAAACGGTGATTATTTTCTGATTCTGTTACCAAGCTGAGTATTGACACAGTGGTACAATTTCCTTATCTTTCTCTTGAAAGTTGCTGCATTAGGGCTGTGTAAATGGAAACAGCAGCATTTTCCACGTATTTTTTTTCCATATGTGTGATGTTTATTAAAAAAAATAAATCTGAGGAATACTTCACAGCACAGTGGAAGGATGTGCAGTGGGAAATGCAGCTGCTTGGCCACACACAGCTATAGATTGGAACATGCAGCAGAAGCATCTGTAACTTCACCTATCTGGCTGGATAAAAGCAGAGATGAAGAATATCTGTAATAGGTGAAAACCAGTTATGATCCCAATTCTGCTTAGAAACACCACCACTTGCCTGGCTCCAGTACCTACCTGACCACTCATTCACCCAAAAGCAAGTGTACACACAAATTCCTCACTGATTTGGGCTTATTGGGAATGAAAACCATCAGCTCAGTGGGTTTTGCTCTTTGGTTTGTTTGTTTGTTCAACACAAGGATCTGTCTCAACTTGTCTCTTCTTGGGAATCTCAGCTGTGAAACCATGGTGCAGTTCAGAAATTCCCTGCTAACTCTTGAAATCTGTGTTGCCAAATAGAAGATAGAATTTGTCTTTCACAGATATAGAAGTTCCCTAATTACTCTACTCAACAGTTCCTCACGTTTATATAGAGGTTTTATTTCTATAGCATTTTTTAAGATATAAGGTTGATTTCCCAGTTAACACCATAGAAAAATCATCCAAAACCTTTTAATTCATTTTTAATGAGTTTTAAAAAACTCTGCTGCATACAGTTCAGCCCATTATTCTTTAAGAATAATCCTGCATTAAAAGAGGAGTGACTCAATGTTCTCACAGGCTTTTCCCCTCCCTAGCTTATGTGATCCTTGGCCACTGATGTTCAGACTGGCTTTAACCAGATTGAACTTTGAGGGCTCCATTTTCATTTGTGAAATGCACACTAATTCGCCAGGGTATTAGTTGAGTTAATTAATATTGCAAAACTTTGATAGGTTTAAATGTTAGACCCTCCAAAAGAACTGCCTGTAAAGCAGATAAAACCACTGTCCACCATCAGCTATTCCTTCCTAATGAATTTCCAGTCCTGATCACAGGCCTGCAGTGAGATTGAGCTGCCTTGTTGTCTTCAAGACTGCAATCCTCTGGGATCTCAATGACCTGTGAGTGTTACTCTGAGGAAAAAGCACAATTAATGCAACTTCAGCATTGATAACCGCCTGTTTAATGATACAGTTTACCAGAAGCAGCTCACTTTGCAGGAGAACTGCAGCATAAGATAATTGACCTTAATACAGTTATGTGCCTTTGCCTTTGATTTGGGCCACACAACTAAATTTGTGGTCAATTACAGAGCCTGTGAGTGGGAGCATGAAGGTATAATTAAAGGTTAGTAAGAGGTGGACACAAAAGGAATAGCTCTGGAATTAAAGTTCACTGATTCACTCTGGTTGTGGGGACACAAACAAGCTATCCATTATGCAGAGTTCAAAAGGCCACCTGAGCAGGTAACCCCAGATTTCCACTGCCAGGGCAGCAGAGACACAACATGCCCATCTTATTAAGTGGATGACAGGGGCATTTTTGATACAACTAAGTTTTCTTTACATTAGAAATTATGCTTTCAAATAAAGAAAACTGATTTCTGTGCTTCTAGTCATTAAGTAGTCAAGACACAGAACTCCAGACAAACTCAATGTGACTCATAGAATTTTTGATCCTCATAAAAAAGCCCCAGTGGTAGTACATCCCTGTACAACCCTCTGGATAAGAAAGGTGCATCATTCAAAGCTCAAATTAAAGAAGTGAGATTTAGGAGGTCAGATCTATATTTGATTTTGTATTATCATGTCCTCTTCGACATAGTTCCAGCATGACCTTCCCCCTCCACCTCCCCCCTCTTTATGTAAATTCCCTACCCATAAAGTTGTAATAATAATATTTATACCCCTCCAAGGAGGGTCAAAAACCTCATTTAGTAATGTACTTTGAAGATCTTCATGTGGAATTTATTACAGTAATTGCAAAGTGTTGTAAGAAATCTTTAAAAAAAAAAGTTTGGTTTCAAGATTTTGTGATCCAGTACAACCTATTAAAACCCACTTTTGAAAGAACACAGGGTAAGCTCTGGGTGCAACGGGATGTCTCTGAAATGGATGCAGGATAACTCAAGGCACATCAAGAATTCATGAGCCCACACCTGCCTGGAATGTGCAGAAGTACCGAATTCAGGGATATGTACCTGTTCTGGGTTGATTGCTTGTGATGAGAATGCAGAGGAACCAATATACAACCCAAATGATTAAAGGCAAGAAGTGAAAGTCCACTGTTAAAGCAGCAGCCCAGAATGTGTGTCAAAAGTGAATTATTAAAATAGCCCTGTACATCCACGGCAGTTTCCCAGAGCCATTCGGATAACAATGAACATGACAGCATGCAATAGGAATAACAATGCCCAGAATTATTTCAACCAATATATTTTTTAAAGACAGTCATTTTAGTTCTCTCTTTGCATCTGTAAATGGTATTTGAATTAATGATAAATATGACTCAGACAACAAAAGATTCTGCATTACATTCTGTCATCTGCCCTTTCTTCCTGACTGGAAGTGTAATGGAGATATTCCTTACAACTGAACTGCAGATGATCTTGTACCTAGTGAACCATAGTTTGTACAGAGAAACTAAGAGGCTGGGGAAGAACAAAAAGCCTCTCAGGTCACTTGGTGATTGCCTGCAAGGTTGTAGGGATCCGTGTAGTTTAATATTTCACTGTAATGCAATTTCCCTGCTGGGATCTCCAAGCACTTCACAAACATTAATGCTAAGATTCACACACGGTTATTGCCATGCATGGGGATATTTCCACAGCTCAGTTCTGCTGCTGTTCTGGAGGCAGAGCAGGGCTGAGAAGGGTATGAGAAGGTTGCACTTCGTATCAGCGAGGGTGGACATGATCAGGGTGCAGTGAGACAGCCTGTGTGCAGCTGTACCACAGGAGAGACTGACACTGAGAAACTTCAAGGAAAAGGAAAAAAACGCTGCTGTGTTTGGGCTGTGTCACCCTCATCAGATCAACTATTATGAAGCAGAGTGTGAACATGGAAGGGCAGGAGACTCAGCATGAAAGGAGATATTTTAGGCATGGGGGATTATTATTTTTAGGATTATCAACCGGAAGGAGGATGAAGAGCAGTAGGGACTGCCCAGGCTTCCCTGACCCATACCTGGGAGGTGTGAATGGAGGAGCAGCAGCCCTTCCATCACCCCATCCACTTATTAAGCCTGCCCTCTGTAGAAACACAATGCTCTGTGTAGGGGGCAGCCAGGCATTCAGAGCCTCTGGTTTTTCTCAGGCAGTCCCATATTCCTCCTTTTCATACTGACTTCATTGCAGAAATCCATGCATGTCAAGTGATATTACCTTGTGCTTTCCCACTGGACTGTTTCCTAAAGGCATTTAGAACTTGAGACACCAAAAATGCCTGTGCTCATCTTGTCTTTGGCCACTCCCAATCATTTCTTCCTCTTCTGAGGTTCTTATAACCACGAATGTGTTTTAAAATTCAAATCCTAACCAGGCAACAAACCAAGCCAAAACTCAGCTCATGTTTAGGCAGGCAACCTCACTATAAGCATCACACCAAATTCCAACTGTTATTTGCTCTTCCATAGCTTTGCACCTTTACCTCTACGTTTTGATTGGATTAAGATCCCTAACTGCAGAGCAGAGTGATTTGTTGCTATTCTTTCAGCAATTCAATTTTGCCCAATGTTATGGGGAACAGCCTGCCTTGAGAAGTGAGTCAGGACATTACTTTACTTTTTACCATTCTGCTTTAAACAAATATTAGAGAGCAGTGCTCCCTTGGGTACCGTTACAGCAAACAGCAATTTTCAAGCAAGCTCCAGAGTAGATTGCAGCTGAGATGCTTCTGTACTTGTAGGATGTCTATTACACACTTATGGCACTTGTAAGGGGGGTGATGGTGGGGAAAATTTTACTGGCCTTATACAAGAATAACAGTGTACCAGACTGATAAACTCTACAGCTTCCTCAGTGTGTGCAGGGATTGTGTGTTTTTGACACAACCTTATTTTTCATATTCTTTCAGGGTGCAGACATGCAGACCTGGGGCTCACGATACAGACCCCTCTACACAAAGGAGCAGGAACAGTGGCAGCACACAAGATGCTTGTGGCATATTTTCCCCCTGAGCCCTCTGTCCCCATGGGAGACAGCCAGCCTGAGGAGCAGCAGCATCAATCTGCTCCAAGCAGCATTTCTCAGCCCTTCACAGGAGAAAGTGTGTGCAGTCAGAAAAGTTTGCATGTGATGGGATAAGCCAAAGGAAGAAGGGGCTTGGCTGAACTCTTACAGCCTGCACTTAGTAGTGCTTTGCACCATTTCCTTCTTTCCACAAATTGTCTTGTCTCCAACTCATTTCCCACCTGCCTTTTTTAGCTTGTCTGCCCTGCTCCTCTTGCCATGGACATTGTGATGATTTCCATTCAAGTCATGTTCTTGCATACCCATCTCCCTCTTCACATCCCCAGGCCATTTGCTTCTGTTGGGTCCTCCTTGGTGGCCTGGTTTGTCCTCCCTGTTCAGTGGGGTCCTGCTGGAACTGACTCCCTGGAGCAGCTCTAAGAGAGGCACTTCTCACTGTAAACTCAACACAGAAAAGGAAATACAGAGATTGCAGAACTGTTCCTCACATCACTTAGCCATGGGTAGGTATTTATTAGACTTCAAAACCTGTAGCTCACCTTTCCTACATCAAGGGCCTTTCCAGCAGAACTCAAAGGCAAACGGATTAACAAATTACTCTGTAGGGAGACCCTCACACAAGTTAAACATGCTCCTTTTTAGTCAGCTGCTAAACTGTGTGAAAAACTGGAATGTGCCTGTCTTCATGGCTTTCTGGTCAAGACAGGGAGAGGATTCTGAACATTTCTGATGTCTCTTTACAGAATGAGTACCCACAGCGAGTGAGCAGATGTTCCCCAATTCATTAGGTAAGGAGGTTTGGTAATGCTGGACTGGAGGCTGGAGCTGGGTGCTCTGCATGCAGAACTATCCCCACACTCCATGGTCCAGCTCTTCCCCAGGCCACTGGGACTCACTGACAGGCAGTAACAATTTTGCTTGGAATCTCGGTCTGTAGGAGTACTGGCATGCCAGGAGGGATGAGTTCATTCCTGTGGGTATGGTGAGCAAAACATATATTTGGAAGGGTCTGCATATTGCCCAATGCTGGATCAGGGCAGCAGTGAAAACAGAGTCGCTGTCTTATGTACTTCATTGGTATTCTGGAGGCAGCAGGACTAGAGACTGCACAAAATTATTTTCAAGAGGGAATTACAATTGGAAAGGCAAAAAGAGAGAGATGGAAAGAATTTGGGGGGCATTTGTCAGCTGACAGCCTCAAGGTTGTATGCAGGCTGCCTTGCTGATGACAGAATAAACACAAGAAAACCTAAAACAAATGGTGCTTTGTGGATCAAAACAACTAGATTCTGCCACAGATACTTAGTGGTAAAAGGCTTTCCACTGTGGAAAGAAGGAGTGAACCCAATCTGAGTCTACAATAAATGGAAAAACAAGACTCTCTCCTGCTAAACACAGGTTGGCAAGGGAGTGCTGGTTGGGGTAAACCCTGCACATCCTTCAACAGCCAGATTTATGCAACAAAGCAGCAATGCCTTATGTGTTGAAACCCCATTCCCTTCATGTCTGCTATTGGGCTGATAGACACGATGCTTAATTCTGCCAAATTTGTCAGTCTTGACCTGCAAGCCTGATCTTTGGGAAATTCTATTCATTGCTGGATAAATAATGCATGGGCGGTCATGCATTTTTCATGCTAAGACTTTTAAAGGCCACTGTAGTGATGCATGTAAATTCAATTTCTCCTTCCTCCCTCTTTCTCTGCACACTCAACTGCTAAATAATTATTAACATCTGACTCGCAGCATAGTGAGGGCTGCACCAGCCAGAGAATCCACTGTTGCTCTGACACTGCTGCCTCTGCTCCACCCTCCGTGAAGTCAAGGAGAGATAATTCCAGGCAATAGCAAAGCAATCTGTCTCATTTCCTCCTCCATTTTTTTTAATTTCTTTTTTTTTTTTTTATAAGGCTCTACAAAAACACATGTGCATGAAGTGGAGCAGAACAAAGGGACCGCCTTGTGGATTTGACATTCGTCTGGAAGCACATTAATCCCTTCCAGAAAAGCAAAGCTGGTGCTTTTGTAGCTGGTATTTGTAGCTGTTGGCTAATCTGTGTGTGAGGGAACTGAGTGGGCAATGGGGCTCGGGGCTCGGGGCAGCTTTATCAGGCGAGTGAGCGACTGAAGGGCTGTGATGGAAGGAGGGGGAAGCAACACTGCTAAACAAGGGCTTAGGAAACAAAGACAGAAAGCAAATCTGGCACGATGGAGGTCAGGAGTGGGAATGTTAAAACCCTCTGGGTTAACTCCCTGTGCATTGGTGCTCGTTGTGGGTGAGATGAGGACAAGAGCTCCGTGGGACTCAGGGTTGCTGTAGGTGAGGCTGCATTGAAACACAGTCCAGCTCTACAGTGAGTCTTCACAGTTAAAGGACTGTGATGAAGAAACCAGTGGGGTTTCTTGCAGCTCTAGGTGACACTGTTGATGCAGACAGGGCCAGGAAAATCCCCCCTGTGCCATCCAGTCTGCTGGCTGAGATTCATCCCTTTTGTGGGAGGGGATGGAGGCAGAGAGCCTCCAAATCTTCATTAACTTAACCAAACCGCCACACCAGCCCTGCAGAGATGAGCCAGACATTGTTGAAGCAATATGGAAAAGACAAATTACTGAAATGCATTCCAGTCCTATCCCCTGGGAATGAAGTTGCAGTTTTACTTAAGGATTCAGTATCTGCTGCAGCAAAATCGAGTAGCCTGCAAGTACAAAGGGATGTGTAGAGGACATCACTTTGGCCATGACTGCGTCGATGTTACTGTAAAGAGCAAAAGATAAAACACCTGGATTTTGAGCACTTTCAGACCCATTGTTGGGAACAATGTGCTAATACAGTTTCTGCAATCATGTCTGTACTTGAATAATTTCCCTTATAAAGGCTTAAAGATGATGATTTATGTATGCATTTTCCTCCTTTGTTTACACACTAGCATCTTGGACTACTAATTCCCCAGTCTGGCAGTGAAAAATATCATGTTTACCACCAAAACTTTATTTCTGCACAGTCAGTGAGATTATTCAGATGCTTAAATTAAAGTGTATGCTTAAATGCTTTGCTGCCTTAGGACCTAGTTTTATCATTATATGCTTAACTTGATGACATTTCAGACCTAAAATCTGATGTTCAATCAGGGTGAAACAAACTGCAGAGTTGTTTGCTTCAGTGCTTTTGGGCTCTTTTTATGAAATATGTGAAGCCATTCCACAGGTCAGAAGGTGAGTTTGCTTGTTCAAAGTCAGGGCTGCTCACAAGAGAAGGGCAGAGGACTGGCTATTTGCTTGGAGAACTGCATCAGTTTATTCAGCAATAGCAGAGATAACAAGTTGAGGTCTATCCCCTGCTCTTGTCTTAGGGGATGTCATCTGTCCATAAGAGCCTGGTCTTCTGTAGTAATTTTAATGTGAAGAAAAGAAATTTATGTGGATGCAATTTAATGCTCACCTCTAAAACAGCAGCCTGCATTGAAAAATTTTGGCTAAAGCCAAGCACATGTACACACATATAAACCTATTTCAAATTCTTCTCTCTGAAACACAGATGAGAGCTGACTGCAAGCACACCTAGAGAACTTGGAGAGAAACCTGAGACAAATTACGGAAATGAAATGCCCATCTTTACAAATCAATGCCAGGGAGTCCCTGCTGAGAAGTATATAGATCATTTAAAAGGCCTCTTATCCTGTTCAGTAGGATTCAGATCCAAAGTACACTGGCTGATATGGGGTGTTATTAATAGCATTGGCATTAGGGAATCAGTCATCTGTACATTGTCAATGGACTTCTCTTGTCCTTTTTATTTCAGATTTTCATTTACAGGCTGCTAATAGATTTGCATTTAGATGAGAGGAAAACTGGTCACAGTAAGGTGGGAAAGGGAAGAAGGCTCCTTATTGATCCTGATAGTGAAGTCTTCCCCTCAGTAGGCTATTTTAATTGACAGCAAAAATAACAAATTTCCCAGTCTGCTCTAAAAAGGGACCCTCTCCTTGGTTTGAAATCCTGCACCATGCCATGGTTTGTCCTGCTGTCATGGTGCTGCTCTGTCCCCATCCCTCCCTTCCCCGCTCCTGCAGCAAATCTGGGTTGTGGTTTGAGCAGTCGCAAGAGATGGGCTCTGCCAGCACCTCTGTTAATGCCAACCCCTGATCAGTTGTGTGCAGATCTACACCCAGGACAAAGGTGCCTCCTTTGAACTGAGCCATCCCTTTGCTAATGTGCCAAACTTCCTTTCCAGCTGAGTCCTCCTTTCCAGCTGCTGTGGAGCCAGGCTGTGCACTCCCTGCGAGGGGGAGCTCAGGCTCATTTCAGGAAACCCACATGTCTGCATTCAGCACAGTTGTCAATCTCGGTAATGAAGAGGCTGAGGACTGGGGTGGAAAAGCTGTTAAATAAATCATAGTCATGCTTTGCATTTTGATAGGTGTTTTTCATGTCTAGCTCACAGAGTGTGTCTCATGAACAGAGGGAAATATCATTGTTCCTCCTTCACAAATGGCAAGAGAGGGACCTGCTGAGATCAAACAGCTGACTCAAGGTCAGCCTCCAGCCAGTGACAGAGGAAAGGCTCCAGCCTTCATCCCTTGCTCACAGAGGTGGTTGGCAGGTTTGAAGAACTGTTCATTTAGAAGAAGGGCCAGGTATGATTTCAGGAGCAGTGAGTAGTAGCTGTGCAGTCAGGCTGAAAGGGCAGCCCTGTCAGGATGCAATGCAAGGGCTAGATGAAGCACCACTGAAGCTTCCAGCAAAAGCCCCATGGATTTTTTTCCATCCTGCAAAGATGCAGCCTGAGACTATAAATTTCAGAAGCTTCTCTCTAGTCATCATGTGAATCTTTGCTCTGTGTGTGTGAGGGATGTGATTAGAGACAAACTGTCCTGGTAACACAGAGCATACAGGGACCATGATAAAATGCTCTGACAACACAGGCAATTTTCTGTAGGTGTAATTCTCTTCTCCCCAGTCCTTACACCTTTCAGGTCTTGCTTTCCACTCCACTCATACACTGGTATATCAGCACCCCAATATTCATTGGCTGGATAAGCTGAAAGTCCCTCTGTTCTATGGAAAGCTGGCAGCAGGATAGAGATATAAATGCAATGGCTACCCTGGGTAGAGCCCATTTTTGGGCATGCATGGAAAACTCTCCCCATCCTGCTACTACAGCCCCCACTTCCAGGAAAATCAATCCTTCTCTTCTTTTTGTCTGGACCAGCCTCAAATAGCTGCACCCTGTTGCTAGGCTACCTGGCTGCCTTCCACACATCCCAGAGCTGCTGGAAACCTCACATCAAATTGCAGCTCACATGTTGGGTTATTTTTATCTTTTGGGGGAGATAGGGGATAAATGGACAGTGGAAGGAAGGAAGGAAGGAAGGAAGGAAGGAAGATATTCAAGTGCTTGGGTCCTCTGGTCATTGGGTAATTTGGTACGCATCTGAAGAATTGTGTGAATATGAATGTGTGTGTTTCTGCTTTCTTAAATAGGTAGAAGACACGTGGGATCATAATGAAATATCTGGCTGGCTAATGAATATCAAGTGACACCTTTTGTGCTATTTTGAATCCCTGATAATTTGTCTTGTGTTCTGCAACAGCCAGAAAAGAACTGGAGACAACTTTGCAAAATGCACTGATGCACCAGAGAACCTGTGAAGGGCTGGCAAGTGTGGAATAAAAAACTCTTGGCATTTACACAGCCATGAGAGCCTTACATGTGGCTTGGATTCAGATGATCTCATCGTGAAGAAGGCAAAAAAATGGGGTAGGAAAGTGACAAATGATTGCAGAAAAATGATTCCCATCTCACCTGGGAACAATGACTGCACTCCCTTGTCCTGAATCACCTGTGTTAGCAAGCCCTGGGCAATGCCAGAGCTTTCTGGGCTGCTGCACATGGCAAACCCTGGGGGCAGGCAGAATAGGAAATCCATGAACATCCTATGCACCACCTCACCTGTTCAAAGGACCTTATCTATACCTCTGCTAACACACAGGATCGTGTTTTCTTCTCTACTTTTTTTTCCACAACTGCCAAAACTGAGGCAGGCAGAACCTGGCTGCCAGCTGGCCACACAGGCTGAGGAAAACCATGGCTGGATCCTGTAAGTACATCATGGTCCATGCCCCATTGAATTAAAAAGACCTGTAGAATATACCACCTCATTTCTTCTGTGTTGCTGCTGGGACTGGGGCCTTTCTGTACAGACCAGCAACAGACTGCAAGAGAATGAAATTATCTTGAGGTTTACTCTACCCCTTTTCTTCCCATAAAACCTGCTGCAGACATAAGAAACTCACTGCAGCTCCGGCCACCCTCACTGCTTTATTCTGGGTTACAGAAAAGGCTCTTTGCTTCTGCTTTCAGGTTCAGAGGAGAAAGAGAAATGCTTAAGAAGTGGCATTTTGAATCCTCTCCTTGTATTAACTGAGATTCTCATTTGGAGGGTGGATGTAAACCACCAGATAACCTGTTCCTGACTGCAGGTGAGATGCCTACCTGGGACCAAACACCCCCCAGGGTAAGAGGGACACAGAGGAACTGGGAAAGAGCTGCTGGCAAATGGCCATCACAGGTAGCAAAACTCTCCCTGTGCTTAGGATTCATTTAAACCTCACCCTCTAGAAACCATTCTCAGTACTTCAGCAGAGACTGTTCTTTGCTTTCAGCCAAAGGTGGATTCTCCCTTAAATCATGACTGCCAATTACATATGAAATAAATTCTAGCCATAAAACTAAACCCAAATTAGGTTTCCTGCCCTCATTCCCTGTGTTCTCCTGAACATCAAACAGCCACCCGGGGCTGAGACCTGGCACCTCCCCATGGTGCCAGCAGGAGACATTTGTTGGCAGTCACAATTGTGGGCTCAGTCAGTGACAAGGAGATTATTTCTATTTTCTCAGCAGCTGTTTGAAGGGAAATAATCCTGGAAGAGCCTAATGAATTAGCGTTGTGAGAGTTATCTGAACTAATGAGAAGGAGTGGAAATGGGCTGAGGAAAAGGGGCTGTTTTTCAAAGAAATGCAGTGCCTTTATTGGCTCTCCTGCTTTGGATGTTCAAAGACTCTTTTTTTCTTTTTTTTTTCCTATGGCAATTTATTTCCTGAGTGATTGAAGAACAAAAACAATTACAAACTGTACAATTTTCTTTTTTTCCCCCCCGAGCTTTCTCATTTTCACTTAGCAAGATGCTCAAACTGATGTTCCTTCCCATCCTCCCTTCCCCTTCCCCCTTCTCAAGACCAGAATAATTAGGGAATAGCTAAAAACAAAACCAAACCAGAATAGCAGAAGTCTTCTGCCCTATGCAGGGCTAGATATTGAGCCACAGCATCCCAGGGAAATTAAAATAAAGATGGAAAAGAAAAAAAGAAAAACATCTCTCTGGTGCTTCTGAGATCAAAGGAGCAACCCTTGAAATTTGATGGTTGGGAACTTCTGAGAAAGGAGGTTGTTAAACCATTCCTGAATTCTGTGTCTGTTTTATCAGCAGGGAGACAGTGACATTGTTTGAACTAGATACTGACTTTTTCCCCACAGAGATTGTGTGATGATTTCTGAGCTTGTTCCCCAAGGCTCAGGGTTTGTTCTGAGAGATCAGGAGAAGGGCGATAATCGCACTTGAAGCACACGACTCCACAGATGCGGTCAAGGAGCTGGGAGTGCCCACACCTTGGGTCTTTGCCTTCGCAGCCAGATACAGCTGCAGACCTCACACATTAGTTTGTGGCCAGCTCCACACAATTCTTACATCTTTTTTCTCAGGATTTTTGGAAGAGGCTGCTGCTCCCCATAGAATTCATGTTACCCTCACTGCTTTGCTGCAAAGTCAGTTGCAACACCAAGGTCCAAGTCCAAAGAGGTGTGTGCACATGCAAAGCTGCCTCTTCACTCACTTCATGCTGATGATGGCTGCTGCCCTGCCTGGTACACCCCATTTGGCTTCATTGCTCCTCACCTTCTCCAGGGCTCACGATGCAGCCTTTGATTCCCTGGAAAATACAGCTCTCACTCTTTCTCAGGTTTTTCTCTCTTCATCATACAAATTATTTCATAGTTTACTATCTCTCTGCACATTAACACTGAGAAAGCAAATAAAGTTTGATCCATTAAGATATTAAGGGAAAGATTTGAGTAAATGCAGTTCTGGGTTCAAACCACCTCTCTGAGTGGCTGAGACTGACTCTGTGGACTCAGGTCTTCTTCTGGCACCAGCTGTGAAGGCTGAAAAGGAAAGTGTCCTCGCCATCTGCCACCTGGTCCCTACTGCCCTTTGGCTGTGGCTGAGCTGCTGGTGTGGTCACTGCTTAATGACCTTCAATCAAAACACATTATGCCAGCCAGGATCTGCTATTTAAATAACTCCTCTCCCTTCACTGAAGTAACCTGAAGAGCACACCAAAGATGAGCTCTTGGCAGGCAGAGGTGAGAGGCTGGTTGTCACCTGCTGGTGTGTCAGTATTTATGGCATAGTACCAGCCTGAGGGCTATAGACTCGTTGCTTACATGCCCCTCCTCCCAGGATATCCTATTGTTTGCACTAAATACACTTAATTGTTCTTTTCCCATTGTCACTTTAGACAGTGTACAACACAGCTTCTGCCCCAGGTACCCTTCGGCTCACTCATAGAATCCCAGGATGGGTCAGGTTGGGAGGGACCACAGTGGGTCATCTGGTCCAACCTCCCCGATCAAGCAGAGCCATCCCAGAGCACATGGCACAGGACTGTGACTACACAGTTCTGGAATATCTCCAGTGAGGGAGACTCCACACCCTCTCTGTGCAATCAGCATATGGTTACCTGCACAGGAAAGAAGCTCTTCCTCATGGATATCTCTCTGCATGTTTAGGCTGAGCTTTCCCTGTTTCAGCTGCTCTGATCCATGCCTGTGCTCCAGCCCAGGAGTACCACACCTGTGTTACCACACCACACCAAGGAACACAGGAGCAAAGGCACTCACAGGACTGACACCACAGTTAGTTTTGTTCATGTACCAAAAGGAGCAAAGGGACTGTGTGACATGGAAAGCATCCCTATCCCTGCCTCCCCATGCTGCTGCAATTTGGGGAGGGAATTTCAGGGGGAATGAGGTCAGTGGAACAGTACAAAAGCTCTCCCGTTGCTCATAAAGCAGCATGTCCTGGTTTGTCTGTGAGTGTGTCCTGGGTTGCCACAGTCTCCCTGGTGTCCTGCCCTTTTGCCCACAAGAACTGGAAGGCATCCAGAGCCGGTTCAGTGATAATTTTTCTGGCATGGCAGAGACTGGCAGGTGGTGCAGAACTAATGTGTTCACCAGCATCCACTTAACTCCAGTGCATGGAGGTGTGCTGGGATGGTGGAAAGCATAACCTGAATGCAGCGTGCTCTGAGTGCTCAGAGCTGGTGGATGATCTCATGGGGGTCATGGCCAGGAGTGTAAAGCAGAGCAACCCCAGACTCCTGTAGAGGGTGTAAGAGCTTTGTGAGGTCCAGCTCTTCTCCAGGGCACATAAATCCCTAAATGGCATCCCATCTGCCTCCTCCACCTGACCTAATAATTAATAAAGTCTTTATCTAGGCAAATGTACATTTTAGGAAGGAAAAAATAGCAGCAACCATCCATATGGAAAAGGATTTGGCGAGGCCTCCTTTGCATACTTGTTCAGTGCTTCTGCTTTACTTTACTGATGAAAGTCTCATATGCCAGAAATGTAAAAATAATATGTGAATAACAGAAAGTAGCTTAAATGATTAGAAATGGGAGCAAAACTTGCTGATGAAGGTTCATCACTGGAAATGAAGTTAGTAAAGAAAATTTGAAGCAAAAGAAAGGGAGAAAAGTTGAAGAATAAATTCAAAGTTTAAAATGCTTCCCTCGTTAACAAATCCATGGTGGGGACTTTGTTTAAAAATAGATTAATGTTATATTCTCCATCTCTCTAAAATTATAGTTTTAAAATTACATTAAATATTCATGGATGATGGGGAGGGATCTAACATCACCTTTGCTTTTCTGTTCAAATGAAACAAACTGAAGTGGAAAAGACAGGGAGTGACTGAAGAGCTTTTCATTCCAGGACAGTATGAAAAAAGAAAATTTTGCTTTCCTGTATTCAATAATTACAATTATAATGGCTACATAGGAACCTAGACAGAGAAATTTCCAACCCCTCTAACATTCTCTGCAGCTTGCAATTACACATAGTCAAATTTATCACAGATGCCAGATGGCACAGCTAGAATATTGGCAGGGATTTTTGAAAGAAAGGAGGAAAAATAGCTAGCCTGTTCCGTGCCTTGCTTGCCTTCCCTTTTCCCTCCCACCCACAATAACCTGTTCCTATTTTCTCTTGATGTAAATTTTCCTTTTTCTTTGTAAACCGGTAATTTGAGGAAAGAAACAATCACATTTATTTGGGGTTAAACCTTCATCTTAGATATCCGTGGGTTCCCTGGATTGTATGTGGAAAAATCACGTAGTTCAAAGGCTTTTTTTTGCAACTAGCCCTATTATTTTCACTGGGATGAGCATGAGAAATGAGAGTAGAGTGTGATCTTGCAAGAAAAAGACCCTTACACTGTAATCAGTGAGTTGGCTGCTCACTGAAGAGACAGAGAGGAAGGCACACAGGTACTGATGACAAAAAATGAACACAGAAGATACTTCTCCATGGTGACATTTGCAAAAAAAAAAGACCTAAAATCAGCAGATTATGTTGATTGCACCCCTCCCACCCCCTCACCCCTCCCAAATACCTAATCCAGGTTTTGCAAGGGTTTAGAATCCCATTTGTAAGTGCTCAGCAACCAGCTGCTTCTCTTGTGTCACTTGTGGTCAGATTTTCAAACCATCTCAATACCCTCTAGGAGCATTGTGACATGCAATCTGCTCTCTGTCTCCAAGGAGGCAAAATTCTTTTGAAAATCTGGCCCAGATGGTCAATGCCAATCAATTTTGGAAAAGCCTATAATGACCAGCAAGTACCAAGTTATGCGTCTCAGAACAATGAATGAAGTGATGTTCCAGAAGGGACCTGGACCTTCTTAGCTTTCATAAAGTGAGGAATTCATGCCAAATCTCACTATAGCTCTTTCTATTGACATAAACTTCGATTCTCCAAGGTATTAATTTGAATTATTCCTTTTGGTTTCTTGGAGAGTTCATTGCCTAAATTGCATCTGGAGATACAGACTCCCATCTATCTACTTATCTATGTGTTTAGCCCTCCACCCATCTGCTTTATTTCACTTATTATTCATGTCCCATCATTTGGGGGTTGCTTTGAGAGTTCATGTGTCAGGTGCAGCACTTCCATCTCTTTTTTTTCTGAGCAGTGTTGACATTTCTCACTATCAGGTTGAAAGCTTTTGTCTTCCTATGTGTGCACACTCTCTATATATGTTTAAATGAACATCTAGAGGTAGAAAGAAGGCAGGTAGTGAATGATGCAATTACTCCTGCTGTCTTTAATCTCAGCCCTTGTACACAGCACTGTTCGAAGAAAGAACACTAACCCTGCAGATACAGACCTGTCACATCACTTCAGGTTTTTTGATTTACTATTCCCCTCCTGAGTGGGTGGGTGTGGACATATCAAGAGTAGAAAGAGACTGCACAGGCAAGAAAAGGCTGCTGTCTGCAAGAGCCCTTGTTCTTCAGCAAGCCCTGGGGTGTGTGTTCACTTTTCCTTTTGGCCAAGACATGGATCACTCAGGGATATCTGGAAGGTGAGTCCACATCAGTCCTGCCTCTCACACTCCCCAGGCCTTTTGCCCCTCATAGGGCCATCTGTAGGTAACAGAACCCTTGACATGCCTGAGAGAGGTTACTCCTTCATGGAGTTAGGATAATATTGTTGGTATTCCCCCCATAATCTCATTGCTCCTGGACACTTTGGATAGACTAAATTCCAGACTGCTGCACTCTTCCCTTATGGTCTTCCCTTATGCACTACTTTACAGAAGACCAGTGTTTGTTCATTGCCGTGTTACTGTGTGGATGATTTATCCTTGCCCACACTGAGAAATCACTAGTGGTTATGAAATTGCTTCCAGAGTATCATCTGTAAAATAAAGTAAAACAAAAAGAACTATTACAAAACCCCAAAAAATCCAAGACTAAAAAGAAATAGGTGGAGGTAGAATTTATCTGTCCCAGCTGCAGAGTGATTATATCTGCAGGTTTCTCAGGACATAAGTATGATCCAGCTGAAATGATGTGTTCTTCCCGTATTTAAAACAAGAGAGTTAAAATACCTCCTATCAAAAGTATCTGCCCATTTCTCAGTTATTCATTTCACTCTCAAATTTACTCTGCAAAGCTAGGTGTGATTGTCAAGATTGTTTCTTCTAGGGCCAGGTTTGATGACTCTATTCAGCTCCAACAACAGCCTTGTAAGTCCTAACCAGGAAGGTCCTGGAAGCTGAAGACTTGGAAATAAGGGAACAAGTGTTTGTTCCTGGGCAAAAAGCTCTTGTTCTCACCAGTTATGCAGTGGCCAACTCAGGTTAGTGACAACAGTGCAGTTTGGGACAGGGTGGCAGAGATTTGTTTTTAATTGTTTCAGTACCTAAACGAGAAGCTTCAGCAATGTTCTTTTCTCCTCCTAAGTGGAGAGACCGGAATTTGGCCTTTGTTATACAGCTGCAAAGAATACCATTTGTGTGGCATTCTCTTAATGCTTTCTCAGGTGTCCTGTTCTCCTTGTCATGAAGTTCTTGGTGACTAGTGCAGGACCAAGAATACCTTTGCTGTGGTCCAAATAATTCTGTTTGATGGTCAAAATGAGAAGACTGAAGCATAAAGCATGGAATCTCCATATGGGCTCTCCTTCAACACTGTCTGGGAGGAGTTTTCCACCCGTGTCATCATCTGTCACTACCCAAAAAGGACACTACCAGAGCTGGTCATATCACATATCTCCTGAGATTTCAAGAGGCTGATGTGTCCCACCATAGTTTGCTCACGCAGATTTTTAGCAAGGATGGAGAGAGACTATATACAAGACCATGTAGAAACAGAATAAGGGAGAATGACTTCAAACTGACAGAGAGTAGGTTTAGATTAGACATTAAGAAGAAATTCTTCCCTGTGAGGGTGGTAAGGCCCTGGTACAGGTTCCCCAGAGAAGCTGTGGCTGCCCCATCCCTGGAAGTGTTCAAGGGCAGGTTGGAGGGGGCTTGGAGCAACCTGGGCTAGTGAAAGGTGTCCTTGTCTATGGCAGGGGGCTGGGATAAGATCATCTTTGTGATCCCTTTCAAAGCAAACCATTCTGTGATTCCGTGATTTCATGAATCATAGATTTTAAAAGCAATCCCCTTAGGAGGCTCAGAGATGAAAAAATGGCCAGCAGAGACAGAAAGTGTGTGAAAACCAGGGTTATGAAGGTCCTTCTATGCTGCTGAGCCAACAGGCCAAAGCCTTGGTACAGCTGAGACCCAGCTGATCATCACTGGCACAACAAGACCCATCTCTTCACTTCCTTTGCTTTGAAATGCAGCAGGAGGTGGCTCTGACTGTCAATATCTGTGATTGCTTTTTGGGATGGAGGGGAGCATCTGGTCTTTTTTTGGCGTTTAACTTTCTGGTTCTGCTGATTTTCACAAAGAATTGAATAGAGAATAGTGAACAGGAGGAGTTTCCTAATCAGCATGAGGATCCTTCAGGAACAGCAAATGGAAACTGAATTCACAGATCTGAGTGTTCAAGGCAGTGACTGAACACAGATCTAACTCGGCCACTTGCCAGTGGGGTGAGCAAGTCTGCTGCTTCTCAGAAGTGTGTAACACCAGATTAAGAGCAATCACTTCAGAAAATTAAAGGCCTGATTTGCTCTCTTTCTTCCCCATCCTTTGCTGCTAAATGTGTCAGCTCTGGTATGCTCTTGTCAGCACCTTGAACTGTGTGCAGGGCATGGGGAATTCTATGGATGTACAACGTGCTTTACCATAACACTCAAGGAAATGGGGCAAGATAACAACAGAAAGGTCTGCTTTGAGGCTACAAATTTCCCTGCCTTTTCTTCTTTAACTTCAATTTGAATCAAAGCATTACTGAGCAGTGGGGAGGCCCTGCTCTGCTCCCCGCCTTGCAGCTTGTTGTCATTCAATAGTGCGGCACTGGTTTTATTAATTCGTGCCACTGTCATTGCATTGGGTTTCCATGTGTGTGGGAGAACCCTTTGAGAATAGGAAAGCAAGCAAGGAGAAAAAATAATAATGCCACAAATAATTGCTTTGGCATTCTAGAGAAGAAAGGCAGAGGTTTATGCCTGGAAAACAACTTGTCATTTGTCTCCAGTAAGGAACGATTGCAAACAGATTTCCTACAGACACTGGCCACATACTGAACTCATTAAAAATCGTGTGCTTATTGCTTGTTGCATTGTTTCCCCTTTCTGGATGCCACACTTTGTCCCCTCTTGGGAGGTTTGGCCATGGCATCCCCGTGCTCTCAGTGTGTCACCGAGGCCACATTTCGTGCAGCTCAGACAGTACCCAAGGATTCCTGCCAGGCTGCACTTCCACGAGGGGCTGAGGGTGATAAGGGTTCCCAGCATTTCAGTTACCTAACTGGAGGGATGCAGATGAAGCTCTTGATTCCTCCATGCCCAGCTGCCTTCTCTGTTCCAATGGCCTCAATAGATTTTTCCCTGGCATTAAAGATTGCAAAATTTTTAGGCTGAAAAGATATATGTGCTTATAATCCTGCATCTTTGCTTTTCCTTTAGAGAAGGAAATGGTTAACTCTGGGTTAACAGGGGTGAAATGCACCCCACCTGGCACAAGGGAACAGGCCTGTTGGGAGTCCCAGCCTTTAAAGGGTTGAATTAGAGCTGCAGGCAGCACCGAGAAGTCCCAAAAGAGGGGCTACAGCCCCCCCTACCATCCAGCTAAATCTATGCCTGTCTTAAAGCACAAACAGATGTACAGACAAAGCCGTAAATTAAACCACAGTGTCCTAGGCAATGCTTTAACATTCATGCTCCCCTCTCCCCCACTGCCCACAGAAGAGAGTGTTGCTTCCCAGGGGTGAGTGGTCTCCTACATCTGGCCTTTTCCTTCCACCTTTTTCTGTTTTCACTGTCCTACATCCGGATATGTGTACGAGGAGAGCAAGAAGCACCTGCCCAGGCTCTGCCCCCTTGGGGACAGTGACCTTTCAGGGTAGAGGGACCTGGACATTGCAGGTCAGGATGGGGCTGAAGCTCACAGGGCATAGAGGTAACTGCAGGCCTGGATAGTGGTGGAGCAATGCTGGACCTTTGGCACTACAGAAAGCCCAAAGTGACCGTGCTCCTGGTGCCTCTGCCACAGCTCTTACCTAAGGTGAGACTGGATGAATCTAAGGCATGGCATGCCCGATATCTGCAACACTTCTGTGTCAAAATTTTAATAAATCTTTTCACTCTGAAGCCAAGGGTCTCACCAGGAATTGATACCCGTTTCTGAAGTATCTGGAAAAGACCTGATTGCTAAAAAAAATATCTTCTTGAGCAAACTTCTGGAACTGGGGCTCTGCCAAGCTACCCTTGGTGAGCTAAGTGACTCCAAATCACCACTCACTACTGAAAACTGCACTCTTGATGCAGTACAGGGTATTTTGAAGACAGAAAACCAATTGAAACAGCAGATCCACAGCCTGCAACAACAAGCAACTGTGCTGCTTTAGAGACAGAATGTCTGAGGGAAGGGTTAAATCTGTTTTCATGCCTTTTTAAAATAATTATTTGTTGTCACCCTGAAGAGTGACTGATAATAATAATTACAGCTCAAGTGTACTGTTCAGTTGTTTTCTGTCAGAGGGGCTAAGAGCAAATCAGCCAGTCCAGGCTTTTTTGAGCTCATAATTAGGTTCCTACCATCATATTCCTTCTTTTTTTACAGAAAGGGGGGAAACTGCCTTCTGAAGTATCAGAGAGAGTTTTGTCTAATAATAGAACCTTGCTCTTGAGCGATGTTCGAAACCCATGGGGGAGGGGGAGAATGAAGCAAACAAGGGCAAGATTTATCCTGCAGCATCTATGCAATGTAATTTCTTTTCTGGATTTTTTCCTAGTTGCCTTATAATGTTTTAAAGAGAGCTATAAAATGGCACTTAGTTTAATGCTGTGCAGAGCTCAGCTAAATCTCTTCCCTGATCATGTCACCTTTCATTCAGTGACTCCATGCCTTTCCTCTCAGTCTCCATCTATCTGGTTTGCTTAGCCTAAGTGTCTTTGAGACATACAGTATTTCTCACCTTTAGAGTGCACATAGTAAATGGAGACTGTTCTTAACTGGGTCTCAAATATATTATTACACCAAAAAACAGGCTATGAAGATGCTGATTAGAGAGCTGAACCCTGCAAACACACACAGCCAAGAGTGGACAAAAGGAATGGAGAAAGGATGTAGTAGTTATCCATGGAAAACGAAGAAGAGATGATATTTCGGTTGAGAGCTCCATGGTGAAATTGTAGCAGTGTGGGAGAAATTGCTGTGTTATAACTCAGCTTTAATGGAAAAAGCCCATGGAATGTTTTCTCTACTGATACTAAAAACAGGTTTGAGAAAAAATGCTTCCCTGTGACAGTGGTGAGGCCCTGGCACAAGATATCCAGAGAAGCTGTGGCTGTCCCATCCCTGGAAGTGTTTCAAGGCCAAGTTGGTTGGGTTTGGAGCAACCTGGTCTAGCAGAAGATGTCCCTGCCCATGGCAGGGGGCTGGAACAAGATGGCTTTTAAGGTTTCTTCCAACCCAAATCATTCTATGGTTCTATGTAAAGAAATCACCAAAGCATGTGAACTTACCTGCTTTGGGGTGGGGGATTTTTTGTCCACCTGAAGTCTCAGCCTATTTCCAAAGAAAAGTGTTCAGCAACATGAACACCAGACCCTTGAAAAATACATGGAGATCCTGCAGCATGAGCTTCCCCCCAGGAAGCTGGTATAAGAGCGGGTGGTTTTATGGTCATTACATGAATGCAAGACTAATGTTGAGAAGAGAATTTTGCAAAAAGCCTGGTGGACACGTAGACAATAAGAGAGTGTCTGCAATGACAATGGAAAGCACTTTCCCTAATGGGAAACATCCTCACTATTCATCCTATGCCCATGCGCTGTGTGATTCTCTGGGTGGTGAAATGTAGGGTGAATCCAAGATCCTGAGAGCAGCTGATCCAAGTTATCTAATTGCTGCTAATGTTTTTCTCCTTGGTGGGCACAAGGAAACTTGTGTAATGAAAAGCAACACTAAAATAGCACCAGGATTCTGTCTTAGGGCACCAAGAGAAAGCAGCACTGGTGTTCCTGAATTAGGGATGCCAACCACTGCAGCTCCCCAGCCAGCTCTCCCTGAACAATTTGTACAGTATCTGCAACGATACTAACAAATGCAATTAGGATGAATCACATAACAAAGATGAATCAAGGGTACAAAGGGGATCTGGCTGCTCAATAAAAACCTAAAACTAAAACCACCCACTGCATCCCTTTCAGAGCTGAAATCATTTGAACATAGACTTTCAGAATCATAGAATGGTTTGGGTTGGAAGGGAACTTAAAGATCACCCAGGTCCAGCTCCTCTGTCATGGGCAAAGACACCTTCCACTAGACCAGGTTTTTCAGGGTTGGGGCATCCACACCACAGTACATTGAAATATAGTTCTTTGGTCCAACACTGGAGCTGTGGCCATGGAAGACTTTCTTATTTTTAATAATAGTCATGCATAAATTCCCTTAGAAAGGCTCATCACATAACACAGGTCTGAGCATCCATCTAGTGTAACACCAAATTTGCAGCAGCGATTTCTGTTCAAAGCAAATGGCCATGAATATCCTTGTCACCCAATGAGGAAATGTCCTCATTTTGGTATATTAGAGTTTGGCTGGACAAGTAAGGCACTCCCAATCCTTATTCCCTTCTGGTAAATTTGTCTGAGAACCCAAATCCCACCTTTAGGCTTGAATCCAAAGCCTGTTTACAGCTATCCAGGTGCATTAACGCTTTCAGGGATGCATGGATTCCAGTCCCTTTTGCAAACCAGACTCTAGTGATGATAAACCACTGTGTCTATGCTAAGAGGCCTGTATAGCTTGAGTTTTGGAGCTCTACAGCCAAGAGTGTGCGATCATGCCCAGTGAAATCATTCTTTAGCATGACATCCAGCACTTTCTCAATTGGCAGAGGAGGACAGGTCACTAGTCTGAGCACATATCCTGAAACTACCTTAGCATTGCTATCATGCAACACAGTTAATGCTAAAGCCACACTGACAGCAAGAAATATGGAGAGACAATGTGCACAACCCCACTACTTTGTCCCCTTTTATCCAGGCAGCAAACACACCTACCAGGAGCTGCCACTGCTGAGTACCTTCCTGCAGGAAGAGGAGGAAAAGGGCATTGGAATTTATGGCAAATACTAGTACCCAGACATTCTGTTCAAAGCTACCTAGATTTTGTTGTGGACATGGGAAAATTTGAACAAGCAGAACGACAGCTGGGAGAGAAATCAAAAAGGAAATGCTATTGCCTTTCCCCAGAACTCATCTCTCTACTGGTGGGCAAATTCTAAGGAAAGAATTGGTTTATCTCCGTCACTGTACATTTGTCTGATGCAGTTGAATAAATGCTGTTGTTCCTATTTTAGAATATGCATTAGTTGATTTTTAAGTACCAGGCCATAGCCCCCAAGGGTGTGCTAGAAAGAACCAACCAACCAATTTCACAGCAAATAATTTATTCCACAAACATTGCTTCTCTTCCCAGCTCCTGAATTGGTTCTGGATGGTTCACAAAATTCTGAGATTTATTTGTTATTCAGAATTGCTTATAAATTTCTTCCATGAATAGTGAAATTGGGCTGGAGATTGTTCACTAACAGCCTTTTGTGAACAGTTGTAATTCACTATACAAAATTCATGTTGTGATTTGATACATTAGCTATGTGATATTGTCTCCAACTGGATGAATTATATAGCTCACCGGGGAGTGTGGCATGTATTGTGATTGCAAAAGTCTTGATTGGCCATTTCTAGGCAAAGTGGAGAAAATAATCTAAGTGTGGATGTTTGTTAGTGGCAGGTATGTTTCTCAATCCACTTACCCTGACATAATTGGGAGATTGCTTCACTCATGTCAGCAGAAATACTGTCTGTAAAACAGGTAAAAAAGGTATTGCAGTCAGTGTTTCTGAAATACAGTCTCTGGGGGCTTCCCAGCTGGCATCTGGTTGCAGATAAAAATGATAGAAGAAGGAGAACACTTTTTAAACAAATTTTTCATATCATTTATATGGGATTTTTCCCAGTGAATCTGGTGTACTACTGTGTTTGTGAGTCAACAGAAAGGGTTCACAAAGGCTGCTCGAGCTGCTGTTTGCTTTGTAGTGGTAAAGGCAGTAACTGAGCATTTTGTTCCAATTGCAGCGTTAACTCCAGGTGAAAAGGAAGAACAAACATTGGATTAAACTACTCCCTGCCTTAAAATCCTTTCTCAAGTTCACAGCTGGGATTCTTTGCCCCACTTTGCCTGTCCCCCTCCCCTCTGCTATTATCTGACTCTCCCCCAGCCTGTCATTTCCTATCCACATCCTTTTCAGCTTGGCTGTGGTTCTGCCTCTGCAGCCTCAGGACAGGCAACCAGAAATGACAGGGATCAGCATCTTTCCTCCACTGCACGCAGGGCTGCATCTCCCTGAGCCTGGCACCAGAGGATCCAGGGCAAAAAGCTGAGACACTGATGGTTCTGCAACACTTTTTAACCTCTTAAGTGGGCTCAAAGCCAAACTCTTCAAATTAGAGTGCAACAGCCCTGCAGTCCCCTTTCCTATTGCTTAAAGGTGGTGACAAAACCACCCTAAGGAGAGGCTGGTGGGACCATGTAAACACCAACCTATTTCCCACAGCAAAGACTGGTTGTCTCTTCCTCCTTTTTTGTATGTGCAGGCAGCTTTTTTTTTTAAACAGTTTGATTCAATTGACTTTTTAAATTGCATTTATTTTATTTGTCACAAGGGTGTAGGGCAGCCCAAGGTGAGAAGACGATAAAGCACAGCTGTGCTTTCTGAATCCAACAAACTCAATTCCCACGTCAGGAATATCGAACGCTGAGGCTCTGTAAGCAGAAGCACACACACACAAACAGATAAAGCTCCATTATGACTTCCCAAACATCACCTGGTCCTCCCATAGTGTTTGTATCACCAGGCACCTCCACGATGAACAGACCAAAAAGTCTTCCTTTCCTAAGTCAGAATGTTAGGAGAGGAGGTAGCACTGGGCACTCTGCATATGCAAACAGGCTCATCTGAATGCTGAGAGCTCAGCAACAACCATGTTCAGTCCTCCAGTGCATCCCCACTCTGCATGTTTATGATCCCTCTCTCTCCCATTCAGAGGTACAAAAGCATTTGTTGTAGTTTTTGTCTAAGACACTGATGTGAATTTTAGAAAACACCTTTACAAATGAAAAAAAAATCCAAGAGGATTTTTCCTAAAAAATTATGTGGGAAAGAGAAATGCTGCTCTTAATTTGACAATTTTTTTTGGGGGGGTGGGATTTTTTTTTGTTTCGTTTCCCTCCCTTGCTAATGAAATTCCTAAAGATAAGATGGGTTGTTGTTGCCATAGAAACTTGGCGCTGGCAGAAACTAAGACTGCAGATTTATTCATGCGGCTTGTTAGTCAAACTTGATGCAATAACACAGAATTAATATTTCAGTCTCATCAAGACCTTGCAGCTTTTGCCTCTCTGCAGAACCTGTGAGTAGAGGGAAATGCTAAACTCTGCACTGCTGGGCTAAATCCCTTGGTCCTCTCCAGGTACCACACCAAGGGCAGCTCTGCTTTATGTGCTGGGAGGGCTGAACCCCTTTGCTGCTGGGGTGTCATCGCTGCCTTGGCAGGAGAAGGCCTGAATGGTGACTGCAGGAAATCTGTCCTGGCTTACTTTCCAAATTCTCTAGGATTAAACTGGCAGAGAACCTATTCTGCCACTCAGAGGCACCTTAATGAACAAAGGGTCTTAACCTTCTGGTAACTCATACAGCGTATTTTGTATTCTCAGTAACATGCATTTTGTAACTGCTGCTGGATGCATCCTCAGCCTGTTGGATAAAGAAATATTGATCCTCCTGGTGACAAACAGAGAAACTGGCGCAGAGGAGACATGAATATGCTGTGCCTATGGCAGCTCCAGATTCATCCCACAGAGCAGAATAGGGGTTGAAATTTAAGATAATTCCTTAACTCTGAGTGCATCTTACTCCTTGAGCTTTACTTTTCAATGATGGGATCCAGCTCTAATTGTAAGACATGAAAATTGTGTCTCTGTACATTTCCTCTTCAAATACTGCTCATGTTTACTTTTACACAGTTCTTCCAAACAAAGGTGTGACACCACAAATAGGATTATAACTGTAGAAGAGGAAATAGGCAGCAGTAGCAGTCCTAAGAGGTAAAAAGAGAAAATCTCTTGACCATGAATTCTGCTGTTAAAGTTTAGGCTACTTAAGGTTGTAGGGCTCAAAGTCCGAGAGACACCATGAGTCTCAAGACCACCTTTTTATTGCCTCCCAGACATGAGTGAACCAAACAGCACAAATCTGTGACTAGAACTGCTCAGTGGTGAGTCAGAAATGCTGCACCACTACAGGTCAACACAGAGACTTGCTTGGCCAACTCACAAAGGAGTTGAGCCTTTGGAGGCTGAAGGCTCTACTTGCATCCCACAGACTGGGAAAGAAATTGGTGTTTTGAAATGTTCTCCTTGCTGCAACCTTGATGATCTCAGATTTATTTTTATTTGATGAAATTTAACTCTCTTAGATTTTCCCCAGGCACCCTTGTGTACCTTTCAATACAACACACCGGGCAGCTAAACAGTACAGGAACACAGAGAGTAAGCAAAGAGCAGAGTGACTTGAGGCAGCAGATCAACTGATGGTTTTCAACAAGGATAAAAATTATTCAAAGTCACTACTCTTATCCCAAGTCCATCCAGACCCAACTTCACTGCAGATATCTCAACAGCTCAGAGTTCTGGAGGAAACTAAAAGGGGTAAGGATCATACCAAGGAAATGGAGAAAAGGCATCTGTTTCCCCAGCAGCACCTGAGTATCCCTGTATGTGCATGGCTGTGTTTACACAGACCCCCTTTTGTTGTGCCTACATAGATTATTTTGCCCTTTCACATAAGGCAAACTACAGCCACAGCCTGCCTGATGGATCCCTAGAAGAAGGAAAGAAAAGGGCACACTAAAGGGACTAGTAAAACCGGCTTTGAATCATAAAAGTTGAAGAATAATAATGCTCACATAGGATTTGAACTGTGGAGGATTACACTGATGTAGCTGGACCTGTATTTTTTTTAAATATGTATTTCAGTCACAGGATTAACAGTTTAAGCCCCTCACCAGCTTCTCCTTGTTATCATTCTTCTCGAGGAAGCACTTTTTTTCTCTCTGAGATAAGTGGGTGCATTTTGTAAAAGTTGCAGAACCTACTGGAGGATTCTGTGCTCTTATGGAGAACTCAAAGCAAGTGAGAGATTCCCCCATCTTCAAAAACGGTCAGGGCCATCTGAGAGGGACTCAGCACTGACCACCCCTCTCCCAGAAGCACTTCAGTACCAGATATCCCTCCTTCACATCAATTGATATGTTAGTGAATTCAAATTCGAAATCAGTAAAGGTCTGAAAGGAAAGTCTTTTATTTGTAACTGTTTGGCTCTCAAACTACTAAGGATACTTCAGGATTAGGCAAACTAGGCAAGATTTTCTGCTTCTCTATTTCACTGGAGTTCCTAGAGGTGCAAATCTGTGCAGCATCTGCCCTGTAATCATTAGTAAAATAAATTAGAATGCTTGAAGGAGCAGCCTGATTAGGAAGTGAAGTGATCACTAGCAACTATTGTCAATGTTGTGTGCTTTGTTCCACTTACAAGGCTAATTACTGTAACAAAGTGGATCATTTTAAATGGAAATTCTGGATAACTCTCAATGCAAATGCTTGTGATTTTTTTTCCTGGATGCATCACAACTCTCATATGGGAAACAAAGGACAATGGAAATTATCAAAACACAACTAAATTGAAGAAAATATTCAATAGACTTTTGTTAGAGCTCTTTAAAAATGTGCATTTATCCTCCTTCTTTTCAAATGCTTTGTCTGAGGTCCCCTATCGAACCCCACTATGTCTACTTCTCTTTGCAAAATAACACGAGCCTGTAATACTTTCTGACTTCAGCCCAAGGAACCTAGTCCACCTTCCAGGGGAAGGACTGGTTGGCCTCCCACTGTTCTTAGTGCTATGGGATTGAGCAGAAATTCTCACAAAGTCACATTCTTAATTCATAACACACATGCACTCTGACTCGGCAATGGTTTTCAGCACTGAGGTAGGACTGAAGGAAAAGCTGTGAGTTAATCACATGTCCAAGCATTTGGCACATTGAGCCTAAAGCCCACCTTGCCTGGAATAACCACCTGACACTGGGCACTGTCCTGCTCCTGTTTGCATGCACTGAGCTCATGGCTCAGTGAATTAACAGCTGGGAACAGGAAGACTCTGCAGGGTTCAGCCAAATGCTGCCTTGTGTTCTTGATTCATAAATGTTTTTTGAGGCAGGGAAGAAAGTAATAGGAGGATTAAGGAGAAATGGTTTCCAAGAAGACCTTCTGAGCACGTGTTAATCTTGAGTGGTCTTTGGTATACTGTGGTCCTCACCACTCACTGTAAAACCTGAGGGTGTTTATAGCAGGGCATGGGCTTAGAGAAAACTCTTTTTCATTTGACTAAATCCCTCCTCACCTACTCACTCATTTCTAGAGGGGAAACGGGAGAGAAAAGTTGTCTGTACATTTAGACAATGTATGAGAAAGCTGTGAAATCGTTCCCTGCCAAGGCAAAATCAGATTCCGACATCCCCTTTTTCTTCTGCTGTATTTACTCCTGATTTGAGTTATAATGTTTACTCATAGCAAAAGCACCTTGGAAAAACTGCAGAAGTATTACTCTGCATAGCAAATTTTGGCAGGCTTAGACTGACAGCTGTTTATTCTTTCAGTGAATACCACATATCTGGGGAGAATACCAAGCCGTAACAAGCACAGCGAAGCCACCACCTAGGACCAGTTCTCTGCTAAGTGGGGTTCAAAGAACACAGATCAGACATGGGTCCACATTCCCACAGTTAATTTCTCTGGATTTTAACATAACACCGTAGGTTTCCTTTCATAACCCTTCTGAACTGCTAGATTTATTTTTTTTTGTGAGAACCAGGGGTAGCCAAGAGGCTTGCAATTAGTCTCACAACTGTCTGCCCCAACAAAAGTCTTCCTTTGTGCAAAAGATACATCCATTGCCACTGCTGTCAGAGCTGGGAAAGTGGCATCTAAGAGGCCTGATCTGAAATCAAAGAGCAGCAAAAAAGAAAACATATTTCTTGTAGAGGGTACGTGTGGACATCCCAACTCTATTGCTTTAGATGTTCCACTACTGCTTTTAGAAATCATCAGCACATACACACAGGGTTCAATCCATCCTCAGTACATCAGATGTGCTGCAAATGTTCAGATCAATTGTGCCTGCACAGCAAGTCTGCTTGAAACCTATTGGTCTTACCCTTTTTTTGGATGTGCCAACTTGGTTTGTCCATGTATAATTGGATAGAACTGAAACAAAATAACTGACTTAGACTATTTCATCCCAGGCAGTTCTGTCTTTATAAAGGGGGAAAGAAAGGAGGAGGAAGCATTAAACTTTGTCTTATATGTACAATGTCAGGCACTTTTCAGGCCACCAGTGTAGTGGTGTCAATGGTATTTTACTGGTCTGAGTATTATGTCAAACCAGTAAATGAGGAACAGCTATTGTGATCCCTGTCATTATGTGCTGAAAAAACAGTGTAAGTGGGATGAGAGTTAGCCTGGCTGTGCTAGCAGGAATGAAAACAAATGTTTGTAATAAATTGCAGCTTTGACTGATGGTACAAAATGAATGCAACTTATACACCATGGGCAGAAGTGTGGAACAAACAAAGCAAGGGGGTGAAGGGCAATCACTAAAATGCATGATTGGCTTTTTAGAGATTTTTGACATCTGTGTAAGTCCATTGACTTGAATAGTTACCTAAGGCAACTGCGGGTGGAAGGAGAAAACATTTTTGTGCTTTGAAACCCAGTAAATGAAAAGTATTAGGAAAAAAAAAATAGCGAAAGGGATTAATTTAAGTCAAACTCCTTGTTTTTCCTAGAGGATATCAATTCAACACCAGTTTAAGGTGTGTCTCACTTATACACCACCAGACTCATTAACAGCCTGTCCTCTCACTGGGGTGAATTAGCTGTGTTTTTACCAAATGAGTGGCTTCTAAAGACACTGAGGGCAAAGAAAACTAGGGAGTGTTAAACCTAGCAAAAATATCAATATGCCTTTGTCCTAAGCCAAATATTTGCTATTCTCAATAAAATATCAGTCTGTCAGAACTCGTTCTGGGTAAAACTGTAGAATCCACTGGGACACAGAGCAAAAATGCTTTTTTTTTTTAAATTCATCTGTGGGACCATGTTGAGCAAAGTGCATGTTCTGCTGGGCTATGCTTAATTGAACCAAGGGAGACAAGCTCTAGCCCAAATCAATCAAAAAGATGGTTTTGGATGATATCTTATTCCTGTTCATCATTTCATCCATCATTTACAACTCAGTACAGTGATCCTACCAATATAACTCAGAGATTTTCCTCATATCTTATAGCCCTCAAGAATTGAGAAGTACAAGACACTGAAGGCCTAAAAAATATGTGGAGTTAGTACACATATCTTGATGACTTTTCTTTTAGAGAGAGCAAGAGTTCATGTGATTTGCTGCTGCTCCTTGGCCATAGCTTTTGTAGTCCTGCAGACTGCACAGTAGGAAACTCAGAAGACTGAAATCATACAGAGCTCAGTGTAGCCTCCTGACAGGAAGAAGTACACTCTGAATCCCACCAGTAAGGGGGCGGTGGGGGGGTATCACTGCCAGACACAAATCAACATTTCAGTGCCAGTGCCATGACCATTGCAGTGGATAACACAAAGTCACCATGACCTCAGGCAGATCCCTATGGGATACACAGCCGTATTGTTGCTCAAGGTAATTATCTGGCATGTTTTAGCAGTGATCCAAACAGCATTTCCTCCTTGTGGTGCTGATTTGGTAGCTCAGGGAAGCTCGTTTTGTCACAGACTGTTCTGCCATGACCCGCCAGGGTGCTTGTTACAGGGAAACGAAAAGGTCACAAATATTCCCCCTACATCACCAAGGAGATGAGAAAAGCAAGTGCTGCTATTTAACTGAGCAAAGTGGGGTGGGCGGCACTGAACACTTGACAACATTATCAGCAGGGCTGAGGAGGGAAATGGGTGGACAGGTGAGCCCTGGGGTGGGAACCTGCCAACCTCTCACTTAATCTTTAGATTTCACGTCCCTTTCACCCAACAGGCGGCAGCCAGGGGCTCAGTGGTTTCAGAAAGCTAATTATTCTGGAAGGCACCTTTCTAATCATTTGACATAAAGCCTGTGATGCATGTTGAGGATAATTATCACTTGCTCCCTGTCCTTAAATGTCTCCCACAAATGTCAGCCCCATCAGATGAAGAAGAGGTGCTGAGAATCCCTGGATCTAAATACATCAGGAAAGAAGCAGCCATTTCCATGTCTGTGAGAATAGCGCATAATAATGCATTCTGTTTGTGCAGAGATATTTTTAGGTTTCAGAATTATGTAAATTGTTCTCCTAAATTACACACAGTCCTGTGATAGCAGCTAGTAGCAGTTGCAGCTGTCAGTGTCATATGGTTTTGAGCACCCAGCAAGTTGCAGGAGTAAGTCTGGAAATGGTTCTGAGCATCAAATATCTGCTAATGGACAGGCAAGTCACATCCAGTGCTGATGGGCCTGATATAGGAAGGGAGAGCACTGGGAATAGGTCTCTCCACTGATGTCTTTCCAAGGAACTTCTCACTACTGATGTTATTCCCCTTGCTGCTTTTCTGTGACTCGAGGGGTTTTGGATGCTATTATCAATAAAAACTGGATTGAACAGTTTTATTATCAAGGTCAACAGTGCCATTAAAATACTTCCAGGCATCAATCCTCCAGTTCTAATGGAAATCAACACAAAATAAATTAGCTGGCTGTTTAACCAGCTGGTAGATATGCAGGAGAAAGACTGAATATAGTGGCAGGTTTATTTCATCTGTTTGATTTTTAGGAGGCAAAACTTTGGAGGGCATAAATCTGTCTGTCTACAGACACTGCTGTGGGACCCCAGGTATTAAAGGAAATGCTACAGAATTTTGCTGAAATGTCTTTTTCATAGGACTGATGGGGCTGCACTCTTGAAGGAATTGCTGGTGTTTGACTCCAAAGCTGATGTCCTTTTACATGGCCAGAGCACATCAATGGGACTCTGCCCTGCTTTCCCTGGAGTTGGAAACTGAGGCATGGGGCAATGATTCCTCACTACTAACTTGCCCAAATTCACCCAGAAACGCCGTGACTGAGATGAGAACCCAGGCTTCCCAAGTGCCAGTCCAGTGTTTAGGAGCTGATGGTGAAGGGAAAGTTTGTTTGCAATTAGCCAAAGTTCCCTGGCTTACAAAATTAGAGTCACTGTTCCACCCTCGTGGCAATCACTATTTTCTACCAAGAAAACCTTCTTTATCACTGACTTATATTAAAGAAAACCACAACAAAAGAACAGATGCAAACCATAATAGAAGATTAGCATTAGAGGTGGTTCCTGGCAAAGGTTTAATTCCCAAGAGCTCAGATTTATGTCTCCTTGGATGATGCTTCCCCCACCCCCTTTTTTTTCTATTAAAAAAAAGACAAAAGTTTTCTTATTAAAACAGCTTGACTGTGCTGTAAGCTCATGTAAAATCTTTCAGTTTGAGAGCCCTAAGGTCTGAGCCTGATTTTTGTAAGCCACTGGAATGCTCTCCAGGCTTATCCTTGTTCTTCTGGAATGACAGCCTCATAATGACCAGACTTACAGAACTCATGAGCTCAAGACCCTGTTAAGCAGGCAGTGAGTTCTGGCTGGGATTGAGCTTCACTCCTTGGGCAGGAACCAGGAATTGGAACACTGAAGGTCTGGAGCAGCAGTAGGAGAGCTGAGGAATGACACCCCACAGCAGCTTCAGCTGTTGACTGAAGAGATGCACATTCCTTACTCATGGATCTGATCAGGGCCCTCAGTACGGGTTTTATTCATGTTGTTCCATAAGCAATGAAAATCAGTTATTTTGTTTTCCTTTCTCTTTAGAAAAGCAGAAAAACCCACAGCCAAAAACAGACAATGGAAGAGAGAAACGAATGTAAATCAACAGGAAATACTTTAAGGGTGCAGAGAGAGCACTATAACTGGGTAAATAGGGGCTAGAGGGTCAGCAGCTGATGTTAGGAATGAATGGGATAAAAAACAACAGTTGAGGAGGGATAGGCAGGTTGTCACGATAAGTCTTATGGATCGTTTACTAAATTCTGTTTACAGTGTAAACATTTTGTTCAAGGGCTGCTCAAAAGATTTAAGAGAACTGCGTAAAAATGTTCTCTGCTCTATAAAATGCTACTGCTTTGCCTTTGTCTGGATAGCAAAATAAATGAGAGCTACAAAAATACTGCTGCAACTCGCACCACACATCATTTTTCAATTGTTGAAACAACTGATCTGTATATTTCTCCTTTTTGTGGTGGAAAGAAACTAAAGGGAGGGGGAAACAACACTTTGGAGGGTCCCAAAGTGCTGTGACAAAGGGTGGCACTTGGGATTTTCTTGCCTAGTTCTGTGCTTAATTGTATGAAGATGCCTAAATGTATCATGTGGTTGCAAAGCTCATTAGCAAAATTAATTCACTGTGCTCAATTCATTTGTTACAATTCTGACAAAAAGCCATGGAGCATTTTGCATCTGAAGCTATTTGAAAATGAAGTCACTCTTGAATTACTTCTTCTGGTTGATTTTAGTATAAATCGGATGTTTATGAAAGCGACAGATTCTTTCTGTGGTGGGATCTCCCACACAACACCCTTCATAGAGAACAGACAAATGGTACTGTACCAAAAGAGTGAAGACTGAAGGGGCAAACCAGAAGCCTTATTAGCCTAACCTTTAGTTCAAAGAGATACATGGCTTTGCTATGATAATTGACTTGCTTGAAGACATTAGATCTTCCATTGGTTAGGAGGTGAACAGAAGTGTGAAGTCCAAACTTCCTGGAACCATGTGTTTTGTAACCACACACAAGTCAGACAGATGTCCGTGCTCTGCTGAAACGAAACACATGGTACCCTAGATGGAAGAAGTCAGTGGAAAACCACTGACGGATCTGGGCTTTCACATGTGCCTGTGAGTTGGCAAACACACATGGCTGTCACATCTGGAAAGCAAGATTCACCTAATCAACATTTCCAAACAAGAGAAACTCCTCTGCAAAGAGTTGGGGTTAACGAGAGTTTTGCTATTGATTGGAGAGATAACAAGAATAAAGGTGGTGATTAATAAAACCTCTCCTGCCATGGCAAGCAAAAATCCAGTCACAGCAATTTAGAACACTGCTTATCTCAATCAAAATAGCTCTTTTTTTTTGTTTACAGTCTAAGAATTTGGCCATAAATTTCACTGCCAGGGTAACTTTTTAATTTGGATGCTCAACTTCATCCAATCAAGCCTTTTACAAAAGCAGGCATTGACTTCTGGTGTGTGGTGCTACACAAACATATTGCTTCAAGATGGACTACCCTAAACTGTCAGTGGATTGAGATCTCACTCTGTGAAATTCAACAGGGCATTTGCTCCAAAGCCATTAATGGGCTCTTGTGCAAGACACTCCTCCTGCACTTAATTAGCTATTTGTGTGGGCATTTATTTATCTACAGGCATGAAGCCACAGCTCAACCCCCAGATGACATAAATGAATCCAACTCACTTCTTACCATCGAAAGACCAAAACCAGAACTCCAAGATACAGATAGCAAACTCCCAACTCGTGGGTGGTTCCCAACCCTTTGCTGTCATTCTCCTGCTTCATGCAGTTTTGCGATCTAATTGCCTTTTCAGGCATTTGTGTTTTAGGGATATTTCTTTTTTCCTTCTAACAACTCAAATTGCTCCAGGAAAAGTCAGTTGTCATGACTCCCTGGTTTAAGGCTGCTGCTGCCACGTTGCCTGACAATAAGAGGAACAGAGGACCAAAGGAGACAGGGGGAAAAAAGCCTAATTATAGCCCAGACTGCCTTTCTCTCTCTAAGGTGAAGGGAATGTAAATTATAATTCCTGGATACAAAATCAAATAGAATTACTTATCTCTTGAAATCCCTACTGATCTGGCCAGTGCACAGTTAAGCAACCAGCCTGCTGCCTCATTATTCCAATGACATACTGCTGCAAGAGAAACTCCCAGGCAGAGCAATAAACCAGCAAAAACACAGGAGATGGCTCACAATTTTCCTTCACTCTCTTTTCAGTAGCTTTCCATATTTCTCTTTCAAATGCAAACATATCTGTGGCACCTTTTACCTGGATCCTGGACAAGTTTTTTTTTTCTAGGGAGAAATATGACCAAATAACCCTTGGAACAGCACAGAGTGGAGAAACTAGAACATGACCAGACTGCAGTAGGGAAAGCCTGCATTAGGATTACTGGTTCCTTGAGCAGATTATTTTCTGCAGACAACTGGAGACTTCCAGTTCTCTTGTTGTCTTTTAGACATGGAGATCTCTGAAATTTTGGAGTCCCGTTTGCTACATGGAAAAGAAGGGTCAATCCTGCATGTGATTTGCTCATGTGATGGAATAAATCCATTGCTTATCTAAGTCTCTTGCTGCGCCATCAATTTATAAATGTATTTGAGCAGCTGCTGAAACAGAGAGGTGCTCATGGCAATAAGAAAAACGACCGCACACTCTTTATTTCTCTTTAAGCCAGTTGGTCCTAGGAACAACTTAAAAGACTAGGGGAGTCCAGGCTGGAAAAAGGCAGTTGAGGGGAGATAAAAGGGGTCTGAAGATGAACAGGAAATGTACATTTACCAAAACCCTATGCCTGTGCCCTTCTAATGTTTACAGCTGGGTGTGCAAGATCTGGAGGGACCCAAGGCAAAGGCTGACATTAGGGCAGCTTGGTGTGAGGGAGAAAATCCCATTGCCACATTTGCCAGAGCTCCGAGAGAAAGCACTCTCCAGGGGAGCTGTGATTTAGACCTTATGGAACGCATTAGCAAGTGGTTGGAAAAATCAGAGGACGGCACACACTGCAATGGATTTCGTGACATTTCTATTGCAGGGTTGAGAACAAGGCACCGAAGGATTCAGTGCATCATAAACTGTAAACATGAAATACAGCAGGGGAGCTGCAGCCTCAAAACACAAAACAACCCTCCCTGTGAGCATTCAGTCGCACTTTCAAAGCCACAAAAAACCTAAATCTCCTCTTCAGCCACAGCTTACAAATTCAAGGAGGGATGAGGGAGTGTGCACCCAGGTTATTCCCAGCATCTCCAGTGAAAGTAAGTTCGTGCTTTCCAGCTGCCATCTCCCCTTCACAGCCCTGCCCTCCACTCCATGCAGACCCACTGCAGCATCTGCCAGCCCACATCGAGCCCCACACCTCAAGGAAACTCCCCTCCCACACTGCTCTGCACCCCAGACCCATTTTGCTGGTCTGTTGTGATGGAAGTGATTTGTGTGAATTGAGCCCAGAATAGTTATCTTAAATATCATCATTTGTTCAGCACTGCAGCTCTTTTTATGGGAGCAAATCCAGGGATTTAGGAGCAAATAAACTTTCTTGTTTCACCCCTTTGCAGGATATACTCTGGAGGCAAAAAGAAATTAGAAGACTTTGGGAAAAAAAAGTTATGAGGTAATTGTGGGCTTTCCACCACCCCAGACTGCAAAGGCATCTCCAGTCACCTGAAAACAAAAGGATTTGCTGTCCTTACTCCTGCTGAGAAGATGCTCTGAATAGTGTGATTGCTTCTGGTTGGCCTGTGAGACATACACAGGCACATCTGAGCTTTTAACAAGCCTACGCCTGTCCTTGGCCACCTGTCTGCACCTCTGCCCACTGCAAGATTTTAAGCAGAGAATGATTAAACATACCACACATGCTGACAAGAACACGTATGCCTGGTGACACTCAAATACCTGTGTATTTGTGCAAAACAAAATTACTGGAGAAAGTAATAATGATAAATATCCAGTCCTGCTGTACCCATGTTTCTCCCTGATGTCTTGCCTGCTCCTTTATTGCATAAGACACTTTCCCAGTAGCATTAATTGTTCCTCAGGCATCACCTTGGCAGTTTAAACATGATGTGGCTCTAATGCATTTTGAAATAGGCTGTTCTGCAGAGCAAAATTGCAGGGAAAGATCTGATAGAACTAAACATATTTTTTTTCCTCCTATCAGTCTCAGTCCTTTTATTTCCAGTTAGTACCTCAATGAAAACCTCAAAGAATGAAATTAATTAGTTCCTGGTAATGGGGATTATAATTTTATCTGCATAACAGAATTCTACCCATACAAATGAGATTCTGAACCAAAACTTCTTGGTCACAGCTTGGACAGGGGCAGCAGAACGTCAGGTGTGAAAATACCCACTGGTGCTCTGCCCATCAGAGGGACAGAGACACCAAATCTATCCCTTAGGACAGCCTGGCCATATAAGCCATCCATTCAGCTCCAGGCACCAAGAAATCAAGCTGCATCCACAAATTCCCTTGCAAAGGAGCAGAATGTAGAAAGAAGACAGTCTAAAGTATTGATGCTGTGGAACAACAAATGTTTCTATGGAGACTTTTCAGCCACTTTCAAAGCAAGGCAGAAATGCTGTTTCTGCTGCAAAGCAAACTGTGGATGGAGCTGGGGGGGTTTGACACCTCTCGTGTTATCTCAGAGATGGAGCAGCCATGGTAACACAGTTGGTGTTTCTGAGGTAAAAGAAAATTACATGCAACACTACACATCGCCTCTCAAAGGCAAATGGGAAAACTACTCCTGTTAGTGCAAAACAGTCACTAGTCAGAGGAATCTGAGGACCTGACAGGGAGAAGACTGGCTTCTGGGTGTAATTCACTTGCACCATGAAACAAGTACAAGACAAGCCAAGTGTCAGCTCATTTTGCACATCCCATGGATCTTTCTTTTCTAGGACCAAAACTCTACAGTTTGAGCAGTTGTGGTGGGTGGATATAAAGTTACTAAGTGTCTCAAAATGCTATTTTACAGCTCCCAAAACAAACCAGTTGAGCAACTGAAGCACAGCTGCTCCAACCCCTATGTGCTTGCAGATGTTCACTGGACACACACCGTTATGGGGCTTCTTACTCCCTCTGGCCTTTTGGTATAGGCAACACTGGTCAGGAGTATTTGCATGTGCACTGTGTGGGGGAGGATGAACTTGTACCACCATTATAAAATGGAAGGAGAGGATGAAAGAGCAGTACAAAACCATCCAGAGAACAGGGATGTTTGCTCTGACACCTCCCTTTGAAAGGATGAAGTCAGTCCCACTCTGGGCCATTACAATGCAACTTGATGTGCAGAAGCTCCTAAATCTCCAGAAACTCCCAAGTACTGCTGAAGAAGAGAGAGTACAGATGGATCTGCAGGCACAAGCAGAGGGATGTGAAACTCCTGTGAGTGGAGACTAAAAAATGCCAAGGGCAGAGGATCGAGCAGTGCAAAGAGCTACTAGAGCCCTTTGGGAAAGGATGCTCACATGCACCTGAGGCTGAGAGGGCTGAAAGAGAGACACAACTCTGTCTCACAAGGAGCAAAAGACCCTGAAAGTCACCATCAAGCAAGTTCACACATGCCTATACCTCACTGACATTTTTCTAGTACAGATTAGAGTTTGGCTTTCAAAGACAGGTTAGGTCTGAGCTTGCCCAGCCCCACACAGTTAAATTACACTGACATAGAAATGCCTGCTGAGTATCAAACACTAGATTTTTAAAGAGGTATAACCTTAAAAATGAATCAGCTGTCATTCAAATATGTCAGAAAAAGCATTTTTAGAGGGACTCCTGACCCCCACTTTCCTGCTACTGAAGCTTCTATGAATAACACATCTGCAGTTCAGTGTGTTATTATATTTTGTCTTGGTGGCAGAAACAAGACAGCCTACTCAGCCAATTTCTTGCTTATTCTATGATGCTAGAACATCTCATCTTAGAGACAACTATAGTTTCTCTATATGTCGTCATAAGTTTATGTACATTAACCTTGTGCTAAATTCCAAAGACTAGAAACAACCACCTAAATCATGTTAATTAAGACAAATTACTGGAATGCTTTGAAGAATGCTGGGAAATGCATTTTGCTGCATATCACAGTAATGAAAACAAAGCTCAATTCCATAACACTATTAGCTTGCTTATTTCAGTCCTTTATTTTCTCTGGTCTTTTCTGGTTCCCAAAATCTATTCCTCCCTCTCAAGGATACAATTTAAATTAATTCCCCCAGCAAGACCTCAAAGCAAGTTCATCATTGCTACAAGCTGGTCATTTGGGAAAAGTTAATGGACCAAATTCATCCCTGGGTACAATACCTGAGTTCTACAGAGCTGCATCATGATGGACACAGCCCAGGTTTCAGATGTATGCTCCTTAATTTTCTGACCTCTGTGCTTCACTGGCATCATAAGTAGAGTACAAAGAGGCAGGAGCCAACCCACTGAGACAAAGACAACCCCCCACTGTCAGCTTTGTTTCATCTGGCTTCTTCATGACCTCTCCATCAGGAATTTGATGGTGGGAAAAAGACAAGAATTCAGGAATGGTGCAACACCAGAACAAGCAGTGCCCTACTGTTCTGTTTCCACTGCTTCAGGGATTTATAAAAACAATAGTTAACACTAAATTTGTATGTGCAAATGTCCCCAGTAACAAGGTTGCACCAATAGGATCTTACAAACACACATGGACCCATGTTGTTAAGAAAAAGAAAACAATTTCCCATCCCCAGCCTACCTGAGAAGCCCATCACTATAAAAACCTTAAATGAAAGGGGGGAATAGCCCTGACCTTTACAGATAGAATTATAAACAGTAAGGCTTAAAGAAATGAAGGGTCTTTGGAAGCAATCAGTATGTCACTACCTGTACTGAGCAGACCATATAACAGAAATTAATTTTCTCCTAGAAAAGGACACAGTAATTATACTTATATGTCACCTTGTTCTCTTCACCACATAATCATACTTAAAGTTGCTACTCTGGAAGTGAACTCCTCTCACGGCCTCTTTTTCTCAAATTGTAGGAGAAGCACCTATAAATTATCATCAGAAAGAAGATAATGGATGGTGACTGCTCCCTAAAAGTAATGTTTGAGTTTTCTTTTCTGAGCAGAAGCTAAGCAGTGTCTACTGATATTCATTAAGCAGTCAGCATCCTCCTCTGAAGAGCTGACGTCAGTCTGCAGCCCAGGACCTGCAATTATCATCCCTTACCATTGAAGTGGATGGCTGCCTAGTTACAGCACGATGTGGAGTCTGAAAGGATCTGGCTGACACCAGCTGCCCTCCCTCAGAAAGTTTAGAGTGGAAGGCAAAAAATGAGAACTAGACAAATCTACTAATTTTTGACCTTGGAAAAACTTTCACTGGGTCGTGTTTCTCCCTCCCCACCTCCAGGAAGGAAAGTGAGTGATACAGTTAATTTAAAGTCAGTTTAGATAAGCATCTGAACTTCTGGATCTGTATGTAAACTCTAGACCTTAGGAGTATTTCAAAGCTGTGGTCATCAACACACAGTGAAAAACCAAAACTTTTCCTCTTTCAGAAGAATCCCCAGCAAACCTCTTTGCTGTCATTAGCTGTGTCAGAATTGGAATGGAATTCCCAGGACCAGCCTGATGGTGAAATGGCAAACTGGACACAGGATGCTGTAAGAAAACTAAGGCAGCTTGTTCTGGGGGAAGGAGAACATCCAACATTGAACCCCAAAAACACTGTAGAGAGAAGCACCCAGTTGGTGCTGAACCTCAGCTGGACTTCAGAACCTGGCTAGATCCACATATTTTCTAGATTTCAGGATTAGCCTACACAAGTTAAAGTGCAAGGGAAAGTTTGCTCAGCAATGTGCAGAAAAACCATACCCAAAAACCCCTCCATCCTAACAATCAGAACTTCTGCTTCATGGAGTGCTGGTGTTCATTAGCTTTTCTCCAGGATTTCTGCAGAAAGTTCTGTCCTTAAAACAGGTCTTTAAACCATAATCTATAAAGATAGACACCCCTGAGGAGGTGTGAAGGTGAGTCATGCAATGGGACAAGAAGTTGCTTCTCACTGCAGGTAACAGACTGGTGGGTGTGTGTGGCCACACTGAGCCAGAGGACAGGGGGACAGGTGATGCTGGAGGAGAGACAAAGAGAGAACTGTGAAGGTGACCATGTAAGCACAGTTTTCTGAAGTCTTCAGCCATTATGCAGCCAGAGCCAGGAGCCTGAATCACATTTGGCACCGGATAGAAATGTCAGCCTCCATTTGTATGTGGATGGTATTCAGCCTGGCCTGCAAAATGAGCAAGTTGCACCAAAACAGGCTTGTAGGATGCAGCATTGAAAGATGACAAAATATATTGTTTTATAACTGATTGGGGGGGTGGAGGGGTGGGGTTGGAGCTTTACATGAATACTGAATCAGAGGCTCATGATGACTTTTACCTTACACCTTGCATGAGCTCATCCATCCTTCTTTTGTGACACTTTCCACTAACGACTCACATTTGTTTGATGAATATCTAAACTCTATCAGACATTCCTGCTCTTGTTCCTTTCCAAGCCATCTTGCTAACATTTGGTTGCTATTAACTTCAATAAATAATAGCCTAGTATTTGTATTCATAGCAGTGAGCCATTCATCATGTAAGCTTGGGGTTTGGTTGGTTTTGAGACAACTACAATTATCCTCTCGCTGCAATGACTTCATTACCTACCTATTCTACATTTTGTGCTATTAGGTAGGCATAAATATAAACCAAAGTATTGCTTAGGGCAGAGAGGTGGTCTCACCTTTTCTTCCTCTTGTTTCTCTTCCAGCTAACCCCATAAACATCAAAAAGAGTATCCAAAAATACTGGAAAATTGTGTGGTAGAAGTGAAAAAAAGGAGTGATTGGTACCCACAGGGAAACAAAGATCCAGATACTAAGTTGTTTATATGTCTAAAGCTGCAGGATTGCTTTCAAGGATGATCAAAGATACCTGAGCAATGGAAGTGCCAAAGGATGTCTAATACTTAAGGAATCCCTCTGGACATCTTATGGATGGTCCACAGTTTGATATATTGTGTCAGACAGATCCCTTGTGTTTTAAACTCAGTAGAGATGACATGAATCACTTAATTCTCCATTGAAATTCAGCATGTGCTGGATGGAAGGCAGGATATAGATTTTCTTTCAGGGCATTTCATGAAAAGAAATAAAGAAGAACTCCATAAACCCCTGATATTACAGGTGGAAGGTAACAATGCAGAATGCAAGCTGACTAGAACAACTTATTGCTGGAAATCATGTTATGGGGGACTCAATGACTTTGCTGTGACAGGACCTTGGCTTCATAAATGAACCAGGGAGAAAGGTGGGAGGACGTGAGGAGACGCTGATTTTCTGGTACTGTGAGAGGCTTTTACCCAGACCAGTCTGAGATCTGAAATTAGTGATACTGGGGATGAGTCATCCTCTCACATCCTGTTGAGCTTCAGAAGGTCACTTAATTAGCCATGCAGTGACAGAAAGGCCTGTGGATGGGATTACTGCACACTACAGGTGTCTGTTCAGAGGGCAGCCACATTGGAGGCTCACTTTGGTAACAACCAGGCATGAAAGCTCCTCTCCTGCACACCCAACTCCATCAAAAAGTTGCTTCTTAGGAGACCACAATGTTGAAAACGATTAGAGGAAGAGCAATTTTATTTCTTGTCAGGTTATTTTTAGCCTGGATCGCTCCAGTGACCTGCTTCACAGCACATCCCTGTGTGAGGTTGTGCTGCCAAAAGCCAGGTGACAGTGAGCCACAGCACAGACGTGGGAACAGGCAGGTGTTCTGCTGAGCTGCTTCCTCATTTTCTGTACAGACTTACGTGTCCTTCCCTTTGCCATGGGTCACTTCCACCTCTGCTTAGAGAGACTTGACACTGTGAAAAGCAGTGGGAAGATGACAACCAGGTTGTGCTAATTCAGGTGTTCAGGCTGCTCCTCTGAATCAGAGCTGGGCACATGACTAAGCTTCCTGGGATGATTTATGCTGCCTCAAAGGGTATTCTGTGGAGACAGGATATGTAATAGACTAGGGGGAGGTTGAGTTCAGTGTTTTGTAAAGAGATCACCTGTGTCACAATTTGTATTGTGCTTGAACACTGCTAAGGCATCTGAGAATAATTCAGGGAGTTGGAGAACTGCTGGGCCTGTCAGTTCCTGAAGAGTAGAGTCATGTTGTAGATCCAATCTCTAACTCGTATCAACAGCCTAAACAGATGAATTAGGCCAAGCTGATACTGAGCAGTTTCTGAGGGGGCATCCAACCTGAAGACATCATTCTCCTGAAAGCAGAGATGTTCAGGCAGTTGCTTACTCCTGTGTTTCCTGCACAGCTCCCAGGGTGACACAGCCTCCCTTTCAGATTACATTACACATAACCAGCCTACAATGGGACTGGGGAGGTGGAACAGTTTGCAGTGATGTGTAGTGTCATCTGATCCCAGAGACAGCAGCAGGGCAGGGACCAGCCCTGAAGGGATGTGCTGTCTTCCTCAATTCACCCCAGCCTCTAACCAGGCCACAGATATATATCAGCTTTATGGCTCACTGTAGCCTTGCAAGTGAGCCAAAGGGCTCCCTTTCTGTACCAGACACTTCTGTTTCACCCCAGAAGTTTGCTGTGATGTACTGCAAACAGGAAAGCTGAACTCTGGATACTCTTTCAATCCCTTCCCTGATGCCTGGGAATTGCCATAAATTACTTCCAATGTGACTGTAAAGTGCAAGCACAAGCAGTTGACTTCAAATCCATGAAATAAGGGGCTCAAAAGCTTCTCATGGCAAAACTCTTCAAATGGAACAATCAAGATCTTTGTCCCAACACCACCCACCACAGACGCCAGTAGTGCAGCCTGGGGAGTCAAGCTGGCCGGTGAGGACCAGCCTGTTCATCTTGCCAGGAGCCTTCTGCAGGCAGGATAACACTGAGTGAAAATGGCTGAGTCATGAGAGCTGTGAGGGTCAGAGGGTGCCCCTAAGTCACATTCCCTATCCCAGGGAGGTCTACTGTCTCTCCAGGGCTCTTTGACACAAAAGTCATTCCAAGTATTGTCCCAAAACTCTAGGCTTTAGGATTTTAGACTTTTTCTTCTCCCTTGTCACTGGAGTTCACAAAAGTACTGAAACTGTTTTAGTATTTCAATTGCTATTCCTCCCCCATTTATCCTTTAATTTCAGGTTTTCCCACTTGCTTTCCTATTTCAATTCTTTTTCATCCCTCCAGCTTCAGAATTTTTTCAGCTTTTATGTCTTTTCTTTTTATTTGATCATCATCTTCCTGTTCTATATCTGTGCTTGCAAACAGACACCTGCGTGCACACCCACATGGACTGACTCAATCTGTGTTTTGTTTTCTGGGTTCATTTTGCACTTTCATTTGTCTCTCACCCTTCTTCAGTCCCTCTTCATTTATCCTCTTTATTGATGGAGACTTAATTTTGTTGCTCATTTAGGCTGTGATTCCTATCTATTTGGTATCTCAGACCCTTCTGTCTCTCAAAGTCTTGTTTATCTCCACACATTTCAAATTATTCCTCCCCCCCCCTTCCCTCTGTGATGCAAGTACATTCTCCACTTCATTATTTCCCCCCCAAACTTCTGTGGTGTTTCACGTTTCTGAGCACACACCACACTGATGACCCTTCTTGCCAGAAAATGCCAAGAACATCCTGTCCAAAAAACACATTAGAAATTTTATGAAAGCAATCACAGAATCACAGAACAAATAGGAAGAGACCTACAAGGATCATCAAGTCCAGCTCCTGGCCCTGAACAGACACCCCAATAATCCCACCCTGTGCCTGAAAGAGTTGTCCAAACACTCCTTGAGCTCTGGCAGTCTTGGGGCTGTGATCCCTGCCGTGGGAAGCCTGTTCTGTTCCCAACCATCCTCTGGGGGAAGAATCTTTTCCTGGTATCCAACGTAGATGTATCCAAGTCATTCTGTTGGTATTTGCACTGATTTATGTGTCTTTCTGTGATGCTCAGCACTAGGATATATGAAGACAGGACATCAAGCTGTAATACTTGCACTACCATCACATTCATTTTCAGAAGTTGTTGCAAGATAAAAAAGCAGTTGATATTAAAACGTCCCATTCACTTACACTTGCCTTTCAGCTGCATAGCAACCACAGACTACCTTTTGCGGACTTACTGGACTATTTTTAGTTCAATTACTCGTTCCCCTGACTCAGACTGCATGGTAAGTCTGAGATACCTTTCATGCAGTATGTGCAAATGAACCTCATTGCTTGCACTTGTCCTGACCTATGCATCTCATTACCAGGAAATTATTTTAGTGACTGAGGTATAAACTTTTATATTTGTGCCTCATGCCTGACAGATTTTCAGGCTAATTTAGTTCTCAACTAGCTTTCATATCCCAAGGTTTGATCATATGTATATCCTTGTCACCTACTTCAGTGACAGAACTACTTGCAGGTGGATTTACCAGCTTGAGGAATGGCTTCTAGCAGGGAAAACACAGACCTCTCACAATAAGCTAGCAAAGTAAATCTGTAAACACTGAGAGGTAAAGATAGCAGGAGGCCAGTTTATCACCTTTGAGGGCTGAAGATAGCCCTGCTGCAGGAACTTCAAGTGTGGGTAACAGGAAGTCTGGGAGCAAAGCTACAACAGCCTCTGAGCACCACCCAGAGCAGAATCTGCTCCTTGTCACTGGATGGCTGACCACAGACTGAAGAGGTGATGCGGATCGGTGCACAGGCATTGTTTAAGTGTAAATTATTCACCATGTTCTCATTTCACTGAATGTAAGGGCATTTAGGCTGACATCTCAGAATAGCTGACATCCAGACTCAGCATCACAGAACTAGAGTTCTCTACAGTTTTATTTGTGGAATTAGTGTTTGCTCTCTAACCTCAATGACTGCCCATATGGCTGATTTCAAACTTCAGCAGGATGAGACAACAGATTGGTGATAAAACCTGAAAAATATTTGCATGTAATTTTGACTTGTGAAGAATCTACATGGATATTCCAGAATGCAAAGACATGAAGGAAACACAAAACTGATTTGTAAACACTGATCTGCCAATATTAATTCTTAGCTCAAATAAGTGGTTTCCACAAAGACCCTTTCCAATGCTGAAGTGTGCATCTACTCTCAGGAAAAATACCTGAGATTGCTTAGCTCTCCCTCAGAAATCAAATATCCACACCAAACAATAATTATAGAATCAGAGAATGGATTGGGTATGAAGGGACCTTAAAGATCACCTCATCCCAAAGTCCCTGCCATGGGCTGGGACACCTTTCACTAGACCAAGTTTCTTAGAGCTCCATCCAACCTGGCACCCTTCAGGTTCTGGAGGATTGCCTTTTTTCAGTGACAACTGAGTAACATCTATAAAAAGTTATTAAATGCTTCAACCTCCATTCTACATTAACTGTTAGGTTTCTCATCCCTTCAGTAAGAGACCCTTTGCCTGGTTAGCTGTTCTTTTCCTGCTTATCCTCTTTATTAGTAATACCCTTAGTAAATCATGTTCTCTCTCATCCTTGCTTCATGGATTGAATTGTGGTTTTGTCTCTTTAGCACTGTCCCTTCCTATTTGTAATATTCTTTCATATTTAATCCTTCAGCCAAATTCCCATTTCTTCTTCCAAGTTTAACAACTGATGAAACTAGGATCTAGTTAATGTAGGTCACATCCTACCCTGCTCCTCTGAGGGGACACAAACTACAGAATTTCTTTTGAACCAGGCTGTGCTCCACAGCTGCCCTTACCAGCTGCTGGTTTAAGCCACTAAGCTCGAATAATCTCGCTGATGCTGGAACTTCATTTCTCCTTGCATGTCTCCTAAGGAGCTCATTGAACCACAAAGATGTTTAGCTCCACTGGGATCAAATCATTTTGTCCACCTGTTTTCAGAGCAGAAATGATCCAAGTAGAGACAAAACTGCCTGAAACCTGGCGTAAATAAATGCTTAGCTGGAAATAGCAGGGAGAGGTAGAAGAGTGGGGACAGAAATAAGGCTGCGTTGAGTGAAGGGAGTAGAGACTGAAATATGGACTCTCCTCTTGTTTCTGCTGCTGTCCTGCTGGAAGCTGAGCCTTGGAGTCCCTCCCTCTGCTTTGGAGGAGAAGAAATTACCTTTACCTGTGCCTGTGTGGTAGCCATTCAAGCATTACCAAAATCCATGTAATTCACAGGAAGGTCTCCCTGCTCTCCCTGTCACAGCACAAAGATCTTTTTGCTCAGCTTTCAGAAATGTAAAAATGTGTCTCTTACTTACTAAAGTGGTTATCCAAACCCAGGACATCCAGAAGGTCATTCCCCCTTTTGTCTCCACTAACCAGAGTGGGAAGCTACACCACAGTATTTCAGTGAGTGCCAAATTATTAGATGGCTAAAATTGGGTGGGAGAAATCTCAGTCAGTGCACTGGTTACAGTGGAAGAAGGAACAGAGTTATGCTGAAGGAAGTACAATGCAGAGCCAAAGCTGTGCTGGATGCAATTCTGTGGGGATGTTGTTAAATACAGACATTTTGACTCTATGGTTGGATTAACTCACAGATGCAGGCGTTTATGTGCATGTAAGTATCTAAGTATATAAATATAGTATACCAGGATTTAATTTTTAAGTAGAGGCTGTTTACAAAAACATTGATGAAAAGAATTTTTCTTTGCTTAAGGTTATGCTTTTGCAGCGTGGCCTCTGATTTTCTTATGATTACTTTTATGATCTAATATTTAACATTCTGTTACATCAGCATTACATATGGAAATAGTAGTGCGTATTTTGTAGTACATCTTGTTTTCTAAGGTATCCTTCCTTAGTCTCCCCACTCTATTCAAAATTATTTTCCTTTTGGGGAGGAACTGAGAAAGACCATTCTTGCCAAAAAATCTTCACTTTCCATCTCTAAATTATGTACTTGGATTAGAAAAAAATGATGCTAATAACTGATAATGACTGATAGTGACTCCTTAATTACAAGAAAAAAATAGTCCAGAACAGTTTAGGTTTGAACTCTTGTCAATGTTTCATTTTATCTAAAAGGAAAACTCAAGGAGAAAAAAATTGAAAAAAAACTGTTTTTAAAAGAATATCTATTCTTTTTTCCGTTCCGAGAAAGAATGATCTCTCTAATGATCTCTCTTTCTTTAGGAGGAAGACTCACAGCATTTTGCAGCTTACAAAGCATTATGTGTATATATACATATATATACATATTCAGCCTGTGAAACAAACCATTCAACCACAGTCGACCAGATGAGGTGACTGACCCATGTCTGTCCCAGAATTGACTCAGCTGTCCTGAAAGCCATAAAGCTCCTCTGGATGAGAACACTGAAGCTGTCACTGATGTTCTGCCCAACATTACTTTAAGCAGCACATTTAATCTAGACAACAGAGAGGCCTCTTATCCAGCTTCTCCCCACAGAGCAGCACCCTGGACTGCACTGGCTGCCACAGGTGCAGCTCAGAGAACGTTTGTTAATTTATTGCTTATGACAAAGCAGCAGAGGGAAGTCAGATTTTAAGCCCAATAAACAGGTTGGCGGATTCCCTTGAAATCTGATGTGCTTTATTGCTGGCATAAAATACAAATAACCCCAAGCACATGATGGAAGAGACCTGTTCGTTTTTTTTTCAGGAAGAGTAGTATTTCCTGTCTTAACAGGAACCTGATCCAAATGTGATTCTGGTCATAGAATTGAGTCTAGGAGCACCTCCTCATCCACACTCTGTGCTTATTTTCTGAGCAACTCCATTTTGTCATTTTAATGGGAAAGTTAGTTCTTAAAGACCATCTAGTACAGCTGTACCCAGTCTGTCTCATGTAGCCATCAGTGAGCCTTGCCAGGCAGGGTAATTCATAGAATTGCAGGCTGGGTTGGAAAGGACCTTAAAGATCATCTTATTTCAACTCCCTACCATGGGCAGGGACACCTTCCACTAGACCAGGTTGCTCCAAGCCCTGTCCAACCTGGCCTTGAACATTTCTAGAGATGGGGCAGTCACAAATTCCCAGGGCAACCTGTGCCAGGGCCTCACCACTCTCATAAGGAAAGAGTATCTACTTAATCCCTAAATTAAACCTACTCTATTTGAACCTATGGCCCCTTGTCCTATCTCTCCATCTTTCTTCATGTACTGGAAGGCCACAATTAGGTGATCCCAAAGACTTCTCTTTTGCAGACTGAACAATCCCAATGCCCTCAATCTTTCCCTTATAGGAGAGATGCTCTATCCCTGCTGGATCTTACAGTGTTGATAATGAAAAACACACAAAAATGAGAGCACAGTTTGACTTCCCTCCTCCAAGGCGCAAACGCAGCCCCAGAGGCACAAGAACCTCTTCTTGACCTTGTCAGCCATGGTGTAAAAGTTGCTGAAGGAGACTCCAATCCAAGATCTTTTTGCAGAAGAATCAAATTTTAGGGAAAACATTTCTCAAGACCAAGGCTGCTCAGTCCACTCTTTATTTCCATTTTAGTGCCTTCTTCACATGACAGAGGACAGGACAGCCTCTGTGATTAACACAGAGAAAACAAGGGGTATGGAGATTTTGTACAGTTCTCACTCAGGTTGTTTTGCTCATATATGAGCTTTTTAGGAATTGAGCAGATTTTATAAAACAAACAGATTCTCTACAGGGTTCACTTGGGAAAGCAAGGAAAACAACACTACCTTTGGGAATATTTCTCTGGTTTTTAAGAATTTTAAAATCTGGAGCTGGTGATGGTTTCCATTTAGGAATCTGGGACATGCCTCCATTTGGGCTTTCTCAGAGTTTGAGGGAATGGAGGTTTATTAGTCTTTGAGCCTCTCTCCATTTCAAAACTGAAAGTTATAGTGCCCAAGAGCAGTTCTGTAGAATAAGACTTTAAAGCCAGCACACAGATGAGCTTTGGTAACTCACAGAGGGTGATACCTATTTTTGCCTATATGAAACCTGGTATCTCATTTTTCTGAGTTAGTGGGACAGATTCCCAATAGGGGACATGAGGAGAGGCAAGCACTTCCAGGGGGTTATTCAACCTTGGGCAACAAATTTAGATTAGAAACCACCATTTTCCCCTGGTATTGACCACAGAAAGCAGCAGTATGATTAGTGGAAGCCAAATGCCTCAATTTTTGCTCCTACCAGTGAAACATTTTGCTGAATTTAAGTAAGCAAAGCCCACCGTAAAGCCATTTTTAAAAACTGTAGTCAGCTAAAAATGCAGATATATCATAAGCCTTCTTAAGTGGTAAAATTTTTTATTTCTCCTAAGAAAAAGCAGCTTAGGGATTTCCACAGTCCCCAGTTGTGTCTGAGCATCCTTACACTCACGGCTGTCTTCTCAAATCTAGCCCCTAAGCTCTCCAAGTGGTCTTATTTTTATCCCAGAAATAAGAGAAAGATGAAGATTTACTGGGTTAAACCTTTAATACCTAGATAAAGGACTTCTTTCCCCCTTTCTTTCTTAACCCCTAATACTTTCTTTCCATTATTCTCCCATTCTGTTCATCAGTCCAAGCAAGAGGCATTTAATCCTGCCTGTTTGCTTTATGTAGAGAGTGCTTTGGGCATTTTACCTTTGCTTTGTTTTCCAGGATTTGTGTATTTATTTTTGACATAGCTTTCTGCAGACATCAAAAGCAGTGTGAATTCTGTCCTGTCCAATTCCTGTTCCTTCCATTTCTGATGGTGAAAGGTCTATCTGGGCCATCAGCCCATCCAGTGCTGCTCCAAGAAATGCCCTGGAGCTGGATGGGAGAGCCCAGGAAGTCTCACAGCACTGCCTACCTGCATGTGTGCACTGACAGAGCATCCTTCAGCTCTGGGACTGTGTCACAGACATCACTTTCCCTTGTTTCAGAGAAGACACAGAATAAATTGCCAACAGTGCAGTGGAAAATGGCTTTTGAGGCGTGACATACCCAGGTGGGCAAGAAGGCCACAACCATGAGCAATAGTGTGGCCAGCAAGGCAATCATTGTCCCTCTGTGCTCTGCATCTCAAGTCCTGTGTTCAGTTTTGGGCCCCTTATGACAAGAAAAACAGATCACAAAAAAAATATTAATGTTGCACCATGGTAAGAAAAAACAGCCTCAAACAAAGATACACAGAGTCTGTGAGAGCCTTGAACTACTTCTATTTACTTCCAGAAAAGCTGTAGCTGGAGTTGCCTGTGCTTGCACAGTTTTGGAAACCAGACTTCAGATAAAAGACACGGATCAAGTCGAGAGTGCAGAAGCAAACAAATACAGCCTAAAGGCTAGAAGAATCCAATCTTGGACAAAAGATTAATGCACATTAAAAAAAATGAGAGAATATTACAGGCTTCAAATACTGAAAAGGGCTGCACTGAGAAGAAACAGTCTATTTGTATTTGTGCTGGCTAGGACAAAAATTAGCTCAAATTACTGCAGGATGTTTTGGGTTAGGCTTTAGGAAAAGCTTGCAATAGGTACTAAAGCTACAGAGAAGATTTCCTGCAGAGGCTGTGAAGAATTTGTTGTAGAATGACCTTCAGCAACAGGCAAAGGGAAATCTGCCAGGAGTGGCAGAGGTATAACTAATCCTGCTCTGAGAAAGGAGGATGGATTATGTAATAATTTTGGAGTCTTTTCAGCCCTAACTGTGTGATTATCAGATTCAATAATGGAAATTTTAGGTGGATCCATGTTTCCATTATCTATGAGTTCTCCCCCACCCCCAGCCCCCCCAGGCTTTTCCATCTTACAGACCTCTTAATCTTTTTTTTATCCCTGACCTTTCCTTTTCCTTTCAAAAATTCTCTGCCCAAACTGGTTGATTGCTGTCCTCATCCTAAAAAAATTTTGCTTCTTTAACATGGTTCAGGTCTAAATTGCAGTTCAAGACCTCACAATTAGTCACAGTAATTCTTCCCTTCCCTGCAAGCAGAGTAAATCCTTACAAAGCCTCACGATGGCCCTCTGCCTCACACATAGCCAAGCAAGGGCTTCATCTCTCCATGTTCACCTCCCACATGGAGCTGATTTTAACACTATGAGATAGGAAAAGCAATGATCAGCTGAAACCCTGGCAAATCTGCTCTTATTTCTGAACCCTGTGTATCAGAGTTAACTCTCCCATTCCTCCACCGCTCCGCTGTGATTAACTGACCTTGCCCTGATGCCTGTCAGCTGCAAGATAGGATTTAGATAATTTTATGTAGCTGAATAGCAGAAATTGAGCTTGAAGCCCAGACAACATTGCTTTTACCCATGTGTTTGTGCAAATCTCTCTGCTGTACCCTGAAAGCAATCTCAGCCTGCCTCATAGTGCAAAGATGGTACACATTTAATCTTGTACCTTATTACATTTCCACCAGATACAGCAGTGTTGCTATCAACAGACATTGTTAAAGTGGGGTGATTTTTAAATATATTTTCCTCCTTAAGTGTTTATCTCCCTTTATGATGTGGCCCAGAAGGTCAGGTTCATTTTCCTGAGCTCATTCCAGTTTCAGTGTGGGGGCACTTCCCATTTTTGCCCAGGTAGCAATGTCCTCCTACCTGTGACCATACCACTTCCTCAGTTTCCCTGGACCAAATGGCTGCCTGGACTGAATACAGAGATCTAAACTGTCCCTTTTACTGATCACACTGCTTTGGAGTACAGTTCTTAGCCATTGCCCTTTCTGAAGAAGTTGGCACCGCCACTTTTGCCTCATGCTTTGTCAGCTGGTTTGCCTGGGGGTACCCAGCTCTTTATTCAATACCAGGTCTAGAACCAGACAATGAGATGTGTAACATGGTCATTTCTTCCTGACATTTAACAGCAGGCAAAAGTTCTCTTCCTCATTTATCTGCCAGTCGACATGACTAAGTCTACAGACAAAAATTAAAAAGAAGTGTGAATATCCTCCCAAACTGATTGCATTCAGTAAATACTTCTGCAAATAGGGCATCTATTGGTTGTACAGACACTTATGATTCAAACCCATCAGTATCAGTAAGGCTTATCTTGAATCAAGTCTTCAATGTGAAGGTTCACAGACTACCAGATTTTATATACTTAGATACCCACAAACACTTTTAAGGCATGTTTTCCCAGTTCTTCATAGTAATGTGTCTCAGATATTGTGTACTCAGTGCATATTTTAGAGGAGCTCAGACATATTGGGCTGCATCTGCTGGTTTATTTTTAGGAAGATGAGCTTCAATAGATTTGCTTAGGAACAGCACACAAAGAAGTATGTGAACTCTGCAAACAGCAGAATATTTCATGTTCTGTTCTATGAACATTTCATGTTCTGTTCTATGAAGCCCAACAGCACTCATTCAAATAAATTACTTGTTGTAAAACTCATGCTGACCTGTTCTCCCTGAAGGCTGAAATCCAAAAGTCATCCCATTGGCATCTATCTTGAACCAAATTAAGCCCCCAGGAAACACAAAATTAAGGCTGACACCAACTTTTCTTTCTGTCTTTGCCTGTGACAGTTCAGGGATGATATTTGCACCCAGCAGGAAAATGCAGCGACCATATTATGAATGACTCGATGGCTCTGAATGCAAACATGTACATCAAGAAAGATACAGTTCAGTGCAAACAGATCTCACTATCAGTTTTGTGTCAGCAGGTTAATAGATAATACAGAAGCTGATAGGATTTGTAAAACAGCTTAAGTAGTAGGAACCCTGTTCCCACCACAACAAGAGCTGGAGGCCTGACTCAAACTCTGATCTTGCAAGAGCTTATGTATCTACTTGCCTTTAAGGGCTGCACAAAGAGTCGACAACTTAGCAATGTATTAGAGAAAATAGCAGAGCCAGACAGCCCTGAAAATTCAGCTGCTGGCTTTACTAGTTTGTTATAATCCATCCTGCCTGTAAAGCATTTCACTACGAGCCTGTGAACTAAGATGAACTGCACTTGTTTGGAACTTAACTTTGCTTATTCGGAGATTAAGTCCTGTTGTCAACTTGTAAAATCTATATTGCAAAAGCAGTGATAAAGAACACTTTCCTCTTCCACACAGCAGTTTTGTCAATCCATCTCTGCTTTGGCCAGATAAATCACGTTACACAGGGAGAAGGCAAATCTACCCAACTACAGCACAAATCTAGCCAGATTTTCAAGACTGCCAAGGTGCTTTGAAGATGAAGGAGCTGAACTGTGACAAGTAACATTTATTTCTCTATGAAGAAAATAAAAAAAAAATCAATGGTATGCAAGGGTCCTTGTGAATGCAAGACAAGGAGCCGCTGGCCTGTTCTCACACACATCTCAATGCATCTTACAGTGAAGAGATGTAAAGGACCTCAGAGGAGACACCTGCCTTTGCATATCTGTGGGACTAATCAAAAGAACACATTTTTGGCAGAAATATAGGTCTAATTGTACATGGTGATTCTAGTAATATGTTTTCATCTAGCATAATAAACTATTTGTACTTTAAAGACTGAGCTGCTAGCAAAATACAGTTCCTCTTCGAGCTGAACTGACCTAATCAGTTTTTGGTTTGTGCTGTTACTGAATAAACATGCTCAAATGATGCCTCCCCTCCTGCTTGAATAAATCAGAATTTAAAGACATATCCAGGACTCCAAATATGTCTAGTCATGTCTTGCTGAAGCATAAACCAATCTCTCTACAACTACCCACACTTGTCTTTTAACAAAATAGCTCCTGAAGCCTGGCAGCTTGAAAGTATGAAGCACTGTCTGTAGGTACTCAGGGCTCCAGAGCTGTTGGAGGGATCAGCCAGGTACCCAGGTGCCAGCTGGGCAGCGCCTTTTTGGGGGAAGGAGGTCTCTAGCCCCATCTTTTGGTAAGCCTGAATTTCACATCATGCTTCTCCCTCCGAATTCATCCAATGAGAATTGAGGACCCACCCGGCAAAGCTGAATAGGGGAATGGAATTGGGGGGCTGGGACAAAGCCCTGCAGTTCACCAGGAGGTGTTTTCCAGAGGAAGGACTGGGCTTACACCATTTTCCCTACAGAAGACAACTGGAAAGCGACTTCATCAATGAAATATAGCCCAGGGACAGCTCTTTACTTTCTGGAAATTCAGTGAGGCCTTTGCTAGGTAGCTACTCTAGCTTAAGGTGTCTGTGCGTGTTTACATTATTTACTGGTATACCAGTACAAAACCGGTGTGAGAGCAGGGAGCTGCCACCTCAGACTTTCTTGCACCTGCATAACAAGTTACAGCAATAAACCAATTGTGTTATGGCATATTTGTGCATGTACCACATTCTGAAAACAGGACTCTTTGGTGGGACAAATCATGTGAGAAGATGCAGCAATTAGTGCCCAGATGGTGCCATTATTAAGCTCCCATTAGCTCTGCTTCAAAGCACTCCAGATTGAGGGAAAGGTGCAACGTGGAGTGCAGCAGGTACAGTATTGGATCCCTCATGCTGAGGGCTGAAAACTGAATACAGTGATTTGCAGTGGGGAGGAGCAGGAGGTTGCAATGAGTGCAGAGAGGTTGGTGTTTGGCTGGTGTCAGGGGAAAAGAGGAGCTGAGAATATATTCAGAGCAGGTGTAACTCAGGCACAGGGAAAGGTGTGATGGAGGCAGTTTTATATGGTCAGTCCTGTTTCTAGGATGAGGCAGGTATATATTAATGTCCCTGTTTGCAGCAGGGAGATAATGTGGACAGAACAAACTGCCTGCGAGAGCAGGAGGGAAGATTATTACTCATTCACATCTCCTGTCTCTGCATGAGTGTGCTGAGGGCAAGCTTGTGAAGGATTAAGGCAATATACAGAAAAGACAGAAAAGGTGCAGGACAACCATCTCTCACAGCACCTGAAGCAATCACAAAGTCCCAGCTCTGCCAGGCAGGCAGGGGATTATCTTATCTGGGCTGGGGCAGGGGCCATCTCCTCTCAGGCGTGGCTACCAAGCAGTTGGCTGAGAAGGAAAGGAAATTGCGGATGCTCAGAGTGAATGCCCAGGACAACTTCCTCAGCCAGGCTTGAAACAAAGCCAGTGTGTCAGATAGAGTGACCAGCTGGGAAGCAAAACAAGGTAAAAATAAGAAAACTATCCCTATCAGGAGAGAAAACAGTGGGCAGCTCTTGTTTCTGCTGCTATTAATAATGCATGGAGGCTGCTAACAAACCTACCATTTTCACACCACTAATTGCAGAAATGTTTGCCACCTCCCCAGGGCATTTCTCACACTATCCTGACACTTTATTATTTTTCCTTCCTTTTGGACTCTTCTCCTTTCCCTCTTCCATGAGGATTTTTAAAATGGCAGTCACTCATCAAATTGAAGACTGAAGGATTAACCACCATTAAAAGGATTTCAAACACTGAAATGGTGTATGCTGTCCATCAGTGCAACCTAACGGTATGAAAAAAGATTTATCTAATTATTTAATGAGGACTTGCACAGCATTCTTTCTGCATACAAATACCTATTAAGTTTGAATATTCGATAAAAACTCTTGATTCCACTACAAGATCTTGAAACACAAATTTAAGATATCACCTCAGGGCTTTCAGGATTTCACCTCCTCTCCCTCAAAAAATGTACCACCTTATCAAAACTCCTGAGCATCACTGAATACAACAGCTTTGCAGCTACTTCTCTGCTTATTACCTGTAAATAAGACTTTGCTGCACAGGATTTGATTTGGGGAGGAACTACTGTAAAAATGTAAAACAGAGTTCCAGAAAGCTATGGTGACAATTTAATATTTTTAGGAGCAGAAGTGAAAGAGGGTGCTGACACACACAGGAAAAAGAGAGGGGGTTTTGTGGTCTGTAACTACATAACATGGCAAAAGAGAAATCATGAGAAAGAAATCTGCATTCAGTCATCTTTACTGGCCAGACAGATAAATACTAAGGCCAGTGTATATTTCATTCTTTCACTTTGTTAATCTACATGTCCCATGACTAACAGAGCCAGGGTTATTGCATTTAGCAGCTAAAAGAAGAACAGAATTGACAAAACCACACACATCAATGTGTGGTTGCTCCATGGAAGGAAATGACCTCTCCCAGGCCAGAGGAGACTGAAACAGATAAAACCTTACATTTCCTGCATGATGTCCCTTATATTTCAAGGCATCTAGATGTGGTGATCTAAGGGCATGATTAAATTATCAGGTGTATCTAATAATGTGTACTTGTAGCTACTTTAGGAAAAGAGCTTGTAAATCAATTAGGTGCTGATATAAAGCCCAATCAGAGTCAACAGGAAAATTGCTATCGACTTTGCATCAGATCAGAAAAGCTGAATGAAAAACCACAAAGGAAGGAAGGATGAGCAGCGACAGTACTATCTCTGAAATAAGCAGCAAGGTTTCAGAGTAAAACCTGCAGGTTTAGAAAACAGCTCTTTTTTCAGTTCAAAAATTTTTTCAGAGTGTTCCTGGGGCATTACCATCTGATAGGCCCCAGCTGTTTGGCTTACCCTGTTTGGGGGTACCTGGGATGTCACTGACCCTGGAGGGACAGCATGTCTCAGTGAGGGATGTCCATCCTGACTTGTTCTGCTCTCACTCTCTGTGCACCTCCCTGAAGGTGTGCCATTTTCCCTGCAAGTGAAAGCTGGAGAGAACTCAGGAAAGGACCAGGCTAAGTCATCCCTGAAAGGAGTGGATTTACAGAGGGCTGTGTCAGAGATGTAGCAAGTGCTTTACATCAGCGTGGGACTGATACAAATAAAGAAGAATCAGGCCTCATGTCACTGGACATATTCACTGGTTTTCTGTTGTATCAAATACTTAAGCACAAGAGGTCATTTTTATTTCCTGAACTGTCCTTATTTCTTGAGTCAAATCCAAGAAGCTAAGCAGACATGATTTGAAGTCTGCTCACTACAAAACTCTATCCAATGAATTTCAAACACAGAGCTGGATATCCAAACTGAGGAGCAGTTAACAGATGGGAAACCACAGATAGTGGATTTATCAGTGCTACACAGTGATCCTGTGAAGTTCAGTCTTTCTAAGGTATTCTGGACAAAATAGTTCTTGTTGCAGCCTGAGAGCAGAAAACCACTAATTCTTACCAACTCAAAGATAAAAAGTTCAGTTTTCCAACAGCATGAGTCCGACAGACAGCTGCAAAGAGCCATGGGTAGATAAAAGGCATCTATATAGCAACTCTGCCTAATCTGCTTGTTGCTGCAGGCAGCAGTGAGGGAAACTGAGGCTAACTCACTCTTGCAAAAACCACAAACCTTTTTAGTTCAGTTCCAGTATGTGCTGTTTTCCCCAAATTAGTGGTTATGCAAGAAGTCTCTCAACTTGTGAACATAACTGATGTTTTCCAGATTTGCTGGAGGCAAAGAAAATGAAACAAATAGTTTTCCTTTCCTTGCTTTCCCTTGAAATTGAAGAAAGTAACTAAAGTTCAGGAATAAGGGTGAGGCAACACCTCTAAGTGGAGACAGCCTGGTTTTCTTGGCCAATGTGCTCATATGGTTTGACCTCCATGTTGGCAGTTGATCATCAGCCATCATTCCATGTGAGATGACATCTTACATGTTGTTCTCAGACATGTCTGAGTGTGCATTAAATAGGAAGATAAAATAACATCCGCATGCTGAAGTTGCCTAAAGCGTTGCACACAGAACATATGTTCTGCAAGTAGAACTACAGAATGCCAAAAGTTGTATTTAGATCTGCTTATTTATGGCTCTATTCCCTCTCATTCTGGGAAATTAAAGGTCTCCAGCAGTCCCTTCATGTGCTGCATTACCCATAGATTTTTGCCTCCTGCTCATTCCCTCATCCCTGCAGCTTGCCCTTCCAAGAAAAGTTATTGGACAAAGAACAGTCGTCCAAAGCTGTGATGAACAAATTAAAAAAGTTTTTTCTGAGTCAATGCAGTGTAAATTTTTTTACCTGATCACTTCAGTCAAACATGCTGGAGAATTCAGATTCAAGGAGGCATTTTTCCTCCTACAAAATACACTTTGAAGAGTGTTTATAGCAGCTCTATGCATTGAGCCCCAAGGATTGTACAGTGAATCCATAAGGCTGCTGGAATGTTCTCCCTCCCATTCCCTGTGCAGTTTGTGCCTGTGGGGTATGACCAGTTGAGTTGTACTCTGCAGCCCTTTTGCACACTCTGTTCATTCTGGGTGTTGCTGGCACTCTTTCCTGCTGTGATAAAAGCAGGGCATGTGGTTTAGGGATCCCAAAGCAATTCTGTTTACTGCAGTGCACTGGGAACTTCACCTCCTGGGGAACAGCAAAGAACAAACCAATTATTCCCAGGCCAGCTGCAAAAGGGGTGCTAACTAAAAAAGTCACGCAGTACAGACCTGATGTCTCACTGTGCTTCCTATTAAGGTTATTTACTAGGGACTTCATTCAGTCACCATAAATCTCAGCAGAAAGGGCTTAGTTAAGATATGATTAGGTTGAGATTATTGCATGCAAGGTTCTTGCTAGGGCTTATAAATGTGACAAATTCTGATATATGGTTTCCACAAAAAAGAGGGAAGGGAGGGAAGTGGAGCTTTTACTGAAATATACCACAATTCCCTAATTACTCCTCTACTGTAGTGATTCTGAGTGGTGGATAAAAACAATTAAAGAAACATTCGCTGTTCTGCCCTTTTATGCCTCCAAAACTTATATTCTCTTCAGGGACTCAATTTAACAGCAGCTACAGAGTAAGACTTGAATGAAATTAGGCTGATTTAAGAGCCTGTGTGGAGCTCTGTAGCAAAGGGACATGGCACTGTACAATTTTACAGATTGATTCCCATTGCTTGTGCTTCACTACCAGGAAACATTAATAAGCTAGAACTGACCAGCCATTTCTTCATAAAATATCTTTGGACACAGAAGGCATCCAACACAAGAGCCTTTGCAGAACGTGCATTCTTTCTTCAAAGTCTGCACTAAGGACCAGGTCCATCTCTTTCATACCCCTACAAGTTGTGCCTGGAGGTCTGAAGACAAGTGAGATTATTCTTTTAAGCATTGTTGTTACTTACTATTGTTACTTCAGTGTGAGAAGTAGTAATTGTTACTCCAATTCATCTCAACAGTGCTTAAATGTCTTTTAACATGGGATAAACATTTAATCCACCCGTAAAGACAAATGAAGTGATGGTAGTTTCATGTTAGAGTCATAGAATGGTTTGGGTTGGAAGGGGCCTTAAAGAGCATCTCCTTCCAATTCTTCTGCCAGGGCAGGGACACCTTCCACTTGACCAGGTCACTCCAAGCCCCATCCAACCTGGTCTTGGGCACTTCCAGGGATGAGGAAGCTGCAGCTTCTCTGGACAACCTGTGCCAGGGCCTCACCTCCTTCACAGAGAAGAACTGTATTGTTTAGTATCAACAGCTACTCTCCTTAAATGCCAGCTTGGCCTAAACAGCAACAAAGGACTGTTGCCTTCTATAATAGCATTCTGTAAGAATATATGTCCATAAAACAAGTATGACAAGGCAATAACATGTATTGATGTGTTTTCTTTTCTTCTAGAGTTGGAATGGAGCCAACCAATAGCCAGCTTCTCCTATACCTACTCCTTAGTGGTATTTTTTTTTATTAACAACACTAAAAGAACATAATAAGCAGGTGTTTAAGATGTGCAAATCTGTCCCCACCAGCTCCTTTTGATCACAGTGACCTCAGTTTGCTACATTGCATTTAACATCCCCACCCCCTAAACCCCCTGTTGTTTTGAAGTATTAGCCACTGGCATCCTGGGACTAAAAGAGAAAGTTTTCTGCTTTGACTTCTTGCCAAAACCATTAAAATATTCTCTGCACTGTCACAGCTTGTGCCACCTCCCAAGGGAGTTGACTTGAAAGTAAATTACATATTAGTGTCAGATGAAGAGCTTCATTATCTAATTCTTCCTACACCAGCATTTCTTTAAATTGCTTACTAGGGACAGGAGACAATTAGTCCTGTGTTTGAAATGAGAAGTAATAAGTTTCTGTCACTCCCATTAACCACTGTTTTTTGTTTTAATACGTAAATAGAAATGCTTTCTAAAGAGCTTAGATGGGACAGCCATGTCTACATGGCCACAGGGGCCACGTGTGCTTTGGCCAACTCTGAGCACTCAGATATCCTGAGTTTCAGAGGCTGTGGACTGGACTGCCTCACAGTCCAGTATGCCAATTGATCAGCACTGAAATAGTGATAGAAATACTGGGAGTCCTTCATCCCTCTGCAGTAGCTACAAGTACACAAATGTTTCCATGGCATCAAGGAGCTTCCAAACAGGTTTCAAAAACACCAGTGAGGGTCACTAAGAGACTTCCTCACTGGAATTTGGAGTGGCATAGATTTTCCAAGCAGCCATCAGGACATGGGAGCTGAGGCCAAAATTGTATCAGTAGCACAGGTTGACCAAAACCCTGGGCCCTACAGAGAAATCCCCATTCTGTCCATCATTCAGGTCTCAGTGTGGTCACTTTTTCAGAGAGGCTCTCACTTGACTCTTTACCATCAGGTTTAGCCTAAATACATACAGTACCTCAGCCACTTCAGCTCTTATCCATCCTCCCAGGTGAAATTCTCATTGTACTGGGTCAGGACCAAAGAGCAGATTAAACTAATACAAGCACAGACAGTCCTGCCCAGGTCATGTGATCCCAAGTGTTACTGCAAGAGCTCTCAGCCTGCCCTTTGAATGCTACTACCTGTATTCTTTGTATCATTTCATTTGCTTCGTCCCCCTCCTCCTGGATCTAAAGTAACTTTGAACTACTGAGAAGATAAAAAGGCTTCCCTGGGGTAGCAGACAAGTTCAGTGCAGAAGTTAACAGCCTTATTCTCTTTTGCAAAGGAGCCAAGGTGTTCCTCAGATTCCAGAGCTTGGGTATGGGATCTTCTCTACAGTGTTCATGTTAATCACTTAGGTGGTCTGTACAAGACATTTTCCTCAAGTTTGTAAGCTCTGTCATGGCTAGAGATGACCTTTTCATACTACTTATTTAAAATGTAATAAAACCAAATCCTTCTAAATCTTTATAATGTGCACAGGGAGTCTCTCTAGGACAAATCTTGGCACCTGCATGACACCTGGTTCTCATCAGCAGCTCATGTGCATTGAGCAACAACTGTGTATAGTTGCAGGGATGTTTTAGACACATTTTACTGGCTCTCTGCTTCCTTTGCTTTCTTTGCCATTCAGAGTAATAAGGTTACTGCTTCCATACAAATCATTCTGCATAAAATATTTTAAACAGGAAGCTGATATTTTATGAGGTGCAGAACAGCCTTTGGTGAACTGATGACATATCTAATTCCATGGTCAGTTATTAAACAACCAGACTGTAAAACCAGCAGAGAGTCAGTGGCGAGAAATACAGCTCAAAGCACTCACTTTAAAGTGAACTCACGAAACAGCAGCATCTGCTGGGAGATACTGCTAAGAACCCAGACACTGGATTTATTTTTGGCTCACCCAAAAATACACAGGAAGCTTTTACAAAGTGATTAGGGTTCATTAAACAAAACACTTAAGAGTGAATTTAAGTGATTTATCTAATGGGAATAAACTTGTTTGTGCTTACAGTTACTTACAGTGGCACAGAATTACACCTGCCTTCAAGCTTAAGAACTTTAATACTTAAGGGTGGCAAGACCAAGTTCAATGTCGATGCCACTCAGACACGGCAAAAGTCAGCACTATAGAAAGGACCTCTGAACAGAGCAGGGCAAATAAGGAGAGCAGCAGTTTGCATTTGACAGCTTTGCCACTGCAAGGTACTTCTTTCTCATGAATAAAATACTCCCCCTTTCCAGGTCAAAGCTGGCTTAAACCCAGAATGTAGATCTTCACACAAATCTCTGCTCTGCACTCGCCATCAGTGTCTGTTTGGGAGGTGAGATGGAAGTATGGAGAGAGAATGAATGTGGTTGTTCTATATAAAAGCCACTTGTAAATTCTAAAGCTTCCAAATAGAGGGATTAAAAGCCTCAGTCACAATAATTATACTTAATATGGACACTGATGTTAAAGCTACCTCAGTTTTAACACAGGAATTTTGATGTCAAGTGGAAAAGTCATTTTCAGTAGTCAGTTTGCACTTCCTTTAATGCCCCCAGAATAACGTTTAGAAATGTATTTCACTTCCCTTTTATGTTTCTGAAGTTCCAGTATTTTGGACTTTGTATTTAACCAGCAAACTTATTTACTTTGTCTCTTCAACAATTTCTCTGAAAACAGAGCTTATGCCTCTATGCTCTGATGAAGTCCCCAAAAGCAAAGGGAAGGAGGTCTTTGAGATATTGAGGTCTTTCAGGTTGCATAAAAAATGGCTAAAGGAAAAGCTGCAGTATAAGCCCACAAAAAGCAAGCAATAGAAAAGTATTTATCCATGTCAAGGGTCTACCAGCAAGAAAATAGCACCAGCATATAGCAAATGTTGTCACACCTGCCCTAATTCTGCTCTCCTACATTGCAGGCACAAGGGTTGCTTGAACAGACTGCAAGTCATCTGCTGGTTTTATGAAGCACACACAGGTACTGGGATAACATGAACAAGATTTTTTTTTATTTGTGATTTAAAGCTAAGGTCTGAACAGATGTCTCTGAGATGAGCATTCATTGTGCTGCTTCTCTGTATATTACACAGGTCTCATGGAAAGGTGTATTTTGAAGAGGGGAGTCAAAACAGATTTTTTAATAGGTTCTAGAGTTAGGACAGGCAGCTCCCATATCACTTCCCCCTCCCATCTCCTTCCCTGAAGGAAAACCTCTAATTCTGATTCCCTGCCTCTTAATTTCATTGCCTGGGTAAAGTTAATTTTACTGAATGACAGAAAATACTACACTTCATATGCAGATTCAGACACAAACCTGATTTCTGTGTTCCACAGTTAAAACTGGGCCAATTCTGCACACAAGTATGTGCATTTTCTAGTTCACACCATTCATCTGCGTGGGTGTGTGTAAAACTTGAGTGTCAAGCTCCTGCCTCATGCATGCAAGCATTCAGTATTGGAGAACACTCAACAGTGAATGTTCTTTTAATAAATGACAGTTTTCATCACAAACTTTAGAAAAATTGGGAGGGGGGAAAATTGTGTGGCTTTACATAGACACTCAGGTTAGCTGATATTTTTTCTATAGAAGTGTTAATTTCTAGTTCAGTAGCTATTTTAGAGAACTGCTATAGCCTGTTGATGAATAACATTCTAAGAAAAATCTTTGAAGAAATTGTATTTGGAAAACCAGTCAAGAATCCAAACCAAGGCAAAGCTGACTGGATAACCTGGTCTGTTATGGGCACATTCACCCAGGGAGCCCCTCTCCTGACATCTCATCACAGACAACCAGCACACTCCATCCCTGCATGCTACAAATTTCCTATGAAGAGTTTGCTCAGCCGTTATCTCTGGTTTCCACAAAAGCTTGAAAGGAGACTGTTGAAAGCTTGTTCTGTTATCTGTGCTTTACACAGCCTGGTTGCTCAGCCTGCTTACCTATTCTTTCCCCTCACTCAAACTAGAGCTCAAGTTGATATGAAAATAAGAGTCCCTTTTTCAGAGGGAGTGCGGGATTGGAAAGGAATAAGGAAAGCTGAAAGTACAGTGAACTGGCTGAGTATTTGTGTTTGAAAGGTTTCAAGTAGAGACTAATTAATCCCATTGTTGATGCTAATATGGTTATTTTTCAAGAAAATTTACCTTTGATCTTTAACTCAGATGACTGAAATTTTTTATCAAAATGCATTTGTCTGACCTTCAGCTCATGCATGGACTGGGGTAGGGCAAGTGGATGTACAAAGTGTTGCCATGGCTAAAAGGAACCAGAGGAGCTGTGACCAGGCTGGCACATGACTGCCTGTTTAGGTCTGGAAAGACTCAAGAAAGAAAACTTTGTCAAAATGATTGCACTGACGGCAGAGCCCAGTGGTCATCTTGGTATAACCCCTGTTGAGGGGATTTGCCCTACTGCCTTGTAGTGGAAGAAGTCTACGTATTTTCTAGGGGAAAAAAAAAAAGACAGGTGGAATAAGGCAGAGATGAAATGTGAAGCTTCTTTGCAGAAATAAATCAGCCCATTGGGGTCAAGTTAGAGGACTTGATTATGGATTATTTATCAAAGTGCAAAGGGGTGACAAGTAAAAAATGTCCATAATGTCAAAGGACTCCCACAAATACACAATTTATTCTGTAGATCAGGTATCTTGAGGTGATTAATTAGGAGTAATCTACTGCCAGGCTTGAAAATTGTCTGCTGCTTTATGAGCTCAGTCACTTACAGCCTCTGCCAGACCTTGGCTCCATGTCTGCACTTTGAGATGCATTAGAAAACATTATAGCACAGCCCAGCAAATGCCCAGCAGAGTTAGGCCTTAAATGGTGATCCCAGCTCAGGGGAAACTGCATTTTGAGCTAAGCTGAATAAACAGCATGAAGAATATAGCACTTGGGAAATTGATTTACTGGTGGAGAGGAAACAGGAATGCTTTAACAGACTTGATGGAAAGAAGGATAGATATGGGGCAGTGCTTACGAGATGAGATTTTCACTAGTCTGGTTCTCAATTGTACCACTAACACAGGTCATGCTTTTATACTCCCTGGAAGTTTATGCTTAAAGCTACAAAGGCTTTAAAACACAGATGAAAATTCAGTCAAACTTATGGAAAAAACTCAAACAACAAAATAGGCAAGTCTCTAGCAGCTTTTATCTTGGCTATGATACCACTTCCCCTGGATGTCTGTGCCCTCTGCAAAAGCAGTCTCGTGCCTGGGGTGCAACAAGTTGTTTTGTTGATGTTGGACAGGCTTTGGGAAGGAGGGACTTTGGTTGATTCAGGACTGCTTTGCCAACCTTATAGTAACTGTACATGTTCAGGGAGATCAATTGTAGAGCATTTCATCCTGCAGGATACCAGGATTTCCCTGAAACTACCTGCATTTCTTGGTGAAAATTGTGAACCAAGGAACAGCAATTTTGAAGATCATTAGTTTTGCAGAGCTGAAGTCTGCACCTGTTTAATGGGGAGGTGGGGGCTTGTCATTGCCTTCAACAGAACAGTTCAAACCCTCAGCCCTTGATGTCTTTGATTTTTCACTGCCTGCCTTAAGCACACTTTGGAAGCACAATGATGAAGTGATACTGCCATGTGAGGCACAGACACACAAAGGAAAGGCATATTAGGATCTGAGTCCTATTGATGTGAACACCTAAATCCTCCAGACAGCTTCAAAAAGAAACTGAAGACTAAATACCTAGTTACTCAGTCCTGGAGTACAGGCTGAAATCACAGGGGGATTCATTCCCATCCTTGTGGTCTTTCTGCTAGACCACACTGCCTCCCAGTTAATTAATTCTATTGATTTGTTTGTTTTTATTGGCCTTTCTGCACTCAGCAGTTATTTAGGACTTACATGGGTAATGCATTTTCCAGTTAAGTTGATCCTACTCTTTATATGCTTTCATGCACTTATTTGAAATTTCTCTGGCAGGTATTTTAACATTTTCAAGTTGAATGTTGATTCATATTATTTAAAATGCCTTGCAAGAGGGGAAAAAGCATGGAGCAGAGCAATTAATAAAACTGGCTCTTTAGACCTTGTTAGTGGCCAGTGAGGGTAAAACACTTCCCTCCAGCAAAATAAACAAAATAACCCAGAGCATTAGATCTAGTGGTACCTACTGAGTCTGAATTCAATTTGCTTCCACAGGACCATAATAAAACCCCTATCTGCCTCCTTTTCTGAGCTGGGCAATTTGGGATCTAACCAATTTAGGTCAATGAACTTATTTCTTGAGTGGTGTGTCACTGATGGCCGGTCCACCACTGTGACCAACACGGAGCCAAGTCACTGTTAATGGCCAGCCTGAAAGCGAGAAACTTTGTGCTCAGCAGTAGCCTTGGCCTGCAGCTGAATCTTGATGGGCTTGAAGGCAGGAATTCTGTCTCCATTAGCAATAGCTTGCTCCTAATGGCAGCTGTAGTGAGACATCTACAGTTACAACTTAGCAGAGGAGTATTAAAGGGCCAAGAAATATCTCAGGGTAGCTTAGTGTGGGTTGATTTGGTTTGGACTTTCTGTGGTGGGTTTCATTAGCTTAACTACAGCTATTGCCAAAAGGTATAAACCTTGGGGGAGAGCAAAATCAAAGGAGAGATGGGAGTTTGTTCTCATATTTACACTAATAGCAAAATGAATACATTGAGCTGTTGTCATGCTTTGGGGAGAGGTCTTTCAATAACGTGTTTATTCATGCATATTAGGGTGGAAATAAAATGTGTTTAGGTGGCACTAGGCAAAGTTTGAACTTAAATTTGGATATCACTTGATAGTAAGTTAACAAAAAAAAATCCCTTTTGCTTTAAACTCAAAGCATCCTTTCTCCCAGAATACAACTGTTCTTTAGTCATTATGCCCCACAGCCTGGACATTGCCCACCTGCTTAGCAGAAACTAGTCCTAGCAAGGCTTGTCTAAAGGCAGCCAAAGTAAGTTCTGGATGGGACTAAGCAGTTCTGGAAGTGACTGAGGGCAGCTGCCATTCACAAGGATTTTTAGAGGCAGACCATGCTGTCTTTCAGTGATGCTAATCTCTAAAATGGGAATTAATGAACATTGTGGGTCCCTTCCAACTCAGAATATTCTGTGAAAATTTACCAGAGGGATCTTGAAGTCTGACCATTTCAAACCTACTCTCTGCTCAGTGAAAGAGTCTTCCAGGGCAACTGACTTGTCCTGTTTTGGTTTATTTATGCACACTAGTTTCCTGGTACACTTTTTTTTTTTTTTAAATCCAGTGATCCTGAAACAAGGTTTCAGGCTGGTACTCCTTCTAGTCTTTGACTCTTGGGTTGTGATGGCCAACTTGAAATTGCACCAGGTTTCAGAACAATATCAGGTCAGTGGGTCCAACAAAAACTTCTGCTTGAGAGTGGTCATCTCACCAGTTCAAGAGACCACAGTACAGTCCATGTACAGACACGAGAGCAGAGCTCCCGGCTGTACCTCATTTGGAGCTAATTCAGAGAGGAATATTCAAGATGACAAGATGGACAGTTTGTCAGAGTATCACAGTCCACAACAGCACCTTTCACTGAACAGCACTGACATCCATCTCCAAGGAAGTGGCATTAAAAGCAGCCTGTCCCCCCACTGCACATATCAGCGTGCATAAATAAATCCCAGGAATACAAGCTTTGTCAATCTTCCTGACAAAGATCACAGCATTTGGATAAGCAGCCCAGCCAAAAGCACATTTCTATTCCTTTCTTCATCATTAAACTTGATAGCTGAGTGATAGGCAGCTATTCAATCAGATTAAGGCTTGCAATAAAAAGAAAAGACAGCAAGCACAAACTTTCCTCCCTCCATTTCTGTATGTAAGCACTTTTTTGGTTCAATTTACAGTAAGTGAACTGAGGTGCTGCACAAAAGTGAGATCGCCAATGGAGAAACATCACCAGCCCATTTACAATGAAATCTATTATCTCAAGTTGTTCAAGCACAAAGATTCTTTTCAGGAGGACCTGTGAATGAAGAGCAGTTATCCATGATAGTTTATCAGGTGGGATATATTTTAAACTTCAGTGAGTTTCCAGCTATTTTCATTACTCCATCTCCCTGGATCTCAGGAAGAAGTTGGGACTGGATGTAACTGCTCTCAATTTGGCCAGGACTCAAAGCCTGACATTTTGATGAGCTTCCTAAGCAGTAGACAATTGGCAAGTCTTAGAAAAACATTTACTGGTCAGAGATAAGAAATCAATTCAAACATCAGATAACTACCTCAAATCAATGAGTCTGAGTCACTGACACACCAAATATTTATTTATAAATGCAAGATAAGTAGGATCAAGGGCACCTTGCTGCCAAGTTATTAACAGCAGCAACTGTGAGGCAGTATAGATACACATAGTGTAGGGACTCATTTGTCTAATTTGAGACATCTACAAAGTTGACTGGGGAGGGAAGACACATCTGGCCTGCTTTGGAAGTCTGTGTTTGATTAAGCTGAACTGTTCCACAGGAGAGTCTTCACCAGTGATAGCTATAAGGAAGCCCAATATTAGATCTAATGAGCTGTCACACCAGATGAATCCACTCCTATAAATTGAAAGCTCCCTCCAAAACCATCTTCCAGTACATATATAGCTTAGGATTTTTAGTTTGATCTATGATGTGCACCAAAAGGTGTACTCCTGTTAGTGCTTCTTTACGAAAACAGACATTTTTCTAAGGGGAAGGCAAATCCCTTTAGTACAGCCAGTTATAGGTCACCTCCCCACCTACTTCAGGGAAGTTTAAATGAATACTTTGTCTCTCATTAAAAGTCTCTGCTTCAGTCAGAGCAGCCAATGCAATAGAGCTGTGCAATGACAACCACAGAACTGGATGAAAAAGGATGCTCCACTGCAAATTCCCCAAGGCCTGGTGATGCACCATGTCAGTGATCATTTTGCTGCATATTTTTGGAAGGGTCAAATGCATTAAGGACCTCAACTAGAGTCCCAAATACAAAGAATTCCTCTGCCTAGTACAGGACAAATTTATCCCATTGTCATATCTTCCAAATATACTACCTTTAACTGGAGCATCAGTCAGTGCAAGCAGAACTCTCTGGAATCATGTTATTCTTGTGAAGAGCTTTCTTATCTGAAGCCTCAGTGGGCATAATTAGTAAACCAAGTTGCTTGCTCTGCAGATCTAAACCTTGTTTTTTCCCCTCAAACTTTAGTATGGTTTTCACTGCAGTATTTTGAGTGTTAGTGGAATTTTACTGTGCTGAATGCACTGCTACCAACAGAAGATACAGAAAAAGGTGGGACACTTCTCCCCATGGAGGAATTCATGGGCTGAGGGCAGATGAGGGCACTCACTCAGAAAGCAGTAACTTTCAGCTACTGATTACCTCAAAAACAGAAGTTAAAACTGCCCATGTTGTCAAAGTTGCTTTAAGCAGAGGAGCTGTGCTCTCTATCTCAGACATCCAATGTACAAGTGTAAATGCAAGGCCTGTGAGAAGCAGAATCACAGAATCCCAGAATGGTTTGAGTTGAAAGCAACCTGAAAGACCATCCAGTTCCAAGCCGCTCTGCCACAGGCAGGAGCAACTTCCTCTAGACCAGGCTGCTCCAAGCCCTGTCAAACCTGCCTACAAACACTTCCAGGGCAGGGATGGAGCAGCCACAGCTGCTCTGGGCAATCTGTGCCAGGGCCTCACCACTGTCACAGGGAAGACATTTTTCCTCATATCTAATCTAAACCTACTCTGTCAGTGTGAAGCCGTTCCCCCTTGTCCTGTCACTACTTGCTCTTGTAAATAGTATCTCCGCGTGTTTCTTGTAGGCTCCCTTCAGGTACTGGCTGGCCCCAGTTAGGTCACGCCAAAGCATTTTCTTTTCCATGTTGAATAATCCAAGTTCTCTCAGCCTTCCCTCATAGCAGAGGTGCTCCACTCCTCTAATAAACTTGGTGGTCTCCTCAGTATTTGCTCCAACAGGATATAAATAACTAGTAGAGGAAAGATTAAATCTTCAGCAGCATTTGCATCATGGCTCCAAAAAACCATGATACCTTGCAAATAATATATTTCAAATGAGGTACAGTTGTGTCTATGCCTCAGGGACAACAGCAGAGGAGAGGAAGAGCCAGTGGTGAATGTGGCATACCCCTGACTTGCAACATCTTGTTTACTGTATGTGGCAGATGATGCAATATTTCAAAGACATCCTGATTTCTGAGTAGGTTCCATCCTACATCCAGCAGCACTGAGGTAGCTCCAAGCAGTCCTGCTACTTAACGTCACAATGTAAGTCAAATCATCACTTCCTTACTTAGTTCACCAATAAAACTGATCATCTCCAGTCAATTTAAATCACTTGAGACTCCCAAAACGAGTGGTCTGCCCACTGTTCATTATGGGGACAAGAGTGACTAGCCCCAAAATTGCACAGTATCTATGTCTGACCTATTTTACTTCTGCAGAGTCCTTTCAAATAGGTTCTAAAATGACTTATTCAGAAAAGTTTATTTTAATAATCAGGAAAATAAACGAATGACCAAAAGGCCCACCCATTTCAGTTGCTGTGTTTTAAAACATCCAGCTGCTCATATATCTCAAGTTACATGACACCAGCAAGCCTTTTCTTAGAAATGCACAAATGTCATTTTCAGAGTAAAACCTGGGCTAGAACCAGGCCCACTTGATATATAGGAGTAATTAGTATCTCAAAAAGAGAATAAAAAGGTTTGTTCTCATCACGCTTTCCATGGAGTCACTCAGGAGACAGCTGGGCTGCTGCAGCACCATTTCAAAAGACCTTATTTCATCTTACAACAGTTTGAACAACCATTGATTTTTATAGGATTGTGCCCCAGATAAAGTGCAAGGGATAACACAGCTATCTCCAAATGATAACACCTTGCATGGCCTGGAGTACATTATGCTTTCTTTGTCCTGAGGAGCAGTGGGAAGAGAACAGCATGTGCATGGTGACCCATGCTGGTCTTAATCAGGAGACTGCAAATGCAGCACATCACCCATGTATGAGTCTCCTGCTTAGACAGGTCCCATTTCTTACTGTCTGTTTGGTTTTTAGTTGCACCTTGCCTGGAAAGAGCTGTTTGGTGCCCTTCTGGGGTCTTGAGACAATAGTTTTAGTTCACACACAGTCCTGGATGGCACCCACTTAGCACAAACATTGTGTTGGCATGTTGACTGCTTGGGAAATCAGATAAAAAAGTCCCTTCTGCCTTTATTGTACTGTATCTTCTGAAAAAGATCCCAGTACCTCTCATCAGAGCTTAATGGGGAATTGAGCCAAATCAGCTTCTTTTCCAAGCAGTACTTTGAGTTTTCCTACCTTCTTCTTTGGCAGCTTTTACCAGAGCCCTGCACTTAAAGCTTCTCTGCACATCTCCATGCTCCTGTAATGTTGTTCAAGTTTCTGCTTATTAATATTCCTTAATAAAATTTAGTAGTATAAAATCTTTCCTAATTAGTAGTGTTGGAGTGCCTTTTCCATTATTCATTAGACCGAAGAAATGGGTTAGTCCTTTGCAGCATTTTCCAGAGAGCAGAGTTATTGAGGTTATTCTGATACAGTTCAAGTGTCTCCAGCTGCAGCTGTAAATTTCCACTCAGAATTTCTATCATTCCTCTTCCTCAGAGATCATATGCTCTGGCTGCTAATCTTCTCTGCACATTCCTGCTGTGTGCTGCCCACTGAGTACACAGGCACAGTACACGCTTCCAGGTGCACAAACATAAAGCAAAGCACAAGTCTTTCCATGAAACATATCAGTGCTCACTCGAATACAAGTATTTTCATACCAGTACGTAGCCTGTCATATATTTGCATTTTCCTTTTGGAAGCAATTCGAAGGGCAACAGGGTAAACAGCAATTTGTGCACATAGGCATTAACGTCCTACACTCAACATTTAACACACCTAAAGATAATGCTCTATTGCTTTGGAATTATGTTCTTAGGTAACAGGTGTTTTGTCATGGGACAAGGCATTAGAAAAGAATTAAGGATGGTAACAGGAAACAGCAGACTTCAACAGGCAAAAAAAAAGTCTTTAGTCTAATTCCCTGAATTCCCATTCCTTAATTCCTAATTAGGTAGTTACCTAATTCCCATTCTATCCATAGCTGAAGAGAACAGAGCTATCATTCTACCTTGTGATAAACATACTAATTGATCTGAGAAGTGTTCAATGTTCTTCACATGCAGTGAATATAATGATGGGGGAAAATATTTTTTCTTTCAACTCACATATTAGATATTCAGGTGAAGAGAGGTAAGAGAAAAGATGGGGGGAACGATTAACAATTTAGGAAAATACCTCTTCTAGCAAGGTGAATAAATTGGTTTTTGGTATATTGAGTTTTTTGATTCCAACCTATTGGTGGAAGTAATCCACAGGAATAAGAAACACCAACAGTGGCCATGAGCCTTGTGATGCTCTCTGCCTATTAAGTCTAGTGTGATTTAAGGAAAGGTTTTGACTCACAGAAAAGCACTGCTGAGAGCGAAAGAATATTTAAAAGGATTGTAGGGTTTTTTCTTTGCCTCAAATAATGAGAATCATCTGCCATTTTCCATTTTATCCGTTGCATCACAGTACACCCCTGACTAGAACTAGTAACTGGTAACACTGAAGCAATATTTACTTGAAGGATCTCAGGAGACTTTCACTGCAAAATTCATCCTTTTTTTTTTTTTTTTTACCAGAGAAGCTGCCCCTTGAAAGGCATTGTACATTAGCAAATCACTGGGAGATGCAATGACAAGGGAGAGTTTCCTCCTGAAGCTCTAAACCACATCAGGTTAAGCTTATGCTTTGATGTTCCCAACTGCTACAGCAACCTCCCAGTTTCTCGTTTTCACTGGGGGAGGCAGTTTTCCAGTTTTGTGGTCAGCCCATGGGCTTCCTGGGTCTTATCTGAAACCCAGTGGGGTCAGCTGAGCTGATCAGAAATTCAGAGTGGGTTTTCCCCATTGAAAAGTAATAGTTTTAGATGTCCAAATTGCACCTATTTCTGACAGCTCCTTTCTTTAGGAGTGGGAGGAGTTTGTGGTTTGATGTCAAGCAGGCTCAGTACAGTCACCCTGCACCTACAAGGAGCTTGGGCACTTGACACTCTGCTTTTGTACCCAATGCAGATGACAAAAATAGCCTGGAGTCAACTGCTTGAAGTCTTTCAGCCTTTCCCTGGAGCAAAGGACCCAGGCAGCCACCAGCATCCTGTGCTTGTCATGTAATTATGAAAGAACTCCCCTTAGGCTTCCTCATTTTCCACAAACATGTAGTTTTCCATGTAATCATGGAAGTGGGGCAGTTTCTTGACCTTGCATCAACACTTGAGAGACTTACAGAGTTACAAACACAGTCAAAAAGCTTCCTTTGCAGTTCTTAGTCACTCCTTGGTTGAACAAAACTCGCTGAAATCCATGTGTTTTGATTGAGCAAGAACAAAGGAGCACAGAATACATTTAAAAGGAATTAAAATTGTTTCCCTGCCCCAGGCTAAAAAAAAATAAATTTCCCCCTTCTTTTGGGCTTTGAGTTTGATTTGTATTTCAATAAAAATAAATCAAAGTGGACAGATTAGTGTGTTTTGAAATGCAAATGCTTTGAAAACATTAAAGGACAAATAACAAGGTGGCATGTTCTCAGTATATTTTTGGTTATTATTTTTATTTACCCTCTGTTGTTAAAGGATCATGTGCATCCTATGTGCCTAATGGAAAATTCTGCTCTGTGCAGTAAACCAGCTGTAAGAAACAGTGAAAGTTTCATCTGCAATATTTCCTTATGACTGAACAATGCAAAGCAACTCTATAATTTAAATATTGATTCCAAGACACATCCTAAAACCTCAGAAAGCTACTAGCTTGTTTTGGCTTCACCTGAATACAAGTAAATAGTGGCAAACAGTTTTTCAAGTTATACTGAGACTCTGGGTTTTGAGAACTTCTTTCTGATCTCATTTAAACAAATAAAAGACCAGAGAAGCACCTGAGTCAGTGCTGGAGCTAACTCAATGCCAAAAGGGTTGGCATTGAACCGGACTCAGGGTCTCCATCCATAATTAATAAGGTGGCATGGTTGCTCCCAGTTAATAGACAATTAATAGAGAGTACACAAAGTACTTACAGAGACTGACTAGAACACACTGCCCTAAGCTCAGCAGAAGACAGAAGAATAGATATGACCTTCATGAACTTCCTCACAAAGCAGTTTTACACAGAAAAACATTCAATATTTTAGTTACATTTTTCTGAGGGAGCTTCAGCCCTGAGTACCCCTCAGTGCTGCCACTAGAACCCGACTGATACTTGAATAGAGGTGACCCCAAGTAGGACATCCTGTTGGAGATGGGTCAGCTCTACCCCAGCACCAGCCTCCCACCCACAGCAAATCTCCATCCTCTGCTGCAAAGGTCTCAACACACACATGCAGCAAATCCCCAATATCATCTCCTCGAGCACCTCTGAGCCAAATAGGATGGATTCTCTTTTTTTTTTTTTTTACTACAGAAAAACTGAGCAAACAGAACTTTTAAGCTATTTGCTTTTATTTCTTCAAAGATCTTTTTTTAAAGAACTGAAGGAGAACTTTCTCTTTGCAATGGATCAGAAGATCTTATGAAAGCCAAGCAAAGCAAAGAGCCAAAAAGGCTTCCAAGTGCTGAGAAACAAAGATCTTCCTAAATTCCTTGGACCACTCTGTGTTGCTCCCAAGATAATTTTACATGAATATAAGAGGAAGAGCTAATTCTTTCAAACCTCAGACATATCTAGAGCCTAGCTTTGGGATCCAGTCTCACTTGGAAGACAGATATTTTGCAAATTGCAGGCCAGGATTAAGTGTTAAATTCAGCTTGAGGCTGTCTAACAATAGAGATTTGTGTAATATCTCCTCCACAGACTCCAAAGAAGATGACAAATTTCAGTGAGCTGTTCTAAGACTTCACTTATTTCACAGAATATTATAAACCCTTCACAGGCAACAGAAGAGAACAAAATTCTGAGTTCAGGTCTGAGAAGGAAGGAGAAGCAGCACATAAATGACTCTGTGGTCACCAGTTTTCTGAACTTGGGATGTTCTGTCCTGGGAAGCGGAGCAAATTCCAAATGCACACGTCTTGTAAAGAATAGGATGTGCATTCCTGCACAGATCTAAAAAGGTATATTAAATCTCCTTTTGGAAATGCCTGATGTAGATAAACCACTGCTTCTTCTACCACTTTATTGTTGCCAGGAAAGCACAAGGAAAAACAGGCATCAGTGGGAGATATTGAGAAGGTGTTTTGCCTTGTCTGTGCCATCCACACTTCCACTAACTTAATTTGTTTGTAAAGATAAAGACAGTCACCAAGTTTCCATAGTAAAAGTCATCATCCCTGCAGCTTTCTTTTCCAAAGCAGAAGGGCAGTGGGAGTCATTTTCCATGGGCCAGTCTGATCCCCAGGAATTGCCTTCCCTGAGGTCAAGCAACTCACTCCTATACTATGAGGACCTTGAGGGCTCTGTACCACCTACGGACAACTTCAGTGTGATGGGGACAAGCCATTCAGGCTGCTCTTAAAGGATCTCTTAACATCACATTTGCATCCTCAGAACATACAATATCAGTACTTATGAAGCTTGCCACACATCACCCATTTTTCTAAGATAAATGAAATATATATAGAATTTGTGAGTGCATTAAATTTGTCATTGCAGGCATACAGTATTTCTCAGCCATCTTAAGTGACACAGGAGGGCCAAAAAGCTGCACTTTTCATACTACGGCTCCAGGGAACACTGTACTACAAGGCAACTTCCTTTAGTGCTAAGACCCTTGCTTCAAGTAATCCCACCCACTACAGTCACCAGAATGACACTGAAATAAAGATGTTCAAAATCCAAAAAACATGAATTTCACAACTATAAATGCTCTCCTCACTAAGGACATGACACATCCTGAAGTGATATTGAACACCATATTAGTTAAAATTCAGAAATATGCAGTTATTAGGAGGCACTGTCACCTTGTATTTAGACATAGAATTTAGAAATGAAGTTATGAAAATGAAATGGAATTTAAAGGCCAAACCAGAACTTTTCTCTGTACAACAGCACATTGAGAAACCAGCTCCTGCCAGTACTGGACTCTGCACCAGAGCAAGGCCCTTTAGCTTCATTTGAAGGATGCACCAAAGAATCATTTTTAACAAGGAAAACACATTTTAAAAGTAGTTTTGGTACACTGTGGACTTGATTATCATTTTCTTTACATGTCTATGAGGCGCTAGGCTGGGCACAATGCATCCACCAAAAGCAACATACTGACATTGAACTACAGCTCTCAAGAATTAAATGTGTACACTATGTCAGCTTCCACTGGAGAATGAGCTTCAAATAGAGGAGCCTCTCTCCTCTGCTACTGGAGCATAACAGGGACTGTCACACTAAAGCACAATTGTGTTTTATAATCTCTTTTTACAGATGTAAATACCACACCAGCATGAAAATTGCCCAGTAGATTAATGTGCCAACAAGGCTGAGATGATAAACATGTTTTATAACATTTATGTTTAATCCATTACTTTTTAGCATAACATAGCATCACAAACAGCAGCAGTTTTAAGAGCACATGAGATAGTTTCTGATCACTAAAACTTTTGGGAAGCAGTCTCAGTAGCTTTTTTTTCTTTCCAAATGTATTTTCTCTTTATGAATTCAGTAGAGAGTATCACTTGCCCAGTTTCAGCAAAACTGCAGCCAGATGTCAGCTTTGATCTCATCAGCACATAAAGAGGAGAGATAAAGGACAAATAGGTTACACTGCACTTCAGCAAGAGGGAGAATTAACTTCACTGTTCCTTGCAGCACCATCTGGGTTTGGCAAAGTTAATTCTCATCCATGTCAAGAGTTCATTCAAGGAAATAATTTTGTTTTCCAAATGCTATTCCTTCCTGTTTCTTCTGGATATGTAATGCCTGATCCCTTTACATACTCCTTCTGTCCTCGTTATTCATACTTTAAGTATCTTAAAACCAAAAATACTGCAGACAACTACTAGAATTAGAGCTATGCATTGAAAACATATTTTTATGTGTAAAGTAACATGCTGGGATGTATTTCTCATCAAGACTGAAATGCAAGGAGAAAACCACAACACCTACTTAGAGCTACAGGCCAGAAAATCCAGAATCTTGCATTTCAGCTCTATTTTTTGATGGATGCCAGACACCTGGCAGACCTCAGCCTCCCTCCCACTGAGGGGAGCCAGCCACAAACTACCTCCTAACACCCAAAGACAGAAATTGCAGAGCAGCACTTGATAATCAAGCACTACAGAAAGAGAAGGCACAACTACTTCACTAGACATAGCTTAAATTGTAAAGAAAGCAGATCAGAACCATTCCTCAGTTTTCTCCTCCAAGAGGCCAGTGGTTAACCAACTCCATCCTTAGATGCATTTCAGAGTCTCGAAAAGCCAAAAGGTTTCACTCACCAATGATGTCCTCAGTCCAACAATCCCAGCAGAACCTCTCTTGATGTTTCTCTCCACACAGCTGAGCAGTCCTTGTAGTAGAGCAACCCCTCATCCCACAGCACCTCCTGCAGCATCACGGACCTTCATCAACTGCCCTAGCCCACCTTGCTGGGTTATATAGGGTGGAGTTGGTGGGCAGGTGGTTCCTTTAAAGGGCCTGTAGCACAAAAACCTCCCTCCCTTTGTGTCAGCAGGAACATGGGGTCTTACATCAGACCCTTTCAAAAGTATTTTGCTACCAGCAGAAAAAAGATAAGGCAATTATATGGAAATTGGTTGCATTTCCCATTAATATTATTAATAATATTATTTTTAAATGTTGTGTTTTAAAAAAATTATTTGTGGTCATAGCAAGATCTTATTTCTAGATGACTAACTAATTGTTACAGGTTGAGGGGTTTTATTTTTACTTTCATATCTCTAATTTTTTTGTTTCAAAATGTACAACAGTAATGTCTAGAGGATATGTCCTATCATGCCCAATAAATGTTCTATGCTCTTTTCATGCTCTTCTCATACTAAGCAAATAGTAGGTATGACAAGTTATAATATAATTTTCTATCAAATTTATTGTAGAAATCCTTAAGGACAGCTGCTAATTAGCAGAGAGCTGAACCACCTTATTTTTTGGATCAAAGTGTCCCTTGTTTGAGTTTATAATGAAATAGCCCAACACTTTGAAGAAGAAAAGAAGTCTATTAATTAGAGGGGGGGAAAAAGTCATGAGTGTTTGTGGATTAGCCTGCAATCTTTTCAAATCTATGGACTTCTAATTTCACTGGAAATGCTGACATATCCAAATTTCCAGGGAAATAGATTTCAAAGTTTCAAGTTGCTCTCCTTAACTTGCTGTAACTTACTCCATTTGTGGTTGCTCCATCCTTATTGGTTCCAGATGTCAAAGTACTTCATCCACAAATCCAAGTGACAACCCCTTTTCCTGCGCTGTCATTTCTGACAAGTACCCAACAGGTTTAGTGAACATTCTTCATGTCATTGCATGAGGACTTAAAACATGACAGCGCCAGGGACATTCTCTGCTGTGTGATGTCTCATCACATCAGTTGAAATAACTGGAGAGGAGACAGGAATATGGCAAACCTAAAGTTACGTTCCCCCAAATGGATCTGGAGTGCTTGGCAAGGCATGAAGATCATGTTTGTGGTTTCTGGAAAACTGTGGGAGTTCTACTGATGAGAACCTGACCTGATGCATTTAATGTAGTTGGAGACATATGTTTCATCTCTCCTGCTGTGAGCTTGATGGTTTGGTGTGGCTTTGTGTCTTTTTTGTCTTTTACTTGCTGTCACAAGGAATATCTACAATAGCTTGCAAAGTGTACCTTGTTACACTGTAGGCATGTGTGTGAGAACACCCAAACCTAATGGGAAATCACAAATCTTAGCAGGGTGGGGGGAAAAACGATTCTCTATGGATATTTTAAATGCATTCATTCAGGATATCAATCCCCACATGGAGGTGCCAGAACTGAAACTGATTCTGACAGTGCTGTGAGGTTTCCCCTTAAGGTGCAGGAGTTGTGCAAGATGACGTGATATAAAACAGCTTGGGATTTTAGCGGAATGGACAACATTGTGTTAGGTGTCTGACCCATAAATAGTTCCATAATATCTGAGATGGCTGTGCTGTAAAGGGCAGGCAATTTATGATGAGAAAGTCCATTTCTCTGTAGTCATGGGAGGGTTTTTAGCACTAAAGCTATGTTTGATCTCACTTCTACTGATGTTAACTGCTTTTATAGGTAATTTCATTATTGCCTCATTGTAGAAGATTGGACTCATTAATATGCAGCAGCTAAAATCCTTTGCATTTTAACATGCTCATTTTTAGGTGTCCATATGGCTATAAAAGCAGGTTTTGAGCCAACCATCCATATCCTTATATCTCTGTCTATATAAAAAACAATTTTGTGGTCTAGTGAGTAGGGCACTAAAATGGGAGTTGAAACTGAGTCTGTTGCTATGTTTGCCATTGACTTTGGACACAGGAACACGAACACATTATGGGCTACACTAAGCTGTGAACTTCCCATATGCCATCTACTCTTGAGTAATGCCCCACAAAATAAACTTGTATCCTGCAGAAAAGCAAAGTAATTCAACCCTTTAATGAAAAGAAGGGGCTGTTGCTCACTGTTCATTAAGAAGCACCACAGCTGACCATGGCGGAGTTACAGCCCTGGGCAGGTGGTTGCATCGGCATTTCACATCCTCAGGTGGAGGTTTTTTACACAGCTACTGCATTTCTCTGCTTTTTGGAAAAGCTATGTGGGATCTCTATGCATCCCTTTTTATTCTGACTCTTATGTTTGTACTGCCAAGCCTTTTTCCAGGCTAAAATCTCTCACTGCATGTAAGGAAGGGGGTGAGGGACAGGAAGGAGGCTGGGGAGGATGGAAACTCTTCTAGGGATCCTGAGTACAGCCACATATAAATTATAAAAGCAATGAATGACATCTCTGTCATTTAGAAGGTGATTTACTTGCAAGTGAGTAAAGATGTTTACAGCATCTTCAGGTACCACAAAATGCTACTATTGGAGCCATATAGACAAATACAGAAGAAGCCTCTTAGATACTTCTTTTCAGCTCTTATTACTGAATTTTTACTCCTCTGTGTTCTTTTTGTTGTGATGTTTTCCCTGTTGGATTTTAAATTTATTTTCAAACATACGTGAGGATGTGCTTTCTCTAGCCGAATGCTTTGGATGACACTGGAACTGCTCTACCTGATATGATAGAACTGCACATTCTGGCTCAGACACCAAAGATGGTTCCTGTTGGGATAGCTTAATTGCCTTTTTGCTAATTATCTTTCTATCTAAGTCTTATTAATTTTGCTTTAGCAAAGTTGCTCCAAGTCAAAACCTGCTAAATTAGTATTTCTAAATTCTTCCTTTCATCTCTGTCCCTACTACTTATTCAGCCCCAGGTTGGAAGAGATAGAAAGATCTAAGTCTGTAGATCTTCTCAGAAAGAGTCATTCAATCACAGGACACTTGCACAGATTTGTGTTCCAAGAACATCACCCAAAGTGGCCTCTGTTCCCAAGGTGAAAAGGAGCCATCTATACCACTCCTTGCAGAAAGGCATCTTAAAAAATGGTAAACTTGTAGTATTTCATACCAAATCAGCAACCTCTAAATTACTTTTGCTGCTGAAGGCAACATTTTGCCAGGGGCAGAGAATATGGGCTATGTAGCCTGCAAAAGGCTATTTTTGCATCACTGTTATCTCTGAAAGTAGTTTGAGGCCAGTCAGTGATTAAAGATCGGTCAACATATACTGGCTAAATGAGTGGCTGTTTCTTTCTCATCTCAAGTGCTCTTCTAAACTGAAGCCCTGTTAAACACAAAAGGCTTCTATTCCTGGGCAAACAAATTAATAAGAAATTTCATCTTATTATTTTAGTCTTTTTTCCTCAAAACAAAAACACTATCTGCAAACCATTGCAGCTAAGCAATGACATGAATAATTCATTCTAATTTCACACCATTTAAGCTACTTTACTAGCTTCTAATTAACATATGTAGATTATTTAAGGACAAGAAAATTGCTTTGAAATGCAGGTAAAAGCAAGCTGACTATCCCCATGCATTATATGATTTGATGCCTTCTCAGAACCCAGCTGTGCTGATGAATTTCCCAGGGTTATAGCAGCTGAAGACAAAAGCTTATTTTGTGAAGAGTGGGCTAATGCTATCACTGCAGATACTATGAAATGTGTAGGATTCCATGCAGATTGGAATTTTTAAGTCCAGTATTTAACAGCAATCTCCTCAGCCTGCTACGGCAGCAGAGACATCAGCAGTTCCCTTGTCTAACACTTTCTCTGTCATTCCTATGTTGCTTTGGAGTTGAAATTTTTTTTTCACCAGGAGAAGGGCATGAGGACAATAAATCAAACCAAGCTTTGCAGAACACGAGGTCTGTAAATAGACATTGCAAGTGGTCTCTGCAATGCAACCTTTTCATTTTTGTGTACTTAAAGGTTTTATTTTTTCCCTCTGAATGTCCAGAGAAGTTGATCGGACAGTCAGGAGTCAGTTCATCACAACAAAGAACTGCTCTCCCAGGCAACTTCTGGTATGTGCAGTGTCATATGTGGAAGTGTCAAGGCCAGGTTGGACAGGGCTTGGACCAACTTGGTCTAATGAAAAGTGTGCCTGCTCATGGCAGGAGAGGGAACAAAACAATCTTTAAGGTCCCTTCCAACCCAAACTATTCTATGATTCTCTGATGTTGTGAGGACAGATCTGGCTGCCAGAAAGTCTTAAATCCCCTTTTTTCCACACCTTCTAGGCAATCTGAGACTCCTTTTCCCTAGGATGCTCCCTGAAAATAATTTTTCAGGAATTACTAGAAATGAAATGATGTGTACTTCAACCTGACATTTTTGAGGCTGGCTGGGAACACGCCCGTGTTTCCAGCTCCTGTTTATGCTAAAAGCAGCTGTCTGGACTTGGAGAACAAACCAGAACTCCGGCTGTATTGAGCCAGAAACCTGCTGTTCCCTGAGAGCAAGCAGCTGCCAAAGGCAGTGCTATCAAAGCAGAGCTCAGAGGTGCATCCTACCAACAGGACGGTTAAAATTCCACTTCAGTTTACAAATGCAACACAAGCACCTAAACATCCTAATCAGAATTATCAGTACTCTCAGATAATTTTGTGCTTAGGGATTACAGACCGACATTTCTAAATATTTTGCCAACTGAATGATTTCTGACATGGGTTTTACACAGGGATGAGCTCATTCTCTTGTGGAGATTTGTGCAGGTCTCTGTATGCACAGGGTCATTATAATGCTTAAGGTTCATGGGGTTTCCAGGAAAGAAACAAAACAAAAACAAAAACAAATTAAAAAAAACCAACCAAACAAAAGATTTACAAAGGTATATGGTTACTTAATCATCTAAACTGGAAAGAGATTGGTTTGGAGAACTGGCCTGAGTGCTGCCCAGGGGCAAATAGTGAACTTGCCTTAAACTCAATAAATGGAATAATTATAGCTAAATTTTTTCAATAATAAAAAAATACAATAAATGAATCAGATCTTATCTTCAAAAATGTTAATCTGAATGCCAGGGTTTGATAATTTTTAAAGTAAATGGTGGCTATCAGATTAATGGCAAATGTATTTTCAAGCTGGTGAGTTAAAAACCTAAGAAAATAGAAAAAGAAACAGGATGCTATTTATGCAGCACAAGCTGAGCATTTCCATACCAGTAAATAAGAGGTAGGATAATAAAATTCTCATTAAGCTGCTGAGGCCTATTTGGTTTTGTTTTCTTTTTAAGGAAATGTCTTAACTCTGCAAACAAGCAGAAGCAAAACTTGGATTCACACAGGCTTTAATTGCCTGGTAATGCTTTGCCAACTCCAAATGCTTCTGAAAAGTTCCTACTTGTCACATGCCCTGAATCTGGCTGATCCTTATGGATAGATCAGAGAGGCGTTCTGGTGTGTGTTTTGGCAAGCATTACCCTGATAAAACCCATGATTTTATTTCAGTTTTGGATCATTGAGGGGAGACTGTGCTGAATTCATTTGAGTGTGTGGAGGCAAATGGCTGAGAGGCTGAAGGCACTTTTGTAACCAACACCTATCCTTTCATATCTGCAGCAGGAAGGGGTTTGATTGGCAGCTGGTGCTGATGTTGATGACAATGATTTAATGCTTCGAGACCTAAAAGTCTCAGCTGGAATGGCACAGTGCTTGCTGCAGAAAAATATGCTGAGAAACAGCCCTTCACATGAAGGTTTGAAATCCTGGGCCCCAGTCCTGCAGAAAATCTGTGCCTGGCCTATTTTTTCAAATTTACCTACAATTAAACATGAATAAATATTTGCAGGATTGAAATGCAGATGTACAGAACAGGGAGAAGAATGAGGGAGGGGAAGAATTATCCTCATTTCACAGCTGCCCTGATCTGCTAGCTCGGAGTTTATCTGTGCATAGAGCCAGCATAAATCACTCCTGATCTGGATCAGATGTGTCCTGCTGGGCAAGCAGCGGAGCACAGATCGAAGATTAATGATCACCAGAGCAGAGACCTGGGCCTCTTTGCCAGGAGAAGATGAAGCATCCTCTGGGGAGCTCTGTCTCTCTCTGACAACAGTAGGAGCCTATGCAGGAAGCTTGGACTAGACATCTAATTTTATATAGCTGAAGTTAGGTCAGATGAATTTCCCTCTGGAAAAAGTGACATTACCAAAATCAAACATGACGTATTTAGCATAATTAGATCTTGTGCTCAGGAAAATACAGGAATTGATGGTCAGTATCTGGGATTTTGGATGGAGGGTGTTGGTTTGTGAGTTTATAGAGGGTTTTTCTAATTGAAAGATTAGTTTTCTCAGAATGATAAAACTGTGAAACAGTATGATTTGGAGGGCATGTGGTAGGAGTGCTGCAGGTTTCCCAGCTAAAATGGAAACGTGGGTACAATGGGAGAATACAGATATCACAAGCCAGAATTAATTGACTATTATCTCTTTACTTATCTGCCAGTATTGCTTCCTACAGTCATGTGCTGCTGGACAGCCTTAGTGTAGAGAACACTTTACTCCATAATTTTCTATTTCAGTCTTCTAGGAAATGGATAGAAAAAAGACCAGTTGTTTTTTGTATCATATCCCTAAGTTTTGCAGGCACTTAAGTAACACATGAAGTTGGCTTATTCCTCAGTGCCCTTTGCCAGAAGTCAGTAAAAGGCTTCAGCCATGTCTTTCCTTGGCACCTCTGTTTAGGAAAAAACAGATGGAGAAAAAAACTGACCCATGACATGCCTGGTGTGCCCATGACACTGCTGCTGTTGGAGACATCTGTCATTCATTCCTCCTTCCCTCCACAGTCTGACCAGAGGGAAAACAGTGTTATATTTCCATTGAATTCTCCAGTTCTCAAACAAAAGAGCATTTGGATCTAGTGGACACTAGGAATGTCCTAACTTGTTATAAATTGGATCTACACTGTGCTGGCATAAATCTAGGCACTTTACCAGATGAATGAGGTGCATTTTTTACCTTTAGCTCCCCCAAGCCACTTGTTTCCCACAATGCTGCCATCAGGCAGTTACAGGTAATGTGATGTTTTGCACACAGTCCTGCTATTCCCTCCTTGCTGTACCTTTATAGTCTGAGCATTCAGAAAGAGATGAAACCCATTATACTTCTCAGCAGTTTGAACACAGGTCCTTGAGTTGATTTATCTCCTTTATCTCTGTGCGGTTGGGTTCTCTCCACTACTTCACTCATATCTCTCTGATTTTTTAGCTACAGGATGTGACTAGTGTCTGAATTGTAATTTTTCGTGCCTTCAGACATGGTTAAGGTACAATAAAATCCTCATACTGTGTTTGGATCAAGGTGAGTGAAGCTAAGAATGGTGGTTTTAAAAGAAATAATATTTTTATTTATTTTGATTTACAGTGCTGAACATGTTTCAATTTTGCTGATGTTTTGAAAGTAGTTTTAATTGGGCACAGTGCTTTACAGCTTTTACACTCTTTCTTCTCCAGTACTGAAGATGTCTCTGAATACAAATATAGAGGCTCGATTCACTCTGAAGTAAGCTGCAGCTTGGTTAATGCCATCAGACAGATGTTCATGGGCATGTAAGATTGTTTCCTCACTGTGTTCAGTGGAGGCCAGACTGTTGGCTTTGTGATGCCTCTCACTCCCTTTCAGAGTGAAAAGTTCCACCTGATAATTCACTCCTGGTCACAGCAGGGTAACACCAAACCCTCCCTCTCTTCTCAAGGGTCTGAGCACTCATAGAATCATGGAGTATACTGAGTTGGAAGGGACACACAAGGATTATTGAGTCAAAAAATCCCACCATGTGCCTGAGAGTGTTGTCCAAATACTCCTTGAGCTCTGACAGGTTTGGAGCCATGGCCACTGCCCTGGGGAGTCTGTTCAGTGTCCAGCCACCCTCTCTTTAGGACCCTCGGGCTATTTTTGCACCTTGCTGGAGAAACAAACCTGTAAGTAGGGTAAAATTGGACTCCTCACCCAGTGTCTTCTCCGCAATTTCCCTGCATACCTCCATGCAGAACACTCAGGTGCACAGACAAAAAGAGCTAAGCCATAATGATAGACCAGGATTGTGCCTGGCATCACAGTGCCCAAGAGCCTTGCCTTGTGTTTGAGGTGTGACAGTCACCCACAGGGTGGGCAGTCACTCACCAAGGTGGCCAGGTCAGATTTGGGCTGTGTGTTGTGGTTTCCTTGTGGTCCTGTGGCTTGTGCTGGTGGAACTGCAATGTGTGGCTGCCCAAGAAGTTGGGCTGTGTCTTCTCAAGGTCACAGACTGGATCTGCTCAAGGTGTCTCTTGCAAAATGTAAAGTCAACAGCTGCAGAGAGGGAAAAAAACAGGAATAAAGCCCTCTGGAGTTTACACTTGCACACAGTGCAGTGAAGCCCAGTGTTATTATTAGCCAGCAGTGTTTCGGGCCATTATCTGGCTTGACAGCTCCAGGCCTCCAGGCAGCCCTTCTAAATGCTGCTGCTGATTTGTTGCAAATGTTAAACAGACACGTTGCAATTATTTGTCAGCAATATAAGTCTCCCTTTTTGCCCTCTGGCCTTCAGATATATACAGTGATGTGTGGGTTCCATGAGAAATGATCCACTCCTGCACCAGGGAACAGAGCTCCGGATGTGTCTTCACCACTGAGTTGTTAGATGACAAATCTACATTAGAGAGGAGCAATTGCCCGTCACAGAGCCCTCTCAACCTGGTGGCAGATGCAATTACAATCTTCTTTTAAAATGGATGCAAGGTACTCTCTGTGGTCAGAACTGTTTGTGCTCTCATGGCTGGGGCTGCGTGGCAGGAACTGCCTGGAGGAGGGATGTTTCCATGACTGGTCTTACTGAAATCAGGAATAACAGTTGAAGCTGATGAATTGTTTGATTGTTATTAGATAAGCATATGCCTAAATTCTTCAGCGAATCAATTTAGGTTCTTGTACACCATTTAAAACTTTAATTTTGGTGAAAGAAAGTGTAAAAAAAAGAAACAAACATTTATTCCTGAGATTGACATCTTTGAGTAACACCCCAAAGCCTTTCTTTTTATTATGAATAAGGTACATGCAAGACCTGAGCAGGTTTTTGATAAATAACAATGTGCAAGTCATAAGTAAATACTGTTATCTATTACATAGAGTTTTCCTAGCTCAATTTTTAGCTACATGCAAGGAGAGCCATTCTGAACTGCTACTATGACAAACTGAGGAAAAATGCAGAGATCAGGATAATGGTACTATTACAGGACACTGGAGAGAGCAAAAACAAAAAGAAGAAAATTATACTAAAGGCCATCTGAGCCCGGTTTCATAAACTTTCACTAAAAGAGGGCTAGGATGCTATTAAACTAAAACCACTTTAAAATAAACAAAAAACAGTCCACCCTCTTGGCTAGCTCTTGAGCACACAGGGAAAGGGTTTTTTGCAAGTCTCAGACTGAGTTTCCAAGCTACACAAAACCTTCAACGCTGATATGTCACTCCATCTCTGCCAGCCTTCTGTGGAAAAGTATGGGGTATATTTCTGGAGTGCAGGAGCCAGCACATGTACCTGCAAGACAAAGCACCAGCACCCACTCTCCAGGACAACTATGGAGACTAACAGCCCGTTTATCCCATCAGTAAGGCATGGGCTGCTTTGAATTGTTAAACTAAATCAATCATGAAATGGGGAACAGTGTCTTTCTACCTCACTGAAAGATCAATACAGTCAGAGATGCTGAAACGATCCAATGCCTTTTCCATGTTGCTAAAGTTTTATTTAAGTAACAAATAAATTAGAGTTTCTGCCCAGCCCTTAGGGTGGACATGATTATGCTGCCTTCACGTATTTGGTGAATCTCCTACTGATTTTACTGGCAGCTGAGTTATATCCATGATGAATATTTTTTGCAGATCCCACCCAGAAGGCCTACAGTTTTCAGTTATTAGAGGCATCTTATCCTGATTGCATTTTCTGAGTGAGAAACATTCTTTTTACTGACAGAGGGGAAAGAAACTCAGCTATGGCTTTCAATGCTTTTGCAGACACCAACCAGTGTCTGAGTAATGACTTGCCATTATTATTCTAGAAACGTGTCTACAAACAAATGGAAAGCCAATGAGTGGTGCTTTGGTAACATTTCCCAGTATTGATTTTTTGAATTAAATTAGTCTTATTGGTTTATAAATTTCATCTGTGTACAAGGGGCACAAGAATTCCCTTTTCTTCCTGTTTAAGGTATGCCATATGCTAACATTTTGTTAAAACATTTTTTCCACATTTACACACTCATATTTTTGGTTTGTTATTTTTTGATCAGCCTCTTCTTTTAAAAATGCTCACAAAAGCTTGATGGAGGGAAAAATGAAGTTTTAAGTCAGGACTTTGAAGTTAATGAGTCAACACTGCCTTTCATTTCATTTCTTCTGCCCCTGGCCCATCAGAAGTCACCTCAAGAAACAGTGCGTGAAATTAGGCCAATAGTAGCTTTTAGATGAATTAGAAAGAGATCTGGATCAGGTATTATCTGGTGCTGAGCCATCTCTGAATAAAGTCAAATTATCCACTTCAGAGCCACTCATTATCTGATCACATTTTTGAGTGGATGATGATGGTTTTTCACTTGGAACACAGTAACCTCCACTTAGATCCTGGCATTGCTGATGTACATAACGTGTGGTCATGCAGCCACAACATGGCACTTATTTGAATAACATTAGCTTCAGAAAACCTATCACTGAAATTAAGCAGATATAATTTCTGTTCTCTGCCATGGCATAATTTGGCTATTTTTATGCTCAGTAAATAACATCTAAATTTAGATGGAAGAGGAGACAATAGACCAGACTCTGATCTCATTCCTTGTATCAGCAAATATCACATTCAGGAATAGTTCATCTGAGATGGGCATGGTAAAAAGTGCTGGCCAACAGAGTTTAAAAGTTTCTTTCTCCTTTCCCAACACTCAGATTCATTAGTGGTACATTAAGGACTGGGAAACATTCAGAGCAGGTTACAGAAGTACATTAATTCATTCTCTCTCCTCTGTGTCGCAGCTGCTTTGCCTACAAAAAAGTGGGATTGCTGGTAGTGGGAAGCTTGTGGGTCAGTTTGCTGTGCTATTCACACACATATACATATTCAAATGTACATCTTTTCTGGGTTTTGATAGCCTTAAATCAACTACATTTAGACCTGTGAGTAAATCTACTGAAATCAGAACCTCACACTTGGAGCTTGGGCGTATGTAAAGCATAAAAATCTCATTCCCAGACTTGCCTGTCACAGAAACACATGGAGGAAATGATCTTGCCCACATGGCACATCCCCTCCAAAGTCAATGGTTCTGATGTTCAAATTACACCACCTTGGGTGACTTCAGAGGAGTAAAGATGCTCTGAAACTGTTTGCCAGCAGCAGCTCTTCAGGCACAATGGACCCTGGATGAAAGATATGTATTCCCAAAAGAGATTCAAGACTGGAGCAAGGCATTTAAAAGGAGGATGACAGAACAGGATTTGAAGACTGAAATAAGTAAGGACAGTCCTGCCACTTGGGAGTATCTCATTATTCACAAAATGCCAACTCTTCAATTCTTATAAACAACAGTATCAGCCCTCCACTATTAATTTAAGAAAATGGCTGGAAAGCATAGTTTTTGTTCCAACACTGAAGTGATATGTTGCTCTTTTCTTCTTACTTCCATGCCTGTTTCAGACTGCCCTACTCCCCACTGATTTTTGGGCATATTCTGAAAGACCTTGAGAAAAGATTGGCCCGTATTTATTTTTAAGCTCACCCCCACCAAATAAAAAGGGCACCTTGAAACAAGGAGAAATATCTTATATAACTGCAAGGTAAAGGAGACAAGTTTCATGGATTAGCCATGCCTGCCTTTTTAATTCAAGGGCAAAAGATGAACTCTAATTGTACTAGTTCCCTAATAGTAGGGACTTTACGAATATAATTAGATTTTTTCTCTTTTTTTCTTTATCTATCCTGCTTTTTTTGTACTTTAAAAGATTTCTTTGTTTAGAATTGTAATGATTTCTGTTAGAAATTATATTCATTTCAACTCCTGTCTTTTAGAGTATTGATGGATACCGTTAGAGGACAGCTCTGCTTTGAGCAGAACTGGCTGACTTTTAATAGTACATAAAAGGATTTCTGCATAATGGTAGACTTGAACAGGAAACATAGAGGGAGTCACTTTTGTAATCACCCTGAGGATATGCAGAAATCCCCCCTTGGCAGTTTTTCATCTCTCTCAAGGCAGGGTTGGACAGGGCTCTAAGCAACTTGATGTTGTGGAAGGTGCCCGTGCCCATGCCCATGGGACATAAAATGGATGAAACAGATGAGATCCATTTTGCCTATTCACTTTACCACAGGGAAGGTTTCAAGCTGGAAGCTGTGTCCCAGTGAGGAAAAGAGAGGAAGAAAGAGCACTTTAAAAAAGCAAAAAATAGACATTCCATGTGGCAAACCTCAGAGAGATTTTGAGGATCAGCTTGCTGAAGGCATAAAAGTAATAATAATACACACTGCCTGGAGCACATCAGGAACCAAAAGCCTTCCTGTGAGTCTGGAGGGCAGGTAAGTGTGGTGGAGCCTGCAGAGAGGATTAATTATGTACCCCAGTGTTCACAACTCCAGAGTTCAAGCAAGGTACCTCACCAGAGCCTTTTTGTATGGAGGACAAGGCAGAAGAGTGGCTGCAAACTGAACTGCTGGTGAAAGGGTCTGGGGATGAATCAAGTAAGATGAATAATAACAAATTATCAGGAGCAGATGGGCTTCGTTCACAAGTTCTAAAGGAACTCGGATGCAAAATTGCTCAACTGTTAATGGAGGGGATGTAAATCTGAGGTTTACATCATCCTTAGCACAGAGGAAGGGAAAGCTGCAAATGATGTGCTGATTTCCTTAAAGGCTGAAGGAAAGGGAAACATGGAAAACTGCAGACTGGCAGGACTTCAGGGTGCAAATCACAAAAGCTATAATAACCAATGGAATTAAATGAGAGGGATAAAGATGGCAAAGTAGGAAAGAAGAAGGCTTTGCAGAGAAGAAGATCTACCTCTCAAATATTTTTCTGGGGTTTGAGGAATCAGTATGTAGGTAAGGGTGAACTGGTTTCTACAACTCTGTAAAGTTCTCAAGAGCTTTCAACACATTCTTCCCCAAAGATTCTTAAAAAAAAAAAACAACTGACAGCAGACACATGAGAAGGTCCTTTTGTGGTTTAGTAAGTAGGTAAAAGCTATGAACAGTGGACTCACACTGCAAGGATTTTACCCTATGCCACTGAATAGGGACCTGCACCTGGAGCTGTGGCATTCAGGATGTTCACAAACAACATGCAAAGAGCTGGAGTAAGAACCATTTCCTGATGAGATGTGTTTATTCAGGGCAGAAAAATCTAAAATGAACACAAGGACCTGCAGAAGATTCTCATGGTACTGAGAGACTGAGTGTTAAAACAGAAGATGAAATTCACGTATTAAGAAATGCAGGATAATGACCATTGCGAAAAAACAACATTAATTATAACCTACAGAGTGATGAACTGTAGATTAGCTGTTAGCATTCACAGAAGAGATTGTGGGCTTGCTTTGAACAGTACTATGAAAACATTAGCTCAAGGCTCAGTGGGAATGAGTCAGAAGGTAGAGAGAATTTCAGAAATTATTAGAGAAGGAATAGAGAACATACCAGGAAATGTAATTAAGCACTGTTCAGACTGCATGAAAGATGTGTATAGCTTTGGTTCCCCTGAGATGTAGAAGAACATGAAAAAGAGCACAGAAAGGCAATGACCATGTCTGAAACTCCAAAAGAGCTTCCTCATCGAAAGGCCAGACAAGGGATGATACTTCATTCCCTCTCATTATATAAGAACCCACAGGCCTCAAAGCAAGTCCAAAAAATTTTGAAACAAATCAAAGGAATTCTTTTCTGGCATGAGACATCTCTGAACTATGGGACTCACTGCTGCAGGATTTTGAGGATGCCATAGTCATCCGTGCTAAAAATTGATAGACAAATTAGAGCAGGGAAAGTGAACCGTGGACATGAAAAGGGGCTGGTAAATCCTTGGATAGGTACAGCCTCAGTAAGCTGGGAAGGTGGACTAGGGAAAGGATCAGTCTTCATTTAACCTGTTCCTGAAGCTTTTCCTTGAACATCTGGAAGAAGAAAATGTCAGAAGCAGATGCAGGGCAGTGGGGACATTAGTGCTGTCCTGACTGCAGCTGATACTCTGCTCCTATGTCTAGAGAAATATTTACTAAGGAGAAATAAGCTAAACCTCACCTTACAGAAACTAATCTATGTAGACTCCATCAGGCAGCAACCAATAAATTTTCTGTTGCTTCCTCTGGGTACTGCCGTTTCTGATTGTGTCCTTGTCTTCTTACCATCTTTTTTGATTTTACTGTCTGCTGTCTGCAGTATCATGTGATTGCTCTCCTTAATTATACATGGACAACATGAAGTGCCCCACCAACTGATCTTATTTAATTTATTTCTAATTATACTGCTTTTTAAAATGAACCTAGCACTCTGAGCATAATTCTTCTGTTGTTGTTGACTTTGGTATAACTCTGTGGGATGCCCATGGCAATTGCTAAGGAAATGCAAGGATTTTGAACAAAAAATCCAAACTGAGTCATGAGCTTGTGTTACAATTATGTCATTCTGACCAATCAGTTTGAAGGCTGTGCTTGCCCTGTTTTTGCTATTTCTTTCAATTTCTCTTTGCTCCTGGCTGAGTGGCACTGATACTGTTACACACTTGGAGAGGACACTGCAGTGTTGTTTTTCATTACATGTGATCGCAGCTCACTTGTACCACAAGCTCTTAGGAACCTGAGAGCACTTCTCCCCTCAATGCCAGCCACTCTCTAAAGGACTACAGAAATAGATTTTTTTTTTTTGTGCTTTTTTTAAGGGTTACTCCCTTCAGGACTTTCCAAACTAGAACCTCTGACACTTCATTCTCACCCTCACCAGGAAGTATTATATATTCTGCATTTAAGGCTAGATTGTAGTTAGCAGGTGTTCTTTCCATATGGTCTTTTTTTTTTCCCTACATATAAAGCTTTAGAAATTAAATCTTATAACTCCTTTAGACAAGTTTCATAGTAGTTCTACTTTACAGAAGGAAAATAGTGGCAGTTGGAGGTGACGTGAGAGAGTGTGAAAGGCAGCCAGCTCCTTTGGGCAGGCATCTCTCTGAGGACAACTCAAACCCTACCTTTCACTTGTTGGTTTGCCTGGGACGGCTCAGAGGTTACTGGTATTTGATGCTCAGGAGCAGACCTTTCTTAATAGCCAGTTTGGGATCAGGATGAGCTGTCTCCAGCAAAGCTCTTACACAGCTGTAAGGCAGAAACCATCTTTGCTTTCTTAGAGTTTCTAGAGCATGTTTCCTGTCCTTGGGGATCTACAGGTTGCACGATGCACTGATTTAGTTGTAGGAATTATACTGGCAGAATGTGTCATTTCATTAATCAGGTAGGTCATATCCAGAGACCTAACACAATAACATCCCTGTCGTACACACACACTCACATACACTAAAAAGATGAATTGTTGAGTGATTCAGTTTTAATCTGAATTAATGATTTCATTCAATCTGTGGCTCTGCTCATGTGAGGAATGCTGGTGCATTTCTAATTTCCTTTTCACACTAGATTGTCAGCATAATCTGCTGGCAGAAGCCAGAACTGCTGAAAACAGGACAAAGGAAAGGGCTTGTGGAGGAGGTGGGGGAAAAAAACATATATTCTGTCAAACACAGTTAGACTGTCACTTGCGTGGTGGGTGAAAACAGACGGCTGATCTGTGTGATGTGAAAGTGAGCCCTAATGGAGGTAGGGGAGAAGACCAGGCAGATGGCATGTGGAGCCTGCTGCTGCTTATTGCATTGATCTGGTGTCCCTGTTACCTTGTGCTCCTCACCCCACTCATCCATTTCTTTGTTTTACTGAACTTAGACGTATATTTACAGCCCCTTGCCCAGTCCCCTCTACAGCTGGAGTTATAGGTGATGCTGAAAAAAACCCAGAAATTGAATGCTTATAGCTTGTTTAAAATACTGTAGGGTCCTTTGCTATTTTCACTGTTTTCATTACCTTGTTCCCAGGTTATTCCCTTTTGCGCTGTTATTGCTTCCTGCATTAAAAGGAACTTTTGAATAGATCAGCTACTGCATGGGAAGCAAGATCACAAGAGTGGCTTTTTACTGTTTCTATTGTCTCTAGAAATATTAATTATAATTAATTAAAGATGTGCCTGAGCTCAGAATAGATGAGAAAACAGAGTTGGAGAAAATGAGAATTTTATTTCATGAAAGGCATTGACCAAACAAGGACAGGTTCCTGTTCAACTCCTTTCCTCAGTCACTAACTGAATCTTTCATCTGGGAAGAGAAATACCTGATTTCACCTTAGTCTTCTACCAAATTCTAAACTAATGACCAAATCTCTGTGTTTCAAGCTGTTTCCAAATTAGTGTCTCTCCTACATGTGATAAGAAATTCCAAAGTGAATATGAGCAATGCTCTAAAGGAAAACTGTATAAAATCAAGCAGATCTCCAGGAACGCCTTTTGTTTTATGATTCAGCATTTTCTGAAAGGTTCAATTCACCAGAGAGATGACTGATTGGCTCCACATGAACCTCCTTTCTAAAAGAAATCTCCTGACCGGTACACCAAGCAGATTTAATCTTGATATCTGTAGGAGAAAATCAATACAGTACCTCCAGCCATGATGCCTGGCTTGTCTTCAGAGTAACTGCATTATAAACGATTCCAATGAATATTTATGGAGAATACTTTGCAGTTTTTTACTCACTTCTAATCTCTGAGTGATGATCTAACAGGACTGGTGTAACTGCTCTTCCATATGTCCTGGTGATAGACATTAATAAACATAATAATGCAAAATCTGTGATGGCAATGCAGTCTTTTAAGTCTACAGTTTCTACTGCCCTGACTCCATTTCACAACTCTGCAATCCGGCAAGAGAAGACAAACCCAATCTTCAGAGAAATAATTAAAAAGCGGATGATGGAATCAATAGCTTTCACTAGTATCAGAACTCATCAGGTCTTCATTTAATGATACAGTCAGGGAATGCCAAAACCCATTCCCAAACACAAGGAACAGCAATTCTCACTGCCTTGTTCATCTGAGAGAGGGGACCATGAATAGCAGGACAGTTTTGAGAAAGGGCTGCACTGGGAAAGCTCTCAAAAATGAGTGTTCATACAATATATCTGTGAGACATGTTTTTACTTCATTAATAGGGCTGACTCAGAGAGAATAATGTTTTACTTGTTCTGTTCTTCAGAACAACAAATCTTGCCTTCAAGAGTGCAAATGATGTTAACCTTTGGGCTATTTGTCTTCTGGCACCAGAAACAGGCCATGCAGCAACCTAATGTCTTTCTGTGCTGGCTCTGGGGAATGACTTCCTAAAGGCACTGAGTGTAAAAAACCCCAATGTTTTGTTTGACACTGATGCTGCTCTTTCATCCTGCATCATTAGGCTGTCCCAGTTTCCTCCACTGGAAAAGGGTAATTTCTCATTTAGCTAAGCAGTACTTTCCCAGTGTTAAGCAAGGGGAAATGGAGGAAAAAAAACAGGGATATATGTCAGGAGCAAATCAGGAAACAGTGGGGGAAAGAAGGTGAAAACTCTTCCCTGAGTCTCCTGAAGTGCCTGAGTAGGGCTGTGAATCTGCAGCTCACCACAGCAGACTTCCATTCATGTTTGAGGATATTTTAAATTGAGTATATTTATTTCCTGAGCAAGAAGCAGCCATGGCTGCTCCATTTCAATCTTCACCCTAAAGTTAACCCCTCTCCATTGTAGAAATCAACTGGAAAAAATTTCATTTGCAACTCTGTATGAAATTAATGTCAGAAGACAGCCCATAAATCCCCATTATAAAGCCAAACTGGTTGCCCAGATCCAGAGTTTCCTGTGCCAGCAAATGGAAACATTCAACAGGGCATCCTTCAGGACATCTCCAGTAGATGCAGATGGTTGTATGCTGAGACAGGACCATACCTAAGCAGAACACGTTCATGCAGTGCAGTCTTGATGAGCAAGGTTACATCTGACTTACAGCCATTTCTCACTCTCCTGCAAAGCAACATCAAGTTCCTCATAAACAAAACCCACCACTGGTCACCAAGCAGGACTAGTAGTACAACAGTGTTAAATGTGCATTTCCAAGTGTAAATCGGACAGTTGTGGCAACGCTTCAGCCTCATAGGACATTTCCACACTGATGTGGAAAATATGATCTCATATTTCTCCAGAGAATATTATTTCATGTTTCTGGTTTGCTTTTCTTCAAGAAAAGAGAAGAATGTAGCAATGCTTTTAATTTTCTGTTCAAAACCTGTTTTCATGGGATATTTTGCTCAGCAGAAAGAATTCCTTTGCCCAGACATGCCCTTGTTTTCTTTCTAACATCAGTTCTTGAAGGCACCACAGCAGGATCCAGAACTTCATCAAAGAGAGGAGACATCCTGCAATTTCTCAAGAGATGTAACTTAAAGTCATCAGAAAAACTCTGACTTTACTCTGTAGAAGCCAACAGCTTGGACTAGGGAAAGCCACAGGGACAGAGCAGCAGCCAGGCCCAGGGGAGCTCCACTGGCTCTTCACCCTCATAATTTCAGCCACCAGCAAGGAATTTGCTTTGCTTCTAATAACTGGAATCCATGGGGACAGAAACTAATGGGCCATTTTCTAGATGACTATGTGCCGTGGATATCTATTTGCAGACAGTGCCTGCTTCTGAAACTGCAAGGCAAGACTTGACAAAGTTAGATTTTTGCTAATAAAGAAAAATGCAGGCACCTTTCCATTTATGAAAAGAGAAAACACTGAACTGAGAAATCCCACCAGGCTGAGGGAGATGCACACCTGCATGCCTGTTAGCCTGTCTGGAGCATCTCAGAGGTCAGACTTTGGGGCAAATCTCTTGCTGGTTTGTTGTTATTTATGTCTTATATGCAAGGGAGGCAGAAGCAACATCATTCAGTGCCCAGGTGAAGTAAGTGCTGTACAAGTGGTGATGGAGAAGGCTCAGCCCTGCTTTCACTGCAAGGTCACATTTCTCAACCTATTAATTGCTGCTTAAAACATATGGTGGAACAATCCAATATGTTACATTAAGTGCAGAAAGAGCCCTCCCCCAGCAAACTGTCTGCTGATAGCTGTGTGAAGACAAGTGTCAATAGAAGTTTGACAGGCTGAGAAATTTAGGGCTGTCAGCCTGGAGAAGAGAAGGTTGTGTGGAGACCTCATAGTGCCTTTCAGGATCTGAAGGGGCTACGGGGAGGCTGGAGAGGGACTCTGCATCAGGAACTGGAGTGACAGGACAAGGGGGAATGAGTTTAAACTGAAAGAGAGGAAATTTAGATTGGATATAGAGCAGAAGATCTTCCCTGTAAGGGTGGTGAGGCCCTCGCATAGGTTGCCCAGAGAAGCTGTGGCTGCCCCATCCTGGAAGTGTTCAAGGCCAGGCTGGACAGGACTTGGAACAGCCTGGTCTAGTGGAAGGTGTCCCTGCCCATGGCAGGAGTTTGAATGGAATGAGCTTTAAGGTCCCTCCAACCCAGACCATTCTGTGGTTCTGTGATTCTAAGTTGTTTAAAAAAGCTGCCTCTCCTAAAGAAAAGAAAGCTGTATCTGCTGTTCCCTGTGGGTATCATTTTTTCCTTTTGTATCTGGTGACCTTTAGTTGCAGTGTCGCTGGATGCTTTGAGGAGGAACCCCTAAAAGCTTGCTGCCAACGGGCTGTAGTTATAGAGCCATGTATGTGCATGCCAGGAGGCTGCTTTCCCATTGATTGTAGTTTTGGGCGCTGACATTGACAGATTTTCAAAGGAATATTTAACATGTGTGTCCTGTGGTTTTTTGACATCTAGGGTGCAATCTCAGAAGAAACAACAATGGAATATTTGCCATGTAGCAGTTGTTTGCTTTATGCAGCCTCAAAAATGGGTTGCAGCATGAGAAAACTGTGTAGGAACAGCTGTCTAAGTTATGTAGGAATAATCAGGTCCCTTAACAGACTCCACTCATTAGCTCAGAGGAGCGAAACATTGCCTGAATCCCCCAGAGTACGATAATCTAGTCCCATTTGACTTCAGACTCCCAGGCATCCAGGAGTCCAAATAATAGGTGAGCTCAGACAGAGGGATTCAATTTGCTTAAGATCAGGAAGAATAAAAATAAAGGTTTCTGCCTTGATCAAGGTCAAATGCTTCCTCACCGGGGCTCTGCATTGTCTCCTGGAAACTCATGGTGCTGTGAAAAAGCACATGAAGTAAATGAGACATTACAGGTCAGAGGGGTGGGAGGGAGGCAGCAACACAGGGATGAAGTGTGGCTTTCCATCCTTTGTGCTTCACCCCTAAAGTACATGTAGTGCAAACAGCACCACACACCAGCTAAGAAAGTATAGTCTCCTGTGTTTCATGGTGGCAATAAAAACCTCTCCAAAAAACTATGGCTCTGTTTCCAGCTAGAAGTATGTAATGCTCTGAATTATTTATGAACCTGCCCACAACAAACAGTTGAGTGAGTTCTCTTTGGGGGCTCATGGTTCAAAGGGGATGGCAGCTTCCTTTACTTTCCCATATTCTTTATCTGAAGCACCAGAAAGCCTCATAAACTGCTGGTTGCTTAAGCAGTCAGAGCCAAAAGGTTGCTGCTGCTGATGGAGAAACTGTCTGTAGGAAATAGGACACAAGGTTCAGCAGGGCAAAGGATTCCACTCATTTTCCAGAAATACACACTGTGATTAAAAACAGCTTTACGGCTCAGCCGACATCTCCCAGGGCCAAAGCCACTGGCAGCACAAGACTTAGGAAGGGGTGTAGTTGGAATGGAGGGCAGCTGCCCCCAGCAAACATTGAGGCTGGATGGGACAGTTCCTCCCAGTGCCATCCATGTTCCACAGTGGGGGGGTGTGTGTCTTGTGTCCACATCACTGACAAGACACTGTTGTAATGCAGCTCATGGTGCATACAGGACTCTGAAAAAGGAGAAGCTGCTGTCTGTGCAGAAACAGTTCCCTCCTCTGTGTGGAGTATCAAAGGATGCCAAAGATTTCTGCAAAGGGTGTCTGTCTGTCTGTCCTGAAGATGTTTTTTCTGTCATTGACAAGGAGCCAAAATGTGGGAAAAACCTCTGTCATCAAAGTGCAGCAATGCTTCCATAACCAGTTCTGAGAAGAGTGATGAATACCGTGCCCAAATGAAGCCACTGGGGGAAATTAAACTGCTTGTAATGACCTAGATTGGAATTTGGCTGCAACACTGGGACTAATGACTTGTTCTTCTGTGAAAAGTGGCAAGGGAGCTCGTCAGAGATGCTCAGGTCACAGCCACCCTGCAAAGGCACCTCCAGCGTGGGGCTCCTCTGCTCTGTCCCATGACACTGCTTACAGCAGACTGAGGTTTGAGCTTGATGGGGAGAGCAAGGGAATTTAGGTAGATTGGTAAGCACAGGCTGTATTGTTAGAGGCTGTGAAGGAATATGGGATCTTTTGTTTGCTGCAGCATGTACAGTACATTACATTCCAAGTGAGGCCCTAATAGGCTTTAAATTAGGTGCTTTAGGACATGATCAGATGATCACAGGTGAAGGAGTTAGTCTGTTTTTAAGAGGCACTGCTCATTACTACAGATTTCCATTGCTCAGCTGGGACTTGGTAATTGATTGGAAGTGAGCTCCTAGTCCAGTGCAATGGGAAATGTGATTATTTTCAGACTGCTGGTCACCAGTTCCTTCACATGGACTCTGAAAATAATATTCAACTGACAGGAGATTCTTCAGACTTGGAAATAAATCATGTTTTGGTTGACCCATTTGTAGGTCATGCATTAAACCTATTTAAAGAGAATGGTAGAATCTCTTACAGGAGGGGCTCTCCAAGCATAGGTATGTCATCATCGGCACCAAGGACCAGGAACTACCATTAGGGAGTGCGAGGAGTGCACACAGTTTACATGCTATACAGGCCTCATACTCAGCAAGATCCCCTAAGTGATCATTAAAGAATTACAAATCTGATCAGCTGAAGTAATTTCTGGGAGTTCTGGGCCTGGGCCATCTGTATGGTCCCTGTCCATAGGATAACTCAGCCACAAATGCCATCATGCGCTAAATCCCAGGAAAGGCCTAACCAATCTCCAAAACCTGTGAGAAAAGAACAGATAACCTAAGTAGTGGTTCTGGTCTGCCCATAGGAACTATTCTCTCGAGCTAGGCAGGGGGCTGCCAGACTGGCTTGTGCTGAAGCCAAGTGAAACCTCTTTAAATACAGCTGAGAATGATTTTCTTATAGTCTTGCTCTTGAATGAGTCTGTAGCTATACAAGGTATCACCAATTTGGGCTGCAGGGCTGACTGCTTGTTTCTTAGATTGCACCGCTAACTTCCATTAATATTCAGGCATATTGAATTCAAATGTGTTGTTCCCTCCCAAATGCTTGTCAGCAATGGATTTGACTGGAACGCTTGCACAAAACAAGCACTACAGGGAATGTGAAGAGCCCCTTTTTTAATTCTGGTCAGATCCAGAGAAGGATTCTCTACAATTACCAGTGAGAAACCCGTGACAGACAGATGTAATGGAGATCAGGGTTGTGTATGTGTGAATGTGCATCGGGTGAAGTTGTTCTGAATTCACAGCCATAGGGCTGGGTCTCAACCCAAAATATATGCAGAAATTTTTAATGCTGTACACACTTCCTGTGCTTAAAGCATGGGCTGGAGCACAAGCAGCTGGGTGGTTGGAGGAGGGGAAAATTACATTTATTTCCTCCTGACAGATCACTCCATTTTACAAGGGTTATCTGCTGCACTAAGCAAATATTTAAATAAGGTGGCCCTGAGAATATTACAGAAGGATTTACTACAATGCAGATCTCATCAGAGATTCATAGATTGTAGGGGCTGAAGATCACATACTGATTGCTGTTATTATTACTAATTCATCTTTATTATTGCAGCAGTGTCTGGACCCACAGAGGGACACCTTGGATGGGTTGGATGCAGCCAATGGGATGGGGTAGACAAGGGATGCAGTGCTGGCTGGTAACTGCCTGTCCCACTCCAAACCATCACACCCTGCACCAGGCTGGCCATGGGGCAGCTACAGCCCCCTGTACCACCACCTCATCCTCTGAGAAAAATCTGCCCTTAGCATCCAGATTAGGAGTTTGCCCCTGTCCCCAAACTGCATACACCCTAAAAAAAAATTCTCTGATTTTCTGCATGAGAAAGGCCACAGATTTCTCTGCTTTATTCACATCTTGTGCACGTAGCCAGGAGGGAGATGAAGCATTTGGTACCAGGAGTGACACCATCCTGTCTGCCTCGCTGGGGACCGCCTTGCTGGTTCTCCATGCAGAAACCGGGCTGAAACAGACATCACTGCTCAATTTTTCACCTTTCCTCAGGAAAAAAAAAATCAAAAACAACCCTGCTACTGCGAAGAAGGAATATTTGATATTGCATGTGGACCTCGAATGCCCTCTAGTGCTGAGCTGCATCCCTGGACGGGCTCTTCTGTTCAGGCAGGAGCTGGAGTTGCCGACAAAATTCAATTCACACTTAGGATCTTATTTTGTTAATTAAAATGCTTATTGATGACTGGAGAGAAGCTGCTGGCTAGCCAAGAAGCAATATCCTGAGTCAAATAGCAGGAAAGCAGTTTGAGAGAGTGATTTCATCAGCAGCAGATGGGAAATTGAGCTCTGTAATGCAGACTGTTCCATCAGATTGTCCAAGGCAGTTTGTAAAGATTGTAAAGGAGCTGCCAGCTATTTGCAGCATTAAACATACAGCATCCTGGGGAATTCAAAGGTCCTTAATGTGTTAGACCAGTCAATATCAATTTGTTGTCATATAGAAATACACAGGCTACCATCTTTATCAGACTCTCTGTTAAATTAAATATCTTTCTCTCACAAACTCTCAGCTCTCCATCTGCATTTATAGTGCATTGTTTAATACCCAAAAGCAAACCCAACTTTCTTCTGTTACACTCTCTGAAAGCAGAAAGAAGTGGCTTTAAGTAAATCTTGGTGTCTAAATTTTCATTATGAGGCTTCAGATTTAAAAGACGTGGGGAAAACAAAATTACTTGCTGTTGGGCTACCAGCTGTAGAATTAATCACTTATATTGCTTCCTGTGATCCTAAATATTTCCAGAAGAATATGCTTTGGCTGGAAGGGAACTATTTGCCCCAGAACTGTCTCATGTTAGGGAGAAAAAATTCTGCTCTCTCCATGGTCATTTGCAGACTCTAATACAAACTTGGGCAAGCCTTGTGGCAGTCCCACTTTTCTTGTAAAAATACTCTTTTTTTGTCAAGAGTTAGACAACTCATTGAAGCTTTGTTTCCTCAAGTCCTGGTACCTAATCAAGCCTAGCAGGTCTATGTGAATGACATACATTTTAAGGTGTGAATTTTAATAGACAAACTGCAACCCTAGTCATCCCTGGAAGATTATCCTCCGTAAAGGTGAAAATTAATGAATTTTCATGAAGATGTTTTTATTTTAATCATATTTCTATAACACAAATCATCTCGTAGGCTCCAGGGTGTTTATAAAAGCAAATTATTATGAGATTTTCCTTTAATGCCCAATATAACTGCATCAGGAAGATGGGAAATAAGAGAGCTCTGTTTTACTAAGATCATGAAGTATATGACACCTTCCTACTTTAGTTATCCTGTTCAAATAAGACTCACTGAGATAGGTATAAAAATCAAGTATCAATTACCTGCTGTCCTCCTTTTGTTTATTTAATTATTTTCACGTAGCTCTGTATTTTTGTAAGCTTCTGTGCCAAGAGACAGTGGTTTTCCAGTACATGCTGTACTTTCCTGATTGTTATCTACTGGATTGTGATAAAGAGGGGTAAATATATGTGTATTTCAGAAATAATTCACCTGGTTTCTTAAACTGAGAACGTGAGAAAAGAAAGCCCTAAAACCTCAAGGGATGCCTTTTGCATTTGCCATGCAGTGAGTGGACAATCTGTGCAATGCACACTCTAAAATCTCTACATATATTTAACAACAGTGGCCTCTGGTGGAATTTTGGCTAAGGGTGATATTTGCTTGAGGATTGAGACATCTGGGCTCTGGGGTTATAGACTGGAGCTCAGGAACTCAGCCCTAAGCATCGATGCTTTCAAATAGGTTGGATTTTAGCTTTTCATTAATACTGACCCCATTTTAGCATGGCCCTCAGTGTGTATTTAATGTTGCTGCATTCCTAATTACTTGAAGATTCATGGGTGGCACTGCCTCAGTATGCTCTTTCTTCTTCTTTCCTCCCAATATGCTCCAAAGGTAGTTTTGGGACACGAGAGTCCAAATCAGGCTTTCCTTTTAGCCCAGATATTGATTTATACCAACTGGATAGGAATTTATTTCTCCCTCAGATTTTTGCATCTCTGTTACATTTAGTAAAAATTCAAAAGTTCCCAGGAGATATGAGTGGCAAACTGCTAGAGACAAGGATAGAGTGGAGAGCAGTTGCCTTTTAATTTCTCTAAAAATCTTTTAGGATTAGTGAGCCACCCCAGCTACTTTCTTAGGCTTTGGTTTGGCAACCTGTCATCATTTAATAAGCATGTAAAGCATATGTTTACCCTAAAGTACCAGTTTATATCCCATCTGGCTCAAGTCAACTGCTCGCGTATGTGCTTTTCTAAGGGCAACCTACGCATCTGCTAAAATTCCTTGCCAAATTGCAGCCTCCGACTCTTGTTTGGATATCCAGACTGATTTCTGTGACTTAGATCCATGCCTTGCAAGGCTTAGTCCAGAAATTAAACCATTAGGTCATGTTGCTTATAATACTCACCCACACCCTTCTACATTTTAAAACACATTATGATAGTAGCAGAGTTTCATTTGATCTTATCGCTGCAATATGGTTGTAAGTAGCTGATCAAAGTGAAATGTGCTCTGTTTAATTAGCTTTCCCGGTGACCTGAGTGTGCTTCCATGAGAGATCACCATGAGTCACTAAGGTCTTATGGACTTGTGAAAAGACACATACCCCTCCCAGCATTAAGGACACTGTCAGCATTCGCCCTCCGGTCTGGCAGATATCTGGGACATGAAATACATTTCATGATACGTTATTCTTTACTCAGCCAGCCCTTAATGACTGGAGCTTCAGGCCAAATACAGGATCCTAAAACGAGGCCGTCAACATCACCCAATTACTGCTGTTATTAAAAATGCCAAGTGTAATCATAATAATAATTAGACACATTATGCAGTGCTGCCTAAGGAATATACTCTATGTGTGTAAGATGTCATGCAAACCCTATTAGTAGAGCTGAGCAATCTCACCACCTCCACATTACTGCAAAAAGACAAAACCGTACTTGAATGTGAATTGCCTGCATAAATGCAGTTCTCTCAGTCCACCACTTTCTAAAGGTTTATTTTGGAGTTTTTTTGTTGGCGGTGTTGCTTGTTTTTAATATTGCAACTGCTTATACCCTCTCTAAGTTTACCTCCTGCCACTAATGGCCTCCCAGAGGCTCTGAGCATGCAGAGAAATATCTCCCTTTGATCTCTTATTTATTATCAAACAATTATCCAGACAGACAAGTTACACCCACAGTCAGCTGGTGCCTCACATGCCACAAAAGCAGTGGTCCAGAAGAGAAGGAACACACTCAGTACCAGATACTTTTTATTGACTTCAGGAAAATACTTCTCCTTGAACTTCTGTTGGCTCATCTGTAAAATGGGCCTGAACTCCATGGTCTTTTTGAAAACACTTGAGTAAAAGTACTACAGAAATATGCTAAAATGTCATAAATGTGCTAATTATGCTGATTACCATGTCCCCAGATGATCTGTTCCCAATTTACCATTTGAAAGCCAAGTTTCCAGGTCCTTCCAAATGTATAGAGAAAGCTGATATGGCTCCTTTATCCCAATCTACTGCATTGCGTCCTAAACATAATCTCTCTGGTTTTGCAACATTCTAACAAAATCACAGCTTTTGAAAGAGATTAGATGGTGTAACTTGGCTCTAGTGATACTTCAATCCTGGCATCTGTTTCATTGCTTTATGTATTGTGGAATTGAGGGAGATTATCTTCTAATTATTCCCTGTAGTCTACAGACAGATGGAAAAAAAAGCAAATTGTGTTTCATCTACGTGCAGCCATTATGTACTCAAACTTCATCTCTTTTCTGGTCATTGTCCCAGAAGTGACAGAAGTATGGGAATCATCAGCAGATGAGATGGATCTGTAAGACATGGTCAATAAAACATTCACAGAGATTATACTTGCATAACTGGCCAGAGCATACTCAGGTCTTCAACACCTCTTACATTAACTTTCTTTTTCCAGCACAGGTCTAATGGTTGGGGAAGAAAACCTGTTGAGTCTGGAAAGATCACACAGTCATCCTCACCCAAAAATGACCTCCAGCAGAAGCTCTCTCAGGAAAGCTTACAAACTATATCTGAGATACCAGCTCAACTCAGATCTGTAGTACATGCCCATGTATTAACAGGCCAGGCTAAAGTTACCTCTTTCCCCACAGCATTAATTGCTCTTTTCTCTGTTTTGTTCTTGTATATGCCAGGACTGTATGTTGCCCAGGAGGCATTGGCTGAAGTTAAGGCCAAGGGAGACCTTTTGGAACTCATATTCCCGCAGAAGCCACACAGGCAGAGAAGACCTTTGGGGAAATCACTGACTTCTGTTTACAAAACTATCTGACCAGAAGGAGAGAAAAGGGAGAAGGAACCCATGGGGAGGTCCACATACCATCCTCATGAATAACACTGGTATGCCATGGGCCAGCCCATGGATGAGCCACGGGCTCAGAGAGCCCATAAAACGTTTGCAATATGGGCTCTGAGTCCCTTATCATGAGGTGTGTGCAAGTCTTCATAGCAGAGGTGGGCTGTCATGATAAATTACTTTTTCCAGGAGTATAAAGTGGAAAACAGATCCCTGTTTCCTTCCCTCACTCACTCTCTCCTGGCTCCAAGCCCATGGGCCTTCTGTTCAGTGCCAGAGTGCTGTCTTCCCATGATAGCCACACTCTTTCTTGGGTCACCCTTCCCCTGCCTGCACCCATTGAATACAAGGCATCAGTGCCACCACAGATGAGTTCAGTGGGAATCAACATTGCTGCTTTTTTTTGAGGTCTATTTTCTCTCAGAGCCACCATCCTGATCTTCTTTGGATCTTATCAGCCTGCAAAGTGAATTTAGCCTTATTGTTTTATTTCTCCCCATCTTTCCATCTGCGCAGTCACAATCTCTTTGATTTCCCATTAGGCAGAAGTTCCTTAATGATTTGAGATGGAGGTATCTTCTTTATATAAGGAATGGCATAATGTCCATTCCAAAATAGGTCCTACTCTGCTGTGTGTTAGCAAAATTAAAAACTGCTGAGGAGAAAAGGGACACAGAGCAAGAGGGACAGTTGGCATGATGGCAAGGTGCAGATAGATTGAATGTCACAGTGAGGAAAATATGGTAGGGGAAAAATAATCCAAAAAGAGAGCAAGAGGACACAAAGATTCAGCTAGGGAGAATGCTGATTTTATACTCAAAGAATTTTCAGCTGAGTCCAGTCTACCTTGGAAATGCAACTTCAGCTGAACACAACCCTTTTTGCCCCAAACAAGGGGTAGAGCTGGCCATGTGATGTTCCTGCTTCTTCTGTTCAGCCAGAGGCTGCAAGCTCTGGGCCCACCCTCCCCAGGTACATTCCCAGAGGGAGGGGAGCTTGTCTGGGTGTGCTAATCCCCAAGGTAATGATGTGCCCTGTGAGTTTCATGACATCAAACGCTGGGAGGGGAGGGGGTAATTATCGCCCCAGTGACAGCAGCAAGTTCTCAGCACAATGCTGGTTCTGAGAAGGCAGCTTTTAGTGGGTCATGAAGAAATGGTGTGGGACTGGTAGAGAAGTCCCTGCTCAGCAGGACAAGACAAACAGGCCAAATATCAATGAAATGGCAGCCAGTTGAGGAGTATTCATATCCAGACCTCAGTGAAGCTTCAGTGAGAACGGTGGGGCTTATGCAAGACACCATCTCTTACACACTCTTTCCCATAAATCCCACCTATCCTTATCTACAGAAGTATTTTTGCATATCCAGGCACATATTTGTGCTTTGTCTTCACTTTTAGAATGGCCTGGAAGAAAACTCCCAGGGACACTGAAGCTGTGAAATTAGCTGGGATTCGGTATCAAATACTATGGCAAGTACCATCTGCAGGAAAAGTCATGTTTACATATCCTTTGAGAGAAATATTGTCAGAGGACTTCTTTACTTATGGGAGGAGACATCTCACTGCAGTTCCTTATCCCTTCTTATCATGGGACCTTCACAGAGGCTGGGAGTCCTGATCAGTGGTTTGAGCTATGCCAGGAGTCAGAATGGAGGAGGGAGACAGACAGAGTGATGGTGGAAAACAAAGATCAAGAATGGAAGTCAAAGACTTTGCCAGTCAAAAAGGAAGGAGAACTAGGAGGTTAGAGGCCAGATTTATGCTGAGGAATCCTACAAGTGCTCCATTCTGAGCAAGAAGCAGGCAAGGCTTGAGCAAGACCAAGGCATGGCCCTTGGACTCAGGAGTCAGCACAGCTCCAACCAAGGGTGACATTGACCCACAGAAGCAATCAGTGGGAATCAGGAATCAACCCAGCTCAGAGGCCAGTCCCTTCCTGGAAAGGTTGATCAAGCCCATGGCTCCAAGGGGGCCTGCAGGACAGATGGATCACACAGAGGCTGGAGGTGATCAGGTAACCAACCACCTGCTGATCCAGATGAAAATTCACACATAGGCCCAGTGCCATGGGAAATAAAACAGGGCATTAGTTGGTGCTGATGGTGTGTCAAGTGCTTTTTTAATATTATCCCTTTAGGTAGAACATTGGGAAACAGTTTTCTGGGCCAAGCAAAGGAAAGGACACTGTGATATCCCAGTCTCATTATAAAAGCAAGATACATATGAAAACCCTGTAAGAGCTGAACACACTAGACACACCACTGACTGCTTCTCCACTGTGATCCTTGTCCTCTCCCTTGGCTATCGCTGCTGGCACCCAGACTAGGCAGAGAATAAGAAGCACCTCAGTCTCCAGGATCTGAAATCCCTTTTCTAATATTTGCACATCCCCTGAAATTTGGCAAAACTACATCAGAGTCCATTGGAGACTTCTGACCACTGTGTGATGTGGGTTCCTTTAGAGAAAACTTTCACAGACTATGGACCAAGCCATCTACATTTCTAGAAGACTGAGCCATTGTAAAACCACTGGGAAGAACATGATGTATAAACGAAAGCACTTCAGAGGATGTGATTAAAGGAAATTACCTCATTTAGCCAAGGCAACATTAGGAGGCAGCTTGACTGTGATCTGTAAGGCTTCGCTTTTGAGTCTGTAGAGATGCTCTGGTCCAGTAAAGAGTGATGTCCCCAACTCTTAGTCCTTTGAAGAATGTTTGGCAGCAGTTTGATGAGGAGATCACAGAGGTCCTTCTTCAGTTCTGCCAGGTGATGGATTCAGCCTGCTGACAGCCCAAAGAGCAGTGTGGTTTACGAGAGCAGCAAGGTGTATAGGCAGAGAGAAATGCTATACAAAACACGTGGCTCAGAAAGCCACAGGAAAGGGAAGCAGATGGAGGAGGTGTTGGGACTGGAATGAAGCAGGAGTGAGGACCATTGGGACACATCAGTAGAATAATGGCATGCAAGATTTGAGGTCCTTTTATAGAACTATAGGTGGTACCTTTCAGAACAAACCCACTTTTTCTGAATGAGAACCTACAAAGTATTCTCACACCAAACACCATCTTTAATTTATTCTGTATGAGCTCTATTTTGAAGGGGGGGACACACTTGTTTAAGACGAAAGTTGGGTAGTGAACAAAATTAATTATTATTATATTAAATTCCACAAGAGTGTGGTGTTCAAAAAGGTATTTGATTTCAAACCATGCTGTTTTTAAGTGTCAATCACAGCCCATGATTTCTGTCTCAGCAGGTTCACGCTGAAGCCTCTAAAGAGTTGTACCACACAGGACTTTGGAGCTCTACCTGGCCCCTTACTGCTGGTGAGGAATGATGAGAGCACAGAGGAGGTACCAACATGATACATACATTGGACTTTTTCTCATCCAAACCTGATGACTGAAAAAATAATTCAATATTGACACACCATCTACACATACCAGGCTCAGGTCATCTTCATTTTTCCAGTTAGAAACCAGAAATCTAAAACACAGTTCTAAGCTTATTTGACTTTCCAGCTGAAGTGAGTGCTGTGCCACCTGTTTCAGTGCTGCAGCCCAGCATGGGAGACCCCATATTATCAGGCTGTATTGAAACCAAGTTATCACTGACTTTATGAGACCTTTGTACAACCTTGCCCATGCAATTTAAGCAGTTAAATGAAGTGAATTATAAATTGATACATTTTAAGGCCACAAGGGACTTTCTTCATTATCTCCTGCAATTTCTTGCTCTGACATAGTATCAACGGCAGAATTTCACCCTGTGAAACATCTCTCTGGTCCAGAGTATCTATTTGGACTAGAGAGAGCACACCTTTCAGAAATACACCCTTTTCCTGGCTTTAGGCCTTCCCAGAGTAGCACTGAAAATTTCATACTGTTTTTCTCAGCTGAATTAGTTGGACTTCAACTGTCAGCAACTATGAAAGTGTTTGGTCAGACAGACTCATAAATATTTCCCTTATATCTCTGCTTTGTGTAAAGATTCAAGTCACACTTTAGCCTCATCTCTGTTCAAGTAAATAACTTTGTTCATTTGTATGCTCACAATTTTGGTGGTCTTGAATACGCTTGAGTCACCCAAGATCCAAAAGAAAAGTTTCCACCAGCCTATGTAGTAGTTAAAATTCCAGATTTTTCTTGCCACTGAGCTATGATTATGTCATATAAAAATGACATGGATCTGTTAGAGCCAAGGAAAAAGAAAATGTCCATCTAATCAATTTAATCCAATTCAATTTTTCATAGCCCCCATGCAAAGACACCTGTGGTTTTTCTAGTCAATCAGAATAATTTGTACAACATTGCAAGGAAAGTTGCCCTATTTGGTAAACTCCTTCCTGCACAGAGTGTATATACTCTTTTTATATGATTGCTTAATCTCTTTATATGGTTTATGATGTGGTACTGGATGAACACAACTGAAATACTGTGTTTAATTACCTCCAGAGGATTTTGATGCTCTTAAGAAAGGAGTGAGAAAGACCTGTGGTCTTAAGACCTAGGCCAACAGCAGGGAGAAAATGTAGATGCTTTTAAAGCCTCTCTTTCTTGAGCACATGACTTAGGTTTCCCTACAGGCATCTCTGCTAAAAAAAAATCATCTGTCATACAGAGAGACTAGATTTAGAACAAGTTATGTGCTATGAAACATCAGCAATAGAGTTTGGGGTAATTTAATTGAGAGCAAATGCCAGCCCTTTGCAAATCAATGGAAATATCTTACTGCATCTTACACCTCAAATGAATTTGGAATATTTGTTTATTTTCCAGTATCAAGTCTGTAGTGCAAAACATATCTTGATTCTAGAAGAGGGGTAGCAGTTGTGGATTTGAAGTCAGCGTATGGAGTACTTTCTTCTCTGCTGAGATATTTCTAAGAGGTATTTCTCTTCCCATTCACACTCATAGCACAGTACAGCTGTGCTCCCATGACGGTGTAGATGTTTATTCATTTTCATATAGTGCACAGCCAGGGGAAACCATGTCTTAAATCTGTACATGACTGCCCTAAACACTTGAGAATAAAATAAAAATTATACAGCAAAAGCAACATGCAATCAGAAAATCTGAATTACTGTAACAGTTACAACCGTGGAAAGCACTGTCAGATTCTGAGATTTGCTTACACCATCCAAGCCACCCTGGCTATACTAGAAGTATGATAAAAGAAATTACATTTCCTATTCTATAATCCATTATTCATCAAAGAGCAGCACGTAATGAAAACAGAAGTCCGAACATCTGTTTTCAGGTTAGATCTTTTTGGAGATCTAAGTCCTCTGAAGAATTTACACAGAAGTCAAACATCATAAATAATTAGACAAAGGGTGCTGAAAATTACAGAAGAGTCAGGAGTACCTTCCATGCCTTATATCCATCTTTGATTCTTTTAATTGGAAAACACTGGCTTTCAGGTAAGAACATCACAAAGGCAGCTGTTCTGACCTATTTACAATTCCTGAACAGGCTAATATTTAAACTGCCCAGTGAACTGTGCCTGCTTTTATATCCTCTTAATTTCAAATAAAAGGCAGTTGTGAGGAGGAAGAGGTCTGCAATATTAAATATAGTTTATTTTGTGGAGGTATCCCTCTGCAAAGGGAAAATAGGGCAACTAGCTTGGCTTTAGTGTCTCACAACAGACATTTATGATAGAAAAAATTAATTATGTCTATGTCCACAGTAACCCACAGCTACTGGAAAAGCAAATCTCTGTGATCTGCAGCACATGTGTACATTCCTCAGCAGCTGAAGTATGGAGGATAAGTGCATCAAGACAAATTAACTCAGCAAGGAAACAACTTCAGCCACAATATTTTGATGTTCTAATATAAGGATGAGATATTATTGGCTAAATTTTGCCTTCAGGAACATCTGTAAGTGCATGTGGTTTCTTGAAAGAGAACAGAGCACAGCCTTGCCTTGTAAATATTTAGACTGTACATTATAACATATGATAGCAATCCATGTCTGATTGCCATTTATCCTCCTGAATAGGTGATTTTGCAGATGATAAGTCCAGTCCCTTGTCATTAAAATTATAAAGAAAAGGACTGGTGATATTCCACACTAATAGCCCCAAACCCCACGTGCCACAGTAGCCAGATGGCAAGGGAGTGGATACATTTAATTGAACTGCATTTTTACAAGGGGATATATCTTCCTTCTGTGCCATGAAGGTCATTAAGGGCTTTATATTGTCACTTAATCTGACACTGAAATGAGTCAAGTCAACCCAATCGGTGATGGTTAACTTCTGTTTTTCCTCAGCAGAGGGAGCTTGAGTCTGCAGCAAGAGCTGCTGCCTTCACTCGGGCATGTTCTCCCCTACCTGTCATCATTCGCGCTCCTCAACGCCCTGATTATTTGCAGGTAGATGAGGAGACACTTGTGGCGCTTAGGGACAGCTCTGCAAAGCTGCTTATCTGGATCAGAAGAGCATTGAGCAATTCGATATGTGCTGGATGCATCCAACGCACAGCCCTGTTCCAGAGAGATTCTGTGCTGCGTTCAAGTTAAAGGTCAGCCTGAGATGGGGGTGAAACACATGAGAACTGGCTTTACTCTGACCCCAAGCTTGCTGGAGTCAGCACAGGGTGAAACCAAAGTGAGCTCAAGCAGCTGAAGGACGAATCCAAATTGTAGCAAGGATGAGATTCAGTATCCTTGATGCCACCCAGTGCCACCCCTTGGGAATTGGGACTGAGGATGTAGATTGTCATGGAGCAGAAGGGTCCCCAGCCATGCTGAGAAAGGTGGCACAAAGAATCAGTAAAAAAGCAGGTTTCTTAAGAAGCTTTTCTCTCTGCAGGTTGGCAGAATAGTGCCTGAAGATTGTCTTAGGAATCAGTCAGAGGGGCTCCCACAGTGAGTGCCATGGATGGGTTGACCCTCCTGTGGGCCCACAGACTGGCACAGAACACGCCTCCAGTTTCCTTGGCCTCTAGGGTTTAATAAAGGGATTTCTGCTTCAACCAAAGCAAATAAAACGGAGTTCCCCAAGCAGCTCTCACCAAAGTCATGTTGTTTTTTGGATCTTAGGGCCCCTTGGAGGATTGTTCAAAGTCAGCCCTTACAGTGGGCAATGGCTGAGAAAGGCACTTGCATGTTGCCACTTCAGTCTGAAAACTTTGGCCTGAATATTTTAATGTTTGTAAATATAACAGGATGCAATTAGTAGTTATAATGTGTCCCTGAGAGTACTGGGGATGGAACACACATTTCAGAATAGAAAGTTAAGCATGCAGGTATTAAAATTACTCCAATAAAAATACATGCTGGAAGAATTAGAAACAAAGTCTGCAAGATTGAATTCTATGAACTTGAGAAGTAGTTATCTGATTTTATTCCTCTAACAGGTCATGATCCATGGGAAAATACTTCTATAAAACAGCCATTAACCAATTAATAACTTTCTGGCTTGACTTGCCTACTTATAATACATCTTTTCCCACATATTCAAGTAAGGTAAAGCTGTATAATTATAACCCCATATTCCTTGATGGGCAGTTCATTTCTTGTGATGGAAGAAACCTTGAAGAAGTGCCTGCTACCCACTTATTTTCAAGGTAAATGAGACCAACTGCAAATCAAGGATGCCCTTAAAGTTTGCCCATATAAAGCAAAGGTCTAGTTCAGGGCTGTCTTATTGAATATGCATTGGATCAGGCCCAAATTGCAATTGGTTTGCATATTTCCCAAACAAATGCAGTATATTAAATGCCCATGAATGCAAATAGGTTGTGTTTTTTCTGATTTGTATAATTTAACAGAGGGTGGCTTAAAAATGAATGCACACAATAGGATTATACAATATTCTCAGGGGTTCAAACAAGTTGCTATCTCCCTCAGGGAAGGCCAATCTCGTAATTAAAGCTCAACCTCCAGGGAGGAGGAAATCACAGTTGTATTCCCCGAATGGCCACATATTTGTGAAGTCACCAAACTTTTCACGCCTCTGTCCTCAGAACAGGGACAGAGCCTATTTAGGCAGCTGCACCCGCCCATCCACATTTGGATGTTGATAGCAGAGGAACAAGAGAGAGATGGTGTTGAAAGGCAAATTACTTTCTGACTTGGTTCCACAGATGGATTTATATTTGCCATGAATAGAGCACTATCCAGTGCACATATGTCTTTGCTTATAATATATATATTTTTTTACCCCATTTATGCCTTGCCTTCTCTTCCCTCACCAGCCTCTTTTCTTAGGCATTCATAGTCATCATTCTCAAGAATATCTGAAAAATCCAGGATGGCATCACCCTGCAGCTCCCAGTTCTCTGGTTCTCTTGAGAAGCTCTGAGTGGTATTGTCAGTGTTTTATGTATTTACACCAACAGAGAAGGCCTGGGATGTGGGCTTTTCATTTATATGAGTCTCACCGCCACAGGGGGTATTTAACTTTCTGCCCTGGTTGCTGTAATTCTCTCTCCAGTGGATATACAGTTCAGATCAGGTTCCTATTGCTGTGATGACAGGCATTCAGCAGGCACTGTAATTGCAGAGTTAAAACAGCTCATTTTCTTACTGGCAAGCTGTAGTTAAAGAGGTGCTAGGAGGCAGCCTGGCTGTCTGCAGAGGAACTGATCAAAGCACTGAAAGGCATCTGGCTTGTCTCTGTTTTCTTTCACCACCCCCCTTGCCGATGGAGGGGAAAAAGAGAGAGAAGGAGAGAAAAAGTGAATAAAAAAAGAAACGGAAAAAAGAAGGAAAAAACTATTAAAAAGGAATTTATGAAAGTGAATACTTGTCCCTTTCCTACGGGTAAAAGACAGTGTCTTGTTAAAGACAGTAAACATAGCTGGGTTAGGTCTATTTTTTTAACTCAGTGGATTCTTTAATGAGAAAATTGGGACTTGTGAATGTTCATATGTACCTATTTCCATTAGCTCTTCCCAGTAAGATTGCTGAGTTGTTGGGTAGCACTTTGCACACTGCAGAGAAAATACTTTCCCCATCTCTGTATCAATGCCATCCTTCCTTATCAGACTCAGCTTTTTCTCCTTCTGACCTCTGTCCTTCACTGAAGGACATATGGCTCTAGCCAGAATATGATGGACAATGGGATTCTGTACCCTAGATTAACTGCAAAAGTACAAATGAAACACATTTTTACTTTACTTTTATTTGTTCTAATTTGTCATCATTCTTCCTGTTATAAATTTCAGCAAATCACAAAGGAAAAGGTAAACAGAGTTGACAAACCACTTCAGATGTTCATATGAAGGATAAAAACAGGGGAAAAAACCTCCAAAGTGGGGGAAGATGTCCACCTGAACATTAAGATCTATGATTCCAACACCTCTGAGAAGTCATTCAAAATGTTTCTCAAATGAGGTAAAGAAATCCCCAGGTAAGGAATTGCACCATTTCCAAATGAGAAAAGAGACATTGCACCTTGGGGAGAAGCACCATTCAGGTGAAAATAACTGAAATGTGAACATTCCTTTCCATGAACCAAAGGGAAAAATGTTATCAGGACAGTAGGATCCAGCAGCTGAGCGCGCACACTCTACTCCAGAGGCTCAGTGAAGTTCCTGCCTTACAGGAGCTCTAAAAATTCCTGTAGCGGGATTTCTCCCGTCTCTCTCGAGCCTTCAGTCTTCAGAAACAGGGAGAGGATTTGTTCTCCCTTTCGCTCCTCTCGCACTTCATTTTTTTCATCCACTATCTCTGGATGGTGACACCACCACCTTCCCGCAGACAAAAGAGGAGCTCAGAGTCTTTGAAAGAAGGAAACAAACTCTGTAACTCAACAAGGAGCCTAGACAGGCAATGTTGCAAATTAAGTTGAAAGAGGCCCAGTTACTGCACCATTATTTGATTTCCCCTTCTGTAATCCCTTGCTTGTAATTAGCATAATTTATTAACATATTAGAGCCATGCATGTGAACCCTCTTTATAGTTGCTGAGTGCTCCCTGAGGCTGCCTAGTGAAAGCTTTTCCCCACTGTTTAATAATATGTTACATAAGGAAAACCAGCTTCTGATATAATTTAAATTATGACTTTCCTTTCTGCCTCTGAACACTCATTTCCTTTAAATGAGGTTAATTTCCTTAAATAATGAAAATCCTCCAATTTCAGTTTTCCATTCATTAGACCCCTTAGTTCAACATGAAAAAGTCACACGCCAAGAGGGAAAAGAAAAAAAGAAAAAGAAAGAAAAGAAAAAATCCCATTGAACTTCAAATATAACCACCCTGCAAAGAGGTTTCCTGTGATGCTCCTCCTGTCCTTTCTGGATTGAGAGGGGCATAACACAGACTGTCAGGGCATAAAAATGGACAAGCCACTTTACATCAAAGCAGTTTCTCCCATCTGGCATGTGAAGTCCTCTGAATCCCAAGGGCATTTTCAGAGTTTCAAATGCGTAGTGCTCCTCTGGGGGGATCACACAGTGGCCTCATGAGCCAACAGCAAAACATGGATTTGTTTGCATTCCCCCAAATATTTTCCTTTCTTTCCATTAATCTCATTATGCTATTTGGACAAATGAGGCCATTCCTGTCTCCAGTCTGATGGTCAGTGTGATGCAGGTCCGTCTCTGGGCACAGGACATTGTCAAGGTCACAGGATTGCACCTCTGTAACTGCTTCAACTAACCTAAAGCTTCACTTCTTGCTCTCCTGAACTAAACTTACTGCTCACATTGACCAGGAATCAGCCCCCCCAGCTCTTTGTCATGATGTTTTTCCCACTGTTCTTCCAGCTCTTGTACAGCTCCCCAGTGCTGTACAACCCAAACCAAGGACAGTTTCAAGAAGTAACTCAAAATGTGATGAAATGTGGAATTTCTTTATAGCACCTCTCCATTCTGTGTAGAAATAGAAATGCATTTTGTTCTTGAATGCTGGCTGAGGAGTTAGCTGGCCCTTAAGTCTATGCCAAGGACTAGATAAGCAGAGACATGACCAAGAGAAGACAAACCAGTGCAGTAGTTCTTGAAGTACTTGGTTTTCTGCTGCTTGTCTGATGCTTGGCTCATCCAGTATGTAAGTGCCTGGCTCTAGCTGAGTTCAACCTGACTTAACTGCTAATGCTTTGAGGATTTAGGCCTCTGTTATATTTCAATAAACCAGGAATAAAGTAATTTCTGTGCCTTAAAGAACAGCTGTGAGCTATTAAAGCTTGTAGCCGTGTGCTCTAGGTAGATAATACCTCCTCCTGTCATTGTATTGAGCACAGCCCAGCCACAGTGGCACTTTTAGCTGTGGAGTGATGCAGAACAGCAGCATCCTTCATGTGGATGTTAATTTAAAGACAGTGTTACCATGCCAACAAAAAGGGCATTCTGCTTTTTTAAAAAATAAGTACCTAATATAACAAAGCCTCCAGTTTCCTTCCACTGAAAGGCTTTATAAACACATCATTTTGGAGACAATAAGAACAAAAAGAACCTCTGAAAAGAACCACGTGTATTTTGCTGTGCAGGGAGCTCTGTGCTGGGCACCTGCAGACTTGGGTACCATGGGACATGGACAAGGCTTCATTAAGCATTAAATAATGATCACAGAACCACAGAATCATTTAAGTTGGAAAAGACCTCCAAGATCATCAAGTCCAACCTTAGACCAATCACCACCTTGTCAACTAGACCAGAGCACTGAGTGCCACATCTCATTGTTTCTTGAATAGCTCCAGGGATGGAGACTCTACCACCTCCCTGACCAGCTCATTCCAATGTTTAACAACCATTTCCATGAAGAAATTCTTCCTGAACCTTTCCAGGAGCAGCTTGAGGCTGTGAAGCAGGCTGGGCAATGTTCTGCCAAGTCTGGGGCAAAAGTTTGGGTCAGAGCTTATGTTTGCAGCCCCAGTTAACCTTTCTCTAAGGAAAAACCCAGACTTAATAGGATGAAATGTCAGGAAAATTATGTTAATTTGCAGACTAAATTTTTTTCAGGACCTCAAAGAAGCAAATGATTGTTATTGTTGTTATTACTTGTTTTTATCACTGGGGAAACCCAAGGACAATTAAATGAACTTGCTGGAGATCACAACGCCAGAGAGAGGAGAAAAAGACGTTTCATGACTGACATTGGAGGTTTATTCACCTGGAGATTTTAGGGATGCTTTTCATGAGAAAATGCCAGTTTCCTGAAATGAAAATTTCCATGGTAAGGGACAGCTTGTCTGACCAGGGATAATTCTTCCTGTTAGGAATAAGCTTTACTACAAATGGGAGAAACCAAGGCTCAGACAGCAGGATTTGGTTTTGGGCCCCCTTCCCACCCAAGGTGAATGCCACCAGGCCTCTCAAGGGAAAAGAGCTTACATAGCTTCATGTCAGCACGGAACAGGAAAACAAGTTCCCACCCCACTCACTGGTTTTGACTCCCAGCATTTGACTAAAACAGAGTCTATTCCCCTCTCCTCTCTTCTGAACCTGATTTACTGCACTATTTATCTGATTCAGGGTTATTCTTCTTTTATGCTTCTCAGGAGCATCAATGTCTGGGATGTTGCAACATATATCAAGCTTTTGGGTGTATTTATGTGTATTGAAATGTACTTTTCATAGTACAGCTGCACACGCCCTTTCTACTATTCAGCCTCCTCTCCTCCCACTTGAAAACAAGCCTTTTGAAAGCAGAAGGGAAGAATAATTAAAAAAAATTGTAATGTGCCTCAGGTAATGACATGATTGAAACATCACCATTTTGTCTGGAGGGTCACAGGACAGCTTTATGAGAAAGCTTTAAAGCTGCTAACTCTGAAGAACCTTTGATATTTCACCTTTTGTTGTTGCTCACATGTTCTTCTTCCTGGCTCTTGGAAACAAAGCCCTTACCAAGGGCCGTGTCGCTTCAACAAATTTGGTGCCAAACATATTATGCCATGGAGTGGTTTGACAATCTGAGAAGATTAATTGAGCATATACATCTGAGATATTCCAAGCTGTTTAAGTAATTTAGATATTTAACATGAAGTAGACATCATGGCCCCATAGTCAGCCTTGGGAATGCAATGGTTGATCTTACATGTTTCAGCTCCGTGTGGTGTGGTCCCTGTGCAGTGATCTGGGTTTTGGAAAGAAAAGATTATGTTAATGGTGTCTTGTGTTTCACCATAAGAGCTACAAAGTCAAGGGAAAACTGGATTGATGTACTGCAAAGTACTTATGGTAGCACTAACAGCATAACTGATTGGACAGAATTATTTTCCCACTCTTTAAAATAAAAAATAGTCACTAAGAACTAGAAATGGAGATTTCTATAGCTTTGGTGTAAGACTTCTTCACCAGTTTTAGTGAATCAGAAAAGCATTCTTCACTTAACAGTTCATGTCACACTATTTCCTTGTCAATCCTGTCACACTGATCGTGAACTTTTTCTAGATCTTGATTTTTCACAAATGTGTTCAGTTCCCAGAATCTTGTAGGCAGGAACAGTTCTCCATTGGTTTGTTTCTAGTATTATATCTAGTATAAATTTCTGCTATTATTCTAATAGTATTATATCTAGTATATATTTCTACTGTTGGATACTTGTTGCTCATGGTGGAACATAAAGTTATTTCTGATCAAACACTGATAAACAGAAAACATAAAAAGAAATCTCAAAATTAAAATTCAGTAGAGCATAAACTCTATTCAAGTAGCCGTAAGAAGGTTCTTGGCATGTATTTCCCAGATATGTTTCACTCAACAGCAGTTCATAGAAATGTTTGCAAGAAACAAATAAGATGGATTGTGAGTGTAATTGAAAAGAATGGGAGGATTTTACTTGAAAAAACCTTAATGGGTAATTTCTAAAATCATTCCGACATTTCTACTTGTACAAGAGTCTATTTGAGGAAAACGTCTGGTTATTTTGTAAGATGCAAGAGGTTTGGAAAAGATCTAGCATTTGCACTCTGGCCAAAACCAAATGAAGACAAATGAAAACAGAGGGGTAGTAGCCAAATGAAACCAAGTCAGACCATAGATATTATTAGCACCTGTCCATCATGGGCTCCTGGCAAAGATTGTTAGTAACCCAAAATGTTTCCACCATGGCTTTTGCAAAGTGAATGGTATGGGCCTCAGAAAGATCTGTTTCTTGTGGAAATCAGTGGAAATACTTAATCTTTTGGTCCTGGTGGAAAGTTGCCTCTGCTGAGTTTGGCCAGAGACTCAATGACTTTGCCTAGAAATTGTCTTCACCAGCCACCAAATAAGATAAATGAGAAGCTGAGGCTTGGAATGCAACTACTGCTGTCTTTTGTGATACCAGTGACATGGCATTGTTCTGCCATATTAGAAGAATAAACAAGAATTACTATACATTATATATATGTCTGCAATCCTGAGAATAAAGGGTGCCCTACACCCTTTTGGTATGGAGTAATGAACTATTTTATGAACTATTTTATCTGTTTTTCTTTTTTCCTGGGCACACCCAAACTCCTGGAGGCTATCCCTGTAAAAGAAGGAGTTGCAAGCAGATTATGGAATACATGAATTCTATTTTTCATATTTTATTGTCAGATACACTTAGCATAGATGGAAGCAAAACATCTGATGGAACTGCAAGCTGGTTTATAGGTGGAATACTGACTTTTTACCATCTGGAAGTGATTTTGTCTTGGTTTTAAATGTTAATTTTTTGTCTTCTTGACAGGTTTACTCTCAAAGTATGTTATGCAAAATTCAGCCTAGAAGCTGCCATGGATATTGCCTCTGTTCAGAGTATTCAAGAAGAGTATCCACAGACTTTGAGCACGGTAGATGGAAGGTTTAGATTTTGATGCAGATCATCTCAAATAGTTTTATCTTCCATATTGGTGCCCGTGCCAAGTATTCACCTGTTTGGACAGCTGGGTTGGAGAACACAGAGGTCTCCGTGCTCAGGCTGTGAATTTTCCAGTACCACCATCACATCTATGTTTCTATATACAGAGACCATATAGCATGGTAAGGAATTATAATCTGGAGCTTTCCTAATTTGGGAATAAGTCAGAATGCGGTGGGTTGACCCTGGCTGGATGCCAATGTCCAAGAAAGCTGCTAAGTCACTCCCCTCCTCATCTGGGCAGGGGAGGCAAAATAGAACAAAAGCCTCATGGTCATGTCAAGGACAGGGAGAGATCATTCAGCAATTGCCCTCACAGGTAAAACAAAAGCAATTCCAAACCCTTGCCATACAAACTCAATGTAGAGAAAAACTGCAGTAAGAAATGCACTTGTTAGTGATTAACATGTTTGACTGTGGACTTTCTGTGTGTAGGTCCCCTGGGCATTTTGTTCATTGCTCTACCCAGTGTGCACCAAATAGGCAGTGTTTACCCTCTTCGAGCTCTGCCCTGGCTGTGATATAAAGAAAGGCGGGTAAAGAAATCAAATGCTATGGAAAACAAAAGTGGTTTGAAGTATAGCTGTAGCTAGCTCCAGCTGTAACAACAGGGTTGTGGGTTTCCAAATTTTAATCTCCCAAAAGAATCTGTATCAAATTCTTCAGCCCAGAGGTCAAAAGGGATTTCAGTAATGGAATGGGACAACTCAGCTTGTAAAGACTTCTGGGCAAAGGCCTTCTGTAGAATATGTGCCCATGAATGTTCTTCCAAGCCATGCAGGAATGAAAACAAATAATAGTGATTGTAAAATGATGTTACAGTTTTCTCACTTCTACCTCATCACTGGCAAAGACGACACAAGAAGCAATGCAGATGGATAATACAGCAGGCAGCTCGACTTCCCCACTGCACGAAGAGGTAAGCAGATCACTTATGCACTTGAGCACAGCCTATAGTCATTGGACAAAAACTGTCTCAGGAATGCTCTCTGGGTTTCGTCATTTTGGTAGTATTTGGATACAAAATGTGTATGAATTAGAAAAACTGTCTGGGCAACTTCATAGTTTCAGGATGTCTATTACTAGTAGCAAGTTGAAATGCAGTCATATGCATTGTTTGAGAAAATGTGGTGGGAATCTCTAGCAACAAAAAGCATGTGGAAAATAAATTATAATTCCAGTCTCTCAGAACTCCTTCTTTACCATTCTCCAAGTCTTAAGGGAGCATCAAGAAGGACCTTCCAGCAGCAGCCCAGCAGTGCAAGCCATTCCTCTGCAGGTGGAGCCGCTCATAATCCCAACCTATGATATAAGCTATTGGTCCAGATGGGTGGATGTGTGAGAATAGGTAGATGACCAACGCCACTTCTGTGGTCAGATAAAAAGAAAGATAAGTTTTCCATTTCCCATATAAATGCCTCTCTTTGCAGTGCTAGGAAACCTGGGTTATATTTCCTGTGCAATAGCAGAGAAAGGCAGGTAGAGTAATAAGATAAATGCCAGTAAAAGGCAAGGGGTGAGGGATATGTACTGTGTTGTCTGCTGGGAAATACAGGCTTATCTTAAGCTGCATTCTGAGCACACAATGTCTAGAGACAAGCCTTTAGTTCACATAAGATCAAGGAACAGAATTTGGCTCTCTATGCCCTGCTAGACTCAAATCACTGACCTGCTCTGATGGTTCATATGGTTTGGGGGTCAAAGATATTAATTGCTATATAGTCAGAGGAATCAGAGCTTCTGCAGTCAGGAAAACTGCTCCCCTTCTCTGTTTTTTTATAATTTCAAAATCAGCATGTTTTCTTATTGCTGTGGCTCTCACAGGACAGAGCCAGAATGTCCCTGTTTAAGTGGAGCAAACGTTTTTCCTAAGGGTCAAAGTTCAGGACGAGCTTGTAAGCAGATTATGGAGCTGGTAGAAAGGCCAAAGGCACCCTAAGTCTTTACATTCCCAAAGTGCTGTGTTAAACTCTAGCCCAAGGATGTACTTAACCCCAAAGAGAACGGAGGTCAAGTGAACTTGCAGCATTTCAAATGCAATCAGTTTGGAAAAGAAGCTGTTTATAAAGAAGTATATTACAGACCCAAGCTACTGTTAGCATTCCCTCTTTACAAATAAGCCTGACCTATTGCTGGTCTTGTCAAAGAGCTGTCACGTTTGTTTTATAGCATCAAACAATAAGACTTTATTTCAGTTTAGATTAAATCTCAGGGAACGTTTTGGCTTGGGGGCATTGAAAGTCTCCCTCTAAGAAGATGCAGGGGGAATATTTATGCCATCTATCTTTGGGTACTTAAGTCAGGCTGGCTCCCTATACTGTTGAGAGAGTGAAGCTTTCCAGAGGGCAGTTCAGAGTTCCTGAAATGGGCCCTGAACTGACACTTGGGTGTCCCTCCTCCTTCCACAGAATTTGCAGGGTTGAGCTGTGCAGAGACATTGCTTTGCACTTTCTCTGTATTTTCTTTAAGGTATTCAGAGCTGTGTGTAAGGTGTTAATTGACCTGGCAGCATTTATAAGGCTCTGCTGTCACGTGTGCTGGAGCCACAGCAGGACTGAGGTAGCAAGAATCCAGCTAAACTAGAGCAGGAGGTCTCTGGGCACAGGGCAGGGCAGCCCTTCTGCAACCAAACACATCTTGGGCAAAACAACCTGATGTACAAAGAGAACAGGCTTTGTCCAGCCTCACCAGCCCTCAAGCTTTTCATGAATATCCTCCACCAGGCACAAAAGCACCCAACTGTGCCACATAAAGCAAATAGCCACAGTTGTGCTTGGTGAGGATGATCATTAGTCCCCACCCATTTTTAATTTGGATAAAAATGAGACAACTTATTATTTGGTATGATTGACTTTATTTTAAATCACAGAATCATAAAGATTGGAAAAGACCTCCAAGATCATCCAGTCCAATCTGAGACCCATCACCACCTTATCAACCAGACCTGAGCACTGAGTGCCACATCCAGTTGTTCCTTGAACACTTCCAGGGATGGGAACTCCACCACCCCCCTGGGCAGCCCCTTCCAATGCCTGACAACCTTTTCCATGAGGAAATTCTTCCTAATGTCCAACCTCAGTCTCCCCTGGCACAGCTTGAGGCCATTTCCTCTTGTCCTGTCCCTCATTCCCTGGAAGCAGAGCCCGACCCCCACCGGCTCCCCCCTCCTGTCAGGAAGTTGTAAAGAGTGAGAAGGTCCCCTCCGAGCCTCCTTTTCTCCAGGCTGAGCCCCTCCCCAGCACCCTCAGATGCTGCTCATATGACTTACTCTCTAGACCCTTCCCCAGCTCCACTGCCCTTCCCCAGACACATTCCAGAAAATAAGAATAATAACATAAAAAGTTAAGGTCTCCTTTAAAATACAGTAGCTACTAAGACATTCTCTCCCATGAAGACCATATCCTATGTCACTACTTTTTATTACTATTTCTATAATCATCATAATTAATATTACCATAACCATTAGGGTGACACCAGCAATAGTTCTGAGGAACCCCAGACATGAAATGAGATTCTTTTTTGTGGGTGTCAATAGGATGGCATGAAATCTGCATGGGAAGTTGAATATCTTAATTTTTTGGAGGCAACACAGTAATAGCTTATATAATCAGTGCAAGATATCAGTCAAGATGTGGTGAAAAGTAAGGAATGAGTGCCCACTTCTCTTGATGCTTTCCCAGCCTACGCCTGTATACACAGTGTTTACAAGCTCAGAAGCCAAAAATTACTCAGGTGGGCATGGGATTTGTACAGGTATTTTATGGGAGAAACGAGTTTTTTTGAGCCCCTTAAGTGTTCTTCAAGAGCCTGTTTGGTTTTGTTTTATGCTAATACTAATCTTATGTGAAACACTTAAAATTCTGAAGCTTAGAAGTTGTTTCTATAAAGCCCAGAAGTGTGCTGTGGAATGCACAAAGATTTAATATTTTGGAATTTTATAGTAGCCTCAGAAACGTCTCTGTTTTTTTGAGGAGACTGACTATTCTTGAGCCAGGAAGAAATTAAAATATGTAATATGGATATTTATTCTTATGCATCACATTTGTGTCCAAAAAAAGAGTTTTAAGGAAGCCCTTTTTTGTAAGAATTTAAGAATGATTTAAGTAAGCTTTCCTCATGGTTGATCCAGATACACTTAGAGTGGTTTATGAGAAGGGAGACTCTTAAAATACATTTCAAATTCAGTGAAAATTCTTTGTCTAGGACAGAAAATGCTTTCATTTTTCCTAGTATACCATACATCTTGCTTAAGAGCTCTGAGTGTTGAACAATCCATTAAGAAATGCTGTCTTCAGTTCAGCTCTCTCAGCTCTTTCACACATAATTGCCTAATTGAAATAGTATCATTTATTAGCTTCTTTGCTTGAGGCTTTTTCAGCTTCAGCTTCTGCTCTTGGGCATCCTCCTTTGAATTGTAGCATATACCTCAGCTAATTATAATGTGGTATCACTTGATAAAGCCAACTGAGATCATAATGGGAAGACACCGAAACATCTGCCAAGATTTGAAAATTGGGTTTTTCTTTTTACTTATGCCAAAGACAGGTTACCTGTAATTAGTTCTAATTTATAAATAAGTGCAGGCTGTACTTCTAAAAGGTAGCATATCATGCCTTACCCCCTTTTTTAGAAACAAGTTAGGAATTATACATCTCACTCAACTGTCTACCTTTCCTGTGTCAGGAATAATAGCTTTGCATGAGAACTTTGGGAGAAGGGAATTATACAAGCACAAAAAACAATGGCCAAATCATCAAAATCACAGGAGTTCCAGAACTCTCACAATGGATTATTTTTGGTTGCTCTGTGAATTCTGAATACTTATTATTGCAGCATTGCAATTCTTCTTCAAACTCCCTCTGATTTGTTTTTTCCTTTTTTTTTTTTAGTGCCAGCTGTAATTCTCACATAGTCACAGGACTCCAGGAGCTGAAGTTTTAGAGACTCACAAACATCCCAAGAGCCACAAACTGCAATCAGATCTGTCTGAGTTTATATCGCAAATACAGTGGAATTTCTTGTTGTTAATTTTATCTCTTTGGGTTTGTTGTGAGGTTTTTAAAGCCTTGTTTGTTCTTAAAGGATTCCAGAATTTCTGCCCATTTTGGCATAAGCTATGATCCCTAGTCCTGGCCTTCCCATGGGCAGCCAGACAGGGTGGTAGGAGAACGGTCCCTGGGCAGGCACAGCTGTGTGAGAGCACCAGGCTGGAACTTCAGAAGATCTATGCAGAAGGGTTAAGATGCGTCAGAAAAAAAACTGTCTGTGGAGTTTAAGAGTGAAGTAAGTTTGCAGTTCAGATTTGACACCTTGACTTTGACCTTGAAAGCTTCTATCACTAACTCCATTGTATTCTTCCTCATTATAGTCAGTCCTTCCAAGCAGCCTTTTCTGATACAGATTTAGGAAGGAAAGAAAAATCACGTCATGGCTCCTGATGTTTGACATTTATCTGCTGCCCACAGCTCCAAGTAGGTGCCATGAAGTAGCTGTGTAGCCTCTGAGTAGGGACCACTTCTCATTTTGCAGACACCTTCCTACTCTCCAAATCTCTTTTCATTTTCCTGTGCCCCCTGATACACTTCCTAGAACACACCCAAGGTTCTGGACACCATGAGTATTTGCCTTGAGATGGCCAAGGATGAACAGGCAGTCAAAGACAAAGTGATGACTGCTGCCTCAAGTTTGTGACATCCCCTTTGGTCTGTTTTTAGAAGGCTGTTGAAGATAAGATGTTAGCAGGCTACTTAGGAGAAAAAGGAAAAAAAAAGATGCAAAGGAAGATGGTGAATGTGCTGAGGAGGACACTGAGCTGAACAGAAATACAGCAAGTTGCTTTCAGAAGTGCTGCTTCCTTTGTGGACTTGTTTTCTGCCTCTGAATGTCTGCCTTCAGTTTTGCACTGAAAATGGCAAGTCGAGAGAGAACCTGGTTGCAAGAAGTTTTAATGATCTTATTGTACATGATAGAACTCATGCAATTCAGGATCCCAGCTTTCCCCTCCACCCTCACCTTGGATTTTGTAAACATCTTTTTTTTTTCCCCAGAGTATATTCCTCATATTAGAAACTGAACCAGAGAATAAAAAACAAAAAAAAAAAAAAAAAAACAAAAAAAAAAAAAAAAAAACAAAAAAACCAACTACATTAAGGCAAAAACCTTGGCTTCCTAAATTTCTTGACTTACTCTGGAAATGTTGCTTACATGTCTATATGTGTGGTTTCTCTTCTCTTTCTTCCTTATTTCCAACAACCACTTTGTTTAAATGCTTCATCACAGACATTTGGTCATCCTTTAAAAGTCTTTTGGTGAATACTTGCTTGTACTGCAGTTTGTCCATGAAGAAAGACCAGAGTGAGTAATGAGAAAATAAACTTTTGCCTGTGCTCTTCTTACACTTCTCTGCCTCTGTCACCTTGGTTTGATCAAAGTAACCAGATGCTGCCAAACTCAGTGCACCCTTGCAGAAGATGGAGAGTCATGCTTAGGAAAGTAGAAGACAATGCAGTCTCCTCGTTTTGCCATCTTCTGAGATTAATCATATGTGTCCATCAGGAACATGGGTTTTAGGCAGAAGTCCTTATTTAGAATCCAATTAATATAAGATAAATTACAGACCAGCTGTCTATACTTTTGACTGATTATTATGGTCTATTTTAAAAGCAAACTGCTAAACTCTATCCCAGCCTGTCCAAGCATTTGATAAATCTTTGTTAGGTAAGTGCTTTACATCATTTCTTCAGACTGGCAGAGTGCACCGATGCTACAGTTCCACAGAACTTCACAGTGATCACAGTGAGAAGCAACCTGGTCTAGTGGAAGGTGTCGCTGCCCATGGTAGGGAGTTGGAACAAGATGATCTTCAAGGTCCCTTCCAACACAAGCCATTCTATGATCCTATTCTGTGATCCCTCCCTCATTTTCTTTCCTCTCTTCCACTTACTCTGTTGGCTCTATTTCTAGCATAAGGTCCTCAGGACAGAGGTGAATCTCAGGTAGGTTTTTTCACAGGGCTCACCCATGACTGCCAATTCACTCAGATCCTCATCTCCCTCCAGCTCATCTCTTCCCATCTTAGTGCCATGATTGCAGCAAGACAACAAACATCCACAGACAATCCTAAAATCTTTCAGGACTTGCAGCTCAGCTGTCCTAAACTGTAGACACCCCCCTGCCCCAGGACAGGAGAGGCAATTTTCCAGTGCCTGCACAGCCAGTGCTTCTTGCAGCACAACAGGAGTTTTGCTGGGATTAACCCAGCCACTTGTTTATTCCCTGGGTTAATTTCACACGCCAAGCACCAAGCTTGTGTTAATTATATGATTTACTGGGCTGTGTTTCTCTTTTCATTGCATCGTAAAAAGCCTTGAATAAGAATGCTTGTTCTGGTAAATTTTCACTTGCTTGTGAATGGCCTGGAAACAGTTAACAGCAAGCATGTTCTCTGGGCCAGAAGGGACTGAAAGATTCAGATTATTGCCTTATTTATTTTATTTTATTCCTAATTAACATTTTATGAGCTCTGAATATGTTTACAGAAGCACAGCCAGAAAAGAGCATATGAACAAACAGAACTAATAGCCATTGACTGCTCCATAGCATGCCCAGATTAAAATACCATGGAGCAGTCTTTTACCTTTCCTATTGGAATCTGGACAGGCCTATTTGCATCAGGAACAAAAGTTCACCTTGATGGTTTTATTCTCCAACCCAAGCCCAAGTGGTTAGGAGGAAGGAAGGCCTGATCTGCTGGTGAGAAAATCTAAGCCGAATTTTCAGGAGAGGTGTGTGCTCCCTTTTGCTGCAGCAGTTTGTTCACTCATCTCAGTTCTCTCTGGATTCATCAGAGGCTGAGCAGTGAAACTAAATTTATATAAAAAAATATAAGGCAGTTCTTACAGCAGCATCTACAGATACCACCTAGATCTAGTTAAACGAATGGGGAGAGGCTTCAGCCTGACCTGTCTCAAGAACAGACCTGGGTTTGCCTCTGTGTTCTGAGTTTGTCTTGCTCAAGGTTACACACTGAAATAGCAATTGTTTGGGAGTAATCTGGGTTGGTTTTTATTTGAGTCCATGGTTAAAGCCAGGAAAATGTTCGTGTTTTCAGACTGACTAGGATGAACTCAGGACCTGGATCATCCTTTTCACAACCTTTATCATTCCTGAGTTCCTGAGGAATTTCCACCTTTCCTCTGAGCCTGGGAGGAGCACGGCATTCCCCTCCTGCCTGCTGCAACAGCAATATTGACTCCTTTTTAACAAATCACCTCTCTTTTCCTTAAGATTTGCCTGCTGCTTGCATTGGTATATGCAAGAGCTCTGGGTCCTATCAACCAATTGCCCAAGAAGAGTTTTATTGCTATTTTTTGGCTGCCAAGGGAGAAACTAAGGCTGTTTATCAGACAACTACAAACACACAGTCCTCCAAGAAATGTAAATACAATGCCCTTGGGATAAACGTTGTTTCACTGATGTGTTTTTAAGCTGTCCATTACTTTCCTTTTGAGAAATAAATGAAAGCTGTTACCAAGAAACAGAGTGATTGTACAGCATGGTTAAAATCAGAAATAATCTGGTGATTGGGAAAATAATCACATTTTTCTCACAAAATAAGTTATTAATTGGGAACAGATTAGTACTAAGATCTAGGTGCAGATAACTTAACTTTTCCTGCCTACATAGAGTGCAATATAGAGAATTTCTACTTCGTTAGTGCTTCAGTTACCAGGATAGAAAAGAGAATGTGCTTCATTACTCATACTACTTTGTCGCATGATCTCAAGCAAAACAAAACCCTAAGTGAATTATTCATCTGTATTATCGGAATTTCAAGGGGATATGATTGTGAGAAGAGTTTTACTTGCATTTAGATTCATGTTGAAAACTAGACAGATGTTGAAATCCATGAGAGTTACAGCTCCAAATTGCTTTGGTGTCCCTGATCAGCTCAGTGAAAACTTCTCAGCTCCTTTAGACATGTAGGTGTTTTCCGTCTCTTCATTTCCTTATGAATCCCAGTTTTAGGGCCAGACATTCACCATATTCTCATAACATGAATGTATTACTTACAACTTGGTATTATTTGCATGGCTTTTCCCTCTCTACAAATTCTCACGGTCTCCAGTGTCAGCATAGCTCTGACAGAAGGAAGGTGGAAATGCTCTTGTAAGCAAGTTGTTTCTTCTCAGCATCACTTTTACTACTGAGTTACCTTTGCTGACTCAGAAGAGCTTCATATTTCTGCCTTTTCCAGTCAACCACCATCCCTGCAGTCAGAGCTGTCTTACACAGCAGCAGAAAGAAATTATAGGAAAAAGAGCATCAGCAGAAGATACAAGGATGGTACAGGATTCTGTTCAGCAATGGACACAGGCAGCTGTCTGAAGCAGCCATGAGGCTTAGCCACTGCTATAACAATTTTGACTGGAGATAAATGAAAGCTGATTCCTATCTTTAGCCAGAGGACAACACAAGGTTTATCTTCTGTGGCAGCAGTTGCACATACTGGTAGTCCTTGTTGCCTTTTCATCACAACCATGATCTCAGCAAAACTATTCAGCTACTGGCCAATACTCTGCCATTACTGTTATCTAATTATGCAGGGAAACCTGCAGGTGATGTTTGATTCCCAGACAAGGAGAGGGCAAAAAAAAAAATCACTTGGAACTGGTTTATGTCAAAGGGTGAATTACAGTATGGCATAAGCAAACAGCCCAACACATTATCCTGTTTACATGGGATCAGAGAATGTTTGTAAGTCTGAGTCCTGAGGGAGGCACTTATAGTAATAATGTCCAGACTTCCTTTGCACAAAGTCCAGAACTGTAGAAGAAATAGAGGGAAAAGTGAGTTTTAAGTGTTTTCCGAGAAAGAAATTGTGTAATAGGAAATTGATGTTATTCCATTTTGCACCATCCTGTGCAAATGTGCTGATGTGAGACTTCATTTATCTTCCTAGAGAGAGTACAGCCCATTGTTGGAGGTTTGTGTACCTCCACAAAGATGAAAGAGATTCTGTAGCTGCCCCAGATTTTTTCATTTTTTTTCTCCTTTTGGATTCTCAGTTTCACAAAGAACAAGCTCATCTTTTTATAAAAGAATAATTTAATAACAGCAAGCTTTTACCAGGTGGAGGTGAGCTCCTCCTGCTTCTGTTGTAAAATTCCTCTCTGGTATTATATTCTTGAAGCGATTACTTGTCTTTTTGGTCTACCTTGCTTTTTGGAGATATCAGGATAATTCATCCATGAACTACATGAATTAATCCTATGAGGTTCCACCATCACAAACTCAAAATCCAGACAAATGTCCTCTAATGAGATCTAAAGATCTAACACACAGATCTTGCTCAAGAAGTGACCAGATATTTTAGGCATCCAATAGAAGATTAATTAGGAAAGGTATGAGTCTGATGACTGTAGTGTTATGGCAGGAAACAGTCCATGCTCTGCCTGGTTTTCACACAAATAAAACCTGAGTGGGAAACACTCCTGTACAGGATTTAAGTTCTGCCTGCTTTCCACTGCCCACTGTGTGAAGTATGAGAACTCCACTATTATCTCCTGGCCTGGAACACAGCTCAGGCACTAGGCTATGTCCCATGACTACTGAATTTGGATGGGAGGAGTAGAAATTTCAGGAATTCTGGGTAGCTGAACTATTGTGTGGGCAAAGCCAGGTTTGGCTGGAATGGATGTGCTGCCTCATGGGACCTCAGTGTGGTTTGGGCACTCATTGTCTCACCTGGGCGTGTTCCATATGTCCTGCATTTTCCTACAGCCTTCCTCTGGTTCGCTGTGACGTGTGACACAGCTGAGAACTCAGACTATGATTCCAATGGTATAGATTAATACACAGACTCCCTGAATAAAATCTTTTCACTTAGAAATGTCAGAATCCAAAATTTGAAAAAAATGAAATTGCTCTAAACCTTTTTCAGTGAAACTTTCCTTCCAGTAAAAACTGATCCTCTTTCATGCTGTACTGGGAGTTGAGAGGTTCAGGTAGATCAAAGAAACAGTTACAGTCCTGGAGACATCCAGAGGTTGGGAAACATTTGAAATTAAAATTAATCATAAATTGCTTCAGATGCTTTAGGAATTCTAAGAGGTCAGAAGTAAAAATTTCTTTTGGAGAAAGAAATAAAACTACTCTTGCTAGAGTATTTTATCTCAACTGATGTTACTTTTAACACAGACTCTGAATTTTAAGTGTGCTTTTATCACATTGGTAATATCCTGTTTGTGTTTAACTCTCCTCCCATGGAGGATACAATTTGATTTTGGCTCCTTGCCCAAGCAGGGGCATATACAAAGAACCATTTAATCATCTTCACTATGTTAACAGTAGGAAGGGAGAAACAACTCTTTTGTCTGGCTCTCCCTCTTCTGCAAGGGGTCAGCCAAGTGTCCAGGAGCTGCATATCTCTGTGTCACAATTTTGGGGTAAATTATACTTCTTGGGAGCTGATTCTTGACCTCCTCAGGCCAATGCCCTGGACAGCCAAGGAGGGCTGTCCCACTGTGAGAAGAGCTGGTCTAAACACCTTTTCTCCTGTCACAGGAGCAACCAGAGACTCTGGGAGCCACAGTTTGTATTCAGCTCCTGAGGCAGCCCAAGTAAAAGCATCTCCTTTCTTCAGGGATTAAATAGAATTGCCTGTGGTTTGCGATTGAGACTGAAATCAGAAATGCAGTCTGTAGACAGCCTTTTACTCTTGATTTCATTTGTCGTTCTTGTAGTTTGACGTTCAGACCCTGACTCAAGAGTTTAAAACTTGAGCAGAAAGTTCAAGGAAACATTTGGAAATGAGGCTTTCTTGACTAATGGTATTTATTTGGATCCCCTTTGATCAAGTATAATGATGCTTAAAAGACAGAGTATTTGGATAGAGTTTTTAAGTGGAAATCATATTTAATGCTCCCATCACTGCTTCATAAGGGAAAAAATCCCACACAATATGGACTTCAAGGTTTTCTACCCTTCTCCCATCCAGGTATATGGCAGAGGTGGAATTTTTTGCTTTGCTATTTATTGACTTGCTTTAGTGTTCTCAGATGGAAACATTATCGGACTCATCACCAGGGGACAGATCAAAGACAAGAGATCAGACTCCTCCCTGGAGTGAAGATAAACTGTTGCACTTGACCTGAGCCTGGAATGTCTAATAGGGTCAAAATGTAGAAAAATAATAATATTCCCTTCCACCTCTGCACTAGCCTTACCCAGGATCCTTTAAAGGCTCCTGCATTGAACAAAGCAGCAGCTTCTTTTCCTTTCAGAGGTGGGTCATTTCTGCAGGTAAGGTGTAGGGCAAGCTGAATGACCAGTGTTTTTTTTAGCTCCTTCAACAAAGGGCTCCTTTTCTGAAATTCAGGAAGAGACAGACTCTAAGTACCTTCAATAGCCTTTTAAATTGCTGCCTCCCAGACTTTTCCTTCCAACTAACAAAATAAGTCTCTTTTACCACCACAATCTTCCTTTTATTTGTGGGGGGGGTGTTTTGTTTTGTTTTGTTTTTGAAAGCTTGTACTGCCTTTAAAAAAAAAATTGCTCCAACCTTGCTTTCCTTCTTGGCACTGGAAGAGAAATGACTGTAGGATTGAAGGGAACTGTCTGTTTCAAGATGAACAGCAGCCTCCACTGACAGAGCAATTTTAAGAGCCTTTTGAGCCACATGCTCGTGCCCATGCAGGTGACCAGTGGCAATGGGAAGCACAGCAGGAAGCTCTGGAACAGCAAGCAGCGCAGATAGCATCCCACCTTCCATCTCCTAATTACACCCTCGATTTCATTTTCAAAAATCCTGCTCCAGCAGCTGCCTCTGGTCATGTGCAAAGCACCCCTGCTTTTTGTTGTGATTATGAACTCCAGGATTCTGTTAGTTTGCAGTAAATCACTCACAGCAGCCCCCAAAATGAATAATTTGGGCAAGTCATGCACCAGCTGGTGTCCCGTAGAGAGTCTGTCTACAGACACCTTTGTGGGTTGCCTCTTCTACTTCCTGAGCATGAGAAGCCCTTATTTCAGCTCCTGAGCTTATTGCAGCTCCTGGGTGACTGCCATGACCTAATTCATAATGTTGCAGAACTGCACTGATTCATCACTTCAGGAAATATGGTCTCTCTAGGCTTGTCCGCCAGTATATGGACGCGCTGTGAGTGGCCTTGTTTCCACTAAATAGGCTCTCTCCAAAAGAGAAATGGTCCCTGGCTGGCGCTGTCATTGTTTCTTAAATGTGTCACAGAGATCTTGCAAATGGAAAAAATGTTCAATATTGGCAACAGGGATACAGGAATAATAATAAATACGCAATACAAGTAGCTTTGAAAGGAAAACCCTAACAGTCGGTGGACTTGAAAGGTACCCTGCAAAAACTAAACTCTTTTAACTCAACTCGCTGCTTTCATCCACAAGGCCCTTCAATCCCAGATTTATCAGGAAGAAAGATAGGCAACGCTATTAGAGTTGTAACTTGTTTGCTGACAGATCCCATGATATATCCAGGGGTTTCCTGGGTAACAGAAACAGGGAATGAATTCATTTCTTACTGTATTTTGAGAACCTAAATTTGTCCAAAATCAAACACTTTTTGCCCTCCCTGACTCTTGGTATTAATGCACACATGAAGCACATTTCCAAAAAAAAGGATCTGTGTCATCTCAGCTTATCTGTTCTACCACCAGTCATTCCTCCTGGAATGCAGACATGATCTGAGACATTAAATCAGAGATGCAGATCTACCTTGGAAATCACCTTTGGAAAAAGGAGTTCATGAGAAGCACAGTGATACCATTTGCGGGTCATGTGGTTTTATTTGCTCAATAGACACCTTCTGTGTTCAAGCCCATCTTTTTCATCAAAACAGACGCATAAAGGAATACAATGGGCACAGTGAGCAGCACAACCCACCAGTACAAATACTCCTGGCAAACAGCTGCCAGAACTTGACTGCCATGGCTTCAACACTCATCATTTGCTATTTGTGTTTTGTTACATTCTAACAAATCCTCACCTGCCCACCTGCATGTACGTGTTGCCTGGGGTGCTCAGCAAGTTGTATGGCTTAGGGAAAAAAACCCTCTGGCAAGATTGAAATACCATTAAGGTTAAAAGCACGAAATATCCTTTCTTCTGTGCCCTGCTGCCCAAATGCCTGGTATGGAGGCCAAGTAATTATGTCCTGCAGGGCACTGACTGTTTAGGATGGGCATGTACTGGAAGATTGCTGTTATCATGGAAAGGGAAGCCTATCCCTGGCATTAGCCCTTGAATCACAGTTGATTTATTTGGATTACCTTTGATCTTTTAATTACACTATGTTTTCATTCTCAAAGCCATGGGTCCAGTTTATCTTGCTATAATTCACATGTATTATTTTCCTGATTCTTGGCACCTTGGAGTTGCAAGTCTGTGCCTCTCCTGTAGGACAAGGAGAGGTGAACCTTGAATCTTGGATTAGGGAGTACTGCTGCTGGGCCATTATGGAGAATTTGAGGTGATTCATTACTTAAAGACTTTTGGGCCCATTCTCCAAACTTGAAAGGAATTCTGGGCAACCTGCCTGCTCTACCCAAATTTGCTGGTGGTTTCCCATAATGTATGCAAAACTGAGCATGAGGTTTATCAGGGAGTGCTTTGAAAGGATAAGGGAATTGGAAGGCAAAGATTGTGCTGTTTCCTAATTTCTTTGTTTGTTATTTCTTGACAAGATATCCCAGTGCTGGAAGTAAATTAGAGTTTACTGTAATCTCGCATAGGAATTGAAGAGTTTTGATCATGTGATGGTAGTTCATTATGGCCTTAAAAAACCTTTTTGCTTTCATGGAGTTGTATAAATATTCCTAACTGCATTGGTGTTAGAGATGAACGGGGTTGTCTGTTGCAGCTATTATGGACATAACTAATTACTAGAGGTATTCTCTCAGTTCTTAACTCTACCTCTTCAAAAATCTGTATAAAGACATTCAGAAAGAAATTTTGTTAATCTTTTTGCTAGGGTTTGCCATCTTCAAAGTCAAAAAAAAGTATAACCTCGAGGAGAGGCAAGAGCTTTGGAGAAAGTAAAATATATTTTTATATAGAGAGATACTGCTGAGAAAACAGCAGCCTGCGGGACTATTTACTTGTAGATAAGGCAGTTTCACTGATGGCATTAATAGAGGTGGGCTGAGAAGTGTAGCTTTTGGGTCAAAACAGCACATTTGCTTGTCTGAACCATTGGCATTCACTAGTGGGTTGGGAACAAGAGAGGTGCTGGATGACTCTGAGATTTAGAATATTTCTAGTTATGGATTGTCACTTTGTTAATTAAAAGCAGGCTGGATTTAAAAAAAAGCCTTTTTTTTTTTCTTAATTCATAAATGACAGACCCCAGCAGATCATCAGTTTGTTAATGTACATGCCTGGACAAAAATTTCCTGGAATGACCTCTGATGAACTCCAGATTATTTTGTCAGGTATTTATTGTCCATTTGGCATGGCCCATAGGAAACAAAAGGAATGTCTTTTCACTCTTGTCACGCTGAACAACAAGCAACATCTCATCAGCTGAATGCAAGTGAAAAAGTCTAAACTCCTGAGTGTTAAAGCACCCAGAGTCAAGGATATACGAACTTGCCTGGATTATTTCTCTACATTTTGAAGTGACTATGGCCTTGTGTTTAATATTACATCAGTTTTATCTTTGTTAACTTGAAAACGAACCCACTGATCCTTTAAAACACTAGTACTGCATCATCAATTTCTAGCTGTATCTGAAGACCATATTCTTCACAACTCACAGTGACATTACAAACAGTGATATTCCTGCCTTGGATGTGATCAGATATGATTATTCTTGAAATACATTTCAAAACAATGACTGTTTGTTTATAATAACCATTTTCACTTGAGAACCTCCTTTTTCATCTTGTACTTGTCTTCTTTAAATTTTTATGAGGAAAAAAAGACATATATTTCAAGTACAAGATTCTTGCAATTGTGTTAATTGTCAGTGGCAGTATTAAAGAGAACATGCAATATTTTTAGTGTTTTAAAACCAGTGGTTTTAGAATGGTAAGGGGCATCTTGCTAAGAAAGAGAGTAATGTTATTCCTTTAGTCGGGCAAAAGTCTTCAACATATACAAACTCTCTAAATCATTTTAACTCTTATTTTTAGAAGGAAAGAGATCCTTCAATGCATGAAGTTCCCCTACAGTATTAAGGAAGAGAGCAGGTAATTGTCTTTAGACAGGATTTATATGTTTTGGAAAAGTTGAATGTAAGTCAGAAAACATTTATATTTTCACTATTTGGTTCAAAAAAGGCAAAGTGTCCTCCTCTCTTACCATGAGGAATCTGACTAAATGTAATCACAGACTCTGCTCTTTGTGCTTTCATTTCCATTCTTCTTGATTTTAAGTAGAATTTTACATAAACATTTTTTAAAAAAGGTAATCATCCTGGTCCATGAACTGCCTGAAACAATATGTATAAAAAGTTTCTCCTAAATATCAGGAGAATAAATTTTCATGTCTGAATTCTAGATCAAACTTCAAATGTCTTTTCACCTCTATATTCACTTAAAAGCACAAACGTCCACTTAAACACCTCCCACAGATTAATAACTCAGCTGAAAATTACACATTAAGATGAAAATGTCAAAACCAAGCTGATCTTTCTTTTCAAGAAAGCCCATATAGAAGGGTTTGCTTAAGCCCTAAGGTTCCATAAGGATTCTGAGGAATCTGAGATCTGGATCTCAGCAGAACAACACATCTAAAACATTACCTCAAAGAAAACTGTAGGACTTCTTGGGCAGGTGAAGTTCACAAATATGAGTAGCTTTGTTTTTCTTTAATATTTAGGTTTTCTCTCCAGATACTGAGATGAGGCACACTGAATAATGTAAAACAGTTAAAATAACAAGTGCAAAAGCCATTTATATTTTATATGAGCACTAAAGAACTTTCTTTTTCTTTTTTTTCTTTTTCTTTTTCTTTTTCTTTTTCTTTTTCTTTTTTTCTTTTTCTTTTTCTTTTTCTTTCTTTCTTTCTTTCTTTCTTTCTTTCTTTCTTTCTTTCTTTCTTTCTTTCTTTCTTTCTTTCTTTCTTTCTTTCTTTCTTTCTCTTTCCTTTCTTTGCTTTTTTTTCTTTCTTTCCTTTCTTTCTTTTCTATCTTTTTCTTTTTTTCTTTGTCAGAAGTCTGACATTTGAGACACAGTAATAAGAAGAACAGAGCAAATGGCACCACAATGCGTTGACAGTTTTAGAAATTAAAAATAACTTTCTAAGTCTTGGGGACAGCTTTCACTGTAAATAAAAATAAAAAAGAACAGAAATTAATGTTTGTGGTCAGTCCCCAGAAACCACACTCTCTAATGCAAACCAATTGCATTTTTACCTGAAATATATGACAGAGAGCTAAGGCACTAATGTTTTTCTCTGTTAATAAGCTCGATATGGAACAGAGCTCCTTTAGAATATGTACGGTAAAGTGGAAATGCATGCTTTGGTGACTGTTATAAAGCAGGCCAAAGATATGTCAAGTCCAATTAATGTCAATAAGGAACATCTGTATTTAGGCACCCAAGTTACTTAATGCAAACATTTCATAATTATATACTATAGCACACATGGAGCATTATGAGATGTGGTGTCCCAGTGTGAATAATATTCACATTTTTCAGATCAGTCAGCAGTCTTGGTCTGGCTTTGGCTCAGCTTGCCGTCTCCCTGTAAGAGCATTTCTTTATAATATTGAATTAAGTACAATCCACATTTTTTCTCTTATCTGTGAAATCTTGTGGTTGTGGCCTGACTGTTTTTATAAAATGAAAGATCCAAGTGCATGTCAAGCTAGGGGTTGGGGGCTTTTTTTTTTTTTTTTATTTGTGAGACATCTGGGTTTTTTCTTATATGCCTTAAGTCTGGGAAGGAAAGGTTCAAGTGGATGAAGCATAACAAGAAAGACTCCATGTCTAAAGGATTCTTCATATGACAAGAAAAAAACAGTCAAGGAGCAGAACAACACGAACTGTATTCCCCACCTGAGCCACTAGATGCACTGTGGAATGACAGAGGGCGGAATAGATACCAGCATTTCTAGTCTGGGAATCTCAAAACTTCCTAAATACTTGTAAATCCAAAACCAGCCATGCAGCAATTGTTTAAACAAATGGAGCAGACACTGGTAACTCAGCTGCCACCCACACATTGTTCTCTGCAGTACAGGACGGGTTTCTCGAGCTTGATGATTCTCTTGAGATGGGGCTCTGGAGTTCTGCATTTGGGGATTTTAATCCTCACTTTAGAGGAGCTACTAAAAAAGATGGAAAAGTCATCTGGAGCTTAATATGAAACACATCACATGCAGCAGAATGATCTCTGTCACTGGAAAAGCTTTTACTAGGCGTTCCCTGGAGTCATCCAAGTCCCAGGAGCCATTAGGCAAGACAGAAAGGGCTGAAAATGCCAAGGTACAAGCTGGTCCAATCAATTACAGCCCCAAAAAACTACCTCAGACAACTGGCAGAGAAAAGCTGACAAAGATACCATATTAAAACCAGACTTGTAGATAACTGGACGGCTGTACCTAACCCAGCAAGTGGAGCTTAATCCAGCCCAGAAAGAAACAGGTGTCAAAATGAGATTAGAAAAACCGGAATATCTGCCATTCAGTTACAATTTTGCCCAAGCATCATTCACCAGTGTTTGTGTCTCCTTCATCCACACACCCTGGCAGCCTTTCCCAGCCCCATCTCATGGCCCATCAAAAGTAGAACTACTATGAGCTAAGCTCCCACACTGATTTTAGCAAGCTGCCATTGACATTCCACCTATTTCCAGAAACATGCAAACCTGAATACCCATTTCCCACTCTCTATGTGTTCTGTCTTGTCTGACTTTTCTTCTCTTCAGTTGTGTCTTTGGAATACAATCACTTCAGGGCAGAGTCTAGTCATCTCTTTGGCACTTGACCTGTACTCCTTCATGTATTTACTGTTCAGAGCTTCTGTATGAACCTCAGCAAGATCGTGCCTTGGTTTTCTGTGATTAATGGTGCTAATACTCAAATCAATCATGTTGGCTTGTGTTCAGGAGAGAGGAATGCATAGTCATGTAAAAAGTTAGCCAAGTGCTTTAGAATTTCTAATAGAGGATAGATCCCCATAGTATGAGAAGTTCTAATATTGGCTTTTTAAACTTTAACGCCAAAATACAGTTTACTCCTGGAAAATTTTCTAGTGTAAATCTGGAAATTAAAAGTTAGGGGAGGGGAGAATTTGTCAGAAACCTACAATCAGGACTGAAAGAGGATCTGTACAGACCACAGTTTAATTGCAGAGCTCAAAACAAGGCCTTAACACAAATGTTGCTGCTTCAGTTTTTCATAGTAAATAATAATAGTGGAAAAATTTTGCTAATTCAAATGAATTCTGCATGATTCAAAGCAGAAATAAAAGGAAGCCTGTGCTGCAATGAAGGAAGAGGAGAGGTGGTAATCCAGCTTGCCTTGACATTCATACAATTCTGACTGGCCATGGTATGGTGGGACAACAAAAGACCTAGATATCAGCAGAGTAGGCAGCCAGGAAAAGATTTTCCAAGCCTTGACTATGGAATCTGTTCTAAAATCTTATTAATGACTAATGGGATTTCTGGATCTTCCTCCCACACACCGCTCAGAACCTACAAATAACAGGATTTGTGTGATTGCCCTCCTACACGCTGCTCCCTCTAACCCACCAATAAGGCCTTGGGAATAAAACAAACTTCAGTGTGTGTACATTCTAATTACAAGCAGACAGAAGGAGAGCTCACATCTAAACTGGCTGAGATCCAGGGATACCAGTGGAGGGATAAAGAGAGTGGAAGTGGGCCTCATGCCAGAATGAGAGAGAGTTTTCTGACAGGTTTGAAGGGAAGAGTGATGGCAGAAAAAATTGCACATCCTTTAGTGCCTTTGAGTGGGAGTGAGGGATAATTGTGTGGCTAAGCCATAAGATTAAGAGTTAGAATGAGGTCTGGAGCCCCAGGTCTTCTGACAGAGATTTCCAGTTTGACCTAGATAAAACTTACTCCACTGGTGCAGGTGAGGAGAGAAAAAGGTCTGAGGAGGACATTCCCCAAAGCACTGCTCCCCACAGGTTACATGGCAGGCTCATCTCACACCTAATCCATGGCTTCACCCAACCTTGGACCAAGCAGGTCCCTTTCTTTTCTTTTTTTTTTTTTTTTCAGACACTCAATTCAGTCTTTCATCCAAATCCAGCATATAGGGCAGATACCCTGCCAGATGGTTGGCACATTCCCATGTATTTTCCTATTAAATATTGGGGCAAAAGAGCTGTGTACCATGAGGTGTCCTCTGTATCTCAGCACATGAGGGCATCAGCACAACTTCATGGGCTGCCAGGACTTGTTTTGCTATCTGATAGCAATAGCAAAGCTGGCTAGGAATTAATTTCAGTGCTTTGAGATTCTCACTACAAACAAATCGCCTGGACAAAAAATCCCAACAACAAACAGTAGCAAACTGTCCTGTGTCCAGGTTTATCTCCTGAGATGTAAGTTGTTTTGCTCACTTCCTAATATGACTGTTTAAAGCTTTCTACCACTGTGGTTTTTAATATCAATGTTATTCTCTTTTTTGGTAGCTATAGAATATCCAAATAGCTTTTAAAAGTATCTCAAGGGACTTGCCCTTACAACTCATTTATCTTAATTTCTAAGATGGAGACAAACTTCTTATTTATGTTTCAAAGATGACATGACATCAAAGAGTTTGAATATTAAGTACCTTAATTACTGATGATAGGCTGATAAAAAGAGATCTCCTCTGGAGTTTTATTAAGCAGGAATTACAACTACATTCACAGAGATTTAGGACTACACCAACCTAACCCCATGTATCAAAAGATTGGTTTTGGAGAGGGAGAATAGCATTTTTCTCACTTAGATAACTGCAATGTACAACTTCAAATTACTGCCTTCAAAACCAACAGCTTTACCACCACTCTGAAATTATCCATCACCCTGACCATGTTGCTTTACTTGCTGAGCTCTGAGAGGTCATAAGTTTAAGAAGACTTTTGCCATGACCAGAGTGTCACAGACAGCATTCAGAGATGTGAGAATCTTTCCCAGGGGGTCTCGGGTTAAGAAGCAGGCTTTATCTGCCTTTCTCTGACTCTTTTTACCCTCACTCAGTACAATGGTGTGCTTCCATTTTGACAGAATTGTAGCTGCTGAAATTGCAGGGGGACACCAGGGAAAAAACTGGTGCCAACTCCTGAGACTGTAAACACTGGGTTTTAGTGGAGGGAACACCATGAGGAAACTTATCACAAAACCTCAACGATTTTCCTTGGTTGTGTGGGAGTCATTAAATAAGCTGAGGAAGTGTTCCTCATTTAGGACAGAACTTTCTGCAAGGAGAGGACTGAGGAGGATTGTGTTTGTGGTGGGGTTTTGTTGTTTTAAAATCCCAGATGTCATGCACCCATATGTAATTAGCAGGGTCCCTGTCAATATTCATGTTACACTGGATTCATCATTTGGGGGTTTGGCTTGTCGATTACTGAACAGGGTATGAAACCAGCATGTTAAAGGAGTCTCCTTCGGCCAGCCAGTCTGTGTGTTTAAGAGGCTTTGATTATGTGCAAATTGCTCTTTTAGAGCAAAAGGACTTAGAAAATCTCCTATAGTAATTTCCATTCAGAATTTAGAGATTTCCAAGGATCTTATCCAAAACACTGCAGAATCAAACTGGGTAACTCCCCTTCCTGCTGAGGAGGTAAGTTATAATTGTACCTATTTTAATGAAACTTTGGCAGAGAGACATTTTAGAGTCTCCATTTCTAAAACTGTGTTCAGCCTCAAATCTGTGAGGGAATGTGAGAGCAAACATCCCACAGCATGTGCATAGCCCATTGCTGCACAGGCAATTCACAAACGCAGGAGGACATGACAAGCAGAATCTGAAGGCTCAGTCATTATTGAAGATCACAAAGAACATGGATGGGAGGGCTTGGACCAGCAAAAAAAGGTCTTCCAGTTCTCTAATGATTTGGGTTCTCTCTTTTGCAACTGGTAGCCAAAGGACTGAGCTCTGATCTCCTGCTAGGACAAGGTGACCCACTCAGTGGTGGAACATGTCCAGGGAAGGGAATGGAGCTGGGGAAGGCTCTGGAGAGTCAGTCCTGTGGGGAGAAGTTGAGGGAGCTGGGATGGCTCAGCCTGGGGAAAAGGAGGCCCAGGGGAGACCTTCTCACTCTCTACAACTCCCTGACAGGAGGATGGAGCCAGGTGGGGGTCGGGCTCAGCTCCCAGGGAACAAGGGACAGGACAAGAGGAAATGGGCTCAAGCTGTGCCAGGGAAGGTTTAGGCTGGATATTAAGGGAAAATTCTGCACAGAAAGGGTTGTCAAGAACTGTAACAGACTGCCCAGGGAAGTGGTTGAGTCACCATCCTTGGAGGTTATTTAAAAGACATGTGGATGTGGCACTTGGAGACATGGTTTAGTGCTGGGTTGACAGCTGGACTTGATGCTCTTCATGATCTTAAAGGGTTTTTTCTGATGTGATTCTATGCTTCTGTGATTCTGGAAAATTATTTAAAGCACAGAAGCACACAATATCATAGAGGCAGTAATAGATCGCTTGAACAGCCCAATAGTTATCAGCATTTTGAGATTAGGAAATCTTCATTTTGTTTTTCCTACTTTTGGTTGAAGTCAGAAGCTGAAGTTTAACTGACCTTTACTCATGTCTGAGTGTGAAATCCTCTGCTCTGTTAGCATTGACCCAAAAAAACCCCAAAACACTGAGGAAGTTTTTTCATGTACTTGCTTTTATTCTGCACTTTACAGAGTAGCATTTCAGCAAGGAACCTGGATGAAATGATTAATTTTAACTTTCTCGTGACTAATTTTAACCACATATGATGATAACAATTACTTTCAGCACATATTAGCCCACATTTAGGAGCTTAAGAAGTTTCTATCCATTCCTTCTCTTTTAATGTATTTATGAAATCACCTTTCACTGATAATTTTTTTCTTTAAACTCCAGAAATTTTTGGAAAGAGGGTTCATCAGCATGATTGAATCCCCAGGTTAGCAGCTCTGGGAATTCTGGATGAGTTACACCAAAAACAACTGCCAGAGATGAGAACCACAAGTGTGTTTTCCTTCTGGTAAGAGACCAGATTTTCAGTGTAGCCAATTTCCCTACATACAGCAGCACATTCACACTGGATAAAGTCAGGTGGTTGCAAAGCCCTTTAAATCTGCCTGGGCACAGCCATGAAAACACTCTAAGACCTTCCTTCCAAACAACTAAGCCAAGTTGGCTTAGCAGCAGTGCACTTGGTTTTCTCTTCCTTCTTGCCATAAGGTTTCTTGTCCTGCAAGCTCAGCCAAAGTCTTCTTTGTCCCTCAGTCCTTTTGCCATGAAGAAGAAGCAGATGAGAATGTGGACCACAGGCACCCAAGGGACTGATGCTGCTTTGCCCAGTGGAGCCTAAGCTGGTGACTATTCACACTGTCTGTGGCACTGAGGCCCCTGTGCTCCCAGCAGTGGCATCTCCCAGGTACAGGCAGTGGCAAATCCCAGGAATGGCCGCCCCACTCCCCCGGCACTCATACCATTAAAACCCGAGGCACTCTTTGCTAAAGTAAATGGCTCTAGCCTGAGTAATCCTGTTCCAATTGCAATTTGCATAATTGCCTTCTGCTTTCATATCTCCTGCAGTTCCTTTTAGGTAAAGTCTTGTTGTCTTCTTATCCAAGGTAGTTGCTTAATGCTACAACTTGCTTTAAAACAGCAAGAATTTTCACCCCGCAAGCTGCATTACCAAGGGTGGGGACACATGTTCTGGTACATTTAAAAATTAAGCTATTTTGGAAAGAAAGCCCTACAAACGTGCTATCAACATGCACAGTAATAAATCAGGGCCAACATCTATCCCTCATGCCTAAGGACAGCTCAGGTGCAATTCAGAGGTGTCATTACAACAATGTTCTGGAGTGAGCTCTACTTTTGCTATCTTTGTAATTGGTAACTCTGACACCCTGGGTTTCTGTATAGGCTATATACATGTACCTGGGTCAGCAGGGATGTCTGCCCAAGGTGTGGACCACATCCTTCTGGCACTATCAGCCTTGTCTGGTACTGACCTCAGCACAAAAGAGCAGAGCTGGGCAGGGATCAGTACACTGCAGCAGAAGAGAGTTAGAGGTGAGCTGATCCAGTCACTTCAGTGACACACTTCATCTGGCATCCATAAAATTCTGTATGGGATCGATTGCAGGGCAATTCTGACTGCTACCCCTTCCTGGGGTTTGTCTGAACAAAACAGGTTCCTTTATGATGGAGAAGTAATCCTCTGCCTGGTTGAACTGGCATCAGATGGATCTGGTTTAGGTTTTTTTTTTTGTTGGCAATAGCTAAAGGCACAGGCACAGCATGGGCTGAAGCAGTTTGGACAGTAAAACTCCTTGAGCTGGGATATGTCTCCCTTCTGTGCTAGCATTTGCAAAGCAAACATGCCTCAAGAAAATGGTGGGACAGAGAAAAGGCTAGTGCCCTTATTGCAGTAAATTATTTTGAACCTTTCCCAGTTGTCTGGCATGGTCCTCTCCCTTGAGAGGTTGCATCAAGGCAAAAGCTTCACCTTTAAAAGGTAATGATCAAATCTGTACCGAGAGCAGGACAAGTAAAGGCATGTTGGGTGTGTTGGTCTGGGAAAACTCAGGGAGACAAATACATGAATATAAATAAATTTAAAATAATACCATACCTTTATAGAAAACAACAAAAAAATATGCCTGTGAGGATAAACAATCAGTTATGTTCAGGTTTTATGCCTGCCTGGCAACTGCCAGTGCTTGGTTCTCCTCTGTGTTGCACTCCACCTGATTGTGCTGTTGACCATGGAGCCTCAGCCTGTGAGGTTATCTGGAAAACAGGAAATAGCTTGTGACTAATACCATCTCCATGTGCCATGAGTCAGAAATCTTGGCGACAAGAAAAAACCGAATAAGAAATAAAAAGAGGAGACAGTATCCTGGGACAGAGAAAGGAAAGCAAGGAAATTAATTTCCCCTTTAAAGCCTTATGAGGCTGCTCAATGTCAAAGACAGGTGTCACATGGCTGGCACAAGAAAGCACAAATGACATTTGGAGCTGTATGATTATCTATTGCTTCTGTTTCAGCTAATTTGACTAATTTTTATGTAAAGAGCACCTCAACATGTTGATTTCATCCTTCTTCAGAACAAGTTTCTAAAACAGGAGGGTTTGTGCCAGGCTTTACTTACCCAAGATCCTTCCAGGAGGGAAAAAATAAAAAAGAAAGAAAGAAAGAAAGAAAGAAAGAAAGAAAGAAAGAAAGAAAGAAAGAAAGAAAGAAAGAAAGAAAGAAAGAAAGAAAGAAAGAAAGAAAGAAAGAAAGAAAGAAAGAAAGAAAGAAAGAAAGAAAGAAAGAAAGAAAGAGATAAACTCTCTTTCAAGTCCTGCTTGCTCAAGTTCTGACTAAGATTTAAGTTTCCCTTGTCTAGCCTTGCAATTTCATTTTTTAATTTTCCTTTCCTTAGAAGAAATTTTGCGAGAATGAAGCTTTCTATTTTCTGTCAGGAAAGACTCATCAGTTTCCCTTTTCAGCTCTCCCATTTTGTTTTCCTACCCACTTATCTGAATCATAAGACAAAACTCAGTAATGTAACATTGTATGAGGGAGGGACAGAGAGCCCTGAACTGTATGGATTGGGAAAATTTAGTGTTGCAGTTCTGGGCTCACCTGGGGCCAAACCACTGTTTTGCAGTACAATCACCCTACATCTAATCTGCAACTTGGCTTTACTAAACTCCTCTTCCCAACAAGATTTTCAGTTCTATTTGCAGTTCTGTCATATGCTATATCTCATAAAGGAGATTCATACAGCTGTTTATTAGCAGAGTCCACTGACACTTCTGTGCTGATAAAATCTGTGTCCTGGCTGACAATGTGGCTCTTAAAACACCCCACACTGAGGAGAAGTTCCTTCCCCAGGTCTCCCAGGTTCCTTCCACAGCTCTGCCAACGATGTGGTGTGACTTAAATTAAGTTGATTAACTTTTTAGTGTGTCAGCAGTGCAGGGCATACATTTACCGGAAAGGGAAAGCTTAAAGACTTCTCCAGCAGCTTTGCAAAGTGCTTTAAAATACTGAGGCAGAGGCAGAAGAGAAATGCAAAGAGCGCTATTTTTTCTCATCTAAAAGGTAGCAAGTCACTCTACAGGGTGCAAAGAGCCATTTGACATTTGGGCTGATAACACAGCTGTGCTGCGAGGGTCCTTGCCTACTCTCCAACACATTCTCCAAATCAATGTAGTACACACAGCTCTCCTGCCCCGTGATGGGCTATCAAAAGACACAAGGAATATTCTAGAACAATGGTAACCCTTTTCCTTAGGCTGTACAGAAGGATTGCTGCCCCTTTGAATCAAAAGCCCTAAAAGCAGAACTCCTTGCTGTGATCTCAGTCCATCCTATGTCTACCTGATTCATTTACCTCTGCAGGAGTCTTTTGGGATATCACAAAACAGAACATTACAAAATTTTATGTTCCCAGGCAGACAGAAGAAGAAGAAGAACCTCACATCATGCTTTGCCTCTACATTATGTTCATTCTGCAGCAGCAGGTTGCAAGGCTCTGGCAGAGCAGGGCTGTGAAAAAAGGAAGGGGGAAGGACAGAGTGGGTACACTGAAACCCCCAACTGCAATTAAATCCCAGTTGCCTGATTGCAGGGCCAGTTTCAGCAGGGAAAAATCCATGCTTATATATGGCTGTCTTGAGAGCAACTTAATTGCTACACACACAAGAACTTGGGACTTTAAAGGTTAATTACCCTTGTACTTGCATGAATGAAATGTTTGAGTCTTAATTGAGTCCAATATGTCCATTGTTCATAGTTCCTGAAATTCATATAAGTATTTTTGACAGAGGATTTGCCTGCTGGGTAGTTTTTGAGGCGATAAAGTGAGTGCTGCTCAGGTATTTGGGATGGTGTTGAGTAAAGAGCTATGACTCTCTTACTGACTCTGGAGGCAAAACTGGCAGCTGCTACATGCTGTACTTGAGTTTGAGGCCATCAGCCACCACAGCTAAAGGAGTTTGAAATCCTGACCGCTGCTGGAGAGTGAAATGAATTCCTCATGTATGCGGGCTTCAGAATTCATATTAAGATGTAGTTCCTGATGCTGGCACCCATCTCCATGTGATTGTTCTTATACATAGAGAACTTAGCTGACACTTTCACTGAGGAAGTTACAGCAGAGGACATGGTCAGAGCTCCTCCCAGGAGCAACAGCCTGCACCACCAGGAAGAGTGGATGAAGGAATGGCTATGGGTCAGCTGGTGAAAGGTCATTTCTTGTCCTCTGGTGATCCTGGGGAAGGTGTCTCACACATATCTCGGTTTTTCATTTGTCTTGCCTTCATGGTAAGCCCTTTGTAGAAGTGCAATGCCAGGGCATCTGATCTCACTTTTTGTATGCAGGAAATGCCAGAAGAAGACTAGACCTCCCATTCTCACCACCCAGTGAATGACTCATGCTCAGTGAGAGAAAAATAGATTTATCTGGATGCTCATGGAATTGCACTGCACAGTCAAAACAGAAGTGGGAGGCCTGACCCACCTACCCCACTGTAAGTAATAAGCCCATTGAACTCAATTAAGTTAAATATATCAAATTAAGATGAGGCCTGAAGTCAGGAATCTGAGATGCTCAGACCTAAACCACTCCAAGGCTTTTAATAGAGGAGAATTTCCAACTACAGAAAACTGTAAGTTTCTTATCATTACTGTCAAGGAACTACTCAGGCTTGCAGAATAAATCTTTAAAAAGCTCCTGTTTATCATAAACCTCTCTGCACTGCTTCTGTAGTGGGTGAAAGGCCTGAGATTGAATATCCTCAGGGCAAAAAGTATATGTTTTATGGAAAAACAGCACTTAATTTGGATTGCAAAAATTTAGTTTAAAGGATGTCCTTTATACACTTTACAGCACTGTAAGAAATTAATTAATTATTATAAATCAAAGGGTTTGGAAGTTTCTTTTGGTTTTTTGTCACTTGTGCTTGTTTACCTTTAGGAACTTGATCGTGACATACTTCACACAAGGCGGGGACACAGATGCTTTAACCACACACAAGGAGAAATCCAAGTCCTTCTGAAGTCAGTGGGAACTTTGCCATTGAAAGTCAACAGTTTTAGCAAGCCAACCAACCAGAAAACCCCAAATCTAAATGACTCGATGTATTTAGCTTTGTCAATATGTTCAGCACCAGTCTGGGTTGGAAAATGCTTTATTGTGCCATGGAAATTTATAATGAGAAAAAGGGTGGGAGGGGAAGGGCTCGTTATTGCCAGATCAGTCCTTGATGGAAAGGTTTTCTCTAGCTTTCCTCTGTGGTGAAGGGAGAGAGAAGACCCAGTCAGGGGCCTGGCAGAGTCAGACACAGTAATTCAGTCCCATAGAGTAAGACTCAGAAATTTTCTGAAATAAGATTTTGACATTCACTTTCCATTCACAGGCAGGATGGTATATCCCATTCTTACTTTGCAAGTGGCATTACTGAATTTCGTAACATGGGAAGAAAGTTGCTTCTCTACACAAATAAAATCATGAGATTATGTCCTTGTTTTATAGGGCAACAGGAAGCATGAAGGTGGGGAAAGCAGTGAGAACTTCAACAAGAGGGGAGGAAAAGGAAAACAGAACAGTCTGGAACAGAGTCATGGTTAGACACTGAGAAGTAAGTGCAAAGATATAAACAGAAGACCAGCTAATAGTGGGGAAGTATGTAGGGAGCTCTGGAAATAAAGAAAGACCATGCAGGAGAAGTATGACCCTAAAATGGTCATTTTGTAGTGGAGTCAAGAAAGAATGTAAGGCTTGAATGTGAAGCAAAAGTACTTTCTGCATGAAACCAACTGTTTTCATTAGAGAAAATTCCAGACCCTTGACTAGAAAAAGAAAGGGGTGGAAGAGCAAAAAGATAGTTGAAAACAGCAAAAAACACCCCCAAAAAAAAACACCAGAAAACCAAAACCAACCAAACCCAGCACTGAGGAAAGAGGAGGAAGCTCAGGAGATGAAAAAGTGTTTAGTAAGGATGAATGCAAACAAGTATACACAGGAGATACTTTAAAATCAAGTGTAAAATACTCCACATGCCTTTATCTTGAAATCCCACATACTCCTGGATAAAGTGGGTTACCACCAAAAAGACCAGCTGCAGTTTTAAAAAGCACGTTCTCCATATTGCTCAGGGTGGGACATGCTTCCTATTTGCCTAACTTTTAGTTTGCTGGCCAGCATAGAATGGGAAAAGCAGAATTTCCTTTTGGCCCAGTTTTCCTTGAAGCCTGGGAGCTGAATTCCAGTTCTGACTTTGAATCATTGAGACTTGCTGTTGGAATACAGTCAAGTCACATCCCTCACCTCCCTGCGATTCAAGAAGCCTGGCTTTTAAGGGAAAAAATATGCAGAAACAGCCCGTAAAGGCAGGCTCTGGATCCAAGATGAGTTGCTGTGGATTAACAGAATAAAAGTGTGGAAGTCTGTGAAGTAAAATTCACAAAAAGAGGAATGTGGTGCAGCCCCTCTAGTCAGATGGTGCATTGTCCCTTTCCTGTGCTTTTGTAGATATTTCCACTGTCTCCTAAGAGGGTTTGGTTCCAAAACAGACTGTGGTAATGGTGTGTGAAGATGTGTGAATGCACCCAATTGCCAGCCTGGAATCAGCTAATTACCTAAATGGGTCTGGTGTCTGGTGGCAGACTGGGTAGATGCTTCTCCCACCTTGTAAATTCTTTGCATAAAAGAGGAAATAAAACTCATTGTTTTTATGAACTCATAATTAACTAATGTAAATGGGATTCCAATAGGTTCATTATACCCAGTTGGAGTTTGGCAGTGGTGGTTAGTGCAGCTGGCCTGATCCTGACCTGCCAGGTGACTTGGAGCAAGATGTGTCACTGTCTGCCTTAGTTTCTCCATCTGTGGAATAGGGACAATGTCTCCACCTTGCTCATGACAAACCATGCAAGACTTCACTAATTGTTTCTTGCAACACTATTTGAGTGCTTGGATTAAAGGTGTTAGAGGGGGTCATGAATCACAGTTGGTCACACACCACCTTTTCATGGTTTTTCTGGAAGATTTCAGCATGCTGAGCACAGGGTGGTAGTCACCTGGCACCTCCAGAGTGTCCTTCAACTAAGATCCACACAGTGACTATCAGGTAACCCTTCAAACCCTTCTCTCTCGAGGGACAGAGTATCCCTGTGCATTTGTATGTGTCTTTATTTAATGAAGTAATTATGCGTGCTAAAGACATTCTTCGAGAAACATCCTATCTAAAGTTTCCCACCATTCTTGAGCTGGTAGTTTTCCCCCCTCCCTCCTCCTTTCCCTTATTAATTTATGAAGCAGCTAATTATGATCCCTCCAGGCTAAATAACTGTGCAGTTAGAGATGCACTAGATGAGTGGGTATGGCAAGGCAATGCAGAGCATTTTTCTCTTTGCCTATTACATGTATTGTTTTAGGTAATTAACATCCACTTTGTAGTGGCAACACAGACGCCTTGCTGTCTGTACAGCTTCTTGGCTCAGATCCTTTCAAATACTCCCTGGTACACTCCTTGCAAAACCATGTGAAGTGTTATATAATTCTCTAGGTTGAAAGGCAATTGTGTACATCCAGGTTATTAAAGGGATCTGTATATGTGTACAAAGCCAACATTTCAGGTCTTATCTGAGGTACCTTCAGCTTACGATCAGTTCAAATGTCTAAGAGCATTCAGTAAAACCCAGGGAGACTTTCTTCCTTCCTCCTTTGTCTGTCCCTCCAGTAGTTTCAAGTTTATACCTAGTAATACATAGGAAAATGCTGTTTCAGAACAATGTTTGCTGCTTTGTTGCATTTTGAATGTTGTCTGTGTGCTCAGCACTGGACAGTAAAAACCCCAAAGACTGTGATAGATATTTCCCTCACCTGAAAAACTAGGAAACATAAAAACTAGTCTGAACTTGTACATTTAGGTCAGTGTTCTTGTTTCCGCTGCTCCCCAACTTTGGTTTAGTGTGTTCATGTGAAAGCTTTGGAAGAGCAGAGCAGAGGAATCACCTGAGTGGGAAGGGAAGACCATGCAGCCTACATGGGGCAAGGTCAAAGATGTGCTAAGCTGTGAAGAAGTTTAAATGCCCAGAACAGGTCAGGATGAAGACAGTTCTGGAAGGCTTAAGATGTCCAGTTTTACTGTTACCAAGGAACACTCAGGTACTTCAGAATAATCAGTATTTGGGGCAGGAAAAATTTATGGATGACTACTGAATAAGATTATTTTTATCAGTGGGGTCTGTGTGCCTCTTTTACAATTGCAGGCTTTTCACAGTCCACCATCTGAGAAAATTAGTGCTGTCTCTAAGCTGAGTGAGTACCCAGAAGTGCAATGAGAAACCAGTTTGAAGGAAGGGTCTCTTGCTGCTTTGTGTTGGTAAAAACTCCTGTTTTCACTTGACTGCAGAGAAATCTGAGCAGGTCCTTTTGGCTCGAATTTACCTTTGTGAATTAGTGTACAAAGAAGGATACAGGCCAAACTCTGGCCCAGAATTAGCTTAATGAAAGCAGCAAACATGGTCATTTTTTCCCTTCCCTCTCCCTACCAATCAATAGTGTGTGTCAGTCTGGTTGTTCATAAAGAATCAGATAAGGATGTCTAGAGTGTGGGCTGGTGCTTTGCAAGTTTAATTGCACAATTTTCTTCACAGCTTCTCAGCTGCTGACCTGCAGCACCCACAGCATTAGAGCTCAAGCAGGGACAGCCAGTTCCAAGGTGGGGTGTCAACAGGGCCAGCTGGACTAACAGGAGCGGAGGATCTTGCCCAGCAGGTGAAAGGACAGACACCACTGAGTCAGGACAGAACATCAGTCCCACTCCCACTGGGACTTCTCTGGTGGCCTCCATACCTGCTCAACTCCTTCCTCTCCAGCTTGTCACCTGTGCATGAACCCTTTGTTTTTATTTGGATAAAAAAATGCTCATCAGCATTTTTAAGACTTGTGAGTATCATCTGCTACTCATCCTGGTAAGATAGAAATCCATCCCCTCCCAACAGATATGGAATTATTAATTGCTGCTGTAAATCAGCAGAGTGTGCTGTAAGCCAGCCATGACAAATATCTTGGGGAGCAGCTATGCAAACAAGATGGCTGATAAAAACAGAGGAAAGAACACATGTTAAGATGTAAAATGGAAAGAGAGGAAATCTTTCTTTTTTTTTCCAAGGAAAACCAGTGCTAATAGACAATTTCAAAATAAGGGTTTATGACCTTCCTTTATTACCTTTGTTAGTGTAACTGTGAAGGCAAAGAAAAAATGTAATCTAAGTCAGGACTTGGGGAAGAAATGGAGCTGCAGCAGTTTTTGGCTGAATTACACCTGCAGGAGGTGCTAGATGTGCTACAGGACACAGACATGTTCCTGCAGTGCAGTGGAAGAACTACAGTGGAGAAACCAAAGTAGCTGCAGTCCATATTAAAGGTTGCTCAAGCCAGTGCTATTATTAGGTACTTTCATTCACAAGCCTCAAATTCACTAACAAATTATTTTTTAAAAAATATATCCTCTCCATCTGTTTTTCCAGCTTTTATACCAAAATTCTAATTTAAGACATTAACTAAAATGGAAAAAAGATTTTCCTTTCATTAGCTTTGAGTGTATCCAATTTATGTTTCATATGTTTCCATTTTTTTCTTCTTCCTGAAGGGTTTGTTTTCTGAAGCACAATGGAAACACCACATTTATTTTCTTTTTTGAAAGCATTTCTGAGACTTTAGAGGGTGTACCTACATTTTATGAACCCATCAACGACTCTGGTCACCTTCCAAGTCCCCTGGGGCAGGTAAATGTTAAGCAACTGAAGCTACCTAGCAGAGGTACCATTATGATCCAGGGCTATCCACACCTTAATTATGTTTCTCAGTGCTGACACCTGCCAGTAAATACAGAGTATTCAAAAGCCCTCAGAAATGGATGCACCAGTTGTGTGTTTGTAGAGAAATGTGTATTTGTTCTTAGAAGTAGCTAGTGGTTCAAAATGGACACTGAGCAGTCTTTCATAAACACATTTTGTCCTGGCACACATGAAAGTGCCTTTCTACATGTTTGGTGTTCTCAGAGCTCTTGGTTTGGCAGGCACCAACTCTGGCTTGTGATACCCCTCAGCCACAAACAGCTAGAGGCAGAGAGCAAATCCTGGGGAATAATCAGCACAGGCTGTTCACATGCTCTGCCCTCAATATCTGCTACTGGACACTGCAAATCTCCAATTTCACCTGGTGCAGCTGTGTTACCTGTGCCCAGATCACTGCAAAATGTGTCAGGGGATTATGTGGAACTCTGAGAGTTTACAGAAGGCACTGGCAGCTCTGCCAGTTGCAAGTCATGCAGCCATTCCAGCGGCATGCCAAGAAAAGCATTTTATGGAGTATCATGCATTCCCTCGACTCTGTAGCTCACAGATTAGAATTAATACTTTGTAGTGTTATGTAAAAAAAGCTCAGTGTCTCTCATCTGGAAGACTAAAAATAGGTTGGCAGTAAGAAAAGGGACAATAACTGCCAAATTAAATCAATATAATTTTTAATCAGAGTACAGAATAAATGATACCATTTTAGACTGCTCTATAAAAAATGTTCCACAAACTTTTATAAGGAAACAAACACAATTCCATTGGCTGGATTTTTCCTGTATGTTCAGAAATTTTATTTTATTTACTAATGTAAATACATTCCGTTCCCATATTCAGGTAATCTGTCCAACATATATATTGATGTAAGAACGGCAAACTTTTCATTAAAATTAAAACTGCCTCTTTGCAATGGGTAATGATGATTTATGCAAACAGCTTACTTTGTGGGAAAATGAAGCTTTGTGGGTTTACATTTCATGTATTTGTTCTTTTCACATTATGAATAACTGCTGTTTCCTTGAACTAAGTTATTACTACAGGGATATGGGGATATTCTCCTGAGGGCCAAATCTTCTGCTATTGTCATCGCCCCATTAATATTAGGCTGTGCTGAACTCAGTAGACCTCCACAACCTTATGCAGAGAGTTCCTCTGAAAGTAGAAATGAAAATAAGATGGCAGACCTTTTGAAGCTTCTTTTGTAGTTTCTTCCATTTTGAGGGCTGTTTCTCTTATGAAGAGACTATTGTGCTCAGACAACTGATATGCTTGTGTGTGTATCATTTTATGAAAATCTGCAGGAATGCCAGTTCAAGATCAATTTTGTAAAATGAACATCGGCCTAGCACAGAAACTGCACTGTCTGTCAGTTTGTCAAGAGTTTACTGCTGAAATTATTTCAGTAAGAGACCAATACTGTAGTCATGTTGATCATGTTCAGATTGCACTATTCTTCAGTGTTCTAACATCCTGCATTTCCGAGACACCCCTGAAACCCTCTCGGGGCTTTTGGAGATGCTTCTCTGTGCGTTATTGCCAGTATAATAAAGAGCATATTTTCTCAAGGCACAAGAGGAGTTCACACACCATTTATTGCACATATTACGCAGCTGCAAAAATTGAACTTCCTCTTGAGCTGTGCAGAGACCACACTGCAGTTACCCCCCTAGTTTACAGAAACCTGTATGAATTTAGCTGATTTGTGTTCCCAGAGTTGTAACTTCAGAGTCACAGAATATCCTGAGTTGGAAGAGACTGACAAGGATCATCAAAGTACAACTCCTGGCCCTGCACAGGACAACCCAAGAACCTCACCATGTGTCTGTGACGTTATTCACATTCAAATCTTACACACAGCTCAGGAACTGACTAAAAAACTCTTATGTGTTCTCATCAAATTTGCAAGAACTTTGTCAAACCTCGGATGAGTTTCTGGATTGCAGTAGAATTCTTCAGTTGAGTGAAACCTAATAGGAAAATGGTGCTTCATGCTGAAAAATGAAGCCATAGTGTACGACGAGGTTATTTCCTCATCCACACACAAACACACTCCTTGTAAAATGTAGTAGAGTGGCACAAACCCTCCTCCAAGCTTACACAAAGAACACGCTGGACAAAATAGCTTTTTATCTAAGCTCTGTGGGCCACGTATATGAAACAAAGTTGCCAAACACAAATTAACGTGTAATTATTTTTCTTGCCTGAATCACTTTCTTTCATGTGTCATAACATGCAGAGTAAATAGCACCACACCTTTTTACTTTAATTGTGGTAATCTGATCTCTCAGCCACAAGAAAGCCTTCTCTAATGCCTTCTTTAGAATGGACTTTCAAGGCAAAGCAAGAGCAGTAACTGTAATAATCACCTCTTCTTTTCTTCTGCCGTCAAAATGCAGGGGGTTGTGAAACTAATCAAGAGCCAGGACCACACGGCAAAAAATAAGTGCCCTAAAAGACTAACAGAGGTAAATGTTTGACAGGTAATTTAAGGTGATGGCAGGATTATTTTTTTTTCTGATTTGCCTGGTGGCTAATTATTTACATGGCAAAGTTAAGGCTGTCTGACTTTATGGTAATATCATAATAGGAACCATGTTATATCATTTATCTGCTGAGATTGTCTCAGAGTTTTGAACTTAATAGTGGCAGATGTCATCTCAGTTTGATCATTAAGGATCTTCTGTGCCCAGAGGATCATTAAGACAAATAGAATTTCATTATCTGGGTTTAGCCCATGTTTTGCATTAAGTCCTTGCAAAAGAAAGGAGACAGTGATTTGCTCCAGAGCAGAAAGTCTCTTTTACTATTTAGAAAAACAACTAATTTTCTCCTTATAGTCAGTCACCTTCATTCTCCAACTAGTTGCAATTTAGGAATAAAAAAACTACATCCAAAACTGATTGTATGAAAAAATCAAGTGTAAAACATGAAAAAGAGTTGCCCATCCAGCTGCTTTTATGCTCTAATACCCACAGAGATGAAAGGAAGTCTTCTCAGTGACCTTGATGATTGCTGGATTAATTACTAGCCTGGGATGCCTCTACAGGTCTTGGGGGAGAGTGGGCACAAACTGTAGCAGTGGGTGCAGCCCTGAGTCAGGACTATGGAGAAGGTGGCCTGGGACAGAATTCAAACAATGCTTCAAGGTGAAAGACCTTGCTGGCCTCCTCTGTCAGTTTTACTAAAATCCCTGCCTTCTGTTGTGGGGGAAAGTGGTAGGAAAGAATGACTGAGATTGAGTGCAAACATCTACTACTTGAAGCCAAGCAAAGAAGCCCTGTAATTCACCCCTTGTGCTGGTGAGAAAGGAGAAAACTTACACTCTGTTTGGGTTACCCACGTGCTCTTCAACCTACTGGAAAGACCATTCATAATTTTCTATCAACAGTGGCCTATAACCTGATTACTTCTTGTACTACATCAAGCTTGAAGTCTCATCAGCGTCAGCCCATTGTGTGAAGTGCTGAGTGTCTCCCCAGAGGTCTCTGCTGTCCTGGGCACCAGTCCTACCCCACAGAACAAAAATTCAAAGAGGTCATAGCAGCTGTAGATTACAGACCCTCTCCTGTACTTTGAGACACGACTGAGGATCTGCCTTGCAGTAAACATATCGGGTAGAGGCTTAGACCATCAATATGTCTTTAGGGTCTCCTGTGGTCCTTGTCGCTCCTTGGTGGAGCTCTGCTGCCAAAGGCTATAGCTGACCTTCTGTTTAGGTAAGAGTCTAATTACATACTTTCTGCCTTCCGTAGGTTTGTTGCTAACTAGTTACACTGAAAGCAGTGCAAGTCATCACATGCTGATTTAAGCGAGCCTCTAGATTTCTGTCTAACATTACTTACTGCCAGAATCCAAGGAGCTCATTGCAGCTCATTATCCCTTCTCTATGCACCACTCTTGCCCAGCAGAAGGAAATGACCAGCAGTTAGTTCTTAAATTTTCTAGGAAGAGTTTTGAGAAACCGTGAGCCATATACATTAATCTATTCCACAATATACTTGAGGGTAACCTATTTAGTTGGTTAAGTGTCAGTTCATTTATCTTTATTTCATTTCTGTACTAACAGCATCACTGAAGTCACAAAGACCTTAAAAATACCTTATCAAACTCTTTGATGTCAGATTTACCCAACTTAACAAGCGGCTTAACCAAACATCCTCATCACCCAATGCCAAAATATCCTCCTCACCCAGTCTAAACACATTCTGCTCACACAAATTAAAGTATGACAAGGCCTTACTCCCTTATTACCTAACTGATAAAAACGCCTCCTTCTGTGTCAGAAGCAGAGTGTTAGATGCAGCATCCTGCTCCTGTTTCTACTGAAGATCCCTCTATTAAAGGTTACACTTGTACAGCTCCCCAAACGATCATATACAGTCAATAATCCCTCTAAGCAGACGGCATTGTCTACATTTTCTGTTCTTTAATGACAACTAAAATGGAAAAAAAAAAAGAGGGGAACAAAAGAAAATAATCTGTTTCTCCAAAGAAAATCCTTATATTTGCAGAGTACTTGCTAGGTGATTTAATTGTCCCCAGAGTTCACGCAGAGGATGCAGGATGGCCATTGAGACTGCTGAGGGCAAAATCACTTCTGTGATGGCCAAATGCAATTGGTTGTTCCTATTTACCTCAAAAACTTTATCAGCAATTGTTGCAAGAGGCAGCATTTAATAGAATTAAAAAGGATGGCATTAGAAGTCTACAGATGGTGCTACTGTAGCACCAAATCCCACCACACTGGGTCTTGCTAATACAGTGCTTCTCTTTCCTTTAGGGGTGAACCATCCTCCCATAGAACTGTACCCAGCATGAGATATCTTATAATAAGTCTCTTTCATCTAAACTATTCAAAGCCATTAGTTTACAGGAATCAGTGTTGGGAGAGACGCCTACACCCTTTACGTGAGAGCAAGATGTTGTAGATTCAAACAGGATGGAGGCACCATATAAACATTTAAGCAAATAAAAAAGCTGTGAGGAAAACAAGAGGAGCTATAAACTATAACCACCTAGAGGGCAGGTGGAACTTTTGCAATGAAAATTTGTGTGGCTCCTTCTATGCTCCCCTGTATTTTGAGAAGAGTTGAGCTATTGAGAAAAACGATTTAACTCCTTGGAGCTGCATCAAGCTGCAAAATATTTTCAAAGTTTGTTTGGTCTCCTTGAAGCCTGGTGCAGGTGTGAGAGAGGGCTCAGTCCACAATAGGCACAATGTTCTCCTGTTTTCTAGTTTTTTAACTTTTAGAACCTTCACACCCTCCAAGAGTGGCATCAAAAAGGATGACAATGGTGTAATAAGCAAATGGATCATCACTTTAAGGTAATTTCACTATTGAATGACCAACTTTTCTGACTAGAGGAGGAGAACAAAGACAAATGTGTGGTTTCAGGTCCATCTCTTGAAACAATTGTAGCAGCAAGAATCGAAAAAATAGGCAGCAAAGTGAAATAAGGAAGAAAAATTTACATACAGTACCGACATATTAAAAATATTGGTTCTAAATGGTATGCACTTGCAGGATTTCTGTTACATGCTTATGGCCTTCTGCATTATAGAGCTTGATTTTTTGTTTTAAATTAATATGTATAAAATATACAGAATATTTAAAAACTACAAAATTCAGGTGATTGAAACGCACATATTTCCCACAGATTATTCCAAGCTGGTGCAAATTTTGGCTTAAGTCATAGTCATAGCAGTACAACAATTACTTCGCATGTCTTGGCAACCATACATTTATATCTGTGAGCAAGTAGTTAAGTATTGAAGGATTATTTTGGTTAAAAAAATCTGTGAAATCAGATGAATTCTTTTTTTTTTAGATTTTAAGCACTCAGTCACTAAAATGCATAGATTAAGTGGCATTCTTTATTGCTGGAACAAGAATCCTTGGTGCCTTGTAAACTGTAGCTGCAAGACCAGGCACTTACACATTTTACAGTGGAGTAAAAAAAAATATATTCTTGCACTGAAAGACTCATCTACTATGAATTAAGGCCATAGGATTAATCCTCAACTTTTATTCTCCGCTAGATAAATAGTCCTGGGCCAAAGCCAAGGAAGACAGTGAATACAATGAAGAAAAGAAAAACAAAATATTGCTTTATCTTGTTTGTATTATCCAGAAGTTAAAAGGTTTAGAATAGCAGAAATATTTCAGTGATTTAAAGTGATATCTCCTGTCAGATTTTACTGTGCTCTCCGCCTTCCTCTGCTTGGCTATTCCAGACAGGCAGCCTATATGACTCCCACAGCTACTGGGACTGTTGGAGAGTGACAGATCTGGCACTACACTGAGACTGGTTCCTTCTGAGACTTCTCTAAAGACAGTACAAGCATAGACAAGGTGCAGAGGAAATTGCTTCTAGGTACAGGGGATTTCCTTAGATCAGTAATGAGGAATTAGATCTTCACCATTCTCTGACAAGAAACATCAGGGGGAAGAAAAGTGTTCCCACCCATTACCAAATGTCTCCCTCACTTCCTAGGAACCTGAAATGATTTTCCAGAAGTTCTCCTCACAGCTGCCAAATCTCATTTCTGTTGGGTAAGTATTTACTGCAAGCTCAACACAGGCTCCTACCAGAGTTTTTTCCACCCCACCCTTCCACCGTGCATATACATAACAAGGCAGTTATTCATGAGCTGTGCACAAGATGAGATGGAAACTCTTGAAGCTGTAGATGGGATTCAGACAGGCTGGGGAATGTGGCAGCATAGGAACGAAGTTGGCCAAGAGCTTAGGACATAAACATCTTGCAGAAGTTGTTCTGCTGCCTGTTGTTCTGGTGGCTTATTTTTAGACTGGTGTGGCACAGAAGGCATCCTGCCGTCCTAGTTCCCTCCAGGGATGGAGGATGAGCTCTCAGGGCACAGCTTTACCTAATAAGCTGGACTGGAAAGCATTAACTTGAACATTAACACAAACCACTAATGTGACTCTCTTCCACAGGGAATAGATAAAACTTCTCCAAATCCAAATAGATCAAGTGGAATGGTGAAGAGTAGTGAAGCTCTACCAGTCCCAGCATCCAAGGTGGCTTGGTTTGAGTCAGTTTGAGCACTTCTATTTAAAACTACTTTATATCATATTGGAACAGAAAGCTCTGCATTCATTAGAGAGAATGAAATAAAGATAAGTGGGAGAAGGGCATAGCATATACAACTCCTCCTTTGAAAAAACACATATGAACCTCTAAGCTGTATAAAAGTCAATTTTGAAAATAAGATAATTCCAAAATCTTCAAAAAATAACTTCTGAGAACTCTATACACAGACCTAGGTAGATAAACATCTCTTCGCAAGACAATAGTGCCAGAGAACAAATGCTGGAGGTAAGGGCGATCTGCTCAGAACCCTGGTCTCAGAGGGTTGAAAGCCACATGTGGGATCCATTTTCATGTTTTCTCATTCTTATAATCCTTCTCTTTCTCACCTCATGCTTGTTTTTACTGTAACAATGCAAGACTGATTTTGTCTTTGATCTCAGCTGTGGCTTTGAGGTGCTGTAAGTGCATAATAATTATGTCATCATCAGTCTCTTGCCCTATGTATTCTTGGGCATATAATGTACCAACAGTAGCATTCCTCTTTGTGAAAAGATCAAACTGGAGATTATCTGCCTCTCACTAATGCGTAGACCTCTTTTGAGACCTTCAGTCCTAATACACTCTTCTGATACCCTCATAGTGTTTGTGCCACACTTCCCACTCAGCAATACAAGATTCTTAGCTCAGGTATTAAAGGAACACTGACAGCTACTTCTCCTGTCTCTTTCTAGTTATCATATGAGGAGCCAAAGAACAAGCTGAAAGCTATTTCCTTCACAAAGACAAGGACAAAGTCCTATATAAAGACAAGGATGAGGAAGGTCTGGTGCTGGAGGACACAAAAAAGAAGTCTTTAGAAATCAAAGTAAGTTCTTAAATAACAGCACTGACAAGAGACTGGAAACAGAAATCCTTGCAAGTCTGCAAATCACTTCCCTGAACAGTGAAATTCAAACTGAGATTCCCGTAACATCATTAGCTTAAGCAGGTATAAGGTATGTGGCTACACCCATCTGCCCATTTTCTCTCCCTGCCTGTCACAGTCCTTCCCATGATCCTTTTCTTCATTTTGTCAACTTCACAATTCCTTTGTCTTACTTGTTTTCTCAGTCATATACTAGTTTAAATATAGCCATGCACTGAGCTGTGTACTTGAATCTTGGACAGAGAACAGCTGAGTGACCACAAAAGAATATGTGGGTAAGGAAATCTCTGGTCTCACGTTCTTTATTTGGCAGGATGTACCTGTTTGATTAGTTATAGCTTTATTTCAAGTCTGAGTTACAATTACTGTACTTAATCTATCTCCTTTTGGGGACATACCAGAAGGCAGAGTTTCTTCCTATTTCCTACTTCTCTCAAGTTATGTGCCACTCTGATTCTGACTTCAGTATCATTGCCTCAGGCAATGGGGACCCTTGACAGCAGCTGTCCACTGCTGCCATCACCAGAAGAAATCTCTCTTAAATGCAGGAACATCATTATATTTAAGTATTAAGACAAATATCAGCATCAGTGAGTCTTCCTGATCCCTGCCCTCCACCTCTGCTTATAGAAAGATTAGGGAAACAAAACTGTCCTGTTACAAAGAGCCTGAGCCCTAAGAACCCTTAAGTTCAAATCTCTCCCTGAAAATCCCCACATTCCTAGATGCCAGTGTCTCAGGTATTCCTCAGCAGCTTGCTCAGGTGCCTATTAATTTCATTTATAACCTACACAGTTATGACAGTTAAGAATCCGTCCCAATCAGCAATGTTGTGGGAAAAGGCCAAGAAATCCAACAAAGCTCAACTTCTTTTCATGACATGTAATAAAATCATTGCCCTTTAAAAATGGGTGTAAGCAACTTGTTAACTACTGAACTAAAAAATGCTCAGAGTGAGCTTTGAAAGTCATCAATACATCAGCAAGGCTGTGAGAAAGATCCAATGACCTGCATGGAAATTAAAGTCCTCCCCCAGCTCATAGACATAAAGCCAGTGTTTAGCTATGTACCTGTAGATAAAGGGTAAGGGTTAGGGTTAGGGTAGGGTAAGGCTGATTCATGCTGGCCAGCCTGAATCCCATCAGGAAGCTCATCTGGGATCATTCAATACTGTGTGTCAGGAAGGTGCACAGGCAGTGCCTCTCCCCTGTCAGTGAAGCAGATACACAGCCCAGGGGCAACACTCCATTCAACACCCAACTAATTTGTCTTCAACGTGTCATCAGAATCCCACGCTTTAAGCTCAGTCCTGGTTTGTCATCAGTGGAGATTGCTCAAGTCCTGTTCTGGTTCTTGAGAAAAACAGCAGTACAAACATTCTTTCAGTTCAGGTTTGCTTCAACACACTGGTGAGCCATAGACATCCCCTTTTAAAGGGGAGCAGGATAATTTCATTTACACTTTCCCTTTTCCTATGCCATCCCTGCTGTTAGGGACAGGACCCCGAGGTAGACAGCTCCTTGGCCTGACACGGAGAGTTCACCTTTCTTAAGCTTGTTTATTTGCTCACCTTCTTACTGACCTCAGTTTGGGATAAGTGCATCTTGCAGTAAGGAAGTTGACAGAAGTAGCTGTATAGGTTCCAAGAAGTCTAAGAAAAGATAGGTGTGTTAATTTATTTTTGATACTTTTGGGTGGAGCCCTCCTACTCATGGCAAGCTGCCACTGGATCACAAACATGCTCTACTCTTGCTTCAGAGCCTCCTTCCCTCTCCCCCAGGTTTGGCTCAATATGATTCCCACTGCAGATGTCTTTGAAAATGTTCAAGCTGTCATTGGTAGATGGAAAAGTAGATGCACAGCGTGTGACCCCTTTGTGAAGAAACTGTCTCTCTGCTACAACATACGCTCAGATCTTGTTATTATTCGCTGTGGTGGTGCAATTTTGTTTCTTTTTTTGGAAATCATCCCTACAGACTAGTTGTGATTAAATGTCTGATGTTTAAAGCTTCCATGAGCCTTTTAAGTCCTGTTTTGCAGTTTGGGCTTTAGGCCTGGGAGGTCTACAGTTCAAATCTCAGCACATTCCTCACTGCTGTTTTTAATTATGATTTGATATGGACATTATTGCTGCAGGGATCTCTCTCACACTTCAGAACACAGTTTACTAAAAGTCAAGAGACGCCAATCAAATTGGATCCTAGTTCAAAAGAATAAGGCCTGTAGCGGCTTCATTTTCTGCCCATATAAGTATTTGGTTGATGTTTAGAAGTGACATACCAAGGGGAGGGAGGAAAAGTGAAAAAACCAAAGGGGCAACCCCAAACTAAAAGACTCCTAGTTGGGTGAGATATGCTTACTCCTGGATCACCTAGGGAAGCACTTTGCAAACTCAGTAGTCTGCCCCTCCTTGTCTCTCTCATATAACATAATATTACACCATTGTACCTTCCTTTCCACAAGGCTTTCGGATTGAAACTCGGGGTGGGGAAATAAGGGAAGGGAAAATAAGCTGACTTGTTTAAATTTTGTGAAATTAATCAATTCTCTGACCAGTAGAATGCATTCTCCCTTTATATCCCCAGCTCTGACAATCTACTTGGCAGAGACCAAGGCCTCCTTCATCTGAGCATTATCTCTCCCTGCAGCTGATAAATGAAGCAGAGGAAATACAGGAGCAGAGCTTTCAACAGAGAAATGACAGTCCCTAATCTCATGGCTTCTCACACCAGGTCTGCCAAACCCTAACTATGGCTGGTTATGGAGACGCAGTTATTTTCCTAAATCTTCACATCTCCATCCCAGCTCTCCCTGTCTTTAATACAGAATACTGAAACAGTGAAAAAAGGTGTCTTGATTTTACACCCTTTTCTGCTTAGCTTTGGGGTTTTTGGGAGTGAGTCTGAGCCATCCCAGCTGAGAAGGAAAGCCCTTTTCACGAAACATGCTGTCAGGTTGCTGATGACTTTGGCTGCAAGGCAGCTTTGATCAGGACCTCTACACTGGGTTAGTATAACCACAGACACTTTAGTAAAACTGCTTTGTATTACATAAACTATATCCACGGCTGCCCTGAATTAAAACAATTTTCAGATGGGAGTCTTTCTATGAAGGGACCATTTCATTTCACTTTGCTTCTTTTCTACTTTCCTGCATTAAAAAGGAGGGAGCCTGTATCTTGAAAATGTCTTGAAATATTGCATATTCATTTTAAGGTCTGCCACTAGGTCATGCTGGATCAGCATATTTTGCATCAATGAAGCAGTTTAGACTTTTATTTGTCAAACTTTGATTGAATTTTGCAGTTAAAACTAAAAAGAAAGGGGGAAAACAAGACCAAAACTCTATTTTATAGGGTCTGTGTTAGAATATATAGTAGTCATAAGGAGTTGCTTTGTAAGATGAAAGAATGAGATTGGAATATGTGTCTAACACCAATGAGATGCAAAAAAAAGTCCTCAGGGTCAGCAGTCAACAAGGACACTGAAGGGGCAGTGAGACTAGACAACTGTCATTTTTCTCAGTGTTAAGATTCACTGGTCAGGCAGTGGGAGAAAGATTTTGGAATCATACAAGTTCTGTGTAAATAGTTGGATTTCCAGGTTTTGAAATTATTCATTTGGGATTTTAAAATGACATTTGCATTCAGTTATCTTTCCATCTATGCTCATTTTAAGGGTATGTCACCTATCAGAAAAATCAGAATCTGCCAGGGATGTCATAACCTCAATCTGGACTCTTTCTTTAAGAAAAGTATTTCAAAATCTTGTTTGAAGCTTTCAGGCCCAGGAGGTGGTTTTCATACTTTGGTCCCCAAGGTGAGCCGTCTAATTGAGAATGTCAGGGGCTTGTGGCGTGGCACTGAAATTATTACAAATGTTCTGTTTTCCCCTTGAGGATGGAAAGGTAAGTCTTAAGTTCCTAGCTTCTTAAAGTTCCTGCAATACCTATGTAATCATATTCTTTATCATATCACTTGTTGAAGAAAGCATGGAGACAGGTCATTGTTTCAAGCACATGTCTTTATTTTTTGTCATGTACCTCCATCACTGTGTAATACGCAACTCTTTTACTACTATAATCCAGAAACAAAAGAACTGGAAGTACTCAGGATTGTAATTTGCATAAATGTGATAATTTTATTTTATAGGGAGCCGTCTAGAAATATACAGAGACAAACAGTTTGTAAATACTGATAAGGGTAAGAGATCTAGAAGCATAACCCTCACACATGTGGCTGACTGCAAGCTTGGACACCTCAGACACAAACAAGTTTTCTTACCTACATTTTTCAGGAATTTTAGCAATGAAAGATCATCCTCTTAAATAGTCTTCATATGTACTCTAACACAGGTAGACCCTCATTTTGAAGTTTCAGCTTCAAAACTGTAGCCTAAGTCCTTAGAAACTGCTCACTACAGAGTCATAGTATCATGCATTGTCAGTAGCTGAAACATTGACAGGTGGGCACATGTTATCACAGGGAATCTCAGTCTGGGATGAGATCATCTGCCATATATACAGATTTTGTTTTTTTCACTTGGAATTCTCCACCCTCTTCCCCTAGACTGCATGGCAAATGTGCCAGCCTTGTAATGAAGGAATTTTAAAGAAAACAGCAGAACTGGAACAATGGCAAAGATTTCTGACTTCAGTTAATTTCTTTTTCTATTCTGGTTTCTCATTCTCACACACTTGAATTATTGTGCCCCAAGATTAAAACACTTGCACACTCTCGATGTGTCGGCATTCAGAATCAAAAGAATACTGTCATACTTTGCCAGTTTGCCAGCACAGTGTGCCAGACTTTCCAGGCTTCCAGCCTCAGATATCATCATATCAGCAAAGAGGAAATATCAGACATTAGAGAAATGTTGTACTCCCAGGAATTCATGCATCATTGTTTCCCAACCAGCTTTCTGATTTATAAACACTATACTAGTTGCACCCCACTACTGAAGCAAGTAATAGACTGAGCATGCACTGGCTTCCCGAAGCCACATGGTTACAGTTATATTCCCATACACACACTCAAACATTTCTAACAGATCCAGCCTAAGTATGGGGGTTTGTGATATCACTAACCAAGATTGTGCTTCGCTGTTCTTTCTGTAACTAAAGCTTCTTAGGGATTTTTAGGTTCATTTATTTATTTTTAAGGAAAATGTAATTTGCAGGTTAAGAAAGAGTGCAGAGGGTCAGGTCTCCTGGGTGTATTCTTGAGTTCACTTACCAACTTCTCCATGAGTATCAGTGCAATAGGAATTGCACTTAATGACTGTATATAGAGCGAGCTTGGTTGAAGCTGCTTATTGAGATGCAAAATATTCTTTTGAAGAAGGGTATTTCCTCATACTTCTGGGCATGAGTAAGAAAAACATGAGAGTAGATGATGTAACTCTGGTCTTGCACTCCTGGCTCCAAGCACTGTTGAAGTTCCATTAGTAAAACTTTATGCTCGCATTCTGGCCATGTTTGAGGGACAGAGCAACCCAGAACTGATGTGTGCAGCCAGCCCTCATGTACTGCAGCTTTCTGTCCCTTCCAGGGCTCAGGGATGTCCATTAAGTTGGTATTTCTACCAGTCAGCCTTTACTCCTTATTAATTTGGCTGCAAATCCCTCATAAATCCCTCAGGGCAGAGTGTCTGTGTCAGGACAAAACCTTTGCACAAGACAAGAGAATCTTTTCCAAGCCAGTCGATCCCAAGATGGGGGAATGGAAGCCTAAAGGAGGCTGGATACAGGTACAGTCACAGCTGGGCTGATGCTCCTGACAGAAGGACTGGCAAGAAGAGGTGTTAATGCTGCTGTGCTGTTACCAGCAGCAAGCCTGCTGAGAGGGGATGGAATAGATCATTTGAGCTGAATATCAATCCACTTAATTCCTAATTTTGTTTTCTCAGAATCCTCCTAAATCCCTCCTTCTCCTCTGACACCATCCTGGCAGCCTCTCCAACACCCTGAACCCTCTTCAAGGCCCAGTTGAGTTTATGCAGGCTGACTTTCACCATTTCCTTGTATTTTTTTCCAGTCATAAAAATTGCTATATGTTCCTAGAAAACTGAAGAAGTGTGATCCTTTCCTGCAGATGTCTGAAAAAAACTAATTTACAAGTCTACTGTGGTTTTCTTCCAGTGTCCTAATGCTGATGCAGCCCTGGTGCACAAATTAATGCTTCTGGAAAAAAATGTGTCACTGAGGGATAAATGGCACCATTAGGAGCCTGGGTAAATATTCATTTCTCAGTGAAAGAAACCCAAACAACTGAAGCATTAAATGAAGCAAAATAGCACAGCTGATTTTTATAACTTGGTTTATATGTTCTGTGTGTATCCTAAAGAAAAAATTTCCTGGAATTGTGGGGTATATCCATGGTAGTTTATTTGACTGGGAGCTGTCACGCTGGCCTGCTCACAGTAGGCATGTGTTTTCCATACATGAGCTCTTTTTATGATTAAATGTATGGATCACATATAAAAGGAGTGTGGCAACATATAGCAGCTGAAATTTCAATTATTAAGTGGCTGCTAGATTGGAATTCACTTTTATTCCATGCGTTTTAGGTGAGGACAGGAGGAAAGGGAGCCACGCAGAGACATGAATAATGGGAACCCAGAGGCATCTTGGGACTCCCTAACTTGGCAGCAATACTGAATTTTGCTGTCTCTGGAATGGAGAGAGAGGACCAGACTGATGTTTCACAGCTTCTGTGCTGGAGGATGGGGCAGCAGGTTGGGATGTAAGCAAATATCCCTGCCAAGTCAAGCCATGTGTTTCAGCTCCTGGGAGAAGAAAAGGCAAGTGATGGTGTTTCTCCCTTGCTGCTATGCAGCTCCAGACCTGCTTTGGGGGGTCAACCCAACATCTACAGGGAGCAGCCAGAACCTGGTGCCCCAGCAAACCCCGGCTTCACTTGCTTTAAAATCCAGCTCAGTGTGCCTGTGGACCAGAACATTTATTAAACCACAAGTGCTAAATTCTTGCATTGCACTGTACAAATAATATGATCCATATAGACCCTGCCATAGGGAGGTTATAGAATTATCAGATAGCACATTACGTTCAGTCTCCCCTTGCGGTCTCAAGCAGAGAGGGAAGAAAATGATAGGCATGCAGGAGGGTTATTCTTTCATATTTATTATGCTTTGAAGCCAAGAGTAAATGGGCTGATGGGTATTGCACAAGAGAAAGAGTAAAAATTCAGACTGGGAAGATGGTCAAGAACCAGGCTGAAGGTGTGGGTGTGTTTGGGTCATACCAGAAATGTTGTGGCAATGTTCTGAGGAGGAGCAGAGTAAAACTATGTATAACAAGACAGCAGCTTGCAGCTAAGAAAATGCAATAGGAACTGAAAGAATTGCTGTTTTCAAAGCTCTTTCTCCCCAGGTCATTTTTTGACTGACTCAATTTTTCCACGTTCACCTTGATTAAAGCATTATAATGCCATTCGTGCCTAGGAAAAAGGTGTGTACTTTCAATGAAATCCTATGTAGATAGTCTGTATTGCACTATTTCTAAAAATTCTTAGGCAACAGGAACTCTCAAATTCAGCTCAATGAACATGTTCCCTGAGAAAGAAGTAATTAAAGCCTGGGTAAGACACTCATATGCTGTAATCTGCTTTTAGCATACCGTTTCTAGAGACAACTTCTTTTAACTCAACCTGCTTTTTTTGACAGTTGTCACATGATCAGCTTTGCACCCTTACTGCAAAGTAGGATTAACCTGTTGTCAAAGCGATGCAGGAGTTTTCTGAGTTCCCCAGTACAGAAAAATCTAAAGCCAAACCAGTGTCATAGTTTACCTTTGTGTGATTTTAAAAACAGGGGTGAGAGGGAAAGAATTACACTTTGCCCCCAGGTTCAGACTGATTGGTAAGAATCTCAGACACTTTAAGTAGGCGCCACAAATTGTGTAAGCTCTGACCTGCTGGCTCTCTGCCTAGTTCACATGACAGAGATATCTGATGGTTTTGGCAAGGCAGCTTGAGGTGGAAAGGTGCCTAGAAACCAACAGAAACAGGGTAACCATGCTAGGGGTTTTGAAAATGAAATGAAGGTGCAGTCCTGTTCTCTCTGCAGAGAAAGAAAGGAGTGAGATTTTTATTATAATAAATCTATTTGACTCCTGTCCTGTGCTACCATTCACATAGGAAGCAGAAGGAATACATTTATATTTTGAAGGCAAAAGGGTTCCTTTGAGTCTTCAGAACAGTTTTTAAATTAGTGTAATGAAACTGAGTATGTGCTTGACCCAAACAAAAGTGACTCCGCTTTTACTACAGCTTCTTTAATTGTGCAACACCTTGTATCCAGGATTTTGGAGTCTGCAAAGTTGAACAGAATAGCACAGGTAAAATCATTGCTTCTCTGGTTTGACTTTTCGATTAGGGCATTTTCCCTCTGCTTCAAGACATTAGACTGTTCCAGCAGCAAGGTAGAGGCAGCTGCCAGGTGTGATACTGCCTCAGGGTACAATGTGATATGAAGTCAGAAAAACAAGATGTTGGATGCAGGAAGCATCACTCATAAAATTACTGCTTCTGAGAATTCTTTCCTCACCTTTTGTTCAAGTGCCTCTCTCCTCTGGGAGTCCAATATTTTCCAAAGTGAATCTCAAAAAGTACTTGCTTATCTAAATTCAAGGACTCCTAAAAAGTAAATATCCATGAAGTGTTTTTTATCTTCTGCCACTACAGTTCCACCACTCTCCTATCCAAGGATACTGCAGCAAAGAATAGATCAGCGAAAAAGAGAATCACAGAAATACACAAAGGTGGAGGGCAAAAGGAAGTTAAAAAGCCTTTAAAACCAATGTGGCCCTCCTCAATCTTTCCTTCAACTACCCTATGTTATTCACTTTGCACAACCTTTTTCCACAGATAGGTTTTTCTTCACCAAGTTCCCTACTAGGCAATTGATTGGGGATTTAGCTGTCATTAGTAAGCAAAAGACAGCCAGGTAATTAGGAATCAGGATGTCAGAGAGGGAGAATTATTTGCTGAGTGATTTATTGATGATTAATTTTGAACTAATGTTCTTGCACACACTGAGGTCATATTACTCACAAGCAGTTCATACCAAAGCAGTTCAAAAAGAAGCTTTGTTCTAATTGTATTCATATAAATACCCACTACAACTGAGCAGCATCAGGATATTTGCCATATGCTTGTCTGACTTCTCTACCACAACAGTTTAGTTTCTAAAGTCTGTTCCCTACTGCCATATTTATTTGATTTATGTGTAAAATTTGTAGAATAGTCCCATCAGAAAATGAGTCTTTAAAGCATATTACAAAATCTATAACAAAAAAATATTCACTGAAGGACTCCCCTGTGCTATTAGTATTTATACTGCTGTGGTGCCTGAGGCCCCAGCTGAGATCAAGGCCCTGGCGGTGGCCAGTGTACAACTAGATAATGAGAGACAGGTTTCCCTCACTGCCCTGCAACAACCAAAAAAAAATTAAATAGACTGAGAAAAGGTGCCTGAAGAAATAGATCTCAGAAAAGAACCCACTTCTCTTATTTCTAAGTTGGGGACCTCAACAATAAGATCACTTAAATATGTACCCAAAATATCACTGTCAGGTATCCATCAGGTAAGAGGTTTGGTAGGTGATCCTGGCACATGTGCAAAGAGCTCCTAAGTCACATCTTGCCTATCAAATGTCCAAAACTTGAGTTTGTGAATGAAAATAACCTTCCCCCTCTCTCAGCTGCTGGTTACTGAAGAAAGAAGAAGGTCCCAAACCAAGTGGGTCTCTGTAATGCAAAATAGTTGAGCTGATGTGATGTTGCAATGCATTGCATCAAACAGGAGCAGAAAGGCCTCTCTTAACAGAGTAGGAGCTCTATAGAGCTCATGTTACTAATAAGACATCATTACTAATTTCTTCCACTTCTTAGGTTTGATTTAGAAAATCATTTGTAGACAATGATAATTCATCTACTTAAGTTCTTAAACAGAAATCCACAAATTGTGCAATTGATTCTGCCATGCCTGAGACAACAAGGCCTGTCTTAAGGTTTATCTCGAAGGATTATACAGTACAATTGGCAAAATGTCAATTCATTATTATTCCTTTTCACAAGCTGAAAAAGTTATGTTACAGAACAGCAATTTGGGGTAACACCTATCCCCTTACCAACACTGTATCAGAAAAGCAAATCTGTTAAAATACAAAAGGTCAAAATTAAGGTTAAAATTACAGAAAAAAAATATATATTAATGGTACGGAAATTCCCTGCAAACATTGCTGGCTCTGTCCACTTCTAAAAAAAAAGTTTATGTGAAATATCTCTTTTTATAAATCATCCTAAAATGTCATTATCATTTTCTGTCAAGTTAATATTTGCTGTCACTAGAAAACCTCTCATTTTACTGGAATAATCAGAGAAATTTAATATGAAAAAATTTTAATATGAGAAAAGACTAAAAGAACTTTCCCTATTTAATCAGGGTAAATCAAGGAAGATTTATTTAGGCAGGAGATATGATTGTTCCTTATAAACATTACAGTTTACAGAGACAGAAGAGTAACTGTTGCATTAAAGCACAATGTTAACACCAGAAAGAAAAGGAATAAATTACTCATGAGTGAACTTAGCTCTAAGTGAGGAAGATCCTGGTTGGCAGGGCACTGATATTCTGAAATAAGTATATATTTGGAAAGTGAAAATTGCAAGTTTAACTATTGAGGTACAGGTTGATAAATTCATTAGATTAATTATATTAAAGGGTTTCCTGTGACACTATTGACCTGAGGTAAATAACCTGGGAGATCTTTCTCCTTGTCCATAATATAATAATGCCCATAGCTGGCTCACAGGAGAGCAAAGGAAGAATTCATCTTTGTTAAGAGCTGCCAAGGCTTCATAGCTATTTGAATTAGTTGGGGGGTTTTGGGGTTTTTTTTAAGAAAAAATGGTCATTCAACTGTGTACAAATTAATACTTCATCATGACTGTGATCAATATGAAATGGCAGCCAGTCTGAGAAGTGGAATTCGTGTGGCATTCCCTAGGAAATTCTCTCTCTATTTGCTGTTTTGGCAGCTTCTACCACAGAAGGAACTTTCAGTTACTAGGAAAAACATGGGGAAAAATGACCATTAGGCCCATAAAATGAATTCAAATATAGCCCTTGTGTGAGATTTCTATGAATTTTAATTTAATGGGGAATGTCTGTAATGTTCTAGTAAATGTTTCTGGAAAAGGAAATTCAGATGTGGAAGGCAAAATTTCTTGAAGAATCTATTCCTTCTTTATTTTAAGTTCCATAAGATTAACTGTTCTCCTTGTAAGTTTTTGGAAAATTAATTCTGCCATCAAAAAGTAAGTGCTGCAGGAAGAAAGATTTAACAAGCACAAGAAAATGAATGAACCTGTGCTCATATGAAGCATCCAGCTTCAATCGTTGAGCAGTGAAAAGCATTTTCATGGCATGGATTTTTAAGGGCATTTGGTGTTTATGAAAGGAGGAAGACCCCAAATTTCCCACATACCTTCTTGAAACAAGTCTTGATACAGAACAAAGATAGCCTTTTGCATTTGGATTTTCTTACTGTTTTCAAGAAGGATTATCTTCCCCTTGTTGACAGCAAGTGCTATAAGGAACAGTCCTACAAGGAAAGGCTGAGAGAATTGGGATTGTTCAGCCTGGAGGAGAGAAGGGTTTAAGGTGACCCAATTGTGGCCTTGCAGTGCCTGAAGGGAGCCTAAAGAAAGATGGAGAGAGACTTTTTGCAAGAGTCTGGAGTGACAGAACAAGGGGCAATGGTTTGAAATTGACAGGGAGTAGATTTAGATTAGGTATTAGGAAAGAATCCTTCCATGTAAGGGTGGTGAGGCCTTGGCACAGGTTGCCCAGAGAAACTTTGGCTGCCTAATCCCTGAAAGTGTTCAAGAACAGGTTGGATGGGACTTGGAGCAACCTGGTCTAGTGGAAGGTGTTCCTGTCCATGGCAGGGGGGTGGAATGAGATGATCTTTATGGTCTCTTTCAGCTCAAATCATTCTGGGATTCTATGATACTTGTTCCATACTCAGAATAGGTCAGGCGAGATTCCATAAAACTTCACTGGAAGTGATCGATTTTCCTAAAAGTGCAGCAACATTATTTCTGTCCCTGCAATTTTCTGCAAAGTCAGGCAACTATTATCAAAATTATGGAATTGTGTCCACCTAAAGAAATCCACATCAGTTTCTCCGATTTCTTTCTGCTTGTATGGTTCTAAAAAAAGTAATACTCTTTTATTGCAAAGTGTATTTCAAAGCACTTTTCTTGTTACTATACAATTAGTGATTTGGTATTAGTACATACAGACCCAAAGCCAAATAATAAGAGTGAAGGAGAGAGAATTAAATGTATATACTTTTTGTGATACCATCATAGGTAAACAAGGAGGGAAAACAAAAGCACCAATATGAAGCTGCCAGTACTAATTATTGGGTGGGATACGAGGCACACATTGAACAAAGAATGAGAAAAAGCATTCAGTGTTCCAATGGCTGCACTTCATAAGTGTCCATCGGACACTTCTCTCTAAAGTTCTGGCATGTTCAGCTTCTAGGGGTTATTCAGTGTAATATATGTTATTCAGCCAAGTTGTAAGGCTTTGCCAGCCTGTAATCTTGAACTGGATATTGAATATTCTTCTATTCTAAAAGTAATCTAAGAATATTTGTTACCCGAAAAGTCAGTTGAACACAAAGAAAAAATTTCCAAGAATGGGGACTTTATTTCTAATCAATGTGAAAGGTCACATTGCCATTTTTTCTCTCTGTGGAAGCAATAAGAGGGATTCTTTTCTGATTATCCATTTCTCAATACTTGTTGGAGGTCAGTACCTTTCAGCCTTCCATCTTTCTCTAAAATATAGTTGAAATTAATTCACATGTTCTACACTTAATAGAAATCCAAAGACAAGCATAAGAAGAGAAACTAAGAAATTCTTTCCTTAGAAGGAAGACATAGTATTAAGTGAGATTTGGGGTTTGATATGCAAAACACTGCAACAATTCCTGAAATAGGTAATTTGTTTTAATTTTAAATGAGTATTTTTGCAAAAGCTATTGAAATTAAATGTATGATATTGTTGGATGGGATAAATCACAGGTTACATATTACAGAAGGGATCTTATACCAGGAGTTCTCAAGCATTTCCACTTGAGGAAATAGATTTTCTCATAGATAATTCTTCTTACTTTTTTATAAAATATCTCATGTGTATCTAAGGTAATTTGCTTACATAGAATCCAAGTGCAAACAGGAAACAATTCATACTATTTTACATTGTCTATTAATTAAAGCAGAGAGAAATTAGGAGGGGTCACATAAATGTCATCTCTTTGAAACAACTTCAAGGTACAAAGGCACAGATATGGACATGCAAAACCAGCAGAAAGAGCCTGTAAGCCACAGAAGAAAACATGAGGTGAATTAATACAATGTACAAATGAAGCACAGGACCCATCTTTGAGTGAATGATCTTTTTACTAGTAAACAGAGATTGGTATGTGTAAAAAAATAATTTTCCATCCTCATCCTGAGTCAAGTAAGTAGCATTTAAGTAGGATTTTAATTGGGCCTTTTGTAGACAGAAATGCCGTTTGAGAAATTCAGATTTGGAGTAACTCTTAGGAGCTGGAATTTTCCAGTACTGCAGTTTTGCTTCAGGGGGTCTTTGCTTGTATTGTATGGTCCTTGGATAGGAGGAAAGTAAAACATAGCCTTGGCAAGGAAAGGGGATAACGTAAGAGAAAAAGACAATGGTGCAGGAGTCCGTGGCAAAAAATCAAAGGCAGGAGTTGTTACACTCATCAGATTGAATGCAGTGAGGAAAAAAGCAGTAGCAGCAGGACATATCTGTGAAAACAGGCTCATTGTTTTTGTATCCTATTATACTCAGTACATCTTACTGGCAGTTTTATATCAAAGTTTTTGTCTTGACAACTCATTTATCTGCAGTGACATAAAAAATTAATATTGGCACATTCCTTATTTCTTGGCCCGTATCTGACTTTAACTAATTAATTAACTAATAAAATATCACTAATTGCAGAGACAGTGGTACAAGCCAGGGTTCTGGGATATTTATTTTGATAGCAGATAGCACTGCAAATCACTGCTGAGTGCTAAGAATGGAGGGTAATCTGATGTGTTTTGCAGACAGAAATGCTTTGCCTGACAGAGCATCACATTAATGAGGCAAACTACGACTTTTGCACAGTGGAGAGATCAAGATGTAAATATCAGGGTGTAACCCTGGAGAGGAAAATCCTCTAAAGACTTGTTGAAAGATGTGGTATCAAATGAATTGCTTACTTCTTAGAGACTGCTTTGATATTTATTGGTTCAAATTGCTCCACTGACTCACTCTTGCATAAGCTTTCATGCCCCATTTTAATCTTGACATTTCGGGAAGCCAGTCTGAGGCAGCGTAATGACTAGGTTTACAAAGGATCAAAATGAAAAAGAAGAAGCTGGACTGTAATAATTATAGCCTGTGCAAAAAAAAAAGAAAAAAACATTGAGAAAACAGAGTGATCATACAGTAACGAACAGAGCAGCAATGCCAAGATAATTAGAAAATAGAGCCCTCACTTTGGGAAATGAGGCAGTGCAGCACTTATATTTCAAGCTATACACATAGGTTTCAGTATGTGTCTATCTGGGGGTGTTATCTTTTCTACACAATCTTCTGAAGTCACACAGCTGAGATCCTGTGCTGAGGAGCAGCATCTGGGAAATAAACTTCTTTATTCACTTGCTCCCTTCATTCAGGGTACATGGGAAAACAAGGGAGTAGGAAAGGCATGAAACAGACTGAAATCTACCTTATCCTTCCAAAAGAGATGATCCAGCACTGCCACTTCTCTCTGTCTCATCAGTACATGTAAAATGAGATTTATTGTTCAATAGTAGGCATAACTGTGATAATGTGACCAGCCAGTGAACTTCACCCAGTTCAACAGCAGCAGTGGAGTATGGGATAAAGGTACCTGTAAGATATTTAGGGGAAAAACCTGTCTTGCCACATCTTGGGAAGAGCTGTGTTTCAGGGTAAAACAGGGCAAAGTGAGGCCTGCTCTACTTTCATGTTTGCAGTTGACTTCTAAGATATTGTATCTTGGTCTATCTCAACTCCCTGACAAGATGGATAATGGTGGCATTTTGTTGCCCACTAGAACAAAGTGCATCCAGCATTTTTAAGACTCCAGGACTGGAAGCATTCCTGCAGTAAACACTTTTAATAAGGGAAAATACCAACATGCTTCAAATATTAGTAAACAAATGATTCAAAGCAGACACTGAAGCCCACAAGGACGGTGATTCATTGCCTCAGGAATTCATGTCAATTTTAATTTTCACCTGAACAATACCTGTAGCTGGTGGATTCATTGGAGCAGCCTGCAGCTCCCTCTCTGTCACTTCTCAGTCTCATTGTCTGGACATGCATTTCAGAGTTGAAACAGTGAGAATGAAATCAGAAATAGCTGTGGTTAACCCAGTCATTCAGAGAAAGACATGTGCTTTTGCATTCAGAACAAATGTTCCTACTTGGAACTGATGGTGCTCCTTATATTCCAGTGTGCTCATGAGATCTCCACTTCCTTTAAGCACATCACAACCTTAGACTTTCAGCCCTCAAGGGCAGAGATTTCTTTGTGTCTCCTGATACATATAAATTGCCTAATATTGTTCAACTCTTAAGAGTTCTCAGAAAGGCCTGGAGAGTCTGAGGCACTAGAAGGAGAAAAAGAAAGAAGGCCAGTATAGAAAATCCCATGTATTGACCTAGAGTAGATGCACAATCCTATTCTAATAAATTGGATTTTGGCATAAAAATTTCATTGTATATATGCAATTTATAAGCACAACACAATTTGGATCAATAAGTTGTTGGGGAGGTTTCTTCAGAGACTGACATTTGAAGTTGTTTTCTCTTATATATTATTGTTCTATGCAATTCTAGGAGGTCATGTCGAAAGCTGGGATAAAGGAATGCTGTTATGATGTTGTGACCTGATTTTGCCTACACATCTTGGTCTAGATAAAATTTTCACCTACCCCATAAAGTAGGCATAATCCTGCTCTTAGCCTTGCCAGTGAAACTAGGGAGTCAATTCTGCATAAATCCAGCATGGTCAGGTTGACTATGGTTTCTCATTATTTTAGAATGTAAAATCCATCAACTTCTCTTAAAAATATGAGCTAATAAAACAAGGACCTTTTAAAACTTGACTTTTCAGTTTAAAGTTTGTCTAATATGCTTTTCTTGAAATAAATTATGTAGTGACCAACTTCCAAGACAAATAGCTCCTGTACATGTTGTATCAGGGAAGAAAATCTTTCAGTATTCCTATTTGCAGTATTTGTCCCTAAGAATGGAGAGGAATCTGGCCCAAAATATCCACAGCAAAGCAAAACCCAGCAAGATGTGGAAATCAATGAAGGTTTTACTGGAGCTTCTCTTCCATTCCACCTTTTAGTAGAAATAGAGGATCAGGTACTCCCAGCTGTTGTTTAGCTGGGAATAACTATCTTACGCTTGTGTGGGCAGGATGGGAAGTCACACAAAACTACTGACCCACATTGCATTTGGTTTTCTCTTTCTTTGGATATACATAATTTTACATCAAGACCAAATGTATATGAGGTTGGATCAGACAGTCATAAAAGCAGATAAATGTTAGGAGTGTAAGGACAGGATCTTGGCAATTCATAAAGCAAAGTGTGGAGATATGATTCACAAACAGAGCCATAAATGATGCATGGTTATCAATTGATAATTCATTTCTTGAACTGGAATGAATCCTCCCTGGAAGTTCATTGAACATTAAATACCATTGATCAACATTTAATATAGATCAGTCTTGATATAGATCTAGGCTAGGCTTAATTTCTTTCCGCCCAAATACTCCCACCTCCCCAAAAACATGTGATTAAACTGTTCTGATTTCTTTTTTAGATGAAGAACTCTGTCTCCACTGAAAACAAAAGAAGGTTCTGTCGCAAGACAAATTGAATCAAATTCTCCTGGAGTTTTTTTGTTCAATTAAGCTGTGGGATAGTCCATATCAAAGGTGCAAATCTCTCTATGCATTATAGGACCACAGACAGGGATGTGGCAAAAGGTAAACTGGGAATTATGTCTTTAAGACCTCGTTGGAGACACTTGTAATCTCATTTTATTGGTGGTACCCTCCCCAACATAATGAACTTTGATGAAATAATGAAGTAGCTGTGGCGCCTGTGAAACTGAACAGCAGCTTTGCCAGCTAAAGACCTCCCATGAACACAATCGCCCGGGCAACAACTCTACACTGCAGTGAAGCCAGAAACGCTGGCAAGTCGCCTCTTCCCGTCTCTTAACTCCTTGCAATTTGGCTTTTCAAGCCATGAAAAAAAGAAAAGATTGTCCACTTAGGTCTGTGGTTGAGGGATATAGCTTAAAAAAAAATAAATTTTGTGAGATGTCACTGCGTAGTTTAAACTGGCTCCAAGTTCAGCAGCCAGCAAAGTTACAGAAACCATAAGGCTGGCTCTGCTATGGAGCAAGTTCACATGTCTAAGGAAATGAATGCATGAAAGACTTTAAATAGCAATATTTTTAATTCAGCAAGGTTTCCACCCCCTGCCAGACTTGGAGAGAGTGCAACAGATGGTAATAGAAATCTGTAAATTCATCACTGTTGTTTTTAAGAAGTTGGATCCACAGAGTACAAACATTTAATAATGGATATAATTAAATTCCTTGCTTGTTAGTTTGACTCAAGAGCCAATTGGCACCATAATGTCATTTCATTTACATAAAACATATAGTAATTCTGATTCAGAGAACTGTGATTTCACAGAGCTGGAACTACAGATGAAATAAAAGGAAAAGGAATCAGATTTAACAACATCTCTCTGACAACCTGTCTCAGGTTTGGAGCTTAAATATCCAAACTCTAATCTTCTATAATCAAACTCAGGTCCAAATCAGCTAAACCCAGAAAATTTTTCAGTGTAATGCATTAATTTGGGCACTTCAGTTTTCAGATGATTAAATGATTATGTCTTCAAGTGGCCTGATTTTGATAGATGATATTAAACCAAGTCTGAAATCACACTCCCCTAGTGATGGAAAATCCATGGGATAAACTATGAGATTTCTGCTGTCTTGATGATTAACTGTTTTAAGAACTGATTACTGCATTTTCAGCGAATGCGAAGTGACCTTTGAAAACTTTACTGAAAGTTGATCCATGTATTTAATCTGAAGATCATCAAGCTGGTCCATCTCTACATAAAATCAAATTCTCATTTTGGTGGAAAGTGAAAATGTAGCACTTTCCTGTTTGTCATAGACTTTTTTTTAAAACAAACATTAAACTATTTTAAGTCTGAAACTGAGAAAAGTTTTCTTGGATTGCTTATTGTTGAGAATTTTCATTTTGAAACAGTCTTCATGCTTTAATAGCCTGGTTCTCAGCAACACTTCAGGTAATGGCAACTGAAGGAAGGCAAATAAACACTGAAGTAAAAACACAGCCAGGTTTACTGGGAATGTTCAGAGCTTCAACTGAAGGGCTCCTCGGGCTATGCATTTGCAAAAAAAAGAGAGTTGAGTGAAGTCCTGGCATGATACCCTTCTTTTAAGGGCCACTCACCCCTTTGCCCTGCAGCTTCCTCAGTTGTGTCTCAAGAAACTGAAAATATTTGAGTGGAAATATATAAATAGGCTTTTTTTCCCCAGTTTTTCCCTAAGTGAACTCCCTGGTCTGGTTCTATGACCAAGTCTTGAGATATCTGTGCTGGCACAAGTGAGGGTGATGCCTACAGGATGGGAAAGAGGAATGGGATAGAAGAGGTAGGATAGGAGCTAATACCTGAACTGTTACTGCTGCTAAACTCCAGTGTTCCACTGGAGTCTCATGGTCCAAATGCCATCCTGCTCTGAGAAGGGGCAATACTCTGCAATCCAACAATTCTTCCCAACACCATCCAGCCATGGCCAGAAATATCCCGAGTTTTGGGTGGGTTGAAGTCTTCCTGCGGCTGTGCAATCTAGTTGTAACCTATAAATGGGATAGTTGTTCCCTACAAGGATTTGGAAACACTTCAAGAGATCAAGTCATCCTTCTTCTACTCAATAGAAGGATCAGCTGTATCAATATCCATGCAGCTATTGCTGTCAACCTGTGTACAGGATTGTGTGTAATGGGGGTATGCAGGGTCTGTGTCATTCACAGAGGTACCGAGCAGACACAAGCAGGTCAGAGTATCTTGGAGCTGAGAGGAGTCATTACCCTGATTTTGTGGTTACAGACCCTGAGACTGTGCCCTTTCCACAGTAAGTCTCTGATTGCTCATGAAAGCTTTTGGATGTTTGTGGCAAAGGACTGGTGACTTAGTTTCTCATTGTGTGCATGTCAGTGGGGTCAGTTTCCTAATGGTCCTGAGGCAAAATAAATTCTAGCTATGCCATCCAAATTAAACTGTAAATGCAAAGCCAGCAGCTATTGTGTAGGCTCTAACCCATCTCTGTTCAGTTGTCAATGAAGGAACAGCTCCATGATGTCTATTTTACCTGACGAAACTAGAAGTACATGGTGCCCTTTTAATCTGGAAACAAAAGAGAACAAAGGCAAACAAATAGAGGCCAAATTATCTAGCCTTGAGATCTGAGTTTTCTCCATATTGAACTTCTGGTACCTACTTAATGAGCCCATGTTGTTGCTCGCTAGTGAGTGAGAACAAAGAAAAGTGACTCATGCTGCCTTGTTATTGTTACATAATCTATACAAGTCATTTATTTTTATGGTTAATTACTGGATTAGTTAGGTATATTGGAAATGTAAAGAGATGTGGAGTCAGGAGAGACTCAAAACAGTGTCTGTAAAACTGTGCAGAATGTCTGTGTATGCAATTTAGAGGGAAATCTGCACAAAGCACAGTTCTTTTCAGGGCTGATCACTTGTTTTTTAACACTTAATGTGTGCAGCTGGATTCTCTTCAGGCTCAGTAAGCACTCACCCTTAGACTAGACAGAGCCTTTTTTACAGTTACAAAACCCCCTTTTTTACCTCTGTGAATCATTCCTGCTGAGGGAACTTAGAGTCAATATGTGGTTCCTTCTGACATGAGTACACAGGGCTATTTGTATAGCCCCCAAAATCTTTGTCTGTATTAATCACCCTAGAGCTGTGAGAATATGTGCTATAAATCTTTCCAACTCAACTGCTAGAGGTTGGATTGTGTTTTTTATTAAAATGCAGCAACAATAATTATTCAGAAGTGGCTTGATGCATCTTACTATGTAGTAGACTTGCAAGTATGCATTTGAAGTTGCAAAAATTCATTGGTCATGAAGTGACCTAAATTGGGGTTACATGCTGAGGCATCAGTTTAATATGAAATTACTCCTATGTTTTTACTGTAATGACCAATTAAGGACCAGCACCTTAGAAACCTCAGGTGGCTGGTTTACACCAAACAAACATGGACCTTGAGAATCTGTCCTTTTTGAAACCCTAACGCTGATGTGCTCTGAAAGGGTCAGCCCATCACCATGGTGTTGGCAGGGGTGAGCTGTGTTTGGCTGCCTGGTGCCGATACATCCCCTGTGCCAAAGATTAATTGTGAGCAGGGAAGTTGCTAAGAGCCCAGGGTAAACACGAATGCTCCCTGCTTTCCATACAGCCCCACTTCAAAGCCATGCAGCACACTCATGAAAGTGCCCAACGCTCCTCTTCGTTCCTTTAACAACATGTGGTGCATGGGGTGGGAGTCATATTGTGTTCTTTTGGGTCTTTTTAAAACAAATTTTTATTTAACCTCTGCTTTGACCCAGCACTTAAGTGAGTTGCCCAGATATGCTCCATTTCAGTTTATTTAACCAGAATGTTTGCTTACTCAGTGACCACTGGAGGGGAACTACTGTTCTTATTAATTCCACAATGGGTATTTGTTGCTTCTTGTTTTCTGACATTTTCTTTATGACCATAATTGCAGAGTTCTTGTTTTCAGATAATAAATGCACGTGTCTATTTGCTCAGGTATTATGTAATTGATCTCTAGCTATTAATTAAAGATCTAGACTCAATGTCTCTGAACCTGCCTCCGGATATTTGTCCTTATTGTGTCATACCTTGGATGCACAAACAGGGAAACCACGTACAGCTTTGCATGTACACTGCTCATTCCCCTTAATAAAGGAATCTAAATTCAGGAGTTGCAAAGAGGGATTATACAGAGCAAAGAATATTTGTCTGATGGGATTTTTATTCTTCCTTCTTTCCCTGGGCTGCCAGTGTTTTTCTTAAGATGCTGACTTGCAAGTATAATGAGCCGTTTGCTCTGCACTGCTCTCCAAAAGCCTTGCACACTAAAAGGAGTTTATTTTTGCTTTATTGTTGTTGCTGTTAATAGCAGGACAGGCTATAGCTGGCACTGGGAGCAAGATGAAGATTTCATGGATGAGAAGAGAAATCAGAGATTGCAAATTCATTGCAGAGAGAAGACAGATTGGTTGCTCTCATTCCCAAGAGCCCATTTGGGAAAATATGTTATATGATCCTGTGAACAAATTGTTACTTTTCCAGACTAGACTGTTTTCTGTGTAAACACTTTACTGTAGCAATGTACAAGAACAACACTTTCAATCCAAAACGCAACAAAAATACACTCCAGAACATTTGGAACTTGTTAGACTCCAGAAGGAAAAAGAAAAAAGAGACACTAAAAAAAAAAAAAAAAAAAGAAAAAAAGCAGCTTTTCGCCTTCTAAATGTACTCATTTTTATATTTTTTAATGACCTAAAACTCCTGTCAGAGAGCTATGATGTTGTTCAAAGCAGAAAGGTCCACACATATAGAAAAGGCACAGTTAGAGAGGCAGAAATTATTTTCAGTCAACTTAGTGAGACGACATTACACCCGAAGAGTCCAGTTAATGAGCTTGGGAAGCCGGGATTCAGTTCCCGGCCCTTTCATACACTTCCTGTACCCCTCAGGAAAATCCCTGTTCACCTTTGTGACTCAGTTTCCTTGCTGCCAAATAAGAGTAGCATTTTCTGACCACATGGGGAGTGTGTTTGAGCAGTTGAGTACCCAAAGGAATGGAGCTACAGAAATATATGGTTTTGTCAACAGCAGTTGCAACTGGAACTGGTATATCCCACTCCAGCCCAACAATTTTCAAGTGAAGAGGCTTCCACTGGAAAATGCTGGTTCTGTGGAACCAAAATGTTTGGTGGAAAAGGAATAATTTTGTTGTGTTATGAGGAAAAATCAGCTAAAGATTTTGCTCAGAGGCACTTCAAGATTGTATCTATGCACTTAACTATATTATTTATCAGTTATACCACAGTCAGACAGTGTTAATCTCATCAGAGCCAAGCCCTTCAACTTTTTAAACCTCGTGTAGACCACTGGATGTTCCTTAATCTTTCTAAAACTTAATTTATAAAATAATCTTTCACTTGAAAATATTATTTCTTCCTGACCTTGATAAAAGGACCATTACTAACCCCCAAAACAGAACAAAGGTTTAGTCCTCACCCTTCTTAGTGGTCATAGCCACCCAAAGATGTGCAGGAGCACTATCTGTACACAAAATATAATCAAGACCTTTATTTCATGCCTGGGAGTGCTGTCAGCAACTCACAGTGAACACATGTTAAAACAAGAAATTAATGTTTCTGTCTTGATCATGAACTGGAAACATTGGGTGTTTTTTAAATTTTTCTGTTCCCTAGACAAAACTTTTTGCTTCTAGAGCTGGTACAGTCATCATATCTCTCGGCATTTGGGTTACTGAGATGTGGGCTTGTCTACTCACTGCTGCTTAGATTAAAATGGACCGCTAAAGCCTCATGGTTCTGTACACAAAAGATGCACACAACTCCTGATACAGCATCATAGCATTTTGGCATAATTTCACTCTACATAACAAAATAAAACCCATGAGAACACTGGCATAATCTCTTGGCTCCATGGGCTTGGCTGCCGCAGGCTCAGCTTCTGAAGGTTTAAGAACTTTTATCCCACTTCAGATAATATTGCCAAAACTCAGGCTGTCGTCTATATAAAATAATTGCTTGTCCAAGTCTTTACAGTCTCTACACTAGTTTAATAACAAGCAATTAGTTGAATAAGTCCAATTAATGCCTTTGTACAGATCTGAGATTGAAGTAAGATTGTAGGTCAAGTTTAATTTTGAAATACATTAGAATTTCTATCACTCTGTACACACCCAGGGCAATGCTATTATGGGCTTTCCCATTAATACATATGAATCATTATTTGGACTCAGAGCTCAGATCAAACAATGCATGTGTTTAAACCTCCAAAACCTATCTAGAACTGAAACATCCTCTGCCAATGGGGGTTTATTCTTTTTCCTTTTCTCTAATAAAACTGCTCTAAAGCCAGTGTTATCTGTGACAGGGTCAAAAGGAAGTTACTGCACAATCCTGCAAATGGAACAGTGCCTTGAAAACCCAATTAAACTTTAATTAAGTATTACATGGTACTTTACGAAGGGGTCTACAAGCTTTTTAGCAGTAACCCCCTCCCACCTTATAAATCCACACCTGACCAAGGCTGTGTTTTTCAGAAGCATGACTGGCTTCAGAAGCTTGAATTCATGAATTTTAATGGATGACTCTGTTGCTTCAGGACTCTGACAAACATTGCTCAGCTCGTGTCTCACGCTATGGCAGTGCACAAACAGGGACACTCAGCTTGTGCAGTTTTCTCACTGAAAAGCAACGTTTGCTTTTAAGATTAACGGGCCTGGCAAGGAAAATTTCACAGCCCTCTAGACAAAATACTGTCAAGTCATTAAAGTACAAAAGGACGTGCAGCTGTTTTGCAAGCCAGCTCATTTGCTGAGTGTCATTACAAGCTCATATACCTCCCTGTTGTGTTGTTCTCATTATTAAAAGATAGACAATATCATAGTAATAGGAGGTATGTACTTACAGTGCTCCTTCTATCTTCTATCACTTCTCTTGGTGGTCAGAGCCACCTGTTCTTGTCCCACACTGAAAAGTTTCCTCCAAAGTGGTTTTTATGTAAATGATTAACTTAATTACTGTCTATCTTGGACCACTACCATGTGTATTCTGATAGTAAAGTTCAGTTTTAAATTGTTTCTTTTTATTTCATTGACATTGTTCACTGAGTTGAAGTGAGGATCTCAGAGAGATTATTGCTTACTATGTCAGATTCATATTCTGAAGTTTATGAGAGAATAATGACAACAACAATAATAGAAAGTATAATAATAAGTCCCATTTCTATCAATGGATATTAAAAAAATTAAAAAATAATAACTGTGATTTGAATACTTTTAGAATTATTTTTACAACTTCCAGGTCAGTTCAAAACAAATGTTATGCAAAGTAATGTAGAGAAATATAAGATCAGAAAACCATCTGTAACTGCCCAATTAAAATTCATCCAGACCAAATCCTGTGTTTGTATGGGGCAAACAAAGGTGCAGAAACATCCTTCTCTTTATACATCCTCACAACATCCAGGATTAGATGATAGGGGTACTTTCTGATCCAGAAAACTCAGCTAAGTTATTCAGAGAAGCTGGTGGTCTCAGGCTACCAAAAATGCAACTGTCTTTTGTGATTTGGGCCCTGCACTCCTCACAGCAGTGACATGCAGAGCTTGCTGACATGTTCTGTGAGCAAAAGCTTTTATTTCTGATTTGAAGGTTGCTCCCTGTTAAGATTAGAGAACATCCCTTAATTCTTATGCTGGACAATGAAAAATGCAGTTTAGGTAAGCTAAACTGACAGCAATCATCTCAGTGGGTTACTATTGTTTATGATGTGTAATTTAAAAGCCAGATTTTCCAACAATTTATGGATGCAATTATGCACCTAATTTGCACAGTTATTTTAGACTTATGTATAATATTTTCTAACTGCAAGTTCAACTGGGTTAATACAGAGCTGGAACTGCACCAAATGTTGGCTGGTGTACTTTTCCAGAGGATGATGCCACATTTAACATAATCTCTTCTAACTGTAGTGAACAGTAAGTCAACTCTACTAATAGTTTCACACCAGGTACAAGCCACTTTATTTTTCAGGCTGAAAGCATCCATTATTCTCAATAGATGTTGTGTTATAGAAGAAATTTTCTGACTCTGTAGTTTAGCAGTAATGTGCTCTGGTTAGACAAAAAATTAACAGCTGTGAGTGAGTGAGCTGCTCCTTTTAATGTGCTCTGGTTAGACAAAAAATTAACAGCTGTGAGTGAGTGAGCTGCTCCTTTTAATGTGTAGGTCACGCTAGCAGCACTTCTGATTTTTCATTTGGTTTTTCAAGCTGATTCACTGAAGGCATATCCATAATACACGTATGTATGAATACATTGGCTCACCAAGTGGCATAGCAAGGCAAGTTCCTTTAGAGACCACAGCCTCTGAAGTGTGCAAAAGACCACAGCGTTGGACAGGCTTGTAAATCCTTACTTGTCACAGACAACACACTAAAAAAGAAATGTTGCAATTTCTGCTGTAAGCCTGCCCAAAGCCAAGCCAGTAATGGGGCCAAAAGTTTGTCCACAAAACTGAAGTTACTGAATAATTTTCAGGAATCTGGTTCAGTAGCTCAAGATGAAATCAATGGAGTCTTTAGCTTTGCCCAGTGCTACACTTGGGAATAGAAGCAAAGGGTTTAAGAGGGGAGGGATCTCTCTATTGCTATAAAATCCCCAAGGTAAGCAAATCAACTAATGGCAACAACAAAATAAATTAAATAGAAAAGAGCAATTATAGCACTGTAATGACTCATCTTGGTGGTTAGACAAAGTACTTACACAGCCAACTGAACTGAATACTTCATAAAAGACACTAAACTGAAGACTATCCCTATGAAACTGTGTATTACACTGATTTATGGGGTGACCATATGGCTGTAAATCATTGACAGAGTTCTTGTCTAACTACATCATGGTAACAGAATGATCACATCACATAGCAAGATATAAATGACTCATTTAATTTCATGGTAAGAGAAATCCTGGAAGATATTGAAGCTTTAGGAACTTGAGCCATTCATATGCATTCACTTTGGGTTCATGGTCTTTAAAACCTCTAAAATAACTTGGAAATGGAGTTATTTATATAAAAAAAATCAAACAAATTAAGTTAAACTCACAAGGTAGTACACAATGGACGTACAAATATCTGTCCTGAATGAATGTTTCACAAATGTAATTCAAATAAGAAATTAACAGCATGGCACAAAAGGACATCATCATGGTTATGGAGCTTAAAAATACGACTATTTTCTCCAAGCTTGTCTGCCTTCAAAGATATTTAAAACTTGATTCTCCTCCAGCATGTATTAGTGTCAATCAAAAATAACTCTGCTCAGGTCAATGGATTTACACAATTGCAAAATTAGTATAAGTGAGAGGACAATCAGAGCTTTTGTATACTACAAAAATCACTCTTAATAGCAACAGCAATAGAGAAGAAGGAGGTAGGAGGTCCCTTTGCAAGACAGGCTGGATGGATAAACAAGAAAAACCTGCTGAGCTTGTAAGTGAGGATTTGTAGGAGGAGCTGTTACATTAATTTAACCATTAATTCACTCCTTTAAAATTTCCTCTTTCCTGTATTTTACTTCGCCTGACATGTTTAGCAGTAGTTGAGCTATAGATTTAACATTAGACTACAGAGACATGGTTTCCATCACACAGGATCCATAAAATATGAAAGTTTAAAATTACAGACTTGGATGGGATCAGTGGCTTTTGGGCTGTGCCTTGTGAATATGCGGCAAAGGGCACGTCATGACCCTCCACTTTTGGGTCCAGTCTGTGAGTTTGCCCAGTCCTGGGCTGCCCTCTGCAGAGTTGCAATTCCATCACTGGAGGCCTTGCTTGGCTGGTGTATCCATGGGATGGTTCCAGGGAAAGGTGCCCTCAGGAGAAACATTCCCAGCTGCAGATCCGTGTCACAGGATCAACCCCCCTTTACATGGAGGCACATTTATGTCATAGGACATCTATGTTCTGTGACCAGACAATCAGGATTTTACCAAGCTGTAGTGGCTGTTCAAACCAGCTGTGACTCTTCTACTGCCAATTTTGACAGGCAACATGAGTCGCTGAGTATTGGAAAAAAATGGCCAAAAGGGAAGGAGAATACATAGCACAGAAAACCTTTCTGTTGTATGACACCAGATTGTAGATGTGTCAGAAGTGGATTTATTCAACTCTTGTAGCAGGTCAGATTCCCAGATCACAGAAGCCACTAAAAATTGTCACTAATCATGCTTTTGTTGGAAGACTTAATAAAATCACAGACAAAAATTAATAGAGATGTGGAAGAATAAGCTCACATTTCTTCCAGTCATATTTGCCCTGTCTACAGAAAGTCTGGTTTTGGAGAAGGAAGGTGAGTTGAGAAATGCTTCACTGACTTTAAAATACCATCTCCCCTACAGAAAAGAGATTTTGCTTATGTTAATAGATACTTAAACCTTTCCAGCTAGAGAGGAAAATCTACGTATTCAGGACAAAATATAACTTCCTCAAAACCACTGGGACTTTGCCAACAGCTTAAGCCACAAATAATTTACCCAGAAAATATGAAGTCAACAAGCTTTAGAACTGTGGGAACTGCAACTGTTGAATAAATCATTTGTGAATATCATTTAACTAAGGACAATTATAATATCCCAAAGCAACAGACAGATCAGTGTGTTACGGATAAACACGCATCAGACTCTCAGCTGATGGCAGTAGCATGGCTTCACTGGAGACCATGTACTTCAGTCACTTTGGGCCAGTGAAGCAGAACAAGCACTTGGGGAGTTTATTCTCTGTTTTAGACTCATATTGCAAGACCTGAACCATTAACTGCTTTAGAGTTACTTAGTGCAGCAGAACATTTCTGTAGGATATGAAAGCTACTTTCTAACTAATGGGAAAAATTAGTTTTCTCATAGGAGAGAGAGGCCATGTGCACAGAGGGCACATTATCATATGTCCTGATACTCCTACCCAAGGGAGTCTATATTTGTTCTGGCAGAATATCTCTGCCAGCCCAGGACTGCCCTGGAGACACATTTATTTAGAGTTTCTTTCTGTAGCTGTGCTGAGCCTTTGTGTGCTCCCTCCTCACTCATTCTGTTTTTACATTTGGTTTTAGGGAAAGGCCAGAGTTACAGAAGAGACAACCACCCACCTGGGCGGTGGCACTGCCATTTCTCCCAGTCAGGTTTCCTCTTCCCTCGCCCCCATGCACGTGTCTGATCATGAACTGACTCTGTCAGTACAAACAGAGCAAGTAATTTGTGATTTTTGATAACATCCAGCATTAAAACATTTCTGAGCTTTTGCCTCCCCATAGTAGATGGTTGGGGTTTTTTTCTCTTCCAGTCCAAAAGAAAATCAAAAAAGGAAATACAAAACTCTAATTTTTTTATTTTACATTTTTATTCTGATTTCATTCCCTCCAAGGCTTTCCCGGGGACCCTGCCATAGTTTGTTAGGGTACTGACATCTTTTACCTTCTGTCCTGGTCTTGCTGACAAACAGCAAGAGGTAAATTTAGAAACGTCATCCCAGCTGTAACATAGTTTCTCATTTCATTTCTCAGCCTCCTGGGCTTTAGGAGGGAATCCCACCTCCAGACAGCTCATAAAGTCATTTGTGACACAGGATGTCCCAGTTACTATATAGGAATGTTGAAAGCATTTTATTTTCTCCCCTTTGATTTTTATTGGTTGAGCTCCCAGTCTTCTGTGAGTAATTATACCATTTGCTTTATGTCTTGCTTTTATAATGACTAATACGAAAATATATGTACAAGCAAATGGAAGCGTGTTACCGAATGATTAACAGTGAACAATTAGGATTAATTAAGGTAATTATTTTAATAAATAAGAATTAGTAAAATATATCCATAAACAAAGCCATGGCACATATTTAGCATGGCTGAGGTGGGCTAAAGAAGTAGAATTGTGACAACTAAGAACAGAGGCAAGGAGGAGACAGAGATGATTAAAGAGAAATACTTGTGTACATTAAAAATGTAATTAGGCGTAGGACAAAATGTGCATATCCAGACTGCTGTATCACTTGCAAAGATATTTCATTTTTTCTGTTACCACTAGAAATGGGATTCACACACAGTCATTCATGTCATTCCGTGTCTTAAACTTCCATTTCTTTCACCATCATACAAAGAAGTCATAAAGCCATAAAACTGTCCTAAGGAACAACAAGCAAAATCATTATCTTCCATCCCATTTTTAGTAACTCATTTCTGAAAGCTGGTCATAGTATCAAGATAATAATCTCTCCTGGAAATTCAGAGCTGAGGAATGAAATTTTAAGTGGACTAACTAAGATGTGCACTGACAGTACTGAAATCACAAGACAATAGACTTTCTTTAAATGTTTCTACATCTATTCATGACATTGTTTAACATTTTTTTAACTGAATTTGGGTGAGTTGAAGTATATCTTGCACTATTTTGTAGTCCTCCAGATTCCCCCAGCTTCAGCATCACCACTGAAAAGGACAATGAGTGGTGTTGCCACACTGAAGGATGATTCTGCTCCTGTGACACCATAAGTGAGAGTTTTCCCTGGGCTAATAGGCCCAATTAAATGAATATGGTCTGTTACTGGACAATATCAGTCTTTAGCACAATCAGATCAACAGAAAAAATCCAGTAAAGTCAAAGAAGTAAACCTCAAGATTCGATATGCTAAACAAGTGCCAAAACTTGTCTTTTTACAACAAAGTATTTCAGTAGATTGAGGTGCTTAAATTACAATCAAATGTCAGTAAATTGTTGCTGGAAGGTTTATAACAAGAATGGTAAGAAAGGATAATGAAACACTGACAAGTGGTGCCACAGACAATGAAAGGAGGAATTTTGGGAAGCCATTACAGTATCAAAAATAAGGTCTGTCCAGTCCTGTTTAGTAAATAGTGTTTACTCTGGGGTAAAATACAGTTAGTTCCTTTTTATTAGATGTATTGGGGATATAAAGCTGTCAGTCCCACTGTCACACTCTCCCCTCCTGCAGGAGAGTCCAGCTGCTGACTCAGCATTTGTTTGTCGTTGGGAAGAACATCAAGTCTCAATCGAGCCTCGTAAACCAGCTTTGCTCCAGTAAATCAAGCTGCCTTTTTGTAGATGTTGAAGGTCAATAGAAAGACAGGAGTACACACACAATTAAGAAACCAAAGCCCCCAGCAGAGACTTTCTCAAGTCTGTGTATTGTTCTATTTGTGTTCTTTGTCTGCTCTTTTGGCTGTGATTAAGCAACAAGTTCAAGCACATGGTTAAGGACTGTCCTGAATTGGTGCCTAAATTGGCTATTATGCAGCTGAGTTTCTTGTTTTTATCAAGACCTTCTCCAGCCTGTAATCAAGAGTCATGGAGGGTAAGGGACTAAGAAAGACAGAGACCAGAATCATGGATCCCATTTTGCCAAGCCTAAGCTGGATGCCTCCAGTATTTACTAACTGAAAAACTACATGCTTTGAAGGGTAAACTAATTTGTTATATTAGACATTAAAAGCAAAGCTTTGGAAAAGAAGTCTGCTGCAGTCCATTCTCAGGGAACAGAAAAAGCACAGAATCTTTTTTTCTTTAGCACAGAAAACATCAAAATGATACTTATCTCCCTCTTGGGAGAGATGGAATTGAGAGCATTTTAATTCATAAATATCTTGCTAGTTTCTCTTCAAAAGCTTCCTGAGAATCCAGAGAGGAAGGGGAGCTTTCAGTTTATAACTACTCCAGGTAGCACAGTTCACTTACAGCTCACAGACATCGATACTCATGTGGACAGAAACTCACACAGTGTTGACAGGCTCTTTCCCTTGATGCTGCTGGAACACAGCCCTTCCAGCCTGCTTTTGAGCATGACCATTTGATTGAGCCATCATTTTATCATATGCTACTGGCTTTTGTAACCAGGCTCTTGCCTCACTCTCACAGTGCCAATAAACTGGAGCGTTGCTCTCAGTCACGTGTAGTTTTGGAGGGAAGAGAAGGTTTAAAGGAAAGGAAGACATCCTGAGGTTTGCTGTTTGGAGTTGGTGCTGCATTATATTTCACGATGTAAGCAAACATATGCACAGTTTTCTGTTAAGGTTTTCAGGCACAGCAGTCCAACAGGCAATTTCCTGTACTAAGTAGTGTTATAATTAGGATTGCCACTGGAATGAAACATTGTGTGCCCGTATTATTGTATTACACCATGTTAGCATTTAATTGTCACATCTGAGAGACTTCCACACCCCCACATAGTTCTCATACATTGTTTTTTACATCATGGCTTTAAATTCCCTTTATTATTCCTCAATAAAGTATTTACATTCACGTGGGTGTTGGTAGAGGACCATAGATAGTAAGTAAATCATCACAAACTCTTCTGGTTATTTGCTATCTATGCAAAGGCAGGTACACCTATATCAGCATCTTTGCTCAAGTGAAGCAGGAATGACAAGAGAAAATGTTTGGATTTGGTGGTTAAGGGAAACCTCTCAAATCCAGCTGTGCCAACCCAGGAATCTTTCTGAGTTTTGTTCATAAGCGTAAATCAACTGAAGTTGTCCAAAGATGCACTCCAGGTTCAAGGGATAAGACTTTGTGTGAAAACACTTTTGACATTAGTGCCAGCATTCTTGAGCACTTTATTATTTATGCTTTACATGATTGGTCTTTAGGCTTGCTGTGTAAGAAGGGGATGCTGGAAAGAATAAAAGCAATAATAGCTACAGGAATGACATGTGTGTTAGGAGCTGTTTGTCTGTGTATCATTCCTGGTTGTAGGCAAGAGCCACTCCAGTTCATTAAGAGCAAGCGGAAGTCCTCCAGCCCCAGATTCCTGTCATTTCATTTGAAGAGGAGGCCTCTGGCGTGTAACCAGATATCTTCTGTGTTTTAAGGCTCGCTGATCTTTGCCTTTAGACTTCTGGACAGTATTAATTTACATAGGCCTGAAAACAAGCGTGGCGCTCGCCGTCGTCTTGAGTTACATGCAAGGAACACCAACAAACTTCCTGATGTAACTAATAAAGGAAATTGGGAAGGAAGGAACAGTCTATCAATTATCAATAGGGTAAAAGTTGCAGGAATTCGGTAAATTAAAGTATGCAAACCAAGTAGTTAAAAGTTGAGATTCAAAAGGAAACTCTGAGATCCTTCGGACATACTGAACATAAATCCATTTTCAAACTGCAGCAGAAGAGCTGAAGAAGGCCAGAGACAAGGACAGTAAAGACAAGGAAAGCACATTTTTGGAAGAAAGAAAAAGGGGTGATTTATTTCTGGGTGTGAGAGACAGAGATGTGCCACTTTTTGTAAGATGTGAAGAAAACAGCTTTTTGTGGGCCACACTTCTCGGCATTTTTGTTTGCATTATTGTTTTAGTGCAAGCTGATGCCACTCCTCTTTTTCTCTGATCATGAATTAAAGCAATGATATGTAGGTTTTTATTAGTTCCAGTAGAAACTGTATCTCCTTATTTCAGTGCTGAATCTGACCCAGGGAGTCTGAGAAAGTGGAACATCATGGAAGAAGAAGATAGAACCACACTCTTCTGTGGATTTGCTTTGACTGATTCCCCATCACCACTCTCCAGTTAATGTGTTTTTCATCAGTGCCTAAATCTGCTTTCTTTCCAAAAATCACATAGTTCATCTCAAACACATTAATAAATTTCTGCCTTGGATCTAATTTTCCTCCTTATTATAATCATGATGTTAAAAATAATAAAAATAATTTAAAATATCATCATCATCTAATAAGTAATCTTTTCCCATTCAGATTTCACATCATGAGAATTCAAGGCAGAGTAATAAAAATATCCGGGAGAGCAAAAGCAACTCTTTTGCTTGGAAGATGGCCCTGCAACATGCTTCCATGAAGTCATGGATCAGAAAAAAACAGGAACAGAAACTCCCAAAATGGGACACACTCTAACTCAGGTTTTCTTTAAGCATATGCCCAATACTGAACACACTGCTAAATCCTTTTCTGGCAGATTGGCTGAGTAGAGGGATCCTTTGCCAGTGAGCTACTTACAATTTGTTCATTTCAGTAGTAGGAATCAGAATTAGGAAAGTTGTTTATTATTCAACCATCTCTTCCAAAGCAAGGAAAACACTGTTTGTAAGAAACTTCAAAAGCCTCTGTCACAGATATCAAGGCTATATACTGGATGTCTTTGCCAAGTCAAATTAGGTTATTTTACTTGATATTAAGTTTGACAAGCAAAGAGCCTGTGAAAACCAGAATCCCAACTGGGCGTGCCTCCCACAACTTACTCAATTTTTTAGTGCTAAAATTCCTACAGTAGCCCTATTCTTCACTCTCAGCTTATATTTCTCTCTGTATTTATCTTGTCTGGAAATTCACCTCACTGTGTCCTAGACATCTAATATTGAGATTCTTCAAGAATGTGAGCAACACAAGTAGACTTTGCTTTGGCTTGCAAACCAGTCTTACCACATGTGGATGTCTCTGTGGGGTTTGGTTTCTACTTACCTCAACGTATTATAAATTCTATTATCATGCTAATTTGCACATCCACTAAGTGTATCAGACTTGTGGGCTCCTCTGTGTTATAAAAATACACTTCTGGTACATAATTTTCTGATGGGAACAATTACAAGTCAATTTGTGTGTTAACATTCATAGATAATTAAGCAAAATGTTGCATTTTTAGAAAGCAGGACAAATTTTTGAGGACAGAGGGATGATGGCAGATTTCACTCCATCCTTCCTGGCCAGGAAGAGCTTCCACCAAATTGCTTTTACTGTGTGTTAAAAGCAGAATCAGGCTTTTGATACCAATAACAATCCAAAATTCACTGAATTATTAAGTCAGAATCATTCTTATACTTTACTGAATAAACATACTTTAATTACAGAATTCTTCCCTGAATTTTTAGTGGTTTGCACGTAACCTTTGCAAAATATTCAACACATAAAACAGGTACCCACAAAGGATAATAATTTAAACACTATCCAGTTCAATTTTACTTTATCTTCTTTAAAAGGAATATTTTTACAAAAGATTGCCTTCATCTTGGACAGAACATCTCATATATATACATGAAAATGGTTTTACTTCCTTTCTTCTGAAATACTCAGTCCCATCTCTTACAAAAACTGTGTTTGCAGTCTGGTTATAATAAAGGAAGAGTTTATTCTGACTTTGTATTTTATTTAGCATAGCCACATAGCTGCATACGATAACAAGTGTTGGGGATGCTGCATAGCAAGGACCACCCCTCCCTGAAACAATTCTCTGTTATTCACCCTCGTGACACCAGTACCTTTTAGCACATCAAAGTCATTACTCTCAGAATTTTTAGAGCACATCAAAAGTATTTAGTGGAAGGCCTCAGCAGGTGCCTGGCTATCCACAGAGAGCACCCCTTCTCTAGCATGCTAAGGAGGCATTTTCCAGATTCCTGACTCAATTGACAGTAGTTGCATGTAGATCATGATCTCTCTGGCACAACGTATTATGACCTGGCCCAAAGCTGAAACTGGCCATCTTTGAGCGCTGGGTGGTGCACCCAAGAAGAGCAGTTGGAAATCTCAGCAGTATAAAAGGGTTGGGACCATCAACAAGGCACCACTCACTGATATTCTGAATTGAGATTCCAAGTATAGCTACTTTGGTGATGTGGAAAACATTCCTTGAAAAGTAAGAAAGGGGCCTATTGTCAGGAAAAAAAACACCAGTTAAACTTTTTATAAAACTCTGTTCAGTACAGAACTTCATGCCAGCCAAAAGCAGCAAAGAGAGAATAAGATGGGGCAGTTCCTACTGTACTCTTTACTTTCAAACAGCCTTGCCTGTTCCTTACCTTACTGAGGGATTTTGAAAGATTAGCTCAATGATTGTACAAGTTCTTGCTACTCCTGTAGGTCACCTTCCAGACTAGAAAGGCTCACCCCTAACCATTGCCAGCAAGCAAAGTTGGGAGTATTACAAGTACTATTAAAGTTCTGAATGTTGGCCTAAATGTTTGCAAAAGTCACTGTTATGTATTTCCCCCCATCATCTTGGGAGCCCACCCTTGGGACATCTCCATCACAGTATGGTTTAACCCTCTTACTTCAGTTTTTGTACTTCTGATTTATGTGGCAATCAAAACTGAAGGAGAATTTAAATAGATCCTTCAACAGATTAAAATATGCATCTGCATTACTGTAAAATCAGAGAATGGCCTGAGTTGGAAGGGACCTTAAAGATCATCTAGTTCCTATCCCTCTTCCCAGAATCATTCCATTAAGAAAGAGTATTTCTCCCTTCTCTGATAATTGCCTTGTTCTCCAAGAAGAGTTGATGGCATTAAATGATTCCCATCTTCTCAGCAGTAGACAGTGGGAAAAGGAGCTATTAAAAGTGGCTGGTATCCCTGTATATGGAGGTGACACCCACCTGGTCTTTGCCCTTTTCTAGCTGCAGCCCAGAAAAGCCATTTCCACAAGGCTGTGATGAAGTAGACTGAGGGAGCCTTCACTTACCCAGCCTATCAGGGGGTCAAAAGGATCCCTGAAGTGATGTGGGGATGGCTTTTTGCATTATGACTCAATGCTGATGGAGGACATTCCTTAAAAGTGGGATCCTGCCCCTGCCTTCCAGGCAAATTGCACTGAACTGGCACTGACTGTATCACATTGCAAAACCCAAACTATTAGAACTTTCCTTACCACAAAGGGGGAAATGAAGGAGAAATACTGCAGTAGAAAACTCATGCAAGTAAAAGCCTGCAGTTTTATAACAGTGCAGTAGGTCAGTGTGTGTAAATTTAACTGTCACAGTGGTGTACAATTTAATCGGTCCACATAAAAAGTCTGAGAATGCCACTTTATTGACTACCTGGTAAATGCAGTGTGCATTATAGGAAAGAGTCTTGTCTTACATACTGGGAATAATGTCACTGGTTTGGGATTCATAAATGAGGTCTGTACAGGAAGAGGGGATTATGCTGGCAATGAGAGAATTCACCACAAAGAATATTTACAAGCTATAAATCCAGTTGTTAATTTCAGGTTATCAAAACCAATCACTGTATCTCCATTCTCAAACAACATCTCATCATCATCATCATCATCATCATCATCATCATCATCATCATCATCACACCAGTAATCAGCCACTGCAGAATGAACACACAGTGAATCTGAATTTCCTTAAACGTATTGTGCTCGTTTCCTTCACTAAACATTGAATAGCAACCTCAATTAACAAGACATTTCTTTCTTAGGCAAGAGTGGGGGCTGAAAGGGGAGAGGTCTACAAAACAGCCATAGAAATACATGCACAGCTTTCAGGAAGCAGAAATGTGTTTATAATTTGCAACAGGAGGAAAAATAAAAGGCTGAAAAGAAAGATTGATTCCAGTTTTCAGACTATTAAATCAATGTCAACTTATCAAATCCATGTATTTCCTGGAATGAGAACAAAGGTAGCATAAATGAATATGTTTCCAGATTTGTGATCTGTTTACAGTTATATTGTGCACTTATTAGCAGTACGACTATGCAACCACAATTAGAAAGACTACCACTTTTTTTTTTAGTTTCATGTGTAAATTTGTACTTAGAAGAGTGATAAACAAAAATCAATCTCTACAGGAGCTGTTCAGACAAGTACAATTCAGACTTTACTACCGACAGCTGTACTGAAATACTTCTACAACCACAAGATATAAGTTGCCAGCTGTTCTAACCCTACACACCACTAGCTCATGTGCTGCCTTGCAACCTTATTCCACAGTACCATCTCCCAGGCATCAGTTCTGAGCCTTACCTTTTATGTTACATTTATAGGTATATATATAGCTTATGCTGCAATTCTGTCACCTTCAGATGGAGCCACTTTCCTTTTATCCAGGTATGACAACAGATCGTAACCAGAGCTCTACAATGGAGAAAGTTCCATCAAATTGTGAGGATAGTCATTCTCTTATAGCAGAAATTTTCAAACCAATAAAAAAGCCTTTTACAAAGCAACACAGTTTGGGTTTCAACATGTTCTAAGTGGTGGCAGAGATAGAGAGCCTGATAACTTTTGGCTTTCTTCTCAATCAGTCTCATTTTCTAATTTTTTACTAATCAGCTTTTATTGCCTCAAGTGGCAGGATCTTTATCCATCCTTGGGGATAGTAATCTACAGTGCTCTTGAGCTGTCATTTTGCTGAGAAACTTACTAGGTTGAATAAACTGGTCAATCCTAACATAAAGATTATCATTGAAAATCAGCTGTCAGAAGCCCTATTTAATTTATTCTGACCTCATATCACAAAAAGCAGCACAAATCCTTCTTGAAATACCAGGATTATTCTGGCGTAACTCCAGCAGTGACAGAGACATTTTGATCAGTGGCTGTGTAAGTTCCTTATACAATGAAATTAGGCCTGGTGTGTCTTCACCAGAGTCCAACAAATCATTGCATGCTGCTTATTCTTCTCAATCTCTTCTCTGTGCAACAGGATCCAGCAGATTAGATTCAGAGCGATGCAAAGCTGGTGAGATTCCGCTGGATTTCACACAAAAATCATCACTGCTGCTTTTCCCACGGTTCTGTGCTCCTCCTGTTCTGCTTCTCTTGTGATGTTTGACAAATAAGGTTTCATAAAACACAAGAGTAAAATGACATGACCATATCTCTCAAGCTCTGCATTTTGATATCATCTTTCACTATCAAGAAATCCTTAATCTGTAGGCAAATTGATGCATTTGCTTTATTTTATTTAGAACTAATGTGATTTTCTAGGTTTCTTAGTTGCTTAGTGAGAGGAGACATTAGCAAGAGACATACAAGACAGTTTCCTAAAACACTCACTATTCTGTCTGTCCAAATTGATGCCTCCCCTCCTCACAGTACTCCAGAAAAACCTCAGGCAGTGCACAAGTGCAGCATCATTAAAAGAGAAACCTTTTCCAGGAGAATTTTACTTGGGCAGCTTTTAAACTTTTGCCCCCAGTCCTGTGTTGGGACAGATGTATATCTAAGTGGCAAGAACATCAGATTTAAGTGAGGGGAATCAAATAAAAGAGTGGACAGATACAAACACGCTGTGTTTGAGTGCAGACATCAGCCTCCAAATGCCTGGGAGTGGATGAAGATTTCTGTGGAAGAACCTTTCTGAGAATGATTTCTCTGTAACACCCTCTGCTGCTGGGTTTTTCCTGCTTTGTTCTGAAGCAGACTGACTTTCCATGATAATGAATAGTTAGATTCTCTGAGTTCTGGTATTATTTCTGCAAAATCATGAAGGACATGCCATGTTAGACATCAACTGTGCCTTTATGTTTGAAAAGACACATGAAAGGCAGTGATGAGTGGCTGCAAGGAAGGGATGTTGGGAGGACAGGTTCTGCAGCCTGCTGATAAAGAGATTTCTTGGGAAGCAATGATTCAGGATTTGCAAGAATTGCCTTAATTGTGCAGTGATGCCCGCCCTGCTGTCTCCCTCCACACCCGTACACAGTGAGGGAGATAAAAAGAGGCAGTTATAGCATGGGATCAGTGCCTGCTGCCCATGGCTTCTCCAAATGTTTTCTGAGGAGGTACCAGCCCTTAGATACAGGTCAACAGGTGGTCTCTGGGTTTTGTGGGCTTTATAGCTGGTACTAGGATTTAACCTGTTACAGAAGATTCCTGTGCCTTGAAGGATGAAGCCAACTGTTGAGTGTCTGTAAATGAAACTAAGCCATACTGGAGTTAGGGTTATAGATCCCTATCTGCTTGGCTTGTGCCAGGAGATGTACCAAGCCTCAAGGACCTCCAGCAGTCCCTTCTCTCTGGTCTATCTCCAGCACAGATTCCTTAGGGTGCATCCCTGATGGTTAGAAAGAAGAAAGCAAAGCATAGGACTATGTGAAGTCAGGCAGCCCATAGGGGAAGAGGGAGAATGGAAATGAAAAAATATTTAAAATAAACAAATATTCATCCCAGGAAAAACTCTTCCAAGAATCTGTAGAGAACTGCTGTAATCAGTTAATCAGTATAATTGTTTCTAATTAGGTTCCAGAGGCACATACAAACATTGCAGGCTTTGCAGAGAATTGGATAGGGGTCTGGGGAGTGCAAAGAGGAAAAAGTTTCTAGTTCTCTATTAATGACAATCATAACTCTCTGCACAGCCAGGGAGGCTTCTGCTCTAATTAGAACCATTCTTGCTGAAATGGGAGGCGACATGATTTGTGAAAAAGACACCCTCAGCATGTAATTTTCTGTGTAACAAATCTAGAAAGATGGATGCTCTTTGATCTCAGTTCTCCTGTTATTGCTGTTCACACTGGGAAGGGCTCCTTAATGAAACAATCTCAAGGTAATTTACCGCCTTTGAAGTCCTGAAATGTGCTGCCAACAAAATTTCTGGTTTAGTGGAGGCTGCTGCAGCAGTCACTCAGGGTTGCTTAATGGAGCACCAAAACTGGAACATCAAGACATCAAAGGTGAAGGTGCCATGTGATTAATAAACTAAGCTATTCATTTGTTTCTGCCTCAGAGGCAATCTGACAATTTATTGTCACTAGCTAATTTGCACTTTGTGAGTACTTGCTCTTGCTAGTTATGCTGCCTATAGAACAAGATAAGTGATGTTTACATGAAGAGGGGAGGAGAATGGACCCTTTTAAAATCTAGGAGAAGAGAGGGGAAAGACATTTTCCAAAATTATTGAGGAAGCTACCCAGGCTGTGGAATTTTATAGAGGAGGCTGGACGGAAGGGGGATTCATTTCTGCATTATTCCCTCCCCTCCCTCTGTTGCCTTTGACCATCTCCTTGTTTACATGCAGTTGCCAGGAAGCAAATCCCAATTAAAAGTGGATTACAAGGCAATGAAACAGCATTGTTATGAGGGAAGAGTTACACCAAACCATTTCGTTTTAATTTGATGGCTAATCCGGGGGTTTCAAAGATATTGGGTAGATAAGGTGTGTCTTACAAATCTCTGCTGACATCTGTGGTGGCAGCCAGTCTGGTTTCTGCAGAGAAGATCATGCCCACCAGTTCCTGTGTTCAGCAATAAAAGCCATGTCATTCATTTCGTATTGGAAGTGCCCAGGTACCCACCCCAGCAGGACCTCATTGCTTTGAGAAAGCCTGCAGTGAAATGAAACAGCCCAAGAAAAGAGAAGAAAATATGTTTCCAGAGAGAAAGTAAAAGCCTAGTTCAAATAACATGTGCTGATCACCTTTGCAATAAAGTAAAAACAAAATATTTGTCTAAGAATTCCGGGAATGTAACTGGGATGTGGAGTCTGACAATGCTGCCTCCAATAAGGAGGAGTTAGGGGGAATACAAAATGTGAAGGCCTGAAGAGTGAGGAGAAGTAGAGTTGGTACCTTCCAGATTAGATTTGAAGATGGGCTCTCACTCCCTGTTCCTGAAAGATGCACTTTCCACAGCTATGCCATGGCAAGAGAAGGCACCTGGCTGTGATCTCCCTTGCCCCAGGGCAGAGGAGCAAGGGGCATTCTGTGGAAGGTGCTCAGCCTCCTTATCTAGCCTCAGATACTATGGCTTTCCAAAACCTCAGGCTATGGGGAGGTCATACACAGGAATTCTGATGTGCATAAACAGGCTAATGAATGATATTAAGACACCTTCATAAAATTTATGACCAACTTCATGTTTTGAGTCTTCTCCCAAGAGCTGGAATGGAAAAATCCAAAATCCAGTTTTGCATTTTTTGAAAATAAGACACAAATGTCAGGTCACAAAAGGCCAAGTTCTAACTAAAGGGCAAGTCTGATTATGTTGGGGTTTTTGTTTGTGTTGTTTTCTGGTGAGATTTTGTTTTATAACTTTTCTGAGTGTTCCATTGTCTCCCGTGACACAAGCACACATCTGCCTATGGCCTCACAGCAGCTTTGTTCACAAAGAGACCATGTGATGTTTGTAGAGTTTTTGGGCTACACAGTGGTTTGTCCAAAGGGATATTGCCTAAGGCTTACGCTGAGGTCAGGCAGATATCCCACAGTCCTCGAACGCAGACCAGAATGCTCAAAAAACTTACACCCTGGCTTGCCCTGGCAGCAAGGCATCCAAGGATATCCTACCACACCCAGGTTTGCAGCAAGGAGGAGCCAGACAAACTGGTTACACAAGCATGGTTAGGTGGTCTTGAATTCATAGTAAAAAATAATGTGCCAGACCAGTTTATAGGAAGATCTCCATGTGCCAGGTGAGGATGTCACAACTACCAGGAGTATTAACCATGTTATGTGTGGGCACAACAAATATTTATAGCCAACCTTTTCGTGAACTGGTTATAAACTTGGTTCACAGTGGAAATGTAGGCAGAGCCTTTAGGGCTATTTTTGGTCCTTAGAGTGAGGCTGGAGATAGGAGCTTTGCCTCTTTGATAACATGTTGCCTTTCAGTGCAGAGTGGAAGGGAGAAGTTCAGAGGTATGTAAAACTAAGGAAGAGTAATTAAAAAATAAACTAGGGAACTGCTATCAAACCTGTGAAAGGTATTGTTTCATGAGTTGTTGGAGCTGGAGGCAATAATTTGGTTATTGTTTATGAACCCCTGACCATCTACCTTCTCTAAATTTTGCTGTACAAATAATTAATGAACCACAAGTTCCAGCACAGCAGAAAAGTGATTGTATTTTTTTCTTTTTTTTTTTTTTCCAAATGGGGAAAAGAAGTCTCATCTCTTTGCTCTATAGGGGTTAACATGCAGCATCCTGGCTCCTGTCAGTAAGAAGCATGATAAGACTTCAAAGAGTACAGTGAAGGGCAGATACAGGAAAGCAACAAGAACTGGGGCTAGTAAGAAGCTTGTAAAAAACAAAAAACAAACAAACAAAAAGAAAATGCCCCAAAACAGAAAAGAAACCCTAATGAGTTCATATATATACAATTATTGTCCATCTTAAATAACTTCTTTTTATTAGCAGGTTTAAAGGACCCCAGACAGCAGCAAAATATTATCTGGGGTCCATAGCCATGGGCATGGAGCAAGGAAAGTGAATTTGAAGACCTAGCTACATCTGGAGTTTATCAGCCCTTTTCCTGGCTAGTATTACAGTAAACAATTATCTGTAGATCAGGAGACAGCAGGGACTTTAAAGACCCAAATTACAGAGAAAGGGAGAGAGAGAAGGAGAATACAAGAGATAAAAAGGAGTCTATGCATCTTATCGTGCTAATGAAATCAACCTGACAATCATGGCAGGCTGCGAGGGTATTACACTGTCTGGTATTAAATGAGCAGTTACAGCACAGGCTCCTGTGTCAAACTGCAAATAGACACGAAAGAGAAGAAAAATGTACCACTAGGTCCAGGCAAGTGATTTATAGGCAGTAGGTAGACAGCTGGTCAGTTTTAAAACCTCCTCAAGTGTGCTGTCAGGATAACAACATATTCAGATGTTTTGATTAGCATTTCAAGGAACTGGGAGTGTCTGCAGCACAGAAAACTCAGTGATCCCTAAAATGCAATTAATGAGGAAATAACGACTGCCTGGAGCTGTTGTTCTGTTTATGTGCTCAGAAACAATCACCTGTTGCAAGGAATAATCCAGCCTGTTTTCTGGACAAATTTGACTAATTTCCACTGTTTCAAGCCATGATGCCTTTCTCCCTTTGAACACTGCTGACTTGCTGGAAACAGCAGCTCTTCCAGCAAGTGGAAGCAGCATAAACAACATTTGGTTCCAAAAGGCTGTTTTCCAAAGTTACAGGAGTTAAGATGACTGTGTTACTCAGTGGGCCAGCTGCAGTGCCAAATATTGAGGTGTGCTCTATTTTCATAGTGGCCTGATGGATACATTATTGCCTTAGAAAATTCTGGGGTTTTTAATTCATCCTTGTACTGTCTCAGTCTTTCAAATGGGAACAACAGTCAAATAATTCTACAACTGGAAAAAGAAAAAGGACAAATGAGCTTTGGAGTTGGGACTGAAATACTAGAATATTTTATTTAGCAATCCGTCTGAGGCACTGAAAGTGTATTCATACAAGTCTAGATTGCACAAAGCTAAGAGGATCTCCAAAGCTCAGGTCCAGGTTCTGAGAATCAAAAAGTCTTGACAGGAGACCTTTTTGTTCGCAGTCAAGTCTCCTCCAGCAGAACAGGATTCCCCATGGCTCATCCTCCTGCTCCTGAGACAGACACAACCATTTTCCCCATAAGACAAATGTACCTGGAGAAAGCTTTCCCACCACAACGGTCTCCTGATACAAGCAGTTTTCTATGGCCCACCACAGGATTAAGGCAGCCGGTGTGGTCAATTCCTGTGTTATTACAGATGAAAAAATAATAGAACAAAAACTTCAATGATTTATTATGAAAAATTCTGCTTCTTTCCCGATAGTGTATTTGACAGCAAAATCAATGTCTTGTCTGAGTTAAGTAGAATTGTGAGAAGTCTCATGTGAAATAATGTACCTAAGAATATGAAATGAAGTCAGAAGTGAAGCTCTAAGGTTTGCCTGGGATGGAGTCAAAACAAAATACAAAGGGTCTTATGAACTGGGGGCGCAAGCAGGCAGGCCACAACTTTTTGCTACAGGCATGAAGTCACTGTAGCAACTTCACTGACTAATAAATTCTGTAATCCTATAATTGGCAGCTACATATTTGTACATGTGAGACCAAATGCAGTTTATAAAATAAATAAAGTCAAACCAGGAAAAGCAAAGGCATTTAATTACTTGTTGGTGTGGAAAGGTGAGAAAGAAAACCTTCACAAATACTCCTTCCCCCTGACTGGAGTCAGGATAACACAAAGGAAGAAGAACAATCCACTACAAATTATTAGCTAAATGCTTATTTTGAATCCAAGAGTTATTTTTTAATTCTCATCTCTGTTTCCAGACCAAGATACATCACTCTGAAGTGAGGTGGGTCTTGATGCCCTTGGGAAGACAGCAAAGGTTGTCTTATCCCCTATGCTGGATTGAAGTGCAATCTCCACATCACACTGAGGGCAGGGCAGTGCCCAGAGGTGTCTCTCGGGGTTAGGACAATTTTCTGAAGATGCTCAAGCCTGTTTGGCCCATTATGCTGATAAATCCCAGGCCAGCTGGGCTACTTTGAGCAGCTCTTCCTGTACATTTCCATTGATCTTCTGCCTGGATATGTAGTCCTGAATTTGTCTGTGTCATGAGAGGATGTCATCTTGATCCCTCTAATAGGTTTTCAAAGGGTAACATTTTGTTTGAAGGGAACGGGAAAGAAAAAAAGGAACTGAAAACACTAAATGAGAGCTACTCAAGATGTTTATATCTGCAGTTGAAGATTAGCAGCATGATGTGCTTCACTTCCAATTCCTTTGAATAATCCCTTTTCATTAAGTTCCTCTATTGCTAGAATCTACTCTACTGCTTAAAAATAAATAACACACTAAGGTTTCTTAATGGATCCAAATTATCTAAAGGACATAGGGTTAGTTTACATCATTTACACTTCTGTCTAACCTGGATAAGTCAGAATAATTTAAAATAGAGTGGAGGAAGAATTTATCTTTTGCTGAGGGACTTGAGTCTGGACAAAGAGTGATGAACTATGTAATATCTCTCTTCTCTATGTGAGAAACAAGGGAAAGCAAGGGGACAACAGGGGGCATGGCAGTGACACAGGAGAGGAGAAAGTAGGTGGAATGGAGAATCCTGGAATACGTTTGCTTTGGAGCAGGTTTGTTTTGATAGGGCTGGCCCCAATTGCTTGGTCAAACATGCTGGGCTGGTTTCTTCTTCACTGGAAGTCAAGAAGGGTGTAAGTTCATTCATTATGTTGGGACTGTGTCTATTTATAGCTGTGGAGGACTGTGCCCAATGCAAAGATGTTGTAAGAGTGTAAGACAGATATGCCATGAAATTCATTTTCTAGTCATGCTGAACTTAATATCAAGACATAAATGCTGATAAATGGTTAGTAAACAAGGGTTGTTTTGTCCTACATGGCAGACAGCTAAAAATAATTTTATCCATTAGACAGCATTTAATGAAGCTATTTACTCAGCAAGTCAGAGTTCTAGAAACAAAACTTCTATTGCAAATATTCTCTTCTCTCTCTCTCTCTTTTCTTCTCCATATCATAAGGTTTACCTCCCTCTCTTTTTTCCTGAGGCAGTGTCAGTGCAGTTTTTCAGATTTTCCAGGCAGATACTTTATCTTGTGATACAGCCCACGGTTTTGAATGTCACATCTTATTTTTGACACGATGCCTTCCTAAGAAGATGCATCACCCTGAAGGGCACAGGGGTGTGGTGAAGAGATTGTACTTCTTCAGTAATCAGACTTAAATAAAACAGCCTAAAAATAATTATATAATATCCTCCTCAAAGTGTCTGCTAACCACAAGCCAGATGAAGGACAGGAACTCTTTTCTTATAACTCAGTTCTTCACTGTTCTGCAGTGGAACAAAAGGGGAAGATGGACAGAGTCAAGTTGGCACATCCAGTAACAAAGACACAGCATCTGTCAGTGATCCTTTTCATTATTAAAAGTTCACCCAGTTGGTTACAAAGCCAAGAGAAGCTTTTGTTAGTTTGTTTATTTGTTTCTTTTAGTTACAGCTAAGTTTGGAGTTTGGATTACTCTTCCCTAGTGGACTTCTCCTGGGATAAATTCAGTCATGATCAGATGTCTTTACCTGCTAAAAGCATGGTAAATCTGAAGGCACAGTTATTTGAATGAGATAGAAGACCAATTTAACCATTTATGTTTGCTAAAACTCCAATGACAGTTTTCTCAAGATGAATAATAGGAGCCCTGGAGGAGGGGAAGGGTTTGACATTTTCATCTGAATCAATTGCATTCTGCCTGTCCTGGTCTGGCTCGAGGTTTCAGCTCGATATGATTCTGTTGTTCTTTACTTGCATTCCTGAAACATGGTCAACTGTTACATTTTTTAGTAATACCTTCCTTGTGAGGGCAGTGAGTCCCTGGCACAGGTTGCCCAGAGAAGCTGTGGCTGCTCCATCCATGCAAATGTCCAAGACCAGGCTGGACAGGGCTTGGAGCAACCTGGTCTAGTGTAAGGTGTCCCTGTCCATGGCAGGAGGGTGGAACTGGATGATCTTTAAGATCCCTTCCAACTCAAACCATTCTGTGATTCTATAAATAACAGAGGTGTTTGACCCCAGAGTTGATTGTATTCCAGAAAAAGGTAATGTGATCCCTTTGTACAACCTGCATTTAAGAATGAGCTCTAGTTACAATTATTTCAAATCATCAAGAGATTCTGCAGAAGCAGGATATAGTCCTTGATCTGCAGAGTATCATGGAAAGCCTGATGTAAAGACATCTCAAAGCCCGGATGTTAAATGCTCAAATATTTGTGGCAAACCAGAGGAATTATCTACAGCAGAATGAAACATAATTTCAGCTCTCTGAAGGCACAGAGGGATGGATAGATGATAGTTAGATACCTCGTGCTCTGTGTAATGGGAATTTTTCACCAAGCTGCTGTCAGCTTACAGAATCACTGCAGAGAACCAGTGTATACATAGCTGAGGGGGAGAAACTCTCCATTGTTTGGAAAATGTGGGTTACAGCATAAAAAAACAGGAGAGAGATAAAAAGAAGATGGGAATTCACACCAATAAAAGATGAGAATTGCTTTAAGTTTCATTAAGTCGTTTGAAGAACTGAAATTCTCTTTGGTCAGAATGGCAGGGCAGGGGGTGGCTCCTCAAATTAAAAGGTTCTTTCTTGTAAAGAAAATGAATCCTTGGCTGTAGCTCTGACTCATATGAAGCCAAATACAACAACCTTGAGCAGTTACCCCTTACTGGGTGGCAATAGGAATGGAGTCCCCCAGACTGAACCGAAGTGAGGGAGGGATGAATCAAGGGGGACAATGTCATCTTTGCCCTCAGCTTTCTGGTGGTGCAGGGCTGAGGAAGGGCAGATGAGGAGAAACTCCCTTTCTTTTCCAATCAGATATTATATCAAAGCTTTAATACACAGCCAAAGGGATCCTTTTTTAGGGCTAATGATGGTCAAATCTCAACATGTTTTCAGTGTCAATTCAACTTGAAAAGATCCTGCCAGCAGTCAGATACTTCAAACATAGGAAAAACTGCCATATTCCTTGAGGTCTCCCATCCTTCCCTTTACTGAACTTTTTTTCTCTAAACACTAAATTTGAGAGCCTTGACCTCAGAAAACACTTCACTAGGCAAGGTTCTTCTCATGCCAACTGGATTCAAAACTCAACTCTTTGCAACCCTAAAGGAAACTTTCAGCTTGTTTTTTCCAGTTTCATTTATTTTTAAGGTTATTTTCACCGCTGCTGAACCTTATGGGAGTTCTGTGCCTTATTTGCTTATCTTTGATTCACTCTTCCCAAGTTAGACATTCTATCATTTTGCTTTCAGCCTGTATTATTTTACATCTCTTATTTTCTTAGTCATGTGTGTTGATTTTGTTTTTCCTCTTTGGTCATTGGGATGCAGGGGAAAATTCAGATTAAAATGTAGAGTTATTTGGGTTTAGTTACATTAGAGAAAATGAGGAATGAAAGAGGTTTAGTATATTCAAAAGTTTTCTTTGTCTCTGTTATAAATTGTTTTTTGTACCTTGAGGCCAGTTGCTTAAATCACAAGCACTAACACTACCAATGCAAAAAAAAAAAATAGTGCAAGGCAAAGCAGTTAAATGGTCAGAAAAACAATAATCATTTCCCCAGGTTTTTTAGATGCCAGCAGGTGAAAACCTCTTCTTTACATTTATTTGAACTGCAGAAGCTCCTCGGCTTATACTAAATGAACAGTCAGCTTAATTGCTGACGCGGAACACTTTAAAGAAGGAAGTTTGGTCAAGTCATTTGTTTCTTTTGCATCTTTATCTTCAGTCTGACATGGGTTTAACCCTTGCTTCTAATCCCTGTGTCAGTCAGGTTCACCTTTAATCTCAGAAAGCAAAAGTATCAGTGCAGGGTTATTTTAAGAGAGGAATAAAACTCAGTTCTCTAAAGGTGTACCCTGGGCTATTGCAGGGATGGTGGCAGAAGATGCAGAGAAGTTTTCCTGGTGAATCTCTTAAGGGATAGCTGGAACCAGGGAAGGGACCTTGGTGTGCATCAAGCTTTAAGGTACCTTGAAAAACTCCACCAGGCTTTTATAGCTTTAGAGAGCTGCTAATTGTTTATTCATTCCTCTATCTGAAAGCAGAAAACACTGTTCTGACACTTCAGAGGCTCCAAAGGTAGAAGAAAATTCTGAGGTTGAAGTCTCATCTAAATTTAGGCACTTAAATCAGAAGCCCAGTTGCTCCTTCCTTCCCTTTATAGTCAAGGGAGAGATGAAGATGCCTCCAGAGGGAATTTAGGTATGTTGACATTCTGCCATTCATCTCTTTAATCCCTTTTTTCTTTCACTAGCTGAGTCCAGACTGCCCAGCTGCACCCATTTCCTTGGATTTGTTGACATCTTTTTGTCCATCACATGTGACCAGTTATCTGGCCCCAGGTGTGAAATCCCACCATGATCCACTGCTGCACAAAGCAAGTGCATCATTAGCCCAGGGGAACTTATTGCCACAAGGTCTTGCAGAGGCCAGAAGCTTAACAAGGATTCAAAAAAGAATTAGATATTTGTATCAGGAACAAGAATAGCCATGTATAATAATCAAGATTAAAAAAAAATAAATAATACTTTTGAGGGAGCTCAAACCTACATTCTTCAGGGTTTATGTGAACTTCTGACTAATGAGGGTTTGGACTAAATTTTGTCCACTGGAAATTCTTTGGGATTTATGTTTTATCTCACTTAGGCACTTCTGAAATCCCATTCCCTGAGTCTGCTGGACTTCTGATTGATCCAGGATGACGTTTCCTGTAAGCATATGTTCCTAATCATCAAACAATGCAAATATTTGTTTAAAAAACAAAAGAATGTCCTGCATAACTGGGGGGGGGGGGGGCCCGACTGTTAACAATAAATAGCCACAAGTAATTTGTCAGCAGGATTCCCTTCCTCACTTTTTATGCTTCGCATCACCTGCCGCTATGGTCTTCCAGCCTGCATAAAGGAAAATCTTGGCCTTCTGCTAGTAGGTGGGGGTTTTTTTCAACTGGCATCAAAAACATCTTGGATGCCTTGGAGTCTGGAGTGAAGGCGATGGGCATACCTGGAAGAACTTCCATTCTATGGAATATAGAATTCAAAGCGAATTATTTTACAGGAAACTTTGACTATATTTCTTCTAATCTTCAGTTAGGAATATAGTCTAATTTGGAATGCAGTTTATTACATGTGTCTTTGATGACTGTTGTACTCAGAGGAAGAGCAAAGCTTAGTTCTTATTACCTGTCATCTGGGAAGAAACCTTGGAGCACAGATATTCATCAGGGCATTGTGGCTGTCCTCCAGTTGTTGGTGGAAATGAAGGTGGGTCCCTTCAAACACGTGTTTTCAATGCAACATGGATAGCAGAGAACCAATGCCCTCCAGCAGACAGCCAGATAGGCAAAGGTAGGGACTAAGCTCAGCCAGGATTAAAGGATGCAGAGGCTATAAAAAGAAGGTTATGCCAAAGAACTAAGCAGTACATGTACTTAAAGCACACAAAATCTCTGCTCACCTAGTGTAAATAGATGAGGTAATTGTAAGTTAGAAAGGGAGAAGTCTCAGAAGTCTGAGCAGTCCTTTGTTCGCAGTTTCTCCTCTGTGCTTGGAAAGATCACAGTGCAACACACCTTGTATAAAGGTCACCCTATTATACACCCTGCAATGTGTTACAATTATAGCATCCCTGGTAGCTTCTAGTCATTGCAAAATAATTGTTGTAAATTTTTATAGAAGTCTTTTGTGGGCTTTTTTTTTCACTCCTTCTTGATCTGCGCCGCTGACTCATGAAGCTGGAAGAGGAGACCAAGCAGCAAATTGCTGCGGGAACTTACGTCACCGAGTGCTTGGGCTGAGCACCCAGAGCTGGTTTCGTTTCACTGAAACCATGACACTGAAACTACTGTTCTGTCACTGTGCACAACAGTGGCTGGATGTCCATTCCTCAGATTGGAAAGAAGCAAATGACAACAGCAAGTGAAAGATAAAAAGAACAGAGAGGCTCTTTGTGTTTATGGGCGGCCTTTTTAAATTTACAAAATGTCTAAGAGCTTTTTCTAAAAATGTCCAGTTAGTCTTTGCTGGCCTTTTATTATCTTGGCTTTGGTCTTTTCAATCAAATATTATAGCTGGCAGCACTGAAGAAAAGTTACCACCCATGCCATTCTTCTTCCAAATCCCAGAAATGATTCCATAGAAATAACTAATTCCATCTCTAGAGATGACAAGGGGGGCAATTATTAACATGATTGCATCAATATGGGCCTCATGTACTTTGTCCAACCACACAGGAAAGAAGCATTTGCCTAATTATGTGGCCTTCTTGATTATCTTCTCCCTGTCCCATCACACAGAACAGCAGCACCCAGATTTCATTCCTTTACATGCTGATGTAAATCTTCCAGATCAAGCTGGTGGTCAAACAGTAGCAAAATCATCTGTCATGCTTGTCTATTCACAAACAGGATTTCAGTCTACAGAAGTCTCATTGCGACAGATTTCCACGTTACCATCACCTTTGATTTGAAAGGAAGAGCGATGTGTCATTGACACAGTGAATTTATTTTAGCATGTGGTTCAGAAGGTTGTTGTGCAGCAGCAAGACAGCACTTTTCTGTGTTTCTAGAAGAATGCTTAATCACATCTCAACCTCTGGTGGACTTTCTCACTCCTTATGCCCATGTGCTGATCCTTATGGTGAAAACTGAGTGCCAAAATCCTCTGTGAGTCTGTAGGCAAGTAGAGTTGTGGGACAACAATTCATGGTTGGACTCCCTGTGCTCTACCCTTTCACAGGGGCATTTTCTAGAATCCAGCTTAATGCACATCTGGGAGCTATAGGGTTGATTAAAAGAGGGACTCTTTTACAAATTCAGATGATTCCAAGCTCCCCAGCATGAGTTCCTGCAGATTGTAAAGGAGTCTGAATTCCCACTGGGCTTTCAACACCTACTGCAAAACCTTGAAACATCTCTCTAGCACAGCTTTGCCTCTCTCACAGTCAGCTCAAATTGTGGAGAGGGAGTATTTCTGCTCAGGGAAGCAGAACTTGTACTACAAATTGCATTGTAAGCACTCGTTTTCTCAGAGAACATGCCTGATTGAACAGCAGTGAAATGAATCTCTAATTCCTTGCCAGGCCTGGCCACCCACCCACTCATCTGGATGAATCAGTTTACTCCTGGCAGCCACAGGGGGAATCACAGGTGACAATATGGTGAGAACATGCTTCAGTGAGGATATTGTTTTCTTATCCTCAAATCCTCTTTACCATTCCGTTCTTTCCCTACACCAGTCTACATATGGGAAACACAGACCAATTACTGATAAAAAACAACCAGAAGTCTTAATATCATTATAAGGACTGGTTTGTTTATTTAGGTTTTATTAAGGTTTTAACCATAGACTTGAGTTTGCATATGGTTTTGCTCATCCTGTGTTGAAAAGCATCCTATGGAGACAAAGAATTAAAAACTCATATGTCCTCTATTTTATTCTGGTTTGATTTATGATGCACGTTGATTCCATTCTCTGTGTACAACCTGTTAATTCAGTTTAAGTAGGTGTAATGATAATACCTGATGGAAGCCTGATGGTGAAGTATTTATTTTAAAAATTGCTGAGGGCAGCCCTGCCAGGATTAGAGACTGGCAGGTGGAGAGATGCTATTTTGATCTTGACTATAATATTTTAATTAAATAAAACCAAAGACACTGTGAGCAGCAAGCAGGCACCTTTTAAATGCTACACTGGAATAAACAGATGTAATTCAATATATTCTTTCTGATGCTTTCCATCCCCAGTAGGGGCTTGGAATAATGTCGCACAAACCAATCGAAACAACTCGTGCCAACTTTAGAGTGTAACAGATATGGCCATGTCCACCAACTATCCATAACTGTCTTAATCATGTTAATCATTCATTTTACTGGCAGAATGTGACTACCTTTCCCTACACACGGAAACACAGCCAGGGCTTTCATGGGGAAACTAAAAAAACAGCCTGCATTCATTTCCATCATGATTTCCCATGGTGAACACACAACTTTTTCAGCTTTAATTGCAATTTTTTTTGCATTGCCCTTTCCCAATTTTCTTGTTCCAATGCATATTATGGTACAAGCAATGTTCAGCAATCTGAGTAAAGGAGAGGAGAGAAAGGCAATAACCTTGATAATACAAAATATGTGGAAATTAGGCTAAAAGAAATGCTTTGTTTAATATATTGGCCTTTTATGAATGAAGTTAAGGCACAGAATGAGTCATAAATGTAATGAAAAATTAGTGTGGTTTTGAAGTGTGGCAAACTTGAGGCACAATTCTGATAATCCACCAGTGGAAGATAAAGAGGAGAGCCAGAGCCTGATTAATGAAATCTGAATGCCTTCAGAAGCTGACCTGTTCCACTGACCCACAGCTTTACAAGTTCCTGGAACAGAAACCCTGGATCCCGAGCTTCACATCTATGCATCTCTGGAACTCAAACCTCTTCCTAGACTTTATAGTTCTCCCTCTTTAACACAGAAAAGCTATAAATAATCCCATTTACATTGCTGGAACACTGATTTAATTTTCCTCCTTTTTCCTGTACCTCTTTAAAAGGAGGACTGGATAGTTTTATGGTCAGTGAACACTTGTCTTGCTATTCAGGCCTGGGCAGTTATGAAGGTAAAGCTTCTGTGGTGAAATGTGGTCTTCCCCTGAGGAAAGAGGAAGGTATGTCTCCTGTTTGATGAGATATTGTACATTTTGTTTGCACTTGTTGAAGGAGAATTGGGACTTGACTCTTATTTCTCTTAGATTTGATTTCTCTGGTACTGCCTGTGATACTTTTATCATGAAATGTGATCTATCTTTCATAACAGACCTGCTGATTGGATCTGACAGTTGCACAAAGAAGCTTAGATTTCTCCCAGGGATGAGAGAGAAGGACAGGAATTTCCAAGGAGGGGGAAAAAAAAGCAAAAAGGAGTTTGAAACCATAATTTTTATGTGTCTTCTGGTGCAAAGTCAAATAATGAATTTTGATTGGCATTGAGAGTGTCTCAATGTGTTGGATGAACAATGGGACACTTTATTGCCATTTTACATGGAATACAAATTATATTAGAAATTATCCCTGGCTGTAGAGGCTCTCAGTGCCAACAGGCTGGGACAGCCAGATTGTTGACAACAGAAGTGGGACAGCAGCCTGAGAGCCAAGACTAACCAGCCATGAGAGAAGTCTCTTGGATGTTACAGCTGGTGTGGCTCCTGCCGCATTACACCAAGGTCCTCAGTGCCATCCAGTGAACCCTCCAGGCCTTTCCGTGCCCTCCATGGCGACAACCAAGAAGCTTCCTTTGCTTCCAGCAGGAGTGGGCTCTGATCCCATTCCCACAAAAGCAGCTGTTTTTTACAGGTGGACTGCTGGTCTGAACCAGTATGTCAAATCCCACATTAACTTGAAAAACATTAAAATGATAACTTCATCTCAAGTTACTTTCCTATTCATCTATAGAATTTCTCAATTATGTATGACTAATTTTGCACAAAGTCATTATTTGGAGCAATTTGTCTAAGTATGAGAGGCAACACCTTCAACCTTCCTGGATGGTGGGTGGGGAAAATGTCATAATCAGTTCTGCTTTGGCATGAGTTATTAAGCGGTCACAGAAGTTCAAAGCAGAGAATTAATGAACAGGTAAGTCATTACATGCAAAAAATTCTTCTTCTATATTATCAAAATACAAATTAATTACAGATAAGATCAGATGAATTTTCTTTAATGTCAGTTTTTTCCCAGAGATGGTAATGAAAGCGTACAGTATGTGGGAGGAGAGGAGTGGAGATGTATGGAAGGGATGTTTTATTAATGTTGGCTTGATTTCACTGGGAAGACGTTGCCTGTGAAAGCAGCAAAGGAATCAGGAAAGGCTCTGGGACATGCAAATAAAATCATTTTTATTGCACTTGGTGTGCTAACTCATGCATGATCTCATTCAGGCTCTCAAAGCAATCATAAAACTATCTCCATGCAACAATTACTCCATCAGCCAATGCAATCAGCAGGTAGGGAAGCTGGCAGCTCTTGCCACAGGATCCTTCTGAATTCATTAACTTGTGGTCCGGATACCTTGACAAGGTTTCCATTCTTGATTTGGAAGAGGACGACCATAACTAAAGTGAACATGTGACTCATCATAGCCAAAGAATAACCACCCTCTCCCCTGCTCCCCTCCCCCCTTTACATGCAATACTAATATTCACATGACAACAAACATTTTCAAAATAATAGTCCTATATACTTAAGACTAATCAGAGCGGGCGCCATCCAACTTGCAAAGGTAGCAATTTTCCTTCATTAAAGCCAAATCAGGAGAGAGAACTTCAGGATTCCTTAGGGCTAATTACAAGGTGTTAATAATAACAATATAATGGCAGCAATTTTCTAGCTTTGCCCAAACCTATAATCTGCCCTGAGTGCCTTATAGGATTGTCTCTGAGTTTATATAAAGCGAAGTGTTAGCCCAAAAATGCTTTAAGTAATTTAATTTTTACATCATGTCTCTTTTCAGTCTGTTTGCAGCGATGGGGTAATTGCTAGTGGAGAACGTTTTCACTGGGAAGGAGAACAAGTAACAGCATGACAGCTCAGAATTACCCTCTCCCATCTTCCTGGAGCACAGGTTGTACACCAGAAACACAGAGAAGCCAGGTCAGGCACCCTCAAGCTCTAGCTCAGCCTGCCCAGAGGGACCAGAGCTGTCTGCCTTTGGCCCATCCTGCCCACAGCAGAAGGGAGGGAGTTAATTGATTATAGAAGAGCTGAAGACAAACAACAAACAGAAAAACGTACAAATTATTTTCACATCCACTTCCTAATTGCTTGCTAAAAACCCCCTAGGACTCCATGATCAAAAGTGACATATTGCTGGAGTGGTGATGAGTCATTTGTCAAAAATTTTCAGCCTCAATAGCAAATGAACAGTGCTGGCACAGCGAGGCTTCAAAATACAAGATGGAATTGTTGTGTAGCTTCTCCAGGGTGAGTCTAGCAAGAATTGATCTTACTGACATGTGGAGTCTTTTCAAGATCAGGTCATCATCCTGAAAATGCTGTAGCCTCAAATGCACGAGGGTGAGACAGAGAGACAGCTCAATACAAGCACAAAGCAGAAACCTGAATTGAAAATTAATCCCTGGTCAAATTTCAATTGGTCCCACTATAGATCTGGTTGCAACGTTATGGTGATCACTTACCTTGACAATGTAATAACACAGTGTATAATTTGGAGAAAATTGTGTTTAGTCATAAACTGGAGACATCAGAGACTTTCTTCTAAAGGGGAAAAATAATAATAATATATTTCTCATTTTTTTCCAGAGAACAAGCATTTATCTACAGTGTGTCAAATTTTAACCTGCAGCAAAATGATGTATGAACAAATTCTAAGCTTCTTCACAGTTGACAAGTTAATTCTCACTGGAAAAAAAAACAACCAAACCTGAGGAATTATGACAACACAGAAGAATGTTAACATGGTACATACTCTAATTGAATAAAAGACACCTTACAGAGCTACAGTGCAAGTCCTTATTCATTTCAAAGCTACTCACAGGCTGAGAAACTTTTTAAAAAAATGATATTACAAATAGTGGAGTCAAATTTCTGTGAGCTGAGAAGCTTATCCACTTCAGAGCTTCAAAACTTAGCTGTGAAATCTCATACAAACAGTTTTGTCTAGAAAATTTCTGGTACTTCTCAGATGACAAATAGTATTTGGTTTTCAGGTGAAAACTAAAAGAAATGAGAAAATAAGCAAAGTGAGTAGCCAGAGTCACCCATCATACAGGGCTTTTTGCTCCAGGAAAGCAAGTAGGGAGGGGAATATGAGAAAAAATAGGGGATGTGAGTAGGAAATATCTTAATTTTTCCTCTTCCCAGGCTCACCTCTACTTGGAAAGGGGGAAAAACAGTCATAAGGAATTAAGCATAGGGCTGCAGTTAAGTTAGATGAGTTCAAGTGGTGATTCTTTGTGTATCTTAGAAGATAACCCTGGGAGAAACAAGCAGCTCCTCTTTTCTGTGCTATGTCTGCCTCCTCTTTTCGAAAGCCCCACCAGCACTTATTCAAAAGTACTGCAGACTTTGATGTTTAGAGATGAAAAGTGGTTTTGAGGTAAGAAATCACAGTTTAGTCCTAATCTAGAAGAATCAGTGGCTACTAATGATGAGTAATTTAATTTCATATGAGTAATTTTTGCCTCTTTATGGGTTTGTTTTACAAGACACTTATAAGGTCAAATGGTGCTAAGTGAATAAATGAAGAGTATTTCTTGTGGACAAACTCAGTAAAAAATTACCTTTCCCTCACTCCCTCTCCCACATTCTCACTGTTTTCAATCATGTAGTACAGGGCAAGACCCAATTTCCCCCACTTGTAGCCAGATGCAATCCTAGAACTAAGTGAAAGGAACACTTCATATTCATTCACGAAAGTAAATTTATTCTGATTTATCTTATATATTTGTCAAAAGCTGTGCCAAGATGTATATACAAACCATTTTCTTGGATTGTTTCAAGCTAATCATATTAACATCTTTGCTTTATTGGCTTTGGGGGGTTTCCAAGTGGAAATGATTGAAGTAGGGTCCAAAACCAGCTTTGTTTCATTGCCAGTTCTGGGTCTACTGTGTGCCTCATTGGGCTTCTCCTGTCCAAGTCAATGGGCCTGAACCTCCTGATCAGGAGTTTTAAGTGACAGCTCACCATTGGTTTATTTCTGAAAAATGTTGTGAAAGAAGAAAAAAGTGTGACATGGAGTCTGCGAAAAACAGTGGTGCTCATCTACTGCAGGCAGGGGAGCTTGTGGGATTCATGGAGGACAAAAAGCAAGTTATCCACAGAAATACAAAGGAATATATATAGGAAATGCTGCATGCAGTGAAGCAACAAATTCATCAGGTCCCAGGGGAAGAAGAGATGGCATTAAAAGCTGAAGAAGTCCACACCACAAACATCTACTTTATCAACACTCTGCAAAAGGGAAATGTTACCCTAAAATTACATCAAACAAAACTCACAGCTTTGCCCAACTGCAAAAGCTAAATGGACAGAGGATAAGGAAAAAATAAAATAAAAAAGTAGAAGTTACTTTGATAAACATATTCTGCTGCTCAAACAATTTCCAGCTGTTTAAAAATCTGTGCCATTGTGCTTCCTTGGACTATTCTGAGTCTTCCTACAATCGGTTTGTTGCAATATATGGAGTAGCAGGATCAAGCAGACCAGGCTTACGGAGACCAGACTTTGGGATGGAGCACAACATCTAAAAATTCATTGGCTTATTGATGCAAGTCAGGGCTTGTAGCAAACACAGTTTTAATTATGGTGAAGCACTGGAGGTGCAATTCAAAGAGAGTTAAGAAGGGCACAGATCTCTTGCTGAAGCACTGCTGAGGGTGGGAAAAACAAACAAGACTTCAGTCACCCATCCAGGAGTCTATGTGCATTACCAGAGACATTGAGTAATACTGCTACCAAGCTTTTCTATAAATTTTTTTTGCTGTCAGATCTCCAGGTGCCTTGCAGAGAGGTTGCTTCCATGCAGGGATGTTAGTCTAGATTTCCCCCAGGCCGGCAGCAGGATTGAAAAAAGGCTATTCTTGACCCAGATCAGCACTCAGACTTGCTTATGCCTCTTTTCTCCATAGTACCCTTATTTTTAAAAAATATTTTTACATTGAAAACAGAGGTTGAGAGGTAACATCAATCGTGTGCATCAAAAAGTGCTCACATCCTGGGAAACAAATAAAAACAAAACAAACCCACACATGAATTACTTTTATGGAAAAAGATTTCAGCCATATTCATATCTGTGGCTCTGTTCCCCTGTGCTATGGGTCCTGATACCTTGCAATGGAGATTGCTTCAGAGAAAGGCTTTGGAACTGTGTAAGCCACCAGCACATACAGATATGCAAAATAATAGCAGTTTTAAAAAGATCAATTCAATGACCTGTCCTTCCCTTGTCATTCCCATCATTTGTGTCTCCCCTCTTTCTGCCCACCAATTTCCTATTCTTTTCTCACGGAGGTGACTGAGATTAAAGGTTTACTGTGGATGATTATTCAGGAAAGCCCCACTTTCTAAATCTGCTTCTAATTAAAAAAGGGTGGGAGGGAAGGAAGGGAAAAAAACCCTCTTTACTGTACACACAGGCAGCCTAATCCATCCTGCTGACTTTCATAGGCATGCGCTTCTAGTGGAGTATTAATAAACTATTTTCCAAGATTTATGTTTCTTAACCCTTGTCACCCCAGAGATTTTTTCGGGTGTGAGCTGTAGATGTCACTTCAAGAAAAGATGGGCATCTGACTTTAGCCTGGACATCAGTTTATTTATGAGGGAGGGGGGCAGGAGTTCAACCCTTGTGTTCATAACAGGGCTAAGCAAACAGCTCCAGTCCAGCTCTAAGCCATTCCAAATAGACGGAGGAGCTGGTAACCCAACTCCCAACCATCACTGGAGTTCACATTTAGGTTGTGATTTTACTCCATTCCCAAATGTCACTTTATCCCTGCTTTTCAGGAGCTTATTTTCAAGGATTTATGAAATGTGAGATGACAAACCTGGTGCAATAATGTTATGAAGATTTTGCCCTTAACTCACCCTAGGAAATGCTCTGCAGGAATAATATGGAGGTACCTTCCCAGAACAGTCTTATTTCCCCCAGGAAAAAAGAAAATCTGAGCTGTGTGCCATTAAAATGAAAAACTCAAAGAAAGTGGGAGAGGACTAAGAAGGGCATTAATCAGAACTAGTAAAAAAAATAAAATGCAAGATTCCTCTTGCCTGGGGAAAAAAATGCAAAGATGAAAAAAATAAATGAATTTACAGGAGGACAGAACAGTTCTACCAGGATTTGCCTATAGGTTGCACCACAGACAGCTGCCTCCACACAATTTGCCTTTACCAGAGAGACAAAAAAAGTTCCCATTGCATCCTTTTTGTCTACATTGTCATTATTCCTCTTTTTTGTTAATAATACAGAATCCTTGAGTTGTGTGTCCATGTTCTCACAGCCACATGAAGAAAGGGTACTCAAGGATTTTCTGTACAAATGCTATGAACTTCAGGTCAGGGGTAAGTAAAAGGTATTACTCATCTCAATTTAACTCTATTTTTAAGCAGTGTGGCTTGCTAAAGTTATTAAACAAAAGATACCATATGAGGATGAAGCAGTTTCTCCTTTAAAATTCCCAGCTGCCTTCTCACGGCAGTTTCCCAATCCACTGTCCATTTTAATTTCTGCTGCATGACTTCTGCTTCTTGTGTTACCAGTTGACCCAAAGCTGAGATCTTCCTGGAAGTGTTCAAGGCCAGGTTGCACAGGGCTTGGAGCAACCTGATCTAGTGGAAGGTGTCCCTGCCCATGGCAGGGGTTGGAACAAGATGGTCTTTAAGGTTCCTTCCAACCTAAACCATTCTGTGATTTCTTACAGACAGCAGCAGTTCAAGAACAGAAGAGCTTTCATGAAGGCTGGTATCTCATACTTGGGCCAACAAATTCCTTTTAAATCCTTTGTATCATATATCCAATGTCTCTTTTCTTCTTGACTCTTTCTAGGCATGTTTAGAATTTTTTTTTCATAGCTCATCTGCTTCTTTGGGTCTCAAATGCACTGCAGTGGCAGTAGCCACAGGATGTCCATGCCCTGTGCCACCCAAAATACCTGCAGGGAAAGAGAGTGGCTGTGACCAGGAGGGGAAATCTTTACTTACTGAAATTCCTTACAGAGCTCTGTGCTCAGAATACCAGATGGGAGAATCTATTAAAAAATTAAAAACTACAGTGAATTATCACTAGAGTCAACACATGTGAGCACAGAGTACAAACATCAGGCTTGATTGTTTTCTGATAACATGGCAGGAAAAAGTAAGAAAAAAGAAGAATGAAAAAAGAAGGAGAAAGAAGAAGAAGAAAATATTCATCACTAGAAATAATATCAGTGTCTTGGTTTCACATATTGTTTATGCATCTGATGCTTTACTTCATGCTTTGCAGGCATTCTCTTCTAGAACAGTTACAGGAAAATAATAAAAACAAAAATCTGCCAAAAGCCTTTTGCTATTACTTGAATGTTAGTGTAGTAGCAGTATCATACAGCCTCTGAGTTCAGGAGGGTGAAGGTATAAGTGTGGAGGCATTGGAGTTGGTGGTTGCATTAAACAATGTTGGACATGTTCATATAAAAACAATCATTGGGATGTTTTCATGCCACATATGTTTGCATAAATATCTGTATGTATTTATAATCCACCTCCTCTCCTAAAGACACAAAGCTATCTCTAGTGATTTATGTTCTGTATCTGTAATCTGCTGCAAGGTCAAAGCAACTGAACTGAGGTCTGTGGAGTTACTCCAGATTTATGCGAGTCTAATAAAGATCAAAATCTGCCCCTGAGTATTACCCTTCCTATTCACAGGCATATTTTTATGTTCCTGTTATCTCCTGCCTTCCTACATTCCTGAAGAGTTTTCCTGGTAACATACTTGGACTACAAGATTTTCTCTAATCACCTAATCTTCACCCTTCTTTAAAAGAAGGGAAAGATGATAGCTGGGATGCATTACAAAAATTACAGCATTTTATGACTTGTAGTATCTAAACAGCAATCTGAGTATCAACCACTGCTGAGCATCTCATTATATTAATGAAATCCTACAAAAGTTCCACTTCATTCAAATATTTCACTGTAAAACTAAAAAGGTAAATTATTCAAAGGACGGGAGGAAATCAGTCCTGTCTGCAAACTGGACTTCCAGCAGTAGCATCCATCTGTGTATGTGAGATGAACTTGGCATTATCCTTCTAAAGATAAATAAAACTCCAAAATCTTAATGGTCAGTTCTTTATGTATATTAAAAAAAAAATCATAGTTGAGGTTTTTGGTGGTGTGGGGTTTTGTGTGTTTAGTTTGTTTGTTTTTATTGAAGGCTATACAGATATCAGCTTGTTGATTGTCCAAGTACCTTGTTAGGAAACATGATTTGGAAAATTTCTGGAATAATTTTTCCTTGAAATCTGAAAGATATCAAACAAAAAATATAGTCCATAAAGGAGAAAAGGAACCAAAATCAAGATTTTAGATCTACCAATTAGTAAATATTACTCCATTTGTATAGATCATATCCAAGTAACAGATGTGACATGCCCAAGGTCCATGGAGAATTGGTTTCAGTGACAGGCTGAGATTCCAAGAGTTCCCAGAGCCTGTGCTCTCATCCACTAACTCATCCATTGTACCATTTAATTCAATTTTCAAACCCACTTATTCATACTCTAAAGGTTACTGGAAGCCTATAACGCATCTGATTTTATAGTTCTTGGAAAAGCTTTAAAGGAAAAAACTGACAAATTAACTGCCATACCTTATTTAAGAATATTTTGCTCTGTCTCACCACAGGCCAATTTTTTCAATTTCACTTTTACATTCTGCAGATGCGTACATATATAAGCTAAATAATTGTGGAAATGTTCATTCCAGACATAGGCCCTTTCACCATCAATATCTTAAGCTTAATTTAACCTAAGATACTTTCTCCAGTTCGAGTGGTTTTGCTTCCAAACTGTGAATTCCAGCTGGCTTTTCATGTAAAAACTACCCAAGAAAAAGGAACACAAAAGCTGCAAAAGCTTTTTTAAAGAGTCTTCCCTCCACCTGAACCCTAGTGAAAGATGCATTGTAAATACTGAATGAGCTTTTTAAACACCTGAGCTCAGAAATTCAGTACAAAAGAGGGAGGGGAGAGGGAAACAAATTGATTAACATGGGTTGATACAGTTCCACAGCTAAAGTGGCAAGATCCTTACAGGCTGATGTTCTCAGAGACAAAATGAAATAAAAATGTTATCTGTCTTTTAGCTGTAATCTCTGATTAGAACGTTTAATCAATTAGCATTGCTGTTGTCAAAACTTGCTCCCAACAAAGGATGAGAAAACCAGCCGGAGGGGAATCCCAGCAGCTGCCCAATTCCAAACCTTGCAGTGAGGTGGGAGACTCGTCCCTGCAAGAAACGTCATGTTTTACTAGGGTGCAACACCGACTCTTGTGTCGTGAGGTGAGAACACTTGTCCGTGCATTATTCATCACAGAGACACTAATAGAATGTCAAATAACCCCAAGAAGGAAAGCTTAAAGCCAAGAATTGGAAGTGTCAGGTTACACAAAAAAAAAAGGGTCTTTTTCTTTTCCCCTTTCAGAAAGCAGGAGATTTGTGATCTCTGGAGAGTGGGCTGCTGTTGTTTAAAAAAACCCCAAAACACTACATGTTTGGAGTTCAGCTGAGAAAAGCTTGCTGGGTGTTTTCCTATTTCTATGAGTCACTTGGGGTTTAGCCTCTCAGAGCTGGTCATTATTGGAATTCCAACAAAAATTACAAGAATTTTTTTTTTGCCCCAGTGAGGTTTATTATCTCTCTCATTAACCCAGCCTTTGTGTTATAGAGTTCTCTTAGGTCTTGGACAAGAACAGGATCTCATTGTGCTAAGTACTGTACAAACATATAATGGCTAAAACAAACAGGCAGGAGATCAGGAGACAAATAATAGAAGGAAGAAAATACAATTGTTTCCATTTCATATATGGCAACCCCAGGCCCAGAGAGGTCACAGGACTTACTTAAAGTAAGGGACAATATCCAGGTCTTAAAAATTCACCCATGATTCCTGTGGGAGAGTGTGCAGCATAAACCACAAAATTACCCTTGCTTTCCCCCCACCTATCTGCTGGAGACTGCACAGCTTGTTGTGAAATCTCTGATTGTTTCCTGAGATGCAGCAGGATTTCTTGTTTGTCCCTGTGCCTCCATCAAAACCCTTTTCAGAGCCTTCTCTTTGAGGGTCATGAGCCATCTGCAGAGCTCATCTAGGCTCCACTATCTGTACCATTGGTTTATCTGAACCACGGACATAACTTCGATGCGGTGTAATCTTGGTACTGGGCCAGATGGGTGTATTAACTATGAATATTTCTTCACGAGCAATTCAAATGGTAAACAAATGTATTTGAATGGAGATTATTTATTTGGGGGCAGAGAGACATTTGGTGGGTTTTCAGATTGATTTATATAAGGCTTCTCTCTAGGGTGTAGCTATAGAAAACAAATCTCCATTTTGGGATAAGGGAGAAAGTATCTTCTTGCCTTAAGACTGCCAAGGAGCAGGCGGTACATTGTACACCCAGAGGAAAGGAAAGACAAACCCAGGGATTGTTCTCATGTCAGAGCTGCAGAACAGTGAGATTTAATGTGTTGGGTTTTTTAATGAGTTGCAGAAAGAAGTGGACAGTGAGGTGATGAAATTTCCTGAAGTGCTGACAGACTAAGATGTTCTTACTTAGTTATGGGAAATGCTGGAATATGCATGTTAATTGGTATGACTGTTTAGGGCTGTATTCAAGCGTGCAGCATTCTTGGAAAGAACTGCATTGGTTTCATGTGCATCTTTTTGATGTGGTGTTCATTCCTGAGCCTCGACTCCATCTCTTAAGGATTGGAAAAGACAAACAACCACGGTGAATGTGGCAAGAACAATGCTAGAGAGGCCTGGGCTAGATTAAGAGGGGTCTAAAGGGATCTCTTGCACTTGTAGGACATCCTAGGAAAAACAACAGCAAAAAAAGAGCCACCAGGAGCAGGAACACTATGCTCTGAGCCCCTCAGCAGAAGGAGTTGACAGCTGTCACGCTCCTCTTTGCATAAAGCACCTGAATTTCATGCCCAAAATCACAGGCTAAAAGCTATGGACAGAGATCCACATTATTTCCTACCATCACATCACTCAACTCAGAAACTCTTACGTACTAAAATAAAATTAATTAAAAATAACAGTATATCTGTCAGTAGGATGGGATGAAATACTGACATAACACTCTCAGCAATTGCAGTGCAATGGCACAACTGGGACAGCCAGAACTCCAGTTTGAATGGGAGAAACAGGACAAGCTTGAGACATTATTAAATGAAAGATCGGCTGCACAGTAGCATTCCCCAAACATACTTGAAAAGTGACAGCCACGCAAAATTAACCAGAGCATGATGGATTAATGCAGGCTGCAGAGTACAGTGGAGTCATTCAGCTGCTCAAAACACTCCACAACAACAGTTTGTGAAATGACTGGCTGATTCCTGAAAAAAAAAAAAAAAAAAAAAAAGAAAAGAAATTGAAAAGTCTAAAGCCATAACCAAAACACTATGAGAAATGGTGAATTTACATCAGAAATTCAAACTAGGGAAATAGTTGGCTTGGTTGCTGCTTATTTGTGATTTTATTTGTCAGGGTTCATTTTATTTTAGGGTATTTTATTCATTCACAGTACTCCAGCTTGTAGAGATCCCAATGGTCAAAACAACTCCTTAGACCAAAGATACATTTGTACCACTTGCAAATCAAATGTTAAGATCTCTCAGAATATGTTGACTGTGCTAGAGAAAGATTTTTAAGAATTAGGAACCCAGACCAGTTTTCAGAAGTGAATCGCAGTATAATTTTTGCAGATTTCTGAGAGAGAAGCAACAGTCTACTCCTGAAAATCCAGCATGGCCCCATCCTCATTTTATGTCAGGACTTAATGTGTGTAAATCTGAATTTACTGACATGTTAAAAGGTTTGAAAGACAAAGAAATAAACTGAATTAGATTATTTCTGCTGTCAGATCTGACAATGGATTATTAAAAGAGCCATTTTCAAACCCCAGTCCCATGCATTACTCATTCCTCTAATAGCTCAGAGACTGTTGTGTTAGAAAAGGGTGTAATAAGGACATGTTGTTCTAGACATTGTGTTTCCTAACATTTTGTTAACTGTATGCATTTTTGTGGGTTAATAATCTTGCTTGTTTTCTGATGCTTGCATTCAATTGCAAAAGCAGCTGAGAGGAAAAAAAACTGCAAAGAAAGACTAGAAGAAAAGCCAAGAAACCCTTCTGTGGAAGTGTAGGTGTTTGGACATGATAGCCTATTGGCAACTTCAGATGTTGGGTTTTTGTTTTTCTAGGTGTTTAAAGAAAAGCAATTACCTCTGTGATGACACTTAATATGCCAAGATTCAGCCTTGAGCAATTTTTTATGGCTGTGTTCTAAACTCCAGAAACTACAGAGCACACTGGATCCACTGAAAGATGTTTGAGTGTAGCAGTTCTGACAGGAAAGCTGTGGTTACACTGGCTTCTGAAAACTCTGGGAAAAAATGACAAATGAGAAAGAAAAAAACAGTAGTTTCAGGGGATAGAAATGCTGCATCACTGGCTGTAGAAGAATAATAAATGGGCTGAGATTCTCTGCCTGTTTGAAGCTTATCTCTAAATTCTGAGGCAGATTTTACCCCCTTTGTGTTTGTTTCTTTGAACAGTGAACGTGACCTTCACCCAGGGAATGGAAGGAGGCAGAGCAGGAGATGTGATAGAGTCAGAAAGGGTCCTGTCTTGAGGTTTGCAGACTCTGGGCAACAGCTCTGTACATGGCAGCAGTTTATTCCTGTCCCTGTACTCAGGTTGGGATCTACACCCCATTCCCAAGTCTACAATTTGGACAGTTGATACCTCCTAGATAGGACACTGACCACACTGGAGAACTGGACCTCAAATTAATTCTGGCTATGAGGCCACAGGAAAAATACAAGTGGCTTGGGCTTCCTTAAGTCTAGTAGTGTCTGGGATGGGTTTCCTTATTGGCACAGTGTGCTGGCCGACCTCCCACAGCAGTGGGGACAGAACATTTAGCAAAGCAGGGATGACCCAGACACAAACGCAGGTACTGCCACTTCTGTTCTCAGTGTTGTGAGAGGGGACTTAACATGTCTGTAAAGGCAGCAATGCATTCTTGGTGTAAATTAGCAAAACTTAGAATTAAACAGTATAACATCATGAGGTGATCTGCTTTATAAGATACATAGGGCATCAGGAGGTTTTTTATATTAATGAATTAATTAACAGAAGTAATAATTTCAGACAGTCTATAGAAAAGCAAATAAATGTGCCAGTGCCTGAAGCATGGGAGATATTGGGGAGTTTTCCTGGAGTTTTCTTGTACTCTGACACTTACTCCCTCCTGGCTTGTAAACTAGAGAAGTGGAATCATTGTGTAAAATTGGGGTTAGAATAGAAATTCCTTCATCCATACAGTCATGACTTTCCCATGTATATTCCTTCCATGTCTTGATCAATATTTTCTCTGGTACTTCAGTAACTATAAACTGTCATCCTGTGAACTCACACAAGTTACAACATTAAATAATGTTTTCAGATATGCTTATATTGTTTATTTTAAGGCTATGTCTAAATGTATCCTTCTAATTGCTTCATGGAAAAACAAGTTTACTTTATGGTTTGAGGGTGTAAGGCTGGGGATCATATTACTCCTGTATTTGTATGAGTGACTATTCAAATGGTTGTGATAAGCTACCAAGCCTGAAGAGCTGCAATTACATGTTTCCAGAAGTTTGTGACCTGTCAGTCAGCATAAGGTGCAACAGACTGTGTGAAAACATTGCACTGAGATATTTGGAAATTTTTTAAATGGAATACTTGTTAAAATAATGCCCTTTTTACCAGTATGAAAATATCATATTTTGTGTTTGGTTGTTTTACTGGGTTTTTAAAAGTTTTTTCATGTTTTAATCTCAGTTTTTAATAAAAATATGTTTAGAAATGTGTTTGAAAGTTTAATACTTTTTAAAAGGTAGAAAAAGCACAGTACTTGGTAAATTGTGCATTTGTATCCATCTCTGTAGCTCTAAAAAATATAAATAAAAACTAATAAAAATAAATACAGATTGATAAAAGAATCTTATTTTTAAAGCAGAACAAACTCAATAAAGTCAATAGACATGTGGGTACTGAGTCGTTCTGTTGTTAAAAGAGCTCCAAACTCCAAAACGGAACCTGTTTTCAGCATTTTCAGAATTTTAAAAAGAAAGCAGCAGCTCTCCCTCCCGAGCCCAGTCTGCTTCACACAAACACTGCTCTCGCAGCAGTGCAAATGAAGATGTTTATTCAAACTTGCAAACAAAATCCAGGAAGATCCTTCTGGCATTCGGTATAAAGCCATTATGCAGGTGATTAACCCATTAATTTTCAAATGTGTACGTTGTCAAACATGACAAAACAAACGCGAGGAGGATGAAAGCAAAGTTCCCAATTACGCCGTTGTACGGAGGAGTCGGCCGGATTTAAGTGACAGACCTTTCTTTTCCCTTTAGGTTAATATTGCTTAAATTGCACTGAGCAATTTGCCGCATATGATGCAAGTTAAATACCACTCCTGCAAACTCCTGGGAGAATTCTGCTGGCTCAGAGCACTTACAAGTGGCAAGACTGAATCAACCAACTTCAATTGAAATGTATATTTGACTGGATATTGCATTTCCTTTGACTTAATATGCAAATTGCAACTAACTTAGACAGATATAGCTTTGGATGTGGGAAAAGTGATTCAAAAGTCATTCATTCAAATGGAAGTAAGGGCTCCATAGCTCAGTTTCTGTTTCAACCACTGATTTATAAAACTAAGGTTAGACAATAATCTCTTTATGTTCTCGCCATTGTGTAAAACAGCTTTTAATTTAAGGCTGTATCATTCTAGGAATAATTTGAGATCTCAGCAGCACAGATTCTCACTATAAATACATGTACACAGAGAGATCTACACACACACTTAAAAAAATACTTGGGATCACATCTCAAAGGTTCTTGTGCTATTGTTTGATGAAGACATAATTTGGAGAACACAGAGATTGTTTGGAGGTAACCAAAGAAACCCTGGCACTACTCATCTTTTAAATCATCAGGTATCTTGAACATGGGTAATAGAACAAATATTTTCAGAGAGCAGAAAATTATTTTCCAGAGCAAATTTTAGGGCTGAAAAAGTTGTTATCAACTCCTGGTGTTCCCCTTTAAACACAATTGTGTTTTTCCCATTTAATTGGTGATCAGATTGTTTTCAGATTTCAGTTTTAACAGTAGAGAACCTACAGTAGAACAACAACAGCCCAGAAACTATAAACATTTTCTCTCACACTATTATTAACACCTGCACTCAACAAAACAGAATTTCAATCATCACTTTTTTTCTTTTCCTTTTTTTTTTCTTGTACCGAGATATTCATTTCATTTGGACTGTGAAAGCAAAAAACTTATTGTCATTTGCAGTTATACTGTTTTCAATCCTGGCACCACAGAATTTGGGAGGTAGTGGTGGGGATTTTAATTACATAAGATAATTCTTTTAATTGGAAAATTTAATATACTTCTGTTTATACTTTATTACATTCTTGATTTAAAAAAAAAAAGGAAAAAGGAAAAAAAAAGAATGAAAGAAAGAAAGAAGCTGTTTGTTTGTTTGTTTTATAAAATCCAAATTTGGCCTGAACAAGTCCATAGAAGAGACAGTTAATAAAATTACTCAGTATTTATGCTTCTCCCTAAAGATTGCACAGAGCTAGCAGAGAATACACACATGAAGGAGTCTGTCTCTCTCAAATCCAACACTAGTTGATCTCATGTTTCTTCTGTCTTTTTATATTGTTGTTGAAAAGTTTTACCTAAAAAAATCATAAATAAATAAAAGAGGAGACAAGCGTTGATTTGCCTTTTTAACAGAGACATGTAATCTGTGGTGGTTAGAAAACTCTATTTTTCCCTCATACCTGTGGGTTCTGCACTGGTGTCATCTCTCTGCTCCCAACAGTGGACAACCTGTACCACTCATATCCTACACAGGAGCCAGCCTACAGCCCCATAGAAGAGCGGTAGGAAACATATTGGAGGGGAAAGATGTGGAACTGGGTCTTGGAAAGAATCTTTCTGCTTGCCATGTTATGAAACCAGTCCTTCAGTGGAAGTTGCAGCAACATAGTACAAGCTACAAAACTAGAACGCAACCAGACAGGAGGAGACAAACAGGGCAGATGCTTTGCTTGAGAGCAAGAGGAAAGGCACTGAAGGTGAGATGGGAGCTCACAACCTCTCCCCTCACACCTGGGCATTGCTCCAGCGTCTGCTGAATCAAGCCCGGGGCTGGAGGCAGAGTTTAAAGCCAGGGTGGGGGCAACAGAGGTGAGTGGGGAGACAGCCTGCTCCCTGGCCACAGGCGGCTTGGAAGAGATCCTGAGCACTGAGGAGAGGGTGGAACTGCCCTTCTTCCAAGTGTCTTTGCTACTCCTCATGACATCCTGTTCCTTCTTCTCCCTTGCCCGTCCTGTGGGCATGCAGCCAGGCTGAGGAAAGGACCTCACTGCAGAACATGTGAGAGTCACAGACCACCTCCAACAGCCTCCTGGGGTCACTGACAACAATCAAGGGAAGGGGCAGCACACAATGCTTTAGACAAGTGTTATCCATGTGGGCATTCACTACCTTACACCAATCTGCTTTTCTTCCCATGGCAAGGCCTATGCAAAAGTAACAACAAGCCCCTTGATTTCTTTATGACCCTTTGCAGCACAAGCTCTGCCTGCAGTGATGTCCTGAATTTGAATCCAAGCACCAGTGGGAATGGTGAAGGTAAACCGAGGACACCTATGCCCCGTGATTTTCTCTGTGCTGTTTGTAGTCTGCAGAAGCTGCTTTTCTTGGCATTCACCAGCTTGAAAGAGAACACTTTGCATTTTGCTGTGAACTGATCTGCAAAAGAAAAATACACACACATAAAAATGTGATTTTACATGCTAGGTCTTTTTTTTTTTTTTTTTTTTGCTAGGCAAGAAAAGCAAATGGATAATCATTAACAATAATGTTACACTTGCAAAAAATAGTTGCTAGGGAAAAAGTGCTTCTCAGAAAGCTTCAGCTACTTTCATATTTGTTGAGTATAATCTGCCTTTTGCATTACTCACTTTGAATTCTACCACACCAGTAACTCTTCTAATCATACTATTAGCAATTACCTTCAAGGTTTCCTACCACTTTCTCCCTTATTGCTAACCAATAGATGTTCATGGCAAGGAATTTTCCCTCTTTTTCCATAATCATGGATATACTTAATCTTGACCTATTTCAAACATGACCAAAGAAAGTCAATATCTGACAGAATAAACTAAGAATTTATACTTCTGAATGATGTATTTGCACATAGAAATGTAATTTTTGAAGAACAAATGGAAGTGCAGAAAAGACAAAGGATACTTTATATTTTAGTTGTTGTCTAAACTAGCATAGGGATGTTTTGCAAATTTTACTGGTACTTGTCATGCTCCAGTACATCTACTGGAATTTTGGATCATGCAAAGCCTTTGTTAGCATATTAGACCTTGGGCTGATTAGGACAGTTGTAGTTGGAGTTAGGTCATAACAAGGTTGGCTTTGTTGTACCTATACTAATAATGCTGGAGAAGCAAAGCCAAGGCTGACCAATCTTTCCTGGTTGCTGTTAGTTTGAGATTTATCCCCCCACAATGTAGAAAACTGTTAACATAATTTTAAGATAACTTTCTTGGCATATGTAGATCTGTCTTTCACTGTGCTGTAAAGAGCAGCAGCACCTCCTTTCCTCTCTCCTCCTCCCTCCTGTGCAGCATAAGGCTCTGGAATCCAAACTGCTGCAGATCCAAGTGTTGCCCGGGCTGTTATCTGCTGTGGGCCAAATGAAAAGTCATTACTCAGATACTTCTGCACACTGGAGCTCTGGTTGCTGTCTAAGTCTGTGTTGTGTGTTGTGGCTGAGAACCATCTGGAGTAAATCAAATGAAATAAAACCTCTATTAACTGAACTTTAAATACTCAGAGCTTGCCATTATCACGGTCAAACACACTGACACTGCAAAAATGTCTTTACTTGGTACAAATCTCTGTTTCCCACGTTTCTTCACCATTGTCACTGCTGCTCAGGAAATCGAGACTGAGATGGTTCCATGCATCCTGAAGTATGTTGAACCACATTTTGATGTAGCACAATTGTGGAAGCTGACCAAAGCCAAGCCACCGACAGGATCAGGGTCCGGCTACAAATCAAACCCTTACATACTGAGAGTATTTCTGAGCATAGTGGTCTTGTTAACACCACTTGAAAAAAGACAAAAGTGGTGAAAAAAACAATTTGATTTGTCTGTAGAATAACCAAGATTTTTGCAGATGCGGAACTGTGGGGAGCTACTGTCTAAGAAACATTTAATTGCAATGAATTTGGATTGTGAAGTCAGAAGAAAATGTAATTTTTTAATAAAAAACGCACAAAACCTGAGTCAGTCTGTCACATGAAGCAAAATTCCCATATAATGGACAACAGTGTCCTGATGGCAAACCCTCTCAGAAGGTGCTCCCTCCACAAAATCTCTTAAAGCAGTCACCTCGAGTTATACTTGAAGAATTTTTAAATTTTTTTTATCCCTTAGAGACTATAAATGAAGTTGTTTAAAATGAATTTTGTACGTGCATAGGCAAATATAATGCTTTCATTGGAAAGAGGATTATTTTCCAGAGGAAAATTATGGGAACAAGACAGCACGGGATATTTCTAACTACCTTACATGAGCTGAAGTACATTTGTGGAAGGAGAGAAATCTGTGCTAACAGGGATTGAAGGACTGTGAACTGGAGAAGTTGGGAATTCTTCTTTTCTCTGATCCCTGACTCTGTGCTAAATAAATCTGGGGAAAAAAAAAAAAAGTTGCATGGATTTAATTTCATCATTTTATAAGTGGGCATGCTGCCAACATCTGTTATATTCTAAAGGATGATTTATTTTGCTTGTTACAACTTTCAGTGTAATATGTATATATACACAAATAAAAATTGTTTCTCTTCTTAAAAAGACTTGGAGCCGATACAATCTACAGAAGAATTAGGAGCATCCAAATAAATTCCCCACCCCTGCAGACAATCGCCGGGCCCCCGATGGCATTCACTTCAGAGTTAATATCATCTCGAAATGCAATCAGAGTAATTGCGAACCCCGTGGAAGAACCCTGAATGCAATTGAATGGGGGTGGGGAGGGGGGGGGAGTGGAAATCCCTGTAACCCTGGAAGGGCGTCTGGAATCTGGAATGGAATGTGCTCACTGCCTACCCCACTCGTGTCCCGCGCCGTGGGTGAGAAAGTGCCGTGAACGAGCTGGACAGGGTTGGAAGTTAAAGCACGTTTGAGCTGAGGATTTGGCTCTCTCCAGATTCCTGCGGGGAACCCTATGGGTTTGGCAGCATCCAGCTGTGAGCTCACACCCAGCACGGCTGCCCAAGGACGCGACACGCGCGCGGGAGGGAACGTGGCGTGTCCCTGCATGGGCACCGGGACTGCCTGAGCTCCGAGGCACAGGATCCCATTGAGAGCATCTCTCATCTCAGCCAGCCAGCGGGCAAAGCTACACTGAGCCTTAAAACAACCAGACTGATGCATGAGTCAGTCCCCGAGCTCGTTCTATGGAGTAAAAATAAGAAAGGTCCTAAATCTCAAAGTTTTTTTCAGAAAATAGAAATATGAAAAATTAAGTTTTCTTGGAAGTAATAGTGTTTGAGAAGGAAAGAAAACAGCCAGATGATCTCACAAAGTCTGGCACCCTCACAATCAACTTGTGCCAAATTTGAATCGGTAACTCAAAAGCTATTTATTGATCAGTTTATTATATTGTCCAGGGTAATCAAAGAGAGATGGGAAATTAAGGGAGACAAACGGCACGTCGCAAAGCTGCTCTGGATAAATTTTGAAAATAAACACGAGGAGTTGAATGGAAAAAAAAACCCACCAAACTGACAGGAGATGATTGTAATCCAAGAATTACATCAAGCTTGGAAGAAATCTCCACAGTGCAAATGTATTGCATAAATAACAGGATTTTTATAGGACCTCCGTTTGGGCATGGGACAAGTCAGTGTATTTCACATCTTACACTCCCTCTGCATTTCCTAGGTTGGTGGAAGAAAGCAGACAAAACATCGAAAACGAATGTATCTGAAAAATTGTAAATAAAAGCAAAATACGCCTGCTTGTTTTTGAGGAAGGTGGGTGTGTGTAGGCAGTCTCTGGTAATAATCGTGTGCTGCAATCTAAGACAATGCAGGAGCTTTCAGCTGATCACTCTCCACACTTTATTACCCCCACTAAGGTGAATCATTTTGATGTATTCATCACCCAGACAAGCAGGAAGGTGTCTGGGATCATTAAGATTCATTGCAGTACGTTCGATGGAAACCGTTTGCAAACGGAACGATATAGCCCGGGAGAAAAAAAACCTAAGTTCTGAGGTCATACGTGGTATTTTTTCCCTGTCTCTGCCTTTTAAAAACAGATAAATACAGAAATAGAACACACGGAAATCTGGGGAGTCTCGGTGTTTCGTGCCGCTGCCCTCGGGGCGCACGGGACGCGCCTCGGCGACTCCAGACGGGGCGAGAATCTGGGACCGGCCGGTCGCCCACCCCACGTTTAGCTGGGGCCAAACCAAAAATTATTTTGCCCACTAATTTTTCCATGGTAGATTTGGGGTGTCCTGAGGTGGCACGGGACGGTCCCGGCTGCGAGCGGCGGCTGCAGGTGCCCAGGTTTGCTTTTCGAGGGGCGCGATCCCGCGTTTTGGGGATACAGAGCCGGGACCCACCAGCACTGGGGAAGCAGAGTCTTCCCCTGGCCCCCAGGATGGAGCAGGACCCTCTTGGGTGGGAGGTCGCACGGGGGTGGCACGGCAACCCCGGAATCCCGCTCTTCTTCGCAGCGAGGGGCCGTGCATCACCTCCAAAAACACAGTCTCCATCCAATTCTCTCGATCGCGAGTTTTCTGCATGTAAATCTAACCTCTCTACCAGCGGTTTCCTCCCTCGAACATTTCCCTTGTGTTTATTTAAAAAGTTATTACCTTAGGAAAAGAAATCGTTTTCAATCCTTAAGGGTAAAACTGTTAATTGCTTTAAGCAGGAAGACATCTGATCTCTCACAACCTATCTCCTGCCTCTTGCCAACCAGAATCTGATGGCAAATTAAATACCTGCGCAGAGAGAGGAAGAGAACAACTCTCGGCGAGTGGGAAAGGAGACGCTCGTATTATGCAACAACCACTATTCATCGTGCACTCACTGTCTTAACGAGTGGATGACACCCGTGCGATCAATAGAGACCATTGTAGGGTGACACAGGGGACAATTATGACGCCTGATTGCACTTACTGCCCATTTCTCGCAACCAGCACAGTGCAACTTTGCTTTAGTGCATCCACCTTCCCCTTGCATCGGGACTGGGCACTGCCCGGGCTGCGCGTCCCGTGGCTCCGGACGGGCAAAACCCCCCGCGCCGGCCGCCCCCTGCGTGGGACTGCAGGATGCGTCTCCCCAGGGGTACCCGAATGATGCTCCCGTAACAGTCCCACTCGCAAGCCTCTCGGGAGTTTATTCCGCAGCCAACAGCTGTCAGCCACAAAGGCTTTGGAGACGGAGTCCGAAGGACTCGAGATGATCTAGACCGAGGCGTCGGTAGTCAGCCCTGATCCCTCGGAAGCTCTGATGTTCAGCTTGTTTTAATTCCTTTCTAGCGTCTGGAGATAAACGCATATTACTATTAATACAACGCCTTTCTCTTGGCTCCGGGTCTCATCTGGGGCAAGGCGATGAAACAATAATCTCCCAACCTCTGACACATCAAACATTCCCTCGGTGTAAACCTCGTTTCGGGGCAAAACTTAAACTCGATGCACACTGATTCCATTTTCTTGCCTTTCTTTCTAGTCAAATCGGAAGCCTTCCTTGAAGGACTTCCACACTCCAGCCTCACGGTGGTTCGCTAAAAAAAATCTCATCTCTTTAAAAAACGGGTTACTGACAAAATCGATCGTAAAAGGAGGGGGAAATGTTTGTGAGATTTTCCCTCACGGACAATAATCGCGCTCCTCACTGCCCGCGGCCGTTTTGTCCTCCCCAGATGTTTGAAAAGGACGCGATCTGGTGCTTTACGTGGATTGGGAATACAGGACATCATTCGTGTAAAGATCCGAACAGGGTCTCTCCTGATTTACACCGATAAGGGGGTTGAGGGATGTTGGAGAGTCCTCTCCCAGCTATCACAGACTAATGATACTGCGGAATGCCGTGTTAGGGATGCTGCACACGGCCTGATGGACCCAGGAACGAGGATGTTGCGGCAGTGCCTGCCCGACACTTCCCTCCACCTCCAGGCTGGGAAAAGGGGAGGTGGGCCGAGGGGCAGCCTGCAGCCCGGGGGAAGCAGAGGGGGAGGCGGAGCTGGCCGGGACGGGCCGTCGCTGCTGCTGCTGCTGGAGCCGGTCAAACTGCACAGCCACTTCCCCCAGGAGCTTCCCTTTCATCTCTCCGCTCCTGGCGCCTGCAAAACAGCCTCAGTTTGTCTGCGTCTCTCTTCCCCCTGCACTCCCTCCCTCTCCGTCCCGCTCCAGCTGAGAGCCCCAGGACCGGGGCGCCCACAGAGCGCCTCGGCTCACGGGGGCTGATGCTGTAGGGGGGAGGAGGAGAGGCAGAGGGGCACGGAAGGTTTAGGGCTTCCCAGGCACCCGTGTCACCCAGCCGTACTTCGTGCGGCGGTTTCTGACAGCGGCTCGGAGTTGGGGGACACACGGGAGAGGGGCCACCCCGAGAACCGGCCAGGTCTTGCCGAGTCCCGACGGCCTAGCCCCGGAGACCGTCGTCCCGGGAGCAGGGACACGAGCGAGGAGTCCGGCGCAGGGGAAAGCCCCTGGACTCACGTCGTTTCCCCGGGCTGGGAGAATTCCTTGCCTGTCTGAGGCTGGGTGGCCGCTCTGAGATCCTGGATAGGGGGAAAAGCCTGGATTCCTAAAAGTTTCTCCAAACCTCGTCTAGGCGAGATTTCCGTTCGGACATTCAATGCTCTGATGTTTAACTGACAGGATGAGGATGAAAGAGTGAGGCGTGAGAGAGGAGAGAAACGTCCACTTTGACTTTCGACAGAAAATGCTCCAACCTCGCGGTGGACTAAGGCTGAAGAGAGCAAATGCCATGAGCAAACCCTGTACCCCTGCCCTGCTCTGCTATCCCAGGCGCCCCTGTGGCACCCAAAACAGGCTGGATGACCCAATTTCTGCTCTGTGCTTCACAGCACCGACAGCAGCTTGACCCTTGATTTCACTCCTTCCTCTGGCCTCCCAAAGGATGACAGTGCAGAGAAGCCTCTCCAAGCCCAAGGGGACGGTGTGGGAGCTTGAACACCCAGGACACAAACGGGCACCTGGGGAGAGAACCTGCACCCAAGGGACGTGATCGATGTCACCATGACCTGCCTTCCCCCAAGCTCGCTTTCCCCAGGCGCCTTTCCAGCGGGCCTTGACTTTGGGAGCGCGGTATAATTATCTGCAACAGTTTCAACAGCCCCACAATGGCTTTCCACGGGCGGTGTATTGTTCTTGACACACATACATTGTTCCTGCATGCCCATCAATTCTCATTTACTTGTCACGGTGCAGGAAGCATGGAGAAGCGAAAAGAAGGGAAAGGAAGGGGAGGGCGGGGGAGAGGGACAAACTCAACCCCACCGCAGCAGCAGAGCTTGCAAGACCAGGGCTGCCTGGCTGCTGTCTTTTATCTCTCTGTGAGCATCTGCAGGCAAAGAGGTGAGCTCGGCAGGGATAACAAGAACACCTGGAGAGGCATCAGCCTGTGGCATCGACCATTATTTTCATCCTTGGAGAAAAGCCCAAATCACGTCTCTGCTGACTGAAAGATTGCAGCCCGGTTAGTTGGACTGAGGCAGTGAGAGGCATCACTTCTCTTTGCAGATCTTGCTTGGCTTGAATCCTTTAATCCATCGAGGTCTACAGTAACACTATGGGGAGCAAGCAATGAGTGTGCAAACCCTGCTATTAGTCCCACTGATGAGTGGGGTTTTGTAACATGGCTGCTCGTACAAGTCCTCCCACACTCCTTCCCACACCACAGTCTCATGCCCTGGTCCCAATTTGCTATCCATAGCACCAGGCGAGATGCTGTCACGGCTAGGGCAGCTCAGATACTTGTCTGACCGGAGGCATGGATGACCAGGGCTTTAAGGTGTCGGAAGGATCCCTAGGCCCAGCACAGTGCACTCAATACAGCCCCATCCTCGAGGTGGGAAGTCGTGATTTGTGTTTGCAGGACTGGAGACTTCTAAGACTGCTGTATGGGCTGGCAGGAAAGTCAGGAGTTCAAATCGAGCACAAGATGAGTGAATGAAATCCTACAGTTTTGTGGAAGGGATCTGCAACCATCCCAGAACCTTCAGTTTTGTCTGAGCTGCCCCTGAAGTCAGGGCTTGGGGAGAAAAGTTGTGCTACACAGACCCTGGCAGATGCATTGTCATCTTTCCAGAGTGTTTTGACTTTTAGAGCCTCAGTTATGTCATAATAGCATAAACGACTGCCAAACACTGCATTTCCTGGGCGTTAAAAAACAAAAGTGAAAAAGAAAACCACCCAGGAAAGTTGCGGGCACAGCATAAAATAATGCCCGGCGTAAGATTAAAATAATTATAAAAAAGAACAATATGTATTTGCTTTTATCCACGCTATAATTATAAATGCTTTTTAAAGGTTACTCTTTATTCATAGTGCTGGTAGGAAGTCAAAAAGTGAGAGAATCTCTTTCATAGTACTGTTTTGATATGACTTTTAATTAAGGACTGCATGTCCCTAATTTATTAAAGCTCGTCTATTCATCACGTGTGTAATTGACACTGGAAAAAATAGTAATTACAGATTTAACCTCTGCAGTGTGGTTTTGCCCTACTTGAGTTCTGCTGCCGTGGAAACGCAAACAAAAAACCCCTATTTGGATGAAAAACGAATGGTGCAAAAAGGCTCCAGCGTTTCTCCTCGGGGGCGTTTGGCTGCGCGGAGGTCCGCATCCTTCATCCCGCATCACTCGTCCCAGATGGCTCATCCCTCATTTCCCGACGCCAGGGCCTCGGGAAAGCGACTCGTTCCTCGGAAGCTGACGGGGGGGACGGAGGGGGGTGAGCCGGCGGGGCGACGTGAAGCCGAGAGGAGCTGGGGAGAGACGGAGCAGCCAGGAGGGACCGGGAGGAGATGGGGGCCCTGGGAGGAGCTGGAGTGGCCGAAAGGTGATGTGGAGAGGGGCCGGGCGGGATGAGCTGGACGGGGGCCGTGAAGAGCCAGGGCAGCCCGGGAGGAACCGAAGGAGGGGGCCATGAGAAGCCGGGCCGGCGGCCGGAGGGGGCATAGCCGCGATCTTCTGAAGTTTCCTCTTCGCCTAATCATCACCCTTAATTACCCCGACGGGGTTTTTTCCTTGCTTTGCTATGATTACAGCCCCTGGACGGCTCCTTAATAGCAGCGCTCCGCGGGCTGCCCGTGTCATTAACCCCTAATTCAGTCCGGGGGGAGAGGGGGGGAAGGAACACCCCAAAGCAGCATCACCCCAGAAAAAAAAAAAGGAGAGAGGCGGTTTGGTCCCGCCCCGCGCTCGCCGCGAGCCAATGGCGTGAGTCACCGCGTGACGTCGGGAGGCATCGCGGGCTCTGATTGGCCTGCGGGGCGTTTCCTCCGCTTCCCAAAGGAGGACAGTGCCGGGGAGCCCCAGAGGGGGAAAAGGGGGGCGGCCGGGCCCGAAGCGTCGCACTCGCCGGGCAGAGGCGCAGCGCAGCTCCAGCTCCCGCCGCACCGCCATGGCTTCTCCTTCCAAGGCGAAGGAGGTTTTCTCCTCCGACGAGGAGGGCCCGGCGGCCGGCGCCGAGGAGCACCACAAAGTTAAGGTGTCCAGCCTGCCGTTCAGCGTGGAAGCGCTCATGTCCGACAAGAAGCCCCCCAAGGAGCCGCCGCTGCCCGCGGCGGGCGGCAGCGCCGACGGGGCGGCCGTGGGCACCTCCAGGAACCTGCTGCTGTCGGGCCACGGGTCCCGGGACGCGCACAGCCCCCCCGGGACGCTTACAAAAACCTTCGACACTGCCTCGGTCAAGTCGGAGAACTCGGAGGACGGCACGTCCTGGATCCAGGAGCCCGGGAGATATTCCCCGCCGCCAAGTGAGTGCCCGGGGGAGCGGCGGGGGCTGCGCGGGGAGCGAGGGCGGGCGGACGGGCACCGCTCCGGCCCCGGGCTCCGAACGCCCAGGTGCACGGCAGCACACGGGATAGAGACATGTAGATCTCATATTTCACTTCAGATTTTATATGTTCCCATCCCTGGAAGTGTTCGAGGCCAGGTTGGATAGGGCCCTGAGGAACCCTGTCCAGTGGAAGTTGTCCCTGTCCACGGCACGGAGTTGGAAGTAGATGATCTTTGGAGTCCTTTCCAACCCAAACCATCCTGCGATTTCATATTTTATTTCTGTATTCATATCTACGTGTGTGTAACTTTTAGGTGTATGTTAAAAATTTATTTGTATATATGTTACGCTTATACATCTGTTTATATATTTATATATATGACTGTATGTATGTATATAAATATATACTGCTTTTAAAACCGAGGAAAGATCAGAAACTCCCACGGACCAGCTCCCTTTCCCGACACTCTGCTCACCGGCTACCGGTTCGTCCATTTAGATTATCCCGTTGTAACAACAACTGGAATTTCTCCCTGTTACCGTCTGCCCTACACTCGGGGCAATCTCTTAAACTCGGGAATTGTCCCTTCCAGCCTCGCGCGCTCCCTCCGCGCTGTCTCCCGCCGCGGTGACTCTCGGCACGGGGTTGTTCCTCTCTCCCGGGTTCCGTGCAGTCTGTCAAAGTTCCCCGAACTGGGCCTGACCTCTTTACCCCTTGCGATCTTTCCCGACCTCGTCCCCGCTGCCTTAGGGACACGCCATCCGGAGGTGACAGGTCACTTCTTAAGCCCTTTTGCATTTCGAGCCGCACTGCTGTGCCTGTGTTGAATCGCATTTCGCTTTCACTGAGATCCCTTTAAAAAAATCGGAGAAAAAATCGCTTTCAAGAAATTAAAAGACCCAAATCTACCTTCAGAAGAAGGAGAAGAAGCATCTCGGCAGTTCTGGGCTTTCTGCCTTCCCATGGCCAGGAGCCGTACACCTGCATCAGCAGAATCGATCTGCTCTCCTACATACATCCCTAACTTGCCTGATGAAAATAAAATACTCTGATTTATTTAAGTTAGAGACTTAACAGAAGCGTACTGTTGAGCTGAACAGTCTCGCAGAATTTGGTCCTCAATCTAATACTGCAAGTTGGAAGTTTAGTGCTCTTACAGGTCCTTTTTTGTTTGTTTGTTTCAGTGGAGTTTTTTTGTTTTGCTTTCTTGTTTGGGTTTTTTTTAAATTTGGGTTTGGTTTTCTTTTTTTTTTCCAATCATTTCGATTTGGCTTTCATCTACTTTCTTTCTTTTACTGCCCCCGAATTAATTTGATTTCTATCGTCCTGGGAGAGGGCCCGGGAGAGGGCAGAAGGAAAGCATCCCATCCGTGGCATTCCCTGTGTAGCTCCAGATTTTGATTTTCGTGTACCTTTAAGCATGCTGAAAAAGCATGAAAAGAAGTGTGTACTTCTACCCGGACCCCCTCCTCTATATCTGTTTGAAACCCCAGACTTAGACTAGGCCTAATATTCTCCCTCTACACTTTCTCCCCTTCGAAATTCCTCTGCTTTCTCTTTTAAAATCGGCCGTTCTCGAGATCTGAAAATAGTTTCATAAAGAACTTCAGTAGCTGGGAGTTCTGGTGATTTCAGTGGAATTTGGGCAAAAATCTATGATCAGGGAAGGGAAGGTCCTTTGGCCTTGATCATCTTCCTCATTTCCCACCTTCTGGCGCTCGGCCGTTCAGCAAGAGGCAATGACCAGTTCTCCCGCAGGCATACCGTCTGTCCGTGGAGGGTTTTGACATTAAAAGCAGCTCCTCAAATTATTATTACTAATATTACGAGTAGGATAAACTGAGGTGAAAACTGTAAAATTTAAAGTTTTGAGGAACACGGAGAGGGAACCGTCTCCAAATGATTATTTTTGTCCGACATTGGCCAGAAAAAGGAGTATAAACAGACAAAAACACCCCAAAACCAAAACAAACAAAAAAAATTAAAAAGCGAAACAAATCACTGCAGCGAGGGCTTGAGGACTGGCACGGGATAAACGCAATTACAGAGTCTGTGGTGGCGACTGTCCCTCCTGCTTATCAGAGTTCGGCAGTCTCTTGCGAGGTGATGAGGGAAGAAGCCTGGGAACGCTTGGATGTATCCCGGGGGAAGTACTTACCCAGAATTTAGTGTAAAAGCATGTTTTTGTGGTTTCCTCCGTGTGTAGCAGAAGTCGGGACGAGTCGGGGGAACTTGAAAACGGGGGAAGGCACTGGAATGGGGAACGACGGTCGCCCCTCTAAAACCTGTCCCTGCTGGAAGCAGCCCGGCAGCTGGGTCTTGGGAAAGCTTCACTTTGGGAAAAGAAATAAATTGTGTTTAAAAATAGAGTGGAACTACGGGGCAGTGAATCAAGGGTTGATTTAGTGTCGTTTTAATTTAGCAGAGTTTTAGGAGTGAACCAACTGTCACAGTGAGCACCTTAATTATTCAAATGCCCTGATGTGATCACAAGAGGGTATTTGATAAGTTGTTTTCTAAGAGGGCTTTACTTTTCTCTTTCAGTATCAAAAGGAAGGGTAGTAAGAGAAGATTAATTTTTTCCACTGTAATTGTTTTCTCTCACACCTGTCTGAACTTTTGAACACTTTCCTTGTGGGATTTTTTTTTAATTGTGTGATACGTACTTAAACAGCTTCTTTGTCCTCCTTATTTTAAAAAGTAACAGAGGAAAGTGAGAAGAGTCCAGAATACAAAACGTGCAAATACTTACAAGCATTTGAACCAGAGACTACAGAACATACAAAATTTAGCAGCCTCGTTAGAACAGGCTGGGTGTCATTTGCGGTGTCAAGCTGGGGAGCCAGGGTGACTTGCCCAGGCAGTGATGTGAAACACAGCCAAAATGCTATGCTTTTGAAGTCAGCTGCATGCGTTTTAGTCGTTCTTTAGATTGTAAAATTATTACTGAAATGCATAATCTAAAGACCTACACTGATCTAAAGTCAGCCATGTACCATTCTGGGCGTATGTGCCTAACCTGGTTGAGGTTTAAAGCAAGCACTAAAGGTGGTAGATTTCCTGACATTTCGGCTACAAATGCTGCAGTTAGGAGGCTTTTTGTTTTGATTTGTTTTTAATTGGCAAATATAATAAACCCCCAAAATGTCGACTGAAAAATGCACTACTTTCTTGGGGTTTTTGATACTTGTTGAAAATCAGAAAATACTCACTGGAAAGTTAATAAGCAGAGGAAAAACTCACTTTTGAAGAAGAAACATCAATAAAAATGCCTTGTTAGTGAAATCACAAAAGTTGTCAGTCCCACTTCTTCAGCTGTTGGAAAAAAGATAAAGTTGACTTCTTATGCTTGGTGGAGGAATCCTGGAGCTGGGCTAGGATCTTCTCTTGCACCACTGTCATTTAGTGAATCTCTTGCTTTTGTGATGTTTGTGCTGTGCTTTGCTGGAGTTGCACCTCCAGTTCTGCAGCCACCAAAACAGCTAGTTTGTGTGCTCCTGACCCCTATGATGTGAGTTCCAAAGTAATTTGTGAGTCCTTTGTGCCCTATCTATACTTTTGAAATAGCTGAGGCAAAATTTCACTTCCCAGGACATCTGCTGAAGTCCTGTGAATATAAGTTTGACCAGAAAAAGATTTTCAGAGCCACTTGAAAAAGGATCCTCTTTTCAGGATCTCATTTGGCAGCCCATCAAGCACAGCATCTCTGCAGAGCACCCAAGTCTCCCTGCTCTTGTGATAACTGGCCTTTCCCTTCCTTGCAGGACATCTGAGCCCCACTGCCTGCACCCTGAGGAAGCACAAGACGAATAGGAAGCCCCGAACCCCGTTCACCACTTCCCAGCTGCTGGCTCTGGAGCGCAAGTTCCGCCAGAAGCAGTATCTGTCCATCGCCGAGAGAGCAGAATTCTCCAGCTCCCTCAACCTCACAGAGACCCAGGTCAAAATCTGGTTCCAGAATCGGAGGGCCAAGGCCAAGAGACTGCAGGAGGCTGAGCTAGAGAAGCTCAAAATGGCAGCAAAGCCCATGTTGCCATCTGGGTTCAGCCTCCCTTTCCCCATCAACTCTCCCATCCAGGCTGCCTCACTGTATGGAACATCCTATCCTTTTCACAGACCTGTGCTTCCTATCCCGCCCGTTGGACTCTATGCTACTCCCGTTGGATATAGCATGTACCATTTATCCTAAGAAGATCAGAAAGACAAAGCGACAGTAAGACGGACTTCCTGGTGGATCGTGTCCAGCCCTGAGAAGGCAGTACCCCAACCAGTACTGGCCATTCCTTATGCACGCTTCTGTCTGCCATCCTGAGCGTATGGGAGTTTGTGTTAGCAAAGCAAGGCATCCTGTATGCTACGGGTTGGGTGTCTTCTGAGAGTGCTCTGAGGACTCAGAGGCTGATCCTCAAAGAAAAAAATATGTAAAAACAAACAAACAAAAAAAAAGAGAAAAATATTTGAGCAAATGTAAGGGCTTTATACAGTGAACGTAAAACTAGACTAAAAAAGAATGGGTGAAAAAGCAATTTTATCTTATGGAGGCAGAGATTTCCTGACATCTTCCTGACAGGGCACAACACAGGTTTAAAGTAAGAGGGGTGCATGCCCTCAAACCACACTCTAAGTTGCCATCACTTAGTATGGGGGCAGAGGGAAAGGAAATAAAAAGGTATAATCAAGATTTTGTTGTTTGGTTGTTTTTTTAAAGAAAGCAGAGCCCATAGCTAGAGACACAGTGTAAATAGAAACTAGGACCAGCAGAGTCTCAGTGAAGTTCAGAGCCAGCAAATTCCTGCATTTCTGGAAATAGGGAAAATTTCTTCATCCCAGACCTCAACAGATGAGTGCAACAAGCATCAGGGCCCCTAAATGTAGGGCCCAGCTTTATACACTTTGTAATGCCTTTTTCTGTAGAAATAGCTTCAGCGTTTGTAAAGCACTGTGAGGGGAGGTAAAGTGCAAGGGAGGGTTATCAGGCAGCCTAGACGTTATCTCTTCCTATTGGCATGCTTAGAAATGTTTGGTTACAGCCAGGTAATCCTGGCTCTGCAATGCTCTTTGAAAACCAGGAGAGAGGGAAGGAAGTTTTCTGGGGTAAAAAGACGTGGGTTGTTTCTACAGTGGTGGAGAGCAAAGGATTGTTGTACACTTCTGGGAGACGTCTGGGGGGTAGAACTCTCCTGAGTCTTCCTCTTCTTCCCTTGCTAAGGATGCCAATATAAGTGACTCATGCTTCAAGCCCTTCTAAAGAGAGATCCAGGTATCACAAACAATCAACCCTACGAGTAGGACAGTGAGGTGCCAAGAGACTGTAACTTGTCTGTCCCTGTGGGAGCTCCCCGAGTGCTGACAGTAACTTCCCCAGGCTTCTCCTTATAACTATTGTATTATGTGTATTATTCTTGCTAAACTTTATGAGGAAGTTACTCCAAAAGCTGTGGATCACTGAAGTCAGAGCTTCTCCTGGATTTATTTTCTTAGCATGCTGTTGTGGAAGAAAGAAAAAAAATGGAAAGAACCCCACGAGGTTTTGCTGTTTTTCGTTTGTTTTGACCCAGGCACTGATGCCGTCTGGGACCTACTATAGATGAACTTCCTCTCTCCCTTCCTTTCACCCCCACTTCCATTATAGGAGAGTCCCTTTGAAAGGGATGCCTTGTACAATTTTATATATTTTATTGAAGATTTATTATTTCTTATCTCTTATTTCAAATTAAATTAAAAAAGAAAAAAACATGTTTAATCACGTGTGGGTCTTTCACTGTTTGGAGTCCTTTAAAAGGTAACTTCTCTCCGTGTGTTTTTCACCACTGGGTCAAGTTCAAAGGAATGTTTGGGTTGCCTTTATGATTATTTCCCCTTTCTGTATCTGAATTAAAGCCAAATTTGCAGCACATGAATGTGAATTGCAAGTCAACAATTCGAAGTCGAAAGCCAAACCTTTTATGAGGTTTCCTTGTTTTTAACAACTGCTTTTAGGCGCCTCTGTTCTTTACAACATTATACTCCGGTGATGTTTCTATCACTTCTCGTAGCTCGTGTGCCTTCGTCTTTGGCTTGGGACTTTCTCCCCGACTCACCTTTGCACTGACCCCATCTCTGGGTTTTGGTGGGAGACTAGTGTCGACCTACACAGTAGCTGGGAGGTAATTTGGGGCAGGTAATTTGGGGCTCTGCAGTACTTCAGTACAGTTCCATTTCAGGGCGCCCTTTTGCTGTCCGCACTGTTCCATAATTTTCCGTGCCAGGCTCAGAGAGCAGGTGTTGGACCACTCGGCCTTGGCCTTTCTGGCAGTGGTTCTCGGGTTTACTCAGATAAGAGGAGTACCCGACTGGTCAGAGGAACTGTGTTATACCCAAGTCCCATGCTGGCCCGACGTAAATGCTGTCATAGGAGCACTACTGGGTTAGGAGCAACTTTTGGGGTTCCCGCTGGGAGACAAGGCGTGTTTGTCCCTGCCGGGACAGCCGGGAGGTTTAACCCGGGTGTGCTCTCCCCGCTCCAGTCATGCGGCTCCCAAAGGCATCGCGGTCCGCGGCAGCGCTTCGTGGTGTGCACAGTCGGAGGGTCCACCCGCCCCACCAGCCCCAGCAACATCCCGCCTGGCTCAGCATCCCGCCGGATCAGGCCGCTGCTGGGCGAGAAAGAAACAGCAAGGCAGGGAAACACCCCTCGAGCTGGGCTATGGAGAGGGGGCTGCGGGCTGGGGGAGCGACTCGGGAAGCGTACGCCGTTGCATCCCACTCCGGACTCCGAGAAAAACCCCAGTTAACCCTCCCGTTTTCCAGCTGTAGGGAGGAAAGCTGGGAGAACCTAATCTCCATGCAACTCTTCAAATTAGAATTTACTGCCGCATAAAACCCGGAGACAACCGCTTCTTTCTCTGTTTCCCTTTTCCTGAAGCATCATTCCCCTAAATACAAGGCAAGGAGAAGCCCCCTCGCTGCTGTCCTTCCCCGACCGGTTGTCCCGAGGGCTTCCTTAGCTGGACCAGGCTATAAATAAACCAGCGGTATTTTTTAACCTTTAATATAAATCAATTGTGTCAGGGATTACAGCTAAATCTTTTCGCTGAAAATTCTTTGAGCGCAGGAGCTTTGTGTGTGTTATGATAGATCCTTAAATGGATACAGATTTATTGCAGCACACAAGGGTGTTGAAGGAAAAGCTTCCAAATCTCGTTTGCAACCTCTGCTATGGGAAAGGCAGGACGGATCCGTGACACCTTCTCCGAGCTTGCGGATGGCATGACAATTCACCTTGCGCCCATTATTAACTTGTTCCAATTAAAGCCTTCAGAAAGGCCGAGTTAATTGAGTATTATATTTTATTAGGAGGGAGGTGTCAAGCTTTACTCATGAGACTTCATCATCGGCCTAATGGGAGCTGCCCCGCAGGCAGATCTGTAACTGAATAAATTACATCAAGGCAGGGAAATCAGAATGCTATCATTAAAAGCGATGCACTTACTGAAATTCCTCCCCCACTTTCGCAAGAGGCTGTGGAGGTGTGGCTTTAATTAGTTATTTTAATGCAAAGTTAAATTGTTCCCAAAGTATTTTCTGACACAAAGCAGATGCGATGATTAGAAGTTGAGTGAGACTGAAAGGAGTTGGCATCTGTTCCAGGTACATCTATATATTTTAAATTCCCAATAGAAAGTGAAAAATAATTAGAGCAATAAATAATAAACATTAAAAACAACACGATAAATTACCCCGATCCTTAAAATCCTGACTTGCTGAGCGGCAGCTCAGGCCAGCCGGGTACAGCTCGGCTTTCCCGGTACCTTCATCATCAGGGATGGATTTGTTGACATAAACATTTGGGATTGGGCTTTCTGGTTCACTACGGCCAACCGTTCATTAACTAAAGCCACGGGCGCTCCGACCCTACATTTCATGTTGTCACGTTGCCTTGTCAAATCCCGGAATTCCTGCATTTTATGGAGAAGGAGAAAAAGTGGCTGTCGGTGAGAGGCGCGCCCGGGAGCGCGGGGATTTCTCTCCGCCGGACCCTCTCTGTGGGGCTCGGGGGCAGTGGGAACCCAGCTCTGGCGGCAACCACTCGGGACGACCCAGGCCCCACGAGCCGTTCCGGCGGGGATGGGGCCGCTCCCGGCTGGGCACCGGCTCCCGGTACTGGCTCGGGGCACCGGAGGCTTCGCGCAGGAGCGGACACCTGCTCCACGGCCCCAGCCCGGGGCTGTGGGACTCAGGTGCCCTCCAGAGTGAGCAGAGCTGTGCGGCGAGCGGAGCCCTGCAGCAGCATCCCGGCAGCAATAACCCTGCAGCAGCATCCCGGCCCCCAGTCCCTGCGCGGACTCCCTGGCGCGGGCACCACCGCACCGGGGATTTACAAGCCCTCACATACCATGCGGGAACGCGCCTGTGTGTGCGCGCACACATCTCCATAGCGATGAGCTGTGCAGTCCACATTTCCATACAGTATCTGTGAGTCTCGACACACAAATGCCGCAGGCATATGCACTCACCTGGGGCTTTTGCGGTATTTTTGCCGTGCATGCTGGACACGCATTGCAGGAGGAGGGGAGTTTACAGAGGGGATGGATGAAAAAGAATGAGCCATTCGCCCAGAAAGCGTCAACCTGTTTGGGTCCCCGTGCCTGCGGAAGGGGCACCAAGCCACGCACTCGTCCCCCAAGTGCACGGAGCTCCCGCACAAGGAGCCAGAGGGTCCGCGGAGCAGCTGCGGTGGATTCAGCTCCCACCGCCCCCGGGGCTGTTCAAAGAGGGAAGCGAGCATTTTTGCTTTCTCCAAAGTATACTTAACTTCTCTATTTACACCCATTTAGTATTCCCGAAGACTAAAAAACAAAAAAAGAAAAAATCATTAAACGGGAAAAAAATCTCCTCAAACAAACAAAACCCAGCATTCTTCTAGTGTGACTATATTTCTCTCGTTCCTACGATCATTATCAGCCACGGAGACTTCAAAATGCCTTTTCCGGGGGTCACTTTGGAAGTTAACCTACTTTCTGCTGCGCCCACATTCTTGGCATAGGAAGTCTCTCTCGCAAAATAAAAACAAAGAGGTTATTCCCTTTTTTTCCCCATTTCAGAGCAGGGGCATATTTTTCAGTGAAAAACATCAGGGATCTCGGGGAAACTGCATAGTTCATCCCAGCTCTATGAAACCCAGGAGCGAGCCGCTACACTGTTCACTCCTTTTCGCTGCCGGACCCCGCCGCAGTGAAGGGGAGGGCAAACACTTTGGGGTCTTTTTTGTTGTTGTTGTTGAGCTTTCCTGTTTTGGTTTGTGTTTGACTCCCTTAGCCACTCGATGTGTGTTTCCCACCGTAATCCATAAGGCATTTGGCGGGTGCTACCAGCAGTTCCCAACCAGTTGCACGCAAGGAATAAAAATCTTTCCATCCATTATATTTCAGTCTTTTAACACCAGAGCAATTCTGTCCCTGCTGTTTTAGTGGAAATACCGGTCTATAAAGCTGCAACTGCAGTATATTTTAAAATGCTACCTTTTTAAAAGGGGTTTTGAATAATTCTGCTTTGCTTGGGAAGAAAAAGTCTCAAGCAACGTATGTGCGATTAACATTTTATAACACTGTTCAAGGAAATTAAAAACATTCTGTGATATTCTTACTGTAAAGGCAGGTCTTTTTGGCAAAATGTTTTGTATATGTATGCCTTAGATTGCTGTGTTTTGAATAAACAAGAGTGTCGTAAAGAAAAACCCCCACGTTCTTTAAAAGTATGCGCTACCCGTTTTATTAAACTGATTATGCCAGCGTTTAACTCAAAAGTTTGTTTTAAGTAGGAATGTTTTCCCAGACGTGTAATGGATTGCTTGAAAACAGAATTCTTTGCTTTTTAATGACCTGTAATGGCCAATTCATTTCAACTGCGCTTATCAAGGTGCTGTGTTAAATAACAAACCGGTTCTTGAAAACAAAAAAGTCATAATGAAAAATAAGCAGTCAGAATAATCTCCCATCTCCGAGCCAAAAAAATGCAATAAAATTAATTTAAGACTGTCAAAACATCAAAGCTGAGAAAAGGAGCTGCTAAAATAATGTCTCTTGATAAGGAAATAATAAAAACACACCAAAAAATGTCTACTCAATAAACTCCCCTGGATTTGGGGGTCTGTGCTATATTTTATTTGGTGATGAAAGCACTTTGATGTCACTGTATTCCAAACAATTATTATTATAATTTTAAACAACCTGGTGTTTTCCATTACTAACGGCTTACGCTTTGAAGTTACACCTCATAATTTCTTAAATTAAATAAATCATTTTAAGTTTGCACTGGGAGCCTTTTAATAGCAGAGAAAGGAATATCATTATCTTATTGAGAGGCAATTGCAGTGGCTCCAGTTTGGCTGTAGCTGGGGGCAAAGTGGTGCACTATAACAGACATACTTTATTAGCCTCCCATAACTCTTGAAAGAACATTTTTATATTTTCTTTGATTCCCCCCCTCCCCCTCTTGTTTTAAAGCTGTCCCAACCTTTAATTACTGCCTAATATGAAAAGCATTATTTTTTAATGCTGTGTAATTTACCAGAGGCAATAGGCCAAGTTAACAATTGTTTATTAGGGTTGCTGTTTCACACAGGGCAAAGAATGCTGTTCCAAACCCAACTTTTCATGGGTGGTTGCACTAATTAATACAGTGTCTGAGGCTCCTAGGGGGTTTTTAATATTAAAGCCTATGGGGCGGAACGGTTTTTAGAAGTCCAGCTCCTGCTGACGTCCTCCTCCCCTCCCCAGTGATTTCTGTTGCTTTCAAGCTGTTTCGATCCGAGGGAAAAGTCGGTAGCAGGAGGGGAGCGCCCTCGGAGCCGCCCCGGCACCGCAGTGCCCCGGCGGAGGTGGCACCCCCGCCTCGCCTCGCCCAGGCCGGCGCCCGCCCCATCCCGGGGCGCTGCCGCGGGGCCGCGCTGCCCCCCCTTTCCCCCGGGATCCCCCCCGTCCCATCGCTTTGATTTTCCGCCGTCAAGTCGCCTTCGCTGTAATTCAGGATAAGGCGGGCGCTTCAGGCGCGGTAGCTTCGCACACACGGCGGGACCCCCGGGGTCTGGCACCGCGGGGCTCGGCCGAGACAGGAACGCCTGAACCCCCTCGCACTCCCTCTCTCTTCTGGAGTCGAGTAGAAAACAAGGCTCCTTCGAGGAGGGGGCGAATATGTGTCTTCGGGGGGTGTTGCTCCCGAGAACTCAGCAGGGCTGATCCGTGAGATCTTCCTGGAGCATCAGCCCGCTCAGCAGCGCAGAGCTGCGACTTCCCCCGAGTCGCTGACTTGAGCCTCGGAGCATCCCTGTCCCCCAAACCGCCGGCGTGCCCCTGTAGGTACCCACCTCCCCAGGGTGCAGGAGGATGCTGCGGGCAGGGAGACCCCTCTCCCCGCGCTGGTCACTGCCCCGTCCCGTCCCCTCCAAAGGGAGACGCGGGACATCCATCAGCTTGATAAATGGGTGTTACTCACTCCTGTTCTCCCTGCTAGTTTATTTTTTTAAACTACCGGGGAAAAAGTGTAATGAAGCAGCAGACAAACACACTAACAAACAGACGACAGCTTTATGGACGGAGCTCAGCTCTGAGGGTTGAGAGGTGTTAAAATCCGAGCTCCGCCGCCTTTGCCCATTCTCGCTCCTGCTCGGGTCACTTCGGCCTCTTAAAAAAAAAAAAAAGGCAAGCTAGCAGGCTTGGCTGAGTTTTAAAGGAGGAGACACTAACGGATTTATTTTATGGGCTGACCAGGACTCTTCTCCCTTCTCCCTTCGCCGTTAGCTCAGCTTTTTTGCAAATCTAATCTTCTCGGCTCCTTTGCTATTTTTCATGTTGGACCCATGCGTTTCTCCTCTAAGCCTTTCTCCTTTTTGATGTAGCGAGTCAATTGAAGAATGTTGGTCTCGGTTATCAATCACCCAGCTGGGGCTTAAAGGGCTCGGGCTAATCAGATTTAATTGCTCATGTAGCGCCACTCCTGCCCTGGGCCACGACCGACTTGCTCAATTAAACCCCAAATACCTGCAATCAATAAATAAGGAATGACAACACGTTTAAGGGATTTATCCAGCAAAGGAATTGAGCTCGAAGCAGATTACAACAGAAAAAGGTCCTTTTATAATTAAACGTACACCTCCTACAGAGGGAAAAGCTGTGTTGTTTTGATGGGGTTTTGTTCTGTCTGGTTTTGTTTAAAAAAAAAAGGAAGTAAAGAAAGGAGAGAAAAGATTAAAAAGATATCTTGTTCCCTTTGCCAGGGGAAATGAGAGATGAGGGCTCTACCTTTCGAGAGGCTATTCCCGATATTTATTAGGTTATTTGTGGCCCAGCAAAGTCCGGGGCTCCACCCGGCGCCGGGATCTGCAGCGCCCACCCCGCGTCTCGCGCCCGGACGGGTCGGTCCCCTATTTTCCAGTCTTTTCTCAGCAGCCTGCGGCCACTGCCTCAGCTTTTCTCTCAAATCAGTGTTTTCTGTTTAAATCCCTTCGCTAACGGAGTGAGGCGTCATCGTTTCTGTCGACGAGAAAACGCTAGTCTCGATCTGCTGAATAAAAAAGGAGGGGAAAGATTTGCTTTTCTAGCTTCTTGTTTGGAACACAGCCGTAATTGGCTGAGATCAAATAGCGCTGAACATGCCTAAATAATAGTTTCTGGCATATTTGCAAATTTTTAAAAACTTTTTTTTTTTAAGATCTGTTTTGAAAGTGGCAGATGCAAGATGGATTTGCAATTAATACCAAAACATATTACTTTGGATCATCCAGGTATGCTCTTGCCCCCAGTTTCCGCACTGGCAGCTGCTGTCTTTTATTGGGATTAGGTTGTAAAATTGCCCCTTCAGCAGCTCTGCTGTTAGTGCTCATGGAAAGAGCAACAAGGGAAAAGAAAATGGGGAGAGGAGAAGCTGTCCACAAACCTGGAGGAATCTGAATGCAATGCTCCTGCTCTGCAGTCACTCTGCACTAAGGTGGATGTGTCAAAGCTTGTGATTTGCAAAGATTTGCTCAGCTGAATTGGGTCCTTCAGATCTCAGAGCTCTCTGCACTCTTTGGGGAAATTAACCCCAGCAAGCTGGGTAGGAAACCAGCAGGGACAATGGTTAGGTATCATGTCATATCCCCAGTCCAAGGCTGCCAAAGATGAAGCTGCTGATACTACTGCACCACCCAACAGAGCAGCTCTGGGCAGGATTTGAGCTGGTCAGGGGGAATTGCCCATCTGGGAAACTTCTCTTCCTCTGTACATCCCATCCTCTGAACATCTCAGCCCTGAGCTTTGCTCCAGTTAAATATACCTGCTAATTATTCAGCAGTGCTCATCTTCTGCAGTGGCTGCAGAGTGTGACATTGGCAGGACACCTCAGTACCGTGCTGTTTTCCCATGGTTCCCACTGGGATACAGACTAACTCTAATGCAAACCTGCCTTTAATGGTGCCACTCCAGAGCCACATCTGCATGTTTGGTGGCTGATCTGTAAGACAATCTTTGTGGGAAGTGAAGGTAAAAATCTTCATAGTAGTCAAGGTGTTGATTAAGAAAACCCTTCAGCTGTCTAGGGAGTATTTCTGTAAGGACTTCTGTTTGTTTGTTCCTTAGCTTGGTTTCCTAAGGAAGCCAGGATTATATGATCAAACTGTTACAGCCTTTTGAACTCCTGGGCCAACTCCAATCAAAATTGACAAGGGGGCAGAGGTCTCAGAAATAATCAGGTTGCTGTGATTTTCGTGAAAATAGACTGCTGGATAGCAGAGAGACAGATCCTGTTAAATCACTACTAAGGCTGTAACCAGAGCTCAACTCTTAAGAAACACCAGAGAAGCTAAAGAGTGAGCACAACATCACAAGTATCCCAGCACTTCAACCTTGGTTACTAGAGACAGCAGCTACAAGACAGAATTATCAAAAGTAATGTGTTTTGCTGCTTGAGGAAATAATTACTGGTTGTATTCATCTTTGCCACTTTCTGGACTAATCTGCTCTTTGACTTGGAGAGCAGAACATCAAAGGGCAGATCTAGGCACTGGCAGAGTCTTCTGTGACAGTTCCCATACCATGGTTAATGGCACCATCCAGGGCAGCAAACTGTACAAACACATCCCCAGACTGCCTTGGAGGAAGCCTGAGACTTGGTTGTGGCCCAGGATGTCAGAAGATAAGTGGTCCATGTGTTTGTACAAGAGAGGGTTTTCCCTCATCATTGTCCGTGTTCTCTCTTTCCAAGTCATGTGGAAAGCCACATTATGTTTTTAACAGATTGATCCAAATCCTGTTAAGTAGTGAGGAGGAGAGAAAGAATGAAAATCCTCACAGCTACTTTGATGAATCTCAAAGCAAGATTTAGACATTTTTTAAAGTAGTAAAATAGATCAAGGAACAAATTAAACAGTTTTATTTAACCTACAAAACTTAAGGTGATAGTTTCTCCTGGAAGAAGGGATCTCTGCTTCTTGCTCTCTTAGTGTATCCTGACAAGCAATTCAATTAATTCATGTTTGAATGCAACTAATATCCATCTGATGCTACTTTTGAGGTTGGGATGTGCAGCCATTCTTCCAGGTTTAGGCAGATGATGCCAGTAGGAAGGTGGTTGGTACAGTAGGAAGTGCAGATGGGCAAACAGACCCATTCATGGGAGACATTTGACTTCCTGGTCCAGAGAGAGCACTATTCATAACTCTGCAGCAAAATTCTGCACTGCTACAAAAGTAATGAGGCCTTCCCTGGCAAGCCAACTGCAGAATGAGACATTTCCTCCTTGCTGATGCCAAGTCAAACTCGGCCACTTTGGAATAAGCCATGTTGCCACCTCATGGCTGTCTCCGAATCTGAGCTGTCATTTATTAAAATAAATGTTTTTGTTGTCATTGAAAATACTCCAAACAAGAGAGATCTTCTAAGCCTGTACAAAAGTCAGGGCTTGCAGTGCTTTGGGAGAGAGTCTTTCTACTCTATTTCATTGCATTGTTAACTGAAGCCTAAGGAAAGCAGTCAAACTAGCAACTATTTCACCACCCATAGGCATTCAAGATTTGAAGAATCTTATTGAATGGCATCTCACTTTAGCAACAGACACAGCCAAGCTGGGGATAAACTAAAGGAAACCTTAGGAAAAATAGAACAAGGGAAAACAAATATGACCAGATTCCTTCCAGAACACTACAGCTGCCTACACATACTCCAGCTAATCCCTCCTGGCAGACTTCCTTTTTTCCCCCAGTTCTGACCATTCCCCTTACTTTTAAGACTTCTTGTTCTTTGAGGTGAGAGGAGAAAGGAAAGAAGAAGGAATGAAAACAGGGAATGCCATGAAAGTCTGTTGTAGGTAAGACTGGAATAATCTAAGAGCACAACATATGCAAGGCAATGTACTGGATGAGACAGATGGAAAGGCCACATGGAATTAACCAAGGGATGGCGAACCAGGGCATATAGAAATTGGAGTGGGAACCAGTTTGTGAAGGAGCAGCAAAGGCCAAAGATCAAATCACAAAACATGAAGGGGAGTGTTCTTGAGACCAAGATGGGGACACGCTCCCGAGATAACTCACACACACAAAGGTTTGGTGGAGAACATATCAAAAGTGTTTTATTTCCAGCTGGGGTCTGGTTACAAGGGTCCCAATAGGGGCAGGGTTTGGAGGGGATTGGACAGCACATCTGGGGGCAGGGTTAGGAAGGCAGGGATGGCAGAAGATCAGCAGGGCAGGGAAAGGGTGTAGAAAAACCTCAGGGTAAAAACACACAGAGGGGGAAGGAGTATGGAGGATGTGCTGAGTCCGACAGAGTGTCAATGAATAAAACCAAAAAATATCCCCAAAATATCTGGACTAGCTTATTTATACCAAATTTCTGTCCTCCAAAGCACACAAACAAAAAAATCCTGAACATATTGCAACCATTATTGGAACACTTGAACTCGGACTTCATGCACATACATGTGTGTTGAAGTAAGGCTCAATCCTCCCTCAAGTTTTGATCCTAAACAGGGAACTGTGAGAGCACAACATCTGCAAAGTACTGGTTTTATGTAGCATGCTCTTTGACTGAGAGATTATGGATGTTGGAGGAGAGGAGAAACTGTCTATAAGGCTATTTTCCAGCAAGCCTTTATCTGTCCAGAACAGCAAGAACAGCTACTGGGAAACACCGTGTCATGATGTTGCCATAGAGGAAAGAATGTCTGCTTAGATATCCCGATCCACTGTCTTTAAGTGATGTAATTTACTTCTGGGAGCTGGGAGTTAATTTTCTAATCTGTAGAAGGACAGATCCCTGGAATAAACTCAAGTGGGATCATGCTCTTGTATTCCTCTGAGCTCCAGGGATGTCACTGATTGACTGTCTGAGGGACCACGTGGTTCTTTCCCATCTTATGTGGTTGGAATAGCAGCAAGGTGGATTCCAGCTCCAGTTCCCATGAGTTGCTCAAGCCTAAGAAATAAAAGTCCATTACCAGAGAGAGGCAGAAACATTGGATTTGTTTTCAGTGTGATCTTAGTCTCACCCCTCCCTCCTCCCCTGAGAGCACCAGGCTCTGCGCAGTGAAGGTGACTGGAGACGTTACAGCCTCCAGCTCTCTGCCTCACCCTGCTCCCAAAATTTGGCAGAAGGTAACGCGTGTCTGTGCTTCGGCTGCTGCAGTTCACAGTGTGGCTTATTAGAGTAAACTGTTGAGAAGACCAAACGTTGATTATGCATTGCCTCTAGGAAGGAAAGCACCAAAGGAGAATCTACTTGTCTCCTTTGGTGTTTTTGAGAGAATAGAACTGTATGTATATTTGCGTTGCTCTTTGTTATAAATTAAAACACATTAACCTTGGGAATGCAAAGTAATTTTTACTCATTCAGGCCTTCAACTGGTGCTACTGAGCTTGTTTTCTTTGTGCTATCACAAGAGTATAAGAGTTGCTTGGGGGCTGCTAAGCTGGCACTGGCACAGTAATGTTAGACACTCTGTGATGTGGAATTCCCTGGACTGATGTGACTGTGCTTTATCATCGGATGGAAAACAGACATAACAACTGAGAAGAGATGATAGAAATGACCAATGGATCACTGATTTCTCTTTATTATTGATCAGAGAGCACCCTCATACCCCAAGCAGAGCTCTTTTGGACTAGATTTTATGAGTCAAGTGACATAGATAAGCACTGCAGAAAGGAAAGAATATTTCTTTTCCCAGAAGGCAGCTCAGGCATGGAAAGAATAAGGAATTCACCCCAGTCACATGGAAATTTGTCAGAGCCCCATTAGCTATATCCTTGCTGGGCTAAATCTTTTGATGGCCAAACAGACATACAGTGTCTCTCAGTGTGTAAGTTCCTTCATTCTACTAAGAGTGAAGAAAACCAATTTTTTTTTCTTTCATCTACTTTCTACAGAGATTTAATAGGTGAAAAGCTGTTGCTAGCCATCACATTAATTAGAGATCATTGCTTTTGCTGCACTGTGAACCAGCATAACACTAAACTCTAATAATTCAAAAAAAGTCAGCCTATTTCATAAAACATGATCCCTTTCTGGTGTCTGAGGAGAGCTATCAATTCCAGGACTCAATCTGGTTCTGCCTGAAGTCAACGGCAGAGCTATTAATAATGGCAGGATCAAGTCAGTTCACTAATTTGCCAAATTCCCCATCATTAGTGTGAATTAATGAGATCCTACTGGAACTGCCTTTTGGCTGTGGGTGAAACGGAACATGCCTGGCAGCACATCAGCATTAGAAGGGAGGCTGGGGAGGAGCAGGAGTGATTTGGGGGGAGGGAGATGAGCAAATGGAAGACGCTTAATGCAGTCCAGATGGAAAATATTGACCCTGACTTCACCAGTCAGGCAATGGCTATAGCCAAGCTGTTTCCTAGTGAGAAGGAAAACTAGAGAGTCTCAAGTAGCAGATGAGAAGTCAACACAGATAAAATAAGACAGCCATTCCCTTTGCCCCCCAAATGATCTTTTGGCTAAAACATGAAGAAAAATGCATGTTTTCCTGCCTTTTCACAAAGCTGTCCAGTGGTTTTTCTCTTCTTCTTGCTTTAAAGCTTCTAGAAGCAAGTGTGGCAGTGCATGAAGTGGAAGGCTGTGCTCACTTTCACATCCAGTCCCATCCAGAATTAAAATTATAATAAAAATTTCATGAAGAAAACTGCTCTGTGAGATTTACAGCGCCAAGAGGGACATATAAAGTCTGGAGAAACATCCAAAGAGATGTCAAATGGAATTTAACTGAACTTGGCTGTCATCACTAAATAGGACACATCACTCTGAGCTTAATGGATCCTGCCAAGTTTAACAACAAATATTGTTGCTCTGTTCCTTGAGATGGTGATTCTGGTTTAACTGCCCATGAGTCACTGGGATAACAGTTATTGCTTGAAAAGAATGTGAAGGGAGGAAAGGATGTTCTTGTCTGACCATGTGTCTGCTTTTGGTGCCATTACAAAGACAACACCAGGCTAATGCTTGACTAGGATCTTTTAATAGTGACAGCTCTAACAGCTTTGTAGAAATAATTGGCTAAAATCAGAATATTTGGACTTTTAAATTTTGTTTTATTTGTAGTGGCTACAGAGCCAAATACATACACCTCCATTTGTGGCAGTTGGGAAGCCTGAAATTAATAGCTCAAATTAAAGACATCAAGTGCATGAACAAACCTGTTTTGTTTCATTTAGTGAGATGATGACAGCAATGCAGTAGCTTTGATAACGTCCTTACCCTATTCAGAAAGGACTCTGGGAGAAATGCGCGTGAGCAGGCGCTTCTGAGCTGTGTACTCAGAACTGCTCAGTAAAAGCCCAGTGGTGGTTTTAGCTGACTCTGTTGCCAGGCATTTGCTGTGTTTCAGGCTTCTGATCAGAAATCTTCTCCCAAGATGTGTTACATCAAATCTGCTTCCAGCTGTGTGGGCACTGTGGGCACCCCAACAATGGGCATGGAGGTGACCTTTGCAATCTTTGAAGGTAGCTCAGCCCCCTCTACTCAGCAACTACCATTAGTGACAACAGAGCCATGGCCTCAGCTAACCAAAAGGAAAACAGCACTTTAGAACATTTCATGATGGCAAATACCAATAAAAAATGGACTGTCATAATCTACGTCTAACTAAATAGTGACTGCCTGTGCTGTGCTCAGCAAGAGCAAATCTTCATAAATATGATCCAGACCCACCAAATCTTGAAATACTCAGTGTATTCCCTTGAAAGTACCAGGGACTAATCTGCTATGCCCAGGATAAGTAACCACATTCTTTTCCAGTTGTCCCATATTATGTAGCATTAATTGTTTTATAGTAAAATAGTGGAGTAGGATGAGTTCCTTAATTGGGAATCTCTCCTATTATTTTAAGCATCTAATTTGTACATCTGTGCCTGTAGTCATCAGACTATCTTTGTTTAAATGGTTAGTCGATCTTCTTGTAGCATGGAGAAGAGAAAACATACTCATTTTATCAGGATTTTTAAAGGTGTCATTAAATACCCCCTACTTAAAAGAAAAAAAAAAGAAAGGAAAAAAGTCTCTGCAGGCAATGTACTGCACTCACAGAGATAAGAAATGCTTCCCATATACAATCCATTTACTTTGTAGTTCACTTCTAATGGGCAGTTTGGCGAAAGGTACTTTCCAACATGCATTTAAAAAAGTGATCCATTCAAAAGATAAGTAAATTGCAGCTGTTCATTAAACCCAGCACTTCATGTTGTACTGCAAACTTATATTTAACCAGGAAATGCTACTGTAGGCTCTTATTGTTGGGTTTTTTTCCCTCTGAGATCTAGAAACATTATGATTCATCATCATTTACAGAAGTGTCTGAAAATTACAGGTCAACCACGACAGCAAAACAGTAGGTGCTTAGGGAAGTGAACACACCAAAGATCACTGCAAATGTTTTCCATACAGCTACTCTTGCTTGTTTCTTGTTTCTTTTGATCAGTGTTTACAATACAAGCTTCCTTTAAAAGGAAACAAAGCTTTTGTAGTGATGTTATTGTACAGTCCACGTGCTGCAGGAAAATTACAAACTTTCTAGGAAAGATTAAAGTAGGGGCCAAACGCCAAAGTGCATTGCAGGGGAGCCTCAAGCTTGCACAGATACACAGAAAGGCAGAGCTTACTACTGTTTTTTTAAACTCAGCTGTCATTTTTGGGTTTAGTCCCATTTTCATATTTGTGGAAACTCAGCATGTCTTTCTCTGAATGGAATGCTCCTGATAGGTCTTTGGGGACAAAGCAGTCGAGTTCTTTCTATATGTCAAGAAAGAGATGCCCCCTCTTGCCTTCTAGTACAAAAAATTAGGCAAGCAGTAGCATCCTCAGAGATAATATGAAACATCTAGTGATATGGTGGTAAGGGAAAGGAAACATTTTTCAAGTTACTCAAACTTGAAATCTTGTCCTTCACAATGATGAAAACCAATGTAGTCCCAGAAGAAGAACCAGGCACCCTACACTGCCTTGGGAACAGGCTGAACACTGTCCAGTCCCTTCAGGATGTAGAAATCATAGCCCTGTGGTGGAAAACTGACTTTATGGCACAAATACCCTCATTGAGAGGTACACTAATGCTGTGCATATTCCAGCAGAGGACTGGGACTCAGTATGGCCCATATGCAAGTGGAGGAAAACAAGCGTGTGGGTACTAACAATGACACTCCACAATTCCTTCACTATTTCTTTTACCTCCAAAGAATATTAATAGCAGGTATTTGTGTTTCTGGGGAAAGTCTAGTCTATTCACCTCTCCTTCCCAAAATCAGAGAGTGATGACAGGTTCTGGGAGGTGCAGATATTGATTTGACTGTGATAACTGTTGGTTTACTCCATGCCAGAACTAATAGCCTTGTGCTTTTGTTCAGGGCTTCAATCAATCCTGGGCACTTTATAGATGATTTAAATTTAGGAAAAACCCCAATTTTTCATGTTGCTGGGATTTAAACTACACTCATTGTAAGGATACCTCTGAGGATGAAGTGATTTTTGTCTTATCTTACAAGCTTCTTTTTAAAGTTTTCAATATTTTTGCTTCTTGTTTAGCTTGAAATACCTTAAAAATCAAAGCAAAGCAAAGTCTTTCTGAGCATATTTCAGCATTTCCAACCCTATTTCCTGTTAAAGTGATAATTTACAGAGACAGAATAAATATGGGAAGTCAGCAAGAGAACACCAAAACAAGCAAATAAAAAAAAAATCAACCAAATTCTTATGGAACCTTTAAGAGTCACTTGGTGTCAGTTCAGGGTAAAGATGGCTCCAACCCAAAACATTATATGCGTACTGCTCTGAATGAGGTTTTCATTACTTAGACTTTGGCTTGGGATCACAGCTGCCCTGTGTTGTGTGCCGCTTCTATCATAGGCCAAAACAAGAACCCAGTTGCTGAACAACCCTTGGTCATTGGGGAAGGGTGCAAGGTCAGGTGAAGACCTGAGTTTCATGGCTTCAGTCAGGCTCTGTCAGTAGGTGTCTAATAAAAGATGAAGGTCCATGATGAGTCCCTACTTTGTCCTAGCTGATTCACATATTTCCTTAATAATAATTAATCAGTGATGAAAAGAAAACGTGCTGAGAAGAAAGATCTTCATTTATAGTGTTCACTTATTAATGCTGGTGTCTGGAGAACAACCTAGAGAACCTCTGCAGCCACCAGTTCTGCATGACTTTCCTAATAAGAATGAACTATTTTGTGTGCAAACATTGTGTCTGCATGCATCTTATGTTTTCTGCCTGAGTTTTGAGTACTTAAGGAGGTGCAGAGCTGGAAAAAATGCTACATCACATTTGCACTTTAGCTGATGATGATTCCCCACAAGTACAACTTGTCCTGAGACAGCAGGAGAAAAGGAGAAAAATTACTTGAGAAGCAATGAAGAAATTAAAAATGGACTGGAACTCAAAAGACTTCCTTTGATTTTAATAAATCATGATTACCATGAGCTCTTGTGCCAATTAAAACATCAGGTAGAGTATCAGACACACCTCAGCTGGAGGATATAATGTTATTAACAATATTTATGCCATCACTTGGATGATGTTTATTCACTTTAAAGATGTTTTTAGTCTGCCTCATTCAGGATAAACTGTGAGAATTTTGGCTCTATAAAATGCCAGCATTATGTGATAAATGGACTTAACACTTGGTCACATGCATGATACCTTCCATCTATTCACATTATGGGTTGCTCCTGCTCCTGCAGGTTTGCATCTGTAATTGATTGTGGGAGCTATTAATCATAGGATCATAGGTGTGTGCGATAATGTTTAGACATCTCTTTGATTCAAGGATACTATTAAGGAATTAGGCTGTAGTAGGGTAAGAGTTTGTCTCTGCAATTAATTGCTCCCGGGGTTTTGCAATCCATGATCAAGTAGTGGTGCAAAAATCAAAGACTGACTTAAAAAAACCCAGACAACAACAACCACCCCAACTCCAGAGTGATGTGTTCTATTCATAGTTCACATATTGATGTAGGCTATGAGAATTTCTGTTTCATATGTACAATCTGTGAAGCAAACGCTCAGCGTCTGTTTCAGTTTCTGAGTGTTGCTACTGGAGCTTGTAAAAGATACAATCAAAAATGGATAAGGTAACCTGGAGGACTCTGCCTCCTGATAGCTAATTAGGTTTCTCTTCAAGTACACTTCAACAAGGACTGAGGAGTGACTTCACTAACTACTGGCTTTGGTCCTACTGTGATTAGGATCCTGACAAGATCAGAACTACCTGATCTTATTAAAACTCACCATAAATTTGGACTCCTGTTATAATCAGAAGACGTCCCTGTAGGCTGGGTATTTCCCCTTTTCCTAGGAGCTGGTATTAAGGATATTTGGGCTGAATTGGTTTGGGGATAGAAAGCTAGGTGAAGAAAGTGTCAGTTTTGAGTCTTAGGAGTGGCTTTTCGGTCTCCAGGAACTGGACTGGGAGATTCTTTGATTGCAGATGACAGGTAAAACAAAACTCTTCTCCAAGTGCACTTGGGAGTTTAAAGATCTTCTGATATTTGACATGAGAAAGCCTTAAATGCATTAAGACAAGATGACTCTAATTCAGGCAATTACTTTTCACTTACACTGAACTCCTCCCAGTTATTTAAAGTGACTTTACAGACTAGAAAGTGTTTGAGGCAGGAGATTGCAGCAAAAGTAGGAACTAATTCAATATTAGTTTTCTCACATCTTGTGTTGGTTTTTATACAAGGTTGCTGTCATTAACAAATCATTACCTTCCATTTCAGAAATAGATGGCTTCCAAGTCCAATATGAAATAATTTGGAGGGTTTTTTGGAGTTCAATGAAATCAAATCCTAACATGTAGTATGTTGTTGTTTTTCTTATTATGGGAAATGATCTTTCACTTTGAATGTCTTCTCCTTCCCTCTGGGGACATTGCCATCAAGGTGATTGTACCTGCTTCCAGCACCAGATTAAGAGCAGTGGAGAAAACAGAACACAAGTGAGGTTTTCAAATTCCATTCTGATGTCTTGCTGCCAAGGAAGCCTGCCGTGCTTCATTCAAGGGCTAATCCATGACCATCGCTCTACTTCAATAATTGCAGAACATTAATGAGTCTGTTTCCTTATTATAGAGCTCAAAATAAAAGCATTGGCATTCCGATTTAGCAGGGAACTTTTAAAGTCTTAGCCCAAGGATTGTAAGTGGAATGGATTTTTTTAATTAACTTTGCATTCAAAACTTGTGTTAAACCATCTGTTCTCATGCAAGGAGTGAGGGAGGGGACATTAGCCGCAGATTTTCATCAGCGAGCTGTTAAATTAGTCTCTTTACTTCACAGAGCTTGTTTTATTCAATCTGACTTTATTAAGAACACAGGTTTGATTCTGCAAGGAACAAATTCTTCTGGTTCTTTAAGGAAAACGGTTTTAAGCAGGGTTTTATTAGGTTGCATTACTGGATAAGCGATACAACATGTTACCAGCGTGAATCATCTGATTTAGACTGACAAGAAAGGAACTTTAAAAATACCCAGAGCCAAAACATTGGCTGGCAGGGTCTAAAAGGGCCAGATCTGATCTGCTTTTGCAAAGTTTTTCTGTTGCAATTGGTAGTAACTGTCTAGGCTTTTGGATATTTTGACTAAGTCTTTTTACCATCCCTAAATTCAGAAGCAGAGAAATTAGGGCTAGACTGTAAGTCTAACCAGATTGAATAGTCACAGGGAAGTCAGCAGGGCTGCTGATGGAATGAAGCATGATCTGGGAGGAGGTCTAGCACGATGTCATCCCAAGAGGAAGGCCTTCTCAGCCAGGACCATGTCTTACAGCAGGCTTGCTTTTCCTGCCTCAAGCCTGCTAGCACAGCTTCTGTGAACCCTCTTGTTTATCTGTGAGCAAAGGGCACTTACAAATCTCTGCCTCTGGATTTATGCTGTCTTCATCCAGACCAGATGAGACATAATATACCTGAGAGACACGATCGAAAATCCTCAACCTGTCTCCAGTCTACATTCAGATCCTTGTTGCTTGATACCCTCAATATTCTGATGAGTGACCTGGCAGGTAACTGGGAGAAGGCACAGAGAGTATTGATTGAAACAGAAATGGGTTTCCTTAGTGAGAAACAACAGGAGAAACATGGTCCTAATTCCTATATTCAGCTGTTCTGAGGTCAAATTGCATCTTCTCCCTGACAGCTGAGAGCACCTCTTGCATTGAAGAGAATGTGAAAGTGATATGTCAAGATCTGTAGGTTCAAAGATATCCCAGGTAACCAAAATAGGGAAATTGAAAATGTCATAACAAAATTTAGTAATTTCACTTCCCAAACTTGATAGCTTCCAGTCTAAGAATGTGTCTCTCAGTAACGTTGACAGATCTCTGTCAGTATCAGGGTCTGGCCTTGAATTAGCTCTTTTTCTATATTGAGGTTCTAAGACTGAAATGAGCTTTAAATCTGAAGTAAATTTCCCAAAGAACTCCTGAAATAGATTACTAGAATTTCTAAACTAAAATTCCTAGGCATTCATGTTTTTAGGGTGTACAAAGCCTTCAGCTGAATTTTCAAACTGTGCTCTAGACTTTATTGAAAACCGCCATCCCACAGCAACACCCATGTGGTTTCAGCCTTCAAAGTGAACTGAACTATGGAAGTAGAAGGAAGGTCACTCCCTGGAAATTAATTTATAGTCTCACTTCTGTCCTCCTCAGCAGATTTTCCCCAGCTGGACCCTCCTGCCTATCCCAACCAAGTATTACTGCCAAGTGCCAGTACTTAGAAACTGCTGTAGCTGTAAAGAAAACTCCATAGACTTGTTGCCCCTCCTTCTACTGCAATGAGAAAAATAAAAGGAGAGACAATTTTTGCAGCAAGACTGTCCCTTTGGGATGTAATGATGAATGCTTATAACAGTAACAAGTGTCACTTGTTTAATCCCCTAACCTACCACCACTTTGAGTTTGGATTATTTTTATGAAACAAGACCATGGTCATCCTATGGACTGGGAACTTATCACTGAAGTCATTTGAGAGCTGTCTGGGGAAAAATAAAAACTCACTGAATATATAGGTTCAAATTAAATCCAATATAGCAGTTTTAAAATGCTTCATTTTGCATTCCTTTAGAGAAAAACCACCTGTAGAGTGAGCTTTATGTACTGCTTTACATGCTGAAGGTGACATACAAATATTCATATTTCAGACTCCATAAGAGAGACAAAAAAAAAAAGGAAAACAAGACTAGGGAGCTCCCAGTTTGCTCTCCATGGAGCTTAGACATCAAGTGTGATCTTAGAAATTCAGTTTTCTTACCATGCAGTGAATTATTGCTGTCTCAGTTTCATGACTAACCATTTAGTTTTCCTTTTTAGTGGGTGCTTAGTCATTTGGGATGTTTGAGTTTGGTGCATCCTTTCCCTCGGAGGGAATACAGGAATCCCATTACTGCACACTGGAGTCTGTCTGTGCCAGCAGGCCAGGAGTGGCTTGGGAATGACAGTATAGCCTTGCACACTGTTATTAAAGGAATGATGACTCCTAATTCTGAGAAGTCCCAGACATTTGACCACACTTGGGAATGAACCTCCATCAATTTTCTTCAGAGTATGTTGACCTTTTTGGTGCAGAGAAAAACCCTGAGTGCAGCAGAACTGAGCAGCTTTAGTCTGAAATGGCAGGTTTGACAAGGAACGTTCTTTTTGGAAACTACAGGATTTCAGGGAATTTGATGAGGTAGGAATCCTGTATGAGACCACAAACCTATCCAAAACACTGCTCCATTAACCTGTCTCTCTCTGCTCCATCCATATCCAATGCAATCTTCTTGTTACAATATATAATAATGAAGGCTATGAAACCCCTGATTTTTTTAAACATCTATTTGCATGGAATTTGAACCTTGCTACAAATAAACCATTAAAATTACATTAATAAACACCGGAAAGCAGTAATGATGTGTTACTGCCATAGGAGGGCCAGTTAGACAAGTTAAAGGCTGACACAGTTTTCCAGATGCAGTGTTGCACAATGTACTTGTTTACCTGGAACATTTACTCTTTCCCATTCCCTCCTTAGACACACACATGGAGGACCAAGGAAGAACAGTGAAATGGACTCAGAAATGCCAAACATAGGTTACAGTCTCCATTCTCTACAATTTTATCTGTAAGATCACATCTGAAAATATCTTTTGCTTGTAAAACCTTTTCCAACCACAGACATGTATCATCTTTTGATAAATAACTTCTGATATTTGAAAAATGAGGATACCTGCATCTCACTTAGAGTTCTAATTCCCTTGGTTTATGTACTTATATTTCTTCATTCTAGGTCTCATTCCTGTACTTTCCCATGAATCATGAGAGTTGAAAACAAGTTTTTCTCCCCTTGACTTCATAAATCTATTCAGAACTCTTTTGTTCCTCTTCCCACTGAGTTATTTTAGCCCTTTAAATTTTACCTTGGAAGCTTTCCTTTCGCTTTACTTCATGACGAGTATTTCTTTACTTTTTTGGTATAATACAGTCCAATGCTGAAGTTTAGGAATGTCCCTAGAAACACAGCTGGAATTAGGAATAAAGTTAAGGATGCCTGAGGAGAACAACATCAGGGTTATGTCTGATTGATCTGATAATTTTTATTCATGGCAATTCCTACGGTGCTCTGAAAACAGCTACTCAGACAAGTATTTTCTGTGGCCATGCCTTGAATTTGCACTGTGTTTAGGAAGAAGATCCTACAGGGTGCTAAAATCCTACAGGTAAATTCAAGCTAAACTGATGTTTAACCTACTTTTGACAAATCTAAAATCTATATAATTCCTTTTTTAGAAAGCTTTCTCATGCTACTAATGTGGAAGGCACTAACTGAATATTGCAGGAATAAAGAAGCTGAACTGGCTCATCAGCAATGGACTTATCGTGGCTGTCACCTCACACACTTACAACAACACAATACCCTGGCGAACCTCAGTTAGGTTCAGATCCATCCATACTTTCATATCTTGCCAGTTCCGATGAAATGAGGATAATTTAGAAAAGTGTAATTACATTTTAACAGATCAAAGATGAGTATACTAAATTGAACTAATTGCAGTGAGGAATTTTGACCTATTTTCTTTGAAGCCTTACAAAAAATAAATTAGGTGAGCCAATCCCATTGTACAGGTCCGGTTCAAGATTCTTGACAACCCTATTGCTGCCAATTTATGATTTTGTTATAGCCACTACATGAATTAATTTTTGTTCCAGCCTCAGCCAATTATTCATACAGAGGATAGGAATCCAAATAATTAGTATCTCTTACTTCTGTCCTGATGATTGCCTGAATACAAGTATTTCTTTCTGCCAGTTTTGCTTTGTGTTTTCTCGTAGTGAAATCTGAAGCTTTTAAGGTAGATATAGATTACCAGCTCCCCACAGATTTATTTAGTTACTTACTTCTTGGTTAGGATCAGAGACTTCTCTCCAGTGAAACAGTGCTTAAGAATATAAGGTGCTTAAGTGATGCACTTGGTACTTAGGACACAAATTTTAGCCTTCCCTTCACAGGCTCAAATGCAAATGTGCTAAAAAGCAAAAGTGATCCTCTCCTTGGGGCTTCACAGCTCTGTGTCAAAAAATGGGCAGGAAGCTCAGAGAGGAAGAAGTGCAATTAAGATCATCAGTGTGGCTGTAGCATAATTTGCTTCTTTCTTGAGAATTGAAAGGAGATTGTGTGTATCAGTCTGAACTATGTCCATGTTTTTCTTAGATGGTAGTCACTGAATATGGGAGTAATACTCTACTGTTGGGTTTCTGAGACCACCTTCCCTGTGCTTTTATGGCAGCTGTTTTTGAACTTGTTCTTTTTGCCCTTCATCAGTTTTTACCTCCTCTTTACTTTCTTATCTTAGGAGAAGAAATCAAGCTTCATCTCAGAAAATGCCTCTTTTTTATTGAGGCAGTATGGAAACAGGAAAGGAGAGTAGACAGATGCAATGAACCTATCTGGGTTGTAATTGGCCATGTCACCACAGTGGCTTCATTCCTTGGCACTGTAGGTACAGAGAAAGACAAGAGACCTGGCCTGGATCTTCCCTAACCGTTATTGGGCTTTACTTGTGAATACAAATCATTAATGTTAAATGACTCCAGATTGTGGTCCAGTGACAGAGAAAGGGGAGATCGCCCTCTCTGTTTCTACCTGGTCAAACAGTCTACGAATCTTTCTACTCCCATTTCCTCCTTCACGTCTCTTGTCTGAATTCCCTTAGGGTCTTAGCTTCTACTGACTGACCTTTACAAATGCAACAACAATAATTATCCTATAATTAGACACTCTAAGTCACATTGCTGCTAAAGCTGTCAGTGTGGGAAGGAAGCAATCTGTGCTTAAGGTAAGAGTTTAAGGCTCCTTCTCCAGTGTATCACCAAAAGTATTTGCGCCAAGTCCTTGGGATTTCATTGGGTGGTTGTTGGGGTTCCCTTCTAATTGCATCTCACAGGTTAGTGATTGCTGTTCATGACTCAGTGGTTGTGTCTTCAGACCACAGAAACAGAGAGTAAAGGACATTCAGGGTTTCAGCAGATTTCAAATTCCTGCTGCCATTATGGTCATCAACAAATAAACCATCCAAGCTGATAGTGCAATCCAAATGGCACTAGAGGTGCACCTCGGTCTTCTGGGTAGCATCCCAGAGCCTGGAATGTAAAGGTTTGGTTCAGGCAGGTAGCAAATATGTGCAGCTTATGTGAAATCTGTTTACTCAACAAACCCTTCTTGACATTAAGTAATACCTCTGAAATCATAATTCTCACTGTCCCATCAAAACAGGTGAGACATTGAGCTGTTCTTGTAGATATGCCAAGGTTAGGAAGCACAGCCCTGGATTAAAAACATAGGTCTTGTTTTACCCACACTTTGCTACATAATCAGTCCACTTTAATTTCTTACCAAGACATGGCATATAAATGCAAAGAAATATATGAGTTTCTTACAGTTGGGATTAGAGGCATTTTTACATTTTCGTTTTTTTTCTTTGTCTACAGTGTTCTCCATGGTGGGCCGTTGCAGTGTAACAATCCCTCGACCCCGACTCTGTTTTGAAATGTGTAGCAGGATTTCTCTTCTCATTTACTCCATGACTGTTTCTTCTTCCTCTCTTTGCCATGTAAAAAAAAAGTTGTTTCTTTTTATTCCCCCAGTTCAGTTTTCCCTGGGCATTGTACATCAAGTGGTGCCTGCAGAAATACAAAGGACAAAATATCTGACTTTATCTCTTGTCCACATTTCAATGTCTTGCTGCTTGGATTGGTTATCCAAACCTCAGTGAAAATATTACTAATAAAATCACACATTCATATAATACTCTGCCTCGGTACCAAATTTCTTCTGGCTCTTACTTACGCTTGCATTATTGATAAGCATCAGGCAGAAGAAGGGTCTCTAGGTTAAATCTATATTGCTTTGAATTTCCCTTCTATGCTTAACATCAGACGCCACCAACACATCTTGAACTGATTTAAGGCCCTGGGGTGTTACTCGGTGCCATTCAAAACACAGCAAGCCACTTTCCATGTGCTGGGGCCACTAGGGCTCGTTAGAATGGCATTTTTAATAAAACTTAAGTGTAACTACAACATTTTGCGGCTCCACTCTCCAGATAAACCACTACATACGTCATTCCCCACTTCACCTCCCCATTTACACACCCACTAGACTTTTGACCAGCCAGCCAAATTCATTATGGGTGTAAATCTATTGCAATCAATAACATTCCTTCTTCTTGACACTTATTGTAGGCAAAAGTTTCCATAGGGTTGTTTGCGTGTGTGTCTTTTTTTAACTTCCTATAACAAATTAAGTCTTGAAACAAAGCCCTGAATGTTATTATTCAGGTGAGGCAAAGCAGGAACATTAAAACCACTTTGGTTTTAGATGCAGCTGTTCTATGTTAGAGTTGTTTCTGGTCCAGAAAAGGCTAAGCTGTTATTAGTGCTTGTAGATTTTCCCTTTCGTTGCTTAAAATAAAAAATTCACTTATCCAGTGCAATTTCTTCTATGCAATAGTATCTTGAGGGTTCATAAAAGAACCCTCTGGTGCTAGCTAGAATATGACAGACAAAAAAAAGCATAAAGTCAATGGATTAAATCATTGTCTGTGCTATTGGCTGAAATCAAATTCTGAAAAGATCTTCTGCAATGCACAGTGACAATGCTAACCAGATCCTTGGTCAGGACAGGGTTCCCTGGAAAGGTTCTCTATGTGAACTTGAGCAGGTAGGGGATCTGGAGGGGAAGGATCTCACCAGGAACTGCAGCCACTGGAACATGAGCCTTTCCATCAGAAAGATTTGAATTGTTTGTTGCAGATGGTAAGGCTCTGCATCTCCTCAGCAGGTTTCCTTCTCTGATGATGCCCCTTAATGAAGCCTGTTGTGCTTCTGATTTTAGTTTTCTGGCCTTGTTATTTCACTCTGTGTGTCACACGTGGGACAAAAGAATCAATACACAGATTCCCTGGAAGTGAACCACTGTGTATTCTGTGAGATTCAGATAAATAGTCTGAATCATATTTTCTTCACCTATCTAGACTCCCATTTCAAACACACTCTACAGTCCTCTGAGGACAAAATACTGCTCTTCCCAACTGGTTTTGTACTGATCAGCAATAACCTATGCTGAGATATTTTTCCTACAAGTGCTCTCTTATGCTTCCTAATGGATTCTTGCTTTACCTTCATCAACTCCTGGCAGATTCTGTATAGTTTTGGGGTTTGGCTGAGACTGTATTTTAGTGTATAGGTAGCTACATATGTACAGTTCCTGGCAGAGTTTTAAGTATTGCAGTAATAAATATATAAAGCTGATTGTGTGGTGGATGTGCTGTTCCCACTTCTTTTCCATCATAAGCCTCTCCCTGCTGCTCTGTCTCAGCTGATGGGGAAGGGAGGTGTAAACTGCATAGCAGTGCACACACCGAGGCAGCAGCCAGCACCATTACTCCCAGCTTACACAGTCTCCATGCAATGTTGTTTAATACCAGACCAATGAGGTGAATAAAACCTACAAAAGTTTATAGTGTGTAAATTACTGTTGCACCCTGCCCTCTGCCTCCATGCTGAACTGCCTGCTCCAGAGGTGGATAAATGAAAACAGTCCCTTTCCATACGATAGCAGAAGGACTTCCAGGAGCTGGAGAAATTACTGGCCAGTTATATAGGGATGGAAAATAGTAGAAAATGTCCCCAGCAGTTCTGGCTCTTGACATCTCATCCTGTGGACATCACACTCCCAGGCACTTTTGGAAAGAGACAGTGCTGGAGAACCTTGGCTCAAGGCCACAAGTCTCCTGCTGAAGGCTCAGTACCAACAGTCATAGGGCTGAGCAAAAACATAGTCTTTTGGAGTGAGAAAGGAAGGAAAGCAGCAAGTAGGGGCAGCAAACAGCTAATTTAGGGCTTTGAGCAGGGTACAGAGGGGAGGAAAAAAAGGTGCTTTGGAGGGGACTCTGCAGGAGGCTGTGCAGCACAAGGACTGTTGTTTTGCCTCTTCTTGGCTTTCAAAAATGTCAGTGTTGTGTAACCTGAATAGCTGCTGGCCATCCCGTATCTCACATATTTGAGAAGACTGGAAAATTCTGTTTCAGAGTATCCTAAACTGCTGAGGGAACATGCCATTTTAGTCAGGCATCTACAGCTCAGCTCAGCTCAACACATGAGCAGCCCTGGCAGCTGCCATGTTATCTTTGGAACCACTGCACAGTCTGTCAAATTGAAAACATGACAAAACATTTGAGTAAATGCTGAAAGTTTTATGATCTCTTGGGGGGAAAAAGAAGTTTCAGATAGTGTAATCTGATGAGTGTGGTACAGATGGAGAGATAGACAATGCCTGTTAGAAGGTGCATATGCATGTTATAAAAGGAGAAGATAGATCTGACTCCCTGCTTACAATAAGATCTGTGCATAGATTCCTTTAACTCTTCAAAATCCTCCTGCTGTAAATAGAACTTGAGCAAAGGACAGAGGCACCTTCTGAAGCAGCTGCTGGCACTCCACATGTTTAGGAGAAGCACATCTTTCCAAAAGCTGGACCTGACACTGGGTGGTCAGTCTGCTTTTAGCAAATGATTTGCTTTATACATGTTTTTAATTTTCTGTGCCTCAGTTTCCCTGTTTGTAAGACTGTAAAATCAGTTGCATCATCAAGCGCTTTGGTATTGAAAAAATGTTCTGTCTAGGGAAAGGTTTTGCTGTTCTCATGTTTCTGGATGTGTAATAGGTCACTGCAAGTTTAAGGAAGCTTAGTGAGGTGTTAGTTAAAAATAGTTAATGATGTATAAAAATTGTAACTCAGAAACATCCAGGGGCTATGTTTTAAAAACAAACGAATGCACAGCTATAGCAAGTAACAACTGTTGCCAATACTTGCTGCAGTGTGGCATTTCAAGAGCTACAGTTAGGGCTGGTCCTGCTGAATCCAAGGGAATTGCAAGTGCTCAGCATCTTTCAGGATCAGGGCCCGACCCCTTATTTCAAAGCAGAGAGGAGTGACTCCCAGTATCAGCTCTTGCAGACGTGGTCTTTGTAATGGGGACTGCGTGCAAATGCACATCCTTCACACAATCATACAGTTGTTCTGCAGAAACTGGGCAAAGGCAGAGATTCATCAAGTTAAAGGTCATCTCTGAATCTCTCATTTTCCTTCTCTGTTCTGCCCTCCCTGGAGCCCCTGATTTTGTATCCAGACTTTCTGTGCATCATGCTGGTCGTGTGCTCCTGCTGTTGCACCAGCTGCATTTCTCTTATGAGCAAAGAGGTTCTCATGTAGACACTTTGCAGAGTCAATTAGTAAAGTAATTGAGTACTCTTTGGGATGAAAGGTATAATACACACACACACGATTATTCACAATTTTCATTACATAGCATATCCGGGAAGCTGCTGGAATGGAATGCATTTAGACACTTCATGGTGAGGTAACTCTGAATGACCTGCTTTTCCTCATTTACATCTGACTCAGTACCATTTGAATACTGTGCTTTATGTGTGATATTACCTTATTACTTTTACAACACCCAGAAGAAGACAAGAAGAGCCAGCAGGTCTCTGCCCTCAAGAGGTTGTTTTATCTGAGTGAAAATGAGTGGAAGGTAATACACAATAGGGAGGAGATGGGTGGAGAACTTGAGATGGTTGGACTGCAGTATAATCATTATTATTAAAGTCCTTAAGGATATCATGGGAGACATTATTCTTAGGTAAGGATTTGAATGGAATGAGACCAGCTGCTTAGCAGGCCAGAAATGGGAGGCTGTTTAAGCAGAGAAGGGCGGTGTAGGGAAAAGATTGAATATACATATTAGTGTGTATATATATATATATATATATATATATATATATATATGTATACACATACATGGCTATATACAACTTTTATAGGGAGAGTTACATAGATGATGATATCACCCAACTCAATCTGTAAAGACATGGCTAAAATAGAAGTCACACCTTCTTTTTGAAAACAGCCCATCAAACCTGATCTTCTTGAAGTTGCTTGTAAATTTTTAGGATTAAGTTTTCAGAGGAACTGGGCAAAATCTGGACTTATCTAAATGGCACTGCTTTGAAAACCTGCCTCTCAAGCACTCGTGCTTTAGGAGATTGCCTAGATTGTGGGAAACAGGGAATTATTTTGTTGTCTCTACTAGATGTTTTGCTTTCATATCCTCATTATGTTTAAAAGTGCCAGTTAAAAACACTGGGTTCCTGAGCTCATGAATCCATTACCACAGCAGATCATGACATCCAACACTAAAGCTCTCTCTTGTGGTCCTCCTATGCAAACACATGTGCTTCGTTAGAGGTAAACTCAGTCCAGGAACTACCTCAGCAAAACACAAAGCTTGTGAGGAGTTGAGAAATCATGTCTTAATTTTCTGTTAATTAAGCTGACAGTTTCTATTCCTAATTCTAAATGGAGGATGTTTATTATGGAAATTATTGGCAACTATTACTCTTCTAATACCAAATCTCTTACTAGGAAAAAAATCCCTTCTTTTAAATAAGAGGTTGCATTTTTTTTCAGCTCTTGCTGAAATATTAAAAAAGCTGATTCAGATGCTTATAGACAGGACCTTCCCACTGTGTTTGAATATCCAGCTTCCACTTACAAGTGTAATTTTGTCCTGGCTTTGATTTCCTTTGCTGAAACCTCTCCTTTGCATTTGTGTGTGGAGCCTCTGCAGCCACAAGGTCCGGGAGAGCCTGGGAACAGCAGGAAAGCACTGTACAATGAATATGGAAAACAACTGGACACCCATTAGTTTTGCAAAAGCAGAACCTCTTCCCTGTGGATGAAAGCTGACTCATAGGACATTTTTCTGACAGTGAGCACTGTCTCCACTGATTAAGAAATTGTCTGATCAGATAGTGAAAGTCGCAGTGAGCTGCCATGTCACCTCCTGATGGACTGGTGCTCTGTGCCGCTGGGAATCCAGACCCATCTGAGTCACTTTGTTCTAGCATCAAGCTGGCTTTGCATTTGGCCTTTCCTTGGCCAGAAGGGAACTGTGAACAAAACTTTATGAATAAATCTGGATTTGTTTACAAATGCTCCCCAAATGCCTTGGGGTGGTCAGAAAGTCTCCATGGCCTGGCAAACAGGGGCTTCTCTATTACTCAGCAGTGTGGAGGTGAAAGGATTGAGCTACTAGTGGCCTGAGCAGTGTCAGTCTCAGGTGCGGCTCCACAGCATAGTGGTGAAGGCCATCTGCCAGCCTGTGCTGGGAATGTCTCACTTGGTGAACATCCTTTCTGAGCAGGGCAGAGGTGCCACTGGATTCGCTTTTACTGCTGGTGATAAGAAAAATGAAGAGGTGGAAAAAATCCTCCACAATGTCTGAGTTGTGAAGAAGATGTAAATATTTCCTTCCAGCAATACAGAAAAGAAGGTGTTGTAGCTGTAAGATGAGCCAGGAAACCTGAGGAAGCTTGTGAGTCCAACCAAAGGGGCAAGGAAAAGGTCTGAAAGTGACAAGTGGGATAGGTTTTTGGGTGAGGTTCAGGCATTGGAGATGGATGAAGGAAAGCAGGGGATGCATTTCTTCACTCTTTGTCCTATGGCACCAAAATCTACCAGTGAAGTGTTTGTATCCCACTCCCAGATCCCTGCTGCAAGACCCCTCATTGGCCTCAGTGACTGGTATAAAAAGCTCCACACCCCAGACAGGCTCTGTCAGTATTGCTGACAGCCTCAGCAATACTGGTTTTGTCCCATTCCTGTAGCTTCCACCTTTACAGTCAAACACAGGTTGCTTGCTTTCTGAACATATAATCAATTACATAAAATTACATTAATATTATGATCCCAACAGCTCTTAAACAGAAAATTTCATGTGATGTTTGGAAATCCTAAAACTCCTTGTATTCAGTGGAATACAGGAAAACCAAAATTATCGTTTTCAATTTTTTGTTATATATTTTTCACTTTTAAAACTTTTCTGAGATTTGAAATGCCATGGAATTACTAGTTAATTTTCTTTAGTCCTTTTTTGTTAGTCCAAATGAATGGCATTTAGATAATTTCCCTTTTTCTGTTTACTGTTTGGTCAATATTCCAAACTTGGCCAGTTTTGGAAAGTTAGAGAGTTACCAAGTAAATGAAATGACAATAAATAGTAAGACTATTTTCTCTCCTGATATTGATAATGCAAAAATATTTTGAAGGGTAGATTTTGACAAAGAAAACCCAAATGTTCTGAAGATATTTTGGCTGTTTTTGAAGGGTCATTTTAAATAGAAATAAAAGCATTTTAAGTAGAAAATTTCAATCAGCTGTAATTATCTATACTATGGAGAGGTCACCAAGCCATGAAGACAGTTGATTTTTTTCAATACAAACCCAGTCAGGACCAGGCTGCAGTTTTTCTTACTGCAAAGCTGGTTATTAAAACTCATTTTATTTTGAACAAGGGTTTTTTGGGGTATTTTCCCCTCATTGATTTGAAAGAAACAATACATTTTTGATGGACAATTACCAAATGACAATTCTAAAGGACTTGAGGAACAGGTTTGTGGAATGAATCCAGGTTTATCTGTCACTGCTTTGAATAGCTCCTGCTTTGGTAGAAAGGATCAATTTGAAAAAACAACAAGTTTGCAGGGCTTCATCCTCTGAATCACTGGCTGCTTTTGATGGCAACTAACAGCTAAATTGGAATGGTGAGTGCTTATTAAGGGTGAGGAAGTCCTGAGCCTCTGCCAGGGCTGGATTCTTCTTCTTGTGCTGATGCAAAATGCAGTAATAGATGATCAGGAATGGCTTAACACACATTATCACGGGGTCACAAAAACAGAGCTTGCAGGCATGAAAAAGGAAAACTGGGAATGCTGCTAACTTAAAAATTAAGGCAGAATGAAGGGCTTCCTTGATTGAGTTTCTTTAGAAGTTAATTTACCAAAACATTCCATTAAGAAAGGAAATGTGAAAAACATGATCATTCCCCATTACTGTGACAGAGTTTTTCCCCCTAGAGCTGCAAGTTAAAATCCTCCATACTCACCAAGAAAGTATCACACACAGCACCGACAAACACCAGGGGACAGTCCAAGTCATCAGGTCTATAACGCTCTGTGAACTTCAGAGCAAGATTTAAAGAGGTGATTTTCAGGAGGCAAAGAAAAATAGGCTTTCAACTTCCCAAATACCAAGTCACATTTGTGAGCCAGGTGGGTCTGTGCTGCTGTAACCCACAGACACTGCTGGGGGATCCAGGGCTGAGACTGGCAGGCACAGAGCAAGCAGAACCCAGCACAATGGCTGAGCTCTGCTGAAAAGCTTTAAAACCAAAGCTACACCTACCTAGAGCATGGAGAAACAGGGAAATTTGTCCACTGCTATGGCATAAATGTGTTCTGGTCCTGTTCTGTAGCTGGGTAAGTCAAATGGAGCTACCTTCCAGTTCTCTTCCTGCAAACACATGTACAAGTACCAAATATCTGTTCCCAAAAAAACCCATACCCTAAACAAAATAGAGCAAAGGAAAATCAAATAAGAAATAAAAACATACCATTACAATAAAATCAGTTACTGTCTATTTGCAAATATGCATTTATCCCCTTGCTTAAAACATTTTTTCTTCATCATGGAAGAAAATGTCAAACCACAGAGATAAGATTTTTATAGGAAGCAAATGATTCTTTTATAAAGGCCTGAAATTTTTTTAAGTTGTCCCAAGGCCTACTATACAATTTTCCTGGAATTTGTTATCAAAGGCAGAGTTAACAAAAGAGCTTACAAAAGATTATTCTAGCTATTATTAATGTATATATTCAGCCACATATGTTTGGATAGGAGATCTGGTTTTTCTTTTTTGTCCTGCAACAGCCCATGAACAACTCACATGTGCTGGTAGATTGTCATGCTTATACAGAAAAAACTAGTCCTTTTTCCTTGCCAGAAATGAAAGAAACTGCAAACGAACAGCTGTAAAGTTGAGGAAAGGTGATTTAAATTTACCAGTAACACTGTCTCCATAACTGTTGACTTTTGAAAGTATGAGAGGAATGAAAGGGAACATTTCCTTTGTTTCATACCCTTGTGTCATTCCTCATCATAATGTAATTTGTGTTGCCTTTTATATTGTTGCTTTGCAGGTTGCCTGTTTTAAAGGTACACTGTCACATAAAATCAAACAATGCTTTACCTCTGCGGTGAATAACACTTCCAACTACTAAAACCGATTGTTAAAATGTCATGTTAGTTCATTCCATAAATCACTAGTGAAATCCTGACCTTACTGAAATCAATAGAGGTTTGCCACCAGCTCCCATGGGGCCAGAATTTAGCCTCCAGGCTTGATGAATATCCAGACTGAACAATATCTCCAATTACTTTCTTAGGTTGGGCAAGTACATTCCTTGTTCCCATTCCTTTTCTGCTTTCCTAGTCCCTCACATCTTCAACAGGGCGCTTGGGCTGCTGGGCCTCTGGTCTGATGGACTGCCAAGAGTCTGGCAGGTGTGTCAGTGATGAGGAGCTTCATCCTGCAAACACTTCAGCACATACAGAGCTTTATCATAGAGGTGATTCCACTGGAGCCATAGGCCAGCTTTGTCATAAATGACAGAGCTGTGGCTGAGGTTATTACCCTTTTCACATCCATGTGTCAGATGCAGAAACAAAGCACAAAATATTTTCTCTCTTCATTTACTAAGGCAGTGAGTAATAAGTTCAGTACTTATTTCTGTTGCTTTAGAAAAGGAAGGGAAAACATTTTGCTCTTTGTTTTTGCCCAAACCACTCTAATTGCCTCCTGGAAAGTCCACTTCATAAAAGGAAAACACATTTGAAACCATAGCTGGTAAGTTCATCACTCAGAGCTTGAAAAAACAGCATTTGTTTCTCTAATCAAGCTTTCCAGGTCGATGTGTTCACTACAATATGTTTACTCATCCTTCATCTAATTTAGTTTTAAATAGCTATCATGTGTCTATTCAAGACCATTCTTCAAAAATTAGAAAAGAGCCTGTGAAAAATCTTCACATTTTACTTCCCTGTACCTCCTGAAGTTTTGGCCCAAACTTTGTGGTTTATACTCCATTGCACACAAGCTTTAAGGGTGGGAGTGGGACCAGGAGAAAGCTACATGTCACATCAGGGCATTAACCCTGGGTCTTCCCTCAGGACTGTCATCCTGGGAGCCAGACAGTGTGCCTCTGTGCCTGCCTGTGCTCCTGTTTAAAAAGCAAGATGCGAGCAGCACCCGGCCTTAGAGTCCTCTGGCAAGCAAGGTGCCGAGAGGCAGCGCTGCCGGGACCCCTGCAGATACACACCATAGAAGTGTTCACTTTAAAATGCTTTTCAACACAAGTCTGGGGGCTTATTTCATTGCCGTCTCAAAGCCTGGAATCAAACACAGAGTGTATCGGGTGTCTCCAGCAGCAACTAAACTCATGCACTCTTGTAAATCTCCCTCGTAATCCCCCTGCTGCTGACACTTTATTAGCCAGGCATTCCGGGCTGTGCTTTACTGGGGCACCTCTAACTGATTGCAGATGGGATTGCTGTGCTGAGGTTCAGATGTGCTACCAAATAGCTGTCTTCATATTTTCCATGCTTTGCCTCATTTGTCAGATTGGTTTTAACCCTGTTGCGTTCAGGATGTTTCCTACCTCAACTAAGGAGCTGAAGGTGGAGTGGACACCAGAGCAAATGCCGGGTATTTTCATGGCTATGAGACTGCTCCTCTCAGCTGTACCAGGGAAACTCTTCAAGCCTAAAAGCTCCCTGCATTGAATCTCCAACAAGAAATGCTGATCAGGGTGAGATGTGTCCGTTTTCAAGAGCATATGAGTGCTGGGAAGCTGAGAATTGGACAGAGCTGCCCAAAGCAGCAGAGATAAGAGGTGGTGAACCTACACCACATAGTTTCATTGGCTTAACCACAGCTCAGCTCCAGCTCTCAGCAGGTCTCACTAGTGCACAGGGAAAATCATTGGCTGAGACAGAGGAAGATTCTGAATTAATAGTTCCTATGAATGCCATGTTAACAAAAATACACTGCATTTAGACCTCAGTCTGGCTTGTGACACTCAGCATGCCTGGGTCTCTGCTCTGATCTGCCCCACTTTTCAGTTCTGGGTTGTTGCCAGAGGATGAACTGTGGCTCGCCCCTCCTGCCAAGGTGCCTGCAGTGAGGAGAGCACATGCAACACCGCCTTGTTTCCTGTCCAGTCTTAACCCAAGCACTGTTGGAAGGACACTGAAAAATCAATACTTTTATCTCAATAAGAAAGACTTTTGATAGATACGTTTCTGTCAAACACACACTGGAGTTCGGGGCAGCCCAACTGGTCTTTCAATTTTATGCTGCAAATCTTGCCTAATAAAAACAAGGTCCATGGTGTTGGTCTGGAAAAACGACAATCTCCCTTGATTCTTAACAAAGTGGAATTGGCAGTACACACAGTATTAATTTTGTTTTTCTGTTCAAGTGAAAACCAAATTAAAGCTCTTCGCTGCTTGTTTTTCTGAAATCATAAATGTGACATGGAACATGTTTACCCATGTGATGACCTTACTCAACCAAGGTAATGGGAATTGCAGATGGTATCTGTAGTACTTCAGAATTAGCAGCTCTTTGTGAGGAACAGCCTTTAGGATTTCAGGTTGGAGAAGCAATGATGGTTAAAGGAAATGGTATTAGAAATTCTCTGGAGATGAACATACATTCACAGTAGCACCCAGTGAATCTGTTGTCCCAGCATTATAATATTCATCATATAAATAGCTTAAAGAAGGAATTTTAAAAATCAAGGTATAGGATCTGTGTATTTTAAATCATTAATTTATTTAATTGTTTTGCCTGAGAAATGCTTGCTGCAACCATTGAAATGATATAAGTAAGGCTCATAATTGCTGAGTGCAAGTGTTTTTATAACAGCTATTTTCTAGAAGCTCTGATTTCTCTGGTTAAATTAAGTGTAATAAAGACAAGAAGTCCATGACAGACAAGCTGTGTCACCTGTGTTTCCAGATGGGACATGGTATGAAAGGTTTGCTCATCCTGACTATTAGCTTAGCTCTAACAACCCACATTGCCCAGAGTAACCAGATGCCTATCAAAACAGAGCTATGGGAATTTCACTTGTGATTCATGCTTTTTCCATCCACCCAAACAAGCTCTGCTAAGCTGCTTTACTCCATAAACTGGACTGCACAAGTAATATGATGAAAAGCATCATAATTTATATCTTGTAGAACATATGTCTTCCATATTGATACGTTAGCAAGTCCCAGATTTTGGCTAAATGGTTTGGCCAAGCTAGGCATATGTGTTGCTGTGGTTAATATGAATTTGTTCTATACATATGGGCAGCAGTCTGAGCTCACATGTTGTACTCAACAAGACTTACTGTATTATCATGGAGGATTAAATACACATAAATTAAACATACAGCCAACAGCAGCTCTTTTATTAGGAGAACACTGTTTGTGCTTTATTACAGCCAGATTTTCAAAGGAAACCAGGTCCCAGCTAGACTCCAGAAGAAGCAGTATGACTTTTAAAGCAAATCAACATTTTGGATGCTGAGCTCCTGAAAATTTGACCGTATAATTCTACTCCACCACTCCCCTCACCATAGCTCATGGTAATATATTGACTATGAGATCTTCAGACATTCCTTATGATCCTGTATTTTGCTTTCCATCAAGACATGTTTCTCCAGGTTGAGAGAGGAAAAACATTTTCCAGTATTGTAGGAAATTAGGAAACTGGTGGTATCTTCTCCTCTCTTTTGTTAGAGAAAAAACTCATCATGTTACTGATAGTAGTAGACTAAAAGAAGTCTTCATCTCACTACAAATTGATCAGTTCTGCATGATCTGAGTGAAAAGTGCTCATGCACAGTGTGGCACATACTCATGGCAGATATGAGTAATGGCAGTGCAAACTTAAAAAGTAATATAGTTCATTTTGCTGAGGTAGTTTTGAGGTTTTCGGGGTGTGTAGGTGAGTATTTCACATGACTGAGCTCTGGTCCTGCAAGATATTACAAAGAGGTCACCAGCATAATGGATCTTAATAAATCTGTTTCCTTAAGATTTTCCATAATTATTGTTGGATCTACTTTTACTCTTATGTCAGCAGAAAATGAGACAAGAAGATTTAAATCCTGCTGTATCTGGGAAACAGATGCAAAACTGGCTTGCTTATTTATGCAAGTTTTAATCAACAATTTCATACCTGAAGAACACTCTCCAAAGCCCATCATCTGCCACATCAACAGACCAGAAAATGCCATGTTCATAAGAATCTCAAGATAAGAATATGTAGAAATTATTTTCCACTTTTTTGAGACCTTCTTCCTTCACATTTCCTGCTTTTCTTTACCTTTGTGGCCTCTGTTGAGAAGCATTGGGTAATGCCTAACCTAAATGTTGCTTTAGTCACACACCACTAGTCACCCAGAAACCATCGAAAGTTATTAAACTGCCATCATTTCTCCTTGGGTTCTATCAATTATCAAGACTAATGGTAAAAGGGTTCAGCCAAGGTTAGAGCATGTGTATGTCTCTGGGCCATGGGGAGCTCTGTATCATTGCTCTGAGCCAGCATAGAAGGCACTATGGATTTGATTGCTCCTGGGGCTATAAATCAAGGAAAAGTGCAAGTTCTGGTGATTCTCAACTTTCCCTGTAATAATAAGAAGGGATAGAGGAGAACCACCAACTAAGGTCAGCAAATTGCTTCTCAGAGCAGTTCTCAGCAAATTCACTAATTGCAGTACCTCATTAAGCTTGTTGGTAAATTGGTCTGTTTCATCCTCATTTATTTGCTTATCATTTGCATTTCCCTTTTGAAGTGTTTTCTTCTTTTCTGCCCATTTCCCTTACCATTGCTGCCATGGCTCTTCAATTTGTTGCTGTTCAGTTCACACCAAACAATTCCTGAACCCCAGGACTGTAAGAACATGAAGTACAGAGGAGTACCTGGAAGGACAAGGGCTGAAGGTGAAAAAATAAGAGTAGCACATCAGCTACTACTTCCTTGTGTCACTGCCCTTCTGAGCTTCACAGTTCTACCCCTCATCAATGGCTCTGCAGAGTTAGGGCTCTTGGTTGCACATCAAACTCATTTCCATACAGCTTTGAAAAAGGAAAGAGGCTTCTTGGATGACCTCAAGTATCAACCCTCAAGATAGTAATTTTTTTATAAGTGGTATGGATTTTAAAATTCGTGCAGAATTTGACTGTCAATTGAAAGCTAATTCCAGATATGCAAAAAGGAAATACAGCTTCAGCCAGGTATACACTTACCTGTAAATGCCGTCTGATTCGCTCAGCCTGGATTTGGCTGCACTCTTGCTTTTACCACATGACTTGAAGTAACATATGTGACAGGATTGCATAGATTCAGATGGTGAAGAAAACAAAAGTCTATTTTAAAGTCTTTGGGGACTGTCTATTGTTATAAAGAGAATGAGGAAACCTAATTAAAACAAAGGTTATGAAAAGCAATTTCACAATTTCCTTTCATATGCCAATAAAAATATTTAGATTACATATGACAGTCTAACATATGTTCAGAAACCAAAATCCAGAATATCCCAATATGAAGATGTATTTGTAGAAAATGTTTAATCTCATCCAGTTTCCAAATTCAGATGTGAATCATGAATTCCAGCAAATTTCCCTTAACAGCTGTAGGATAAAACCTGTCCCAGCTGCTGCAAGTTTGGTCATTTTTCAAAGTTATTAAAGGATACACCCCTTCTAATAATTCTTAGATCATGATGAAACACAAAAGGTTTATGTATTTCAACAGAAAGCTATTTTCTATTTACAGTTCTGCACAAGAGAATGGCTTGTTATTTCCCCTGAGGCTGATCAATACCAGCAGGACTAAAAATGGGGATAACTTTAAAATGTTCTTTGAAAAATTTCCAGGACTTCAAACCATGAACAGAACATAAATGCAAACTTAAACTAAGTTAAATTAAGTAAAATGTTTTAAAACCTTAAACAATCACCTTTGCCAGAGCAAATATGCTAGTTATGTCTTTTTAATTTGACTCCAGTGATTTTAACTAGATCAGAACAGCAAGAAAAACAAAGAATCAACAAAAATTTATTTAATGCAGAGAAGATCCTTTAGTGGTCTGGTTCCAAGCACAATCAGATGCCCGTTCTTCAACCAGCCCAGAGTGCTCCAGAATAGAATGAACATTTTGGGGTATGGCAATTAGAGCTCTCTGAGTCCTGAGCTTTCTGATATAAAGGAACCCCCTTCTAAGGATAGATCTATCCATCCAACCAGGATAACACACATTTTTCATAGCTTGGTGAAGAAAACCCTATGGTTTTGAGTTTGTGAAAAATAGTAGATTTGCTCATTTTTGTTTCTTGCCTTTGAAGTTATTTAACAATTTTTTTTAACTTTGTAAAACTACTTTTTTTAAGAAACATTTGCCTACCTTAGCAGAAATTGATGCACTGTGTCCTCACATGTGAGTTTTGCAACTCTTCTTTTCTCATGTGGGACCAATGTAACAATGATTCCCATTTGCTACAAGTAACATAATTTTTCTTCATTGAAAAAGGAAAACAAATTCTAAAATATTGGTCTTGTCAGATACATGATTCTGTCATCCTCTCTTCTCTTATCCAGTGCTTTCAGGATATATGAAATTATCTATCTCCTTAATGTAATAGCTCTTCCATATCTCTGGACTACAACTAACCATTTTGTTTATGCTATTGGTGCTGATTTTATCTCTATTAGTGCTTGGCACTTCCTCAAATTAGCACACAGATTGAGTGTTGTGTCCCTGAAAAGGAGCAACATAGTGGATGATCATTTAAAAAAAAAAGTTTGGTTTGAGGAAATCGCTTTGCTCAAGGGGAATCGCTGGCAACGACTGGGTGGAATCAGTTTTCCAGGACAATATCCAACTGCATTTATCCACAAAGCTGTCCTTTCTTTACCATTTTGCCTGTTCACTAAAGAGCCTCTCCAATTGCAGCAAATGAAGCAGAGATCCTACAGACCACTTCTTGCTTTGATGTTTAGCCCTGATGAAGCCCCAGAGCAATTCCATGCTGGGCTCCAGTAAGGCAGGTGTCCTGTGATCTTGTTTACACAGTACATGTGCACAGAGGGCAGATCAAAATGCTCATAGAAACTCCAAAACTGTTTCCTTATTTTGAGTGTTTGGCTTTGCAGCCTTAATAACATCTATGTGTGGGGAGCAGAGGGCTTTTTTTTTCTTTTTTTTTTTTTTTTGCTAACTTCTTAGATAAACTGCAAATGCATGAAAACCAGAGTCATCTTCATCTGTGTGGAAAGGATATCCATCTACCTGAGCCACCAGCATCCCTGAGAGCTGAAGGATTCAAGCATCCTCTGTGTGGCCCAGTAATGAAAGGAGATGAGAAATTTCTTGGCTTCCTTCAGTTTTGCTGGTAGCAGGAACCCAGAGTCCAGCAGGACTTGGGTAAGAAATGAAGGAAGACCATGGCCCTTCTGGTGAGAAAAAACTCTTTACTCTGTTCCCTCATCCCTGTCCCTTCAACAGTTTCAATCACAGGATTATGTAGGTGCATTTATCCAAATGATGGTTGTTAATGGTCAGTGAGTCACTTAATTGGCTTCATATGATTGCAGATATAAAGCCCTACTGTGTTACAGTGGTAGCAGCAATATACCCATGATGGTCTTAGGACATAAGCAAGTCAGGGTTGGTAGGTAAAGCCAATGTTTTTTTTTATTAAAACAGCTGATGCAATAGGAATAGTCTTTGAGTTGCACATAGATGAAGGTTTGGCTTATCCAGGAACTGTTCCAATTGATTTAAAGTTGTTCAGAAATAATCTGCTTAATCAAGGCTTAGCACCAAATAAAATAGATCCCTATCTCTGAAAATATGATTAACAGTTTATTCTGGTTAGAACCTAGCCCATGACACAGAGTTTGTATTTTAGCTGGAGGAACAGCCTAGTAGCTACACTAAACCTTTTATTGGCCTTGCTTATAATGCATTTATTTTACATATTTTCACCCTGTGGTCTCTAGATTGGGTGGTGTGGATTGCCTGTAGTCCACACAAAGTCTTGGTGCTGGTCTGTGCTGTTCCCTTAGTTCATCTGTCTCCCTGATGCAGTTGTTCTCTAAAGAGGAACCTGGATGATTCCATCCCTGGAGATGTTCAAAAAATGACTAGACATGGCGCTCACTGCCCTGATCTGGTTGACAATGTGGTGATTGGTCAAAGGTTGGACTTGAGGATCTTGGAGGTCTTTTCCAACCTAAATGGTTCTGTGATTATGTGAATGCCTTGGAGATGAAAACCCCCTGAGAAACTGGGGAGTATCAATGTAGAGCCCTCTACTTCCTGGAGCCCAGACCTAGTCCCTTTGACTATTTGATGTCATACTGAGGCAGTCCCTGACATCCATATGCTGAAGGTACCTTCACAGAGGAGCTGTCTAATGTCACTGAGTAGATGAGATGTGTAACTCCTATCACTGCCTCTGTGAAGGCAACACCGTCCCTCAGTCCCACCTACCCATTACACCCTGCCATGGAGCCAGATGGGCTTGCCAGGTGCTTCCAGTCCATTGCAGTGGTGAATGACACATGAGAGCACCTGAAATCCAAAGCTGGAACTATTATCCTTCAACTCTGGGTTTGGACTCTCTTCCCTCTAAGCAGAAAAATCTGTTTAGAAAATCAGTTTCCAAGGGAGCTGAGTCCATTCAAGGGGCTTAAGGGTGTCCACTCTCAGGATCTGGCTTAAACTCACTTTGAATTGAATTACTGCCTTGGTTACTAAACTGATACAGAAATCAACTGCTGCTTCAAATGAATGGAAATTCATAGAATGACTTTGAGGGAAGCATGTTAAAAATTCAAGAATTTAAGAAGGATCCTGGTTAGTTATTTCTGAAAACACAATATTCTGTTCTGTTTTCAAGCTGACAGACTGTAACAGGCTCCAGTAATTTCTATATCAATAGCATTATGTCTTGTAACCACTCAAACTTCTTTAAACAGGTTTCTGAATGCAAACAGCCTAATGGGGCAAAGGGGCAGGTAAAATGAGAGAATAATCTGGGATTACTGAAACAAGCCCTACAACTGTTGAAACCTGAGGAAAGAGAGAGCTAACACACTTGATCTAAACCCTCCCATAAATAGTGGGGGTAATTAAAGGCTTAGATTTATTGAAAACAATGAAAAATTTCATAATTATCTTTACATATTTGTCTTTCATTTTTGGAAAATGATCCCAGTAATTTGATGTTCAGTGATCAGGGCATATTGTTGTTCTGCTACTGTGCCTTCTAAGCAAAAATGCTTCAGGGGATCCCTATTGAACAGGTCTGTTCTTTTCCTTTTTAAAATTTGCAGCAATTAGCAAGCATTTCACAGACCATTTCAGTCAAATAATGTAACTAGGTAAAATGGTGCCCAGCACTGAAGGGTTGCAAAATATATCCGTGCTCTAGATGGGAAAGGTTTCCATCAAATGAGACGTCTGACAGGCTGGAATAAAATCAGCCTCAATGAAGAAGGAGGTTCTTTCCTCAATTATTTTTACCCAAACACAAAGTAGAAACTGATACTAGTAAAAGCCTCTATTAGAAACCTCTGTGAAACTCACTGCACAGCAGAGGGAAAGCTCACAAGAAACCTAATGATCACTCTTTTACATGAGTTGATGATGAAGGTGGAACAAGCTAGCAAGAGCCCATGAAGGCAGACATCCAAGGCCTGAGGCAGAACTGGGGCAGCCCAGCCATATGAAAAGTGGTCATATTTCAAAATAGGCTAGTCCAGCATAATCCTGTTTATGAAATGCAGGTGGAATATAATTCAGAGTTTGTGGTTTGAGCTTTAGAACTCATTATGTTTTGGTTCTGCACTCCTTGGAGACCAACTGACTCCTTGTACGTCAACGTCAAGATGCTCTGATCAAATAGAGGGTTGAAGTTTGCAGCCCTGGTGTTCTGATAACTAAGCACAGACACAGGACAATTCTCCTCTCTGGAAGCTGTCATCATCGTGCAGCCTGGATAACCTGAGCGATTTGGCATCCAAGCCTCAATACAAGGCACGTCTCCTACACCAGGCATTTTATGACTTTCTCTTGACTGAGAGCATGTGGTTTGGAAGATAAGATCTGACTGGGAAAGAACAACCAAAGCTTGGATATGACAGCAAAACTTAAGAAATGCTGACAGATGAATAATATTTTGTTCTTCCTCCTCAAAATCCTGTAATATTTCAGATTTTTTCTTATATGTGTTGTTTCTTCATGGGTAGCCCTGGGTAGCTTTATGCTAAACAGGTTGGCTATACCATTCTCCTGGTCAGGCTCGATGTTGAGGTTACAAACTACCTCCCTGATACATAAATATGCCCTCATGTAAATGTTTCTGGAGAGGTTGCCCAGAAGTAATTGTGCACTCAAACTTCCAGCCGCTTAGTTTGGTTTTTTTTAAAGGGGTCACAACACAGGCTGTGGAAATCATAAAATGGCTTGAGTTGGAAGGGACCTTAAAGATTATCCAGTTCCAACCCCCTCACCATGGGCAGGGACACCTTCCAGTAGACCAGGTTGCTACAAGCCCTGACAATGCCTGGCCTTGAACACTGCCAGGGATGGGGCAGCCACAGCTGCTCTGGGCAAGCTTTCTCAGGGTCTCATCACCCCCACAGTAAAGAATTTCTTCCTAATATCTGGTCCAAACCTACTCTCTGTCAGTTTGAAGCCATTCCCCCTTGTCCTGTCACTCTGTGCTCTTGTGAATCATCCCTCTCCATCTCTCTTGTAGGCTTTCCTTGGGTACTATTAGGTCACCCCAAACCTACTGCCTTCCCTTCAAAAATGGCTTTTCCCCTGTCCCTGCAAAGACTCTCTCTGTGAGATCAGTGTATGAAGCCTAGAACAAGGAAAAAAAATAAAAAATCTAATAGGCTTCTATCAGAAAATAATTTATAAACATTCTTATATAGAAGATGGTGGATGATAGAAAGGGAGCAAAATATCCCAGGTGGCAGATGAGGCCTTAAATTCACAAAAGGGGTAGACTCCCCCAAGCATTAGTGTTATTAGCCTGGAGGTTTGAGACATTCATTTGGAGAGGAATGCTGGTGGTGGTGAATGTGTCAAAGACTCTCATTGACATCCAAACCAAACGATCTCGTTCTTCAAACTACAAGCATGTCGTGCTTCAGAGAGCAAGTACAGATTTAGGTCAGATGGGGAGGAAGAAGAGTTTTGGCTGCAAGTTTGGGGTTTGTTCAAACTAAATGAGCTGACTGTGATGTTTGTCTTTGGTTCAGCACTTGACTGTACTGTTACAGAGCAATAAATACAGCTCTTGCATAGTTCAGGAGATCTAAAAATGAGATCAGGTTTAATACATTGCACAACTCATTTAAAAGGCTCCTACTGGGTTACTTACTATTGGACTGGAATGGCTACAGTGCAGTGCAGCAAAGGAATACCTTTTCTTTTTTTTTTTGGCTTTGAGCTTTTTGTTGTTTGTGTTTTTGCTGATATTCTCTAGCAAAACTCATCTAGAGCAGTATAAAAAAAAGCAATATGTGAACAGTGAGTATGTTTCTCCTGAAAGGTTGTAACCCTGATCCCCAAGAGCAGAGAGGTGTTTGTAGGAAAAGGGGAAAGCTCACATCTGGTTTGCTACTACTAGAACAGAAAAGGCTTTGTGCCACTAGAGGGTGTATCAGCTGCAATCTTGTTACTGGAAACACCAGAATTTTGTTCGGAAGCTGATTTTTTTGTTGCTCAGACATTAATTTAAGCAACGTCAACTGTCGTTTTATAGACAATGAAGTTCTCAGCATCCTTCAGCTCCCCTGAATCTGCCCATGTGGGTGTCTTTGTCAACAGCAGATAATTTATTTTGGCTCTTCCAATTTCACTTGTTTGTTGTCTGTTGCAGGGCCCCAGGCAAAGCAAGATTATTTAAATGTATAAGATACAAGTATTTGCAATTGTGGCATCAGAGCCACAGTGTCTCAGCTCACTTTGCTCCTTTGCTGGTGGGAGAAACAGCCAGCAGTTGAGGACAGAAGGTGGAGATTGCTGAACTCAACCCAAAATGAAGTAGATTTGGTTTTTCAGCCAGATTAGGGCACTGCCTATTCTGCTTGTCTCAGCCTAGAAAGGTCCTAGATCAAAGCATCCTCTTCTGCCTGTACCTCCCTGCCAGACAGCTCTCCTTCATCCTTTGCTCTCTTTCTCCTGAAAGGTGTAGCTGTAAACACAGGCAAGCAATGCATGAAAATTCATCTCCTTAGGATGTTGGGAGTCTCTCTCTCCAGTGAGAGACATTAAGGGCTTAATTTTCAAGTAGATTCACTGTAAGCAACGCTGGTAATTTAATTTCCAGCCACTGTGAAGGTGTGGATGTTTTGGCAGCCACTTGCACTTCAGGTGGGTTTGGATCAGTCCTTTTAGTGCACATTGAAACCACCAAAGTTATATTTCTTGGAGGGTGGCATGTTTCTATTTATACAAGGAAAGATTATTGGTGCACAAAGGATTGAAAACAAACAAGAATGCCTACATTCAGAAAGAAAGCTTCTAAAGCCACTTGGACTTATATCTGAGATGTAAGTTCTTCCAGCCCAATGGGTTTAATTTAGTTCCCTGCTATTTTAAGCAGTCATGTTAAATAATCCTGTTCATAAAACAGTCAAAGCTCCCCACCCATTTCTCTGTACTGTACTCCATCCAAAACACCCAAAGACAGGCTGCAAATTTAATAGGTAGAAGGGTGAAATAATTCTGGTTTGAAGCCACCAGTCTTGTGCTCCTAGCTCACAGAACAGACTCACTAAAGGCACTGTTGGGCTTCTCAAATAAAATTAGGTGGCGTTTATGTTGTAAATGCAATTATTTTTCCCTCCAATTCATTGTGTGAAGGATCATGCTCTTCCCCGGGAACTAGGGATGCTATAAATGCCCAGGGGCATCTAGAACAGAAATTGCCAGATATTTTACAGCTTCCCTCCTGAGACCTGTGAGATGAGGAGCATGTTTAGGTGGGAGGATGGCAAGGCTTCAAGTAAGCCCTTCTGACTTATGCTGTGAGCCATGGGGAGCAAAGGGAGGTGTCTCTGGAACTGCCTAGGACTTAATTCACGGTATGTGTATTTTGTGTCTTTTGTTCAGCCTCAGATGTGATAGCACAAGTCCTGTAAATACCTGTGTCTTGTCTTGGGCCCCAGTACCAACCCCTTGCTGTCCTGGGCCAGTCCAGTAGCTGAAACTCTCCAAGCTGACTGATTTGAACCCTCCTGGGTGCAGAGACCTGAGTCAGAGAAGAGTTGTCATTCTGGTTAATTGTGAAAAAATCGATCTCTAGAAATGGAGATTCTTAACAGATTAGGAACACAAAAAAAAGGGCAGGGAGTATGAGACATCCTAGAGAGGGAGGAAAGATCTTACAGGTCTGCTCTATGTGCAAATCTTCCACTAGAGTTGTTTTTCTGAATCAGTATTTTGACATCTGGAAGACTTTTACTGCTTTAGTTACTCAGCCATAAGCAGCATTGCAGGGTCTGTCCCTGGAGGTGTTTGGCTTCTTAGGTGCATAAATGCAACTTGTTTTGCAGTTCTGTATGAGTGTCAAAAACAACACAGAGGGGCACTCACACTGTTTTGAGGAGCAGGTAGGACCTCCAGCTCCTCTTCTGAAAGCATCCTCTGTTACAGCCAAAATTCAGCAGTAGATGGCACCAGCAGGATAGTAAAATGGGCTTTAAACTCTTTCCTAGTGCCTCAAAATTTCCCAAATATTTCACAAGACACACAGACAGCTCAATAAAAAGCCAAGCACCGGTTACTGGCAGAGGTGAATCACACAGAGAGGCACAGTGTGTCCTTCCCAGCAAAGCACAGTGCTGGGGACACGTGCAGGGGAGCAGAGGTTTGGGTGAATGTCATGTTACTCACAAATCCTGTAGAGAGGATTAGTGGGGAGGATTCTGCTCCAGGGAGACCTTGACAGCAAGGGGGAGATGGACACTCTCGTACGGCAGCACAAGTGGGGAGAGTCTGGCCATTGATATCTGTGCAGGTCTGTATACACACACTTCCAAGTATACATGTGTATAGAATAAGAAATTTCTAAGGCAAACAGAGGAAACTGCTGGGAATTCACTGCCAACTGGACTCCCCACAGCAGCCACCATCTGTGGGCTTTGGTGATGCTGTACAGAGAGAATTCCTGTTGCTGTTTTTCTTGCAAATGCAGCTGAAATAAATTTCTCCCTCAATTGCTGACCAGGATTTGTATTTCATATTTCACATTTCACATCTGTGGCCATAGTGAATATCTGATACAGATAGAGTCCATAGGACTCTAGTTTTCTAAGTTTTATGTATGACAGAACTATGATTTGAGGTTATTTTCAAGAAAATGTTATAGAATGGACTAGTCAGTATAAAATACTAAAGAAAGTCATACATAAGCCAAGCCAGGACATTTTATGCTGGTTTTTAGTGTGTGCTTTTTCTTTCTTTTGAATTTTAACACATACTGGAAAAGAGACATCACTTGGATCTGTATCCTGTAGTGTTTGAAGTGAAGGAAATGAGGACCAGCTCATTACTGTTCTTTTCTAATTAAATATGATTGTCAGAGCATTCATAAATTATGATAAAAGGAACAGAGTGAGGGTACCACAGTTAAAAAATCAGCCTCCAGTTTTGGCTCAGCATAGCTACACTTTTGAAAGGGTTGCTGAGTGCACGTTTCAAAGGCCACCAACTGCTCAAAGGAGCACAGCAAAACGCATTTATGATTTGCTCTTCAGAATCTTCCATGGCTTCCATTTCAAGAGCACAACACTTTGCAGATTTTAGAAGTGGGTGCAGATGATATTAAAGGATGTTTTTTAGATGTAACAGTGATGCAATCAAGCATTTTCTATTTAAACAACTTTTCTCTTCAGTCTGTCACCTCTTACATGTTCCTGTAACTTGTTGCCAAAACAAGATTTTCTATGCAGCTCTTTATGCTTCAACACTTGCTCTGGTGTGAAGTGTAATTTCATTTGGCAGAGTAGTCTGACCATCCTGTCTGAAGGTCACCTGATAAATTATATATTCATAGGGTGGACTTGATAAATTATATATTCACAGGGTGGACACTATATTTTACATTGAAATAATCATTAAATCACTCAGTAAGCAGCTTTGCAGTGGCAGTGGTCCAGAGATAGTAGGAGGAATATTAGTATGCACACGTATGCACACGTTTCTCCAAAGATTGTACAGAAGGGGAAGACCTTGTTTTCTAGATCTCTGTAACAAAGGTGTTTTGAGAAAGAATTGCAAATGAGCCCCTCTTCCATGGAGGCAATTTGCATATCATTAGCCTTCTGGGTTTATTAATTGTTTTCACTTAGAGGAGGTGGAAGAGTTCATTCTGTTTGGAAAATGACAACGCTTTCAGAAGGTGGAACATTTTATTAGTGATAGATGAGACAAATTTTTTAACATTTTCTGTTAACTGCTACCAATTTTGATGGAGATGATGATGCCCTTTCAAAAGAAAATTGAGACCTTTCCAATAATTCACTCAACATTTAATTTCCTTGTGTTTCTTTGTATGTGGCTTTTTCTAATAAAAGAAATATTTTTCTTTTGTGTCTCTGTTCTCTTCCCTCCCTCCAGTTCCCAGGGTAAAATATAGCACCACACCCTGCAATAATGTTTTCATGATCACCTTTGTAAGGCTGTAAGTTCACAAGAATTTAAAAAAACTGGAAATTCAAAAGGCTGTTTTAAAAATCTTTGTCCACGGTTGAGAGCCTAATAAACTATTTGCATTTTTGTCTTTGTTGTGTAGGTTTAAAGGGACTTTTGCAGCACAGAATAAGGCAGAGAGGAAGAAGAATCCATAAGCTCAGGGTATGATGCAGATCACTCCAACTGGCGTAGCCTACCCTAGTTCATCAGTTTATTCACATGATGGGTCTGTGGTGTCTTCCAAGTGTCTTTACAAATTCTGGTGTAGGGGCTAATTTTTGTGTAGTCAGTTTGGGTTTCTCTGTGCAGTCTAAATGTAATTCATGTGTCGCAGCACCTGATGCACCTTGGTTAGCATTTTTGGTATATGAGACTGTGCTTGAAACAGCAAGGTGGGGAAGATAGGTAGAGGAATTCAAAGATGCAAATAAAGAAGTTCAGTAGATGAGAAAAAAATGCTATGAATTCCCGTTGATGCATGGACACTTCTGATTTACATTCCTGCTCCTTTTAATTTGGGATTTCTTCCCATGCCTTCTGACCTAAAGCTTGTGTGTGACTTTGAAATAGAGACAGCACAACCTTTGTTGGTTTTTTACTCTATTGTTTGTCAACAACGCACCTGATGGTGGATTAATTTTAACCTTGCATTGATTATAACATTAATTAATGAAACATTTAATGGAATGAAGTTGGAATTCATGCAGGCAATTATTTCTGCAACTGCTCATACCTTTTTCTTGTTACTTGAAAATAGCTTTGTCTTGTCTGATGCATCTTCTGTTGTCTTAAAAAATAACATGAGATTCTGCCCTTCTGGATATATTGTGTTTATCAAATGAAGAAAATTACACCAACACTCTTTCTCTCTTCCTCAGTGTTAAATCTTCCTCCAATTATCAATCATCACAGGGAAAGATTTTATTTTATTTATTTATTGCCTCATGTGTTCAGTGTCTCAAAAGGTAATAATTTATTGCTCTCCAAAGATCCATTGCAAAGCCTGTTATTTTTTTTACAAACTTGACAGTATTAACATCTGTGAGCTTTTCCCACTGACAGCATTTGTACTGAAACTCTGAACTTTCAAGTCTTTACTTCTTTTATTGGTAAAGTACTAAGCTATTCGTTTCCATAACCACATATGTGTGACTTCATTGCAGTTTGCAATTGCATTTTCTGAGTATTAGCTCATTGATATATTGCACTGATCTGGACAGCATTTGGATGGGTTTAGTTTTCATAGCCTATTGGTCTGCTGGTGTCTCTAAAAATTTGCCACAGTCATATGATTAAATATGGAAAACATCTGGTTTAAGTAGCCTAACAAAAATCTGAACATCTGGAAAATATTGGTAAAGAAGTTAATTAAGTTTGTCAACTTACAAATTGTTCTAGCAGGAAGTATTTAGGAGTAGCAGATAATTGAGATTTCATTCCTCTGGCCCCTTGTCCTCACCTTTGTTTATTTTAGTATAAATAGAAGGACCATTTTGCTCAACTTCTTCCAAATCCACCTTCTGGACACAAACTCAAAGAGAGTTATCAGCTGCTGTGTTGCAACAGGTTACACTTAGTGCTGAAAATAGACTTTCATGCCTATGTCTTGTTTTAACCATTTAACCATTTAACTGTAACAGGTTAAGACCTCATGAATCCTGACAGATCTTGGTATTTTTTGCTCCAAGAGAAAGAGACAGTTTTGATTTCCTTTTTTAAACATTAAGTCAAAGAAAACAATCATCTTTTAAAATTTCAAATCAAATCCTTAATGCTCCTCATGGAGAGGAGAGGCTCATAACCCAGTTACATGGAGTTGTATTCCTCTATGGATCACCAGAACATGCTCAAATACAATAGTGACTATCACAGCATTGAAAACTACATGTATATTCATTTTTAAAGGTTGATTATTATTTTATCCCCATTTCCTATCAGCTTTTTTCATTTGGAAGGTAACGATTTGCTCTACTTAAGTCTGACCACATCTTGCCTGGCTCAGGGCCTCAGTGAAAATGAAGCTTTTGTCACCATGAGTAACACCCCTTAGATGTAAAGAAATTAAACATTAAGGGCTTTGCAGTGTTACTCACACAAAAGAGAAGATACTAATGAATAGGCTGCTTTGAAAACACCCTTCTGCAGCTAAACCTTTAATGACAAAGGCTTTCTTTGGAGTTTCTTACTGAATTATCCACAGTCTATCTGTGAGCCTTCTGGCTCTGCAGAAACAGGCAAAGTGTGACAGTGAATAAAAGCAATTCCCTCATGACCGACTATCCTTCCGACAAAAAAAAAAAATACATGAATAAATTAAGGTACAAATGAACACAAATGCCAAGTTAATAGTTTGAATACACAGTAGAATAGAAGAAATGTGTGTATTTGTCTCCAGCAGCAAACACGCTGGTGACCAGATTTGACAGCAGCTAATTGAGCAGTAATTGGTATTAATGTCTCATGTCTTTGCTGTCCACAGCAATTCTGGCTGGGTAAGGTTTTGGAAGAAGTGGTAATTTTTCAGTTCCTTGAATGGATTTGCAATGTTCATTTTTCCTCATATTGAGAAATATCAGCATGCTTAAAATGGGTTAAATGTGTTAACTTGAGCTTGTCTCCAAAGTGGGCAGTGTGGGCACGTGGTTTGTGACCATTAGCATTGACTGTCTGTGTCTCGTTTTCCCATCAGTGCTCTTATGCTGCTTGTCCTCCCTTATTGAAACTTCTAACACACTGAAGAGGAATAGTAACAAAAATATCATGTAGTTTGAGGACTGCAAGTGTGGCCATAAGGACCAGTGAGCTCTGGGAGAGCTGGTGGGGCTGGCAAGGTTTTTGTTTCAGGGGAGCTTCTGGTGACAAAGAATCATGGACTTGTTAGAGTTGGAAGGGACTTCTGGAGATCATCCAGTCCAACCCTGCTGCCAAGGCAACGTCACCTGGAGCAGGTGGCACAGGAGCATAGTGGAAGGGCATTACAGAAAAAGTAGAGTAAAGAGCTTTCCCAGGAAAAACATGCTGCTTGAAATGCAGCTCAGGGCTGGACCAGCTCCAGAGGCATCAGGACTGCTCCTTGTGGGTGCATGTGAAGGAGTCTGTTGCACACTGAGTTTTGACTAATGTGTTTCTCATGGCAAAGACATTTCTGTCATCTCTTCCTTATGCTTCTGGTACCTCTGTGACATTTTTCCTCCAGAGATGGTAATGTCGAAGACTCTACTGGGTAGCTTGTTTAGTATGAAATCAGGAAAAAAAAAATGGAATACCAATCTGCCTTCCAAATTCTTATAAAATTTGGTGTAATAGTAGCCAAGACCTTCAAAGGTGTTTCCAGGAGGCAGACACATATGCATGCACGTGGAAGTTTACATATGCATAGTATAACTTAAGTTTAACTTCCACATGAAACAGTTTGAAAAGGGTAACAGCCTGAATAGTTCCCAGATTCTGAGGGATTAGAGTTAGGATAGTGTGTGGTTTAGGTAATGACAGACTTAGCTGCTGAGAGGAGATTTTGACCTGCCGCTCCTCAAAGGCGAAAGGTATTTAAGGGAGATTTAGTTTATTGTTAATCTCAGGTGTGCACAGGCATAATTTCCTTTTTTTCTGTGCCAGCTGGGACTCTGCAATCCTCTGGTGCAAACTAACCCAGCCTTTCCTACCTTCAATCCTTTATGGGCTAAGTGGCTAATGAGGAATGCAGTTGAAATTATAAGTAAAACCAAGAATCTAAGGAGAAGGGCCAGATTTGGAGTTGGATCTTAACTGGGCTTGCTTTTCTTTGTTGGCAGCATTTTAAGAATGCAATCCAGCTTGTTAAGTGCCATAATTGCACCTGTAAATCAAGTCCAAGTGACCCACTCTACATCTGCAAATAAGAGTGGAATTGAAAAGAATTGGCAGTGTTTTCAAATCTGGGGCCTCAGTAATTTTCACTTCTTTGAAAACAGAGAAAATAAAAAGGAGGATTAATTCCCAAGTGCAAAAGTGAAATCCACAGTGAACCTAGATGCTCACTTCCTTTAAAGTCTGGGTCCTCATTAAGTCTCCTCAATAACTCAGAGAGAAAAAAAATACAGCAAAATATCTACTCTTGTCTTTCAAACTCCACATTCCTAAACAAAAGTGAGCCATACACTTGGTAAACCAAATTGCAGGTTGGAGGCCAATTAAATAAATTTAGGGTACATTTCTGAACTATTCTCCTGTATTTAATATGAGATTCACGATTTTATATGTTTTCCATGTATATCATTGTGGCTTCTATGACTCACATGTGATATAATATATAATCTTTTTCTTTTAAGGTTATTACTTGAAATGACTTTCCATTTCTTTTGTTTTACTTCCTTTGTTCCATGTGGATGCTATCCACTTGATAGAAAAGGAAGAAATTGTTTTGGCTTTCTCTTACCCTGTGACTCCTAATTATCCAATATTTGTACTTTTCCATCTGTTTCAGGGTTCATTGTGGGTTGGGGTTTCTTTCACCTCTCTGTGTTTTGGAGGAGGAAGAACATTTCTATAAAAATCTGTTCTTTGCCTGGAGCAAAATGGCTTGGATACACTCCTGGCTGCAGATCTGACAAGGAGAGGTTTTGAACCATCAGCAACTTTCATAAAGACTGTATTTCCCTCTGCAGTAGGGAAATACTTTACACAAGGACTCAGGTGTCCAGGCAATGCTACAGCCTATTCCCAGGAATGGCAGCATTTCCAGAAGTCTTTATTTAAAGGGACAACTGGATTTACTGTGCAAATATGAGCTGAGGCACTCAGCCTGCAATGTAGATTGGAAATTCTGGCATCCAGACCTGCCTTTGTGTCTGCTCTTGGTACTTTCCCACATCAGCTGGTGCCAACTGAGCCACCTGTGTCATGGTGGGGAACAACTGGGAATCCCAAACAAATCGGAAATGTTTGTGACCCCAGCAGTCTCAGAATTAACACGTCTGAAGCCAGGTCAGGGGAGATCCCATACTGTGCATAGCATATCTTCCAGGAGGAAAGTTCTCAGTGTTTTCCATGTTACTTAAATGCCCACTCAACCAAAACATAGTGAAAATAGTTTCCTTTTACCAGCTTCCAGGTGGTTGTACTCCTTGGACAACTGCTTTCAACAGTACTCTGTTTTTTCCCAGCTGTGAGAAACTGGAACCTGAACCCTCTAAGTCTGGCATTTACTGAAATCACTGCAAAATGTTTCCTCCATCTTAGCTGACTTCAGCGCAGGACCCACTTCCCATCAGAAGAGCCTTATTGGTCCCCACTGGTGCTCTGGGCTATTCAAAGACAATTGTGGAATCCTGAAATGTCAATCTGAAGCCTTTGAGTACAAAATCACATTCTGAAAAACTTTTCTCTTTCAAGACCTTACAGATTTTTGCAGTAAAACCTCAAAACAGGTATTTCCTCTTCCAAGCAGCTCCCTAGGAAGCGGGATGCTGTTGGCAGTGACCTTTCCTGATTCAGAGCAGCAGCAAAAAGGGTAATGGGGCCCACTGAAGGCTCTTCACAAAAGATTATTTGGTTTCTCATAATATCCCAGCTTGGAAAGTTCATAGTGTTTGGAGTCCAAGTAACTCTCCTCACCACCAGTATATACCCCTTCCACCTGCACCCCAAACTCCCAAGCAGTAGTATTTGGACTACAGTTTTATTTCTTCCTTGATAATTTTTGATGTAAATGGCTCAAGAACATGCCAGCCAGTTGGTCTAGAGTTTAATGTGAGAGGGTTTTTCCTCTTGAGAACTGTTGTTTGTCAAACAGCAGCAATGTGGATTTATACTCCACACTCATCAGAAAGAACGAACATGGAAAAATCATTCTCTCTACTTGACCTGTTCTGAAATCCCCATAAAATTAAAATGCAGCCAGGAGCTAGAAATAAACATTTCTATACTTTTCCAGTCCCACTGGCCTTCAATCTACCATAAACACTTACTAGAGCAATGAAAAAATAAATCATGTATTATCAGTTGATCATCCCATAGAGGCTCTGTCTGTCTGTTTGATTTGAATTTCAATGCTATTGTTTTGCGTGTGTTGAACTACAAAGAGAAGAAAAGCTTTTTGTTATTTCTCTTCATCGACTGATCTAATGCAAGAGGAAAATTACTGGTAATTATTTTTGTAGCAATTATGCTGGCCCAAACACCGTAAGTGCAAGCACATTCCTTGTTATTTATTACAGAAAGATCTCAAACCACAGGCTGTTTAGAATGCACAGCATTTCAATTCACAAACTTTGATGAAACTTATTTTAATACAGCTTTGTTTTCCTTATTAAATAACAAGAAAGATTAATTACAACAGATCTGTTAGTGCTTTAATGTAGTCAAGTTGCTGAGTGTATTTCAGTAGCTAACTTTCTTCCTTTGGATATGAACACCACAGCTGCTCTATAGGTGTTTTTCAACTAGTTACAAATCTGTAAAGCCTGAACTTCTATCAGATTTTATGCTGAACCCGAAAAAAAATTAATTGTTTTCTCTTAGTTGAATTTATCTCAATCTGCATGGAGCAACTTGTCTTTTTATAAATCTGCTTCTGATGTATGTGATTGTATAGAAAATTTAATAGTTTTGCAATGAGAGAAGAGATACCTTTAATTTTCTAAGGATGACACTGTGGGACTTGTTCTGTTGTTTGGATCATCACAGTTTCAGAATTGTATTTCCTGTCCATTCTGTGGTGTGAGGCTGTACTACCCACCTTTCTGAAAATGCAGCTCCTGCCCAACCAGAGGAGCTTTGAAAACTCATTCCCCACCTGAAGTGGTTGGAGTGGTTGAAAAATTTCAAGTTTTATGTAGAAAGCTATTATTCAATGAATTACTTTTACCATAAATATTTCCGTTTTGGGGTTTGTTTCTGCTCTCTTTGCTTCAGTGATTCCCAAGACAGACTTTACTCAGTAGAGGAAACTGGTAAGGAAACTTCAGCATTCTTGGAGTTGTCCTGTACAGGGCCAGGGGTTGGACTTCAATGATCCCTGTGGGTTCCTCCCAGCTGAGGAGATTCTGTGATCTTTCAGTCCCTGCTCCTGCAAGGGCAACTTTTTCTCCTGGAGAAAATCAGGCATACTGAATGCAGTTGAGTTTTAAATATGTCAGTGCAGGGTAGGGAGGAAGATTCATCCAGGTTTACGAGGCAGGTTTTGAAGATGAATTCACTATTCACTACTATATATTAATTTTTGAAAGCTACAGCTCTACATGAGGGATAACTTTCTGCATTAATGTCTGGACATTGATAATTACAGAATAACCATTTATGTCCTGTTTGGAGCATTTATATACTTCTCTGTTGGATAATCCTGCAATTTCTGCAGCATCCAAAATAGAATGGACTCTTCCCAGAATGTCTTTTTGAATCCTAGATTTCCAAATGGAGTTAGGGGTGTAGTCCTGTCTTCCACATGGATTTAAAATTTTGGTGAAACTACACGAAATGCCTTACAACTTCTGAATGTCTGTAACAACAGTTGGGACACCCTATTTTTGGAGTAATTCTGCTTCTAACTGGTAATATTTAGCGTGTGTAATTCTACCCCACTCCAAGCTCATAACCCACAGAGGAATTGATTTCTGGATACTCTACTTGATGATGGGTTTAAAACCCAAAAAACTTTCAATATTAGTTCTCTGATTATTGATTTACTCTAAACCAGTTTTTATTTTGGACTTTTACTTTTTAGACCAGCAAATGCATGCCAGTAGCAGTTCTACCTGGTATTTTACAGCCTTACCAAGCATAGCCCCCCCCGGCACATTTGTCACTATCTCTGACTTCTTCCCCTATATAGGTGCCAGCAACTTTTCCAGATTTGTTTGCAGCTTTTTTGATGTGCCATAAGAGAGAATAAGATGAGACAATCATATTTAACCTCATGTCTGAAACAAAGGCTTTGAACAAAGGTGAAAGGCTCATTTGACTGACTTCATCACCAAGCCTATACAAATTAAATTTCTGCATTACTCACAGTATGACTTGCAATTATGTTGATTAATCATCTATTACTAAGAAAATGGAAACTCATTTATAACATACATTATTAATCTATTGTGTCATTTTTTATTTTTTAAAGCCTTGTTCCAGGGACAATTCTATTCCCAATTAGATGTTTAATTCTGTTTCTCATCCACCTTATTTATAATCAATTTTTAAAAAGTTGTTTACATGAAAACACAATTAATTCAATGCAGTTCTTTAAAGAAAAGGAATATGTAAACTCATTTAGAAGTGTAATATTTCAATACTGATACTCAAAATAGAGATGTTTCCCAAAGTAATATGAATATGTGAATGTAATTTGACCTTTGGTTTGTTATATTGTAGAAAGTAATATGTACATTTAATTTTGGAAAGTATATTGACCCTTGAACCATCTTATAAATAAAAATGTAGCTAATAATGAAAAGAATGATATGGGATACTATTTATTTGGTTAGTAGAGGTTTGTTTATCTGTGGAATGGCACCATGGTACTCTGAATCTTGGGAAACAGGAGTAATTTACACTGACCCCCGGAAGACACTTGTGGCGTCACTTTGGCTGCAGATTTTGTAGGGCCAAAGCGTTGTGGGTTTTGTGGTCAGAAAACCAGAAGAGATGTCTGCAGGTTTGTTTCACTGGTAGGTTTCAGTAGAAGTGTCCTGATTTAAACTGACCATAACTGGCTCTGCATCCACCAAAACCGCCCAAAACTGTTCATTCACAGTGAAAATCATCTAATTGTTTAAGTTGACACGTCAGTACATGTGTAAAGAGGGTCTTGCTGAACTTTATTATGAGTTTTTCTTTGAGACTTGCTCATGGTTTCCACTCATTCACTTTTCACTGTCCCAATTCCTCTTCTGCCTCCCCAGTACAATGCCAGGTCTCTGCCAGTGCGGACCCTGTGCCCTGTCCCAAGGACGGGTCAACACCAACTTGCAGGTGTGAATCTGACTCAAGATAGGCCAGCTCCCTGAGAACCCGCCTGGCATTTTAGTGGGAGCAAGGAGGAATTCCCTGTAGAAGGAATTACTGACTGGTATTTTCTGGCTGTCTTTCAGTTTATCCTGAATGCCACAGTTGGTGATGGGACCCTTGTGTTTAACAGAAGTTGAATCTGATCACCACTTCAGCAAGCAAAAATATCCATAAAACACGGTATTTCAACAAGTTGTTTTGTTTCAAATTGATCTGTCTAAGGTGCTCATAGACAGTGACTCTGTGTTAATTTAATTACTATATACCTACATGATTTTAATAAGCTATTTGCAAGTGGATTGCTCAGTCACATGGCATTATCAGTTTAAAGAACTGTGTTGTAGAGAAGGTCAAATGTGAGTGCTCATTCTAAGGCTGAAATAAAATATGCCAAGACTAATGCTTTACTAGATGATTAACATTTTCCTATTCAACCTTGCTGAGAGATTGCTGCTACATCCCTTTATTAATGTGCAAGTTTTCTTTTGCAACCAAGTGATGCAGCCTTTTGTAATTTAGATAATAAAGAGAGTTGTTGTTGTTTAATAAAAGGAATAGTCATTTATTGACATTTGCATCACACAATGCCGTGAGTGAAATGAAACAGAACAAACTAATTTCATTCCTCCCCGTGCACTCTGTACTAATTAAAAGCAACAATCAATATGGGTGTAGCATTGTCAACAATCCCATTAAAAGACTGAACTGTGACAAAAAAAAGCTGATGGCAATTTTCAAGGATGAGGCAGATGGACAGGAGGTTGAAAAGAAACCACGAATTACACAAAAGGCAGGAGCTGAAACTATTGCTAGTGAAATTTTTAAACTTTCATTTGAGCATTTATGGTTTTTCCTCTTTGCCTTTCATATTTTATTCAGATGATCCCTTTGATAAAATTTATTTCTGTACATACTGATGATTATTATGACTCTGATTTAAGAAGAAACTTCCTGAGTCAAGGCACTGAACCTTGCTAGTGAGCCACACAAAAAGAAGTTTTCCTGAATACATCTGATCTGTGCAAACCCTGATGTGAGTTTTTTCTCTGAACTTAGTGGTAAAATTCCCATTGCTGATGCTGGGATTGGATTTATTACTGCAGAGGTCCCTCCATAAACTTGTAGAAGACTCCTTGCAGAGTTCAGGATGGTGTGAGGTTCAGTTCCTTCATCATCATCCCAGAATCCTGCTCAGAAACTTGAGCAGCTGCCTCACTTTTCTCCTATCTTCTGTTAAAATAAAAAGTACTCAGTTTATCCTCAGTTCCACAGATCACAGTAAAAAGGATGAACACAAAAAACATCTTTAAAATAGCAAAAATTGTGAACACTTTGGACATTTTTATGTGAGTTTTATTCAGTATTTACCAGTTTTATATGTACATATATTTATATATAAGTCCCTTGCAGCTCTCAGAGGCAGGCAGATTACTTACTGAAATACAGAAGCTGCAGTGTAACACAAACAAGCAACTATATTTCAGGTATTGCCAAAATCTCCCTTGCCAAACAATTTCTCAACTCTCATTTAGTTATACTTCAGGAGCTGAGCAGACTTTGCAGTTTATTTACAGAAATTCAGCTTGTAAGGTCATTGAGGCTTTTTTCAGATGAGAATGAAATAAATTCCAACAAGAGAGGGTTCCTCAAGAGTGTTGCCATATCCATCAGCCTATGGAGATACAAAATCAGGGGGACTTCAGCTTTAGTAACTCACTTGATTTGAATTTTGTTAACTCATTGGAAATGTTGGGGTGTCCCCTTTGGTATTTTTAAATTCTATGGAGACCATAAAGTGCAGGTTCTCCTGTTGTGTCTCGGGGGGTCCTGTGGGTGTAGATGTGTGCACAAATCTGAGGCACAGAACTGGGGAAGGCAGGTTAGAAAGCACAGATGTGTGCATGGCTCTTTGGGAAGACATCCCTGTGGCTTTTATGAAATTACATCAGGGAAAACAAATCCTGCCTGACCAGTTTTTCAGAGTAGATGAAATTACCATATATCCTCCTTCAAATCAAGGCTCAAAATAACACCATGCTGAGGGAAGCCTTCAGGGAAGCCTGTGGAGACAAAGAGCAGAAGAAGAGGAAAACAGAGAGCAGATGGTTGTCTCAGGGAAATGATCAAAAGGCTGATGGCAGCCTGTTTCCAAATTGAGGGGTTGTGCAGCTGGACCAAAACATCTGGTCAGTTTACAGTGGATGGGAAATTAGTCCCTTTTTAGCAAAGGGACTAAATACCATAAATGTATTCTTTGGGGATTGTGTAGTTCATTCTCTTGTTTGCAGAACAGGGTTGCACAATCTACAATTTCGAATAAAAGGCCAATTTTGCTTTTGCTTAGAAATCTCAAGGTTGAGCCTCAGATGGAGGAAACATGAACATATCTAGTGAGGTCAATGCAATTAAACTAAATCAGGGATGCAGTTGAGAACCCAACCTACTTTTTTGGGGGTTTTTTCTGCCCTTCGCAATGAAGTGACAAAGACAGAATTCTTCTTGAGTCTTCTCCACACAGAAATGTCTCTTCCTCTTCCAGCTGGAAACTTTTACACCCTCTGACACTGGGAAAAAAATGGGTGCTGAATATGACCCTGAGTCAGTGGGATCCTCAGTGCATTTCCAGTAACTGTAATCACAGGACTGAGCCCAGACAGAAAGAGTGGCATTAATAGCCACATGATTTGCAATCAGAGGAGTAAATCCTCCTATTGCATTTTCAGATTGTCCTACCTAATGAAATAAATACTGTTCCACTTATGGACAGAAAGAAGGAAATAGGTGGATTGTTTCTAAAGAAGATGACCTCTGATGCATCCATTTCACTTGCAGCAATGCTTGCCTAGAACATAAACTTTATGGTTCAGTGGCATCCAAAAAAATGTTATTTATGTATTAATTAAAAGAGAAGTTACAGATGAAGTGATTTTAATAGACTAGACAGAGTTGCAATTGATTTGCTTAGAGAAGTCAAGTTTTCAAATATTTGCTTTAAATGAGGCATGGAAAAGAGAAATCTTGAACTATGTGATCAGAATGGTATTTCTCAAAAATTCATTGTCACTCCTAAAGAAACACTACCAAAGGTGTGACCTTTGTAGAATTTCTTTCTCATGAAAATTCTCATAAATCTGGATTTATTTTGATAGGAAAAATCCAACCTACACAAATGCATTTTTTTTCCTTAATATCAGGTATTTTATATATGAAAAGGCTAGTGATACAAAACAGCTTTAAAATGAAATTTATTTCTCTAATGATTATTGTATGAATTATAAATTCTATGTGTGTGTTGAGAGAAGGAAATGAAGTTATGTAGCATATTTTGAAGTCTTATCTTCTGTCCTGCTGCTCATTATAGTTATTTTGTAGCTGCATTTAAAATGTATTTTTCTGCATCTGAGAATATTTCAAAGATTGTTTTTGTTGCCATTGAAGTGCACGGAGTGTAAATTTTTTTATTATTTTAAAGGACTCTATGCATACTAATCAAGGGCTGACTCTGAGAACTAATAGATATTTATGTGCTGTGCAAAGTGTTATTTTACCTTTTCATGTAGAGATAAAAAATTGCTCTCAGATATGAGTCTAACAGAGATTTTTTTTCTTCTTACATTTTCTAGCTCAGAGGGATTCCAATGGTCATAAAATATCTCAACAATTTCACACTACTTGACACAAAAGGAATTTCTTCCTGACAATTTGGATGCTGACTTAGACTTTACAATTGGCTTTATCCTCTGTATGGCAGCACTCAGTAGCCACTTCCAAGCACTGAGGTTTTTCTGCAGCTCCATCTTCCCAAACACTGCTGCCTGCCTTTCTGGGATGTCATTGCCAGGGTCACCTCAGTGAGCTCTGCAGTCTTTGAGGGGGTAAAGAAGGAATATGGAACAATCTTGGAGAGGGAAGAAAAGTGTACTTATCTTGTGAATCTGTGAATTATTCATACCACAGATAACTACTGCTACTGATTAGCGTTTTTTCACAAGAGGGCTTGAGTTCACTCTTCTCTACCACTGCCTTGATTATGTTGCTGTTATATCTTGAGGCAAATTGGCAAATCAGTCTTTGCTCTTCAGATAAACTTTCTTCGCTCTTCAGATAAACTTATCTCATCCTGAAGATTTCAAACAAACACAAATTCCATCTGTTTGGTGAGTAGTTCAGGGGGGCTTATCTTACTCTAACAAATTTTCCCTTTCCCGCTACCAGTTTTGTATGAAACGATCATGAGGCTCCTGTAAAAATGAAACTGCTTAGTCCAACAGCCTTTTGTCAGCCCCTGTGGATGTAACTATGAACAGTGAAACAAGGGGCAAAATTCAGAAGTATGTTGTTATTTTTTGCAGGGTTTGACTGATATAAAGATTACTTTGGAGAGGCAATCATCGTGTGAAAATATAGGGAGATGAGCTGAAGGCAAATGAATGTTATATTCACATATAAAACATTTTATAAAAATCCAGAAATTTTACACTAGAAACATGCTGTTGAAATTCTCAAAATTCTTCTAAGGAGAAAGTTCTATTTCACTCATGAATAGATTAAAACCACCCCAGTATGCAAGATTACTATTGTTTAATATTGATTACTATGTTCATACTCAATTGCTCACAGAACATATAAAACATCATAAACTCCTTCACAAAAATTGCAGATCATGCTGCTTGCAGATGGAATGGTAGAAGACTATTGCAGGCAGAACACAGCTCAACAGCTTCCTGATCTCTTGTCCTTTTTTTAGTATCACTATCATTCTGTTGACCTCTGTGGAGTTAACCCAGAGCTACTCCAAAACAAATGAAATTACAACTGGGCTCACTGTGTTTATACTGATTTTAAGTGAATGGGCAGTTGCTCTCAACACAGCAAAGTCTGTTCCAAATATTTGACCTCTCCTTCCTCACTTCTGATCCCAGTGACTTTATTAGTATTAAAGTGGAGCTTAATGGGTTGTTTGAAAACATTTTCAAACATATCCCCATTGAATTGGTGTAAGAACTGGGCTCAATCTCAGTCTCTTCACCTAAGAGAAGATTTGGCTCCTTGTGCTTCTGTCACATCATCTGTTTCTATTCTATGATTAAAATAATACAGTTGGATTATTGTCAGTGACATAAAAACACCATACCCAGTAGAAATGCCCAATAAGGAATATCTAATTTCATGTATTTCATGTATATCTTATTTAACATAATACCTGTTTTCATGTATTAAAATACTAAGTTTAAACATTATCTTTACTGGCCTTATCTTTAACCAAACTCTCGGTCTTTAAAGCTCCATAAGGAGAAAATCAGAGTATAATGGATTAAACAGTTGGCAAAAAATGGTGTTTAAAAATAGCAAAGCAGTTTTGTTCTCAGTGAGTCAGTAACAAGCCGTGCTGTACAAAGCCTACAGGGTGAATCCTGCCTGTACTGATGGTGGCTAAATCTCAGTCAGTTCTTAAGACACTTTGACTTTTATCCTCTCATGGTTTTGGTTGTCATATATGAAATCATCAGTAGCTTTATTTATTTCCTATCTGGTTGCATTACAAGAATCTTCAATTGCATAAATACTCTTTCTTTCACTTGTCATTATATTAGAAATATAATCCTAAATGAACCTAAGATCTCAGAGAGGTCAGGAACATGTCATCATGGGTGGTTTTTCTGTTTTGCCTGACCAGAACTATCATTTTTTCTGTGTTTATTGACCAAAGGTCAGTTGATATGTCTCTCTTTATATTTTTTGTTTAAATATCTTGTTATTAATCTAAATCTAATCTAAAAATTCATCTCAACAGTGTATAAAGAAGAGTAAAGGTGTTTTTCAAATGGTGTTTCCAACAGAGGCAATGGAACATGTGTGAATATCATGGATAGACCAGTTTATTCACAAGGAAACTCCACTTCTACCTACCAGTGCATCTGCATTTCACAGACATGGCTGGCACAGGGGAGGAGAAATCCAACTAGATAATTTGAGGTTATATACAGAGAAAAAGCTGGAAATGCTAACATACCACCCTACAATATTTAAGAATAACCAACAAGAACTATGTATTTGAAGAGGCACTGTTGTGCTTGAAAACTTACCTGTTTGATCTAATAAAATATGTTTCTCCCTCCAAATCATACCTTTAATTTATCCTTATGTTTTTCTGCCTCCATTAACACAGCTACAACTTGCATTTGAATGGGATCATAACAATATGTGAGCTTAATCCACATCTTAAAACCAAATTCTGTTCTTAAGCAGTGTTCTTCAGCCCTTTATTAAAACTTATGCCACCAACATAAGCCTGTTGGGACTTATGTAGCCTGTATGTAGTTGACAACAGAGGGGTTGGTTTCACACTCAGAATATAATCTGTTTTAATTTCCCAGATATTTATTCAGTACTTTGGGATTTGGGAAACTTTAGTAAATTTTTTCCTTACACATTGTTGTGGATTTTATAGCCACGTCTGAATAGATCCTGTGCTGCATAACAAGGTTAAGTGAAGTCCTTCTTATACCACTGTGCGAAATGCCCTCTCTTATTTTTTAATTTATACAGACCTTTAGCCAGTGATTTATTCTTCACAGGACCAAATGAGAGTGGGCCAGAACTGCTTTGCTGGGATGACCTGGTTCTACAGAGGATTAAAGTTGAAACTGGAGATCTGGTTGATTCATTTTCACTGCTGAACAGATTATGCCTCATTAAAGATCATCAAGTCTATTGCATTTACTCACTGTCACTTGTGTAATGCCAGTAACTCAGCATGTCAAAGTTGGCTGGGAACTGCAAGTGAGAGGTGGGAAGGGAAGAGATCCAGCTTCTTCCCATGCAACTCGGTGACAGAGCTCTACAGACAATCCCAGCTGAGTCCGTGTGCTGGGAGTGCACAAGGGTTTGGGAGGGGACACAGCTGGAGCAGCTGACCACAACTGACCCCAGGACTATTCCAGACCATATGGCATCATCATCAGTGTGTAAATCTGTGGAAAAAGAAGGAAGCAGGGGGACATTTGGAGTGAATGCATTTATCCTTTCGGGGCACAGTTACAAGTGGTGTAGCCCAGCTTTCCCAAGGATAACAGAACAACTGACAGCCCATGGGAAGTGAGGAATGGATTCCTTGTTTTTCTTTGTATTACCTGTTAAACTTTGTCTCCATCCACAAGTTTTCTCACTTTCACTGTTCCAATTCTCTTCCTCATCTCACCAGGGACAGCAAGCGTCTGTGTGGAGCTGAGTTGCCAGCTGGGATTGAACTATAAGAGTATGGTTGTCTTTTGCCTGTCTGTGATTGTCAATGCAAGGATCTAGTCCATTAATACACTTTTCCATAAAGGGCCATGAAAAGTTCAATTGGGAGTCATCTTGTAGAAGTACAACTAAAACATAATTTCGTATATAAATACACTTTCCATTGGTTTTCCTTCCTTCGCTACCACACAACTTCCACAACTTTGCTGTTGTCAATAACCAGATGAGAGCCTGAATTTATGTCAAACTAGAACAGGAAAACAAATTCATTGTACCTGTATTTTGCCTTCCCAAATGTATCAAATTTCAATTTCAGTTCAGTTTTTCTGTCATTTCTCCCTGTAGCATCTGAGTTGGGTCCCTGGAGAATGGTCTTCCCAGGAGGAGGATGCTGCCTGGGGCTCTGCTGCCATCTAGCCAACTTCCTCCTCAACTCCCAGCTCCATTGTTTGGGAACCACGTGGTTTCTCTGGGGTCCGGGAAAGCACCTGTGGGCATGAGAAAACACAAGTGGTCCTTTGTCACTACCCCAAAAGAGGATGGCAATTCTTATCCAGCACCGGCTTTATTTCACAGGGAGGAAGAGTGTGTTGTACTTGGTCTTGTTCAATCTCTGCTTAAGGAAGTGTGTCTTTCAATATCTGACACCTTTGAGTTGGTAACACTCAGTCTAGCAATTTCAGTTCTTTTCACCTGAACCTTGACAGGCAGTTTTTCAGCACTTAAAGGAAAATCTTTCAATCTGTTGGCTGAGAAGGCTTTCAGAAAGCAGAGCAACACTCTAAAATCACAGGCATACAAACTCCAAACAACAGCAAACACATTTCAAGGAGAGTGCAGGTGTAAGGCTCCTTTATACAGCTGTTGCTCCCTTCTCACTGAGCAGATCTTAAAGTAACAGATCCTCAAAGGCAGCAGAGAGCAATGAAGTGTAATGTACTCAGAAAAACAAAACACTCAATAAAAGCAGTGCAGAGAACAACTGAGGAAAGAATATGTAGGTAAATACATATAAAAAGAATCATTCATCTGTGTATGCTTTTAAATGAAGTATTCATCCTAAAAGTTTATTGAAAAGTATTCTCAGCTCTCCAGGAGTCTGTTCATTTACCATTTTACATCTTTAGTACAACAACCAGTGGGAAGCCAGTGGAAGATGTTTTGTGTGGAAAAGTACTTTAGCTTAGCTGCAGTAATCTATGCAAAACAGCAAGGAATAAAGAAAATGTCAAATCCACCAGCAACTCTGCTTTTACATCCTTCCCCCTCCTCTCCCTCAGGGTTCAGTGGTGGGGTTTACTTTGAACCTTGGGTCTGGATCCAGTGGGATTTATTACTCAGAAGCTCTCAGTACAGCTTTGCTGAGAACAGCCCACTGAAGGCAAAAGCTTCACCTCTGTGGCCTGGGTGATGCTGGACCCTGCTGCCAACAGGAGCAGGAGAACACTTACCCCAGTCCTAAGAGCACCAAGGGTCTTCAGGTCCTCTGCTGATCCCCAGACCTTCATTTAGGAATTCTCATTTAGGAAAGCCACCTGGGAGTTTAATTTGAGCCAAACAAACAGTGCTGCTGTGCTATGCTTCTCTTCATGCCAGTTTTCTGTATTATCTTTGTTCTTCATATATTTTCTCTTCCATTTTTCAGCTCATTGTCGTCAAATATTTCAAACTCTCATAGTGTGGCAAACCATAACAAATAACAAAAATTCAGGCACAGTGATTCTTCCCCATAAAACTGCCTCTCACCTCTTGTCACGAGTAGGACATTCCTGTACAGCTGAGATGTATTTGGGGATAGAAAACACCTGGATTTCCACTAGAGGGTGATGTTGTAAAGCTCAAACGCTATGAGGGAAAGGAGAGACCCCGGGACTTGATGGGGATGGAGGTGCTGCTGCTTTGGGGATTTGTAGGTTCTTTATCGACCTCCAAGCACCCTCAGAGAGGAGAAGCAGGGCAGGGATGGCTTTTGGGGCACAACAGAAATATAGATTGTTCTTATCTTCCAATTTGGTGAATCAAAAGATAAATGGGAAAGATACTTTTGTGTATTATTTCTTTTAAAATGTGGTTTCTTACAGAAAAAGTAATTTATTCCACCAGAACTTGTCAACTGTTGTCCTGATCTTATAATTTGGATTTTAGACAGCTTTGCCATCTGCTTTATTTTGGGAGGGGTTAGGTCTTTTATTCTTGAGAATAATTTGTACAGCATTAGCACTTAAACACAGGGAGAAATAACAGGAATTATTATTGAATTATTTTTTAGATTAAATTATAATAACAAAAAAACCCCACACCATTTTTATCAGGATCATTACAAAGAATTTGCACGAAGGTAGGTTTCTGCTGAGATTTTTGATTCATAGAAAGAAAAGCAAGATTCAGAAAGTTTAAGCTTGAACTGACAGTTGAGATTGTGAACATAGGCCTTGCAAAAAGAAACTTTATGAAAGTTTCATGAAGGTCTCACACTTTGTTTCACACTTAGAATGAGAACACAAAACATTATCATTTTACATAAATTCTTCATTTTCTTAAAATATAGTTCATTCTTCTACACATTACCATGAAATCTGATAGTACAAACCCTTTTTCAACTCAATTTTCTGCCACTGAGAGAGCAGTACATTATGCATCTCTGAATCTCCACTCTGTACAGTGTCTATTATTCCAGTTACTCTTTAATAGGAACATATAAAAGAAATTATTTGTAGCAAATATGCATCCAACTGGCTACACTCTATAAACACCAAATGTCAGATCTACAGCTGAGTCTCCTCTGTGTCACTTAAAATGTTTTGGAAGTAACTTGCAAATAAACTGAAGCCCCCTCTAACAATCTCTACTGTCAGAACATTGAGAATCTGTCAAATCATTGGAAAATACAGGTTAGAGCTCACTCCATCACCCATCTTTCCTTTTATTCCCCTTAAATCTGTTCACACAAATCTCTGCAGGATGTGGTCCCGAAGCTGAGCCTGGTGCAGGATCTGATTTTCCTTTGGTGGTCCTTCATGATTTCTGCTTCACTGCACAGGTATCACTTTGGCTGATTTACCCTGGGGCTGCTGCATGCCTGCAAGCAGTGGGAAGCAGGATCCCATGTGCCTGCAAGCAGTGGGAAGCAGGATGCCATGCACCACCATTTCAGCCTTAAACCCCACAAGAATTTTTGTTGAGGGCATTATGTTTGCAGCAGTGAGTAAGTTTGTTGAAATATTGCACAATATATGTTTAGAAATGATTGGTTATCTTGCATCCACTACAAGAATTTGCAAATATGAATATTTTCAAGTTGCTCAGGACAGCATTTCATTACTGAAGTGGGAGATTTAGTAGTTTCTTAGTTGTTTGAGAGCATGTTGCAATTAAATGACGGCTGATCTCCTTGAAGGTGGTTTATTTCTTTTCCTCATGATTATCTGCAGCTATTAGTTATAGTGCTTTGTTGTCAACAGAGAAAAATTCTAAAAGTCAGATGCCGAGACACTGTGCTAAGAAACAGTCCTGTTGTCTTCTTACCATCGGAATTCTTCTCTTAAAATTTTTAGATGCACAAATCATAGATTCTCATGTTTCTTTCTTGAAATAACTATCTTAGAACAACTGCACAGGATATTGGTGTCACACTCCTTCTGTGAGGAGAGCTTTTCTTCCCTAATGTCACCACAATCAAATCAGGCAGAACAGAACAAATATTCTAAGAAGGAAAAAGTATCTCATTGTCACCTTGCAAATTCTCTGTTCTTTCTCTCTTACTTTGGACATAGAAGTCAGTGTGAGGGTGGAGGGAGGAGTAATTGCAAGTTTTATTACAGGTTCTTGTTTCCCTCACAGCAATTCTAGGCACAGAATGGGGATGCCTGGAGAGACAGATTTGAGCTGCAGTAGTGCTTCTAATTGCAATGCTCCTGCATACACTCCCTGTTTCTAACAACAGGATTATGTTGAAGGTGAAGTAGATCCAACTCTGCTAAAAGTGTGCTAAAAGTGTGTTTGTGTGAGGTCTGTTCACATAGGAAATATCACAGAATCATAGAATGGACTAGGTTGGGTTGGACCTTAAAGATCTTCTCATTCCTCCCCCTAGCCATCGGGAGGGACACCTTCCACTATCCCAGGTTGCTCAGAGCCCCATCCAACCTAGTCTTGAACACTTCCAGGGATGGAGCAGCTACAGCTTCTCTGGGCAACCTGTGCCAGGGCCTCACCACCCTCACAGGGAAGAATTTATCCCTAATTTCCCATCTAAACCTATTCTCTGTCAGTTTGAAGCCATTTCCCCTTGTTCTGTCACTACATGCTCCTGTAAATAGTCTCCTATCACTGTCACTAGGTATGGCCATTACTTAGTCCTCTACTTAGCCTCTTATGTCTTAGTACAACTAAATATAAATGAGAAGACCTTGATCCTGCCAGCCTCTCCATCCATCTTCCATGTGCAGCAAATGAGTTGCCGACAAACTCAGCTTCATCTCTCTGCTCCAAGGTTGTCCCCAGCTGGCTGCTGTTCAGCTTATAGATTCATTCTTACAAGAACATTGGAGAATTTACCTGGATATCTCCCTTCATTTAAATGCTCTTTGGCTTCTCAGTGCTTTTAGGTATACTGACTGCATGCTCCTTGTTTGAATTGTGTCCACCTGTGGCTGCTCTTTCCTCTCTCCTTGCTCCTCAGTCTGTACAGACTCAGCACCCTATCCTAGGTGTCATCCTTTCTCTCAGAGATCTTCTCTTCACTGCCTGCTGTTAATTTCTATTTAAAACCTATTCCAGGTAAAATTGAATTCTAAAGCATTTTTGACACAAGTGATAGAAGTTATCCAATCTCAGCCAGGTTCCCCACAGTCTCCTTTGAACTTTCATCTGCATGAGCAAATGAGACCAGACCTTGGTGCTGCCATTTCCTTCTAAGGACTTTTTTCTTTCTCTCTACCAAATATTGCTCATCCCAAGTCCTGACATCTCCCTGACAGTCAAAATCATCCCCTCCTACCAAACTATGAACACAGGACAACCATATCCCTTATCCTTGACTCTAAGGCAGTCTGAGGCCTCATCAGCATCTGGGACTTGTTTGAAGGAAAAAAAAACCCTAGGAAGGATGAAACAGTTCAGCTTGGGTGGCATGAGACTGCTCTGATGTTCTGATGCATTGCCCATTTAAGTTTCCACTGCTCTGTGGCTATTCTGTCAACAACAGAGGATATTTTAACTGCTTTCTCAAATATATGTGGCAAAACCATAGCAACTTCTCCTCAATGCAGCAAATCTATTTCTTTAGTAATTATTACCCTAATTAACTTTCAAATGTTAGCAATGCACATTCTGCTGATTAAATTTCGATTGAATTTTGTTACTTGCCAGAATTAGAGCTGGGTTTCAGAATGGTGAAGGTACTCTCTAAATTAAGATCTGTTTAATTGGTCTTCCCTGAACACTCCTGCACTTCTGCAGAGCAGTGTATATATTTGTATTTCCATTTATTTAGCAGCATACATCTTCTGCCACGTGCCTTAACATCATAAGCTAACCTGGTGGAGCTTGCAGGGCTATGCAGCACAAAGACAATACTGACTGTAAAAATGGCTCTAAAACCTTGATTTGCATACATCTCTCTCTTTTTATTTTTTTGGCCCAGTTTTTCAGGCAGCTCTTCCACCTGGTGCCAGCAACATTCTCTGCCTTCCATGTTGTCCCTTCTATGTTTGATTTGTCTTCTCTGTATTAACAATATTCAGATTATAAGGTGGTATTTATGTCTCCGATAGTCTCTGCAGGAAGGACAGCCCTTTTGTTTCTGTTCAATCTATGTTTGTGCAAACCGAGAAGACTCCACTGGGTCTGATGGTTAATGTGGGATCAGGGGTTTCATTCACCTGAGCTCTTCTGATGTTTGACATCCAGAAGACTCAGACAGGACCAAATTTTTGGACAAGGAAACATCTGGGAATTTTAGCTACCATGGATCTAGGTCTCATGAGTGAGCCAAAAAAATTAAATATTATAATATTGATTGTTATTATTATTGAATATTCAAGAAGACTTAAAATCACAGGTAAGCCAACATCATTTTCAGTTGTTCTTGAAGGACCTATTTTCCTCTTACACTTCCTATCCCATATGCACACTTCCACACTTTCTTTTGCACTAGTAAAGGGACATAAATTTAGGACATTAATTAGGGACATAAATTGGCAGAATAGTGATTGCTGTCTTTGAGAAGAAGGATAATTTTCCACTGCTTTCACTCTGTGAAGTAACTCACCAAGAGGTCAGCCAAGCCCCGACATATGTGCCAGGGAGGCTGGGATATCATGGCTGAGGGCAGGGAGAAGATGGGATGTTCAGGACAGACCCTTAGATTGGTCCAGCTGTAACATCACAAGGAATGCTTGGTCTACAGAAGTGAAAAGACAAGTCCTTTATTGAACTTCACCATCACCAGTGTATTGATAGAACTCAACAAGTGAAGAGGTTGTGGTACATGATCATTGTCCTATGGCACTGCTGGAACATAAAGAACCTGTATTTCTTCCCATTAAAAACTTGCAGGCTTCCTTTATTATCTGGGGTATTTTTGGAAAGGAAAAAAGAATTGAGACTTTATATCTTGTCTGCTGAAACCTTTACCCAAATACAAAGTATTTGCTCAGGGTTGTTTTCTAGCAAAGAGAAGGTACTTTGGTGCAACTTTCTTGAAATGTCTGTGTGAGTGTGAAGAAACCAGAAATCCCAAGTGATTGATGAGGAATGACAGATCCTGAATAATGACAAATGAATTCAGGTCAGGAGTCAGCTGCTGAAATTCTACCTCTGTGCAAAAGGCCAATACGGGTCTTTTCCTTTATTTAAATCTCATGTTGTGACTATGCAAAATACTCACACTTGCACACTCTCTTAGCACAGGGCTGAGAATTTGACATGGAGGGAGTTGGCTGTCAGCAATTCCACTGAACTGTAATAATTAATGTGTGCATAACTATGTAACTGAAAAATTTAAAAAGACAAATTACTTTCTAAGAACAAATGCCACCTCTCTGATAAGCTGCAGTGTTTCCTTCTGGAAAAAATTCCAAACCCAAACAATTACCTGAGAGTGTTCTGGAGAGTGCTGCTCAACACAAAACCTTGGGTCATGGAACCAGCTGGATGGTGCTTAAAGGAGTGACCAAGGGACACACAACCTGCATCTCCACCCAGCACCTTACCAAAGAAAATGGCTATGGAAAGTTGTCATCAGCATTTTCCAACTATTTATCATCTCCACTCTCCTGAACACCTCTCTAGATAAACAGTAAAAACTCCATCAGAGCTGACAGTGAGTTCTGCCTGTATTAAAAAGAGCCAGGAATATGTACAGCAACTGTCATAGTCTTGCCTGTTCCAGGTACCTGTTTCACTCAGGTGACAAACTGTACATTTTAAATTACTGGTCTTATTGCTATTTTCTCTCTCCTCCCTTTTAGTAACTCCAGGCCAGTGATTTAGGGCAATTACAGCTTATTACACACATTTATCCGTGATACTTACCTGTCATATTGTGGCCTCTATCTACTCAATAACTCTCAGAGGTAAAAAAAGCCCCAATGTAGAGATGTCATCCCATTAAATTAAATCCTCAGATTGCATAAAAGCTCAAGTTCAAATACTGACAATAGAGGTTTCAACAGCACATGGTGAAAATACCACACCACGACCATTTAGTCTTCTTTGGATTGCTCTGGAAGTACAAATCGGGCTTGAAACCGAATCCTGGTAGAAAAGGGGTTTCCTCCAGGCCAATGTATTCAGAACAACATAAAGTACAGGAATATATGGGCATCTACCAGGCCACTGAGTGCCAGTTGGGAATAACCTACACCCACAAAAGAACACTAGTGATGATAAAACCAGATCCATGTTGCTCATCCCTCGGACTGTTCTGAGCTGAGCTAAGGCCTGGCAGCTGAAGAGCAGATCTGCAGGGTGGGAAAAAGAAGAGAGAACAGCTCTGTGCAGGTGGGTTGAGATTCATGATAGCACCTGGTTGCACAAACCTTTGGCTGTCTTGCTGTCTGTGTAACCTCTCTTAAGACCCAGGCAGTTTGTCATGCAATGGTTTTCATGACGGTTTTCAAACTCAAATGTTGTAGAAAGTGCATAGAATTCGGGATCTGCTGGTTTTGCAGACAAAGGTTTGTGTCACCAGCCTGGCCAGGCTCTCCCTGCTCATGCCCTTTGCTCTCAACTGGGTCACAGCAGTGAAGGGTTTCCCTCATGACCACAGACTTATTTATTTATTGTTACTGCTATGGTAAATGTGTTCTGCTTACATGGGCATAGATCAAAAGTGGTGTTAATGGAGCAATAACAGTGTAACACAGGGTTAGAGGAAAGAATAAGGCTTGTATCAGCTCCTAACAAGGACTCAGTGCTGGAATTGCAAATGGGCAGCTGACAAGGGAAGCTGAAATCCCATGTTGCAAAACTGAACTGCTGGCATTCCCTCTAATTTCTGCTTCATGACTGCAAGAGTTTTCTCAGGAAAAGTTGTTCTTTAAAAACAATTAATAAGCATATCATTCTTAAAAAATATAACAGACACTTAAAATGTACTTTTCACTTGACTTAAATGTTACAGGGGAAACATTCTTATGTGTCATTATTATAAAATGAAAATTAAAATGCCAAGGCTAAGTCATTGCCATCATTTATTTGCCCCTGGGCTGCTTTTGAATTGAGAACTGCCAGCAATAGGATGTAATGTTCCTGTTGCAAGTTTGAGATCTGTTTATCACAAAGACTGGAATATATCAACCTCGTGTACTCCCCTAAGCCCCGGTAAAAAGGTTCACCTACCACTTACCTTAGATTAGAAATGAACATACATAATTCTCACATTGTTATTTCTTCACTTGATATTTTTTTTAATTGCAGTCATTTTGGAAGGAGTAATATTTAAAAACTCACTATTTAATAAACCTAGTGAATGGAATGGTATCACCATTCATCTGTGAATTTCAGATCCTGTAGTCTTTGCATGGGCTCCTTCTTCTCTAGCTCCTGCTTCCTCAAAGTCTAATTTCTTCATCCTGATTACTTTGTTACATGATGCTCACTTAAATGTTTAAATGTAACTAGGAAAGAGATGCAACTGTGTCTGTTCTCCTGATGTATTTTATGTTCCTTTTTTCTCTTTATAGTTACATTAATTTTGTGTTGTGAATTTCCACATAGAAGTGAAGTTATGCAAATTTAAGTAAATTAACTCTCAATTAACTTCTACATAGAACTTCTGCCACTAAATTTTACTACTAGTCCCAAGATAACTGTTAAAGTTAGTTTGGCCATGTTTACATCACACTTCAGCAGAGTGACTCAAAGCTGAAAAATATTGTTGGGGTTTAGTTACATTGTTTTGAGACAAAACCGAGGTCAAGCATCATTACAGCATTTTTGACAGTATATTTAAATTCAAACAGCAACCCAAATACCACACACCTTGCAAAGTCAGGAAAAAAGCTACACTTAAGTAGAAATATTTTAAGGCAAGGAGTGACTGGTGAACATACAAATAGCCTGAACTGCCCCGGGGTGCCAAGTTAGCTTGAGGTGCTACTGAAGATGCATTAGATGCATTGTGTTATTTTAGCTGTGCTTCTGAGACTTTGGCAGTGTTACAGAGCAGAGTTGAATTTGTTCAGCTGCCTAACGAGTTCCATGTTATCTTCACTACAGGCCTGGTATGTTTTCCCCTGGGAAAGGTGTTCTGCGCAGGATCCTGGTATGTGTTGAGGCTCAGTTCTGTCCTGTGTCCATCCATAAGCCTCGTGGCAACATTATGAACAGCACTACCCAGACACTGCTCTACCATTGTGCAAATCACGCTCTCTGAAACATATTTGGAGTCAACATGTGGCTTTTACCTCCTCTAAATTTGTAACATCCCATTACACCATAATGGGAAGTTGGCAGGGAATCTGGTGATCAAGATCAGACATAATACAGTTGGAGGTTTGTTCAGGAGAATTAAAGACAGGAATAAACATCTTTTTTCTCTTATCAAATCCATTGTGAAATGGCACCTTCAGCATTCTACAAATGCTCATCTCTCTGAGATGAAGATGTGTGAATGTTCTAACAGTGACAATCATGCTGCTTAGTAAAATGGACAGGAGAAATGCTACATCAAAAAATAGTCTTGATCTGTTTTGTCAGCTCCCTGTTTGGAGGGTGGACACTATTGGGTGATTTAGAAAAGGATGTACATGTCTGGTTCAGGCTGAAATCTCTCAGTCATGCTGCAAATTGTAATTCTGTTTGCATTCTCTCTCCTGGAACACTGACAGTGGAAGGTGTGGTCACAATGAGATATGAGTCACCCAGTGTTTTATTCCATTCAGTGCTTGATGACTTCTGTGCAAGGAACAGGAACCTCACTGTGACCAAGTCTTCCACCTTCTGTTGTTCTTGGTGGGTTTCTTGGTGTCCCTGAAGTTTGGAGGAAATGACAGTGATGAGATTAAGTCCAGGACACACAGAACTGTGTGCTGATGGATATAAGGTCTATGTCTCCAGAACGCTGCTACTTGCACATTTTGGTACCCTCTCCCTGACTAAACCTCTGCAGCCACTGTAACAGCTGATGGCACAGCACAAAGTTATTATGTTCCTTGTATATGGATGCTATATAGCAGGAAATACCTTTCATAACCATGATAAACAGTGTATTACTGGAGAACGTCACCTCAGAGAGATCAATGGCTGACTTAAGAAACTCTTTGAAGTTAAATGTAGGTGATATTAATGGGAGAAATAGGAAATCATTGGCTTCTACAAAGCACTTCCACCATGACTGAAGGAATCTGTCCTCTATTTCTCAGTTGTGCTTTTGTGATATTCTTAAGGACTCTGCATTAAAACCACTCTTATAAACTTTTCCCCTCTGTCGCTGAAAAGGAAGCTTTGCCTCTGTGTGATCTGCAGAAGTCACCACAGGAGTTCACATATTTGTAGCCACTTAATTTACTAATAGCAAGTGACTGTACACTGAGGATTAACTGAGAGTTCCTGAGAAAGGATAAAGTTCTTGTTCTGCTTGGCAAAAAAACTTCCACTTGTTTCATCTTGAATTCTGAGTCCTGGCATTTGCTTCCCTTTGAAACATCAGCTGAGACCGAAACTCCAGATCTTGCATTTTTAATGCATTCAGTTTGTTGGGACCTTATTTAACCCTGAGACCTCCTTTCTCTCTGAGATATTGATTCAACATGATAAGTGCACTTCACAGGAATGAGGAATCAGTCAGCAAAGCACGTGAGCCTTGCAGAACCCATGAGCTCAGCTCCCATGAACCAGCCTAAAGAGCTGCCTACAGAACTCATGCTTATGAGGGTTCCCATTTACCTTTTACTTTCCAGAAGGGATGTAAATATAAGCTTTGCATCACAGGATTGGGATCTTGGAATTAAACTATACTGGAACAGCTGCCTCTACTCTCATGAAGAGTCAAAAGGAGCAACATTTCAGCTCTACACAGTCTTTTTGGAAAGTGTTCCTTCCTCACTCCTAAAGCAGTGAGCTTTTAAAGTGTATGGAGCTGTGGTTTGAAGGGTTCAGGGGTTTTTGTGTTTAGAGGGTGATGTGCAGCTCTATTTTGTTGAGTTGCAGGTATAAACTAGCATTATAAAATGGCAGTAAGACAAATATGGGATTTTTAATGGCTAAATAAACAGGTTTACCTTAACTGCTGAATAACTAGACTCCTGAGGGGAAAAAAGAGAGAGAGAGTGAGAGAAAGAGAGAGAAAGAGAGAGAGTGAGAGAGAGAGAGAGAGAGAGAGAGAGAGAGAGAGAGAGAGAGAGAGAGAGAGAGAAAGAAAGCCAGAAATGTAACAGTCATTTTAAAACTGCATAAAAATCTCCCAGGCGTAAAGGTCTGACATTTCAGCCTCACAGATGTTGCTTGAATGGTGAGCTGATCAAAGAGAGTGTTAAAGATGCTTGAAAGTATCCCTAAGTTTAAGAAAAGCACAGATATAGATTCAAGGTAAAACTACATCCCAGTGTAAAGCTTGTGTGTATTGATTCGTCTGCTCCAGGACAAATGTGGGTTTTAATTCCACCCCATGGAGAGAGGCACTGTTGATGTTTTGCTCTGCTGCCAAAGTGGGTTGGCTTCCCACTGCTGTGTTAGAAGGAGAAGTGGATTCCCTTCCAGCTCCCCATGTTTTCCTACTTACTTCGACTCCACCACAGCTCTCACAACTCCTTTTGGCAAAAAACTCTGAGACACAAGTACTCCTCCCTGACTAAGTGAAAACATCTCTGTAGCACTGGACCCAGAAAACAACTGAGGAGTCCATGCAAATACAAAGGGGTTGCCTACACCAGAGAGTACTGAAAAAATATTTTCCTCTTTCCTGAGGCCCCAGAAAGCCTTTCAATCTGCTCAGGGCACAGCCTGTGTTACTGCAGGCAGGACAATGCTGCTGTGCCAAAGCAGCCTCTTCTGCCACCTCCACACAACCCCAGCTCCCTTCCCTTTGCTGCTCTGTGAGCCAAGAAGCAGCTTGGATTTTTCATTTGAAGATTTTAATTTACGGGATAAACAAAACTTCACCCAAGCAGATAAATCATGACTTGTGTCTGGAGAGACTATGCAATTAATTCCAGGCACTTTAAAGGATATGACCAGAATTGGCTCTGACTGAAGGGAACAGTGTGTGCTTTGCTCAGTATCTTGAGTTTAATCCTACAAAAGAAAACCTAGTTGTTCTTGGAACATTTGAACCTCAGAGATGTGTTTCAGCAAAGATACATGATGGATGAGCCAAATCAGGCTCCAGAGAGAGGCTATCTCTCTACTCAACCCACTGACACTCTCCCTGAGTCATTTTCTCTTCCTGGCAAATGACTTTGCTAATTGGAATAATTTTTTTCAAGTCATTTTCCCTTCTCAAGCTTGAGCTTTGAAAAGTTCACAGAATACTCAACATTTTTCCTCCATTATAAATCTAATCTAGTCTAATTTGCATATTGACTCATGGACCCTTTAAGAAATATGTATTGTTGGCTCAGAATTGTCACTAATTGCCCATTTGATAACCAGTTTTGCTCAGGGCTGCAATATCTGCAATTTCACATGTGTGTTCTGGATCACTGACTGCCGTTTTTCAGGTGTAGTCACTCTGAACATGGCAACGCAATCCTAAAGACTTGAGAAGATAAAAATATTGGAACCATGGCATCCTTCAAAATTCTGAGGTGATGCCCAACATCACTCTTTTGAGGAATGCAACCTGTTCACGACGCACAAATGAACCTAAAGCAGATGTAGCTCATGAGTGGAGGAATTGGTTCAAAACAAGACAGTAAATCCAGCTACACTTCCTGTCTTCTCAGATAATGAAAGTGGTTTCAAAGACAGCCTGTTATTCGCCACTCACACCTTTTCTGGATCCAGTGTCACCAAAGTTTCCTTTATTTCTATGACTCCTCCAGAAAGCTTTTACACCCTCTACTTTTTTATGGATGTACTTAAGAAGAAAGATGGTGTTACAAATTTATTTGCTCTTTTTGTTAGGTTATGTATGGTATTCTGTGGGTATGAATTAAGCCAGAAATACAGGAGTCTCACTCAATATAATTTTAGAGAGAGGATGAAGTTTTGCTTGCCCTTGGGTCCATAGGTTCAGCAGCATGAGGTAAATTACAAACAGTTTTGTGTAGTTCAGATTACATCTATCAACTCTGGTCTCTTCAGAAGGTGAATTCCCAGGCACAAGATAACCCACAATTCACAAGTATGAAGGTCAAGTGAGGGATAAATATCTATAGAAGCATACCCACTAAGGGAAAAAGAAAGGAGTCTCTTTCAGAAATACCAGACTATAATTTTAACTGTATATAAGTTGTTAGTTTCTCTCATTTCAGTACTTCCTTTCTCCCTTTCTGTAAGCCAGGTGTAGTCTCTGAAAACAGAAAAATGCAGAGTGCATTAGTGTCATTTCACTGTTAATGCTCAAGGAATAATTGTCACTGAATAAAATGCTGAAATGAATCGTACATTAAATGTTCACCTCCAAGGATGCCTGTTGATGGTTTCTGTCAAATAACCAGCAAGAGCCTGTCACTGGAAAGCCTACATGTGAAGTCAGATTGAGATACAGTCCTCCTTCCCACTCTCTACTGGTGTTATTTGGCCTCGTAATCAGGGTGTTTTTAATGATAAATGCATCTTTTTCTTGACTCTGTTTATACAACCAGTGCAGTATGTAACAAATCATGTACTGAACATTATGTACTGGAAACCTGGATCCTTCAGAAAGGACTCTTCCACAATAAGACCATGCAAAACTTTCAGAAGGCACATGAAAAAATAACAGACTAGAATTTAGCTCTTCTTTAGTTTTCTGCATCCACCTCTATGATTCATGCATTTGAGGATGTGAAGGAGAGTGAACCCAAGACAGCAAGAGAAGACAGAGAGTTATGGACACCCCAAGGCAGGTATGCTAAAGAAAAAGTAGAAAGTCATGTTTCTCTCGCCAGATTTGTTCAGCAATTGGAGCATGACCATTGTGGGGCAAAGGAACTGATTCCGTTCCGACTTTGCACTGCAGAGGATGGTATTCTCAGTGGCCCTGCATGAAGTTATGCCATACCATATAAATACAACTCATATCCAAAAAGAGAGAGATCTGGTGCTTAAGAAGAACAAAGGAAACAATTTTCCATTTGATCCAGCAGTCTTCCACATGAATAGTCATGTCTTATTTCTTTTGTTCCACCAGTTGTGTATCTGCTCCAGGACCTGCCATCATTTGGTGATGCTTCCTGAAATCTCCCTGAAACTAAGAGGTGTTGATAGGACAGCTGGCACAGACTGAGTCAGGCAGTGCTCTTTCACATGCTGTCCCTGCAAGGGACCACCTGGGCCCTGGGACTCAATGTTACCTGCCAGGCTGGTAACGACATTTCATCCAGACAGGTCCACACACCACTGGCACCATATCCACAGCACATGCCAGTGTCCAAAATCACCTCTCAATACCTTTTAATAAGCCTAAAACCTTTAACATAACATGTCAGAGGAAGAGAAATAAAGGCCAAAGGCCCTGCAGCTTCAAAGCAGGAGCAACTCTGCATTTCCACAAATATAAACTGTGTCTGTCTGTTTAAATACAAAAAACTGTGAGATAAACACATCTGCAGCTAATATTTTTTTCAATCCCTGGAGCCCTTCTTTTCTTGTTTCTCCTCTGTCAGAAACTTGTTTGCCTCTGATTTTTCCCATGCTACCTGAGGATTTGAGTTTTCAAGAAAAAGGGGATATAAGGATCTCAAAGGAAAAAAGTTTGTGAAGTGAAAATACAGTAATTAAAATCCATAGACACAAATTTTGCTCTAAAAATCATATGATAAAAAAGTGCGAGTTATTATTCACACAGCAACTTTTTTCAGTTGCCATTTTGGCACTGAATGAAAATTTCAAGAATGAAAATTTTTGCCTAGATATTGTCATGTGGAGAAAGGCTACTAGCCTGGTTCTAAACTCAGCAGCAGGTACTCCAAAACAGGGAGGGGGGAATGACACACATGACACTGAGGCATTTTATTCTAATTAAAATTTTCTGGTACAGGTAAGTCGGGAAACTCAGTCTGGGACTCAGCTAAGGCTCTTCATCTTTTATTTGGTTACTTATTACCTTCATGCACTCACTAAATTAAGGATGAAGAGGAAACAAAGCTCCCATTTCTGAGTCAATTCCTTCATTGCAAAGGTTCTTGTGTCCTGGTGACTGGTTTGAAATGTTCATTTTAAATTCTGCTTGAGGGTAAGTTATTTTGTAAATAGAACTTTACTAATTACATAAAGCTGGTTCTGTTACAATGGAATGTCAGTTTTGACTGAAGACCTCTGGCAAAATACTTTCTTAGAGTTATTGCTATCTTTTGAGCCAGACAGATTTCATTTACAGTGTGATAAATTCTCTGAATTCTCTAGAGTTTTATTCCAACAAAACTGAAATCAACACCTGATCCCTTATATTCAAAGAGCAACTCAGGAAAAAAGGTCCACTAGAAAACAATGTTGATGCATTTTACTTTGCATTGTTAATCAGACAAGATGACTTTTATTAGACTGTACATGTACAACGAAACCAAACTCCCACAAACTGAGGTCTGAAAAGAAATGAACTTTGAAATTTGTAGGTTTATCATATTAAGGTAGCTTGATAAATAGCTAGTAGAATACAGGAAAACTCAGATAATGTTTATGTTGCAGTAAAGCAGCAGAAGTTTGAAAGCTATAATAGGAATCTAAGATTAGTTGTGGAGATACTATTCTGAACCACAGATTGCTGTCATGTTCAAATGAGATCATCCACTAGGAATCAAGCTAATTCACTGGCTACAAACAGCAAATAAGTCAATCAACACTAGTCAAAGAAGTTATGAAAACACTGTGTACTCAAACATATGCTGCTTCAAAATTAAATCATGTCTTCTACTGCTTAGCAAACATATGACAAAAGAAAATGCCCAACACCAGAAGATTAATAAAACAGATGCTTGGAAAATCAATACTTGTCTGAAATAATGGCTCTCCTCTGGAGGTAAAACATCCCTACATAGAGAAGTAGTATGAAATACTAGTAGAAAATAATGTCGTGGGGTCCAAAACTGGTCCTGGCTTGCCTGGCTGTGATGACATTCTTTTGCTGGACTGCTGTGCATCTGAACCCCACTGGAAACTAAACCACACATAATAAATTAGGTAGGATAATAAAATAGAATGGGGGGGAAAAAAGCATTTGAAAAATGACTGTGATACAAATATAGATGCTATTACTAAGATGATCTGCTCCAGATAAATAAATGAAACTGCATGGTGAAGAAAGATTTCTTTTAGGAAGAAATTCTTTATTAGGAAGAAATTCTTCCCTGTGAGGGTCCTGAGGCCCAGGCCCAGGTTGCCCAGAGAGACAGTGGCTGCCCCATCCCTGGAAGTGTTCAAGGCCAGGCTGGACAGGGCTTGGAGCAACCTGGGATAGTGGAAGATGTCCCTGCCCATGGCAGGGGGTGTAACCAGATGATCTTTAAGATCCCTTCTAACCCAAACCATTATGTGATTCTGTGAATGTGGAGCTGTATTATAATAGTTTAGAGCAGCACTACGATATATGGTAATAACTATCAGTGATTCAGATAAAGAGTGCAATAATAAGGAATTAGGAATAGAATTAAAAACCATAAACTGGGACAAAAGGAACTGAAAACTGTGCTTTCCAGATAATAGCTATTTTTATATACCCATTTTTAAAGGTTAATTTGAAATGTTTAATTTCTGGAGCAATATGGTAGCATGATTAGCTATGCAGTGTTCTCGTTTGACACTTAAAAGTAGGAAATACTTGGTAAGTACCAAAGTAAATTAGCCACTTTGCACTTAACTGTTCAGCCCACAGTTTACAGAATATTCAGACACAGTGTAATCACTTGAGAGAAATATTGCTGATGTTGTTAGCTCCAAGAAATGCAACTGAGGAGCTTAATGCTAAAAATTATTAAATTAATTTTGTGTCTGCATTTTATTCCAAAGCACAGGTTGAGGGAGTATTTAACAAGAAGACAAATGTAGGGGAGTACCCTGACCTGTATAACACAAACACGGTCTTGATTCAAACCACATTAGTGTGAAGAAAGTATCTTCAGGGACTGTAATGGCTTTTGAATGAGGTTTGTATTGATTTTATACTAAACACAAGAAAAACATTCCTCCCAGAGTCTAAAGAGAAACAGTTAAACCTTTTCCTTACAAGGGAAAGGGTCAGTTTAACAAAAACATTTACAATAGTTTTAGGGCAAATTCAAATTAATTCCTTTAAAACTTTGGAACTCCTAAAGAGCCAAGCAGGTGTTTAGCAAAGAACCCATTTCCATGAGCAATTCTATGGGAACATTTCTGGAAAACCTGATAAAACCATTTTCTCAACTAGTTCGTTATATAACTGAGGTTTATTTTATCCCATATTCTTTGATGCCCCTGTCCTATATGAATAGAAATAATTTTTGGTTTGTAGGTGATTTTTATAGAGCATTTGAGTTACATTTAAACAGCAGCTCTAATTCATAGAGTTCATTAGTTCAGTAGAGACTTCTCCTCATGAAAGAGTGCTGGAATTTTACAAGTACTTTGTTTTATTGAGGCTCATAAAGATAAACTGTGTGTCTCAATGTGTATGAGGAAATGTTTAAAACTTGAGCCTTCTGCTTGTGTTAAGAGAGTTTTTTTGCCTATTTTGCCTTTTACAATGCAATCACTGAACCCAAAGTTCCATATCTTTAAAACTGGATAGTTCTCAAAAATTTTTTTATTCCATAGAAAAATGCCCAATGGTCAGTTCAGGAACAACTACAATAACATTTACCAAATATCCATTGGAAGTTGCTTACATTTTTAAGTTGAAAGAGCGACTCCATACGACGATCCAGGAGGACCACCTTTCAGTGGTTATAAATCACTCTCTTCTAGTTGCATATTTATGATATATCATTGTTGTGAGTGTTGAAAAAATCCTAGCATGTGTAAAGCCATATTTCTACCTTCATTGTTTTAGTGTAGTACTTCGGGGAAGATTTTTTTTCCCTTCCCTGGGGAGCAGAGAATGTCTTCAAAAGCTGTAAATACTTGACAAACAATGTGGGAAAGCTGCTCTCATGCTAAAGCATCTGGGAGAAGAGTTCTGTGATTAAGATACAGATCTGATTTGCAGTGAAATCTGTTCTTTGTCACATTTTCAGCTTGTAAGGTTCACGCTGCTGTCATTGACAGCTTAATAACACTTGAAGCATGGTGGCATATTTATGTGTTGGTTAGAAGTGTGCTGAGAAGTTTATAAAATGACATTAAAACAATGCAAAGAATGTGTTCCCTTGGATCAGTTATTAGGAGAATATGTACTGTATACAAATATACTCAGTCATGTCATGTTCAAAGTTTTCTTCAGTGCCCAGATGTTTTGTGTTTTCTTTCCTTCTTAATTCAGGACACCTGCTGGTAACAGCTCTTTCTTTTTTTTAACAGTGAGAACTGTAGACAAGGAACACATATTTGTATTATTTTCAGGGGTCAAGGTAATAGAATTCACCATAGAAATTTCCTGCCATGTGGGTAATTCATTACATTAGTTACCTACGAACACTCTGATTTGTTTGCTGTTCTTGACATCTGTAATGAACTCTGAGAATTTCCACTGAGGAATCCATCCCACAGTCTGTTTAGTCCAAGGGCTGTGCTGACGGAAGGGCCAGTCATGTTGGGGATGATGAAAACAGACTGAGGTTATGCTAGACTTGGCCTCTTGCTGCTCTTCTGCCACAATCTACAGCAGACATGTGGAGATGTATTGTCACCCAAAGGCTTCCCATGGGACTGTGCCACCTGACAGGTGCCATAGTGAGACAAACTATGTGTTGTAGACATTTGCAGAAAACAGCCTGTGGAACTTCTTCGTGAAAAGTCAATCATAGAATTGTAGAATCAACTGGGTTGGAAAAGACCTCCAAGATCATCAAGTCCAACCCTTAGTCCAGCTCCAGTCCATTTACTAGATCATGGCACTCAGGACACAAGCAGGAGAGAGAGAACAATTTGAACTGGACATGCAGCAAGTGAGGCAGGTCAGGATTTGAATATGTGTATGAAGGTCTGGAGGTGGAGGAAAACTTTGAGAAGTTCATTATTCAGACCCTTCAGTTCTGTGAATCTGAAAATTAATTATTATATTTATTTTTTTGCTAATAAGGAAAATTAAAATATTTTAACATATGGTACCAGATGTTGTAATAAAAAAGGAACTGAACTGAAGCTTCTGCTGTTTCTCCAAATATGTTATTCTGTTCTTCTGAGCATTTAATTAATTCAGATAATTTTTTAAGCATCCTTTGAAGAGACTCATTGTCCAAGATAAAGCTGTCAGTCTTCTCTGGAGGAAGAGGAATATGTTCTGATCTGGATTTATGAACTGCTTGGTTCCACAGCTGGAAATTATGATGTGTAGAACAGAAATGACTTCTTATCCCTTAGTTTCTTGGAGTAAGTCCAAAAGATAAATTTGCTCAAAGCTAATACTTTCTCATTCTACTTTTTTACAACAAATTTGGCAACTGCAACTTTTGATTTGAACAGATGCAAACCAAGAAAAATTTCCCAAAATAGAGTTTTTGTTATACCTCTTAGTGAATAATAAACAAGCTGAATGGTAAAGGCATAGACTATGTTCTGCAATGAGTTTTGTTGTCTTTATATAAATTTCTTATGACCACTCAGGATTCAGTGCCTGTTGTAGCTCTGGTCATCGACAAGTACAGCAGGTTTACATTTGGTCCAGCTGCCCCGAGAAGTTCCCACGTAAGAAGAGGCAGCAGGAAAAGAAAGAAAAAGTTGAAGCCAGACTACAGAACAAAGGACCAACAGCAGCATCCAGCCTGTTTCTGGGGAGTTCAGCATAGGTATGATACTGTCTTTTGGCTCCCAGGTAACCAAGCTAAGTGGCATTTGAAGGTCTTTTTGTTGCAGGGAAATTCTCTCTGCTGTAAAGAAAATCCGTCTGTTTTAGTGGAATAGTCACATCAGATGGAGGTTGAGATTCCAGTTATGACAAAGTTTCTTGTGGTAGTGATGACTGTATCTATTGCCCAGCTAAACATATTGGCAAACTCTTCTCGAGATGCAAACAAGATTCTGAAGGAGATAAATGTGCTGTCCCATCAACACCATCCTATTATTCCACATTTGGATGTGCCTTCTCTGGAAATGCCTCAAGTTTCAAGCCTGTTACTATAACGACTCTGCAACCTTGCAAGTGAAACTGATAACTTCTAATCAGTGTTTCTTTAAGTCCACCCCACTTTAACTCCTTCATCTTCATGCAGTGATTTTTTTGAAAGAAACTATATATAAATACTCAGAGGTTAAAATGGTATCCTGCTCCCTTCCTCTTATTTTGCAGAAATTAAAGTCTTAACTTCAGCAAAGATCAAACCAGTGGGCGACACTTACCAGGCAAGAGCTGCTGGGAATCCAGAACAATGTGCTGCTTGACTTGCACACATGTACTTGCACTATTTTATTTCCAAGATGGTCACAAACAGAAACCAATGTTCAATATTGTTATTTCACACAACATTTGCACAAGTGAATTTGACAACTCTATCTCACAGCTTTTTCCTGTATTGTTTGGATAATTACATTGTCAAAAATTACTTATCATACATTTAGCACTTAATACCCATTTATTATGAGTTCATGTAACTGCTATTTAAAGAATAATACATACTAACTCCTTTCTACGCCATTTGATGCCACGTTGATTCTGTAATTGCTGGTTTCCTAGGATATTATGCCACAAAAGCTGAAGAAATAATTGGTTGTTTCATTCCAGACAATACGTTTTGGAGTTGCATAGAATTTTAACTGGCAGATTTGTAACAGTGCAAGGGAGACATAAAGGGAGTGAATGCTAACCATGGAATGGGATTGCACAAGGCAACTTGCTTAGCTACTGCTATTGTGCAGGTACTGTTAACGTTGTTCAAAGGAAAAGGATTCCTTATGCAAATGTTATATGTTTTATGCCTTTGGGGGATGCTATCTGCAAGAGTATGTCAGTATTGCATGTCAACACGGGGTGGAACAAGTCCCAAATGAGATGTGAAAAATAGGTGACTAAAAACCACAACTCTCTCAATGCTCAGCTATAATTATTTCTTGTTTGCAGGGTACATGCCGAAATCTGCATAAATAACTGCTGGGTTTGTGGGGGATTGTTTTTCTAAGTACATGAAAGCAAAATGAAGGAGTATCTTGCAAGTATATTTAAAAAGCACTATTTTAGCTGAACTTTTGTCACTTGTTAACTCTGTTATCAAGTGGTGGTAAAATATTAATATATGTTCTTTTTCAGCATTTTTATAGTCTGCATTTATTTTAGAGAAAATCCTGTTATTTGATTAGAAAATGTTGTTCCTTTTATATGTGTTTAATTTGTTTATAAGCTTATGATAAATTTTATTGTCACTTTCCGTGATAAGATCACATAATTGTTGCATACAGTTTTCACAGATTTGAACTGACTGGGCTGAAATTTGTCCCAGCTTCCAGATTTGTAAATCTGAGACTAGATAAAAGGTTATGATTCTGGCCATTTTTCCTTTGAAAAGAAAGTGTCAGGGACTGTTGCTCTTTGAGTAGCTTTACATGCTTGGCTCTTTTAGGAAAGCATCAAAACTGGGTTGCGTCCTGACTTACCCACTGTCGTACAAGAACTCTCTTGTGGGGTTCTGGGATGGAGGCAACATGTAGAGAGTCTTTCTCAAGGGCCTCTGCTACTCCATTTTTATTTAAATGCAGTAAGAAGAAACAAATGTGTTTATCCAACACCTGAACACCAGAGCATCACACAGTTTTATACTATTACAGCTGTGGTTTATATGGGAACTTGTCATAGTGAACAGCGTGGGTTTGGAGAAATCTAGTATTTTTCCAATTAAAACCATTTTTCACAAGTCTTTGAAGATGGTTTAGAAGGAATTCTAGGTTCAGTTTATGTCTTACAAAACCTCCCAACAGCTCAGCCTTTCTGTGTTAAGCTGGTTGGGCTCACATGGTACAACTTCCCTAAGGACAGCATACAAAATGCAACCAGCTTTGGTGAGTTATTCAGCAGCAGGTTTCCTCCTGGGCAGCTGTCAGTGCAGTCCAGACTGCAAGTTGTGCTGTCTTAAAGCAGGCAATGAAAATAAACTGCTGAGATGTAATCTGGAGGAATCTGTCTTCTCACTGTAACTACAGAGAGAGCCTCAGCTCACTGATTCAGGTAGAAAAGTCCATCCTGTGCACCTCTCAAGGTGGTTGGGATGAGTACCCCACACCAGTGATGATCACCTGAGTTTGTAGACTCAGGGCATCACTAGGACTTAGGATAGAAATGAGTCAAGCTCTTAATAATGGTTGATGTGAAAAGAAGGTAAGGGAGTGCTAGATCTACAGCTCAGACATCTTTCCCTGTGGTAGACATAGCAAAATATTCATTATTTTAAAGAAAAGCTGCATTCCCAAAGTATGTAAATGTAGTTCTAGATGCATCTAACTACTGCCTCTTTTCTAATTAGTATGTCCAGAGGTCTGCAGCAGGAGATGATGTACACATCACTCAATGTATTAACTTATTAATGAAGCCGCAGGGTGGCCTGACCAGAGACTGACTCATCATCAAATCCATTCTCTGATGACAGCTAGACAAATCAAAACAAGTCATGTAGATTATAATTCAAGTTTTAGAACACACTATTGAGCTTTACAGTCATCTAATTAAACACAGCAGGGCTACCATCATCTTAATTAAAGAAACTTTCCCATTGTATTCAACAAAAAGTAAATGACACAAGCAAATCAAGCAGAGGCCCTGTAACATGAGTTGTAGTGCTCTCATAACCTGCCAAGAAAGTTTGTTGCTTTTATAGCCTACAACACATGTATCTAAGCAAGGATCTGTGAGAGATCAAGCCTAAAAAAATTAAATCAAGTCCAGTCTTCACCAGCAAACTCCAGCCCAACATTTTACTTCCCTTCTGTGCCCCTTCTCTGGTTTCAGAGTATGGAAAGCCTGGCTATGCCCCCCACCCTGAGGAATGTGTTAAAGTGCAGTATCGAGGCACACAGCCATGCGTATTGTATACAGCAATTACCAAGGGATGTTCACAATTAATATCAAGCCCTTATCTCAGCAGGCGGGTGCTAGAAAGGGTGTAAATGTGGCTGTCCATCCCAATAAGGTGCTGGGGAGGTGATCCAGCTGCAGCTGGGCCAGCATTGCCAGTAGGTTTTAAATGGCAGCAGTGTCAGCTTGCAGTGGGTTTGTAGCTGTTCAGGGGCTGTGTTAACCTGATGCTCTCTGAATGGGGCTTTGCATTGCACATGAAAACCATGGTCTGCAGTCAGAAACTTGTAGCAAAAAAAGTAAATGTACTGCATGGGGCACAGAATGGGGGACTGGGTTTTTGGAAGTGGTAAATTCAAAGCCAGTGATACATGGATCCCTGCGAGAGAAAACATTAATTTAAAATCACCACATAAGGGTACCAGTATGCAAGAGCATTAAAAATGCTAACTACCTCCCAGAATTTGGGTTAGATACTTCAAGTGACTGGGTTGTGAGTTATTTTGGTATCACTACTAAACTAATACTAATGCAAACCAAGTTGAAAGCTGTGTCTGCACTTCAACTGTGTAAAATGCACCTGCATATTGTGCATATGATCTGAAATATAAAAGCCCATGCTTGACCCAGCATCTGATAGTAATGCTCTGGAAGGCAGCCTGCTATATATAGCCCAGACAAAATATAGCTGAATTCACCCTCTTACAGCCTGCATTCAGTAATTTTTCTTTATAAAATGCTGGTGGTAAAGTTGTTTTTATCAGTTGTTTGAGGCTTCACATTGCAGGTGTGACTTGAATCATTAACAGACATGATTTCTATAAGCAGCATTTCCATTTTTCCTAAAAGATGTAGCAGATTGCTAATGGTTTTCACGTTCACTTATGCTTACCTTTTTTGACGTACGAGCACAAGGAAGCTGCTTCTAGAAAACAAGAATTAAACAAGTTAGAGAGATATATGGAGTCTGCAGCAAATCTGGATCGTTGTTTACTGCAAAAATCTCAGCTAAGCCTGCAGGATTCTCCAGGTTCAGTCTGAATAATAAAACATCTGAAACATTTTCCTTTCAAGAACTGCTGTCTTAAATGCAAGAAGGAACCCTGTGGATTGAAAAACAAGTTCCTGGCTAATTCCTTAAACCAAGTGCATTCATTATAAATGTGGGACAGAATGAGAGAATGAGCCTGCTGAACCAGAAGGCAAAGTGCAATACGAAGTGTTAGTTCACAGAGGCAGTATTAAGTTTTGTTTAATACAGTAATAATTATCAACCTGTGCTAGTTTCTTGGTTGTTTGGGGTGGGGAATTGTCTATATTCCCTACTTTCAGAGTTTGATTTTTCATCAGCTTTTGCTCCTGTTTGAGTGAAATTAGAACTGAATCAGAAACATCTGGAGTTTTAGTTCTCTACATTTGGGAATATTTCTGTTACTTGGGAACTCAGAACAGGCAGCCCTGCATGCAGATCTCCAGGTGTTTGTGCACAGCTGCTCAGGTGGTTCCAGGTTGGGCTGTATCAAATCACTTTTGCAACTGCAAACTCAGAAGCTTGGAGATCTTCATCTAACCTTGGATATACAGCTCTTGATCTGCAGCTTTTCCATGACTTGTCCAAGACAGTCCACGCCACTCTTCCAAGCTGCCCAAGAGCCATGTCAGAAACAAATAGTGATAAAAATCACATTCCTGCAGGTGCCACTGACATGAATTTTGAGGTTCAAGCACTTTCAAAAAAGCTCTGTCTATATTTGGGGAAGCATTTCAGAACCATGCCTAGAATCTTAGCTCTGCTATATAATAGGGGTAAGGATCCACAGCAATTCTGCTTTGTGTGAGTTGTGAATGACTGTGGGAGTGCACCAGGCTTCCACCCACCAACATTATGGGTGAAGGCTCCAGCACTAATAGTCCTTTGCCTCTACTCTCCAACTGCTGCCAGCAGATACCATGGTTGCAGAACAACTAATCAGGCACAGAGCACATTAAAGCCCTGTTAAATCCCATATTTAAAAGGATCTTGCTATGGGAATTCAGCACTTCCGTAGCATTGTAATGTCACTCTACTTCTCTTGAGTACCTATTATTAATGACATGTAATCATTAACTGTAAAAGTAATAGTTTTCTTAATAATAGAGGAAAGGGAGGTATTCAAAATGTGCTTGGTTTGGCCAGGTGACATTCTCACCCTATTTTTTTTCTTTTTCAAGACAGCCAGTAATAGTGAATAGTCTCATAGGATTTTATTCCCATCACCAGAATGAGGTTGATGAATGTCTCAGATACAGAGGACACTGATGTGATCATTCCATTTGTGATGTTGTCATAAGTCTTCTCCTGTATCTGCTGTATTTATATTGACTTTGTGCATCTTGATGTCCTATTATCTTCATTTTTTTTTCCTGGAAGTGCTGGAGAGGATTGTGAGCTTTTGCAACTGTATTTTGTTTTCAAAGTTCTCCAGAGGGCTTCAGCTGTCTTCAAAACAAAATATATGGCAGATGTTCTGTCTGGATTTCAGCACGACTCCCTTCTTCCATACTAAAGAAAGTCAATTCAGTGTTTTGCTCTGTTTTCCAACAGAGGTTTTTATAATTAAACCATTAGTTTGCAACTGAAAGTTTCTGTCCACCTGTATGAATTTTCACTCCATGACCACCCACTGATAGCCATTGTGGCATTATTGTTAAAAACTAGTTGTGAACAAATTTTGGGAATGCAGTTACTCATGAAGAATGAACATTGATTCTTTTTACAGCAGGAAAAAAAGGAATTTTTTAATAAAAAATAAATCTGAAAAGTATCAATTGATGATGAAACAATGCATACAGAGACAGTGGAAACTGGGTTTATAAAAGTGAGTTATTTAAGCTGTAAAAATCAGCATATTATCAACAGTACAATTTTCAGAGCTAGTGGGAAATTCGGAATGCATTCTGCAGGTGCAAAGTCACTGATGTGGACTTGAAAGGTGGAAAGGACAAAAAAATGGGACACCTTTTCATCATTGCTATCTGTCATAAAAAGTACATTTGTTATTTAATAAATATTTGACCTGTTTAATCAAGGATGGAGCTGCCACTGGAGTTCAATACCTGGGAATGTATTGCTTTAAGCCTGGGGAAAGTATTTCACTCAATGTGGTGTAACTGGGGCCCTTGTTTTTGTCACTCTTCAAGTACTCTTCCCATTCCCTCTCAGGAGGTAATCCCAGAATGGTACAGACAAGAAAAATGCAACATTTGAGACCAGAACACCATTTGCTTGGGTTTGTCCTCATGTCTGTTTTACAAGGAGGGAGCTGATGCCACCAGTTGCCTCATGAATGCCAAGTGTAATTTGTTGAGCTTGCATCTGATCAGACTGCACTGTCTTTTCCAGCCTGGGAAAAGTTATCTCCCTCAATACCCACATCTCAGAGGAAACTGGGAGATGGAAATATGTTTCAACAGAAACAGATGCTTGAGGTTTGATACCTAGCAAATGTGAGCATGCTTTTCTATACATTGTAACAACTAATTAGATAACACGTTTAACTGATATCTGTACCTTAATTGCAGGTTGTTTCATGGTTTCTCTTTAAAAATAAATAAATAAAATAAAAGCTTGCTCTTTTCAGCCTTCTCGTCCTCAGGCAAAAGAGCTAATTAGTAAACCCCAACCTCTTAGTGTTGTGCTCAGTGCTGTTAATTATGAGAAATAAGAAAGGCTGCAACACTTCCAGGGTAGAACCCGTGGGGAAAAAGGAAAGTTCTGGAAATCAAAGGGATGTTGGGCAGCCATTATTTAAAGAAGCAAACTGCATGGCTCTGGGGACTGCAGCTGAAAGGACCAACAGGGCTCTGCTGCCTTTGAGCACAATAAACCAGGAGGCAAATATTAACCTGAAACACATCAAGAACTGAGGAAAGAGTCTTTGTTTTCTGTGCTCATTCAACTATTGATTTAATTCTTAACTTTGAACGCAGAGTCTAAAACAAGCCTACAGCAGAGTCTGCCCTCATTTTTCTTGGTTAAAAGGTAAAGAGTTTATTTTGGCTGGCAGAGTGTATCTGCCTGGCTGAATCTTTCTTCTGAAAAGGAACACATGAATCTGGTGTTGAGCAAAACAAGAGGAAAAGCAAGCTACAGATTGCCTCAGTGACTGGGAGCTGTTCTGTCTCCCTCCTTAGGTGCTGAGTGGGCTGGGATGGGCGGGAGTGAGGAGGGAAGGTTCTTGAGCTTGGCTTTCCCTGGGTTTCCACAGCTGCTGATGGCCATGTATGGGGCCCTACCAACTTTTATCTGCCTTTTTAGACAGAAAAAGAACCTCACAGTGTCAAGGAATAACAGACTGTTCACTTCCAGTGTCTGACAACATTTTTTGGGGCATCCTGGTCCATGTATAGCTGAGACCTTTGGGACAGTAATGGAGCTGTATTCCCACCTTATTTGCGGGTAATCAGTCATAGTCTGGACTCAATGATCTTAGAAGGCTTTTCCCATCTAAATGTGAATGCTATTTTTTATTGCCATTACTGTGTAAAGGTGGTTGTGTGCAAACTGAAGCCGAAGATGTGGGGGCTTCAATTCTAGACTTTGAGCCTTAAAGGTGAACAGGTAGTTCTTCAAACTTCTATAGAGAAAAAGACAGTGTCATCTGGTTTTGTAACAATGGAAATTAAATTAATATTTAAAGGCTCTAAAACTTGTCTGTGGAACTCAAGAGCAATGCACAAAACTACCATCCAACCTTAATCCCCACTACAGCTATTTCTGGGGAAGCACAGTCAGGAGACATTATTATGTTTGTAAGAGATTTTAAGTGCTGTGTAGCAGGTTCATGTACCTCTTGGTGCAGAGGTAGCTCTGCTGAGTATCCAAACTGGCATTTTCACACCACTGACTTAATTTGTCATGTTGAAAAATAACTCAGCTTGTCTTCTCCCCAGTCCTGCCAAGTTTCTAATACTGAGTTTTATTAGACAGTAAAATAAATTTTTATGAGAAGTGATGGTACTGGATTAAAAGCAGAAACTTTAGTTTTCTGTCAGTATAAATTCACTTCTCCAGCTATGGCACGTACAGGTGAGGCAAAGCTCTCTCCTTGATGCCTTTCTTTCTTAGATATCCTCTGATCTCTCAGCATCAATTTTTGCTTGTGATGACTCATCTGGTAGGTATTTTTGTTCCCTGGCATTTGCATTTTCTGTCACTGGTTCCTTTATGTGTTCTGATCTTTTCTGCTCAGCAAACATGTCCGATCCTATTCACTCCACAATGAGTAAAGACACAGTTTATGAAATATCTGCCCAGTAGCTGCCATTAGAAGGCATGTCACAAGCCAGGGATTCAACCCTGTTTAAACACAAAATAAGACAGCAATCTAAAAGAACTCGGTCTCACTATGCAGGCTTGAAAACCTTATTTGAAGTAGAGTCAGTCTTGTATTGCAGTTTCTATGAATGTCTATCATAGAATCATTAAGATTGGAAAAGACCTCTGAGATCACCAGGTTCAACCTTTGAACTTCACATAAAGTCATGGGGTGTAGGGGATTGGCCTTGTGTTCCAGTCCCTTTCCATTTGTGTTACACCAGGTTTATAGCAAAACTAAATTTGGGTGCATATACGTTGCCTCCCATATTTAGGCAACAAAGATTTCTCATGCCAAATATTTCTATCATTTGCAAATTGTCATCCTGGATCAAAGGTGTCTCTTTGGTGTGCACCAGCACAACCTGTTAGCAATGTAGATTTGGCTCAGCTTGAGGAAATTCCCAGGTGCTCATAGATACTCCCTGCTCTGCCCTTTGCAGGTGAATGGAAGAGAAGTTGAAGCCAAATGGTATTCCTAAATTATCTGTGCACACAGAAAGAAGACAGGTTTTCCAAAGCAGAAGTGCCCACCTGAGCAGGGACTACATGTTTTCTCTAGATGGGTGGATGACAGCCCCAACTGATAATTTCAACATTTGTTGCTCTTCATATCTTTCCAGAGGCTTGTGGTGCAGCTGAGTGAAAATTGCTTCAATACCTTTCTGGAGGTGCTCTGGTTTTGCGCTGGTGTTACAAAGGGATGAGTCTGGCCTATGTCAGTGACAGAAAAAAATACTTGATTTTGGCTATTTTTAACTCCAAAACTGCACTTAAAATAGGACTTTAATTCCAACAATGGAAATATGGATTCAATGAATTAATATAAAGAGAGCGATTTTGATGTTGGCACTGGCTTCTTCTCTGAAAACAGTTTGGCAATGAATAGGTTTTATTTGTCATTATAAGAACTGTCTGAAGCTCCTGGATTTTCAAGGTTTGCTTTGATGTTCTTAAAGATAATTTATCATGAGATTGTTTTTTCTTGGTTTTTTTTCCCTGTCTTTCTCCTCTTTTCTCCTCTGTCCTTGGATATTTTATTTCCAGTCCTTGATATATCTTGGAAATATAGAGGAAATACTGCAGAAATGCAAATAATTGGAGAAATGTCAAGGCTGGTAAAATATAGTTAAGAGAAGCCAGATACTTTCTTTGTTTCTCAGAATAATATTTGCATTTTGTTCTTTGCAAGGAAGGCAATCTTTTTTGTGTGACACTCCTATATAAACCTAGCACAGGAGAATCAACTTCTCAATTTCTTAGCTGTTTTTCCAACTAATTTAATCTCTGTTATTCAGCTAGTCCACTGAGATTTCTTTCTAAACAATATTGATGTCTGAAAAAGCATTTGTTTCATTACTTGTTAAAATGGTATTACATACTGCCTTTTGTGCATTTTAAGTCGAGCTGTAAATTAGACAGAAATAACACTTGACATCTTCAGAGGTGACTCAATTCTGCTAAAGCTTTTGGATCTTTAAAATGCTTTCCTGTATCCATTGGCCCTAACACTTCACTGTAATTTAGGAAAAAATTATTATCATAAATCTCTGGTACAGGCTTGTACTTCTGCAAAATGACTCTCATTACTTTCAAGAAGTAATTCCATACTCTGGCTATAGGGTTCATCTTCATTTGATTCTCTCTAAATGGCTTTTATATCTCCACTGCAGATACCACAGGAGTGACCATTAGTTTAAAGACAGAGCATAGATTATTCAGTCCTCTTAATCTTTCAAACCTTTTTTGAGAGAAATTCCTTTTGGTCTTTGATCTTCCATTTACAGTCTCAACCATAAATATTTCTGCCTATGAATCCCTGAATATTTCAGCAAGCTTTGGAGCAAGCCTTCTATTTCTGAGAAGAGGTGAGCATTGCCTTTCACCAAGCACTATTCAGCAATCTTTGCTTGCTGCTTCTGCTGTGGTACAAAACACCCTCTCCTTGTCCTATGAGAAGGTGAATATCATCACTTTGCCAGAAGGAATTCCTTAAAATAGATCAATATATTAGTGTAGGAAACATTTACAAGAGCATGTAGTGACAGGACAAGGAGGAATGAGTTCAAGTTGAAAGAGAGCAGGTTTAGATTAGATATTAGGAATAAAATTCTTCCCTGTGAGGGTGGTGAGGCCCTAGCACAGGTTGCCCAGAGAAGCTGTGGCTGCTCCATCCCTGGAAGACTCCATGGCCAGGTTAGAAGGGGCTCTGAGCAACCTGGGATAGTGGAAGGTGTCGCTGCCAGGGTAGGGAGGTTCGAACAGGATGATCTTCAAGGTCCACTTCCAACCCAAGCCATTCTATGATGTATAAGCCCTCATACTTAACTGTTTTACCTTAATGACCAGCCATGGCATTAGATCATGACACAAGGTCGTCAGTACTGCAGCATATAAACTTATTGTGAACATCCATTGCTTTTTCCTAATGCATATCAGGAGCTCATTCATCAGTATTTCTTGTGAAATTGATTTTAGAACTCATAGAAGATGCAGGGAATTTAGATTATGATCTTCAACAGGTTAAATTCATGCACAAAACATACTTCTTTTTTTCAGGTACCTACCTTATTAATTTGTTGATCAGAGGGAATTTTTTGAGGAGAGAGTTTTCAACATGTAACCAGAGAGTGGCTCTTTTTCTCCCATTTATGATATTTAGCAGCTTTTGGCTGTGATTAAAATAATCCTTTGGAAATGTGTTGCTATGAACAGGAAGAGACACATTAAATGCATATTTAAAGTATGCAATTAAACAAAAAAAGGGGCATATCCCAGTGCATTTACTCATTGACCTTGGTGATAAAAGACTATTTAAATTATGCATGCTAGTAAAAATGGTGCAAATTCAATGTTTTTCTCTCAGACTCTGCACACAAGGAAGGCACATCAACACTCTTCTTTATATCAATCCCTCACAGCATATTGACAGCTCTTCTGAGATGACTAAATTGAGGACCCTTCAAACTATTGAGATAATCGTGGTTCTGAGGGCAGGATTGTGTAAAGATTGAGTCTGTTCTGCTGCCAGGGAGGAAGAGCAGTAGCTACAGAGAAATCAGTGCAATCTCACCAGGGTTTTGGCAGCAGAATGCAATTGCCAACAAATTTTTATCTCAGTAGCATTGAAAGTAATTATTTCATGCTCTGTCCTGGACTGCAATCTGGATGAGTTGACCTCATCTACAGTTACAGGAGTGAGCTTTTGGTAACTTACCACACAAATAATGTAACAGAATATTATTTACTCAAACCTAAATAAAATGAGACAATTAATTTTCATATTAAATGAGGATACAAGATATCAGGAATGTCAGAATATTTCAAATTACAATGTCCAAGGAAAATAAATCTCTTAATTTTCAGCAAGAAGAAGGGCATAGATTCTTGGATGTAACTAATTACAATTTATTAACTTTCTTCATATTTTTGCATAGTTATTTTTTAATAGATGGCTGCATTGGACTGCCTTTATTTGTCTTTAAAATAAAAATATAAGTGTTTTCATTCCTTATGCTTTCTACAAATTTCAATCTTGGCAGTGAAGGCGTTATGTCTCTTATAAAATAACTCCATTTTTTTCACAAATAACAATTACATGGTTTTCAGAATTTAATCCATTAGTCCATTTCTTTTTACTTCTTCTATTTAAGACTCTGCTGTTTTATTTCTTAATATTGTTGTGAGGTTCTTCTATTGCAATAGGTGACATGCTTAGATGAAAAATACTTCTTGCTGCAATGGAAAAGCTAAAAAAAAAAGATATAAAAAGAAGTAATGAGGGAACACCTCTTACACCCTACAGTGACAAAAAATAAATATCTTATACATCTTTGCATTTGAAAGAAGAGGGGGAAAGTCCCCTTAGAGCCACCCCATAGCTATAATTTTTGCCACTTTGATAATTATCCATTGTTTTTTCTCAGCTTTTGTGATTATACACAGAGCTCTGAGAGGAATTCAAGCAACATAATTTGCAAAACCTGTGGTGGGTGGTCTTTAAAATAATAATAGAAATAAGGGAGAGTTTTCTTCCAGCATTTTGCAATATCATAAATAACATTTTCAGCTGTGCACAAAGCACTGTGGTGTGAATCCTGATTTATAAGTGAGTTATTGTGCAGTTCCTCAATTTTTTTATTTGAAACATCCTCAGTAATATTGTGTTCTCCAGTAACAGATAAAAGTCTGACTGTGGCTTATTATTGACCTGTACTGCCCCAGCTGAACAAGGCAATGGGTAGCTCCAGGAGTCAAGGAAAAGCTGGAAGGGGATTGATGTGGAAGCTTTGCAACATTCACCCATGGTCCCCTCCTTAGAGCACACAACAGTTTCACTGGGAGACTTGCTCAGCTTTTTTCATGCAGAAATTGATACCTAATAGAGAGGTCACAGTGGCAAATCTTAGTGCAAGGGAAGGTATTAAGTGAAATCATCTAGATTTTAGTAGGGGTATGTGACTCAAGAATGGGATTGAAAGACTTCCTGCAAATTGAGAGAGAAAAAATAGGAATAGATATTTGTCTTTTGGTAACTGTGCTATTGTGGGACTATTTAAATGTAATGTAAGAATGTTAATTAATAATATAAATAAGCATTGATTAATATTTGAAAACCTGTGCTTGGCATGTAATTAACACAAATTGCATGAGCAGTGATATAGGGAGTCAAATTATTTGGTAATTTTAAAGCTATTTATCCTCATGCTAGACTTCTCTCTGAATAATTAAGCCAAATTACAGTAGACTGTTTCATTTATATTCACTTAGTATTTGCTTGCTAATATAGTAACAATTACAGGTATCTCCAGTCCTAAATGAATCAAGGCTAATGCTAAGATGGCATTCCATACCTCTAGATTTTGGGAACCTCAGCACAGCCTGTGTGCAGCTCTGATGGAATCACATCAGCACTGAGCTCTAGAATGAGACTTCATTTAACCCGTGAGTTATTGGCTCTTTGCTGTTCTTATGACACATATATTTTTACTGCTTTTTCTGCCTGTTCTCTTATTCTTTCTTGCTCAGACTTTGATCTTTACTCAGGCTTTCAATCCTGGTTTGCACATCACCTACTGCATGTGCTGAGAGCTGAAGTCAGTAGGATGCTCGTGTATCTGGGGCCTCACCTCCATCTCAAGGGCCATAAATCAGAGCCAGAGCATGTGAAATCAAGTGTGAGCAGTCCCTCTGCCAACCCCTGCCTGCAGCATCTGTAAATTCACAGCCTTTCACTCTGCCTGTATACAGGATGAACGTACACATATCAGCCTATATCAGAACCAGGACCTTCTGGATCTGGAGACACTTTAACCAGCCCAGTAGAGTGGCACAGACCACGGTTCAGGCAGCCCTGAGCTGGACCTGACTGTGGCTGAGTCTCATACATTGAACAGACACTTCAATATTGCCAATTCCAAGCTCATAACCCTTAGAAAGCTTTATGTGCCCAGAGCACTGTACTTGGGCAAGAGCTGCATTGTAACCAAGAACATGCCACAGACAACTCTGCTGTCCCTGGGAGTTAGGGCACCTTGTGGCTTCAGTCCAGGTTGGTTTATAGTTGTGGTTTACTCCATCTGTGCTCAAGAATGCAGTTGAGCAGGTACTTAATCATTTTCTAGATAAGAAGATTTGCTTTAGGGGCCTTTGGGAATATTTGATCCTTAATATTAAAGGTAGCAAAGGGAAAAACAGCTAAAGCAGAGCTGGTTGATTATAGACTTTTTCTTTGCACTCTCTGAAAGTCTTTTTTTACTCAGTGATTTGCACTGAACTTCTAACACATGTAAAGCTTCAGGCAAACATAATTAAAGGAATTATCTCGTATCACAAAAGGTTCAAGTTCCCACTGAAATTTTGAGTCAATTTAACCGTATGCTTTTTTCAAAACACTTCTGACACGAATCACTGAAGGAACATTAATCCCTGTCTCCTTTTAAGAATAGGGGAGAAATCCTTCTGTTAGAGATGGGAGAAATATGCTTGGGATCTTGCTTCAGTGTGAAGGCATTTCAGGCTTCTTTGTGGATCTTGTGCTCTATTCTGTGAATTTGGGAAGGCTTTGGGTATTCTCAAAAGTTTCCCTAAAGATAATCATGAAAAGTATATATGGGTTTTACATAGCTTTCTATACCTGAGACATTTCTAAAGAGGGCCATGCCTCCATGGGAAAGTATCTGACATTTTACATTCTTCAAGGTGACTGGAGACCACCAGAGCTAGATCTTCTTTTCCAACCTAGCTTCCTATTACTCCGGAATTCAGTGTATATTTGTTTTCAGTGAAAACTACTTTGGCCACATTTGTCTGGAGAAGTTCTTTCAGAGGTGTCATTAGCACAGATTCCTCTGAGCTTTTAAATCATCCATTAACAGTTATCAGTTTTCTCATTACAAATGTGAAATGGTTTTTCTGTAGAGGAAAACGTTGTCATATTTTTACTATAATAGAGATATAGAGTCTGTTTCAGTTTCTCTGAGGGGTTTTTTCTATAAAATTCCCATGTCCAGACACTGACCACTGAGACGTTCATTCATCAAAACTTTTCATTATAGGTTGGCCTTTAGGTCACATCATTCCTTGCCTCCCTCCTGAATACAGTGCACTAGTCATTACGCAGGATGGTCATGGCAATATTGTACTAAACAAATCTTCCTGCTGATTCTGCAGCCTTCATCCTCCTTCCCTTGAATTACACAGTGAAATCAATGAGTGTGAAAGGGCCTGCACAGATAACTGCAGAATGGTCATCCAGCATCAGCTTCACCATTTTTTAATAACACTAACTCACATAAAACATTTCTGATTTGCAGCCTTTCATGTGGTTCTCCAGGATGAGTTTCACTGGTGCAGTGTTACAGGTGGGAAGGCTGGCTCTCAGAGGAGCCAGGGAACAGTACCGGGGACAAAATCCAGTCTTTGCTTTTCCAGCCCAGTGGCTTGGCTTGAGAAGGGCAATCTGATATAAAAGTGATGGGCCTGTATCAAACCCACATACAAAACAGACCAAGGAAAGCTGATGAGGGTTTTAGATTGTAGAAATCTGTAATGAAAACCAATCTCTGACCATTTTCTATTTAGTTAAAAAAAAATTTAAGTGAGTCCAGATCCAATTTTAGGCATTCAAAAGTTTCTCAGACAAAGACAATCTCCAAGGAGCCTGTGTCAACCTTTTGATCATTCTGTGAGTCGCTGAATGTTATTTGTCTGCCCTTTTGCTTTGCAGTCCAAGCATTTTTCCTTATTCATTTTGTAGTCTAGATGTTATATTTGCAGCATCACCAGACAAAAATGGCTAAATAAGTACTTGGACTCCAAAGTTAAGTGAAAGAATTCTCAGCTATAATCCCACATCCCTGCAGTGAAAAAAACATGAACTGCCTCAGCCAAAGCCTCTTTGCATACATACATATATACTCTTTCATACCTCAGTGTTAGCATTGTCAAAACTGATTTCTCACTGCTCTGGAGGCCAGTGAGCAGAACTCGGCAGTTCCCTCATTGACACAACCTGTGCTGCTCACAGGAGTGAGGAGCCTTCTGTGGGTAATCAAGGGCACCTTCACAGCAAAGTCAGGTGAGGCTGTAATTCTGCAGTGAAGTGCAGGCTGGTGCCATCTGTAACCCCATCCCCATCTCTACTCTTGCACTATTTAAAAGCAAAACACTGTAAAATATTGAAAACATCCTTGTATGTCTTGTTGACTGCGTCTGTTTCAGATACAAGCTGGAGCTAAGTAAAACTTGGATGAACAGCACTAAAATGCAGCTATATTTAGGTCTCAGCATGTTAATGTTTCTATTTGTTGCACAGCCCTAAGGAATTCTTCAGATAGCTTTTATGGCATTTCTGTTGCCAAGGAAACGCCTCATCACGTGTGTGTGCACGTGTACCCGAAGCTGCACAACCTCCATCTCCACTGACAGATGCAGAAATTCATGTTGTGTTAAACAAGGCAAAGACATAACAAAGAAATGTCCTTCCAGGTATGTAGGTAAACACAAAGGGAGGAATTGTGCTTATAGCATCTCTCCTGGGACACACAACTGTCCTTCCAGACCTACCTCACCTTCTCACAGCTGCTTTTAGGACTGTGCTCTTTCCTCACAGAAATGAAACAACACCTACATCACAAATCAGCTGAGTAAGAACTTTAGACCTATTGTGCTCACTGTCCTGTGGCAACACAATCACTGTTCCTTGTTCAATTATCATCTTCTTGATACTATTCATGGAGAGAGAGTTAAAAAACACAAACTGGTCAAGACTGAGATGAGCGAGTTATTTTTTCCCCTCCCCACAGGGTTTGCTATATTAGAAAGTCACAATTCTGCAAAGTGATGGTCATGGGAAGTGACAACTATTTGGAAGATTGAAGCATCTGTCTTACTTGGTCTGTGCCCCCTCGCACCAGGAGAGAGCTGACATGACATGATCAGAGCAGAAGTTTGGACTAAATCTTTCACAGTCTGTTAGTGCAGGCAGAGGTGCTGTTAGAGGGGTTTCTTTAGCAGGAAACCACACGGTCAGCTTGGGGAGCAGGAAGGGGGCAGGTGAAGGAGGGAGAGGAAGATGAAAAAATTAATATTTCCATTTTCAAAAGCTTTTCCTCACAGTGGCTTCTAAGAAAATGTAGGTCAGCTGTAGGATCCCTTTCCCTCAAGGCTAATAAGAAAAGGTTTTTCTGGTGATGCCTTTCCTTGTCCTGGGTTAAGATCTGTGCATTTTTTTCTAAAAGTACATCCAGCTGCTTTTGGACTGTGGGTGAGAGGATTACAGTGAGCTAGATTTGGGCAAAGTGGTGGCTCCCTACTACAGTTCTGTTAGTTCATTATTTCTTTCTGTATTTAGTCAGTTTTTCATCCTTTCTTCGCTATAGATCTCAGTGTTTTGGGCAATCACAGATCATGCACACCCAGGCTCCCATGGAAATTATGTGAATTGTGGAGATTTTTGCTGACCTTTAATATGTTACTTTTTCAGTTTGTCATGTTTCTTATTCAGAAGTGCTGTTCATAGTGAGTCTTGTGAGTTCTCATTAATTTAGGTGAGAGCTTTCTTTTAAGGATATGTGGGCACCACACTTACCTCTGAATTGTTGAACAGCAGCTGAAATTTTGGCTTCATGAGAACTTTTTAGAGGGTATAATAAACTTTTACAAAAAAAAATGTCAGTGATGGTGTACAAAAGGAGCACCCATGATGACATATCGCTTCTATGAACTGAATCATTTTGTGCTTCTGATGTTTGGCTTGAGGTCTCAGCTTGTAGTACTTCTTTTCACATCCAATGGTCAATTCTGTCTCCATGTACATATTAAAAGGACATAAATATGGCTGAAATCTGAAAGATCTGGCCATGGGATTGTTGCCTTTTCAGAAATTCAGCCCTCCAAATTTACATGCCAATTTTACTATCCCCTTTCAGATACTGGCTGACTCATAAAATTAAATTTTCATGGTTGTGGCAAAGCTGGTAGTAAAGGAAGGTGGGAATGGGTTCAGAATGCCATTTGCTATGTGGCTTGGAATTTGCCTTCCTCCTGAAGTACATCTGTCTCCACTAGCCAGTTTGGGATTGTGAGTTGAGATCAGTGTTTCACTTCACAGTAGGTTCAAATGCAAACATCTGATATTAAATCACCTTTGAGTTCCCTGAAACCTGGGGCACTTCAAGAAACAGTTGTACCCCAGCCCCCTAAATTAACTTCTATGGATATAGGAAAGCAGCAAAACACGTTGTCTGCCTGACTTTAGCTTTCTGTTTTCATGCCAGTTCATACATTTGTCAGGTTTGTCTCTAAAGGCAGATACATTTTTACAACATAGGCACAAAGATCAATGCAAATTTAGATAATTGGAAATTTGCAAAAGAATTCATTTCAATTTTCATCAACTGCAATGAAAGTCTGATTCAATTGCTGATGAAACCTTTGTGCTTCATCTTTTTAAGGGAGAATAGTTGAACAGGTGTCTGCTGCTGAAAGTAATGATACTTGCTAGGAGGATAACCATTCACTCACTTATATATTGTTTCTTCCTTCAGTTTCCTTAAACTGAACAAATGAGTACTTAAAAGTGTTAAAAGGCAGAAAAATTTCACATTTATTCATTTTAATATCTGTTCCCATGGCTTCACAAAAGCAGCCTCCACACCTGAAGAAAAACTGAAAAAAAAACGGTAACCCTGAAGTGCCAGAAAGTTTCATAATGTTAATTCAGGAACATCCAACAACCAATTCACAGTGCAGGAGGGAATAAAGGTGCTATGTGAGGGATCAGGAAACATCCAGCACGGCACAAGGACTAATGTGTACAATGTCACTCCTTGGAGACTCTGCATACTCCACAAATAAAGGAATTGTGCTGGGTTTATAGACTAGCCAATGTTTTTGCAAGAAGGACCATGGACTGCTTGGGACCTCTTATAACACTGCCTCATTGTGTAAAGGTTAGTTATGAGGGTTTGAGGGCCAGAGTTTCTCATTTGAAATTACATAGGAAAAGGTTTAATGGTCCAGGAGCAGCTGTTTCTGGGATCTAACAATGTACAGTGCTCAGGTTGTGAAGAAATAGGAGGCAGCTCTTAAACTGCTTTCCAACCCCTTCCTTCCAGCCATGACCACGCTGAAAGGTGAAATTTCACAGAACCACTGCAAAGAACATTGTAGGTTGTCTTTAGTAACAGCATAATTGGGGAACATCACAGAAATAAGTGGCAATAATTATACACTTCCTTTTTTGTCTTTCAAAGGTCAGAATTAAAGTCACAGAAAGAGTTTCTTGGAATCACAAGGAGAAAGAGAGAAGAATCACTTCTGCATCTTAAAACACTCAGTCTGTCTCTCTCTATGCATGACTGTAAGTGTCTTTATGTATCTATTATAAATTGCACATACAATTTGCCTTGGAATGCAAAATCATCTAATTTCCAAGAAGATCTGACTGTGATTTAGGACAGTGAAGTACTGGAGAACAATCCTGGCTAGTAAGTGAAAGGATTTTCCTTCAATGTTCCTTTCATTACAGGTAATCATAAAAATGAAATCATTTAGTCCCAGGACTATATGAAGTGCAAATTGTAGATTCCAGACTAAAAGTGACTTTACTTCAGTATGAAATAGATTACAGAAGCAGTGGCAAAATGGATACTGTGACATAGACATAAAGCAGCATTTTACATCTGCATGTCTTTATATGGGGCACAGCTAGAAAAAACCCCAACACTATGAGGTAGAGCAAAACTGATGTTGATTTATCTGAAAAATTTAAACCACAAACTCCATCTGCTCAAGACCTGCTTTGTGAGTGGTCTGTGGCAGAAGGACAAGGAGACTGATCCAGGTCAGACACTTCAGGTGTCCCCACTGGTGCTTTGCATGTCTGCTCATCATTCTCCTTGTAAGGAATTCCAAGTTTCTATAACTGATCTGCAAACACAAAGTATGAACATCCCTGAAGCAGGTTGTACTGTGTTACAAACAGAAGACAGTTTTATATAGAAAAGATCCCAACATCATGTTACATTAAAAGTAACATTAATTAAACATTAATAAAACTGCAACAAAAAGAAGAATTTAAATATTTCAATAGCTGTTCTATACAGCGATAGCAATACATACATACATAAATACCTGACTTGACACTATACTTCATGCTTCCTTTTATGCTGTTAATGTGACAAGTAGCAATTTAACATTTAGCACAGCTTTTAAAATTAAATTCCTGTTAAATAAACTTCTAAAGAAACTGCGATGATATGATACAAGTTTTCAAAATTTTCTGATGCAAGAGATATCAGAAAGACATTTCAACATCTTCTTTCTATTATGAGTTGCTGTTAAAATCCTATGATTTCAACAACAAATAAAATTCTATTAAGAAGTGATTTTTTTATTACTTCAAATACGCATTTTGAGAAGGTATTATATTTTCAAGTTTCTGAAGCAATATTGTCATTAAATTCTTCTAATACCAGTAATATGTCTGAATTCTGCTATTTCTCAGGCTAAAATTTTGTGCAGAAGTCACAAGCATCTTGTCTTAATGATAGAAACTGTATGATAAATACAGGAGAGAATCACGTTGCAGGAGTCAGGGGAGGTCCAAGGTTTTCATTTGCATTGTGGATTTTCAGTCAGGTTTTCATAAAATATTTGCAGAACTTATACCTATATATTGCTTAGCCCCAAATCTCTCACAAATCTAACAATATAAGGTGTTTGAACTTCAGATTTTAGTCTTATATTGCTAAAGATTAAAAGATTTCAACACTGCCTTTGCTTTTTCTTTATACTAGTGACTGGTCTAACCGTCAAACATTGAGATCTATGCAGAAGGATAACCTTTGTTCCCTGGAAACACACAGCATGGGCTTGACAGTTTATTATACTGCCACTGGGAGAATTTCAGGAGAATAAACTTCACTCATCTTCTTGACAAGCTCTTTTCAGATAATTATAATTATAAAAATTATAGGGTTCCAGAAAACATCATTAATGTTATGTGTATAATTTTGTACTCATTTTTTTACATGTTACAAACACAAATCTAGATGAAATGCATTTGTTTATTAGCTTTTTGACATGAATTGACTCAAGGCTTGGCAACAAATAGGATTTAAACTGTTACCAGGAGGAACTCGAAAAAAATAAAATCAAGCAGTTCTCAAGGTCACCATTAACAAACTCTGGGTGATCCTTGTGAAATTAAGCAAAGCAGAGCAAGAAAATTAAGCTCCTCCTCGGAGGAATGTTTGCAGTCTTTGACTCCAGAGATTTTCTGTCTTTTGAATGCACTGATATTGATTCTGTCATTTCATCAAACTGTGTCTGCCACTACTGGTGTCATTTTCCTCCCATTCATTTCCAAGTTCAGATATTTGTGGTGAGTTTTGATGAAGATGAAAGTCTACAGTGGTGTTCATATGGTGTTCAGTGGACATAGTAGCATTGATGTAGACTCTAGAAGCTAAAATTTTGGTAATAATAATATTTTCTAAGTGGATCTAATGACTTTAAAAAATTGTCTTTTCTGCTTTTTCTCTGAAGTTTTCCATTGAGATGTTATGAAATTAGCACAATTTATAGTTCTATTGAATGATTATTTTACTTTCCAGTGTAAAGAGGGTTTCAGTTATTTTTCCACTTCTGGTGCTTGACATACATAAAACACAACATGACCTTCCAGCTTAATGTTTTGTTCAGATGCTACATAGTCAGATTTTACCTAAAGCAAGAGTCTATAGTTTTCGAGTCCCCAAATCTTATTTCAAGATCCCTTTCCTAATTTTCCTTACTGTCCTCTTCCACTAAGGGTGGACATAAAGTGCAAGAGAAATGTCTATTGTACCCCACCTTGCAGCTCTGTTTCAATGGAAACTGAGGTCCAACATCACCACCATAAAACAGAATATTCCTCAGCATGGCTTAACAGGACAGGCACACTGACAGGACACAGTGGAACCTCACTGAGTGGCAGGTAATTCGGGTAAAACACAGCAATTTTGTCAAACATGTCCACATAAGCCTTTTCAGTTTCCGCTGTGTTAAACCTCTCAAGAGCACGGATACTGCTGTGATCTGTCACAGAGCCAGAGACCAGCTCTGACAACCATGCTCTGACAATGTCATCAACTAAGAGGTGACAGTAGTCAAGAAGACATCAAAGAAGGACAAAAAAACTCTTCAATGTATTTTTAGCATTCATCCCTTTCAGGCCAAACTGTGGATTTTGAATCTCTGAGGCATCTCAGTGAGAGGTTCCTTTCATTTTCTTATAAGACTGAGAGTGCTGTGTGGTTTGTGTACATAGTGCTCTGTGCCTCTTCTGAGTTGCTTTATGGGATTTGTAGTTTCTCATCTGTTAAATTTGGGTCAAAGCTCCATGGAGGATGTCAAAAAGCACTCTGCTTCATAGCAGCCTTGGTGCTTTCACTCCTTCAGAATGCCTGAATGTTTCTTCACAGCCCAGAAAAACACATACCAAAGCTTCAGTTCATTTTGTTTCAGAATAAACCTGTTCTTCCCCTTTATCTGAATCTAATCATTCTCCATTTATGACACTGCACTGAACTCTGGAGCCGTAGCTTGTGTTATGACACTCTTACGGTGATGGTTGATGTTTTGTGAGTATCAAGCACACTTAGTGTGCCGTGGAAACAGAAAAGTGCGTGCAGTGCACAGAGAGGTGCCCACAGGTCTGCTCTAAGATGCACTTAAAAAGAAGAAAATACAATAAATCAAGAGCTGCCACTCCTGAGCAAAGCACTTCCTTTAAGCAGGTCAGTAACCCCCTGGAAGTCAAGTTCTTTGTTGGATCAGAACTTCTGAAAGTTTCACAGATAAATTTGGCTTTTGGAGACACTTGAAGAAAAGAGAGGGAGAGCATTTAAGAAGAGACTGCTTGGAGAGGGGAAATAAGAAGAATGCAAAAGAAATAGGCTGATGTCAGACTGGTACAGCAGCTTCAGAGTAAGGAATTGACCCTCATGTGGAAACATTCAAAGAGGGGAGAGTGAAGTATTCTGAAGAGAACAGGGAGGGAGGAAGTAGCATTTTGAACAAACTGGGCTGTCAACAGAAAGGGTCAATTATAAACAGAAAAGGTGAATTTAAGGGGCAGTAACAAAAGCAAAATTCTTGTGCAAGAGCAAATTTGTCACTTCCACTGGAGTTCTGACAAATAGAAATAGCTAAGATAAATTGTGATATCTTCAATCAGGTTTAACTGCACTGTTAACACAGACACACTTACCACTGAAGCCAGAGATATCAGCATAGTATAATTAGTCCTATAGGACTAAAAAACTAAACCAAAAGATTTTATGAAAATGGAATTGCTTCTATGAAAAACCAGCTGCTCTGTAAAAAGAATAAAAGAACAGACTGTATATATGGGATTAAAATAAATAGTGCTGTCTTGTGCAACTGCTTCTTTTAGAGAATCAATATGAGCTGAACAGTCGATGCTGCAAAATTCTCTTAACTGGCACAGACATTTGCTAGTTAAGTCTCTGCCCCGCTCCAGCCCTACATTTATACTCTCCATGAGGAACACCTCTTAATTGTTGCCTGGATCACAGTTTACATGGCACAGTGTAAAATGTTGAACAAAAAAATGATGCATAGGGAGTAGAAATGCTGCAAACAGTGAGCACAGAAATTACTGTAAGGAAAGAAAAAAAACCATTACACAGGGAAGATAATGCATAGCTTTACACTTGCTCAACATGAGTCTGTGGGAGGCACAAGGCTTGCCTGCTTTTATTTTTCACAACCAGTGAGGCCATTAGAGCGGCCTCTTGGAACCTTCCTGCCTGCTCTAAGGGTCACTGAGGTGCTGTGCTGTGGAACAGGTCCTGGACCCAGACAGGCTTCATATCTGTAATAGATGGAGGTTGTATTTTCTGTCCTTTCTCATCCCACCAGGGATTTTCTACAAAAGCCCTGACTGTGGAGTCTTCTGTTCCTGTTCCTGTGTGAGGGAGCTGGACTTCTCTGCCTTCTCTGTCCATTCACTTTTCACTAATGAAAGAAGGAGCAGCCTTCTCCAAGGAAGCTTTCTGTGTAAAGTTACTGTTTTTCTTTCTCTGAGTTATTGATTTTTCTTGGGTCTGCATCACTAGCCTGAAGTGAATGTATTATTCTTTTTTTTTCTGTCACAAAAACAACATTTTGGCCATGCTACAGCTAAACAAAAGAGGCTACAGTTGCCTCTAGGAAGAAGGAAATTTGTTCTCTTTTGAGGCATTAAACAAGAGCAGATGTTGCAGGAAAATTGACTGTTGGTTTCAGGCTGAAGACTCCAGTACCTCTATTTTACAGAATGTTTTGTCAAGCCAGTGACTATCCACTACCAAACTATGGTGGGACTTGCTCTGAACTCATAAACACCCAAGGCAGAACAGAATCAGACCAACCACTTGCACTGTTTATCTCAAGTGGGTCAGCAACCAACTATGGTCAAAGGGGACAACCAGTATGAAGTAGAGGGTGTTTATTCCTTCACACACTCTTGCCAGCGTCCAAGCCCAAAGAGATTAGAAAGACAAGATGAATCTCCCAGTGCCAAATAGTAGCACTTAAATTGTAATGTGTTGTTAAATGCATACACTTTTAGCAATTTGGGCACATTGCTCCTGGTGTAGTTTCCTTGCAGAGGGGCACTAGTGGGTGTGTTTGGGGTGGAGGTTGATTTGTTAGGGTTGTAGTTTTTTCAAAGTGGAAGCAAAATGAGTAATCAAGTATAGATGTCCTGAATTTACTATTTCAGACATAATAAAAGCCATGCTGCTGCTAAAAAGCCACCCAGAGATGGCTCTAGAGTAACAGTTTGGAAAATCTGATTGAAGACTCTCTGACTAACAAAAAGGCACTGATTCAAACTAAGAAGATTAACACAAATTTAGAAATCAGAGCCAAAGTGTTTATGATGAAGCCTTTTTCTTAACAAAGGAGCCACCAGGAGTGAGATTACCAAGGACTGAGTGATGACAAATGTCATTCCCAAAAGAGATACCTTGGGTATGAAAATCTGGCAAGGATTTTGGGAGTGGAAAATGCCATTATTTTTATTTCCCCAGTGCTGTTTGCTTAATGAATGGAGGTGCAAGCACTGGCAGGAGGAAAAGCCAAGCTGATGAATCCCTTTCCCCTTGAAATCAACAGCAATTGCCCCCACTGACTTCAGCTACACCTGGTTTTCAACCTACATGGGTAATCAAACCTGAAGTGACTCATTTCAACCCTTTTTATCACCATCCTGTTATTAAATGTTCTAGTGCAAGTTTAGAAGATCAACTCAGCCACTTTGAAGTGCATCCTTTCACTTTGCTGTATACCAAGGGTAAGTACCCCTGAGTTATACTCTGTTATTTCAACATCCTCATCTACATCTACTGAAGTTTGCTTCCCCTTGTCTGCTGAATCTTCCACCTCACTGGGCAGCAGCTCTGTAATGCTCCTCTGCCCAGAAATGGGGCTCTCCCTGGGCTAGGCAGTGATCCAGATGGATTCAGGCCACCATCAGACTGTCACATGGATGAAACAGAGACTTCTATTAGTAGACGTATCCTGAATGAACGGAACATCTCTGGAGTGTGCCATGTAATGCATCCAAGAGCCACAAGTAAGACAAGAAAAGCTTAACAATCTGAAATATTTTTCTGTTCCAGAGCTGATGACACATTTGGGGCCTAGAGAGACTTTAAAAGCAAATAGAAATTAAGGTCTAGAAATGTGCAGTGAAACTGTCATGTGATAGTTAGTGGGGCAGTAATTCAAGAGAGCCTCAAACACAGGCATCCTTTGGATACTTTGGCCTGTTTGAGATCTCTACCCAAGACCAGCAGTTATGATCTATGACATAGGGAGATTTCTGAAGCAACAGCAGGAGACAAAATAAGGTACTTTACAGCATCTAACACAGCACCTGACTTGCTCCCCTACTGTATAAATTAGGAAATTAATTTTGAAGGAGTAGTTACTATTATCAGAATGGCCAAATTATATTTTACCATGGGGGAGTCAGCTCTGCAGTTGGCTAAGCACATTTCTTTTCATCAGTGGCCAAGTAATAACATTTTGCTTTAATAATATTTCTCTCACCATTTTGCCAGCTCTGGAGTCTCACCTCATTTCAGAAAAAAAAGTACAGATTCACAGATTGCTTGGTGTCAGAGTGTTTCTAAGATCTTTTCCTTTCACACCACGAATATTACAGCAGGAAATAAAGGGAGCAGGACTGGAACAATCTGAATGGGACCCCAGCAGCAGAGCTGGTAGGTGTAAAGCACCTACCTCCCAGAGGAACTCATTTGGGCATTTTTCTGACTAACAAACACCTGAAAAATGCACACCAACACCCCTGTGCTTTTGCATGCATTGCACAGCACTGTTAATTAGTTTAGCACCAGTTTTTCTTCTGAGGGAGGAATAGTGGGTGGGAAACTGTAGGAAGAGGAATGTACAGAGGGGGGAAACCAATCTTAAGATCTGAAAGAACACAAAAAGATAAGAAGAAAAGAATAAGCCAGTAAAGACAAAAAAAGTTAAAATCCAGTATTATAAAACTGCAACAAGGAAAAATAATTACTGTTTGTGGCAAGGACATTGCCTATGGAGTTACCCCTTTTTCTTTGGCATCTGTAAAAACTTACCCTATCATCATTTTCTCCTTCATCTCATTTATGTAGATAAAACAGCTCTAACACAGGAAAAGAAATGCTTTTCTTGTCAATATTGATTGCTGGGGAGCTTATCTTTAGCTTACCTGTTGAGGGGAGGTATCATATAAACTTGCTGTTCTCTATTGCCTCATGTAACAACATGATGGAAACAAACATCAGTCTCTTGCAACAGAATATAAAGAACTACTTATACATTTCCAGCTGGACAAACCACTATCAATGTATTAAACAGCCTTTTCAACTGAAATGATGTCTTAGGGAAATGAATTATTACAGCAGGCAGCTGTGAACACCGCCAAGAGCAGCTCCTCTTCCTCAATCAGGTATGAAAAATGTTGGATTTTCTAGACTGAGGCTGAACCTTCTCTTCAGTCCCCAGAAGGTTTGGGAACAACTGCACTTACTGGGGTCAATGAAGAATGTCAAGTACATGCACCACAGGCTCTGCATCTCTCAAGGCTGGGTGATCTATTCTCAGATGAAATGTGATTATCCCTTTTGTAAGTGTAAAGAATATAGTTAGATTTAGAGTTAATTCCCAAGTTTGATCAAACAAAAATTCACTCTACAAGGGTGAGGATCCTCAGCTGGTTAAGTCAAAAAAACCAGGAAAGGAGTTCACTTGTTTGATTTGTGCAAAAAATCCTGGAGGATACTTTCAGCAAAGTGAGCAGCTTTGCTTAAAATAAAAACCATTAGTCTGAAGATACATAACAATAGTGACTCTCCTCATCAAGGTTTTTTGATTTCCAATAATATAACACTTCAACACATCAGTCCCTTGGCAGCAGTTTTTATTTTCTAATTGGCAATCCAGCCAGTGTGTGCTTGTGTGTGTAGGCTCAGGGCATATGTATTACAATAGCAATGAAAGTTTGACTTTTTATTCTCTCACTGCCACCACTGTGGGTGTTTGAAATGAAACAAGATGCAATTCTTTGTGGTTTAGCTTTCCACAGGACAGGAGATGAGGGTCAGCTTCACATACAGAGCTGTTTATGTCCTTAACAAAAGGAAGTCACTGCTACATTTTGAATATACACATCCAATATATGTCACAATGGGAGAGTGTGGTGTATATTACTAAACACTAATTTTGTTGAGCAGATAATTTAGAACAAAAGTAACTTTAATAGAGCAGAAAATAAAAAGATGTTTTTTCTTCAAACCACTGAAATTGTTAATATATTGAAATGCCTAATGATTCATTGAACTCCCTGACTTGAAAGGCAGAAAGTCTAAGAGATTTAAAATACTGTTCTTTCTGAGGAGCAATTACTTGTGATTTAATCAGCTATGCATTTTTTTTTAAAATGTAGAAGCTATTTTATGTAGGAGAGCAAAATGAGTCACTAAATGAACCTTCACTATAAGGAAAAAGAATCCATATTACCATCAAAGTAGTGAACGTGATTCAAAGAAATATGTGATGAGTCTTGACAGTGAAGGTTTGAAGGACAGAAAGTCACCTCAGTTCATTCTGCAGCCTTCAGCCAAAAGAGGATTTAAGATTTGATTTTACTCTCATATACAATGGGTATCTTGAAATTTCTTGTCAATAGGAAGACAAACAGAGTAGAAACATGCAAGTCCTTATACTGGTCTCTCTGTTTTATCCACTGGTGAATCCATTACCACCTCTCAGAACTCTCTGCAGTGGCGATGAATATTCTCTTCACCTTTCACAGTAGACACCAACTATAATAAAACTGAACTGACAATTAAGTAATGTGACTGAAGAAGAAATCTGATCATAATAAACATGTAGGAGAATGCATGAGGTATCTGCTGGGGTGTTTTTTTTTATTTTAGCCAAAAAATACCTGTAACACCATGTTTGCTTGTTTGTGTCTGCTTTTATCTAGAGATACACAGACTTTATGCATACAAATGTCCAATGAGTGTTATATTAACAAGCAAAAATTCACACATTGATTTTTAATGTGGAACCAAAGTTACACACTTTAGATGCCTTTCTCCGCGAGTGGAAGCCCAGGAACTACTTCAGTACAAATAGTACATGAATAATAATGTCTGTATTTAAATATGTAGGAGGCCTAAATATCAGGTGCTCTGGCATATACAAGCTAAAACTTTTTTAAGGTTTTCAGCTCATTTTTCAAAATTATCCAACAGCTAAATGTTTCAATTATATGAGTTTATGGAATCCAACAACTGTGTAAATTATCTGAGTTTATGGGATAATGTAATAGCAAGGTTTATGGCTGCTGCATAAAGCAACATTTTAAAAGACTTCCTATTCTGATTAAATTGAAATGTTATGATTAAATAATTTTGTCTGGAAGAAAATAAAATTTTAAGAGCTAACAACCAGTAAACTGTCATCCAGTTTTTGTAGTTACTGTGGTTTGTATTTCAGATACAAGTTCTACTTCCATTGAAGGAACTACAAAGATGATTATACATTCACAGAGCACTTGCAAGCATCTGTCCCAGATCCACATGCACTTGATTCATCTGTGTGCACAAATAGCATGAGTTTGATAACAAACGATTGGAGCTGGTAATTAGCATCGTCAGCTCCCTAATTTGCACAGGAAGACAGCACAGTTGTTTAAGCTAAGAAGGTACCTTGTTGCATGCCATGATCACAGCTGGAATTATTTGTGTCAATGGGAATCCAGTGTATCTGAGGAAATACTGTAGATTTTTTAATATTCTAGAAATTAAACACACACAAAAATTTTCTTCAATTTTTCCCTTTCAGAATAACTCCAGGAAATTTTTTTACAGTATTATATACAGTATCTTATCATTCATCCCAGTTAGTAATAAGAGGAACATCCTCTACTTCTGCCATTCTATTCCTCAAGATGATCATATCCTAAAGGAGTTGTGTTTGGGGAATATGTGTGGGAGGTTGTATGGGACATCCTGGATATTATCCACCAACCTTCTCATTCATGAATAATTTCTGGAAAGAAATAACAATAAAAAGATGGTGCTTGGATTTCTAAAACTTGGAATGTGTAGCTTAAAATAGTATATAAACTGTTGCCCCTTGCTCACCTTGAGATGCTGACTCTCTCACTGACTCTGCTCACCTTGAGATGCTGCTTTAGAAAAGTGACATCATGCCTGCCAAGGGACCAAAGCAGAGAGGTGTTTGTGGCGATGTACAGAGGATGTTTGCAGATGACAAAAGCAGACCATTCCTTCTCTTACTCACCCGGGGACCCTCCACTGTCAGGACCCAAAGGCAAGGTGAAAAGTGCTCACTTGCTGATGGATGGGCTGTGTTTTTATCAGGTATTGTGCCTCCATAGACTCACTGTTTACTTTCCAAAATGCCTTGGAGACTGCAACACTGAGGCTGAGATGTGTTCTTACTTTAATAGTGCCTAAAGTGTCACAGAGGAGTCAAATTTTCTAAGATTAAATCCATTGCCTGGAACGACATCTTTAAGTTTCATCTTCAACCCTTTTGGCTGCCATGTACTTTATATCACAAATGTGATATTTTTGTTCTCTACTATTTCTTTATCTCTCTGCATCCACTTCCATTTCTAAACAGTAGACATGAGCATGAACATCATTTATCTCCAAAGTACCACAAAGATCAGAGAATACGTTCATCTTAGCTCCATAACCCTTTTCAAGGCTGGCCAAAAATTTTGATCCAAAGCCAAATTTATTTGGCTATCTGTGTAATTCAGATTCAAGGGGATTTTTAACCATAGCCTAAGCATAAACTACAATCTGCCTGCTGGACCTATAAGTCCTCTCCATGACTGTTGTTGCTTATATATAACTGTGCCTGATGCACAACTTGAGTTTTCTATATTTATTACAGAAGAGTTCAGTGCAGCAGAAGACAAGCTCAACCTGCAGGGCAATGACTAAGGGTTTGAGTGTGGGGGTGAATCACTTTTCTTCTTTTTGACTGCCACAGTTTGTTGATTTATTTCTCAGTGCCATTTGATAAAATTTTGATATAATTTCTATTCTGGATGCACTGTTTTCTGACATTAATGGCAATGGCACTTTTGTCCATCAGTGTGTTCTCACACAGAAGACACTCTAGCTTTTCTCTCTTTGATTTTGTCACTTTGCCAAAAAATGCATCAGTACATACTTGTGATATGAAGAGAACCCAGGGGTCCTTTCTTGTGTGCTGTCTCCATTGAGTTGTTCTTAAATTATGTACTGGAGAGGAGAGACTGACTTTCAGAAAAGCACTTACTCTATTACTAAATGCCTCAATTATATTTACACATAATTGAGACGTTTATTAATAGAATAATGCATGTATATTGTTGTTAATTCTGACTGTCACTAAAAAGATCAATTTACTGATATAAAATAATTTTTCTATGATTTTCAATTGTTACCATTCTGTGATTTTTTGCTGCAATTCATCTCTCAAAACACATGCCCAGTGCTCACTGGCCTACATGAGCCTTTTCCAGGGTGTTCAATCAGTGCTGAGTTATTTACAGGAGTCCAATACCCTTAAAGTAATGACTGTTACTAGATCTGAGGCCATGGACTAGAAAAAGGTCTTGAAAATTAAAAGACTGGATCAATTCCACTTTCAGAGACTGACAGACTCCCTCCCACAGTGGGCTGGAGTCCTGCAGAACAGACTTGTGTGACAAGATATTTATTACAGATAAAAGACTTCTCAGATCCAAGAGGACAAATACTATCCTGCAGAAAGTCTGAGAACTTTTGTTTAGCTAAGGATCTCAACATGGGATATTCTTCTATCTACATGACAGGCTTTTTTGCCAGAGACTCCCTTGGGATTTCACCACTTCACCAGGAATCTGATCAGGCTTCAGGCAGCATTTGGGTAAATATCAGAATATCTTCTTTGACTTGTTTTTGTGTTTCCTTACACAACATCATTCCTAGTAGTTCAAAGAGCCTCTCTTCTTAAAGTTCCATGTAGATTAACCATTTAGAGTTTCCTCATCTCCTTATAATTTAAGATGTAAGAGTTTTTTTAAAAAATCTCTTAGAAAATTTCCATCTCAGTTAATATGGTAATGCTGTTAAAAGGAATTTTTTATTACCTTAATTCCCAGTTTTTACAAGGATAAAAGTAATAATGCAATTGAATTATTTAATTCCATAATAATTTTCAGACAGTATAAAAACTATTGAAGGAAGCTGTTAGATGACAGCTGATATCTGCATGTTCATGAGCATTAGGTGAACTATAAATATAGAGGGACTGAAGCTGAAACATCAAATGTGAATTTCCTCTTTCAACTACTTAGCCCTTAAAGGGCTGTGACAACAATGCAGTAAGGGAGGTTGTGATGTTTTAGCAATAAACACTGACTCACCTGCTCAGTGCTCTGCATAAATAATCAGTAGTGACACATATAAACCTATTATTTCAGACATAACCCAGAACAGCAAAAGTTATGTAAAAGCAAGAGATATTTTATCCCTTTCCAGTAGCAAAAAATACCACAAGTTCAGTTCATCTCAGTCATTCTCTGTCATTTGAGGCAAGTCCTTAGGAGAGCAAGTCCTTAGGAGAGCAAGTCTTAAGGGCTTTGCACTTCTTTCTCATGTCTCTTCCTTGGTTTCAGTGCCCACTGTGAGTCTCTGGGCATTTTCCTACCCTGCAGCATGTCTGTCACTGTAAGCAGCTGCAGCTCACATGGTACAAAATACTCTGCTGGGGCATCCTGGGATCCCAGGTGGTTTAGCAGAAATGTTCATTGCTTTGTGAGGCTGAACACTCCATGTGTCTCTAACACTGACCCGAACAGCAAAACCTGAAGCTATTTAGCAGTGGAGACTGGGTAAGGCAGGCAGGTTGTAGACATCAATAAGTGTCCATTTAGATAACAATTAAAATACTGAAAAGGTACAGCTCTCATGTTTGTCAGCTGTGGACAAAACCCATTATGTTCTCCATTAATTAGACCTTACCCAGCTTTTCCAAGCTCTGCCACAGCAATGCAAAGACAGAACATTCATTATATTCTCCACAGAAGAGCCAAATGTTTACACTGTCCTTTTGCTAGCAGCAAAACACTTTTTCCCCCAGATGAATTTATCTACCCTTTATAATTGTTAAGCCTAATTAACAGTCCAGCAATCACACACCTGCATTTCCTCCACCTCCCTATGTACCCATTCTTCTGCCCTGATGCAGTTGTTAAACCATTGAAATGTTTCTGAGTTCCCTGAGTCTTCCTGGAGACCACAGGACTTGCATGTGTCGTGCTCCTCCATGAAGCATGAGGAAGATGCAGGCTAGCTCAGAACTCTGTGACACAATCTATTTTTAGAGCCCCCTTTTTCTGAGAAACTAGTTTTCTCATGGGAAATAAGTCCTTGGGGGAAAAGTCATTTCCACTTCATTTGTTAATCTAAAATATCTTTGCTTTTGGCTTCCTGCTACGGAGCACAGAACTGCTGCATCTAGTTAATTTTGTAGTCTTGCTAAATGACAGTGAGATTTATTTAGAAGGAAACCAAATTTAGTCCCATTAGATCATGGCAACAGTTACATTAAAAAGACTGAAAAAACCCCTTGTTTCAGTCTTGGAAACACTTGGTCCCTGAAACCACCAAATTATGTATATGAAAGTTTACCAAAGCACCTACCCCTAGGATGCAATAAAAGGTACTGCTGCAGGGGAATCCCCAAAACACCTGACACTCCAAAACCAGGAAAACTTTCCCTAGGAAACAAATGTTACAACCAAAGAGTAAGGAAAAGATCACAGTAAAAAGAGTTGCTGTTAATATGAATGTATAAACCCTACTGCAATGGGACCTTGGGGTGGCTGCTGGAAGCTGTAAATCGAAAATTATGGATGTGTTCCTTAGGTTTGCTATTGCTCTCTTCAATAACTTCCCTGCAAAAATGGACACTCCAGGATCATTACCCTGTTACAACATATATTTGTATTGACTGTGCTGGACTGGGCACACTGGAGTGACCGTGAGTGCAGCTATTTATGCCCTTGTTTAAAATAACAGTCTGGAGCTGGACTGCCTTTGGATACAAGGATGAGTCTCCCCAATGAGGCTGGAGATATGTCTGATGTGATATGTTATGCACTAGCTCAAAAAAAAAAAGGCTCATTTTAAGGAGCTCCAGCACAGCTCTTAAAGAGCCAAATCATCTCTGTGCATCTCCATGCAGAAGAGAAGTGGGGGAAAAGTAGCACCTTGGCACCATCTTTCTACTGCAGGAGGAGAAAGGAATGAGACAGGGAACCCAGGGAGCCAAAAGCTACCAAAGAAAAGACCATAATACATATGTTTCGCATATGACAATTTCTCTTTTCTCACTCTTTCTTGGGAATTATAGAATTTATCTAATATCTATTCTATTCCTATATTTCAATGTGTCTATTATTTTCAACATATTTATTATAGTCTATTGATATATCCTACAAGTCTATTATATTATATTTCTAATGGAATATTTAAAGGACTAGTACTAGACTCAGTGACGGTGTAAAGTCTCAAGTTATTTCAGGTTCCACATTTTGTCTAAATATATTCTGACTGAATAGGCATTGCCAGGGATATAGTATCTGTATTTAAACAGTAGTATAGCCCAAGGGATAGGTTAAAGAAAGGTCAGTCTACTGCTAATTCAAGCTTGAGACACAAAATTCACAATGGGAATACTTTATGTGAGTTTGGGCAGGAAAATTCACTTCCCATTCTGCCAAAGATACTTTTAGTGAAAATGCTATAAGTGTCAATGGGGTTTCAAACAGCAAATTTTTTAAGGTTATTTTCAGGCAGAGAAATAACTAAAATAGATGACCTAAAAACATTCAAGCATGTTTTGAAAAGATTCAACTTTTCTAGTTAAAAAAAAGGGCATGATTCCTCTTGTTAAAAAAGCATCCTTCAGAACCAAAAAACTCTCAGGAAAGAGAACTGGTGTCTTCTGCCTGTTCAGAGAAGTCACAGGCTCACTGACTGACTTGGTCAACCAACTTTGGACTAAAATTTCCTTGGGAATGTCTTGCTGCAAATAATGTCTTTTTGTATGTCCCCACTACATCACTTCTTCGGTTGCAACACAGCATAGAATTATCCACATGTAGGGTTCTCTCCGGCTGTCTGTAGCTCAGCTGCTGGTAACAGTCCAGTTGCTGTTGTGGGAGCCAATGATTTACAGTACTTGCCCTCAGGGCAGGTTCATTCGAGGCAAGCTTAGCTATGCACAGTGATTACAGCACATCCTTTGTGTCCCTACCTGCAGAAAACAAGGATAACCATGAATAATCTCCTTCTTTTGAGTGCATGATTTTGCAAGGAAAAATTCCCTAAATGTGTGTAATTTCTATAATTTTCAGTATTATTCCTCTGCTCTTTCATTCCCAGAAAACTGAGTTATGATGTAATTGAATTTATTATGTCAAGAGTCATTGGAATACTGATCATCAACCTGCTTATCATACAACTGAAATCTCTGGAAAATAAAGAGAAAGTCGTTGTCCCCATTACTTTAATTAGATTTTCAGCATAATACTACAGCTGATAACACGAAGCCTGGAATGGCCGTTCTGTTTGGATTTGGTTAGTGCTTTTTTCAACTAGCCCTATATTTCTTTTCTGAAATATGGTTAATTTTTAAAAGGTATAAATGTGGACTCTGGATTTACTGCTACATATCCAAAAGTCAGACAAAGGTTTCATTTCTGTATCCAATCTGCAGCTGTGATAAAATGTGTGTGATTGTAACAGATCAGGAAACCAAAGAATCCAGGCAGAGAAGCACAGGAGGAGTGAGTACTTTAGGAGACCTTTAATTAGTTCTCTTTAATGAGAACCTTTACCTGGAGATTTGCTTTTCAACTACATCCAACCTGAGTGATCAAAATTCTCCAGTGGCCAATGTTAAATGTGAAACCTGCTAGTTCTACCCATGTTAACAAAATAATCTTTGATAGTAGAGGGAATGGGAAATGCTGTGCCATCTAAATAATTATTTAACTATTAGTGGTGTCTCATCTTGAATTCAAAAAGTGCTTATTTCAATAAAGTCTCTACAGTATGCAGAAGTTTTGATAAAGACTCACACTCTGTGTGAGCTGTACCTTTATACAGAGGCATCTACAAGAAAGTGTCCTGGGCAACCCCTTTCCACTGATTGCTTTATAACTGCAGAATCCATGTCAGTAATGTTCTGCCAGAGGGCCAAGGGCTGATGTTTGCTGAAAAATCAAAATACTTAAGGCAAGGACTGGTGTCTGAGTGACAGCATCGGTGTGTCTTGTCAGGAAAATGTTTGAAGCCTAGCAGGGGGATTTTGTTACCTTTATCATGAAACTTCAGCTGCCTGGAGAGAGCCAGAGACAGGAAGCCAAGCCACACGACAAAAAAATGAGTCAAGAAAGAGTTTGGGAAGGGAAATGAAGCAGCTCTGTGACCAGTGCCAGCTCCAGCAGCTGCTCCGCTCTGATACCTGTCCTTGCAGCCAGACCATCTGGGCACCAGTGCCAGATGCTCTCCCCTAAGTCATCCTGGTACACGGGTGACCTACAGGAAATGAAAAAACCTGGAAAACTCACAGCATGTTAGAACATTTTCTCCATGGAAACATTTAACTGCCTGAACAAAAGGCCAGGAGAAGAGAGTGAGGGTTGCATTGCATTCCTACGGCATTTGGGGCTTTTCTACTGGATTAGAACACCAGAAACTAAAGGGCTAATAGAAAAGTTCAGCAACTGTTAAAAATATACAACCAACCAAGAAAAAATACTCTTCAGCTTCCTGAACATGTAAAGAAAATCTGAAGTACCTTATAGATCAGAAACAAACAAAAAAAAATATACCCCAAAATATTACCTTTCCTGCTGAAAAACTATTCTATTCTAGGTTTCTCACTTCTGAGGAGTCCAAATATGTGTCTCTTCTCTTTAAAGCATAAGGTTTCACACATTCAGCACTGCTTCCCTCATATTTCATGAAATTCTTGAAGTAGGAAAAAATATAATGGTAAGAAACTGTTGTGAATTGAAAATTTGAGCAGAAAAATATTTAGATTCAGGTCAGCTTTCATTTTGATTTCAATACATTTTCATTTTTAAAACAACTTTTGTTATAAATAGTTCATATTTTAAAATGAAAGTTGCTCCAAAAACTGAAAAACAAGTTTCTTAATCTAAGAAAATCTTAGATTTAAGCAACTCAAACTTTTATAGATATTAAGAGTGAAGAAAATTGTCAAAACTGATAATTTCTTTTTGATGAATATAATTACAGAAGTATAGATAAATCAACATTTTCTGCTGAAATACATTTCAGAAAAATACCCAACCAGGTGTGATAGGCATAGAAAAGATTAGCAATTATGTTTTACTGAATATATTTGATTAGATAGAGGTACCATTTCACTGTCAGTATCTCCAAAATGAACATCTAGAATTATTTGCTTTGACAAACAGCTGAAATGAACCATTAGGTCTCAGAAATAAAAATGGCCTTGTACAAGCTCTTTAAATAACAAAAGATTTTTCTCCTTTAGATTCCATGCATATGCAGTAAATATAAAGTGAACAGTGTGTCTGACTCCTGCAGTGGGAGATAAATACTATAACAAAAACAATAAGAAAAACCAGCCTGTCAGAAGTTATGCAGCTTTCACCTTCTTTTCTTTCCCTACAATACTGTATTTCCATAATTCTCTCTGACCCCATCATCATCCTCTACTTTCCTGCTTCTTTTGCTGCTGAAACCTCTGAGCAGACTCATCATTTATTGCCTTGCACCTCTCTTATGCTTGTCTCACTTCTTGTAAATCACTGTTGGATGTTTTTTTCTTTAACAAAACTGCATCTTACAAGTTTCTCGCCTCTCTGAACAGATCCTTAGATACAATAATTCACTGGTCACAGATAGTTATGTGCAAAGTATGTAACTAATAGCAGATGTAGAGTATTTCTTAAATTAGGTCAGATATGAAAATCTGTAAAAGAGATCCTTTGCTCTTTTGCAGAGCTGGGGTTACATTTGGGTGAGGGCCAGTGGGTCCCTCGTGCCCTCAGGTCCACATACCCTCAGGTTCTGAGATTTTCTTATATTTGGTGATTTCGACAGCATTTAGATCTAATTTCAGATATTAGTCAACACAATAATCCCTCATTTAATTTCATGCTGGCAAGTCTCTTTCTTACTGAATTGGATTGCACAGAGCATAAATAATAAAAATGACCCATTAAATCATCTAGAGCAATCTTGTGCAGCTATCAGACATATGCAGCTTGATTTCTCTCCAACCTATCTTCCTCTTGAAAAGATGACTCTCAGTGATTTCAGCGTATTAATCTTGATTAGCACTCATTAACTTAACACATCTTCCATTCAGTTTAACTTATTTAGCCATTTCAGAACACAATTTCTGTCAGCTTTCCCCACAGATAAAAAGGAGAGGGAAGATTCACATCACCCCTTGGAGATGGGGGTGTCTCCATGTTCTTTGGGGTAAGAAGAGCTCCCAAACCTCCACTTTCATGGGATGTATTGGCAGTTTTCCATTCATAGACTAAAATAGGAATTTAGACATCCTGCTGGCATGTATAAGCCTACATAGAGATGCCTAAATTTAGTTGTCTCCATTTTATGCTGAACATTGGCAGAATTGGATGAGCACTACAGTCTCTCACTCTGCACACAGCTAGGGAGGCATGGATCCTCTTTTCACATGGATACAAGGAACTCCACAAGGCTTGTCTCTGCAAATCTTCCCCAGCTCCCTGAAGTTCATTTAATGATAACAAAGGCCTGTAGAGCTACTCTCAGATGTGAAGGAATTGACTTGGTTCAGCACTGCAGTCTGTTGTTTCCTCAGTACCATGCCCCAGGCTGTGATGCAATCATTACTGCTGGACTAAATTTCAAGCTAGATATTATATCAACAAAAGATAAGAGGTATTATGCAGAAAAAACAAGAGCTAAATTTAGTGTGTGTTCATTTCACCAACAAACCCACTGCAAACCCTTTCTTTTGTTTCAGTGTTGAAACAAATTTGTGAAGTGCAGATAAAATCAAAATTGGTACCAAAGAAGAGAAAGATGAGGCAAACTCAAAGGAGCACAAAGCCATATCCATTGGTATCTCCCCTTAGACTCTCAATAGCAACAATCTGCTCTGAACAAGATGAAAATTTACAAAGGATGACTATGAAGTACCACAAAACTGATGAAAATTCAGGCTGAGTAACAAGGAGAACTTGCCAGGCATATCTGCCTGTACCATCAGATTTGGGCCAATTTGATCTGTATATTTCTATACAATCTATTCTTATACCAGGCCCTATGAGAGGAGGCACAACAAAGATTTTCAAGTTTTAATCCTGAAAACAGCAAAGTGGGTGTCCTACTTTTTGATGTTGCCTCAAAGACATAGGGTGATTCCCAGCAACCCCAACACCCAAGGAATAATTTAAACTATGCCAGGAACTACCTGCTGCTGTCACAGGAAGGCTGAGTTACTGCCCAGTTTTTAGAAGCATATCACACCCTATAGAGGAAGAAATGTGTCCCATGTCTTTTCCTCTTCGCACGCAGTAGAGTTTTGTTCTTTTTTTTTTCTGATTTTTTATGGTTTGACAAGCCTAGGACTGAGAGACTTTTGTAGTTGTACAGAGTAAGAATTTGTATCTGGGATACTACATGTGAAAAGATTATTGCCTTTTAATTTAGCATGGAGGAACAACTCAGGTCTCCTGGGATTCACAGCTTTGCAGCAATGGCCTGGCAACTCTCATTTTTAACGATGATGCCTTAAAGCAACTCTGCTACTTCACAATGTCATATTAAATGATAAAGTGATTTCAAACACTAAGAACAACTCCAAACAGTGTTAGCTGCAAATTTTAATAGGGGTCAAGTGGTTTCATTTTAAGATTCGCCCTGTATTAATTTATGTTAACTTTCTTATTCCGGTATAACTTGTAAACCTTCTGAGGCCGTGCAGTTCACAGCAGTGGGGATTAGTGGATAAAATAATGCAGTTTAAAGAATAATAAAAGCTATTAGCTTCCTAGAAAAGAGGGAGCAAAATGTCAGTTATATTAACATGAAATACTACCAAATACAAAGGATCAATTTAATTTCAGTGTCTCCATTTTATTAGGTAAAAAATCCCTCTCTCTCCATTTTGTTCATGTGATGGTTTTCTGGAAGGTGAATTGCACACTAGTGTGAGAATACGAAAATATTTTGAAGTAATAAACCACCATTCCTGTCTATCCAAGAGTGCTTTGTGCTATGCAGGCCACGGTTGTGTTTCACTCAGAGTGGAAATGCTGAGGTGTTCTGCTGTGCGCAGAACAGGGTATGAGACCTATGGGATTGTTGGCTCCCAGCTCCAAAATTCCTCTGCTTTGCTTACATACTTATGATTTTCCTGTCTTGCATCCCCGGGGAAGAGGGAATGAGCAAATGAAATCTTGGCTCTCTTTTCTGGCTCTGTTAGTGAATCCCAACTCAGGATCCTCTATCGTGATCTTTCCTTATGCAGCAGAGGCAAATTGCTTGGAGCTGCTTTTATCCCAGGCTATTCCAGCCATCATGGGCACAGTTCAAAATCTTTATTCCTCAATTTTGTGTGAAAATTAACCAAACTGCCTTCTCATCCCATTTCACCAAAGACAAATTGCTTCCTGTGAGAAATATCTGCTTATTTCAGGAGTTAGACAGCTTGTGTTGCTTTAGTAGTGCAGAGATGTGCTGTACAGGATCTTTCTTCCTGCTGTGCCTAATTTCTGAATCCAAGGGTATTATTAAGAAGGAGGAGTAGAAAGGATTAGGTGTGCTTTCATCTACGTACCCAAATGGTGCCAGTCCTCATTAGAAAGCAGAAAACATTTTCAAGACAATTTCTCTTTATGGCTCCCCCTAAATCTTTGAGCAAAGGTCTCAGAATTAAATTGATTCTGTGAACATCCATCTATTTGACGTGTAAATTGTGCACTTAAAAAAGAAGGGGGGGCTAAACCTTAACTTGTCAGCTCAGTATAACACTTCATTCTTTCCCAATCCATTTGAAAGAAACTTGAACCTGACACAATACATTTGAATTTACTTAAATATTCCATTCAATTGGTGCAGTAGCATGGGAAGTTAATGACATCGCAATTAATGAAAAATACCTTACAGTTCCATTTCTCCAGAAATTAATTGGTTTCCAGTTCTTAACTATATTTAATTAAATGATTGTACTTCTGTGCAGCTCGCTTATTTGTTCAAGAAAATTGCCTTGTACATGGCAAAGAGCACATTTTAAGCTGTATTTTTAAAATATAGTTTGTATTCTTGATATAATTCACTCATTCAAGCACCAGCACATATTGCTAACTATGTCCAGGATCCAGCTCACCCACTCATTGAAAGCCTCAAAAAGCTGAAATATCCAAGTGGAAAACCAAACACATTCCAATTCAGCAGTCGCTAATTGGAAACAACAGCCAGACCTTTCCTCTCTGGCCATCTCTACAGCCAGAGAGGCACTTTGTCCCTGGGTCTGATCCCTGACAATGGGTGTTAAACTCGATCAAGAACATTTTGCATCACCTGGATCTCAGCTGGATGAAAACAAAGGTCCTTTTGAGAGAGTTGCTGTAGCCTGGGCCAACCTGGGCTGTACAAGAACCTCTCCAAACTGGCTAAAACTGCTGCTGATCCCTCAAACAGGGCAGAGAAGAGAGTCACCCTCCTTGCAGTGCTTCCAGCTGCCCACCAGGCTGGGCACAGCCTTGGAACCACCACTATCTTCTTCTTCCAAGACAAAGATGTGAAAAAGACTTCCCTTTCTGCCTAGTTTAAAAACTAGAAAAACGTCCTAGAAACCAGCAATACAAATCCCAACCTTCTCTCTGCTCACATTTTATTTTTCAATTAAAACACCACTGTTTTCTAGTATTTTAAACCATCTTTTCTAGGAGGAATTTTCCAGTTTAAAAAACAATAATGATCAGCAATAAATTATGTCCTTGAAACTGGCCCAAATAATGAGGAAAGACCCAGTTCCTGCAAAGGTCTCATCCAGTTTTCTTTTAAATACAGATTTTAATGGAATAGAGCATGTGTCAACCCTTTTTAAGTTTTAAGCTAACTATAATAAAAGTGCAATAAAATGCCTGATCCAAGGAGTGCCATAATAAATTTGCCACTGCAGAGTTACCTCTGAGTCCAAGCATAACTAGTAAGTTCATAAAGACAAATATCTGAAGTTAAAAACTTTTACATTTGAAGGCTATATTTTAAAAGCTTTTAGTCATGGTGGAGATCTGTTTTTTGACCTCTATCTTGAAATTTTGGAGAATCTTGATACTTACAGATTATTCCAGAAAATATTCTGTGATTGTTCATAATGGATCATGAATATACAATATTATACTCATTATCTCACTCAATCAGATGCGTTCATCCTGTTCATTTTTATTTCTTCAAGTTCCTGCTTCAGGAAGTCCTTATCAAGAGAAATAAAATGGGAAAAGTTTGTATTTCTAAGAACTGGTTATCCTGAAGGAAGACTAGCAAAGCTGGCACTTGGAAGTGTAAAGAACATTATCCTTATTACCATGGGATTAGTGTCTTTCAGCTAAAGAAATCCTTGCAGTGAAACAAAAAGGGAAGGCTATTCAAAAACCCTTACAGAAGCCAGAAAAGAGAGCTGGATGACAGACAGCTATTTGACTTCTTGCTGCAAATATTCCTAGAGAGAGGAGCACTTAACCAATCTTATCAAAATGTTGTGGCTATTATTTTGTCAAGAAGATACAAAATTTGGAGTAACTAAAATGGACCATGTTGCCTTTATCATTTGCTGAAATTTAGTAACTGAAACTTGACAGTCTAAAAAAGCCAGATACTAAAAAATGCTGCATACTCTTCACTAATGCAGTACAAAACACCTTCCCATACATGACATTCCAATTATTATTAGAATCATTATTAAAATTATTACAATTATTTCTTGTTAACCATTTCTAATGCTCTGAAAATTACTTCTGATGTGACAAAGAAAAGCAGCCTATTTATCCATTTATGTGAAAGTGCAAAAATGAGGGAGGTCTCTGCTGAAAAAAACACCTAAATATTGGGTTGCACATGTTTCACAAGTTCAAGAACTTCACTATGAGCTTGTACAGTGAGAACAGTGAGTCAGAGAGGAACTGTAACATTAGGCTTCCCAATGCAAAGTGCTGACAGCCATCAAAACCACATTCATGCAGTGACCCCTTCATGTGGCACCACCTTCACACATTGACCCCTGTAGAAACATCATCTAAAAGGATCTAAACCCATTATCAGTGGCTCTTAAAAATAATGTCCCTGACTTTCCTCATGTGAAGGCTGGAATTCCCAGAAATCCTTTGCAGGGTGTCTCTAAGTTTTGATCTAACCACCAAGTCAGCACCAGTTCACTGGCTGCTTTTGCAAACCTCACCCTGTAGTGGAATCCCACACTTGACATGTTACAGAAAGCTACATGGGGAGGTGTGCATGATTCAGGATAAATACAAATAACAACATGTACAGAAGCACAATTCTGAAATACCTCGTGTTGTTTCTTCTACCTTGTAAGAAAACAGACACTTTTAAGGCTGCTGAAGTGCACAGATCTCTCTTTCTCATGTTGACGCTGCATTCCTTCTGTTTATGAGTGAAAGCTGTTGGGTGAAAGGATGACAGTTTTATTTGTAATGCTGTGTATCCCTCTAAACACTAATCTCAAGATTATGACACATTATGTGAAAACAATCTTTTCTCTGTGTGCAAAAACAGAGCAGTGATTTTGGAGATTACTCCTGAAATTAGAGCATAATGTAAGTCCCACATCTGTCTGACATTTGTGCTGAAGGCAGAGAGCAAAGGGAGAGGGGATGTCTGGCACTGCAGAGTCAGAAAGCAAAGCTTTGCAGATCTGAAATATCCTGTCTGCTACCAAATTCTACATCTGCAGGCAAAACTGCTTCAACTTTGACTTCTACATGTGCACAGTGACCTGTTCATTCACAAAGAGAAAATGTAGAGTTGCTTGCTAAAATTATCCATTAGCTTCAAGTAGTAAATACATTTGGGAAAAAACCCTATTTTTTTCCATGAAACAAAGCATAATAAAATTGAAAAAAAATTATCTCTATTAATTATTCAGTGAGCTGGACTGTTGTAGGGATAAGTCAGTATCAGGTTTTTAGAGAAAATAGCTCTGCACAGTTCATCGTATTACAGAGCAGTTCTACTTATTTGAGTAAGAGAGAGATATTGCATTGGATTCAAGTAACATTTCAGGGAAGATCATCGAGGGATACTTTCTTCCAGTGATTTTGAATGTTTGGTCATGATTCTAATTGAGACCTGCTTTAACTGCAGGAACAGAATTCCCACCAAACTTTGTCTTTTTTTGTGCACGGGAACTGAGTTGTGCATAATGGCCCTGGGCACATCACTGGGGCCACACAGCGCACATGACAAACCACAGACAGCTTAGCATTGTGCACTTTGTCTCCAGAGAGCCATTAACCAGTGATCTAGACGGACAGCCTTTTATGAGAATCCACCTAAAACTAAATGTCTCGAAGGGTACTTTAAAGTAATCTTTTGTAATTATTTTCTTATTTCTCTGAACAGTAAAAAAGTGTTTGTCTTTGATTCAGTTTCTTCCATGCAAATTACAGGGCATTTAGGACACACTAAGAAATAGGTACTTACAATGCTGTGTAAAGAAGAGTCTGACATTTTCCATTTTTTCCAAACATTTAGATAAATATTTAGAACAAAAAATACCCAGGCAAAAGTCACTGACCTCTCAAAGTAAAACATATTGTTAAAAATACTGCAATGTCCTTGCTAACAAGGCAAGTGACCTAAGGCACGTTTTTTTCCAAAGCCTGTATACTTGGAGATCTTTGCTTATCAGAGCAGAAAGATAACCAGTGGTGGCTTTGAGCTACTGCTGACTGATTGGATCACAATGATCTGTACTCTAACTGGAGTGGAATACTACAAACCAGGCTGCAAACGCAGAGCAAAAATTGTCTTCACTCCCCTCTGTATTATTTCATTCTTTCAGAGGAGGAAGTGAGCCCACAGTTACTCGGGTTCCTTAGCCTATTACGTGGTTATGATGAGCAGTCACTATAAAGGGTGTGTCCTGTCAAGGTCTAGTCCATTAATCTCTTGTAGATTCTTCTGTAGTGTGTGAAAAAATACATCTAATATTGAGAAACACTGTGGCATTTGCTGTGTTTGCAGCAAACTGGAGGGCTTTGGAGAGGGACACTTCATCAACAACTATAGTGACAGGACAAGGGGGAATGGCTTCACACGGAAGGAGGTGAAATTTAGGTTTAATATACAGAAGAAATTCTTTATTGTGATGGTGGTGAGGCCAGGCACAGGTTGCCCAGAGAAGCTGTGGCTGCCCCATCCCTGGAAGTGTTCAAGGCCAGGTTGGACAGGGCCTGGAGCAACCTGGTCTAGTGGAAAGTGTCCCTGCCCATGGCAGGAGGTGGGACAACATAGGCTTTAAGGTGGCTTCCAACACAACCCATTCTGTGATTCTATGACTTGTATGATCCATGAGGGTTTTTTTATTTCTGTGAAGCTTTTGGGCTGAAGTGCCAAAATCTAAGATCTATTCATACCAGTAGAGCACCGTTTTTGTAAGGCAGAGGCACTCTGTGCATAGTCTGGGAGGTCACTGTGCTGAGTGCTGTACAGACAGGGGACAAAAGGAGATCCCTGTCCCAGTCTGTCCAGTGCAGTTGTGGAAAGAAATAAGGCTCATGGCTCTTCCTCTGATCTAGATAGGAATGGTCACAAAGGAAGGGTTGAGAAATAAGAGGAATTTATTAAAATAATGTGGTGGCTAAAGACTTCACTTCCTATTACAGCTCTGCCTGTATGGAAATCCTGAAGCCTATGACTCCTAGAAAGGGAGTTTACTTAATACATATTTTGAGTCTAGTTAATGTGATTTATACAAACTCTTTTAAGTCAATATTCCTTCTATTTCTGGACTTGTTTTTCATAATTTCCCTGACTTCTCTGTACTATATTATTTCCTGACTACTCAAGAATGCCAAAAAAAATGTTCTGAAAATTTTTAGCCTGCTATATAATACTGTTCCCACTTAATCAGGCATTTATACTTCCCTGGTCATGCATTCTGGCCATCTTTTGTCTCCAGACCCTTCCAAAAAAGCTTCCTATTGAGGTCCAGGAAGCCAAGAATGTCCTGCTCTTCCCTAACTTACTTCATGATGTTCCCAGGATGGGGCTTCTACAGGAAAGAACTACAAATCAAAAATGTTCTAATCCTTACTGTGAAGAGTCAGAAGAGGAGATGAGCAGACAATTTCATGTTGGACTGACCTCTCTCCATTGTCTTATGCCTACCCAGATGGGTATTTATAATTTAAATAATCTTTTCTTGCTTAAAAAATGCCATCAAATTTAAATACAATCCCTATCTTGCAAGAAGACACCTCTCCATACACCTCTAATTTTCATGCATAAACTGTGATCTTCACAGAGAAACTGTTAGAATGTATTACTCCTCAGATGTTTTATATCTTCATGAAAATGTTTTTGTTCACATAAAGTCATCATTGCCTGCTGCCGTTGCTTTATACTTGGCTTATTTACTCTGTAGTTACCAAAATGTTTGGTTTGGAGTATTTTTTTGTGTATGAACACAGTATACAAAAAAGAAAATCCATGACTTATTTATGCATCTACAAGTATACAGATAATTAGGAAGTACTGTGCTCACCAAAATTAGATTATGGAACCTGACTAAATTACATACAATCATTTGAAACTAATTCATTCTCTGCCTGTCTTTGATTGTAATGTATTCAATTGCAATTTCTGTGTGTAAACCTTTCTCATGTTTTATACATTCTGCATATTCTTATTTTTTTAACACAGGCACCCATTGTGTAAAGGATTTCTGTGCTTCCTGGTGCTTCTGGAAAAATTGCATTGTCTGTTAGAGAAAAAAGTGAAAGTTTTTAACTTAAAACTAGGAGAGTTTCTCAGATAATTTCTGTGCTGTGTTCTGAATATATATACCCCTGCTGAATATATATCTATACATACACACCTACTGGCAGCTTTTATCATCCCATGTGAAAATGACAGTCTTCGTACATAACACAGTCTGTGGGACAGGCAAAGGTGCTGGAGCAGAGCCAAGACCAAAGAAGAGCCCAGTACTCAGGAAAATAAGGAGGAGTAATTGGAAGACAAGATGAATCTTGATAATCATTGATTGTTTCCCAATGGGATGGTGCCTCCTGGAACAGATCATGCGATGTTGGGGTTATTCAGACTTTTCTCTGACAGCTCATTATAAGGAAACCACAAACCTATCTGATCTAGGGCTGTGGTTATGCCCCCAATTCTGCCACTTATTTAACAGGTGATGAACTATATAGATTGTGGCTCCATTTGGGTCCTATGGTGTAGTGGTTCTACAGAGTGTTTCAAAACTGGTGGCAAAAAACCAGTAAATAAGTCCAGAATGTGCAACTACTACTGTGAGAAAATAACAAGAGAAATGTTACAAGAGGTAAGATCTAAATGCCATCAGAAGAATTATAGCATCTACATAATAAGTGAGAAAAAAATGAGATTTTTTTTTCTTCTGCAAGGTATGGTGGGCATAAATGTTTTGTAGTGTTTCTTGAACAATTTTCTCTATCTTTTTTTATCTTATGATGTGGATTTGACTTTGATTAAAATGTGCTTATCTAAGCATTTGTCATTCTCATGAATTTGTTTATTTTCCCTCTTCTGTTTATGGAACAAAGAATTCAGCTTGATTCCCACAGTAAACTAAGCAGAGGGAACTTAGATTAATTTATGTGGCTTTCCCAGTTGCAGAAATAGTATTGGCATTCCTCAGGGATACATATTTAAGTATAACACAAATAAAATTATTCAGTCCAATAAAAAATCCTGATGTAACAACTTTGATTAATGATTCAATAGGGTTTGCATTATGGTTATATATTTTAGCAAAAGAAATGTATTTTAATGTCCTGTACCTATTTCACCTAAGGTTTTAGTAAGATTGATACCATTGTTCATGCCTTATTAAGGCATGTTTTTCACTAGCATTACATATTTCTATGGTTATAATAGTTATTACAGAGCTGGCTGTATTCTGAAATAGGCAATGTGCATGAAATATATTCACATCTAGGTCAGATGTACATTACTTTATGAGTATAGGAAGATTAACATTCCTTCAATTCAATTCTTCATGTGTTAGTGGCAATATAAATGTAAGAAGTATATGGAGTATAAGGCTATATTATTGACACCATCCATGGGAGAAAACTTTGGGTTTTCATGGAATAGTTTCTGTTAGAAGTGATCTTTAAAGGTCACCTTGTCCAACTCCCCCCCTCGTAACGAGCAGGGACATCTTCAACCAGCAGTGTTTTCTTTTAGGCACAAGAAATCCTACCTGGCCTCCAGGGATAAGGCACCTGTGCAACCCCTTTCCTGGTCGCACTTCGGAAGGGCTGGCTCTTGTTTTTAGAGCTGGGGGCTTAAGTCCTTTCCAGTGAGGCCAGTGGGGTTTATTCCAGGAGTTTTAAAAGGAAGGGCATGTCAGGAATAACACCAAACACCTACTAAATATTTATCATCTCAGTACCTACTGTCCTTTCTCCTGTCGACTCATCTCCAAAGGATGCTTTATTGGCACTTAACCACAGACAAAACCTACCATATGGGAGGGCAGTAGCATTATGTAATAAAGACCATAAAAGGTCTTCATAAAGAGCTGATATTATGCTCCAAAACCCTAATTGCTACAAAAAACATAATGTAGATTTCTTTACTTATACAATACTTCCACACAGTATTTCCACTCAGTTTACTACAGGGACGCAAAAAAAAAAAAAAAAAAAAAAAAGGTGGGGAAGAAACCCCATATATTATTACATATATCTGTAATTTTCTGCTTTGACTTTTAGCAGCAAAAGTAGCAATAGAGTCAGAGCTTTATCGGGTGATGGACTGGATTGAGTAAAGCAAAAGAGAGCAAGAAGACAGAAAGGTTAAGCAGGCTGAGTAATCTCCTACCATGGGGCCACTTTGCCAAGGAGAATCACAAGTCAGCAAATAAAACAAGCCAAGCTCTCACTTGGTGCACTCAGTATTGGTCCCCGGGTTTCAGTGCTACATCAGCTTGAGGCCACTGCAGACCTGGCTCAGAATTATTTTTGTTTTCACACGTGTAAATTACTCGTGCACTGTGCTAAACAGGATCCTTTTGGACAGCTAAAATCAGGTTGGCACAGTGAGATGGTTGTAAAGGGGTCATGAGGACCCACTTGGATCTCCAGATGCTACAAACTCCTGCTCTGAGCTGCCCGATATACAGCTGCAGGTTTAACTATTCACTCACTATAGCACATCTTGTGAGCGTGATGGATGGAATTTGCTAAACAAACAAAACTGTATACTGGTTTCTGCTTTTCTATTCCTAAACTCATCACATTATTTTAAGAGCCTACCAACATATCTTCAGCCACAGAAACAGCTTTACCTACCTAGCCATGGGATGGCTTGATGCTCTGGATGTCTTGGCAATATTTCAGCTGCCATCAGCAAAAGAGGTAAACAAAAAGAGACAATTAAAAAAAACAGTAAAGGATTTGTCAAAAACCACAGTGAGTATGAGAGCTGTGTTTGCCCTTGCTTCACCTTCTTATTTCACAGCCAGTTTGTACCATTTCCTCTAGAAACTGTAACAGCTGAAGGCTGCCTGGTCTCATTCTGTTTTTATATTTAAAAGCCAGTGTTTCAGTTGCAGCAACAGAGTAAACTTAATGGCAGATTTCAATGGGAATTGCTCTTTGCTGCGTTACAGCAAGATTTTATGTGCATAACTTTAAACACATGCATCATTCAGCTGATTTCAGTAGGACTCCTAAAGCTGAAGTACCTTGTTGAATCAGAGCCTTTCTGCATCAGTGGCTACAGACTCAAGTACTGATACTCAAATATCATCTGGAGCAAGCTGCTGACTTTCAGATGTCAGGACCTTCCCCACTGGTAGAATCATAGAATCAGATAATGGTTTGGGTTGGAAGGGACCTTAAAGACCATCTTGTTCCAACCCCACTGCCATGGGTAGGGACACCTTCCACTAGACCAAGTTGCTCCGAGCCCCATCCAAATGCATCACACCCTTCACTGAGTTCTTAGTCCAACCATGCTGCTACTAAACTCTCTCTAGAAATTTCTCCAGGCTTCAGCAAAAGTCTTAACCTGAAAAGAAACCCACCTTATTGTATGAAAAACTTATCCTGCAGAATAATATACCATCTTGCATTGGTGGGGAATGAAATCTAGAATAGTCCCTGAAGGGACAACCCAAAGTCCTCACTCCCATCCCTGGAAGTGTTCAAGGCCAGGTTGGATGGGGCTTTGAGCAACCTGGTGTAGTGAAAGGTGTCCCCACCCACTGCAGGGGGATGGAACAAGATGATTTGTAATGTCCTTTCCAACTCAAATCATTCTATGATTCTGTGACTGATTTGTCTAGTAAGTTAGAGAGAGAAGTGCTCAGGTTTTGAGGGTCAGACATGGAATTTGTTAAGATTGGTCCAAGTTTTGCACTTAAGTTTGCATCTCCTGAAACATCTTTCCCATTGCAAAGTGTAGTTTCATCTTCAGTGCTACTACATGCGAAAGACAAAGCTTATGGTTCTTAACTCTCGTCTATATGAACAAAGGTGGCAGCAGCAGAGCGTAAAAAGGCTGATTTGCAAACCAGTCAATTACTAGTTCTGTGTTATACAGCAAAGTCAGGACATGCAAATCAAAACTGTTTGTTAGGAATCTACAGGAAGAATATAAAATGTAATGGTACTATTTAAAATCCATTTTTGGATATGTTAATACTTTATTAGGAATGTAAATTTATATTAAGCCATGCAAACTTCTTTCAAGTTATGCAAATTTGTTATGAGGTATGTTAATTTCGTTTCTGACATAGATCATTAGAACATTTTAAATTAGGGTAATGTTAAAAACAATAGTTTAAAAACATCATAGTTACATGTAAGTCTCGATTTTACAACTCAAAGATTATATAAATGAAATTCTGACCTAAGTCTGTATTTGTAAAACAAGCGTACTTAAGTATAAGAGAATACACTAAGCTGTTCAATATCAATCACAAGTGTGGTTATTCTGAATATTTTGCATCTATTGTCTTGTCTCTCCAATGGATACTTTTGAAACTGTTACTTCAAAACAACCTGTATATAGCAAGGTTTAATAAAGTTCTTAATTCCTCTTTTTCTCCATTCTCCTCCTTGGTAAGACCTGGCTGCTAAACACCAGTTTTGATGTCATGCTGCACAGGCTGCCTGGGAACAACTGCTTCAAACTCTGGGCTAGGAATATACTTAGATGAAGGTTCATCCTGCTGTACAGGCAGAGCATTTCTAAAAGTGCTGGGCACTCACAGGTGTGAAACTAAAACCTGTAAGGTTTTCTGCACTGAACATTCACCTTTGCACCTCCAAGAGTTATCCCAGTTGAAAGAGTTGGTACTCCTCTGGACTCACCAAACTAGGGCTAAATTTAAGTTTATTCTCTTTTCAGCACTGGAAATGTTAAACTGCTGACAAAACATTTTTCTTTTCCTACTCCACTCCAAAGAAAATGTCTTAAAATTTAGGGACTTTAATATTCTGTCTATTTCCCATTTTGTTTTCAGTGTGTTGAGGTCTCAGGTAATTTTGTTCACTTTTTCTTTTTACTTGAATTGTTATTCTCTTACCTACCAAAGAGCAGAGAAGTGGCTACTCATTGAATCTTGCCCTGAAGATTCAGGAGTTGTACTAGGAAGGAAAGACTAAAGATATGATAATGACCTATCAAGTCAGTTTAGAAAAGACACAGTCACGCTTTGCGACAGAAATAACTCTCACAGTACCGAAGATCCAAATACCCTGAATCCTGGGAAAGTTCATATTTGAACTTAATAGTTTTTCCCTGAAACCTGTTCTGTACTTTTCCAATCTAAGGTATAAAAAAAAATCATCTTAGATCAGATACAAACTTGAGAAAAATATGGTGCAGTTCAGTCCGACGTTCAAATCACTCATCAGATTATATGAATTGAAGTAAAAATCAGGGACTAAAGGGCCACATTCAGTTGATATTCCAACCATGACATGATATACAAGGCTTTTCCCAAAACTTTTTGCTCTTCTCAGGACAAATTGTCCGGGAAATTGTAGAAGACTACACACAAGGAAAACATTCATAACTTTGAGTTAATGATGGAAGTATCTAAACAAAAGTGTTTCCTCATGCCTTAATGTGCTGCTAGTGAAAACCTGGAGCAAGAAGTGCCCCAGTATGAACAGTAAGTAAATCTTACTTTTCAATCTCTGGAACATTTTGTCTTCTTTTGTTTCTGACTTGGATATACCTCAGTTTTCCTCTGACTTAGGATTTCTTCTCCCAGCTGCTTTTCTGAAAATGTTGACCTTTTTTATAATTACAGATACTTCACAGCTCTTCAGTCACAGGAAAAGTTAGTGGAATATCCAAAAAGGAGAAAGCAAAAGCCTGCAGGCCTCCTCAGTTGTCACCATCCTCTAAGGAGCCACAAGTCACAACCTACAGCGAAAGTGCTTGTCAAAAAAAGGTGGGGGATCATTAATTCTGGATAGTCACTAAAGAGGCAATGATTTATTCATGGGAAGCTCTCCTGAGAATTCAATGTGCCCAAATGGCAAAGAGACTTGTCAAGCTTGTTATCTGGGGGATAAAAGCTGCTGTCAGCTCTTTGTAGGAGAACTCAGGTTGCAGTAGGTTGGCACTGCTCTGATCTTGAGGGAGCTGGTTTATTTAACAAGAAGAGAATCCACTTTCCTCATTTCCAGCTGAGGCTGAAAAAAAAGCCTGTACACCTTTCCTCTGATCACCTTCCTATTTTCCAAAAAAATCATCTCTCCTGTTCCTTAACCACACACAGCCATTCGAGGGATGGCTCTCTTCCCTGTAAACCAGCTGCAGGTCCAGCCGGGATGCTCCATCCCTTATCCCAGGGACCAGCCACTGCACCGGCTCTCCCTTCACTGTCACTCTCCTAATGCAGAACAGCGTCACAGCTGTTTGCATGGGCAGCCTTCACATCAAATGAGCTGCTCTCTTTCAGGATAAGCTACTTTAATTTTGTTGCCAGGTTGGGGAGGTACTAATATGATAGAACAGATTCATTGGATTTAACTTGATTTAAGGATTTGATCTTCTCCTTATCACTTTCCCATCCAATTCGTCTCTTCTTAATGACTGGGTTTTGAGCAGTGATTTTGCATCGAATAGTAAACAAGCCTGTTCATGCTCTTTGGCAAAGTGGCTGCCATGGAGTGTTAAGATTTATTAAACCAGTCACATATGGCTGTGTTATGGTGATGGCTGCAAGGAAGGGAATCAGCTTTTGGTCTTTCAGGGTTTGCCCCAGGATCAGGACAAGGCACTGGTGACTCCCCAAAGCTGATTTGTTCAGTCTTAATTATGGTTGCATGAAAATAAAAATTAGCCCTTACCTTCCATAATTGTATGCTCCCAGACAAGAGAGGAAGGTGTCTCCTTTGATGAAACTGTACACTTTAAGGAGCTAGGGAAAAAAAACAGGACAGGGTTACCAAGAGCTATTCCATAATACTAAAATTATTAAGTTTAAGCTTAAAAAAGAAAAGCTGGAAAGGAAGGATGAAAATTTGCTCTAAGAATGTGTGTGTATAAGTGGATTTACACAGGAGAAAAAGCACAAGCACATTTTCATTTTCACTAGAAATTCTCACCATTTCGCTAATCCAACTTTGTGAGCAAAGCCTGTGACAGAGCAGCAGTGATTTTTGGCTGTGGACAGCAGGGTCTTTAGACTTCAGTCTGAAATCAATTACAAATTACTTTCAGAGTGATACATTTGGATTAAGTTTTCTACTGAGTTCATTTTTCCCATTTTTTTGTATTCGTAACATCTTTAGCTCAAGCCATCTAATTTTCACATGCTACTGCAGACAACCCTTTAGCACAGAAGTAAAACTGAATGCCATAAAAAGCAGATATAATATAAAAGTAATTTATGCATCTCCATAATAAGTTCCTAACAACACCAGAGAAAATACCGACAGAAAGGGGAGCCATGAGGATGCAGGTGGCAAGGAAAATACTTGTTGCACCTCCCATTTCAAGATGGGGAACATCTTGCCCTCTTCACCACCCATTTTCTGTAGTAGAGTGCTCACAGAGAAATAGTCAAAGCGAAAAAGAAGTTTCTGAAAACTGAAAAGCACTGTTCTAGCTTGGTTTAAAATAAAGGGGTTGTGGGCTGCTTCTGCCCTAGAAGAAAATATCTTTCATGATTTAGACTTAAACAAAGTTTCTTGAACTCTAAATTTGAAACAGCACATTTAAAGGCAGGTGGGTGGAAGGCTGTGGAGGTGGGAAAGTGAAAAGACAAAGGGAAGAGAGCAAGGGAGAGCTCTTGGGAATCTGTTCACTGAGAGCTCTCAGAAATTTTTGAAGTTGAGGAGATATTATGTTAATATGAGTTCTAATTGCTAGGCAATAAACAACACCCACCTGCTGACTAAATGTCAGGACCAAACTTATCTCTAAATCTGCTTTGAAACAATGTCAGTCATATTATCACAAACAGATTGAACCCTTTCTTTCAATGTTAAAATAAAAATAATCCAGGATTTTTAATTAACCAAAGTTAGAGACCTCAGGTATTTAAAAAAAAAAATAAAAAAACAAACAAAACCCCAAACAATCTAACAATAGGCAGCAAGAACTGCAGTAAGTTGTGACTGTTTGGGAGCCAATTACAAAATAAAACCCCCGAGAACTGCATTCATGTGCTGGTTATGGATGTGCAGCACCTCTGGGAGCATGTGAGACCAGGAGCATGTGCAGCAGTGAGCAATACTGTGGTGAGGTCTCCTGGAGCAGCATTTCTCACCTGGAAAGCAGGAGGGGAGCAATGCCAGCCACCCTCTCTACAGGCAAGAGTTTGCATTTCCACCCACAGGCAGATGCTGGAGTGTGTGCCAACAGGGGACTTTGGCCATGCACTGAGGGCCTGCACAACTGGGACAGCTCAGGTGTTGGATGAAGGCTTGAGGATCTGGCAATTGCTGGTATCACTAGTTGTATATGCAAAACAGAAGTCCCATTTTAATGGCAATGTTTGAAATGAACGTTTTTCTTATTATTAATAACACATCAGAATGAAGGAGTTCCTTGAGATTTACAATGTTTCATCTGCAAGCAGGATGATTTCCACACCAGAGGATATACTGCTAACCAAAACATCTACAGTAACTTTGGAAATGAAAATAAAAATCACAATCAAAAAAGCAACCAACACACAACTGTGGTAAAGCTCCTCTTTGTGCATTCAACTCTTGTGTTCCCTTGTCAAGTGGCCTCCACCCACATGCTCCATATCCATTATGGACCCTTAGCCAGGAAATAGTACATAATCCATAGTTTGGAATAAAGGAGATTACTTCAGATTCACCTTTTCACTGAGTTAAACCAAAAGAATCAAGAGTTTTCAGCCTTAACAAAACGCATATGCATTTTGGAATTCAGTGTTTGGTGAACTGATGTCCAGCCCCTTCCCTCACTTTTGCTTAGGGGGTGTCAGCCCTCTATGATGCAGCAAAACAGGCCTCATTTGCTCTAAACATCAGATTTTGGACAGCAAGATGGAAGGGGTCTTGAATCCTCTGCTTGCTTAGAGTAAAGCAAATTAATAGTTAGAGCAACATATCATTAAAACTCTGTTTGACTCCGATATTGAATAAAATGCTATGGAGTTCTACCTTAGTCCGTTATTCAGCTGGAAGGGCAGTGCTTAATCATATTAGGTTTAGCCACTGAGTTTCTCTCTATTCAAAAAATGCCCTTTCTGCCTTTATTTAAATAATCCTCTTTCTATGCAAATGTAACTCCTCTGAGAGAGGAACGAGCACGGGGGTCACAAGTTGATTTAAAATAGGGTATTCAATATTTTCTAAAACAAATAAAATTCTCAAGTTATTTAAAGGCTCCAGGAAATCAAACCTCTGAGAATATGAATCAAAGTACATCACTGTGCTTTTCCTCTGCCCTCAATGAATGAATTTGAGAACATGAATTAACACAAACATCATAAAGCCACATGGCCTGTCACTGTCAGGAAATAACAACTTTAGCTTGCAAGAGCCATCAGTGTTGCTGTGCAGCTGAGTCACACCTGTCTGGAGGATAAATGGAATTATGTTTTAGCACACAGAATTAGGAGCTACAGGCTTTTTATGGACAAAAAGGATGACCCAGCAGTGAAGGAGCTGCTTTGGATGTGGGAAAACTGAGTTCAGCTCTCTGCTCTACATCAGCCCTCTTGCACAATCTTGGGTTCCCCTTCCTCTTCAGGCTGTTATGAGAATAAATGTATAGTAAACTCAGAGGCACTCTAGTACTCCTGCAGAGCAGACCAAGAATGTACTTAAGTTCTTGGAGAGCTCTTTTTTATTTATTTCTCAATATGGACAACATTTCACAGCAAGAATGCATTTATATAAGTTTACTTAGCCAGCTTGGGGAGTGGATTGGGTGAAACCTGTGTGCAGGATGACAGTATCCTTGTGGAAAGCTAATGTAAAGAAGTTACTTCGCTTTAAATTCATGTTCTAACTTGCTGTGCAATAGCTTTCTTGTGTAGATAAATACAAATTATATCTGTTAAGTAATTTTTGTAATTTTTTTTAATAACCATTACCCATAATTGAAATGGAAGTTAGCTTTAAAAGCTTTTATCCTTTAGGATAAATAAAAAGTAATCAGGTGACAAAAAATCACCACAAAAGGCAATCAATTGACAGATGAAAGGGAAACACATTTAAAACAATGTATTTGAGAAGGCTCATGAAAATGTACACTTCTGTCTCATTTTGGACAGTGAAGTGTAATTTGTCACAGCTTCCAAGGGACATTTAAATATCACCTACCAGAAGGGTGGAGAAAAGCAGATAATCAAAGAAAGCAGATGCTAAACTGAGATCTGGAATGTTCTGAGCCACAAAACTAATAGAGAAAGAAAACTCATGAAAAATAATACAACTGCAGCAGGAACATTTGAAAAGCAATGACAATTATGTGCTCCCAGAGCAGCAGAAGGTAAAAGAACAAAAGTGAAGCTATAAGTTAGTAATAGTAAAGGTTCTTGGAAACAGCATGGTTATTTCCTTCAATTTCAGTCCCAGCTGAAGTTATTTTTCTATTTATAAAAGATACTTTGTTTGTTATGAGACATTTCTCATGTTTATGGATCTCTCACTAGAAGCTGAAGAGTTTGGCTTTATATGAGAAATGTATATAACCTTGGAGTCTCCAAGAGGAGTGTCTTTCTATTATACCCATTAGGGATTGATTTATGCACTTCAAACCACTAAGTGCCTAAAGATGCAGACAGAGGTTTCCATATTGCTCCCACTGATTTCAATAACCAGCTACTTTGTATTGCCTTTTAAGACACAAAATACTTCTATGTTGAAAATAATTCTCACCCAAAGAATTTACTGCTTTTCTCAGCACACAGGGGAGACATCTCTCATTTCCTTCAGCATTATGGATATAAAAAGGTCAGAAACAGCATGACAAAAGGAATATTGCTAGAGCTGTGTATCAAACAACCCTGGAGCTGCTAATTCCAGTGGCATGTTAGGGCTTGAAAACTGGCAGGGAGCATCTTTGATTTTCCAAAGTGGAATACATGATTTCACACACAGGGCAATGCAGTGACTCTTGCCAGCACAGCCCGAAGAGCTATGAACTTCCACTCTTTATCTAGTTAGACACATCAGAAAAATCAAAGACATTATTTTACACATATCTGCCATGATTTATTGCAGAGGGATGATGAAGAGCTGTTTATACCCCAGAACACCCCACCTCTGTCGTCTGTTCCTCCTTCAGCATATGCGAGAACATTTTGTATTTATGAACTGTGAAATGCACAGGTCATGAATTGTTCCCAAAGTCTGCACAGCAGTCCCATTTCCCTTCTAAAGACAGTGAAGATTGTCTAATATTGGAAAAACACAGGGAGTAGATGCCTTCACTTGCTTGCAGTGAAAGTACCTTGGAGCAACCATGGGGAGCTCGTAGAGGAAATCAGCATGGAAGCCGTGAAGCATTTAAAGTTTATAGGTCTGAGCTTAAGCCAGCAGTGTTCCCTCCTTCCCAAAGAGAATGCATGAGTCCTGGGATGAGGAGCAAAACCTCTTACATTTGCTTGGGATGCTACCTGTTAACAGATTAACAGGTCCATGGCTTCAAGATCAAGGCGTAACATTTTTAACAGTAATTTCCATGTAGGTATGCAAGACTTGCAAGGATCTGTGACAAAGGGATTGACAACAGTGTGCACTCCTAGTCCTTTTGGTGAATAAAGCAAGTGTCTCTTGTGCATATCAGCTGGCAAGACCAAAATTTTGAAAGGGGATTGCATAAACTTCTATCTTGGAGACCTAATCCTCGCTGCTTCAAGTTTTACTTTAAATACTTTTTTAAAATATTTGCTTCTGTTTTACATTAATTAAAAAAGATGAGAACTGGTGTCCTTAGCATACACTTGATATTTACTAAATTCAATAAAAATTAACAGGAAGGTACCAAAATGCCCAACAATATATCTCTTCTGTTTGCAGCATCCACTACTTCAATATTATGAAATAATAACAGTAGAGTCCTTGAGGTATGTTTCAGCTCTTTGAAACTCATAATTGGAAGCTGCTATGAAGGCACAGAGCTTATTTGAGCTTAAAATAGGAAGACACATTTCTATGACTGAGAATAGTATATCAATCATCATAGCAAGGATTAAAATACAAGAACTCTTAGTCCTCCCAGTCCAGGTAATTTAACTCCTAGGTAAATTTAACTGCCTGGTAAAGGACTGTTTGGGGTTTTTTATTTGGCTTTTTATCTGTTTTTACCATTATTGCACACTCCAAATTTTGGCTACTGCACCAAACTGCAGTTTCTGGCTTCCATTAGAAATAAGTACTCTCATGTTTATGCAATAATAGTTTAAAGTATGTCTTTATGCCAAGTCTCATTGCCAGCTCACTTTTTTACTTAATTTTGAGCTACTCAGTGAAAAAAATTAAGATATTTTGTAATGAGAAAGAAGGATTTCAGAATATGAAGCTGCTGTACAGCCTGGCTTCAAAACAACCTCCCACCACAGTACACCAGAAAGAAGCTCTCAGAGACTCAATTCGGGAATGTGGAAGAGGGGATAAAGCAGAGAGGAAGCTGGAATCACATAAGCTTGTAGGAAGAAGTTCAGATATATTTAATACCCAGCAAGTCATTAGCAATTTAGTTTTTTCTGGGCCCATTTAAACCAGAAGTCAGGGGTGACTCTACTAGTCTAACAAATGGCACCGTTTCAGCCATTGGAAAAGGACACAGAAGAAACAAAAACAGGTTTTCCAGAGCTGTGTGAGCTGATATACAGAATCTGTTTTATACAACTGTCACACTCACATTTTCAAATTCAGATAGCTGTGACCAAAAATCCCTCAAACTGAATATTTCTCTTCCATTAACCTTTCCTGGGAATATTAAGCACTTTAATTTCCTAGTGGATGCCTACTTTGCTATTATCATTAATTATGGCTGGCATGGAGCTTATGTTAATTTTTTTGATTTTAGATTTTTTGCATTTACAGATTACCCAACTGTACTTGCATTGTGGTGATTTCTGCTTGGAAAAGAGCCCTGACTCTTCTTCCACTGGCTGAGGGTGCTCTGCAGGCTGGTACTCTTAGTGACTTGTCCCTTAGGATGCTCTTGGAGTACACAAATACCCCCCACCCTTCATCCAAAGGCCACTTTTAGTCTATATTATCTCAAATATAGCACTTCACTGTCAAGGTTCAAAGAAATTAATAGTAATAAGAGATGAAAATGAGTAGATAAATAACCAAAATTAAAATACTAGGAAAAAACATCTCCACATGCCTTGTTTATTTTAACTTACCTCCCTTTTCTCCATTAAACACGAACAGCAGAAAAAAATATCTCAGCTTTTCAATATGCCTGTTTAAATGTGTTTGGGTTTCTTCCCTGTATTTCTTGCCATCCACATTATTTCTAGACAAATTCTGGGAAGCTTTTAAATGAAGGCTTTAACTGCTAACACGTGCCCCTCATCAATGCTGCCCCCAGCAACCCTAAGTTTCTTTAAGAGGTCTTCAGGAGAGAACAGTAAAGATGTTTAGTGTAAATTAGAGTCATTTTCTTGCTAAAATCCTGGGCTGAAGAGAGAAATTATTTTAGGAATCAAGAAAAGAAACAGGCATCAAGAAAACTAGATGATATTGTGGCATGCCTGTTCTTTCAATCTCACTTTACTTTATGTCTTCTGTTTGCTTTTGTATGGACAGGTGGACTAATTGCTATAACCAGAGATAATGACTTAAGAAGGATGAATCAAGAAAATGAAAATGTCCACTTTGAAATAACTGGGAGTTTAGTATTGGAGTAGAGAATTTAGGTAAATCAGAATCTCTCAGAAGCAGCTCAGTTCATGCCATGGTGTAAATGCTTCTGCTTAGGTAGGAAGAGCAGTTTTCCTACTGTCTAACAGCAGCTCATACCTGAGAGAGCAGAATCAAAGGCTTTACATGATCACAACAAAACAAGTAAGCACCTTCCTTTTCTCTTTGCTCCAGTGTTTCAACAAAATAAATTAAGGTTTCAATCAAACCAAAACACTTCAAGATAGCTTCTGAGAATTAACTTTTTTTTTTATCATTCAAGAAATAAATCATGCATAGGAGATAGATATATATGTGTATGTGTGTGTGCCTATGTGTGGTCATAGTTACCTCCAGGGATACTGAAATATTTAGAAAAAGGTTAGATAGAGTAATGATTCAGATTCATAACATCCAGTCACAGGAACTGACCTAATGAAAGATAATTTGTCTTATATGTCCATCTCATTCAGTTGCTGTTAGTGCACATCAGACAATCAAGTTTGTGAAGCCAGTAAATCTATTCTTAAGTGAGAGTTAACACAGAAATCACTCCTAGACAGTTCAAAACACTGAATTTATCAGATGAGAGGTCTCTAAGTCCTCCTTACAGACAGAATTTTACTTTCACTTAACACCCAGGTGTTTTAAATATTAGATAAGTGAAGACAGGCAAAGCAAGTGGTGTAGCTGTATTTAACAACCTCTCCAGCTGTTGTTAGCCCAACTCTGCAATGCACTGAGGACATAAAGCTTTGATTTTTTTTTTTTTACTGACTCTTAGGGCTGAAATTTGTGCTCATTAACTTCAAAGAGTCCTCTGCTGAAAAGGAGTAAAAATGTACAAAATAGATTGTCTATTCCAAAAATGCCTTTAGTAGTTGTAAATGTGGGCTATATGGGGAAAATGAGGTGCTGGCAGTTCTTTCAGTGTTCTCAGAGTGTCCTGCTTTGCATGGACAAAACTTGACAGCAACTCTACCAAGTTCATAACCAGCATACAGATAATGAAACCTGGCCAGAGGAGATCATTTGGTCATCTCTACTTTGATTTTAGCAATCCCTTTCAAGAGAATCAGTTGCATGGTAGGAACTTGATGGCTTGATGATGTGTATGTTTCCTTGTCCCAGTGTATACACATAAATATTTAGAAATGGTTTCTGATTGCTGTGTGCTACTGTAAATTTTAGCTGTGCATGTGTCCTAGTCCCAAAACAGCTCAATGAGTTCCTGAAATAGACTGCCAAGTGGAATCAAACAGTATTGACCTGCCAGCAGCACAGGGTTTTCAGCTCAGTGTTCACTAGTACAATATTGGCATCATCATTTCTGAGTTTCAGGAAGGATGACTGCAAATGTGGAAGACATTTTACCTTCATCTTTTGTAAAATGAGAGGGAAGAGCTGGTCTTCCTACCCAGAGATGGCAAGAGGCAATGGAACTGAAGTGAGCCTGATTATTATTAGAACTTAGGAAAATTATTTTTCAGCACCCTCCATTTAGGAGTGATAATCACATATTCCCCTTCTTAACACTCTTCAAGATTAAGCAAATAAGAAGTGTTAAGAAGAAGCTAATTACTGTTTATGACTCCACAGGAAGCCTGTTGTAAAAAGAAAAGTTTTATTTTTCTGATTTCTCTTCAGAGTTTCATTGACTGCAAACTTAGTAAACCATGCTCCCACCCTTTTGAAATTAAAAGCAAATTAATTTCTTTGTATCTGTTGGAACCAAATTAAAGGAACAAGGTAGAGGTGGCTAGATGCTCTAAATTTGAAAATCATTCCTCTGTATTGTTGTTTTCCAGGGAAATCCTAGAGAAAATTAACTTCAGATAAAACTTAGGATTGTTCCAGAATCTTAAAACACTCCAGGGAAATAACTTTCACCCTGGAGTGTGTCAGTATTTCACTACCTGAATCTTCTGGTAAAATTCATTGTCTTGATACCTCGTTTAGAAAGGAAAGTCTGTGAAAGGCAAATGCAAAGTCACTTTATCCAATTCAGATACTGATAGTCAAAGTTCATGCTACAGTTTTTATTAGACTAATCCTCTGGTCTCCCTTTGCTCATGTATCCTAAAACATCCTGTTCACAACAGACATTCCTCTAACAGATTATCTCTGATTCTTTTCTGGATTAAATGAATCCTAAAGAGGATTTCATAGCTTTGAGATATACACATTATTTGAAAAGTAAAGATGCAATAACATGCTCTGTAAGACACCTTGTAATGGCTGAGTAAAAATTAGATTTTCTATTACCTTCTTTGACATTTCTAAGTTACCCAGAAATTTGTCAGTGCAAACATGCAATAGTTCAGTATAATTCCTGCTCTCAATGAATTCAAATACATTACATCCTATCTAGAACAGGCAAGTATTACAAGTAAATGGAAAATAAATAATTTACACCTCCTGTCAACATCTGCAATGTCTTCTACACCATGGAGCTCTGAGGCCTGACTGCAAGCAGCGGAGGAGACAACTTTCTGTATCAGCTTCAGAGAAATTGACAGAGACAGTTTCCTCACAGCTTCCCTCTTTGGGAAAAGTTTAAAACAGCAGGTCACTCCAGACAAGCTGACCACATGCACTCCAAAAAGCTCATTCTTGAATTAAAGTTCATTCTGTCAATATATCAACTGCAGCTTTATCTACTCATTATGGGCAGGTGCAAGTGGCACTTATTAAATCCTGACAAGGGGCATAGGGACTCAGGAGAGTCTCTTTTTCAAAAGCTAGGCTATGAAAATATTATCAACAGCAGTCATGGAGCACATGCACATGTAGACTGGCCTTTGGTAAGAAATGTGCTCTTCTTGTTGCCTTTTAAAAGATCTGGGACTCCAGAGCCCACCCCTGAGCGACCAGGCAGAGGAGAGAAGGAAAGCATCCACAAGGTTACAGCAAGGTCCAGATCTGGGAGGAGAAGCAGCTGGGATTATGGTTTGCCTTTAATAACCGGTTTTGCCAAATTGGAATGACCCTCCTCCTGCATATCACCTGCTGTCATTGCAGGAAGTTATTTGTTGCATTTTCCTCTTAAGATTATTTCAGTCTTTTCTTTTAGCTGAGGCTTTTAAATCAGGATATCTAGACAGAAAAAGAACACATTGCAAGCTTAGGCTTGGATCTTTGTAACGATGCAAAAATGCATTATGTAATAGGGCCTGATATATCTGTCTAAGAATATCACAGCTCCATCTTTATGATAGATGGAAAAAGATGAGAGTTGTAGTTTTTATGGAGTGACAGAGAAAAAATTGTAGCACTTCCTTCTCCATCCATTTAGGCTGCATTCATCATTCCTACTTCTCGTTGCATGCTTTTCCCTGGTGCACCATTGCTGGGGAAATGTCATTAGTGAGGGTATTGTTCAATGTAAGTCATAGGGAAAAAAACAAAACAAAAAGAGAGAGACAACTGCAGACTATACAAATCAGCCTCAGGGAAGTCTTTGGGGGGAAACTGGTGTTGCTGAGTAGTTTAGAAAGCTAATGTTGTCATTCTGAGTAAGATTTAAAACTACAGAGAGAATATGAAAAAAAGAATGAAGGAGAGTTGATGGAGGCAGCTGGGGAAATCTTTAATGGGGAGAAGGCACATAAATTTTATTTACCTGACTGTCAGTGTAGCTAAGCATGGATAACATTGCTTTCCCTTTTCACCTTCCCTCCAAGGTTGAACAAACCTAAAATAATTTAGAAGTATAGACATAACTGCTCTTTTTTGGAAATACACTCCGCATTTGGGACATTATATAAGTATTTCCATAATGATCAGCAAACTAAAACTCTTAAATCTCCTCTATGAGGGGAATGTGTTGTAAAAACAAAGGATGGCTGTGTCACCTCTCTGTCTCTGAAACTGCGTATTTCCAAGCATTTTTTGGAGATCTGTAGATGGCTGGTAAAAGACATTTTTTGGGATGTTTGCAGGAACACTGAAAGCTGCTTTCATGCCACTGGAAAGAGACCAGACAGTGTTGTCTAGATAGTATTTTACCAAAATGAAATTAAAAACATATTTTTAAAATACACTTCCAATTGGCACATTTGAAGCCACAGGTTATTACAGACAGAGGCTGCATCTGGGCTTGCATCATAAAAATTGGCTTAGCATGTCTTACTTATCTTTCCTTAATGGATCTATTCTTCTTGGGCTCATCCATAAGATCTCCAAATATCTTCCTTTCTTACCCCTTCTTGAACACCTCCAAGAATGGTAACTCCTGCACCTCCCCTCCAATGCTGATGGTGCTGCTGAGGTGAGAGGAAAGCTGAGACATGGCACAAACCTCAGAAATTCAACCACTGTGTTTTCAGAAAACAACTCCCCACATTCATTCACTTGCTAATCTAAAGTGGTTCCACTGTGTCTATGCACATGTACATAAAGTGTACATATTGCTTGTCTCCCATTTTCAAGACCTTGATTTTCATGTTAGGCTTAGGGACTATTAAGAATATGTAAAGAAAAGCAGGGTGTGAGTTTTTGCCAGGGCAGGGCTGTAAACTCTCTGGTGCATGAAGCACCACTGAATGGATGTTTGTAAAGCACAAAAACCTGATTGAAGAATGGGCTGTATTTACTAGAAATATGAATTATACTAGTGGAAAAACAATTTTAGCCCAAACCACCAGCTGTCCAGAGATAAATTGGTTAATTCCCAATTAAATTCCTTCAGGACATTTTCAGAGCTTGGAAGCATAGAGGAGTTTATAGAGTCAGAAATCTCAGTGGCTGTTTTTTCAATGCTGACAGTAGAACAGATTAAAACCCACTAAATTAGATTCCCCCCAAAAAAATCAATTACCTATTTGTTACCTCTCAGATACTTCTTGTATCATATATTCAGCATAAGGGCATAGCAGTGAGTCTACATTTTCAAATGTGCTTTCCTCAGGTGATTTTACCCTACACCTTCCCGCAGGGAATCATCCATGATTTTTATTCAGCCTTGACATTGTTTGGGGCAATGAGAATCTGACTCTTATTTTCTACAGTGTTGGTTCTAATATCAAAGAAAACTAAAGACAAAATTTACTATAAACTATCTTCTAATGAAGCTCAAGGACTGCCTTTAAGTCATGTCCAAATACAGGGCCAATTGCATCAAAAGCAAAGATCAAAGTAATGTGTGGGACACCTGTTTGTCTTTCCAACATTGCACAGTGACCATGTCACTGTGTAAAATGTTGGGGAAACACTCGCCCTGGAAAGAAATTAGAGGCAACCTATGCTCCAAAATCAAACACAATGAGGTAAAGTTAATTTGAAGGAGAAAGATAAATTCTGGATACCACCTGAGTATCCCACATACCTCCAGCTCTAGGAACCCTCCCACACCTCAACCATCCCCAAAACCATTCCCTGACTCTGCCTGGTGTCCATCCCCAAAGTCCTGGAATTCTGTCCTGTCAAAAAGTGTACATCAGCATAAGAGGGTTTTGGTAAAATAGCCATGCTAGACATTCAAGATTTTAGGTGGCAACAAGAGGACAAAAGTGTATGAAGATTAAGTGAGCCTTGGATGTGCTTTGAAGAACAAAACATCTGTTTTCAGTATCTCTGGGATGCAGCAGATGAGTGGGATTTGAGCCTGTTTTGTATTCACACAGCTCTCTATGGGACCAGTAATGAATGCACTTATTGTACCCAGGCATCAAAAATGTTTTGGGTTCTGTTGGGGTCATTTTACATTTAGTCTCAACTGATCAATGAATTGAGCTTGACAGTAATTCCAATTTGCATGTTTAGAATAAGGTACAAGGCTGTCTGAAATGTGATGACTGGGAGAACACACATGTAATGAGAAATTATTCAAAAAGCAGTATTTTGCATTTTTCTATCAGCTTTGCGCAGAGATCTTAAGGCACCTTATAACTTCAAATTCATAAGAGACAGTTTATGTACACCCTTCCTGAGAAATGATATCTGACCAATCTTGTAAGCCAGTTCCTTGTTCTAAATAAAATTATGTTTTCTATGTAAAAAATAAATACACATCTACTCTTATCTGCATTTAGATAGAGTATTTATAATAAGGAGTTACTACAGGTTGCATATGTTAATTCTGCAGTGTTGGCAACATAGAATTTGCATTGGAAATGTGCTTTCCAGAATGTATAATATGTAGGTTTCAGGCTACATCTGATTTTTCAATATCCTGCAAGGCAGTCAGACAGCCACTCCATTAACAAAAACCAGCAGTAGCACTATTTGGCTTAACCTTTATTATTGTCACCTGATTTCTTTTCATGAAAAAAAGATTGCTGATGCACATAAATATTATCAGGCAGGAGGCAGAGCAGAGCAGCTATTGAGACACTCCCCACTCAACTACACCTGCTATGCTTTGAAAGGGAGCACTTGTGAAAAAATTCTAAATTCTGTTGACCTAGTTCTTGGATATTTTAGATGGGTTTCACTGCATGCAAGTCAGCAGTGCTACTCCTGATTTATATTAGTACTTGGGAAGCAGCTGAGATCTGTAAAGCAGGTAAAACCAAAGTAGAAAATTACATTCAGTCAACATAACCTTTCTCATATTTGTTGCAATAAAATAGACTTTATATCATTCTGTTGCTCTAAGTGCAGTGAAATATTCAGATGTAGGCAACAACCTTACTTAAAAAAAATTATCTCACTGACTTGATTTCTGTGCTAAGCAGATTTTACATTGTAAGTTTTAGAAATATTCATGACTGGTGTCAAGACTTGCTGGATTTAACATGCTGTGAAAGAACTGGGCTAAGGCATAAGGACAAAGTAAGGATAATTCTACAGCCAGTATGGAATCACATAAGACTAATTTATAGACTCTGCATAAACTCTGCCAAGTCCTTCAGGCACATTTAAAGATACTTCCTTAAGCAACTTGTCTGAATTCCCCTAAGCAAACCAAGATTTATATCAGATATAAGAAATTGCAAATTAGATGCAAATCAGAGAAACTGAGGAAGATATCAGTGAGGCCTGGAACACACATCATCTTAAGATACCTACAAGAGAGACCACAAAATAATAGAAAAATCAGAGGAAAAAATAACTATGAATGGATGAAAAGAGTTCATCTTGTTGTACCAAAGTGGCAAGTACTATGTTTATAGCTGACATATTTATCTTTTTAAATATAAATATATCAACTTTTACTTGCTTTGTTATGTAATTATGTAATATTTGTATTTTTTAGGTAAAATATAAATATACAAATGTCAAGACTTACATGGTGAAATATAGAAATCTCCATATATTTTCTATGACTCTGTCTCCCAGGCAATCTCCACCATGCTTCCCTTAAGAAAGCTTACATAATGTCTAACCATCACTTCCCTTCCTGTAATATAAGCCCACTACTTCTTTCACTGTCCTCAGAAGTCAATAAGAACCATAAAATCACAGAATGATTTGGGTTGGAAGGGGCCATCTACTCAGTCCTCAGACACTCCTTGCTCCCCTCCCTGCCATTCTCCTCAGCTCCTGCTTCAGTCTGAATCTTAATATGAATAAAATCATGTGAATTTTTTTAGGCATTATGATTTTCATGCAGGACACTTGGGAACAAGTATTTAACAACATAATCTACTTAATACGTGTTGGTCATAAGGGTGCAATTATCGACAACTGGACCACGGGTAAAATCCCCATTAGCAAGTTCCACACATCAATGGATGCCCACTCTGGTTGAATGAAAGCTGATAATGGTATTGTGTGAGCTCAGAGCCTGATGTATTTAAACAAAGCTCTCTGGCTATAAGGTTAGGGCAGAGTTCTGTGTGTTGAAAAAACTGATAATTGCATTGACATAGTAGATACCCTATTTTTAGATGAGTCAGTGAGGTCTTCCAGGCCTAGAGTTATTGCCCTAGATAATGGCCAAGGGAGAATGAACAAGAGATGTCTTGTATAAAACACAGTGATGCTCTCTACCGTTCTGTCTTTGCATTTATTTTTTGGTATGGCTTTACTGGCCAGACAGATAAATATTAATGCCAGTACATGTTCCACTCTTTGACTTTGTTAATGTACATATCCCATGCCTGCTATAACCAGGGTTGCTGCATGTAGCGGCTGAAAGCAGAACAGAATTGGCAAAGCCACACACATCGATGTTCAGTTGCTCCATGGAAGGAAACGGAAGAGACTGAAACAACTGAAACCTTTTATTTCCTGCATGAATTTTGAGGCATCTAGAACTGAGGGCATGATTAAATTATTAGGTCAATCTAATAAAGTGTACTTATAGCTGCTTTAGGAAAACATCTAGTAAATCAATTAAATGTGACTTAATTGTCTCTGAGTCAATTTTGAGTTCTTTGACCTTGCTATAGTTCATGAAAATACTGCTGTTAAAATAAATATTGAAAATTCCTGTCAATACACTACACAAAGGTACCATTCTATGGACAGTAGCAGCACAGCGTGTCTCCAGCATTCCTTTTTTTAAGCCTTTCTGTAACAGATCATACAGTGTCACAGCAGAGTCTTTGAATCCATGCATAGAGGGTAATGCTGGGGTGAAATACAGACAATTAGTATGTCCTAATATTTCTATTAGATTGCCAGCAGTGCTGTGTTTGGCTTAGCCTGGGTCACATGAATGCTGTGCTCTGTGTGAGCACGGGGGTTGTGATGGTACCTCAGTATAGACTGAGTTTAGGTATAGCACATAAACCACAGCTAAAAAAAATGAGTCATTGTGGCTTTCTGAATTTTTCTGCTGGCTGACTTGTTGAGTGTTTTAGCAGGATCTGGTTACTGAGACACTTGTTTTATGATGGTTTTGTTTCATTATGGCTATTTTAAGGGGCATAATATGAGAAAATAAAAATTCAGAATATTAAAATATTAAAAATAATTGAGGGGGAAATTAAATTGCATGAGATTACTATCGTAATAACCAGACACAGTCTCAGGAGGCTGTTAGCAATCAGTGACCATCACTAAACTGTGACATCTGACCACAAAAAGGAGCTCCATGTTTGCCTGAACTGAAATACTTTGTTCACTTGTACTCCAAATTAAAGCATCAGAGGCTGAGTGCTGCAGGGAAAATGTCTGAGCCTTGTGCAGCCAAGTGGGTAAAACCCCTGTAAAACTGATAACTTTTTCAGTAATCTTTCTGTGGATTTGTCCCACTTAAGAATGTCATGAGCTACAGAGCTCATGTGAAAACTACAGAAAAATAAATATGGGGGGAAAGTAAACAGAAGCCCTGAGAATCTGAAGTCATGGCTGCTGCTTTTAAAGATATTGATGTGGTGATTCCTTTGACCCTTTTAGTCTCTATCCAGTATAAAACTGCCCTTCATGTGCACACTCTTAAAACAGGAAAACAGTAATTCTGAAATAAAGGTTGTTGATTCAATATAAGAATATTAAAACGACACAAACAATTGCCCATTTTTCCCAGCCCAGGGAATAGCTCAGAATATTTTTGGTTTCCATACATATTGCAACAGATTTCAATGGGCCATTGGCTGATTCTTTAGGGTGACCTCTTCACTCATGTCAGGATGAGAGGCAAGTTTTGAGACAGCCAGAGAAATAAAGGTGATTTGCCTAAAATGCTTTGATGCCTTCATTTTTCCCCACTTTCACCTTCTCCCTTGGAGAATGCCCTTCAAGCAGCATTACTGGGTCACTTCATGTGAGGGGCAGGCACAAGCTGGTTAAAAACCTCTGGAAATCTTAGTGGAAGACAGGGTTGCACTATGTCTTTCTCCAACATTGCATCTGATCTTAAATCCTGTGCTAGCTTTTGGCTTAATTTCATTTTCATCAGTGCAGATTTTTCAGAAAAAAATGAATTGTGGCACTTGTGTAAAATTCTGCACTATGTGCACTTGGAGAGGATTTGGCTAATATCATTTCATAGAATCATAGAATGGCTTGTGTTGGAGGGGGCCTTAAAGCTCATCTTGTTCCAAACCCCTGCCATGGACAGGGACACCTTCCACTAGACCAGGTTGCTCCAAGCCCCATCCAACCTGGCCTTGGACACTTTCAGGGATGAGGCAGCCACAGATTCTCTGAACAACCTGTGCCAGGGCCTCCCCACCCTCACAGGAAAGAATTTATTGCTAATACCTAATCTAAACCTTTACTCTTTCAGTGTAAAGACATTTCCTTCTGTCCTGCCAATTTTTTATGGTGCTCAGTTAAATGAATTTATCACTGTTAATCCTGTTATGATAAGGAAGTCCCCTGCAAATGTAAGAGAATAAGAATTACTCATATTTTATGTCAGTATAGTTCTTGACCCTTGGTACATTAGAAAAGGGAAACCACAAATAGTGTATGACTAGATACAGATTTTCTAGTATTTCAAATTTTGATATACTTTCTTGGGGACTTTATTTGAATTAATCCTTTCACCTCTCTGTCTAGCAATTAGGAGCAAGGTTACATTTAAAAGTGCCAAGTGCATATCTTGAGTCCAAGGCAGAAAAGAGGAAAATAAACTATTATACTTGAATAGCTGCTAGACAGAAATACATAGAGGAGAAAATCTCTTTTTCGTTTTCCACTCACCTAACTTCTTCACAAACATGCAAGCTCTGATTTACAGTTGTATTAAAAAAAAGAAAAAGAAAAAGAAAAAAAAAAGAAAAATTCAGTAGTTATTAAGTATGATGAAAACTCACATCAGTGTTTCTTCTTGATGTTTCCTACTGATCCTGTATCATTATATCATAACAAATGCAAATTATTCAGAAGGCTGTCCAGATCTTGAGGAGCAAGAATAAAAGGAGATTAATAAGTCTCCAGGGGAAAAAAATCAAGGTACAAATCCCAGTACACCCATTAATTACTACAGAGCTTTTAAACCAACATAAATTCAAAACAATATACTGATGTCAGAGTAGGAATATTTATTTTGAGGAAAATATTACACAAAACCAGGTAAATCTGCTAACCATGACTGATTTACTTTTTGGGGGTTTGTAATCATTGGAGATTGAATCTCTGATTTACGGTGCCACAGAGAGTGCAAGTTCTTTCATAGTTTTAATGGAAGTTGTATAACCCGGTTCAGAGCTGTGAGGCTGAAATGGAAAAGGCATAAAGCAAACTGAGTAAATAAACTCACACGCTACAGGCAGCTGAGAACAGCTGGAATGAGCTTTCACCCAGGCGGAATAAATCCCTGGCTGAGGAGTGCTGGGCTCGGAGCCCATGGAGGGTCTTTCTGCCCAGCCGGTCCAGGGTATGCTCTGATAAGCCACTGAGCCAGACGTTGCTCCCACAGCTTAGTCTGCTCGAATCCAAGAGGTAGCCTCGCTCTGCAGAAGGCATCTGACAGCTTTGGGGCTCCCAAGCTCCTCAGAGGAGGAGAATCACAGGTGAGCAGGAAAGATAAAAGAGCCATTAGTGAGGGATTTCCCACTCTGCTTTGAATTATGTGCCCATCTATCACAAACATGAGGGGAATGTTCACATGTCCCAGCACAGAAAGGTACATGACAGAAATGTATTATGTTCCTTTCCTCTTTCTGTCTATGCTCCATGAATCTACAGGGTAGTTTATGAGCTGTTTTGCTCATTTTAAGTACATGTAATAGGGCAAATGTGTCCTTTCTGTACATACAGCAATTGACAAAGATACATTAGCTCATTGTACCTTAAAAACAAAAGCAGGATAAAGAAAACACACTTCAAAGTCTTGTTCATTCAGGAAAGCTGAAATAAAATTGCTGATGATGACATAGAGAACTCACTGCAGAGAAAAAATTATAGTCCTGTTCCCTGTCCTTTCTGTCTCCTTTCATTCCTTATGGACACTCACTAGTTCCAGAAAGAAACGTTTGTACCTGTGTATGTTGGAGAATGTCACCCTGATACCAAGCCCCATTCTTTTCCATTGGGAAAATCAGTTCCATGTGAGTGTGACAGCAAGTGAAGTTGCACACACAGATTAAAAGAAAATGACCTGTTCTTCCTGTATTGTGGATTCACTAGAAGAAACAATGTGCTTTCTTAATTTCATCAATTTGCGCCAGGAATTCCAAGTGAATGCAAGCTTTCCTCTGAGTCATAAGCAATTTTAGGAAAGTGCTATGGAAGCAGACGAGGGGGTAGAAGCAGAAGCCTTTGTAAGTGGGAAAAAAAATACCTCTTTAAAGAAACTCCAGAACAGCATTTGATGTTTGATGTCTCCATAGTGCAGAAGACCATGGTGGTCTCAGGAGTTCAAATCTCTGACAGCAAGGAGTGTGCTTCAGAAAGGGATATTTCTAGAGAAAAATAATTGCTAATTCTGTCCACTTCTGTACATCTCAGAGTGACTTCCTTCAATCAACAGCTTCTCCCTGATAATTTTTAAATGCTGTTCTCAATCTGTTTTCTTTTTTTCTGAAACTTCTTAGTAGTGCTGTGAGGATGGTGTGAGTTTGGCCAGTCTATAGAGACCCTTTTCTCTTCCAGGGCAGCGGGTGGTTGTTGGAAAAAACAGCCCTCTCCACAACCTGTCATATCCCATGGTGTGAGAGAGGGATGGCCGTAGTGTTCAGGGAATTAATTAGCTGATAACTGAACTCCCATCCTCACCTTTTCAGGCAGCCCAGCAAATATTGTACAAAGTTCTCAATTAAAGTAACTTGAGATAGTCATAAAAATGGAACATTCCTTTCCACTAAGAGTATCTTGAACAAAACAAAAAGAGGGGCTTAGACTTTTATCATGAGGCTTCATCTGAGAGATGCTCAGAGGGTACAACATATGATCCTATAACTGGCCTAAATTATCTCTCAGGTGCAAAGAAGACATGCTTTACATTTTAGACTGTTTATTTCCCCTCTATTTTTCCTTAAATAAGCCACTTGCTTTTAGTGATGGTATTTATTGTTGCCACTACAGCACTAAGCACCAGAATAGCTGCTCTGGTGATATTTCACTGAGAAGCTCCTAGCTAAGGCAAGAAACTCCAGAAAACCATCCAAAGTCATTAGTGTACAAGTTCTCTTGCTGGAGTTACCTGCAAAAATGAAGGATTGTCTTAATATCTCAGCATCTTCTTTTACAAATGTCTACAAAAGCAGAGAGTTCATTGGTTTGAATCTCAGGATATGCAAAGCTAACTTGCAGCAACTGTGCTCAGAGTGAGTTAGCTGATATCATTTAATTTCATCTCCATCTGCCTCCTGAACAATTTGGCATGTGTTTCTGCGAACCCATCTGTGTCTGTAAGCTGGGTCAAATGATTGTACTCACAGACGTCATTTGGGATTCTTCTGGTTTGGGGCATTCATGAAAACCAGCAATTCATTGGCAAATGGTTCTTTAGTCATTCTGGACTCTTCCCATATTGTCCTCGTCAGCCACACTATTTCTCTTGAACCTTTGTCCCAGGCTGGGTTATGACGTTGTTTGTGCTATTGAGGTCATAAAGCCAAACCTCAGAATTTCAGAAGAGTCTGAATGGCCAAAGAAATATATTTACAATTCTAAATCTGAGGCAAAACACAAAACCTGTCAGTTTGAGAGCCCATGAGTTCCAAAAGTTTGTCCAGAGACCTGTGAATACTGTCATGAAAAGTATGTTACTGACAACACAGGTCTTGGGTGCCTGCCAGTGCAGAATTCCAAAGTCCCAAGGAATGCTAGAGCATTTTAAGGGTTCTGTGGATTAGGATAAGTTTGAAGAGAAGCTTCAGGGTGAGGAAAGAATCCAGCTGTGGTGTCTGCTGGAATATGCAATTACAGCTGTGCAAATAACAGTGACTGCAGATTCAAGTCAGATTTTTGCCTGGGACCTCACAATTTACCAGAGAAGGCTTCTCAAAGCCATGATGACATTGGGGAAAATTCTGGGGCCTTCCAGAATGTCCTATGCACAGATTCATTACCTCAGTGTTACAGACTGTGCTTCCTCCACATTTCTCAGTCACTGTCCTACTTGATCAGCTGAAGGGCAAAAGGCTAAAATTGTGCAGTGTTCCTGGTGGTTCATGTCTGTTCTTTTTTTCACTGAAGCCAACAATTGTTCCCTTAACCCAGAAAAGTTCAGGTCCAGCAGTAATTTCTACAAGTTGCTGGGATCGTGCCAGCTGAAAGCCCACCTTCTGACATTTCAATGACTATTGAGGACAAAAGCCTTGCTGTGTTTTAATGGGCCCTAATTTATAAATTGTGATCCTCCATATTCCTGTAATCCTGAACAAGAATTCCTAACTTGCTACGCTGTCATTTCTTCTTTTAAAGAATCCTGATCACAAAGGGTGTTTTTTTAAATATACACCTGGCAGTGTATTCACTTCATTCAGCTGCTCAGTAGATTCCAGGCATGGAGAGTTCTGGCTCCATGCTGGAATGTAAAGCAAGGACTGCTTGAAAAATCAAATTCCTGATTTAACTCTAGTGCACAGGAAAGTGAGCAGTGCAGAGAAGAATTCTTATCATCAAGTTCTTTAGCATAAATTAACTTGAAAAAAAAAGCTGCTGCAAAGATTTCTGCTGCAAGAGCTTTCAGTCTTTCATCCTTTTTGTCTATATAGTGGTAACTGTTGAGCAGATTTTTCAACCTCAGAATGAGCATGGTCATCCAATCTTTGACAAAAAAAAATAGAATAATTTACCTTATTTTGATGAAGAGAAATAAAGACAGGGTGACAAATATTGTCCTTCTCCCATAATAATCAAAGCTTCATAGATTTTGCTTGCACTGTACCCTCCTCATCAGACCCTTTCACAGAGGAATGTCAAATGCTTTTTTTTTGCAGCATCTCAGTGTCTTTGCTGTCTCTCTCCCCATGTGGGGCTGCAGCACAATTTAACCCCAGCACTGTCAGCCTCTGATAACTCTTCTGCTTTGACCCCAATGGTTCAAACAGAAAGTATAGCAGGTTGTTTCGTCTCTCACAGCTCAGACCACACAGCACCCCCAGGACAGTGACCCATTCACAGCAATTCTCATCCCTGGTTTCCTCCTGCACCGGAGAACATAAACTTAGCATCCTTAGCAATGCATTTGGCTCAAAGCAGACCTCAGCTGCAAGGGTCTTTGTATTGGCTATTCTTGCAGCATCCTTTAACTAATGAACTTGCAATGCAGTCAAGCGTGGCTGCTTCAAGCTGCTGCAGAGCCTTCCCAGGCTTGCCCAGCAAGGCTGCCCGCACAGGGGCATCAAACGACTTCCTACTTGCATCCACACACACAGAAATATATTCTGCTATTCTTGCTAAGAATCCCCTGCAAAGCTTTTTTTAGGTAGCCATGCACAGTGCTGGCTTTGGAAGAGCTTGCACTGCAGGCTCCAAAGCAGTTGGACTGCAGTTTTCCCTCTCTCCACCTCCCTCTTTCTTCCCCTCGTTTTCCCTGACACTTTTTTCGGAACACTGACTTTCCAGCTCCAGGCAAAACAGCCGCTGCTATTTTTCTCTTGATTTTCAAGGATCACCTCAAGTGAAACTTTGTGGCATTTTAAGAACAACAGCATTTATCTGTGTTATTTATATAAACCTCTTCCATTAACCCTTGGATTTCTGTTTCATTTAAAAACTATGTCGCCAAGAGTGTGATAGACCCTCATCTTGCTCCCACATCCTCCCTCAGCTTTGTAGCAAAGAGATGTTGCTTAGTCATGTTTGAATTACATGGTGGGAGCTTACTACAAAAAAAGGGTTATCTCACTTTTTCAGGATGGATACATCACCCTTTGAATATTGAATACTGAGTTAGAATAACTACACATTTCAATTTGTAAATGCCTGAAGTGCAATTAAAATATGTACACAGTCTGTAATTAGCTCACCAACTTTATGAATCTGTTTTCCTAAACACTTCTGAAGAAAGTGAGTCTCTCATAATAGTGTGAAAACTTAGTCTTGCAAACCACAGCATCTTGGATCTCTAAAGATGTGGAAATTGGCCCAGCAAGTGTTAGTGTGCTGTTTCTTTTCCTTCATTAATCTCTGCTATGTTCTAAAGGCAGTCTATGTGTTCCTATGGGACTTCAAGTTGCTACTTAAGAACCTTGTAGTAGGCAAACTACATTTCACTTTAAGTTTTCTTGCAACAAGTACCAGGCCAGTATAAATTATTACAACCTCAGCATCAAACTTGCCTGTCAAGGTCCAATGTATTTCAATACAACCCAAATACTCCAACATATAAAGGATCATTTCTTCTTCTATAACCAGACAGGCTGCTAAGGGGAAAACAAACTACTTGTAGATCAACATAATTTTTTTCTGTTAATTATGCAAGGTAATTATTTCCTTTACAGAATCACAGAATCTTTTAGGTTGGAAAAGACTTCCAAAGTCATCAAGTCCAATCTTTCAACATGCAATATGCAAGCCCTGCACTCCAAGGTGTTCTGTCTCCAGAGCTACTCACCAGTCAAAACGAAGCACTAGGCTGAAGTGAGATTAAAACCCTTCCATTCTGTTTTGCTGTGGCCAAACACATTAAACACCTGTAAACAGTACAGATGTGATGGGGCCTATGAAAACACTCTGTCTTCCACCAGCACAATGACAATAAATTAGGACAAAATGCAACAGCAATAAACATAAACCCACCAGACTTCACAGTAATGCCTTCTGGAAAATATTTTTTATCTGGGGACTCAATTAAACAATATCCTCAGTATATATGCTCATCTGAGCAGGCCAAATTCATTTCACGTAGCAAAATTCAGTGAGCAATTTTGATCCAGTCTCTTCAGAGCAACCTGCACAGTGCTACAGTATAAAGATGTCATTTAAACTGATGCAGAAAATTAATTAAAGCCAGCCTAACAATTTTACATCTTTAAATTTGATAGTTCTTTGCAAAACATCTGTGCTCCCCTCCCAGCTAATTGCAAGCACAGAGGGAAAAACCACAAGCATGATGCTTGATGCCTCTTCCCAGAGACCTGTTTACACTCACTAATGCAAACACAGCTTGCTGCAAAACTTGCCAACACTCTGGGTTTCTTACACCATCTGATTTCCACTTGCTGGCCAGTAAAAAACATTGGGATTGAAGCTGCCAGTCAAATACATATTAAAGCCCTGGATGTTTCATTGAGTAAATTGGATTGTTGTGACACAAACTGACAAACTGGTTAAGGCTTGTGCTCTTTTCTGAGCTCAAGAGAAAGAGATTTGAAAAGACCTGACTGTGTGAGGGATGGCTGGAATGTCTTTCTTAATTTTGCAAATCTCTCAATGGTTTTGAAGTCTGAAATTATTCTTTTTACATTATAGAAAGAGCAGGTCTGTTTGGGGCTGAATGGGATCACTGCTCTTTCCTGTTTCAGGTGTTCCTTGAACTATTGAGCTAGCCAGGAAGGACCAAGTCCAGTGAACAACGTACTCTGGAGACATGTTAAGGGTTCATGGCATTCTGTGTCCTGCAGGTGCAAAGGAAGGTACTCCTTACATGCAGAACTGTTATTTTACCTCAAATGCTCTGCCTCAGAGAGTAAATGCCAGCAAAGCAGGGAGCTTTTTCCTATTCTGTGTTGCTTTAAACTAGTTTATATTTTGTACTAGATTTTGAAAATTATTCTGCATGTGAGGACATAAAACTAAATATTCCTAACTTTCTGATAGAAAGGAAGAAGTGAAGGTAAGTACAGTGAACTCTTCTCACAGAGAAGAGAAAACCTCTCTGCCATGCCCGTGGGCTGTTTATTAACTGGTATGGAGGACATCATTTTCCATGCATTGCCAAGTGTGCATGGCAGTGGCATTACTTGACATATCTGAGCAGAAAATAATGCTAATGAAGGGGGGAAGGCTGAGTCAAAGTGAGTGCACCAGGGAACAACACAAGCTTCAAAGGGAGAGACCTGCAGACCTCCTACAGGTGCTGAATGCTCTTGCAGAACTGGTGACTGGTCTCTCTTGCTATTTGAACTGCTCCCCCTGAGCTCTTGGCAGCTGCGCTGCTGTTTTCTGCTTAGTTTCACTGACGTTTCTAAGCAAGGTTTATTCAGCACTGCAGAAAGGTACATCACTTCAAGCTCTTTGCTTATTCCTTGGCAGATTTTTCTGATCTTTCTGCAAAAACCTATGCAATCAAACACTTGGACATTAATTTGAACGTTCTCCTTAAAATCACAGTTTTATGTAGAAAAAAAAATTTATCCAAGAGGTACGTCAGGCAAAACAAAGGAATGATTTCTTTAGCACCAAGAGTTGCAAGAGTCTATGTCTTAATTCTGTCAGCTTTTCCAGCATGTTGTACCCAAGGAAAAGGAAGAGATTTGAGTACCTCTGTTAGTTTCCTTCAGGGGCAGACTGATAGATAGTGCCCTTCTTCTTTGATAGCTCCATTAAAAACCAAAGCTGTCAGTCACTGGTAATCACACACCATGATTTCAGCCACTATTTCACACTGTTATGGGAGCTATGAAATGAAATATTAGCCCAGACAGCCTTATTTACAGGCTGTAGTAATAATAAAAATGTTCTGTAATAACATTTTGTAATAATACAACCCTATTACAAACTGCCTCATAAATACAGAGGGAAAAAAATTAAAGTCGGGTTAATTTATATGTGTTTATCCCTGGAGCTAAATGCTTGTGGAATACCAGTAGGTCATTTCCCTGCAGAGATCTGTGCCCATGCATCACTCTGTAGGGTTGTGGAACTGGTATAAAAAGTGGGATTTTGTCGCTGCACATCCCTGGGCAGATCCAGTTCAGCTCAGTTATCCCAGTGCTGGGGGATAACTGGGATAACTTCTGCCTGTGCCCTCCAGTCTGGGAGGAATGGGACTGTTAGTCCTAGGAACAATCTATCAATATTGATAATGCTGTATTTGTCAGCACCCCACAGTTTGTTTTCCTTTCATTTTTATCCCCTAACTACGTGCCATCTATCAACATAAACCGCCTCAGGGGAAAAACAGAGAGGAACAGCAGTAAGAAATTACTCTCAAAATTGAGCAGAAAAAGAAAAAAAACTGAAGTGTATTTGAACATAAAATATTTTAACTTTCCTTTGCAATAATTAGAATTTGTTCTTGCAGTGCAGTTTTCCTCTACCATTACTTTTTTGACCTTCCATCATAGTGTGGGTGAGAAGCAGGAATATGAAAATAAGATGAGCTTAATTAAAACTGTTTAATTTATCTCATTTCTTTTAAAAAGCAAAACAGATATCCTGATGGAAAAAAATAAATATCTAGTAGGCTGTTTTCCTATTTTATTAGACAGAAATTCAGTTCTAAAAGTCTTCATCTTATATATAATTCTAGAAACCTTCATTTTTTATTTTATTATTTTTTATTTCATTATTCTTTATTTTTAACCTTTTGCTTTCTGTGTAAGAAAAAGCAATCCAACTTGGGAAACAAAGAAATCATTATTAATGCAGCAAAGTTACTGAGCACTGAGATTTTTTGGGATTCTCACGTAAATGAGAAATAAAGGAAAGTTTCAGAAATGACATCTCTGAAAGCAAATTAAATTTTCCCTTCTTGATGGTCCCATCCTGTGGGGCTTAGCTGGGAAAAAGAAACATGTTTTAGAGCCCTATTGAAGTAAAGCTGTTTTACTTGGGAGTGCCAGCATAAATTCAGAATTATTCCATTAAATTATGAGCATTATTGAATGTCACAGCTGACATGAGATGAGAATGAAGGTGATGATTAATGCCACGACTAAATTAAAATATTTATTATTGTAATTTGGTATTATTAGCAAATCTGAAGAAAAATAAAATATACCAAAAATACTCCATTGCATTTGTGTTCATCTAAACTCTTCTTTCTTTTTCACTTGTACAGGAATTCATCTGGAACCAGAACAAATTATCACCAACAAGTTTTCCTACAGATCATCTGGCAAATGTCACCTAATTAAAAAGAAGCATATAAATTAAAATCTTAATTTCACTCACAAGAAACACAATGTGAAATTTACATTTGTGACAGAACCAGGTTTCTCTCCATGTTCACAAACTTCATTCTGCAGATCCTTTCTCAGGCAGGTAATCTCAGAAAAAATAGTGGCTTGTTTCCATGAACAACCTTACTCATGTGAGCAACAGCTTGCGAGTATTTAGCGCTGCATGTGATATAAACCTCTGCATAAAAGTGACTTCGCTGCCACCCTGATTACTATTTCTATGTATACAGTATTGTATTGCTGTTTCTTTTTTTCATGTAATTATACTTGATTAGAGAAACTGCGTCACAGCAGGAGACAGGCAGGAGCAGATTTGCTGAACCTTTGCACACTTCTGTTACATGATTGCAAGCCTCTGAAAATATTTGAAGGTCAAGCTATTCCCCTGCCAACTATTTCTTTTTCAGATAGTAAAAAAATTGGGAAGGTGCAGAGCTGCCAGTTGGAGCTTTATTATGAAACAAGCTTTTAGGCAAAATTTAATTCCATCACGGACTAGGTAATAACTGTTACATATGTGTCTGTTTGGAGTTGTATATTTTAAACTGCCTGCAGCTGCCACCAGCATTGCTGCTGCTCAAAAGCTCCACCCAAGGTGTCCTCCAAGCCTTTATTCAGTGTCTGAAGTACTGTCCTAAGGACAATGTGCAGTTTGATGCAAAATGCTTTCCTCAAATTCCCCAGGGAGCCTGCAGGAGAGAAACCCAGATGATGGGAAAGAGAAGCCCCAGCACAGTTGTACGAGCTGAATCATGTTTAGTCAGCAGGTCCAGTGCCAAATACCCATGTTAAGGGATATTTATATCCCTTATTTATAACCCTGTACAAGGATATTTAGGCTCTTCTACCTGAAGACCCTATTCATCTTCATCTCTCTCTCCCAGCCTCACATACAAGTGGACAATGAAATGATCCCAGGTTACTAAGTGGTACTTTGAGAGAAAAACTCAAGGACTTTTTTCTTAAGTCAGCATTTACCAGCAAAATTCTGTCATGTAGCTGAAGGCAGAAACAAAACCTTCTTCCTCCTTTCCTCAGATCATGCAGAAGTTTGATAGTCCTGAAGGGAATAAGGCTGACCTGCAGCAGAGCAGGCTTTTGACATAATAATTTTACAATTGTATCAGATTCAGTTCCATGAAACTACAATCCTGGATGTGCCATCTCACTGGGTACCCTGGAGCTGACAGGTACAAGCCATGGCACAAGTACCATGTACATGTATATTATGCTGTAGGAATTAAAGGGGTGTCATCCTGGGCATGCATATCTATGTTTTCCATGCAGTATGACACAGACAGAAAAGACACAGCTATTTCATCCACTCTTCTCCAGGAAAGATGAGGTGATTACCACAATTCTCCAAAGTCTACTTATGTATTATCACTAATGGAGAGGATGCAGGACTTGAACACTCAGATACTGCAGAGCCTTTGCATATAGTGCACATTTGCCTCATGTACCTACAGAGTCTAATGAAAAGCTGTTTGTCAGTTTTGAAACTTTCACCATCCTTTCTTCTTACACTGAGAAAGTTTTCTTGGTTTGGTGTTAGGGATTCAAAAGTAAAGCAACTGAATCTCACAGTTCTTGGAATCTCATTATAACTCTTATCAACACACAGTTTCACTATTCTGATTTGCCTCTTTAACATTGTTTTTATAGGCAGAGTTGCATGTAATGGGCTACACTGGGCAATACTGAATATTGGTGGCTGCTCAAACTCACTCCCTACTCAGCCTGCTTGAATTTGGAGGCACTTCTGCTCATACTTGTACTAGTTTTAAATACCCCTGATCGTGAGTCTGATGGAAGAAGAAAGGCCAACTTTGATTTGAAACTCAATTCAAGATCAGCATTTCTGACTGCTCTTCCCCTGTGGAATGAACAAAAAGCCTGTGCTGTAACCCTACCACTGAGCAGGGAGGTTATTGAAGATCTTGTGACTTCAGCTAATCTTTTATAAAAAGTGCATTAGATTTTCAATAGAGTTTTAAGGGCTACAACATATGTAGGGCAATAAAAAAAGAGTGGCAATAAACAGTGGTAGTATAAAATATTTAATTAAAACATAAGAATACTTTCCCTTCTTTTTGTTCTTTAGAAATTGTTTGAATTTTAAGTAGTTTCTTCTTGCTAACATTGCAAGAGCAGAAGGATGGTAGTTTTTAGATTTCCATAAACTCATCCATTCAGAAACTCCTTTATTCATAATTTAATTGATACATTTGTGTAGAAGCCAGTTCATGCAAATTGGTTTTCTTTTTGTATCTTTTGTTACTTCTCTGTAGGAAGAACCTGTCTTTCTTTCCTTTGTGCACATCCTTGAGCTTCTTCCTCAGAAAATCTGCTCTTATTTAGTGCAAAGAGGAAAAAATTATGGCCTTTTATCTTAATAGATAATGGGCACAGTTGAGATTGAGCCAGTGCTCATCTATGGGATATTTAGTAATCTTGGTACCTAATTTAGTAATGTTTATAGAGCATCCCAGCAGCTGGCAGATTTTAAAACAGTGATGTAATTGTGTGGACATTGGTGAACTCTTTTAAAGCACGAGGAACCTCACAGGAAGGAGCAGGGAAATACTTGACTGAAACTCTGATGTGATCTAGTGAGCCTGAGAGACAGTTGACTTCTAGTTGAAATGGCAAAAAAAAGAGATAAAAAAAGGATAAGAGATTGGAAAATGAATGCAACTTACTCAGAACTCAGAACTGATAACCATTAAGGGTGATGGGATGTAAAAGAAGCAAAGCAGCAATCGTCAAAAACATTGAAAGGAATTGGAGGCAACAGGCAGGCACTGATGAAGTTCCACCTGAACATGAGGAAGAACTTCTGTGCAGTGACTGAGCACTGGAACAGCTTGACAAGAGAAGGTGTGGAGTCTCCCTAACTGGGGATATTCCAGAGCTGTCTGGACACAGTCCTGTGCCATGTGATCTGGGATGACCCTGCTCAAGCAGGGATATGGGACCACTGATCCACTGAGGTCTCTTCCATCCTGACCTATCCTGTTATTCTGTGAGTTCAAAGCAGTTTCATGGTTTTGTATTGAAAGGTGGTCAACTCTGCCTTTTAATAAGAATGGAGTCATCCCTTTCCCAGTCACATTGTGATCCCACACCCACTGTACCATGCACCTTCCAGCTGGGACAGATCCAGGGATCCTGGTGTTGTTCATTCATTGAGGGAGGGAGGAACCTGCAGCAATAGTTCTCACTCCATGTGTCACAGAAATGCTTCTTATAGTCAGAGTGATAAGGTGAAAGCATATATTAAAACCTGCCTAAATGAAAACGCACTTCAAAAAAGTATTCATTTGTGTGAGGATCATGGCAGGGAATTTACAGTGATGTTTAATTATCAAATTACCATGGCAACTTTGTTAATACTGTACAGTCACCCTGGGGATTCTTACATATACCTCTGTATAACGGGAAATGCTTATTGGCACACCAGAAAAAAGAATGCCTATGTGGTTAAGATGTTTGATTGGTGCTTTGGAGAGTTGGAACCCAGTTCTGACAGAGTCACGGCATGAGACTTCAGGTTAGAGACTGATTTGAGGACCCTTTTCACGATATTCAGAAAATCTAAAGAAATTTTAGCTTGCTGTTGTCAGGAGGAAGCTGGATACTGCCTGACTGTGGAGCTCCTGTAACAGACTTTAGTGTAGCATCTTTTCAGTTGAGAGAATTATTGGTTCTGGTGCCCCTGCCCAGAAACTGCCCTATTCTGGGACAGCTTATGCAATTTTAATGTTTGAGGGAAATGAAAAACCCTAACAAATATATATATATATGTAAACCTGGAAGCAAGGTTACGTGAGGGACTCTCTCTGCTCCAAGATCACTTTTTGCCGCGTTACCATGACCTTCCCCTTCTCTATCTGTCTTTTTGTGATATTTCAATGTGATAGCTAAAGACAGCAAGAGATGGTGATGTATTATTTTTCTAGCTGCTGTTCAAGTAATAATCCAGAACCCACTAATTTCCATCTTCACTAGTATAACATTTGGCCAAACTTCATAGTTAGATTATCTGTAGGTTCCCATTTTAGTTCATAGCATTTACTTTGGACTCTTTTATTATGTTCTTCTGCATCCAAACAAGTTAGATTTTATTAACAGGTGACTTTTCTTCCATCTTAACAGAAAAAGCAGCATAAGAACAAATCTCCCTGGGAGGCAGAACAGTTTGTCTAGTCCCTAGCTCTGCATCAGCTCCAGCTAAAAAGACCTCACCTAAAATCACCTGCCTAGGATTGCAGACATGAGGACAAGGACATTTGTGTTTTCTAGTGAACTTACAGGCCTTGATCAAGTGTTGTATCTGGGCAAAATTCTGAATTTTTCTCACAGTTATCCAATTGTGAAATAGGGGCAATTCTCTTGCCTTTTCCCTGAACTGTCTGTTGCTGTGAGTTGCTGAGTAGTGGAGCTGTCCTGCCACTAACACAGATAGTACTTAGCTCACTGGTCTCTGGGCACAATCAGATTTTTTGATGTTACCCACTCCCTCTCTCCTCCCTTTAGAGCCTCATCCACTCCATTGAAAGCACCACATATAATCACATTATTCTTACTCTAAAAATTACTAGCCTTGTGACCTTGGCCAAACCCTTATGATGAAATGAACCCCTTTCAGCTGAGAAGTTGAATACTTGGGTTGGGTTATGGAGGTTGCCTTTGCTTTTTCTTTTTCCCTTCTGCTTGTGGAAATGTGTAACAAGGGGCTTTATTCTGGCTCATGTACCCCTGCATGGCTGATCCCTGGGACTTCCACATGTGGAGGTGGATTCCACACCCACAGCAGTGATGTGGTGCAGGAGGCAGCAGCCAAAGGCAGACTTGTTACCCCGAATTTCCAGAGCTCAGGCCTAGAATAGACTTGTCTGTCCGCATCTGTCTGCATGGTCACTGGCTGCTCCTCACCTGCGGAACCAGAGGATGCTTCCTGCCTCCTGCTGCCTTGGCTGCATGTGGGTGTTGTGATATGTTTTTCTGCATTCACTTTTGGTTTTTCATATCAGTCCTCTCCGATTGCTCTTCCCTCAGTCTTTCAGACCAAATAGGATTCTAATTAAGGATGACCTGTCAGTGACAAATCACCGCCTTTTGTTTCCAGCAGTGCCTCTGTTTGTTAGCTTCACTTTGCAAAAGCAGCTAAATCATCTGAAAATAAAAATATATATTGAACTCTTCTCTTTTTTCTTTTTTTCTTTTTTTTTTTTGTGGTAGATTTTGAAAAGGAAATAATCTCGCTTGTTAAAGAAAGCCTCATTCTCTCTTGTAATTACATGTCTGGAAGACACTTCTCCCAGCCTGGCTACTTTCTGCCATCCTAAAAAAGATTTGAAACCTCAGGAGCTCAGCCTGAGTGAATATAAGCACCATGTAGTAAGGATGAACTCCCTTGATCAAAGCAAAAGACATAATGGTGCAAGAAAAGTGATATCTATACTGAAATGAAAAATATATCAGTATTGTAACAAAAGCCCAAGTGTTACCGCTAAAGACTATGGAAACAAAGGCCATCATCATAGCTGGCTTTTCAGTTCCTGAAGCATTTTCCTGTGATGGGCCCCTGAGGACATACCTCCATTATCCATAATACTCTTTCTTACAGCTTTCTGCGAAATGCAGTCTGGGTAAGAGAACAATAAGGTCCAGAAGAAAAACTAATTCCCTAAATATGTGAAAAACTTGAAACTAGGGAGGAAACAATTCATTGCCATGAAAGTTTTATCATACACCAAGCTGAACAAAACAATCCTTTAAGGTGCTATTTATCATGTTCAACCTGCTTCACTCTATTCCCCAGCAGTAACAAATACAGTAGCATTGTAGGAAATAAATGAGTCCCAAATTAAGACCATCTTTATCCTAATCCTGAGAGCAGCACAATGTTAGGCCTTCAGGAAAAATTAAGTCTGAAAAAGAAACTATTCATTAAAAACTTTAGGGAACAAAAAAGGGGGGGAAATGTAAAAGGAAAGGAGCGATAAACTTTGTGTCCAAATATATTGCTAGAAAATGAAATGCTGCAGCTGTACAGTATTCTGGAATGGGATTGCTGACAATTTATCTTTTTGTACCCAACCAGTAGCCATGAAAAATTTTCAGTGACACTGACACGGTCAGGTCAATGTGAACCAAAGAGGAGCTGCCACATCTCACACTGACAACTTCATTTTAGTACCTGTTAAAATTATAATATCCTGCTGCATTCTGTCTAGAATATTTAAGATTCTTCCATGCCTTTTCTTACAAAATAAACATTTTTTTATCTCACACCGACATATGGGAGTGAATGTGGAGACCCTGAAGCTGCTTCTCAGGCTGAGCTTCTAATTTGCAGTGTTCAGGTGTCACTGATCCAGAAACACTTTCACTCAATAAATATATTAATGACAGGACATACACATTCCAGTATGAGGAGAGGACAGGACAGGACCGGACACAACAGGTTAGAACAGGAGGCACTTGCAAGTTCCACTTTGAATATAAGATGTTGATGGTTCAAAAACAGAGGTCTGAGAAAATTGAATCTATTCATTCGGTGAACCTACCCATCAAAGGTGGCTATTCAAGAGTAAATATTCACAAAAGAATGCTGTGCTGATTTGAGCTGAAAGCTTGCAAAATTAAATATGTTCTTCCATACAAGAAAAAGTAATTTGCAAGAAGAAGGTGGCCTGCAGAAGGTGTTAAAGAAAATAATATTTGTGCATTTGGTGGGGTATTATTCTTCTCTCAACAATGGTACAGTGATTTATGCCTTTCTTTTGTCACAGAGGAGTGAAATCTCTGACAGCATTGCAGACTGAACTAAATTGCCATCTACTTACAATACCTACTGTGGTACACACTACTTAAACTTTGGCAAATACACAGAGAATCAGTGTCATGACTGCTTTGTATAGAATATGGCAGTGCCCGAGCTAAGTGCACTGATTTTGATAGAGAGAAAGAGGGGCTATTATGAAAATCAACCAAAATACATGGAAAAATAACTTTTTAAATACTTTAGATGTAAGTACTTTATGTATCTTTACTTAGGACAGAAATGCATTGTGTCAATATATCCTACAGATAATTTTAATGAATTAATCTTAATTTGCAAACATTCAGAAGAAACAGTTGTACTGATGTGTTTACTTGTAAATGAATTTTAAAATTTGTATTAACAATCAGAAGTAGTCACTCAGTGAGGGGTAACAAAAAATTCACCAACTTCCCACAGCTCTACAGCTCATATTGCCTGAGCAGTGTTATTCTTCATAATAAATGTCTCAAGAATGCACCATAAGGTGCAACATGATTGCACAGGGTTAAGGTAGTTGTAGCTACCAAACATATTTATTGGTTTACTGCTACTTTTTTTCTTTTTTTGCAAATTCACTCTAGGAGGAAAAAAAGTCAGATTTAATAGAGAATTGTTCCCTGAAAGAGTTTCAGTCAGTTCCTAAATGATGTTCTGCACCAAAGTTATTTTTTGTGTGCAAAATTAGAGAGTTAAGAGACTTTGAAATCTCTCATTCACCTCTTAGTCACCTCTCCTGAGATGTGTATTGAATAACAATGGAATAAAAGTCATTGTGCTTAGTATTTTTTTAGCCACTGACTTGAGATTGCAAGATCTGTGTAACAGCAGAAATATTCACAGCTGACTAACTGACAAGGGGCTATTTATGGATTAACCTCTGAAGATTTTTGTACTTTTAAAGTTCAGAAGGTAAAAGGCCCAAAGTTCCTTGTGTGTGCCTGTATTTGGGGGTCTCTAACACAGAGGCAGACCCTGCTCTTGCACAGAGCCTTCCTAAAGGAAGAGTTTGGAGGCAAATGAAGTTTGCTTTATAATAAGGCCTGACAAACAAATCTCTGGGTGAGCTGCCTGCACTGCACAAGGGTGGGGCTCTGCAGGCATATCCATGGGCAGGGGAGAAAATGGATTAGGACATGGCTCTTAAGAAAAAGCCTCCAGCAGAGTATGTTTTAAGTGTTGGAGTTAGTCCAGAGGAGGCTACCAAGCTGATTAGAGGGAAGGAGCACCTCTCCTATGAGGAAAGGCTAAAAGAATTGGGGTTGTTCAACATGGAGAAGAGAAGCTTCAGAGTGACCCAACTGTGGCCTTCCAGTACCTGAAGGGAGCCTGCAAGGAAGATGGAAAGATACTTTTTACAGAGCCTGGAGTGACAGAAGAAGGGGGAATAGCTTCACACTGAAAAAGAGTAGGTTTAGAATAGATATTAGGAAAGAATTCTTTACTGTGAATGTGCTGAGGCACTGGCACAGGTTTACCCAGAGAAGCTGCTCCAGGCAATGATCCCAGTCAGTGGTGCTTGAAGGAAGTTTGCTCTCCAGAAATAAAACACGCGCTCTTTTTTTGTTCTCAAAGAGCTGCAGCTGAACTGAATCCAAAGCTTCTCCTTCTCTTTGCTGCTGCAAGGTGTAAGCAGCTGAAAACTGTGTGCAGATACTATATATAGAACCAGGCATCTTCCAGGGCAGTGGCTGTCAAAGAGCTACAAGCATCTGCCTCTTCCCATCTCCTCTGTTTCTGTCTGAAAGAGAGCATTGGGCATGTTTACCACTCCAGACTGCTGAGTATGACGCAGCCTTTCCACATGAATGGTAACAGGACATTTCAGAGATTACAAAAATTTAAAACCTCAAGCTCAAGAGGTGTTCAGGATGGGGGCAAGGAACTGCTTGCACTGGTGCAGCCCAGGCAATGTGAAGCTATTGAACTTCACAGCTTCCATAGAAATCCTTCAATATGCTTCCAGCAGGTAACTGGGTATCTATTAACTACCTCCTTTGCATTTCTTGCCATTACCAAATTCTCTCTCTTGGCTGCAGAGAGTCACAGCACCACTGGGGGCAATAATGCAGGAGATCATGTAAATATCATAGAGTTAGTGTTCCACTCCTTGAAATGTCACTGTCCATGCACAGTTCACCACAAAACTGTGTGGAATCACAGCACCACTGTTAGTCATTTGTTGCTCTCTTTCCTTCTCATATGTTTTGAGCAAGGTGGATTTTCTTTCCCTTTTGTTTCAAATACCACTCGGGGTCTCAGTGTTTGATGTTTGAACTCAGATGAGCTCAGGCTGAGTAAATAAGATCCTGATCTTGCAATAATTTTTAGACCTGTAACTCCCACTTCCTCCTTGTCACATACTCTTTTCCATTTAGAAGAAAAAAAAATACAAATTTTAAGCATAGAAGTCATTATTATGACCATATATTCTGAGTTTTTTTCAAAGCACGCATAAAACAAATTTCCTGGTAATTTCAGTTTTGCACAATGGCTTCTGATTCATCTAAGACACAGTTTATAAGTCTCCTATGAAGAGGAACCCTCTATATCTCTGGCTACATTATTCCAAGCTTTATTACTTTGAAACATTATTGAAAACATCCAACTATTACTTCTTCTCCTACTAGATTTAAGTGTTACATACTGTGAGAGTTACTTTTTCCAATCCAGCTCTATACTCATCTTCTTCCTTTTTCCTCTCCCTCTGGATAATCAAGCAGATTTTGTCCTTAGTCTCTACTACACAGTGCATTTCCCAGAGCTCTACATATTCCCTCTATGCCTTCTTCTGTACATTGTGTTTTGAGCCACAGACCCAGAAGATAAAGCACTCCACACAGCTCCATAAACCTGTGCTGTCTCATCCTCTGCAATAGCACACATTTTGCTAGTGTTCCTTGTGCTGTGCAAATTTTAAAAGATCTTCTGAACAAAAGGCATACTTACTGAAATTCAAGCTTAGAGTAACATTACATAAGAACTATTTCTTTTTTTTTTTTTTGCTTTGTTTTGTTTAAAATGTTGCTAGTAAAATATATCAGAAAACGCATTTTATGAGTTGTACTCTTCTGTCCAACCAACAGTTAAAAGCATCCCTGACCATGCTTGGCTAAGCACTCTCCTTATTCTTAGACAGGACTTGCCCTTCTGATTTCTTCACACATTCCCATTAAAGACTGATACCCTTTTGCAAGGCTGCAGCCTTTCAGGAGAAGGCCACGAGAAGCCTCTCAGTGTAATGAGTCAGTGGCCTTAATCCACAGCAAACATTCCTTTTGAGGGTGATGATATAACCCTGCATTTTACTCAGATAATTACTCCATCCTAGCAGACTACTTTTCATCTGCCTTTCAGCCATTGATAAAACTTTTCAATTTCAGGTTTGATACTCTTGACTCTCAATCCAAAACCTTCACTGGCTCAATTATAACTTTAGAAATGTGACTTTCCAGTTCAAGAAACCAGAGAGAAATCTCCTTGTCTGAAAAGACTCTGATCTATCACTGTTTTGATCCTAAGTGATGAGGTTTAGAATTTATAGAGGAAAAGACTTGGGAAAATAATTTCATACTCAAGACCTGGCAATCAGGTAGCCTTGGTAAAATGCTTCCAAGTGCCATCAGTGATAGAGGAATTGCTTACTGTGCAGGGCAGCTTTCACAAGATAAGTGACCCTGGGGAAACTGCTCCTCTGCCTCCTGCAGAAAGCACCAGAAGATAAGGACTATTTAGACACCTGAGATATGGAGATCATCCAGAGTTCAATTCCATTCAAAAATCTTACAACTCAGCAAATGTCTCTCATACAGACAAAGGAGTGTCATAATCTATACTAATCCTACCTATCTTTGCCATCCTTTGGCTCTTCCTTTCCTTAAGATGTGTCCTGTCATCACATTCTCTCAGTATAATAGCTGATGGGTGCATCTATATGATTTTAATAAGCTTTAAAAGAGATTGAATTCTGCTCTGGGCAAAATGCAACTCTCATTGTACCCCAAAAACCTCAGATTCCATAATAAACATATACTTAGAAAAATAATTGCACTATTATTAATAATTACTATATTATATTGTATTCCTTTACATTAGAAAAAGAGTTCTTTTCACCCTTTCTCCTTTTCATAGAATCGTAGAATGGGTTGGGTTGGGAGTGATCTTAAAAATCTACACATTCCACCCCCTGCCACAGGCAGGGACACCTTCCAGTAGACCAAGTTACTCCAAGCCCCATCCCTGGCCTTGAACGTTTCCAGAGATGGGACAGGCACAGCTTCTCTGGGCAACCTGTTGAGTTGTGCATCCAAGATTCTCAAGGTGATCTCATTTGTTTTCTTCTGTTCATTTAGTTTTTAAAGACTTCAGTCTTTGGATATGACTTACTCAGAAGATGTTGAAAACCCCCAACATCAACAGATTTGAAAACTTAAAATATTGAATTTTAGTAGTGTTTAAGTTAACAAGAACATTTTCTTGTTTTATTGCTGCCCTTAATACAATACTTTGCTTTCAAATTGCCCAGACAGAGTGATCGAAGACAAGAATATTAAAAAACTAAGAAAGCTTTCAAGCTGACTGTAGAGACAGTTGAAGCTGAAGAATTTTCCTGCTTAGTGACAGTAGGTGATCAGATGGTAGTATAATGCTATCAGCACATTTATGCAAGCTGGTTTTGACAGCTTTGAACAAAATTATGGTGCACATTTGAAAATTAAAATTAATCAAACAATAATTACATTATTTTACATAAAGTTATATTAAGAAGTGTTGTTTACACCAGATTTCAGATGCATGGAAAATAAAAACAACTGTTGGATGCATCTCTCCTCACTCTTAATTCTCAAGGTCCTGGTGTCCTCAGGCTATGAATGTGTTACAAGACAAGACTATATCATCATAAACTAAAAATGTTTCAACCAGCTCCTTTAAAAACTAAGACAATGAAAGAAACAGAAAATTGTTATGACTCAGAATCCTTGCAACTTCCGATTCAGAATCAATTACACACAAAAGAAACGACAAATGATCATTTCAGATAATTTCTGATCCGTTTGAAGAGGTAAGACTGAGTTTTCCAAAAGATAACAATGTTACTGAGTTTCCCAAGGTAAATTGTGAAAAATTGCAAAAACAACCTTCAATTGGACTAATTTCAGTAGAATCACATAATTTCATGTCAAAGGAAGTTCTCCAGCACTTCCCTTTTTTGTTGTTGGTGGTGGTGGTGATGGTATTGTTATAGGGAGTTTTTAATCTCAGAGAACACAATCTACTGTTGCGGGATTGAAATTCCTTGGAATAAACTGTGTATTTTAGTAAGTAACTGCTTTTAGTGCATTTGTGAGCTGGGTAAGGTACATTCATGATCTGTGTCACTCATAAAATGTTGAAAGGTGTTTTATTGCTGTCTTAATGTTGTAAAGCTTCCTGTAACCCTGGAGCTTCTTACAAGATGTTGTAAAAGATATTTTGCAGTCACTAGACAGCTTAGAACGGATTTATTAGCTGCAAACACCAGCCTGATTCTTACTGGTTTGATTTTTTTCACCTAATTCCTCATTATAATCCTATAATTTCAGAGAAAGGTCACTTGAATTTTTCTTAAACAGATTCCAGGTAGTTTAGTGTGTTACTCAATTAGATAGATTAATATTAAATAATATTTGGCAAAATTAAATCATATGTCTTTCCAGCTTTGTTCTGAGATATAATAAATGTGACAGCCTGCAGACATCCTCTCTGCTTCCATTATTATTATTATTATTATTATTATTATTATTATTATTGTTGTTGTTGTTGTTGTTGTTGTTGTGGTGGTGGTGGTGGTGGTGGTGGTGGTGGTGATGTTTTCATTTGATGGAGTATCTTTTATCCTGTACTATTTCTTTTAACATTGCTCCCTTTCTGTGTAATGCTCATTATTCACACCACTAACAAGTACAATTATGTATTCCAGGCTGTATATGCTCAGAGCCCTAGTAAATATTGATTCTGACTATTTTAATAGAAAGAATAAAAAATAAGTCTTTGTCCAGTGTGAAAATGAGCAAAATATAAACGTTGCAGCCTTTCAGACAGCTGAGCAAGCCAACTTCAAGCATATCTACCTAATGTAAACTGTCCCTTCTCTATCTTTTCCAAAGCAGCAATGGCCACAAGTAAGTTTAGCTAAAAGGGCCAGGCACAGAGATGAGGATTGGAATAAGTTTCTAATAAAAGGGAGATTTTATCTGGTTCTTGCCCTTCGTAAATATCTCCTGCTCTTTTGTGCTGGAGCTTTTCACATTCTCATCCTCATGTCAGCCCCACATCCTAAAAGTGCCGCTGGTCTTTTCACTTCTGAAAGCTGTCCCTGTCACAGTGCTGCTCATACAGCAGTAATTCTGAAGACCAAAATATTATTTGAAACCACAAATGCTCCAGGAGGAGGGGAATCCCATTTTTTCCCCTTTTGTTGCTGAGATTTATAAGAACTGAAATGCATGTTCTATTCTGCTCCAGCACAAAAGCATCTTTGTCTCTGCTTCCCCAATACAGTTCTGTCACTCAGTGAAAACAATGCCATAAATTACTCCATGCTGATTTAATAAAGTGACCTGGTTTATGGCCCAGCAAAGCAGATGGCACTATAGATTATAGGCTAATGCCTCAAGGGAGGCCCAATAAAGAAAGTTCTTCAGAAAAGAATTCAAAATAAGGAAAAGGGCTTCACACAATGTCTGTAAGTTTGGATTGACTGTCATGACAGAAAACAATTGCATGTCTCAAAAGAGCAAAGTATTTAACGCCATTGTAAAAGACTCTGCATGCCAGGAGAATTTATTCCTTGAGCCATTTTGGAGAGCAAGCAGTGTCCCCATGGAGGAAGATGCTCACTGCAGGGTGCTGGTCAAGCAAAACAGCAGAGACAAAGATGTCTCCCACATCGGATCTTACTGTGGGAGATGCTGATTTAAATTGTGAAAGGAAAACTAATGTGAGAGATTTACCTTGCAAGATCTTTGGGTCTGCATGTTCTTTTCCCATCTGCATGAAGACCAAGGTATTTCCATCATTCCATGGCTTAGCTCACTTGAGTTAGTAGCCAGGAGTTATGGTCATATTGATATTGCAAGTTGCTCTCACACACACTTCCTTACCTGATGGCTGCATGTACCTTTAGAACACATTTAAGAGTCAGTATGTGCTTACTAAGTTGTATTTCACCATTCTGACAAACAACAAGGGGCTGAAGGGTCTGTAGCTGCTCAGAGTGGGTCATAACTTCTGTCCTGTGTCTCATACAGAAATCAGAAAACACAAGCACTGAGCTGCTGTGACCTCTTAAGTGATTACAATCATAATCCATTGTGTATTTGTCTGCAACAGATCCATTTCTGTAAGCAGTTGAGTTTAATTGGGCCACAGCTGGTGTTGGCTAAGTACATGGAAAGCAGGGGGGTGAGGGGAAGAGCTCAACAGCTCTCTGTAAAGTGAGGTTTCTCTGTTGGATGATATCTGCATTGTTTTGTTTAGCTCGTGGAGACTTACACAGGGCCGCTGGCCTTCAGAACAGGAATTACAGTGTGGGGCTCATCATACACATCTCCATGGCAGTCTTGTGTATCCTTTGAAATCTCAGATGACTCATCTGATGAGATACAAAAGGTTATAATCCATTTCCAAGACAGAGAAGCTGGGGCACAAGGAGCTCATCAGTCACAGAATTATAGAATGATTTAGGTTGGAAGGGACCTTAAAGGTCATCTAGTTCCACCCCAGTGGCATGGGCAGGCACATCTTCCACTTGATCAGGTTGCTTAGAACTCCATCCAGTGTGGACTTAAACACTTCCAGGGATGGGGTAACTTGTGCTGGGGTCTCACCACCCACGCAGGGAAGAATTTCTTCCTAATGTCCAATCTCAACCTACTCTTTGTAAGTTTGAAGCCAATCCCCCACTTTTTTGTCACAGACCCTTGTAAATAATTCCTCTCCATCTTCCTTGTGGGCTCCCATCAGGTCCTGCAAGGCCACAATTAGGTCACCCTGAGGCTTCTCTTCTCCAGGCTGAACAATCCCAGTTCTCTCAGTCCTTCCTCATAGGAGGGGAAATGCCAGGAGCTGTTTGAAGAGGTGCAAAGGTAGGAAGAGAATTCCTGAGTCTGACCCAGGAGAGGTAGGGAAGTCACTGGCCAAACTGAAGACCTGAGTGAATCCTCTGACGTCAGGATAGCAAATGGTGCTGGGCTTTGTGAACAGCCAGCCCAGAAATCAGCTGTGTGAGAGCCTCAGAATGAACTGCCATCATCTAGTTAGCTCTGTTTCAGGCATGCGAGCAAGGATAATAACATGAACACTTCATAGTTTCAGTAAGCATCTCATGCAGCTATCATTTAAAATAAAGCTTTTCTATTCTCACTGAAAGTCTATCCTAGTACTAAGGTGCTGGAGAAAATGGAGACAATTTTGAATCTGCAATAGGTATAAATGCTCTGATTTTCAGCACTGAGAAAGTCATTGCAAGCATTTAGTCTACTGTTAAGAATGAATATATCACTGCATAAACACTGAGGAAATAAACATAGTTCAAGGGCTTACGCTGGGAGTAGTTACATTATTAAAATATGGAAGCGCTGTTGTGCCACAAACAGACATTATGTGTCTAAAGGAGACACCTTACTGGCATGAGCTGTGTTCAAGTCCTATGAAAAGATTTGCAGCATGTCATAATAGCAGTGGTTTGTAATACAGTGTAGCTCTGCACATCTGTGTGTGTGTGTATTCTCATTTTCTTTAGTGTCACTGTTGTGTGTAAGGATAAAATTTATTTGTTAACATTTATGAATATTTATAAGCAAATTTGCAATGAATATTTCACAACGGAAGAGCTGCTTATATTCTTATTCATTAAGAAAAGGAATAATGTTGCCCTCTGAAGGTTTTTTGACTTGCTGATACAGAGGAAAGTCAATGCAGTGGGCTCAATTCTGCCCTTGCTTTCAAAGCCAGTGGATGGGAAAAGTGAGTCCCACTGGGCCAGACAATTACTTAAATGATGTTTTATCCCATTCAATACAAATCAGTCAGACAACAAGCCAAATCCAGGTCTCTCTGGAGGCAGTGGGAGCAAGGGGAAAGGAGTGAGACTTATATTAATATTGCATTCAGTGGGTGTAACTAGGAAGGCAGGAGAAAAGAATTGACTCCCACTGGGTCTTTCACCTTAGTTTATACCTTCCTGGTACTTTCTTTCTTATGTGCTTCAGGAGGTCATTTTATAGAATAACCAAAAAAAAAAAAAAAAAAACCACCACAGTTCTCTTGCAATTAAATTACACAATGGCTGCAGATGCTGGTTTCTCTTCTACCAATGAAAACAAGTAGTTCTTACTAAATTTAAGGATTTTGCGTGGCTTAAAAATGTGCAGAGATGAAAACTAATCTTGATATTTTGAAGAAAAAAGCAATTACATACTTAACACAAAGTGTAGGATTTTCATTGTTTCTCATTTTGCTTTAGCTTAGGCCATATTCTCCATGAGGTCCAGCACAATCTCACACTTACAGGAGGGTGTTGGAAGGCACAACAGGGGCTGGAGAAAAGTGGACCCTTCCTGCAGGGACAGTGCTGCTTTTAGACAGTTTAACCTAATCAAGAAAATCTCTTGGTAAATTATTCTTAGCAACATATGAATATCAGAAATGAAAGCTCCCTAGGTCATCTTAGTCTTCTTTCCATTTTTTTCTGTTGCTCCAGTGCATGCCAGAATCCTCAAAGCCCTCTGGAATATTTCAGAAGGTTCAGTAACAGTGGCTAACACACCACACCATTTTAATTAATCTTGATGTCCATTGACCTTGAAATTGGATCATAAGGTCTATTTAGTAACAATGTTGTAGCTAAATTCAACAATTGATTTTCACTAGTTAAGACTGGAAATGCCAATGAGCACTCCATGTAATTTCAGTTGGTCACTGGAGATAGTGGGGCCCTTCAGGGAGCTATAAATGTGCTTAAGTGGAAAAAGATGTTCAAATATTTCTCTCTAACTAGACGATGGGAAGGAAGACTGGTATCTTGATGCTGCATGCAGAGAATGTCAATTAAAAAGTCTATCTCTAATTCCTATCGTTTGGACCATCAAATCCTTTCATAAGTACTGAGTTTCTCAGTAGCACTGTGACACTCATTAAAGTTTTATTTTCAGTTTACTACTGGGAAATTGAGGCTCCAACTAAATAAAAAACTTGTTAAGATCAAATGGAAACACTGTCATGTTGCAGAATATTGAGGGGCTTTTAGTTTTTCTTTTTAACACATCAGACTTCAGATTTTATGACCAAATATTCCTCTCTGTCATTCTAAATGCAAGTTAAAGCCACTGATATCTGTGAGAGACATCAATTTAAATCTTGAGTAAATGAGATCACAGTCAGACTTTAATCTCTTGGCTCTTTTATGTAATGCAGGTTATATTTCTGCAGCCTGCCATCTTTTTCTTCATCTCAGCTGGAACATTATAAAACACAGCAAATACTATTCCCTTTTCAAATGGACATTAGTTGTTTTGACTGAGTGATTTTATCTTACTCCTGATACATGTTTTCAGGAAGAAACACAGTTTTCAGGAAGAAGAGAGGGTAGAAGTGATTATTCCTAGTTTCAGTCATGTTTCACCATAAAAATTACCAGAGATAGAAATTCAAAAACTCCTCATTTTTCTGCAGGTTAAGCTCTTCTTGCAGTGGTTGTTGCACTGTTGTCAGTGGAGCTGCTTATGATACAGAGCCAGGGGACCCTTCATGTACATAATGGCTATTTATCCAAAATTTGCTCATGGAGTATCACTCATATTTCTCTTCAGTTTCCCTCTAGGTCTTTGTCTTTGTTGCAAGTACATCTCAGAAGCGTCATTGCTTTATGGTGTACTTGTAAATACTGAGTTCAGGCAATGGAGCAGTCTGGGCTTCCTATAAATCAGACAGACTGGGAAGATCTCTTTGGGACAAGATATTATATAGCGTGTGACAAATAAGGACAGGGCTGCCCTGCTGTCACATAACTGTGCATGAATGTTGAAATACATTTTTAAAAAAATTATGTGCACAAGCAAACCTGGCTTGTATCTATTCTCTTGTGTAGTCAGCTTTTCAAAAAGAAAACTGTCTTTTATTTCTTTGTGCTGATTGATCTTTTTTGTTTACAACACTTAAAGCCAATCCACAAGCTTTTTAGCTGGCTGTTGGTCTCCCAAAATATGATTTTCACGGAATCTTTTAGGTTGGACCTCCAAGATTGTCAAATCAACCGTTGACCAATTGCCACCTTGTAAACCAGACAAGAGCACTGAGTGCCGCCTCGAGACATTTTTTGAACACCTCCAAGACCACACTCCTGTAGTCACTGTTTAGACTGATTGTTGGAATTTTATATGGTATTTCACCTAGAAATCAAGCCATATGCTGAACTGCTTATGTAAATAAGTGCTGTAGCCTTAAGAACTAATTAATGAAATCAGAAATGGCTGCTGCCGACTTTCTCAGCAGATGTGCATGGTCAGCCAATTATGAGAAGCTTCGTAATATAAACAACATTGTTAGCCAATAATGAGTGCCAAAGTGTCAAGCACCTGCAGAAGGTTACAGTCTTAAAGATGTATATTAGTGTGTGTGCGTTAGAATAAACGAGCCTGTTGCTGCTAACTTCTGTGAAGTCCTCTCTGCAGGTCACAAACCCGCCTCCCACCGGTTACAACTGATTATTATTTTAGGTAGCTTTTCATTTTGTAGATCACTTGCTTCTTTCACTCATATTCTTCAGGGCAATTACCTCTTTATAAGTTTTTGCTGTTCTAGGGACAATATGTCCAGTTAGGGATAGCAGTTAGGGTACCAGGTATGGTGACTTTTTGGGATGATTCCCAGGCTTCCAGGTGTGCTCAGCAACTCGTCTAGCTTTGTAACAGCCGGCAGCTTTCTTGCACAGCGGGGAGGAACATCAGAGAGCTGTCGGGATGGCAGAACTCACCTCCCAGCCAATTGCTCTTTGACTACACCTGATGAACCTTTTTACAGTAATAGCACTAAGGATCTAAATAAAGAAAACAAATTTGTAAGAGGGTGAAAACATGTCATTAATTAGTGCATCCATCTATAGCTGAGGCTCCTAGGTTTTGCTGTGGGGTTACTAACACACACAGAGCTCCATTTCACCTATAGAGTTTTCCCTCTCTGCATCTGTTCATCATCTCAATGAGAGGGTTTGGCTATGAGGATCATCGATAAATTCCAGCAATAAAGAAACAGAAAAAGCAAATCTAAGAATGCTTTAAACCCTAATACAATCTGATGCCATGAGGTATGAACCAGATTTCATTTTTCTCCCTGAAGAAGTCATTTCTCTTAGTCTGCCTCCCCAGAGTTTTCTGCAGTTCTGTGTTTACAGTTGCTGAAATGATGCTGCAGTTATGTCAGAACCAGGACAATTGCATAATCTAACAAATTCAATGTAAACTATCTCTCAGTAGCAGCTGTCCTGTAATAAGGTTTCCCTCAGAAACCAGGAGAATAATCTAACCTTTATTACCAATGGCAATAAAAAAAAAGCACAGCTCAGCTCTGCAAATTTGGGTCACCAAACTAGGAGGAAAAATTTCAAGCATTGCCCTAAAATAAAAATTCCTGCTAATACAAGTGCAGAGAGTACAGTCCTGCTGACTCATTCATAGTGGAGGTTTTTTTCACTTAAAAGTAACTTTAATGCTCAATAGAGATTGACCTGTGTGAACTATGCTATAAATTTCTGCAGTGCAGTGGAAGACAAAAAAAAACAGACTGAAAAGCAATTTTTCTTTTAAAAGGGATCTTCAGTTACTTCATTGACTTCTAAGCCCCAGAAACTTGACTTCCAAGATTTCAATTTCCTTCAACATGTATTTGTGTTCAAGTGACTTATTTGAAATGGAAGGCTATGTTACAACTAGTGCACCTCCATTTTATTAAAATATGAGATTATACAGACACAGTTCAATCCAGTGACTTTATAAAGAATATTTGCCCTATTTGAACACCACTGAATACTTAGCAGCTCCCACTGTAGCTTTACCTAATCATCTGGTTGTGAAGATAAAACTGGAGCAGATTACCCGGAGAGGGTGTGGAGTTTCCCTCACTAGGGATATGAACCGTCTGGACACAATCCTGTGCCATGTGCTGTGTTATGACCCCGTTTGGGCAGAGAGGTGGGACCAGGTGACCCACTGTGGTCTCTTCCAACCTGACCCAGTGTGTGATTCTGTGAGTATGTGATCCCAGGATGATCTCTCCACACAGGCTGCTCCCGGTGCACTGATCCCCTTTGGCAGTGCAGGAGACTGCTCTGAGTGAGGTCTATTTGCGCGGTGAAATCTGTACTCATTAGAGACCACAAGCCCTCTATTTTGCACGAGTATTTTTATCATGACTTTTGCACTGAAACCAATTTTTTCAGCATTTCATGCTGCTTTGTGATCCCTTGCCACTGGCAAGGATGCAACTCCTCCTTTGACAATTACACATTTGCGTGCATCACCCTTGTCTCTGCAAAGGAGACTTGAGCCAGGAATGCTGATCCCCCCAGGCAGCAACTTTCCCAGTGAAGATCCGTCTGCACCGACTCCCACGCTGCCCTCAAGCTGCCCTCAGACTATCTCAGGCTTTAAGGAGTTAAGCATCCTTTTTTAGCACAGTAACCACGACCAGGTCTTCACACTGCTCAGCACAAGCCATTCACACCAGGAAAAACTGCTTCGGGAAATATTCAGCATAGCAAGATGAGGTAGAAGTATAGAAAAAACACTCAACAGTGATGGAGAAAGATGAAATGACTTATCCAAGATCAAGTGTATGATCAACAGCAGAGCTCAAAAGAGTTCACGTTTTCTGTTAATGAACTACACAAATAGTCAATCTCTTGGTTTCTTCATGCACTTTTGTTCACAAGGCAGACTATAACTTTTAAGGTTACCTTTAAGTCAGCATACAGGTGGTTAATTGAAAAGCTGGTGTCTTTCACCTTATATTTTAGCATTTCTGCACTCTATCATCTTTATTATTAGGAGGTTAATTTAAGAGTGTAAGTAAATATTCTGAAGAAAAAGTACAATATTTGAAGAAGATCAGAAGATAATTTTATAAGAGTGTCTGTTTACTCAACTTTTCATCTGATCCTCAAGGTTTTAAATCTTTAGAAATGCAGTCTTCTTTTTATAGATTTGTATTAATGCCAGGGATGTTCCTTGAATCCAGCACAGATGCAGGTATTTAATAGCAAACTGCAGAGGAACCTGCTCTCCAGACCTGCCTTGGTCAGTTATATTACCACTCAAAATTTGAAATTAAATCATTACAACTGTGTGATTATCCCTATTAGGCAAAAGAACTTCAGTACTGTTACTTGAAGACTGCAGCATTAAAATGAAACTTATTTAGCTAGAGTGGACCATATAAATGTCAAGGTATGAAGTTCTTAGTAGAACTGAGAAGTGCACACACCTGCATGCATTGCATACAGCAGCATCTGAGGATTTCTTGGAAGATCTTTGATTTTTAGATCAGCTACTCTAAACACACTGCAGTTGGTACATCAATTTGCCATCTGAGTTTAACTCTTGTCTAGTCAGATTTACAAACACTGGTCCCTAACCTGGACTTCTTTGTCATTCTTCATATCAGATATGATCATGTCACCTACTATTTTCTCTCTAGCCCTGTCATGAGAGCCCTCTCACCCCTCTCCACTCACACACCTTATGCTCTGCCTCTGTTTCTTTCATTTCTAAATTCTCTCCAGGGCTCTGCCACCTTCCAGCTTCACTCTATACACTTTGCTCTGCAGCAAAGCACGAACCAAAACATTCCTATCATAAAGATTTACACTGGTCTTCCCTCCAGTGCACTTTCTGGAGCATTTATATATAGTGTCATATATGAGAGTTGGCATCAGTCCCTACCAATAGGATGTGCCTGCCATCTATTGCATGTCTCTATGGGTAGATACAGGCAGACCCAGCTCCTCCATCAGCATTTGGATTTGTCCAGGTGGAAACCATCTCTAGTGCTGCAGCTGTACCCCACTGCTAGTGAAGCTGTGTCCCCAAACACACTAGTAGGGCAGGTGACATGCACTTCCCAGATCACCAGATCCCTACTGACTTCCAGAACTTGATCCACTGCCACTACCTAATGGCAATGAAATTTCAGAAAACATATTCAAATATTTGCTGTTCTATTTCTAAAATGCATTTGTAAATAATAAACTGCATTTTATGTCCCTATGTAATATCTATATTTGAGTTTTGTTTTAAATACATACATATGTGAGTGTGTATGAGGATGTATAAAGGCTTATTTTCCTAACTTACCTTGGGTACAATCAGTGCTAGTTTCCTAATATGCCCTGCTGGGAAGGCTTTCTAAGCTTTTCTGAGTCAGAATGTATTTGCTTGTGCATAGCACTGGGTTAATGAGTGTGTGTGACATCTCAACCACAAGTCTTTTGCAGCTAACAATTTGGAGCACGAACAAAAGACGCCAAGTCTCCCTGTACCTACTTGAGAGGTTTACCCTATGTTCAAGTCAACATCTTGTTTTGAGATATCTTCTTCCTCTAATCTTACTCTGAAAGCTTTTAGCATTAGTACCCTTTTGGAGGGTGACTCTGTTAAATGAGAATTTGTAAGTACTGAGAGTTTCTTCTCAGCATTTTCATTGTGACATTAATTTAATGCCAGTTTTAGTTAACTGTAATACCCCTGGTCCACGTTTCTCTTCTGCAGAGCACCTTAGTGGTCAGCTGTTAGTCTCTCGGGATATGCTGCTACTGACTGGAGTAATCCATCAGGGAAGGAAATCTCAGAGCCCAGTGCAAACAGGTGAAGTGCTTGAAGTGCTTGTAGGGAGTAAGGAATCACCTATCACTAAATCTGAAACCTCAACACTCTGTGCAGATGACATTCCGCCCCCATATCTGGAATTTTTTCTTCTGAAGAGAGAACGTGCTTTTCTTGATTGCAATTGCAAAGTTGTTATTTACATATGCACAGAGAAATAAGCCACAGTGTATAAAATTAAGGTTTGTCAGTGCTGTTGTGATGATCTCTTGAGATGAATTTGCCTGTCCTTGCTCTGCTGGGATCAGCTCTTCCGCCCACCATGTTCTGGAGATGCCTCTCTCTTTCAGCACACAGCACATGCTCTCAACATTCTTCTCTTTAGAGCCTCCATGCACTGGGAGTATCATATCATATGATGTTCCCATATATGTGCTGCTCCTCAAGCTTCTCTCTTTCATTTCTGTACTGCCTGTTTTCAATACATACTTGTTTCGCATATCTCCTCTGGACCTGTTTTCACCAGCTCCCAATATGGGAATTAGGCTCATGCCCCACTGTGTGCAATCCCCAGAGCAGAGCTTAGTTGGCTTCATCAGAGCCCAGAAGATTGCCAACAGCACAGGCTCAGTGTGTGGTATAGCAAACAGATGGTTCCTTTCCAGCCCGGAGTCAGGAGACATCATGAGGATGTATTGCTCCTGTGGCTGAAAATCTGCTGACTTCTCCATGGAAAATGCTGGGAGGACCAACACTGCTCCTGTCCCATTTCCCCCTGCACAGGCAAAGAAGGGGGAACAATGGAGGGGAGTATGGACAAGCAGGTGTTTTCCTTGGTTCACAGCACTCCCACAGGCGTTTAGCTGCTTTAACTGCTTATTAATTGCAAGATGCATCTAGTTGAAATGTCTGTGTCCTCTGCTTTTCTGTGCCATGTGTCTTGTCTATTTAGATGAAAAGCCCTCTAAAGCATTACCCCTTACCCTGCACTTGTCTAATGAATAATGATTTTCAAGAAAAGGCCTGAAAAAGGAGACACTAAAAACAAAGCGTCTTCCACTCTTAAATTCGCTCTGTCAGCATATACAGATCTGAAAGCTTTGAAAGCTATCAAGCCATTTTTTGGGTCATTAGGCACTCTCAAAACTAAGCAATTACATTTTCACCAGAAAAATATTTTGGAGATGCCCACCTTTTAAATTGCTTCGTTTGCCTTGGCTCAGTGTTGGGCTGGATGAATCTGTTCTATAGAGGTGGAATTTTCTGGCAAAAAAAAAAAAGCTTTGAAACCTATCTCAAAGAATTTCACATAGTGTATTACCAGTTTCTCACACAATGAAGAAATCAGTACATTCATCAGGAGCTGCATTTCACAAGTGAGAAATATATCTCTCCTTATTTTAATCTTTTATTTGAAATAGGAGATCTGTTCACAGTAGGATGTCATTCTATGTCACACAGAAAAATCCCAACATGTAAATTATAAGCTCACTGAGAGCCAAAAATAAGGGGGAAAAAATAGAACAAATATATCCAGGAATGCCAGAATTGCTAAAAAATTATCTTGTTTTCCCAAACTGACATAAATTAAAGAACTAAAGGGAGAGTGAAAAGAATTGCATTTAATTATGTCTTGCATTGAAGTTATTCATTTTATCTTCAAGAAGGTGACCTGTTTACAGTTTGCACATCATCTTCAATATTCCTCCCATGCTCAGCTGAGTCTAATGAATGTCACTTGTTTGAACAGCTTAGCACAGATTTTGTGCAGAGCTTCTCAACATCCTGTCTGGGTAAAACAGGGAAAAGCACCCTTTGAATGTCAGTCTTGCATTTGGTTATTAAGAGAGAGGCAACACGAGGATGAAAGGAAAAGCCTAAAGGAGAGAACTTGCAAAACTTAACACTGGGAACCAGTGACTTTTTTGAGGCGAAATCAGGCTATGAGTTGAAGTGAAAAAGTAGAGAGAACTTTCTAGGCAAAACAGTTTCCAGCTGTAGTGGGCACAATTGTGATCATCTTTTATAAAAACTGAGTGATGGAAGAGGACAGAGAACTTTACACTTTCACAGCTCCTACCAATTTACTCAACATCTTTGTTCTCATCAGATTTCCAAGGAAATCACTCTCTCTGTGCCATGGTGATGAGCTGAGTCTTCAAAAATGAGAGCACCAAAATGAGACCTTAGCAACAATTATTGTGGAATTATTGCGGTTTACACCAGAGTTTGGTCAAACCAAATTAAGAAAAATCTAATCCCAAAAATTGAACTGAAATGAGCCAAACAGCAATTTTCCAGTTCTTGGAACTGTCTGATAGTGCTTTTTTTAGTTGCATTTGAAAAGATTTTATTCTCAGTGATATTTTGTTTACTTGCCGCCTGCATAAATCATCCAGGCATTTCATTGTCTGTTTGGATGCATTTTTTCAGCAAGTTGTCAGACAAGTGTGGGTGCAAAATGATGGCCCAGGAGAGAGGTTACACTTGGAAATGTCAAAGCCAGCCACACAAGGAAATGGTGTTACTTGGCATTTCATTCATTAGAATTGCTATTCATGGAGATTTCCAAGTCCCAAATGTTAAGTAAGCATCTATTTAAGGGGCACTGGCAGTCTATGTTAAACAGCTGATTTTTTCCCAGCTGAGGTATTTGTTATCGCTATGGTGATTCCAATGATTCGCGTGACTCAGATATCCAATTAGCTCAGGAACATGCAGTGTTATCTTTGAAGAAGGGTTCAACTGCAGAACAGATCCTGTGTGGAGCTTGGGAAGGAGGTAGGCAGCTCCCTCTCCACCTCCTTCTCTTGTGCTCCATTTGGGGAAACAACCTTCCACCCAATTCTTCAATGACTGCCAACTTCTTTGTTTCACAGACTCTGTAGTGCCTAAAATGTGGCCAGTGTGCTGCCCTAGTCAGGGATGGAAACAACAGGCAAACTGGAGTAAAAATTTCACTTTTCTCATTCTCGGTTGTTTTTATACACAGTTGCATCATTTGAATTAAATTCATCCAGTCTTCCATCAGAGTTTAGGACACAAGTGAGCAAAAGTAAATTTAAGTCACATTTATTCCTCCTTGATCCCAGCCTGGCTTTAGGCCAGTCCAGTCATTTCTGAGTAGTTATTTTTAGGCTTTGCACCAGCTCATGTCTTGAAGCCCTTGACATGATATGACAAACATTTTTAAGATCTCCCCACAGAAGGTTATGCATATTCTTTACTAAGAAAGACTAAATGAACCAAATAGCCCAATAAATTACTTTCAGAAAGTAATTTTCACAGGGTCACTTGGTAAAAGCATGAGGACTGCTGGTGGAATATCGATATTTCTACTCTGAATTGCTTGTTCTGTTCTCACAAGCAAGCTCTGATGCAACTAATATGTGTGTTTAGACAGCAGACAATAAAAGATAATGTTAGTCTGTTAATGAAAAATTAGGAAATGACACCATTTAAATTCTTTAAATGTATTTATTATTTATATATTATGCTATTTTATATATTTGATTACATTAGGCTATGAAATATATATATAAAGTGTTATATAATATATTTCTTTTAATACTTTCTAAATCTTTTAAATTCTTTTGAAATTAAGCAGTAATATCTTTTAAATTCTTACATTTAAAATCTTAAACATTTTTGAATTCTTACATTCATCTTTTAAATTCACTGCTGGAGGTCTCAAAATGCTGGTTTAAGTAAACATTCACCAACATGGCAGATCAAGCTATGCACAAACTTCCAGTCAGATCATTTCTGATGCCTCTCAAAACACAGGCTGGGTTAAATACCATCTACTGCGTTAGGAACAAAATAAAAGAATCTATTTTTATCACTAAAAGTCAGCTTCCCACTGACCAAGATTTCATTTGTGTCACAGACAAAAAGAAGGTGGAAATCTGGTACAGATGCTTCACAGTACACACACACGCAGAGTTCACTGTGCAGTTCTAACCAGCATCCACTTTTGCTGCTGATCTGAACATCTTGGCTGCCCGTTGTCAGTGCCGGGTACCTCCTTCCCAGCACATCACTAGCTCATGTTACAAAGATGTGCTGGTTTTAATTTGCAGCACTTGCAAAAGAGCCCTTCTGCCTGCCTTGGGGCATCAGTGCTAATGTGTCAGGCTCTTAGTTAGGCTCTGATTAGGAAGCTGTCAGCTTGTCACTACCTTTGAAGATGATAGTTTATGCAGCATGTTGCTGAGGTGAAGATTCCTTGCAGCTTTCAGAGAAATCTTCCTTCAGATCAGTAAAATTTGTGTGTGTAAGGGAGAATCAAGGGCTTGAGTAACTTAAACAGGTTGTTAGATAATGCTTTTTGTTTAGGAAGGTGTTGAGATATTAACTTCACATGTCTGCAATATTTCCTCGAGATTTCTGATAGGTGTAAAATTAGGCACAGTGCCACATCCCCTTCAGGTCTGGAGCTAGAACATGTCAACTGCTTTTGCAGATGGCAGAGAGAGTTGGGTGCTTCCAGTACAGGATTTGCCACTGGCTCCCTGCTACTTTATGCTCAAATCCATGGAAACCTATGCAGAAACCTTGCTCCAGCTGAGCCATGATTTCTGACAGCTGGGAAATGCACCAAAAGGATGCAGATTTAGGCAACCTTAAAAAAACAAATGGTGCCCCCAGAAGTGGCTGATGGACTTTCAGACAGAAAAATGTCTGGTGATACATCTAGGAGAAAAGGAAATAAACCTTGTCTATATGAGGTTGAACTCAGAACAGGCACTGACATGGGAAGAGATTTTAGAGTCGTTGGTGACAGTTCTCAGAAATCCTCAGGATGTTGTGCAGCAACAGCCAAGGCAGCACCATTTTGCAACTATGTAGAAGTCAATCATGCTCGTGCTTTGAGTACTGTGGATGTCATAGTCTCTGCAACTCAAGAAAGAAGTAGTGGAGGCAGAGAAGAGAAAAAGGGCAGCTAAAATGACCCAAGGGGAAGAAGTTTATGAGACTGAAAAGAATGTTTTCAGCCTGGAAAGAAGGCAGCTGGCAGAGGAAAAATTAATGAAGAGAGTGAATAAAATGAATACAGGGCTCCAGAACTAAATTAAAGTAACTACATAGCAATGGACAACTGGAACTACCTGCCCCAGGCACTTATGGGCACTAAACATCAACAGGATCACAAAGGCATAAGACAAATTCCTGCAGAGCAGGTGTTTTTATGGATACCTGGAGGACCAGGAAGAGTCATGCCCTCTGACATCCTAAACGCAACAGCTGGGAATGTCAGGGATACAGGAGATGTGACCATTTTCTGTGCACTTCCTAAATAGCAGCTCCTGCTGTCCCTGACAAATAGAGAGCATTGGGCTGTTTATCCATCCAGTAGGACATTTCCTACACTTTCTTACACTATTGCTCATTTTCTGAAATGGGACATTCAGAACGACACAGACACCAAAAATTTAAAATCATCAAATGACTGTCTACATTTTTCAGTACTTCAAATAAGTAATGGTACCAGAAGGAAACTGTTTCACTTAATGATTTGTTTATTCTTTCATCATTCGTGTACATCTGGCCAGTATTGTGACAGCTTTCAGTTCTATATTGCTGTTTCCATCTTATTCCTGATTGATTTATTCATCTTTGCCAGTATATAAAGAATAGATTTGCAAAGCTGCTCATTTTGTCTAGTTTGTCAGGTGTCAGTCCAGCACTAACAGTCTGATTCAAAGCACAGTGCAGTCAATTGACATTTGACCCTCATTAATACTGCTTAGTAGAGAAGCTGAAAATTTGATTTGCTACTCTCAGCTTCTCTGTTCCAGCTTAGAAACATTATTAAGAGAAAATTTTGCTTTCAGACTCCTCATTCTAATCTTCTCCAGGATGAGTTTTGTTTGTTTGAGCAAAAATTCACAGTCTTACCAACAAAGTGGTGCCTCTGACTATACATGGGGTCCAGTGCTCAGAGTGCAAAGTCAGTCTATAAGCAGTTTTTAGGGAAACAGCTGCCTTCTTATCAACCACCAAACCACATCAGGAGTCAGATCCTTCCATGGGGTGAAACAGTGCTGGTGAGCTGCTGCCAAGTCATTTCCCAGTGCCTCTGGACTGACACAGACTGGTGTGGGAACAGGAAACCCTCACACAGCTGGTCAGTGGGACCTCAAATCTCCCAGCTTAGAGCTCCACTACCAATTATCTTCCCATTTAAAGTATTGTCTGACTGTGATACGTTCTCATTTCCATTTTCTTTTTATTACTGTGTGCATTCTCTGCAGTGCCTTGTCTAGAAACAGTGCAGACACTCATTTTCAAACAACAGCAGGGTTCTTGGGCTGTTTATGAAAACCATGGGCAGCTATTTTGGTAGCCATGAATAAACAGAAGCATTTGAGACTGTATCTTCATACTGAGATTCATCAGGGCTTCTGTCAAAGACTTTTTTCCCCAGCATTTTTTATCCTGATTTTTGATGCATGATAGAATAGGATCAGAAAATCATAGGATGGCCTGGATTGGAAGGGACCTTAAAGATCATCTCATTCCAATCCCTCTGCCGGGGCAGGGACACCTTCCCCTAGACCAGATTGCTCAAAGTCCCATCCAACCTGGCCTTGAACACTTCCAGAGATGGGTCTGCCACATCTAAAACCTACTTTCTGTTAGCTTGAAGCCACCCCACCTTGTCCTGTCACTCCAGGCATATGTAAATAGTCCCCCTCCATCTTTCGTGCAGACTCCCTTCAGGTACTGGAAGGCTACAGTTAGGTAACCCCAGAGCCTTCTCTTTTCCAGGCTGAACAAACAATTCTCTCAGACTTTCCTCACAAGAGAGGTGCTCCTTTCCTCCAATCAGCTGGTGGCCCATCACAGTCTTTCTTCTCACAGCTTCTTCAGAGTCGCTCTCAGACCATTGACTCTTCAATGTGGCTTTCTTTAAACACAAAAACTTGTGTATTTTTCCAGGGATTTGTCTAGGTTTTAATGGATTTTTCCAAAAAGTCAAAAGCTCTCAATTCAGATTTGTGCATTTCAATTAATTTAAATTGAGATTCCTACAGCTGGATATTTACTATTGGTTATGAGCTGGTACAATTGAGTTTTATCTCTTAAGTTCATTAAGATCTGCTACATGAAATTTGCCTGAAGCACAGAGTTTGCAGTCTCTTTTTCTGATATAAGAATGGGAGAATCATTGGATTTTCTATTCCAGAGAAGCTAAAGGTTTGAAGCTCCTGAGGCTTTAGTACCCTAGAGAACTGCTGGCAGGTCTGTATTGTCAGTTCTCTCTAAAACAAAACAAAGGCAAGACCAAAGCCCCAGTACATCTGTCAGAAATACATGTATTCATAGTGTTACCATAAATCCAATTCTTCTCTAGCATAAAATCTGAGAGCTTTCTCATAACTACTTTAGCCATTTTCCTCAGCCTTCCCTACTCTGAGCTGTCCTAGTGGCAGCAGAACAGTATGACAAAGCTTTGATTTTTATTTTGTGGACTGTTTAATAGTAAGTCACTGAATTCGTGTAACAAGGCACTACATTTGTCATACATTTGTTTCTGAACAGTCACAGACACTGATCAGCAATTCCTTCAGGCATGCTGGCTTTCAGACAGCAGAGATCTGGCACCTGAAAGAAAAAAGGTCCTAAAGTAAGTCCTGGTTACAGGTGAGGACAGTATGGGCTGTGACACACAACCAGGCAGTTTTGTATCTGTCCATGTGTGGTCTCAAATTTATTAGGATAGTTGAAGAGTAGCTGAAATAGTTCGTTGTTATTTCTGCTTTTCTGCACACTTCTGTCACGTTTGTTCCCATGACAAGAATTTTTTTTTAAATTATGTGGCAGATGTAGCCTGTCTGAGATTTGATGGCTCTTGAACAGAAATGTATTCAGGAATCCGTAGGCAGGATTGTACTGAAGAGCTGCCTCAGAAAACTGTCCTTCTCACTCTGTAATGAGTTCACATCCAGAATCCTCAGATTGTTATGAATTAAGACTCTATAAATGATGTTGTTTCAAGATAAAACAAGGCAAGCTAGAGGGCTATAATGTGTAGATGAGTTCCCATCACACCGTGGAGAGGAATGATCAGGCAAACAGTGATAACTGGGCCGCCTCCCAGCTTGGGACAGAGACTGAGCTGAAAAGTCTACTACAAAGAGCTACCAGTATAGAAATAGTCTGGAAGATGCCTTGGACATACAAAGAGAGACAGCTGCTTTTTGGGATTCCCACGTTCACCAGACAGACCATCCTTGATTTCTCACTCTCTTCACCTTGTTCATTCCTTGTTTCTGATACCATAAGATTCTTGTGAAGGAACATGTTCCTTATCAAACTGAAAACCACTTTGTAACAACACATTCTTTAGCTCCATAGTGCAATTTCCCCTATCCACTGTGCAGAGTCTCCTGTCTGTCCTTTCAGTTCCTGGGCAAAATATAGTGTGTGGAGCTGGATAATGCAGGAGTCCAAACCTCTCTGCACTTGCAATAACTCTTCGAAACATTTTGCACCATTGAGATGGGTGCAAAATCTGTCTAAATCCCAGGCGGCAAAATAAACAGCGACTGAAAAACCAAAAACCAGGCCAAAACCAAACAGACAGCTAAATGCAGAAAGATGGAAACAGATTCTTAGTCCAGGCTATATTACCAGGCCACATGCTGCTGTCCACAATGCACTCTTTGGAAAGGCAGGATCCAGCAGCAAGATACTTGCTGGACTATCCTGTTCACCATTTTTCCCCCAATTTTATATTTCTATCATTTTTGTAATGTGCATCTGCACAGCAAGGGCCCTTTCTTTCCAGATGGCATCTTGCCTGCTTCACTCTGGCTTCCATCTGGAAGAATTGCTTTGCATCTGCCTCCAACACTAGAGCCAGCTCTGCTCTAGTTATCAGTCAGTAACATGAAAGAGTGAGGTAGTTCATGCTCTCTTCATTGAGGATTATTGCTATGATCCCCCAGCTTTCAAAAGAATTAGCCTTAGAGCTAAATGCTCAGTTACCTCCTTTCCTCAACAGAGCTGCTTGGACCAAACCACTGGCCCATCTCTGCTGATATGCCTGGAACAGAGATAGATGGAAGCAATGCAAGAAAAATATATTAACTTGATCTGTGGCATTAAATATTGCCCTCCTGGTCTTTAACTTCAGACACCCAGAGCTAAATCCTGACAGAGTTACGGTGAATGCAAGAAAGAACATTGCAAAGCACCTCTGAACCAAAGGATTCCACTCACTTAAGCTTCAAAGGAGAAGACTGAATCCACACTAGTCACCTAGTCAGAGGTGAGAGACAGACAACTCATCTGGCTATTGCCTTAGGATGGGGTGAATCACTGACAATCCTTCTAAACTAGCTATGAATCCTGGCTAAAATCAGATTATAATAGTCCTAGCCCAAGATGGATCTTGATCACAATTCAAAGAAGGCTGAAGAAGTTATAAAATTATTTTCTAGACCCTAGGACCCTTCTGTGACAGTATTGGGAATGACAGATATCATCAAGATGTGTTCACACCAACTATGTGTTTTAGTTGAAGTATTACAATAGTTTTAAATGCAAGGGTAGCACTGTATGTTAACAAGTTACAGAGAAGATAATCTTCCATGGGACAGATGAAAATGACTGTGTTCACCTTGTCATTGCAATGCCACAAGGAAAAGTCTCTCTTTGCAGTCATTTGTAGCCATCTTCTTAAAGCTCCCCTCCCATTCTTCTGACATGGATGATGGCATAGAGAGAGGAAATCTTCTTGCTGACATGTGTGGGCCCACTGTCTGCTAAACACACTGGTTGTGTTCAGCGTAAGGATAAACTTTGACTAATTAAGGATTATAAACTATCAGCCACAGATGGTACCAGTTTTAATGTCTCCTTGCATGAGCCTGCATATGGTTGGGAAAACAGGAGCCAACACCACCAGCAAACTTTCATTGAGAATTATCAAGGACCTAAAGCAGGTCTTTTGAAAAGTTTGGGGGTTATTGTAAATTTACGAGGAACTCATGGATTTAAAAGCATGTATATCCTGTAACTTTTGGAATTTGGCATTTCCTTTCCTATGTTTATCATTTCAGAATAATCCAATAGCAAAACTTCTGTATTAAGACACAGGTTGGAAGTTCAATTTAGCCAGGCAATTCCACTTTGGTTTTGACCTATTGTGTACATACAGGTCAAAGGTAGCTCCCATAGATATTCACTTGTGGGTAGGTGTTTATCTTCTGCTTACACATTAAGTCTCTCTGTGATCTTTATTTTTGCTGCCACAAATGGAAAAATATTATTTAATGTAGTCCTCTCAAGGCTTGTCTCAGTGGGAGTTTCTACTCTTCACCTCTATCCTGGCACATATAGTTTTGAGTTGACCACAAATATTAAGTTAATAAGTGAAGTTTTACATGTATCAAGTTAAGAAGTCTGGTCTGGAGTGTGACCATGGCACACCTCACCCAGCAGAAGCACTTACTCTTTCTGCACTCCCCAGGAATAGAATGGGAAGTTCATACCTTCCCCAGGCATGACAGAGAGTCTCAGTTTAACTGCTCTCCAAAGCACCCTGTGATTTTTGAGTGAACCATGCCATATTAGCACAAACATTTCTACTTCATCACTTCTATTCCTGCCTGTGGCCTAAAAGAACCACAGAAATGGGACCAAAACATGAGATCCTAAGTAATGCCTTAAGCAAAAGGAAACATCCTAGGTCAGAACTCTTGACTATCACTGTCCTACAGTTTGTCATGTGATAACTTACCAAGTATGTTACAATCAAAAGGCTGACAACCAAAACAATGAAATTGAAAAGAATGACTAAGAAAGGGACATTTTATATCTTTTCCTCAAAAGTTTATCTCACTCAAAAAAGATGGAAGGCATTTTTACTAATGCATTCAGTACAGTTGCAACCATTAACATTCCTATTATGCTTGGCTTTTTCTATGAGAACATTGATGTTACCAGCAGAACATTACAACAGATTAGCAGATCTTATTTCTTTGCTTTCAATTTATTTTTGAACTTTTTTTTGCTATCATCCTACCTGATGACACACTTTAGTTTTCTTGCAAGATACAGGTTGTCTTTAGCATTAGGAAAAATGTATGTACTGGATTAACCTCAGGAACCAATAAATTACAAATTGGGACAATTTTGGCTAGGCTAAAAATGCAGAAGAGCAGCAAAAACACTGATTGCTACAAAAATGGCAGGGGAGGGATCCTGCAAATTCACCTTAATAAAATATGTAAAAAGTAATTACAAAATATGCATCTGTCCATAGTCCCATATTTATATCCACCCACTCATTAACAGAGGGATGACTCAGTGATATCTGTGTATTGGATTCCTGCCTCTGGTACATAAAAAGCATGGAATTGAGATACTGATAGGACTTATCTCCTCCAGGCAGCTGGAGTGGAGTGGAATAAAAAAGGCAGGTTTTTCAGTTCTGTGCATGTCTGTACAGACAACAGCCACATTTGAAATGACACCAGGATTTTATTTTAATGGAACAAATTCAGGATTAACCAGCACTGAACAGGTGTCAATCCCAAAGTGCTCCACAGTTGTCACAGCCTCTGAGCACTAATACGAACTGAGCATTTGTTCCAGTGCAGCAAGAATCTGGTTCATGAAAGGTGTCAGATGTAAGCAGAGTTTACCCAGTAAAACCAATGCTGTTACTCAGCAGCTGAGTTATCCACATCTGTGGGCAATGGTGAATTTGTGAACACACCAGGACTCTGGCACCACATTCACACAACCCAGTGTATCCTATGCTACATGTCATACAGGAAGTATCTGTGCTACTCTTTTCCTCCACCCAACATTGGCACAGTGTTCAGAGCCTTACCCTAAACCAAAGGCAAAAGGCATGGCCAAAAACGTGTCCCTCTGCTTTTGACAGGCTCTGGTGCAATTTGGCAGGAGGCAGGAAAGTAAATGCAGTCCCACAGTGATGTTGCTGTAGCCATTAGAGGCACAGAGCTGTGCTCAAGCCCCTTGTACAGGAAGTGGGGTGCAGAAACACTTACAAGGGTCCTCCGTGGAGAAGACGTCACCTAGGGAGTAGCTGTTGTGGTTGGCTGGATGATGTGAGGAGACCACTGAAAGAGATGCATAGAAAAAAATCCCGAAGAATGGAGGTTCTTAATGTCACTCGCTCAACTTCCTTTCAGTGATTCAGTGTGCTGAAAACATGTCACCCTTCAACTTCTAGGAATTTTATAACATATCCTATGTTTTTTTCATCCAAAATGAATAAAATATAACATCTCTATTAATAACTGAACAACTTCAGCTTGTCTTCTTCCAAAACTTTTGGAGCATCAGTAATAGAGTAATAGCAGTGGCTGGTGATCATCCTGCTCCACCCTGTCCTTCTAAATAATGGAGCAATGTTTTCAGTGCAGGGTTTTAAAGCTGGATTTGCCAACAGAGATTGTTTCTTATCACGTGCCATGGTTAGGATAGTGCAACCTTGCATTTTCCTCTGCAGCCCTGATCTGAAAGCCTGGCAGTTGGAAAGACACTGCATTCACTGTTCTCCCCGTGCCAGGGAAATGGTTGTGACAGTGGTCACTGCAGCAGTTTAGCAATCAGATGTAACTGAACATGAAGGAACACTTTAAGCATGTCACAGCTTATTTTTAACTCACCACCCTCCCCTAGTTAGTCATTAATTTTGATGCAAAGTACTTTTAATTCCATGTGAATAAATCAGCAAAGCAAAGCCTGGTCCCAGTTCGGCACTAAGAACAAGACCAGTAGGCTCATCCTCTACAGAGTGGGATGCTCCAAGCACATGGAAGAGAGGCCTTCCAGACCCGCCAGGGAAAGGCTGCCTGGGTCAACAGGGCACATACACTGAAGGCAAGAAATGGGAATGGACACAAAGAATCCACTTAATATTTTTGGAGGGATACAAAGAAGCAGAAGAGTTTACAGGCAGCAGTAAAGGATGGGTCATATTTCTGTTGATCCAGAAATCAGTACAATGATTGCAATGAAAAGCATAATCAACACAGGAATAGGTCTAGGGCCAAAATGTCAGGGAAATAAATGTGTGCGAATGAGGAGTCATAGAACCAAGGGAGTAACACAGATGTCTGAATAATGGGGGGAACTCTCGAAGTGCACACACCAAACACAGCCTTGCTTAAGCAGCAACAACCAAAAGCAGAACTATTAAAAATATGGCAATATGCAGATTACACTCCAGAAGGGAGCCTTCAAGTCTCAGTAGGCTCCTTATCACAGTGTTATTTGCTTAATGGAAGATCGGTGATTCCTTGCAGCCAGAATTCCCCCTCACTTTATCTCTGAGTGAAACACGGGGGTGTTTGGAAACAGATGTTCTGTTGTCCCAAGACTCAAATCTTCACTGCAGGGAAGCTTCAGAAAACCTCTGCTTTTCTGCTTCTGGACTGGATGGAGTTCCTCCCTTCAAATTGCAGATTCTCTATTATGATCAAATAGATGTCTCACTACCTTGACACACTGCATGGCACTTGGTGTCAGTAATGGCTGAGCTGGGGGAACGTAATGTTTCCATTATAGAAATAAAATCCATTAAAAAATATTAAATTATAATTTAGATAGGCTTTTTTATTTCTAAATTTGCCTGTTATTTCTTATATTGGAATGGGGTTTTTTCAATAGCAAGTTGTTCACTTCATAGCATCAGAGAGACCCTCAGACTTGTGATGTGCTGAATTCCTCACTATTGAAATCCCACACAGGTTTGCTGGTTCCAAAATAGCCAAATGCATAGTCTTTAGTTTATAAATAGAACCTTGCATTATGAGAGGGAAGAACTAGCATGTATTTCTGTAACTATAAGTCTTTCTCATCTTCCTTTTATTTATTATATTCTCAAACCATTTAATCACATTCTCAGAGAAACAGTTCTCTCTGATGAGTGAACAGTGATTCTAGAGGTGTTTTTAACACAGAAGAGTCTAGGCATATGTGTGCTTTTTTAATTGATCTCTGCTCTCACTTTGATTATTTAGGCAGAAAAGCCTTCCTGGATTTTCTTTTCCATGTTTTAAATTTTCACTGCATGAATTACACTTACTGTGCTTTCACCAGTTCGTTGAATCCGTGCATATTTATACATATACTGATAAATGAGTTGAGTTCATTCATCCCATAGATCTTCTCTGACCTCGCAGGTCTTTAATTAAAGGATTTCCTTCCAGCCTGCATATACAATGCAAACAAATATTTTTATGCCCAAATCTAGTGAGCCACTTCTTTCCCATTAGAATGGCAAAGTTATTGGCTCAGGCAGGCAGTGAACAAACTTAAGGAACTGGAAAATACCTACTACAAGAGAACAAAGGAAGGAATATTAGCAGATCAAAGCTACTCAGTCATTAAATAGTTGTTAACTGCTCACAAGTGAAAGGTCCTCTGAGGTCAGGAACACTGCTACATCCCCCAGAGTTTGCCTCACCAACCCACTGAAACTCAAGCTGTCAATGGAAAAATACCAATTAAACATTTCCAGTATTCACTGAGAATGTTCACGCAAAGCCAGTGAGGAACTGTTGGACATCAAACAGTGCTGAAGCTCCCCAGACCAACCAGAGGGAATCTGAGATCCTTTACCCCATGGCGGGTCCCACCTGGTGACCAGACCCTCCACCATCAGGACTCTGAGTGCTCCCGTGAAGCCACATGAGCCTTCAGTCCCGTCAGTCTCAGCTGCTGCTGTGTCTTCACTTTGTAGTGATATACCCTCTCTGTCGTCACAGCAACATGCAGAACAGAAATATACAGGAAGATGATTAATATCCTGAAATCCAGTCCTCATCCACAGTTTCAGGCCTGATAGGGATGTAACAACAACAGGAATTAACTGCTACTCGTCAGGCTGAGGGGCCTGATTTATTTCATGTCACTACAACCACAAAAGGCGGCCAAGGGTGCAAAGAGGAATCAACTGCCATGTTCCCAGCTTAACTAGGATTGCTTTAGCAGAAAACTGGAGTGCCCCCACATCCCCACACAATCAGTGCACAGAGCAACTCAAGGGCACCATGTTACCACCTTGGGAAAGCTTTGTGCTCTCCTGTATAAACTCAATATGAACTTCAATATTTATAGAAAGAAAAAGGTCCATAAGGCAAGTTACTGATGTGTGAAAATCTGCTACCTAATGCAAGTCTACTTTAAACTCACTATAGATGAAAATTGAGAGAGGAATTGACTAAAATATACGTGTGTATGTGTGTGCATATATATGTATATATAGATATAGATATTCTTCTAGCTTCCTTAAATTCAATCTTTTCAATACACTTGAAAAGTTTGAAACTGAGCTGACTTTATAGAAGGCTTAGAAAAAAAAAGCAGCTAATATGTCAGTTTTCAAATGAAAATATTTTAATAAGTTTTCCCTTTTTAGAAAATTTGTCATTTACACAGGAAATAAAACTGCATCTGAAAGTGAAAAATGCATACTAAACTTAGGAAAGAGAGAACAAAATGAAAAGTAGAAATAATGCCAAACCGAAAAACCCAGTTTGTTGGCTCCTTGAATGTTTATTCAAATTATGCACATGGATAATTGCATTCTCCCACTAATCTTCAAAAGAGTACACTGTAATACAGTCCTTCCAAGATTTCTTGCTCTTAATTTACACCCCACCACAACAAAGACCATTGCAGAAAGTCTGAAAAATAAATCAACCAAGATCAAGTCATGGTTAAAAGCCACCCCACAACCTCACATCATAGAAGTAGAAGCTTTAAAATTAATTATCTTGGACTCATAATTGCTTTGCTACATTTAGGCTGGTCATGATTTAATATCTTGGTGAAGATGCACATGAGAAGACACAGGCAAAGAACCTGAGAAGACCATTAGTTTCACAACTTATTTTTTTCATCCTGTGTTCAAACTCCTTTACTCTATTCCCAAACTCCATTCAAGAAAAAAGAAGCAATTTCAAGCTGCCCATCTTCTTCATTCCTACTTCCTTCAGGATTCTCAATACAACCACCACAACCCAGAATGACAGAGCACTGAGACACAAACTTTGCTCCAAGATCCCTCCAAGGCAAATGTCATGACAAGTCCTCCAAACCTGAAAATTGCCCAGTACCCCAGAGCAGCTGTAAGTGGGACTGACATACCCCAGCAGCATCACTAGGCTTAAACCCAAATGTTTTCCTCATGTCCTTGTTACCAATATTGTTTTTTCACAGGTCCCACTCCTGCAGTACCAACATCTTCCTGCAGTGTTTTTACCTCTTATCTTCAAGGTTAATTCAAAATATTAGTGTTTTGGACCATTCTGCCTCCAGATGAGCCCAACTAAGCATGATCTTAGATGAGCTTCACTAAGCATCTGAAACAGAAGAGGTGTCAGGATTTGGATACATTGTACTCTGAAATTATTTCTCTTCTTCATCCAGTAAATTGAGTGAAGTTGATTGTCACCCTCAAATCACAAAACAAATAATTTATTTGCAGTTTATGTCTCACTAATTTTGAAACCTCCCATTAAACTATACCTGTCATTAAATACTAGTATAAAAATCAGTCATCAATACCATAATCAATACAATCTCAAAACATCTGGACACAAACATTTCTGGTGATTCTCTAAGAATAAAAAATTCATACTACATAAAAATGGTTCTACTTACTCTATGAACAAACAACCCAGCTTTCTGTAGATGCTCAGAATGTATAAACTCAACAACTGTTTGGATTATACTTTAAACAGTTCTGATAAAAGGTGATTAAAAGGCTGTTTTCACATAAATTCTCCAGTTGGAATATGTGCTCTCTGTGAAATGTTCATTTAGTAAAAACAGAAAAAAGCAAGTAACTTTTCAGTTGGGAAAAACAAAAACAAAAAAGCAAAACAAACAACAAATCCAAACAATACAAAAACCACAAACAAACCAGAATTGTAGTGAACAACTCATAAATGCTCATTTCTCAGCCATGAAAATCAGATATGTGCATAGTTTCTAGGAGGGAGATGAGCTTCTCCTGAAGAACAGAAGTTCTGTATTCATAATTACTGATAAACTGACTGATTAATTAAGTAGTAGAGAGACATGTGAATTCATCTTATGCCTGATCCAATTCTCGTTTAGGACTCCCATTAGTAACATTAATGTGAATTGCAATCGGTATCTCATCCATTTCAGTCTCTCCACCCATTATGCTTCAGGGAGAGCTGATTGAATGCTGCAAAGTGAGTGAGTGCATCTTGGCAAATATTAATTTGCACTTTGAAATGAATTTATTCTGACTGTTCTAGTTTGCCAGCTGGAATACTCATCAGAACAGGGAATTTTAAGCAAAGATTGGACATCATTCAACAAAAATAAAATTTGGATGGTATGATATTCCCCAGGAAAGCTTTTCTGCATATTTATAAATCCATTCAAATAAGAAAAATGCACTATGTGACTGTAACGTGCAATAAAAATGGTAGTGTTTTACCACTTGATATGATACGTCAGTTAAGGATCATTACAGTGTGTCACAAACCAAACACTGTTTCTAGAAATCTTTGAATTAATGTAGGCAAAGACTGAAAGCCCAGAGATTTGGGGTGATCTTCTGGCTTGCGGTTTGAAGACAGAAATATCTTTTCATTTCAAAGACCCTTAGATAAGTTGAAAACCCCAGGGGAGCCCCTCAGTATTGAGCACGAGGTACAAAACAAGCTGCACATCAGGTGTCATGTTGGAGAAAGGTGCAGTAATCTCTCCAAATGGATCCACCAGCTCCACTTTCCCAGTGTAACAAACCCAAAGCTGACCTGCAGCATCAAAATTCCCACACCCTCTCTGTGAACCCAGGCTCACTGAAAAACCAGGAATAAATTTCTAAGGAAAAATTCCTTCAGTATTCAGTGGTTGGAGAATAGGAGGAAAAATCCCAAAACATCACAACATGTCAACTGAAACATCTGTGGGACTTTCCCTGTGACAAGGAAATCCAGTTGCCAGCCTGCACAGTCCTGCTTAGATCACTGTTCCTTTGTACATTCCATAATCACGCACGGCAAGTCCACTCCACATCTTTGTTTCAGTCTTCTGAGCACATGTAAATGGTTTAACCTTCACCTTCCTGGCATTATTCAACAATGAAGCAAATCCTCAGTTGACTGGAAGCAACATTAGTCCTATTCCAATATTTCTCTAAACAAGGAACAAAAATTAAGTATAATTTGAGGTACTGTATTCATAACTCTGATTCCGAGTGGACCCAGGCAATGAGTGTATTGTGTCCACTGAATGCTGTCCTTAAGGATAAAAAAAAAAAACATTTCAGAGATGATAAAATAATGGATTTTCATCTTCATTTTCAGAAACCTGAGAGGGACCTCTGATAAGTCTGGCAAGTCTCTGCTGCTCTGCTTGCAGGCACTCACCACCTGGATCTGCCTTGATCTACAGAGGCTTTTAGCTCTCAAGTGCAATTTTTTTTTTTTAACCAGAAATATGTGACTCAAGTGCTAAACACTGCTGAGGTCTCTTGCATCAACTCCAAGTCATCCCTGCAGGAGCAGCAGTTTTTCTGCAGCATTGTCAGCTGAGGTCAGACAAGGACAAGACTTTACAGGATCTGAGCTGTGACATGGATGGATGAAAAAGCGATATCAATTCATATTCATCTTCATATGAATATGCCCAGTTGCTATTCTCTTAAAACACAGTGAAATAAGCATGTAAAAACAATATTTCTGCAAATGTTCCAGTCAAACCTCAGCTGGGTTGCAGAGGACCTTAAAGATCACCCAGTTCCAGCTCTCTGTCATGGGCAGGAACACCTTCCGCTAGACCAGGTTGCTCAGAGCTCCATCCAACCTGGTCTTGAAGACTTCCAGGGATGGGGCAGCCACAGCTTCTCTAGCAACCTGTCCCAGGGCTCCACCACTCTCACAGTAACCACTGTGGTATAACCACTCTCACAGTAACCACTGGTGCTGAGGGGCAGGACCAGTAATTAACTGATTAGCTGGCAAACACAGGGAAATGGTAGAACTGCTCGTTACAAGGGTAATGTTCATTCTGCAGAACAGAAGGGAAAAGTTCTCAGAAAACAAATACAGCTCACGAACTGACACACGAATCATGGGCAAAGCATGAAAAAACTGAGAACATAAAACTCAATTCGTGGTATTTAAAGACTCAGAACACTGCACATTTAAATGCTTTTTATACAGAGAAGCTGGCAAATAGCTCAGTGTTTCTTATGAAGTCTTCTATTTTCTGCTTCTCAAATTTTGGACACCTCCAGACTCAGGAGAGAAGAGATGGAATTTACATGAAAATTAAAAAGCATTTTACATGTTCAATCTGTGTCACTTTTTAAAAGTTACCTTCATGAGGGTGGAGGATGTTAGATTGACAGCTCTGGAGACTGGCAGCTCTATTTATAGCCAAGGAGCAGGGAAAGCAAGGGCAGGAGCAGATCAGGTACCTGCCCAGATCCCCTCATGTTTCCTGCCTCTGCTGCCTCATCTCTGCCTTGCCTGAAGTCCTCTGGGGCACAGAGGACATGAGATCTCCTGCTCTTCCTGCAGAAATGCCTATGGAAGTGGTGATGACCATGGCCAGCCACTGGTCAGACTCAGGCAGACTCTGTCACCCTGTGTGTTTGGGTGGTCATAGACCAAGAGTGACCATGGAGCACCTCTCCTACGAGGAAAAGCTGGGATAGTTGGGATTATTCTGGCTAGAGAAAAGAAAGATTTGGGGTGACTTAATTGTGGCCTTCCAGTATCTAAAGGGAGCCCACAAATCAAACAGAGAAAGACTCTTTACAAGGGCCAGGAGTGATAGGACAAGGGGGAATGGTTTTAAACTGAAAGAGGGTTAGATTAGATATTAGAAAGAATTTCTTCCCTGTGAGGGTGGTGAGGCCCTGGTACAAGCTGCCCAGAGAAGCTGTGAATGCCCCATCTCTGGAAGTGTTCAAGGCCAGGTTGGCCAAGGTTTGGAGCAACCTGGGACAGTGGAAAGTATCCCTGCCCACAGCACGGGATTGAAACAAAATGAGATTTATGGTTCCTTCTAACTCAAACCATTATAATTCTATGAATGTTCAGCCAAAAATATGAAGAGACCAAGAAATGTAATCGAGAAGTTCAGGATTTTTTTTCCAGGATACTTCCCAGCAAAATAGTGTGGGTTGGGCTGCTTCCAGGTTAGAGGCAGAAAGGTGTAGAAATAAGACCACTTCAACTTATTGCACAGGACTAGAGAGCAAGGGTGTCATGACAGGATGATTAATGAGAAAACAATTAGCGTGGGGCAGGAGTAGTGTTTAGCACAAAGCAATAGGTTTGTCATAAATTCACCTGAGACCAGGGCTCAAGGAGAAATGTTCAGGTAAGAGTAGTAAAATTTCACAAACCTGACCCAGCACAGCCTCCACAGACCAGTGATTTCATCCCTACAGCCACATTTTTGGGGAGAAAACTTTGCATGCTTTCAAGACTGTGAGCAGTTGATTCAATTGTCAGCTGTGCTAGAATATCTTAACATCTCATTTTGGAGAGGCTTTTGTTTTATTTTTAAACTCTTTTTAAATTCCAAGAGCAGACAATAACATCTCAATTTAAAACAACACTGTCCTTTTATTTACGAACTGAATCATAGAATCCCAGAATGATTTGGGTTGGAAGAGACCTTGAAGATTACCTAGTTCCCACCCCCTGCCATGGGCAGGGACACCTCCCACAAGACCAGGTTGTCCAAGACCCGGTCAGCCTGGCCTTGAACACTTCCAGGGATGGGGCAGACACAGCTTCTCTGGGCAACCTGTGCCAGTGTCTCATAGTGAAGAATTTCTTCCTAATATAGAATAGGATAGAATTAAGATAACTCCTAGTATAGAATTAAGGCAGTCGCTAGCACAGATAAATGGTTAGTAAGGCAAATGAGGAAGGTAATAACCTGAAAAGGCCTGGAGCAGTGACTAACATAAATTGGTTAAAGACCAGACAGTGGTCATTACATCAGAGAGTGTTCATGCAAGAGATCTGAAGGACCTGGAAAAGGAGTTAATGATGATGTTAATATAAATGCTGAAACTAGTAATTGCTCACAAGAGCTGCAATTGGATAATAGGAATTTTAAGCAAAGAGCTTGACTTAGAAGTAGATTGCAAATATAGAATGAGGTAAAATAATAAAACTTCTAAAAGAACACAATTAGTGGCAAATTAGACAGAAAACTATTTCCTGGAAAATGCTGTTTATTTCATCCAATGAAGCTACCTAGTTAATGAATAAAAGATAAAAGTAAGGGAATGCAGTGAATCTGAAGTTTACTTGAAGAAAGTCTATCAAAAATGTTATTAATAAAACAAAGTATTTCTAGATGCAAGGTGACAGCATTGTCCTGGTTGAAAACTGGTGAAGAACTGGGTTCTTCACCACAGAAATGAGTAGAAATTATCTCAGCAAACCTGGAATCAGACTCAAAGGAAGGCAGAAAACCAAGGTCAGTAATTTACATCTCCTGTAAAACCATGATTTTAGCTGAAGCACCTTGAAAACCTGCAAGGTAGATTTAAAGCTGGAAAAGAGAAGTGAGTTGACTTCAGTTTTGCAAACCTCCAAGCGTCACTAGAGATCAGCCACAGCACCCTGTGAAATCCATGCATGCCTTTATCCAAAGAATTGGTCTGATCCTTCCATGCTTCAGCTGGCTCAGCCTTTAGTCATAAGCAGGGTCATTCTACCTCCCTTTAAAGATGTGTTTTCCGTAGTGCTTTATTCTGATCCAACATCAGTGGAAAAGCTCTTGTGCCTTCTTGGGTCTTTTTAGAGCAACCTGTTTAAGAGAGGAAAGAAAGGCAAATTGTGCCATGAGGAAAATTTTCCATTCAGCCATTCCAGCACATTCCATTGCACAAGGCTGTGGAGTGACAGGAGGAGCAGAGGGAAGGGGAACACTCCCAACAAGCCCAGTGCCAACTAGTCCCCATGTTAGCAGTGGGGAGAATTTCTCCCCGGGGTTGCAGCACAGGTGCTGCCTCAGTACAATCCTTTCTCCCAAGGCAGGTGGCTTCCTGGGCAAGCAGGATAAATAAAAGGTGTTTTGGCAGACTGTGCTTTCCCTCCAAGGATTTAAAAGGAAGGCTTTTAAAGTTGTGATGAAGGCAGCAGTGACTCCAACACTTGGTGAGTAAGAAGTGTAACGTTAGCATGAAAACTTAAGCCAAAGAGGGGAAGAGGAAGGAGAAATCTTATGAGTCAGAATAGTGATTGTGGGGGTGTATCAATATTTATAGCAAAAATCCCCAGGCTCCAACTGACTCTATCTAGTGGCACAAAATAGATTTTTTAAAAATTTTTTCAACCCTAATCAGGAAATCTCTTTGAGAACAATAAGGACCTGTTGATTCAAACCTTGTGCTCTGCACAGCTACTCCAAGATCTGAAGATTATTTCCTGGTACCTCTGTGCTATTGACTGTTTACTTTAAAACAGAAATGCCTTCTAATAGCTTCTTAAAGGTCAAATCACTTGGCTTTTGTAGCCTACAATGAGTGCTTGTACTGGATCTTATCTATTTGTTATCTTGCAATTAAGGCAAAAGAAATTAAATTGGCAATGTATCATTTGTTTTCCACATCCCAAATGTTCTTTCAATTTCAGAGTTGAAACAATCTGATTTTGCTGAATCTGTTGCTAAGCAATTGAAGCCATCAAAGTTTAAATCTTGAATTATTATCCTTTATTGTCTGGGAAATAGGATGCAAGTAAGTGGATCAGAATGTAAGCTCCTATGTTCTAGTTCCAACTCCCAAGAGCTTATCCCAGTCAAAATTCACCATGATCCAGTGGCACAGGAGGATGCTCATTTTGAAAAGAGATAAATTTTTTTTGTTTTGAGCTATCCCTTTCAAAATAGCATTTGCCAAAGAGTCTTTAGAGGGCATGGAAGCAACTTTGATCTATGAAATGTATAAATGCCTCTTGGAGCACATTAAATGCTTATAACACAGCACTCAGCTTTACAGAGAATCATTTTAAAGAGTAAAGAAAACAGGACTTAATGGAACAGACAGATTCTCACATCCAAGCATTATCTTGTCCCACAAATGAATGTTTTTTGCTTAGAACAGCTAATGATACACTACAGTCTGGTTGTGTTTAGAGTTGTGCTTTCTTTCCTAACCACTTCCTAAATAATTCTGTTTATTACCCACTGACATCTAATCAACCCTGGCTTAACTTTCAAAGCATGTTAACATCATTCGTTTACTTAATCTTGGTTCAGATGGGGTTTTCTGCAGGAAATTGTCCTCAGGCAGTCTGATAAGTTTGGATAGCCACTGATGGAATCCAGTTTGGGAATTATTGATTGCTGATATTTTCATCCTGTGCACATTTTTAGTTCAGGTTGGTAGGGATGTGGGGTTCTGTGTTCTCTCATGTGCTCTGAAAAGATTTATACCAACAACAATATTATTAGAAAAAGCAAAACAACATTAATACAGTCCATATCACGTTTCTGGGTTGAACTGGCTACGTAGTGGCTTTTAAAACATAGCTCTTGATTGTAGAAATACTTCTGGAGAAATAAAATCAGAGTGGATTTTGGCTTCCTTTTAGCACTTACCACAATTTAGATTTGATGTCACATATAAAAAATGCACAGCATGAGACACACAGTTCTTTATTCCTGCCCAGTCTTGCAATATTATAAAACTATAGTTCATTGGAAGACATGGGTACAGTATCAGGTATGGAATATAGCCTGGAAAAGATTGATGGCAATCTTTGGGGTTTTAAAATGGGATAAACCTACATTTACAGATACCCTGGGACAACTGCAGGAAGCTGATTTTTTTCATTTTCAAGGGAAACCATTCTGGAAAATGACTGAAATTTTGGCCTTGCAATCATTCACATTGCTTAAGCTTTTGTAGATATATCAGACAAAAAGAACCTTAAATCTTTCTCATTAATCAACATTAATAAATGTGTTTCAAGGTAATAATCTGAAGCAAGTGAAACTTCTCTACTAGATATATTTTCCAGCTGTTTGCCAACAGCAAGGGAACAGCAGAACTCCTCCTCCTATAGAAAATTTCTCTTTAAGGGTTAGGAAAAATTCTATCATTTTGTCATCATCTTCTTCCTCCTTTTTGGCTTTTCACTGGCAATGCATGAGGGCTCCAAACCCTTTGGAATGGCAAAAGATGAGATTAAACACAAGTTCAGAAGTTGGTCTCTTCTAACCCACAGATCAAAGGGATTTATGTTTATTCATGATGTGAATTGAGCAACTGACAAAACACACTATAAACAAAAGCTGTAGGTCATGGACTGTTAAGTCAATTGACATTTGAATATTGAACTATGGGAACCTCTGGAGGCAAAAACAAACAAACAAACAAACACACTGAAGGCTGCATCTTTTCAACACAGATTTTTCTCCCCTGTCCAGTACATTTTTAAGTGTGGTACACGGCTCAGAAAGCAGCATTTTCTTCCAGGACGAAGCTGAGCACACAGGCATGTGAAGGCTGAGATAAGCATCTTTAGGAGGATGTTTCAGGAAACAGTTGTTTCTCTTTCCCTTCTGTGGAGACTTCTCTAACTCCCTGCCAGGTTTTAGTCCTTCCACCCTCTGACCCTCTGGTACTCTGATGTGGCCCTTGGGTGTTAGAACTCATCTTTGTTAAATGGACCAGGGCCAGTTCAGTCCTAAGTGATGTGGAGCAGCTGAGGTAACTGGAAGAACTCAGCCTGGACAAAAGGAGCAACGGAACCCAGAGCAAAATCAGGGGGGACCTTCTCGCTCTCTGCAACTCCCTAACAGGAGGTTGTACCCAGCTGGGGATCAACAAGCAACAGAACAAGAGGAAATAGTCTAAAGCTATGCCAGGGGAGGTTCAGGTTAGACATTAGAAGGGATTTTTTCACACAAAGAGTTGTCAGACATTGGAAGGGGCTGCCCAGGATGGTGGTGGAGTTCCCATCCTCGGAGGTGTTCAAGGAACAACTGGACATGGCACTCAGTGCTACGGTCTGATTGACAAGGTGGTGATGAGTCACGGGTTGGACTTGCTGATCTCAGAGGTCTTTTCCAGTCTAAATGATTTGTGATTTTGTAGAATTATGGTGAGAGTCACCCAAGAGCAGATGCAATTAAATATATTTTTAAAGAAATTGACAGTTTAGTGTGGAAGTATTTCTGGGCTGAATCCAGCTGATCAGATGGATCAATCGACAGCAATGCTGCCTGTCAGAAAGACAAGGCACCTCTCTAATTACCATCACTGCGTAGGTACAGGCTGCCTACCTACTCATGGCAACAACATTTCTCAACAGGACACTCAGTTTTTAAAAAAAAATATTAAAAAATTGAGGCTTTTCTGTGGAGGTTTTCTCATATATTCCTATAATAATAGTATACATAATACATGTGCTCCATTGCTTCATTTTCTTTCCTTTTACTTTTGATAAGGTAGATTTACTAAAATCTGAAATTTAAATATTTATACTGTAGGCTTTTTGATTAGCATATTTTGAAGCTAATCATAATAGGGCTTAGCTCATTTAGTGAATGTGTCAATTAAACAAATAATGAATTCAGTGACAGGAATGAAAAGGAAAGAATGAAAAGAAGTAATTTGTACTTGTGAAAATGACAATGTCTGTTACATGGGGACAGTCCTACCAAAAGTAGGAACTGCTCCTGCTCCCTTTCCAATTCAAGGAACAATTTTTAAAGAATGTGTTTTTGGAATATGAAACATTTTAATCTAAAGTTTAAAACTTCCACTAAATTAGTTTGTAAAGATTCCCTTAGCTTTGATGGGAAATAATTCAGACTCTTAATATATGGTACAAAGCTGATCATGGAAAGAATTTAAATCCTGGTTTGAAGTTACCTGGGGACACAGTTATCAGGATTTCAAATGCCAGCTTTCTGCAAGTCCAAAAGAGAACATTAATAGAATTGTTTGTTATCATTTATTCATATATATTTTGTACATATATTTGATCCTGAACTTTTGGAGATCTTGTTTGTTTATTCTTTGCAGCCACAAAGGTCAGAGGATTATTAGGAAGCCAAAACTGATATATGTGCATGACTAAAAGCACTGAGCTTTGAAAGAAATGCCTGGCATCACGTGATTTGTCACAAAATGACGAGAACAAGCAAAACAGAAGTCAGCTAAACAGGAGAGAAGGATTTATTTTGTTTCATCTTAGATAACTATGGCACATAACATTTTGTCTCAGGCAGTCAGCCCAGACAAAGAGCATCTCTAGAGCATCATCTACTCAGTCTCTCAGTGTCTCAGTGAGCTCAGCATTCAATGAGGAGACTGACGCTTGGTAATGCCTCTTGTTTGCCATAAGCCATTTCCTTGACTTTTTTCCCCTTATCTTGATCAATTCCAAGTGGGAATATTAAAGGTGAAATTAATGAACAGACTAATTACCTAACCCATTCAGATGAAGACCATGTTGAGGAAGATTTGCTGCTCAGCATTACAGCAAGTTAAAGCAAAAAACTTTCCATTTGGATCAGTTGAAATCTTTCACAAGTATGAGCGGCAAATTTATTGATTTAGCTAAGAAAGTCAGAGACGGAAATTTCAAAATTTTGAAAAAATTGATTCTGACATTTCATTAATGAAAAACCCAAGGGCTCTTTTATATGAAAAACATTGCATTTAGAAATTAATTTAAATACATTTTTAAAGGAAGGAAACAACACTAAATGAAGCAAACTCATGAATGAACTGTTAAAAGGGCCAAATGGGATGCAATTTTTCAATCCAAACTGAATTCATCTGTTTTTTCTTCCATCCAAATCATATTTGTAATGTAATTAATTAATGAATTTAGTGAAGCTGATGAGCTGGCACTGTGACAAGCTCCATTCAGAAAGCCAGTCCACTTCTTTTGGTGAGTTCAGGATCAGGAGCAAAATGCAGGCCTGGTCCTGCCAAAGCTACATCTATACAAGGACAGATTTCGGTACTAGTGTGATGACTTGGTCTTTTCAGGCTGTGATTTATCCCAAAATTACAGCAGTGAGACCCATGGTTGGCTTTCACCAGATCCATTGCCTGGTATCCACCTTCTTGCAGAATTTGCTTTTTTTCCAGTTGGTTGCCCACAGGTCCTTCCCTCACCTATTTCCCCAGCTGAGAAGCTTAGCCCTGTACTGGGCACACTGCAGCCCCTCTTCACTTCTTCTCAGCCTTTCAGCTGGGCTTGAGATCCATTTAGCAATCCTGGACCCATATGAACATCCTTAAAATTCCCGAACAGAATTAGCAGATGGGAGTGGAGGCAGCATTGCTCTGTTGCATTTCATGAAGCTCTTCATTGTGATCCAAAACCACAACTGATCTTCCCAATGGGGAGGAAAACCAATTATCCTTTACTTTTTAAAAAGATGTAAATCATTAATTTCTAAATGCTTCTTTCTGTAACAATATTCAGAACGTAGCTTGGATCTATTTAGGAAATCAGAGGGATGAGATTATGATGTTCTTATGAAGTTTAATGGAATTTGAGCACCTAATTCCCTAAGGTTTCTTTGACAACTGCATTCAAAGTAATTTACCAAAGAGATTAAGATCTTTTAAAAACAGTTTCTCTGGTCTATACCTGATATCTTTCTTCTTTCCTTTTTGTTGTGGTGGTTGTTATAAATATTCAGTGGTTTTTATGAGCCTTAGCAGACCAAAAAGGATCTTCAAAGAACTTGCTTACATGTATTCACATATTTAAAAAACCCTAAGAGTTTCTTTAAAAGAAATATTATCTGGATTTCTGCAAGTCTGTAGCTAGGGAAAAGAAATTATTTACAGTAAACAGTACTTTCACTGAGGAACAAAGGAGCAAAAGAAAGGATGAGGAGACTGGAGAAGTGATGTATGTTCAAGGAATTCCTGCTATGGAGCTCTTGAGAAATATTTGTCTATCCCAACACACAACATCATTAAAATAAATTTTTTCAAGGCTTCGTTGTGCAAGATAATGAGAACTAAAATTCCACTGAGATAAACCAGAGGCAGTTTGTTCTCTGTCCTATTATTTGTTGTCAATGAAGGGAAAAGCTAAAAAGAGCAGATGAAATAATCCCAAAATGTTGGGTTTGCACTCACATCTCCAAAGGTGATTTCTCTCATGGACATTTCAGTTAAAGCATTGCCAGCCTGCTGAATGCAGTAGAAACAAAAACTTCAGATAAAATGGCAGGTGTCAAATGGAGCAATTCCAGGAAAAATCAGAAGAGGAGATGAAATCAATGTAAATGTGTAGCTCCAAATAAATTAATAATAATATTTTTTACAAATATTATAAGATTTTTCTGTCTGTATCTTTGTGGAACTGTTGCTAAACAAAACCTGTGTTATCCTGGTGCATGTTCTGCCCATCACCAGAAAAGCAAACATGAATTCCCAATACAAAGGCACTCCCTATTACAGAGTTACCAGCAGCAGCCACCTTTAGAAACCTCTCCAGCAAGAGCTCCAATATATTCTGGTATCTATTTTATATCCTTCTTTATCTTTTAGGCTGGTTTGTGCAAAGACAAGCATTTCTGTCTTGAAGCACAGCAATCCCAGTCCATATTTCAGGCTCAAAGGTATAATTTCCCTTTGGGTTTTCAACCTATTGTTTGCACAACTGTTGTGAAATCCGGGCAAGAAGAAACTTCAGCAGTCTATGGTGTGCACATTTCAAATTTGAAACATAGGAATTAAGAGTTCTACTGCAAAGCTGTCAGGAATCCTTAAAATCTTAGGGCTGAAAAATCACTTATTTGTCTCAGCTAAAGCTGAACTGGATTCAGAAACTGGTGTGTGGAGCTCCATGGGCTGTATTAGAGAAGACCAGTAGATACGAATTCTGTGTCTTAAGCCCATATAAAACCTATCAATATACTCAGCTTAGAATCCTAGAATGGTTTGGGTTAGAAGAGACCCAAGGTTCCTCAAGGTTAAAGATCATCCAGTTCCACCCCCCTGGCATGGGCACCACTAGCCCAGGCTGCTCCAAGCCCCATCCAACCTGGCCCTGGACACTTCCAGGGATGGGGTAGCCACAGCTTCTCTGGACAACCTGTACCAGGGCCTCCCCACCCTCACAGGGAAGAATTTCTTCCATCTATCTAACCTAAATTTCCTGTCTTTCAGTTTGAATTCACTCCTCCTTGTCCTCTCACTACAGTTCTTGATGCAAAGTCACTCTCTAACTTCCTTTTAGGCCCCTTCAGACACTTGAAGGGGTGGTGAGTTCTCCACACAGCCTGTTCTCCTCCAGGCTGAACAGCACCAACTCTCACATCCTGTCTTTGCAGGGGAGGTGCTCTAGTCCTCTTATCAACTTCCTCTGGACTTGCTCCAACAATTCCATATCCTTCTTATGCCGGGAGCACGAGGACTGTATGGACTATTCCAGGTGGAAACTCACAACAACAAAGAAAATCCCAAGAATCACCTCCCTCCAAGAATCCAGCCTGTAAGCCAAGGTGAGGGCAAAGTTGCTCCTTTAGCTCCTTCTGCTTTAGTTCTGATGACAATAAAAACAGACTGGGATACTCAGAATTTTTCCCTGTCCAAAATTTCAAGTTTTTCCAAAGGCTTACAATTTTGCCTCATGCTTGGCAAAAAGTGGAACAGGAGCACACCACTTGAGCAATATCCACAGAGTAATCAATCACTGTGGGAGGAGATTGAAAACAATCTGGCCTCCCACAGTAGGTTCAAAGGCACCAGCACCATTTATGGCACATTTTATGCATCTGCTATTCCCTAGTGGGAAGCCATTCAACAGATGGTTTCATTTACACTTACATTAGGTATAAAAAGTTGTGAGCTTGTTTGTAACAAGTGATAAACAAGTTTGAAAAAAAAAGTGTATTTATGCCAACCAAATTTCCAATACATGTTTGCTACCCCTGTAATAAGTGATAAGGTTTCAAATACTCAAGGACCCCTGCTGGCAGGGACACAGAAGGATTCACCTTCCAAGCCAAGGCTGAGGCAAAGCTGCTTTTCCAAATCTGTCTGCTTTAGTTCTCATGACAGTAAAAGCAGACTCAGATGCTCAGAATTTCTCCCAACCTAATATTTCAAGCTTGTCCAGAAGCTTAAAATGTTCAAAGTTCAGTTATTCATCAGAGTCAGGTAGAACATAAGAGGTGCAGTGACTGGAAGAGAGAACCATTACCTCGCAGTGTAAGTGGACAAATCATATCTTAATTGTGTTTGTTTATTGCTTGAGAAACATATTTTCAAATCATTTGAAAACTGAAGAATTGAAAATTCCTCCACTATTCCACTATTCAAGAGGGACGTAATGGAAACACTGAAATATCATCTTTATATGTTATCCATCTACTGTACATTATCTGTCTATATACTAATCAGCTTGGGTTGGTATTCTTTTTTATGCTGGTTTCATAAAGTCACATTAACACTTTTTCATTGAAACAGAGGAAAAAATTTAATTAGGCTAATATAAAAAACAGAGAACTGCAAACATCTCTAACCAGACATGAAGCACAATTCTTTTAGAAAAATCTTTACAAAACACAGTTTTTGTATTTTCTTTTTATTCTCTCACCCTCCAAAAACCTAAAAGGTTTTGACTCCAAATTGGAATAAAACCACACCACAGCAATTCAGCACTTCCTGTTTTTAAGACATTTTGAGTTTGAACCAGCCCTGTGTTCATGGTACTCTCTGCCCTTGTTCTTTGGTACACCCTGCCCTTGCTCTTTCTTCATCACTTTATTTTTTGAGGTGTGTTTGAGCGTTATCTTAGGATTGTTTCAGTATTTAAGTCTTCCTTATGAAGAAATGTAAGTAGATTGACAGCAAAAAGAAGAGAGTGTGAGAACTTAGAGATGAATGAGCTTTAGGGATAATATTAATGGGGTGTTTTTTTCCTCTTCATACTGAGACAGAAGATCCTTGTTCTCTAAGGTAGCAATACCACAGGCCAAGTTGTCATACACCTCCCCAACAACTCCACTTCTGCCTTTCCATTTAGTGGATCAAGTACCTCAGTCTCCATGACCTGTCCAGTGGCTCCCGTTTTTACCTGGGCTCCCGTTTTTACCTGGGCTGCCAGTTGGGAAACTATGGAACAGGTGTTCTTCTGCATCCAGATGTGCCCACTGAGGACAGAAATCATAGAATCATAAACTATAAAATGGTTTGGGTTGGAAGGGACTCTTAAAGATCATTCTGTTCCAAGCCCTGCCATAGGCAGGGACATCTTCCACTAGACCAGGTTGCTCCAAGTCCTGTCCAACCTGGCCTTGGACACTTCCAGAGACGGGACAGCCACAGCTTCTTTGAGCAACCTGTGCCAGGGCCTTACTACCCTTACAGAGAAGAATTTCTTCCTAATATTTAATTTAAATCTACTCTCTGTCAGCTTACAGCCATTCCCCCTGAAACCACTGATCTACTGAAAGAGTGATTTAAACAGAAAGGGCTTTCAGGCAGCATCCACTTGGGCTTAATGTCAGTTTATGATTCAGGCAGTGGCTTAGAGTTTCAAAACTAGTAGCTGGGTCACGAGCAATGAAATGCACAAAGTTGAATAGCTTTTTGAAACCTATAATCAATAATGAAAAGTGAGTATTCTTGATATTCTTATGATCCACAGAGTCCTTTAAAATTCTTGTCAAAATTATCATTCTCAATGACTGAGGCTTAGGTGAATATTTTGTAAAATTACCCCTCACTGCCAGCAACTTCAGACCTTCCACCATCCCTTTGATCAGGTAGCATGATACACAGAGAAGTTTCTGACCCACCGATCACTGATCAAACTTTGTGCCTTTCCATCAATCTCACTTCTTCCCAAAATAAAGAATCCATATACAAATTCTATATATAAATTCCAGGAAAAGTGTTCTATCTATGATTTTAAAAAGTTAGTTTATGTTAACATTTTAAGCAATGATTTGCACATAATAACTGAAATGACAGAGCTGAGTTGAAGCAGTTTCTGAATGCAGATGTTTCAAAAGTAAATGTAAAATAACTCAGAGTATATTTGTGCTTGCCTTGGGGAAAAAACATGAAACATTTTTGACAGTGACGGTGTAGCATTTTTCTTACATTGTTTTCTCTTTTACTTTTCTTGTCATTATCAAGTTTCAGTCAAGGTTAAAATTTCCACTGCTCAAGGGAACAGGCAGACAGGCACTAGTGAAAAAACAGGAAAGATGAGCAGGTATAAGCACGTGGCATTAAAAGAGACCCCCAAAGTCATGAAGCTCAGCTGCTGCTCCAGTCACAAGCATCATGCAGCCACTTCAGTGACTTAGTGGAGCTTCTGAGATGCTTATAGCTCTCCTGTGAACCTTTCCCATCCACGTTACACCTCAGGAGATGAGCTTCCCCTGAGCCACAGCATCCCACATGTGAGACCATGTCATTTCCTGAGGTTCATCCATGATCTCTGTGTACCAGCTGATTCATGAGCTGCCCTTTTTAAATACATGCTTCCCCTGCTCTCTTTCCAGGGTATTTGTTCCTTAATGCATTCATAGTCATCCACCCCACATCCCCTCAGCCTTTCTGTTGAGAGTGGGACCACACCTGGCTTTCTCTTCTCTCCTGACCATTCTGGTGGAACATCTCTGCTTATCCCAGTTGGCCTCTGCTCATCCCATCATCTGCAACATCCCAGTTAGCCTCCTGTCCCTTCACACCATTTCACCTGGCAGACTCCAAAGGGTCAAGAATTCTCTCTTCTGAGCAAACCTGGTGAGCCATCTGGTTTGTTGGGTTCGAGGTGCTGGGGGGTTTTTCCAACATTGCCTAAAAAATTTACAGTTCTGCTGGGAAAATGTTGGTGTTCTATGACATTTCCTGGGCTGCTTGCCTGGAAGGCTCTTCTCAATCTCACACTCTGCCCGCAGTGAATGAAGGAGCTGACAAGCCTTGGGGAGGGAGAGGAGCTGGCACTGGGAGTGGGGTGGATGAAGGAAGGCTGGGGTGCAAGGGAGGAGGAGAAGAGTCTGCCATCGGCCCCTTGACAGACACCTGCCAGCCTTACCAGGAGTGAAGGCCTTTATGAAAATCTTCTAAGCCCCCAACCAGCATGTAAAAGGAAAAGAAACATCCAGAGACTTGCTCAGTGCTGTTGGTGCAGAAGAAGAGAGCATTTTTACCTGGAGCAATTTTCCATAACACTTCTTTTCCCCTATCTCCAACCAAACTCATCACACCAATGCTCTCTTTTCTCCCATCACTTTTCACAGCTCTGTTTCCTCACTTGCCCTTTATATTCTAATTTTATATTGAAATATCTTCTCTCTTGCCCACTGGCAAGGCACAGGTTATTTTTATATCTCCCAAAGGTGCAAAGCATAGAAAATCACAGTCCAAGGCCTCATTTCTCCTGCCGTGTTAACTTCTCTAACCATAGTTTAAGCAGCTCTAGGGGAACAGCCTCCAGACCCTGCAGCCTGGCCAGAGCTGTTACCTGAGTCTATTCTCCTGAATTATTGCTCACAAACCCTCTGTAAGCACCTTCTGCCACCTCAGGCAGTGCTTCTATACCCCTGACAGTACATTTCTGTGCTGCCAGATCACCCAGCCATGTAACATGCTCTGGATGAGACAGGGACATATAAATGCTTTGGACAAGGTGTTAAGTTTCCCAAAGCCCCAAAAAAATCACATTTTCTCAGTTTTGTAGCTGTGTGCTTTCTCTGCATCTCTTTTTCACAGGGCCAGATTTTCAAAACAGCATTTTTGATGCACACTTTTTTCTTGCCAAGAACATTGTCACCAAGACAAGGCCTGGAGATTTCCTTCATCCTGTCTATAAACTAACTAGCATGCTACAGGAACAACACATTTCTAACCTGTGCTTTCTGATAGATTTCTGTGCCCATCTCTTCCAGCAACATGTGCAGAGGACAAAGTTGCACTTAGAGGAATAAGAATTTAGGAAACAGGGACTATTATTATTATTATTATTATTATTATTATTATTACTATTACTATTACTATTACTATTGCTATGGCTATTGTTATTACTATTACTATTCTTCCCTTGTTGCCTCAGGATTTGAGGGTTCATTGCTACCCTGGCTGCAGACAGTTTAGGGACTCCAGAGCAGCCTGCCCTACAGGGGACTGGCAAACAGGACCAAGGGTGACAGCAGGGCAGCACCCCCAGGTAGAAAAGACACAGCTCCCCAGTAATTTGGCAAGAACTGAGTGAGTCCAGTGGTCACAGAAGGTCTACCACAAGCCAGAGCCCCAGAAAAGTGATGGAGCTACTGCCAATCAAGCAACAAGGTCAGAGCCTGTTGCCATTTTCATGGCCTTGACTGGAAGGTGCTGAAGAACATCATGGTGCTTCCCCTGTCCTGCAACCCATATTACTGAGCCTCACCATAAACCCTCACACCAGAGTGGCTCCCAGGAGCTGCCTTGTCCCAGCCAGCTGGTTCTTCTGCAGCAGAAACATTTCATTCTTGAAACATTTTTGGCTGCACTTTGCCTTAAAAATAAAATGTGCAAAATCAATCTGTGCTGCAATATTGAAATCTGACAGCATCACTCTACACAGGGCAGCCTGGTTATTAGCACAACCACTTACAATATTTTTCCTACCTTTCCCTAGAGGCATTGCTACAAGGTGAGATGAAAGAGCATGGACAATTTGCACCTTAATTCATGTGGGTCACACAGGAAGCAAGTTTCTGCAAAGAAATTGGTGCACTCAATGTCTGTGCAAATACATCTTGTGAAGAGTTGCAGGTAGTGAGTATGAAATCCGTCAGTAGATGTAGAGCAAGCGCTCTTTATGGGAAAGGAGCTCACTAGCAGACTTCAGTGACACAGTGGTATAAATCAGAGGTGAATCAACCTTGCAACATAAATTCAGAGAATGACCAGGTGTGGCAGGTTAGTAACAGGAAGGTGGCAATTCATAAATATTTGAGCAGTTCTGTGTAGTCAAGATGCCTTGAGAGTGTGGATCAGTGGATTAGGCACACCAGAATCATTGACAGCACTGTCAATCTCATGGCTTAATCCCAGGTATGCTGCTGGGGACACATCCAAACACTCCTCAGACAGGAACTGCTCACAAGTTGGCATCTTTCTACTTGATGGCTCCTCTATTACTGAACTATTCTTTCCCTGCAAACCACCCATTCCCCAACAAGATTTTTGATGTATTAATTCATGTTTCACCTGTGTGTTGACTTGCTCAGGAGAACTCTCTGAGATATGACATCCTTAAAGAAAGACTTCACAGGAAGAGCTACAGAACCAAAGGCAAAAGAGTACATGTCACTTATTTAGTGGAAAAAATCAAATATGCATCAAAACAACTTCATGGAAGTTGTTAGGATGCAGCTTAACTTTAATTTATATGTGTAAGATCATGGGACTCATTTCTACACTGCCACTTCAGTTACATCGTTGCCATCATTGGTATCACTCATTACTGGCAGCTCTGAATATTTGATTACAACCTCACACACAAATTCTGCCTACAAACAGGCTATGATTTCTTTGTATCACCACAGCTTAAGCAAGATCCTGCTGGATCTGTCACAGATCCTAGACTTCTAAAGAAAATTCATGGAAATGCAGTTTAAGAAGGGTGAATACTACTGTTGCTTATTGCTTAAAGCAATGGCAGTCACGTACTTTATCTTAGTGGCAGGCTGTGTTAGGATTCTCTATATGAGCAATACAGAAAAGATCTGGCTCTCATTGCTTAGTAAAAATCCAGCAATTAAATTCAAACAAATAAAAAAGATTCAACAATTACTATGAAGAATTCCTCCCCTTCTGTTCAATATCTGTGTGAGCAATTAACTACCTTCTACCTAAAATTCTCCTTCAAACGTAACAGATACAGCATATTTTCTCCATTCTTGCCTCAAGGTGGTTTGCAGTGAATGATGTACATTGTGAAAAGACTGTTATTTTAGCCCAGAAGGGACTGTGGGGATCTAGTGGATAAAAGGATGACTTTTTTAGACAGTTTCTTAGAAAACTGCTGAAAAGGACAATAAAAAAATGTATTACGATGCAATTTGTCCTCAAGATGATCTGAGAAAAAATCCCCCAACGTATTTTGCATACTGGTTGTTCAGTTAAAGAGCACAAAACTGCATTCTATATATTCAGAAATCACAGCAACTGGATTTTTAAAAAATGAATCAGTCAGATTTTAATGATCTATGTCACTAAAAGCCCTGTTCTTTGTCTGAGCTGAGTCCTCTTCAACAAATACTTTAATCAGTCTTGGAATATAACCCGAGGAGTTACGGGGAGGCAGCAGGATGCAGTTCTGTGTCCTCACTGAACCGAGCAGTCAGACTCCATGGGTTTGCTAACATGATTAAAGCAAATCCTGGGCATTAATTTAATGGGAGAAGCCTGTGCATGGCAGAGGTCAGAGACGCTGCAGAGGTCTCAGGGTTCAGCAGCAGCTATTCAAGCCCTGGAGAGGGAATGATTCTCCATGAAACCTCCATCTGACAACAGGAATTTCCAGGGAAACTGTCATGACAAACTGCCCCCTTTAGCAAACTGAGCACAGCAGTAACCCTGCTCGTGGAAAAGGGAAATGCAGAGGGTTTAAATCTCGCTTTCAGGGAAGGCAGTGGGGGAGAAATTGTGTGTGCACAGCAAAGGAAGAGCAGAGCTTTGGGGGTAGAAAAGCAAAGGTCTGGCTGATAAAGCTTAATATAGTTGGGAAATTTAAGCAAAGGAGCTGAACTGGGGAGATGCTGTTATTCAGGAAGAGACTGAAAGAAACTGTCACCAACAAGCCATCAGGTTATCTCTAAAACAGCCTACATTTCATATTTGGTGTATTAATAACATAGGCACTATCTAAAGTGCTAAAGCCCACCTTAATCTCATACTATTCTGAAACTAAAACATTTTCTTTGTTTTACTTTTCAGTTCTGGCTCTTTCCCTTTATTTTTAAATATATATTAAAATTATGGATGTTTTACTTTTGGTTGATATAGCTTTGAATTTGTACTTTGGACAAATAGCCATGCTGACACATAAATGTTAGAAAACATCCTGTGAAAACACTGCTTGGAAAATATCACCTTTCAACTGGAAAATCTCACAAAACCAGCCTTCCTCTATATTTTCAGGACATTCAAAAATGTTCACTATCAGGTATTTTAAATTTTCCTGCACGCATTCCACATGCTTTTCATGACATACTTTAAAAACAGTCCTGAGTCTTTCTTCTTTTGAGGAAAGAGTTTCATTTTGTAAGACAAAAGGTTTTATAATTCTTTCTATTTCAGGAGAATATTCACACCAAATAAGAATTCGTGCTTCTATAATCAAATCATTTATCTTTAAATTTTCTGTGGGAGGAGATCTTCATCCAAACTCAGAGCCTGGAATCTCATAAAAAATTCCAGAGAGGTGAGGGCAGAATACAGATGAAATTATGGGGTTTATGGTTGTTTTGCTTGTATATGAGGAAAACCATCAGTTTCTGAGACCACCCTTAGCTCATTCAGCTGTGTTTAATCTGTCCTTATCAAAGGGAAAGAAGGAGCAGACATGGAGCAGAAAATGCCTCAGGTCCTACAGCACCAGGGGGTTGTGGTTCAGAGACCAAGAGAGAGCAACTCTCACTCTTGGGAGCCTGGAATGGGGCATGAACCTCCCAGCCCAGGAATCACGTAATTCAGTACCCAATTCTTCATCTAGTCCCAACTCACCAGCATCATTTTGCCTGATGGCTTTTAATATTTGCAAAAAACTAGCAGGAGTTATGCAACATAGCATATTTGAAGCACTTCAGAGAGACAAAGGCGAGGGGGAGGAAAAAGAGAAAGGAAAACTTTACTTTAAAAGGCCTTTGACACCACAGGGAAATTTTGAAAGGATTAGACTTGAAGCATTTGCTTCATGAGCTAAGAAGGTATCTCAGGGGTTACACATCGACATGACTACAGTTCTGTTCGGACTTATGCCCTTGGGAGAAGGGGAAGGGCAAGTTGCTGCCTTCAGAGAGGAGACTGTACCTCCCTCTGCTGTGGATCTGCAACCACAGAGCCCCAGGAGCAAACAGGGGACTGAGACAGAGGGGTTTGTTTCATCTGAAGGCCTTACAGAGCTCTCCCTACCCATCCTTATAGTGTGGGGGTCTAACAAAGCCAGGAAGAGAGGCACATTTTCTGCTGCACCTTGGTCTGGGTGTTTCTGATTTTGCCCTTTCAAAATAGCAGGGGACACTTTTAAACCTTCCTGGGGCTCTGACTCCTTTAGTCTGGAGCTCTCCTTTTAACCCCATCCCACCCAGGCCCTCCCACGCTCCTCACTGGTCTCCCATGGTGCACTTCCAGTGCCAAATCTGAGAGATCCACAAAGTAAAACAGCCCTAAAGTCAACACCAAAATATCCAGAGCAACACCAACATGGATCAAGTAATAAGACAACACAAGAATGCTCCTTCTTTTATTTACACAATAGGCTAAATGACATTGTTGTAGGGCCCCAGCAACACAAGTTACATCTGGAGAAGGATTTTATCCTAGCCCTCCTAATGAGGGCATGGCAGAAGTTGAAGCAGCCAAAACTCTGCTCTCAGACATCTGTCTGTAGATTCCCTTGCTGAGCAGCCCTGGGCTGAGCTCCCCCAGGACTCTGCATGGCCACCCACCTGCTGCAAATTTTCCAGTTCCTCTATTGAGCGAGAATCATCAAATGTCTCTTTGCCTGAGTCATTCCTGCCTGGAGAGGATGGCTAAAAATCTGAGCTCACTCTCTATCTCTCAGGCTTGTGGTTCAGTTCCTGTGACTCACACATCACCATCTCAAACTTCTTTGGGTTTCAGGCTATTTTCTAATTTCTCTCCATGAGACTGTAAAAATACACTGTCCGTGACCCTTTTTTGAAAAGTTAGTTACATTTTTGTCTTGATCGATCTCTCTCATTCTGGTGAACTCCTTCACTGTATGTTGCTCTTTCCTGCATTTTAAGCAAACAGTCTGAGTTCTATCATATGTCTACACACACAAAGGAAACCTCTCCTCTATTATTAGAATAACAGAATGGTTTGTGTTGGAAAGCACCTTAAAGATCACCTTGTCCTAATGCTGTGGCATGGACAAGGACAACTTCCACTAGACCAGGTTGCTCCAAGTCCTGTCCAACCTGGCCTTGGACACTTCCCGAGATAGGGCAGCCCCATCTTCTCTGGGCAACCTGTGCCAGGGCTTCACCACCATCACAAGGGAGAATTTTTTTCTGTATATTTAACCTAAATTTCTCTGCTTTCAGTTTGAACCCATTCCCCTTGTCCTACCACTACGGATCCTGATTATGAGTTGCTCTCTGGCTTCCTTTCCTCTCTTTTACTCTGATTTCCAGGACGAAGTAAACTCCACTACAAACACCTGATTGTTCCAGAGACGAATTGCTGGTTTTGTTGAGTATATTTTCCAGTAGACATCCTATTCAGCTTCTCAGGCTCTTGATCCTGTCTGAAGACAGCCATCCACCAAGTGTGCCTGCCGCACCAGCTGAGGAAACAGCTTCAGAGGAGAGTATTTTGGAGACAAATCAAACCTGTGACCCTACCTGAGCTCCTTAAATACATCCCAGAATACAGATCCTGGACTATTCCGTGGCGAAATACTTCCTTCTGTGGCTGTTTGAGCACTCAGCCAGAGCACTCAAGCCCCCGGATGGATTACAGTGTGCATGAAGGGCAGAAGAACATTACAGAAAATAGGATGGTAAATTTGTAATTTGTTTTATTGGTTGTGCTCAACCACAAGCTGCTCTCCTTTCCCTTTCTATGTTTACTTTAGTCTACATATGCTACATTAAGATTTATATTTCAAATCTGCAAACAGCCATTTCTTGAAGATATAAACAAACAACAAGTAATTGATTCCAATCAGAGAATTTGGTTTTCTTCATTTTTTAAAGCCCCTGAAGAGTTATCTATTGCTATCTGAATAATGCACTTTCTTAATGTTCACAGTCATTTTTAAATATCATTCACTCCAAAAGGTTTCAACATGAGGTGCCAGTTGTAAGTTCAGTGCTATTAAAGTGCATGGAGATGTAACAATTTATACATAATTCTCTGTGACTGTACAAAACACTGGTGAAAAATGGGCATGCACTATGCACTTATAAATTCTGATTTTGGAACTATTCTTTCAATAGGTACTTGCTTTTCGTGTTCATTTCTTCCTTCACTGGAGCCTGACATTCAACTGAAATTATCTCCTCTCATTTAGAGAGCAATATATCAGAACACAGTAAAATGCACCTCAGCTTTATTATTATCTAACAGAGAAAACAGTGGTTAACTGACAGCAGAATGGAGAGGGATAAAACAATTACAATATTAGTGTCTGCCTCACATCTGGGGGGGTACTACATAACCATGAGTCAATTACAGGGGATTTCTCAGATGCTAAGAAGGTTAAATGGTTGAATGACTTATCCAAAAGTGATTGCTTTTCCAATCCCAGGTCCTTCATGCAAGGGCAGCATTATCTTATTACTTTCAGAATCACTCATGTAGCTTTTTTTAATTATGATTTGACTCCTCTGTAAGGTACCATCCTAACCATCTGGAGCCTGTCGGTTCCAGCCAGGGTAGATAAAGCTCCTTGCACCAGCATGGGCAGGACAGCAAGGGGCAAATAACCCCGGCAACCAGGGAGAGGTGGAAGGTTTTGTGCTTCACCCAGATCACCCAGAAGCAGGTTATTCCATTGCTGTCACAGCCTTGCCCACAGGTCAGGGTGGGACTCAGCCATTCACTCCAGCTGATGGGAAATGCTTTTCTTGGTGCAGCACAAAGATACCCACACATAAATGTACACAACCCACTGGTCCCTGCAGGAAATGGCCAGGGATCTGCTTGCTCTGGCTGATCTGGAATATTCCATGGCAGGGAGGTGGATGACTGAGTGGCTTATAACAGGAGGAAATAGTATAAGTGCTGAAAATGAGTGAGGAGGCGAGACCTGGAGGAATATGAAGGTTAGCTTGGTCCTCTCACTCCTTCTCCTTCTCTCCCTTTGGGGCTGCAGCTTGTCCATCAACCTAGATGGATTCTTTCTCTTTGTACAAGCTTTCCATGAGCTTTAGGATGAAATAAGCCAACCAGCACTAGCCTAAAGAAGAAAATAATGCATGAGGTGGTTGTCCTGTTATGTGATGTCATCCTGCACACGTGGCAGTGAAGTAAATCTTCCAGGCTTTCTCTCTTCTCTCTAGAAAGATTCAAACACTGGAGAAATTGGTCAGAAAAAAAGTAAAATACATCAGTAAAAAATAAGAAATACTTTTAGAGATGAAAGCACCAACCTGTCCATTCCTTCTGGGATTTTCCAGAAAATGACAATTGTAGCTTGATCCATTTCTGGATTCTTTCAGACAAACTCAGATCCTCAATCTAAGAAATTTTTGTCCTTCTCCCTTCCTATCAGCTCCATCAAAAGGCCTGGATGCTTGAAATGGAAATGAATCATGTAAAGGAACTCTGGATTTGTCTTTCAGTTTTGGTAATAAAAGTCTTTCTTTAATCCTGTACACATCCTGCAAGATGTCACACTCATTGCCTGAGAATGTCAGCAAAACCAAATTATGGAGCTGCCATGTTTCTGCTGCCTTTTAGTTCCTGTGATACAAGAATTGCAAGGGATTCTACTTTTTTATGCTCAGATAAATATCATCAATTTAGTTGCTTTGCTTAAGGTTTGGTTTAGAAAGTTGATGGGATCATTAGTAAAACAGGGTCACTTAGCTGGTTTTTTCAGTCAGCTATGAAAAAAGAACTATGATGCCTATAGGTATAAAAAATAATTTAAACTATTCTCTCCCCTCTCCACACTTATTTTAGTACCTCAAAAAGGCCACATCTAATTGGGAACAGAGCCAGAATGCAGCTTGCTTCTATTTCAGAACACTTCATACAGTCCTTATCATCAAAACTCCTGTTCAGAGAGACTAGTATCATACAGGTGAGATTTGCTATCTTAATATCTCAGATCATTTTAAATGTATGATATTTTGCATGAAAATGCAATCCTGCAAAGCTGCTGACAGTCATTCTTGCTTCAAAAGGCATTTGTGAGGCCTGAAGCCAGACAACAGAAACTGTCCTCATGGTGGGCTGTGAACACAAGTTGGGTGTGTTGCTGGCATGAGGCAAAATTGGTGTGAGTTCCAACAATGCAGGCTGACAGCCCTGTGAGGACAGTTTTCCCCCAAGATTCTGCCCAAGGAAGTCTTCTGAATTCAGATGGGAGCAGCAACTCCCCAGCATTGGTCTGTGCTGCTGACAGCATATTATGAGAGGGACACAACTCCTTTTTATTTTTTCAAATTTAGCAAATCCCTCATGTCTGCCCCCCATCTTTTGCCTCAATGTGAATGGAGCTTCCAGCTGTTCATCTTCCTTTTTATTTCTGTTGCTTAAGTCCTCTCAAGCTGTGTCAGCTTTAACAGAAAAGACTTCTGCTGATTTCCTTTCCTGGATGGCAGTGCTGGAATCACCTTGGGCACACGATTGCTCATTAAACACACACATGGAAGCAAGTAATTGGCAATATCTTTCCTTTCTCACACTCCAGTGTATACTTTCATTAAAGATTTTCAAAATGCAAATGACACCTCTCCCTCTTTGTTATTGTTTAATAATAAATCCTTAATATTGGAGGGGAAAACCCAGCTTTGCAGTCAGTGCAGTGGGGCTGGGAGTGGAGGGTCCTGGGTTCACAGTCCCCATCTTCATTTCTGTTTCCCACCTGCCTGTAGCTTTTCTGTACCCTTCACTGAGCAGGAAACCCTCTTAGCCCTGTTCTTACACCTTTTGTACTGACAAGTGGAAAATAATTCATTTCTACTACACTATTCATGCTATAAAGTGATGGCATTGCAAGAACAGCAGTTTTCATCTCGTGTTTAAATTGAAATGTCTCAGATAGGAAGGTGCAGATCTCCCTGGGCACCTGCAAGGAGAGATAGGTTCAGAAACACCTGTATTGCTGAAGTTCAGGTGTATTTTTCATTGATGGAACAGTAAAATCCAAGAGAAGGATCCATTGGACCCAGCCACCTGCAGAAGTGTCTGCTCTTACTCCAAAACATGGGAACCTCTGAGCGTCTCCTCAAAACAGCCATGAGTTTCATGTGGGAAACACAACTTTCATCTTCTTCTGTTCTCTTATGCTGCATTGACTTCACTGCTGTGACTGACACTTTAAAAGTTTGTAGGTTTGCCTGAGGCACAGATCCAGCATAGAAAAATCTCTCTCCAATCAACTGAGGCTCAGCAAACAGATAAGCACTGAAAAAATGGTCTTCTGAGGGAAACATCAGAAAATCTTAAGGTGGTCTGGACCTCACCTGAATGACATTGTGCTAATCCATGGGGGAACTGTGTGCGCAGAGCTCTGTGATCTTATATATGTCAGGATAAATCTGATGAAAATTGCAGGGAGTAAGTTATATTACTGTGGATTTATTCAACTGTAATAGATCAACATTTGTCCTCGAGTGACTCCAGCATTTCTTCCCTGTGTGTGTAGTCTCTTCCCTGCTAATGCATCCCCACAGGAGGGAATGTTTCTTCTGCTAAGCAGGAAGCAGGGGAAGAAACCTATTGCTTTTTCTTGATGGGAGACTTTCAAATGTACAATTTCTCTAAAACAGAGGCTGAAATGAACCCAGATATGTAACTGTGCCCTCACATGGAAAACACTGTAAACTCAGACTGGAAATCTGAAAAATAAATTCCTCAGAGCTCAAGAGGCTTCATACCTCTGCAGTTCTCTCCTGAAACACCTTTTGCATTAATCCAATAGGAGACCAGTTGCCCAGATCCTTGCTAGCATGTACCCTGCTTTCTGCTTGCTCTAGGATGCATCAGGAATTAAATAGCTGCTCATCTGGCACCGTATTTCCCTAAACTCGCTGATTAGAAAGTGCTCCCAGACAGTGCTGGGATTGCCTGAGCTTGTTTCTAATCTAGTTTCAAATGAAACAGTCAAGTTAACCAAATGCCCTCCACTGATCCCACATGGCAGAGCTGTCCTGACCCTAGCCATGAGATAGGAGTGAGGGAACACTTTAGAGTGCTGTGGCACGACAATGGTGCAGTCAGATCTGGCTCCCTCCTTCTGCTCATGGCTGAGGAGAACAAGCGCAATAAAGTGAACACTTTACTGCTCAGATTTTACTTAACTCACTGTTTTCCAGCCAGCATTCTAATTTTATGTGACTCTACTTCAGATGACCCAATAATTCTTTGCAACGATTCACCTTTCTAGGTGTGACCAGGTAGCTTTTGCAGTCAGAAAATCTCTGGGCTGGGAAACCTGACCCAGGTGACCTGGTCACAAACCATAGCCCAAACTGAGTGAGAAGCAGCAGGGATGGCAGATAGGACACAAAATCACCACCAAGATTTTGCTCTCCTTTCTCATTCAAGCACCCCAATACTTTTGATCCCAGCTCCCAGTTCACACAGAGGACGCAAAAACAAGTGAAATACTCCACCTGCTTCCTAATGACTCTGCATAGGGGTTGGCAACAGTCCATGACCCAGAAAGGCTTATTTTGTTGGGTAAGAATCTGTCTCCATCAGAGCACAGTGGATATTCATCCAGGAAAATCTTTAATCCTCCTCCCCAATTTTTTTTCAATTCTTATCTTTTTATGTATTACTAAAAGGAATCACAGATGACCAAGAATCAAATATGTTTGTTACCACCTCACAGTGATTTCTGCATTGGTGAGAAGGAAGTTTGGTGTTTTTTGGACCGTGGTTTTCATTGTTAAAACTGTTCTGCCCAGTTTTAAACTCAGATTTTTGAAGCCTGCACATTTAATCACAAGTCTTTTCTACAATTAGGGAGTAGTTCACAGCATGATAACAATGAAAGAAAAAACATAATGTTTCTCAATGTTAACTGAAGGTTGGTGCCCATGTCTAGACACAAATTTTCCTGCAGTGGTAAACATTGGTTTTGATTAGAAAATTGTTCTTGCTCCAATTCTAGCCTCACAAGACAGAATTACTACTTGGCAGATGAGATTTGAGAAAGGTCAGGAGCTAGCCAGTTAAAAGTAATATTTTACAGTTTTAATGAAAACATATTATTTCTTATATTTTTCTTCATCCTGCTTGGAAGCAAATGTTGTTTTACTGCAGGGCTCTGACTGCAGCTCTGCATCACATGGGAGTCCAAGGGCAGAGAACAGCACTTAGAGCATTAAAAATGCATTCTTCATGTAGCAAACCAAAAAAGTGTGCCTTTTGGCAGCATTGCTGGCCTAATTTTGGCTGCAGGATGAATAAAATCAAGGCTCCCATGGAAATTCCAGCATGTAACTCCTGAGCTGCAGACAGGGAGGTAACAGAAGGGAGTTTGGGCAGCCTTTGGGACACCGGGGCCAGGGATGCTTCCTCCATCAGGGCACTGTGCTGAGTGAGGCAGCACTTGCTGAACATCCCAAGGGCTCCATATCCATCTGTAGAGTCCATGAGATTGCAACACTTGTCTCCTGAAATCACCATATTTTTCTAAACATTTTTGCCAACCTGAGCAGCACCAGAGTAGCCTTGTTATTTTGGCAGCAGCTCACAGCAATGATTTCAGGGAAGCTGTCCCTGGAGCTCCACTGGCAAAGGCACCACAGGACCACAGCGCCGTTGCTTTGGTAGCACCCACACTGTCAGTCATCATATACCAGCTACGTGGGTGGGTATGTCTCCATCTACTCAAAATGGAGCATTCAGGATTAGCTGACCTTCTCCCCAGAAGTTGTGTGTTGAGGGACTGCTACAGGCAATTCTTTTTTTCCTTTTTATGGGAGAGGATGACTTCAGAAAGGAACAGAGGAAGCAGAAGCTACTTGGGTGCCAACATATAGAATCAGTGAGTGGTTTGAGTTGGAAGGGACCGGGGCAGATCCTGGCACTGAGACCCCACTCTGGCTCCTCCCTCACTTGGCACAATTTTGGTGTGGTTTCCCTGGCTTACATCCCTGTCAAGGGAGTGGGAAACCTGCCCTTTCTGATGAGTTTATTTCCTGGGTGTCAGGATTGATAACTTTATATTCTATTTGCTTTTATCCTGCAGCCATGTCTTTACTTCACTCGTGTGTAGGAGTTAGGCATGTTTGTGCCTTAGGGCTGGGTAAATACTGCAAAATAAAATCACTTGCTGTACATGGGTTTTGAGTTGGGAAGAGCATATGCTTGGAGAGCACTGGAGAGCATTATTCCAGGGGTTAAATATACTGTCACTGACCTAAGGGGTATGAGTTCATTGACTTTTTAGATTTTTCTTGAGAATGCTCCAGTCAATTCAGGTTGGCTCTTCCCATTCTACCCCAAAAATGTGCAGCATTCACCTCAGGATGTGAGTGGAGAGGTCTCAACAAACAGGCTTCCCAGGATGCTGCATCCATGCACATGTGTGTGTACCAGGGATGTCACAAGGGTCAGAGTAAAGCTCAGACAATGGATGTGTTCACAGCAGGACCGGCTGGGTTACAGACAGGACCTTGTGCTGTTACAGTAAAAACCTGCTCACTGTACTGGCTCAAATCACATTCCTACAATTTACTTTATCCTAATAAGTAAAGGATGAAGAGGCACGAGGGAAAGATCATCCATAAAAGACAGAGAAAGGGAGGAAAGGAATTTACTCCTTCTGAAAGACAGCAAGACAGTTACAAAGGCAGGAATTCCTGTGCTGTAGCCTGGGTACAAAAATATCACTTGGAGAGGAAAAAGTCCACTGAGACTCCCAGCAAAAGGCCAATTAATTACACATATTAAAATGAAACTTACCTTGCCATACTCATTTAATCTGTTTTTAAAAATATAATCAATATTGTACAATGAGGAGGCCTAAATAGCACAAGTGAAATTACTAGATGTCTAAATGTGACTGCCTACCCTATGTGCTTGGAAATGCTTTTACTAGTGCTACATGTTATTCCAAATCTTCCTATCACTGTATTTTATCCTCCTCAAGCAAGAAAGAGATATGACTGGAAGCTTCTGCATTAAACTGTTTTCATCAGAAATTGTTCTCTTATTTTGAAGGATGTCATACGTGAACAAAATGCATTGAAAATATTCTACTTTATACGATTATAATAATTTTAATTAAAGTGTTCCTGAAATTATAACTATTATAATGTTAAAACCTTTCTCACTTAGAAAATACTAATGTCTTGAAGCGATAATTCTTGTTTTTGACTAAATTAATTCAAAGTGTTTGCAAGCAAATTAGGAAAAATACGAAAATGGATGAGGTTTTGGATGTACAGATTAGATACCAACAGAAAAGTCAATTATTTTGCTCAAAAATTATTTTCAACTGTTCAAAAACAGCTGTTTCCAGGGGGCTCCTTTCACTGTTGTCCCACATTCCAACAGAACCTGGGATCCAGGGTTTCAGCAGGTGTCATCAGGCTGGAGGAGCTGCTGGAGCAGAGTCTCTTCAGCTGGGAACACAAATCGATGTCAAAGTCTGATACCAGTGCAGAAGAGCAAAAAGAATGAAATTTAGTGGTCCCATTTATGACTCTGAAATCGTCACAGAAATAGTTACAGAAGCCTTAGAAAACAAGAAAGTGAAAAAGTACATAAAAGCATCATTAAATCTTTTTTATTATTGTTTAAAACACCTTTTATGGAGCAATTTCAAGGTGTATGTTTTTACAATTATTTGAACATTTTGTCTCTCAGGAACAGACTGCTGGTATGAAAGATCTATCAGTCCTGACAGGTTTGTCCTCTTAATGCAAATGATACAGCCATGGTTCATCTCCTGCTTCAGTAGCAAAGAAATACTCATTTAAGTTTACCACTCATCCCTTTCACAAGCTCCATGAATCTACTAATTGGGAATAATGGATTTTGTGTGTGCGTGTGTACATTCACATGAAAATAGATTTCAGCTACTGACACAGTATCCCAATTATTAAGAATATGGCACCATTGAGAACTCCTTTATAAACAGAGAACAAAATGAAAATAGAGGGAAATGCCTGAGTGTCTGAAACTATAATTCTCTCTGAAATAAACTTTGCAATGGTGGTATAAGTCAGTGAAACGTTTGATTCCTCTGCTCATATCAGTGGAAGGAGAATCCGAGAAGGAAACATTCTCATCCTGTGCTTTCTTTCAAGATCTTAAAAAATTTCATTCTCTTAGGAAAACATGAAATTAATAGGAATTTTTTATCTGAAAATCAAAATGTGAGAGCAGGAAAAGGTTTTTAGCAACCAAATTGTTTAATGCAAGTCATATTGACCTGTTTCATTTTAATTTTAATATTTAACTTTTTTGTCAGAATATTCAAATCAGAGGTCTGGGTTTTAAAAATCTCACACTACAAACTGAAAAGTACGTTAAAACTAGAGAAATTGATTTTGGAATTGTCAAATAATCCAAAACTTATATATACAAACACCACTTCATGTTTTGTTTTGTTTTGTTTGATTTGGTGTTTTTGTTGTTGTTATATGAAATATCCCACAAACAGTTTTAGCTCTGTTGGGTGGAAACTATTAAAACAGGAAAAAACACAACTTGTCCGGAGGGGAGCTATTGGCAGCAAATATAGGAGGTACTGGAAACACAAATGTATGATTATTTGGAGTAAAGCAAAGTGTAATTTAGCTGTACAATTCCCCTGCCACAGACATCCTTATAAATTTCATTTATTTTTCCGGTCATATCACAGCCCAAAACCAGAGCAGTTCATCCCCTGAGGATCCCCAGGCAGCACTGAGCATCCTCAGCCCGGACCAAGCCTGTCCCTGAGCAAGAACCATGTTCCCTGCCAAGCTGGTCCTGTGGCAATGCAGGAATGGGGAGTTGTTTCAGTCCTTGAGTCTGGCCTGGACTCTTCCTTCATCTTTCTCTGGATGCCCAGAACTCCTGCAAGGCACTTGGGCACAGGGTTTGTCCCGTGCCGTCATCCCAGCACAACTCCACCGCAGCCAGCCCTGCACCCCCTTTCTCTCTTATGCCTCTTTTATAGCAAATCATTCACCTTAGCAGTTCCACAGGGGGATGATGAATGAGACCCAGGGTATCCCCTTGATCCCCATACTACCTTTCTAGGTGAAGCCAACCACATCCAGAGGGACAGAAACTAAAGCCATGCCACTGATATAAATCCCATTGTTTCAGTGCACAACCAGGGTCCAGGTCTGTGGTTGCAGCTCCATGTGACAGGTAGCAGGATTTGCACCATCCTGCCAGTGCCATCTGTCACTGCTGGGCACTGAGGAAACTCCTTAACCAAAGAACTAACAGGAATATCCCTCCTCAAAAAGGGAGGAACAGCCTGGCACAACTAAAAGGGAAAAAATAAAAATAGAAAAGCAATGGCAACCAGCACAATGGGGCCAGCAGTATCACCGCCCAAAGCTCTTCCTAGAAATAGAATAAAAATAAGCATGGCAGAAACTTCCTGCTTAAATCTGACTGTGACCAACATGAAAACAACCACTGTATACTTGATTTACACATTCAGCTTCAAAGTTACATCAATTGAAACACACTGGCAGTGCTGAGTCGGAAGGAGCTGTGCCTGGCTGAGGAGGGGAGCAGGGCCAGCAGCACAGGGCTCAGCAGATCCCTCAAGGAAGGCTGGTGCTTACAAGTGCAACCCAACACTGAGATACGGGGGGTGGAAGGACCATCCTCCTGCACAGCCAGCAGCCACCTGTGGCACTCATGAAGAACCCAGAGAGCCCAGACCCTCTCAGAGAGGCTATCAACATTGGCTTGAACCAAAATCAGAGCTCAATATTTGGTTTAGCCCACAGCCCTCCTCTACTGCAACAGATCAGTACAGGAACACTTTGGATATGTGTTTTCACCTTTTAAAAGCAAGAAAATGAATACCATTGTGTTCCTTATTTGTTAAGTCACATTCATTGTGTGGCCACATAAGTAGTATTGCTAGGAACATGCTCTGCTATCATTATACCAAAGACCAAAATAATCACTGGAATAATCTACCTTTCAAGATATTAAGCATAGCAGGCTTTTGAGATTTCAGACAAATTTGGGTGCTTCTGAAAACTATTGATTTGAAAAAACTCCAGGACTGGCTCTCAAAACTGTACCTCAGCAAAGGCATTTCCTCCTTCATCCTCTATCTTCTGTATGTTTTGTTATATTAAAAACTCAAATCAGCACAAAATGCTTGACAAGGGAAGGGAGAAAAGTATTCAGATTTAATCTAGTGATTACAGTTCATTCGTTGCAAACAGCTCCTTCATCAAGGCTATCAGGTGAATTATTAACCTCTTCCATCCACAAACAGAGAAATACCATCAGTCACGAGGAAGCAATGCAGGAAAAAAGGTTACCCAGGTTATCTGCGGAAAGGGACACAGCAAGGTTCACTCTGCAGAGGAAAATACTGCTGGGGGGAGCAAGGCAGGGAGGAAAGGGCAGAGCACTGGTTTTGAGCAGCTGGGGAGCAGGCACAGAGCAGGTAGTACAGCTTCTGAGCAATTAACTCAGCACATAAATGGAGCAGCAGTTAGCAGGTACACGCTGTTGTCCCTTCTAGTCACTCCTGACACTGCTCTCCAGGCTCTGCAACAGGTAAGAGAGGCATTTCTGGGTGCAGACTGTGGGAAGGGGACTCTTGGCCCCTTATGGGGGGAAGGATGATTTTAATTTGGACTTTCTTCCAGGCAAAGCATTACTGGGGGAAAATAAAAGCCAAACAGGGTGACAGAAGGACTCTGGCGGTATGGGAGAAAAAACAAAGAGGACAGGCAGCAAAATCCACTGGGAAGGCTGGAAAATGAAGGGGTACATGGGGTACATTGGTAAATGAGGATCCAGGCCAATTCCTGGTATTCTAAAACATAGGTAAGGAAAAAGGGCCAGAAGCAAAGATTAGTTAAAATAGAATGAAAGATTAAACAATAAAATAAAGCCATGCAAGTGTCTCCCCTGCCCTGTTTCTCTCAGGGTGTGCTGTGCCCTGTGCTCTCAGGGTGACCATCACTCCAGCAGCAATAGCAGCCTTCACAGACAGCCCCTGAAACTCAGCTCCTTCTGCAAGAAAGGAGGTCCTGGGGCAGCTCCTGGTCACACCAGAGCAACCATTTGTTTCAGAATACAAATCATTCCCTATAAACTTGTGCAAAAACAGCATCTTGCTCTTCACAATGTCCTTAAATCATATTCTGTATTTTGCTATTATATCAGACTGCTGGGAGTTTTGAGAATAAATGAGAAACCACAGAACTTCATCTTTGGCCTGTGTACTTTTTAAGAAGTAATTTCTCAAAGGTACACAACAAAAGAAATCTGGCGTTACAAAATGCAGGAGAATTCTACTGAAGGAGCTAAGATGGGTTGGAGGCAGACACAATGCCCTGTCTGCCTCAGACCTGATGCTTCACTGACTCCCCAGGAGCACCCAGGGAGGGGGAGCTGGACATTCCAGCAGCTCCTGCACCAGCTCCAGTACTAGATGCTGGACAGGCCATGCTGTGAATGCTCAAGGCAGAAGTGACCATGTAGGTTGGTTTCTTCAATTCAAAATGAATCTGCTGACAGAGGCAAAAACAAAGTACAGGGCTGCCAGGAACAGAGGGACACCTCGGCTGCATCTACCATCACCTCACTTCTGAAATTATTCATTTTGGTCCAAAAGGCAGACACTAGCAGTGGGATTGTATCAGCCTTTGAGAAATACTCAACAGCTTTGGAAAAAAAAAGGAGAGGGAAGAAAAAGAAAAAAAAAACAACAATAAAAGCATGCTATAAACCAACTTCACTATGCTGTTACACCACAACAAAAAATATCTTTGAAATAAGAGTCACCAGTAGGTCGAGCTTTACACATTTAAAGCAGGGAGTGGTTGTTTCCAAACTGCTTTTATTGCTTTCAAATTCTAGTTTAGAGCAAGGGCTCAGAGTTCTGTAGTAGGGAGGCTTTTTCTTCTTCTAATAGAAATTCCCATCTGTCTCATAGGTGTGATCCTAAATAAGGGCAAATGAGGAAAAAAAGGGAAGTGTCCTTCCCTTTAACATGATCAATGCAACTGCCAAAACCCAGCATGAATTTAATAAATGCAATGTAGGTTGTTTTATTTGACCTTCTGTTCACAAAATAATTTTATTATATGTATGAAAGCAGCATACAGGCAATAAAATTATGAAAACATTCACAATACATAAATACACAGACCTGATGCAGGATGTATATAGTTTGTTCATTTTTTTTCCTCTCAGTTCTCTTTTCCTGACAACACATTTTTTGATATATGTTATGAAAAAGTTGTTCCAAAGGGTATGTTCTCCCATTCAGAAAAGAAATTGATTTCTTTGAATGCTGCTGAATATTAACACCCAATGTTCTTGTTGCTAATGTTCACTGATTGCTTTTGGCATTACAAAGGGAAGCGGCAAGAAAGGACAATGGAAAAGTAGCAGGTTTTTTTAATTAAACATTGGTAACTTTTTTGAAGTTCACAGGAGGATTTTGAGGTGGGGGCTGCAGCTCCATCTGTATTTAGAAACGTCTTAATCCAAAGTGGTAATGAGGCACTATTCCTTATTGAATGGACTATTGACACAGCAATTACTAAAATGTAATGTCCTACCAGTTCCCAAAGTAAAGCACCAGGTACCTCAGGTTTTAATTTCTGACCATGATAGAGTAGCAGACAGAGAATGATCCAGGTGGTCCTGCAGTAACACCGGTGATAACAAGGTTTGACATCTTTACTACCATTATAATCCATTGTGTTTGTTCAGAAAAGATATCCAAGACTTGAAATAAGAAAAGTCAGAGAAAGCTTTTTATCTTACATAAATACAAAACATTTTATACTAAGAATTGTTATCTAAGCTTTCCTTCCCAAGTTGGATTCGTCTTAAGGTTGTAGTCATATTTAAGGTATTTACAGATCCACAAACTTGACATTCTAGCAAAGTCTTTGTAACATGAAACTTTTTAAAAATAAATAGCAGCAATTTCTTTTATTTCTATAAGGGAAGAGAATTCACAACTCAGTCAACGCTGGTCCTATCTTTTGAAAGAAATCCCACTTAAAAAAACCCACAAGCAAATGAACTCCACACAGCATCAGATTCCCTCTTTTCTTGCTGAGCTTCTTAACATTCCTCCATTCCCCTCACCAGCTCTCCAGAGCTTGTAATAAAGTGCTGTCTGGTTGACTGGTCAAAATGTAGTTATGACACTCCAAAAATATCCCATTATTTAGACATCTTAAATAACATAAATAAAGCTAGATCTGTTATAACATATGAAAAATATCAATTTAAAACAATAAATAAATAAAACCAGTATCAACATATTACCTCTCAAAGCTTTAAAAATAACCATTCTCATTATAAGGCTCAATTATTTGTCAGAAATAATTTTAAGAAGGCATCTACCTACCTTTACAATCCCTCAGTCTTTAATTAGGACCTGTTAACACCCACTATCACAAGACACAGCAATCTTTTAACTTCTAGTAAACATTAATCTTTAAATACTCAACATTTATCTTTTGCCTCACTTTAAGTTAGAAATCAGTTTCTCTGTGTAGAGAAGAAGCAGTATTTTCTTTGTCACTGCACTGTATCTAAATTTGTGTATTTTCCTCAGTGTGAACAGTACAGTTTAACATGCTTTTTATAACCAATTTCCAGTATGTTTTTCTGTTTATTGTTTAAAATGTTAAATTTGCTTTGAATGCAAGGAAAATTAATTCTGGGCTTGGTGTAAATGGGTATTTTTCTCCCTAGAGCTTAGTTTCTTACCAAAAAATCTTGTGTATCTTTTTTCTCCCCAAAATATTATTACAATATACACCATTAGGTCTTGCTGAGTAAACCTTACTGTTCAGGTTTTATGCTGCCCATTTTGTGTAATGGGATTGATCTTTTCCAAAGAAACATCAGCTTCATAATCCAAGATACCTGACAGTGCTGGAGACATTTTCTCCAAGGTCTTAGATAGTTCACCCTCTTCTTCCTTTTTGAGAGGTTCTTCTTCTGGACAGATAATCGAATGTGGAATCAGATAAACCATATTAGATTCTTTGGGGCTGGACCCTTTGGGCTCATGTTGGCTTGAAAAAACAACTGCCCCGTTGTTGTTAATACTCACAGTCTCTATGGCATTGCCAGACATTGGGCAGAGTCTGTAGCAGCCCAGCAGGGTTGAAAATGCCTTCCGGAAATCAGCATTGAAGGCATAAATGATGGGGTTGAGGGAAGAATTTGCCCATCCAAACCATACAAAAACATCAAAGGTGGTGGAATTAATGCAGAAAGCCTCTGCTCCCTTGGATGGCTGGGTAGGCTCACAGAAGGGAATCATGCAGTTCAATACAAAAAATGGCAACCAGCAGCACACAAACACCCCCATGATCACCGACAGAGTCTTTAAGACCTTTGTTTCCCGCTTGAAGGACATTTTGAAGTTGCTTTCTGGTTGCTGGCAGTCCATACTGCTCCTGTTGCCACTTGTGTTCTGGCAGTTCTTGGCATGCACTGCTGCTCTCTCCAGAGCTGAGATGCGTCGGATTTGCTTCTGAGCAATCCGGTATATCCTTGTGTAAGTCACTATCATGATGGCCACAGGTATATAAAAACTAATTAGAGAAGAGGAGATGGCATACATCCTGTTCAGGCTAGAATCACAGTTGTCCATGCTTACACCTTGTAAGCTGGCATTTAAGTCCAAAAAGCTTGTGGTTGTAGCCTTGTGCCAGTTCAGCTGCACAGGGATGAAGGAAATCAGCACAGACAAAGTCCATGCCACGCTGATCATGATGAAGGCTGCCTTGGGGGTCATCTTCCTCTCGTACCTAAATGGGCTGGAGATGGCCCAGTATCTGTCCACACTAATGACACAGAGATTTAAGATGGAGGCTGTTGAGCACATAATATCAAAGGCCACCCAGATGTTACAAAATGAACCAAAAGGCCAGAAACCGGCGATCTCGGCCACCGCTTTCCAAGGCATGACCAAAACTGCCACTAAGAGGTCTGACACGGCCAAGGAGATGACAAAGAAGTTGGTCACCTTGGACCTGAGGTGGCGAAACCTAATGACAGCTGCGCAGACAAGCGTGTTTCCCAGCAATGTGGAGAGGATCAGTAGTGAGAGAAAGCAGCCCGTGAGGATGCGAAAAGAAGAGGAGTCCCTTTCCACCAGCAACCCTTCCCCATCCATAGTGGTGTCGTTCCAAGTCATAGTTCCTCCTGAGGGAAAATCATATCATGATTTTCATGATGACATCAGCTCCTTTCCTTACAGACATCAGAAACATCAGACGTCCATTAATTACTCATTACCAAATAGACCAAAGGTCATTTCTTATAATCCCTTCACTCCCAGATGGACCTCACCCACTCTGAATTATCCTGAAAGCTCTATGAGCAGGAACTGAAAAGACATAAACATTGTCCACCCTACGCACTGGGCTTTTTAGCAATCCCTTCAGAAACACACTGCATCACCCCGGCATGAACTCAGACAGCTCACCTGCAAATGTTCTGCTGCTGTCCTCTCCAAAGACACCCCACAAACAGGAAAGCAATCACTTTTCTATGCTTGTATATATTCCCACTTAAATAGACTATTGATCGAGTGTTTCCAGTGTCCACTGCACTAGCCCTTATTTACTGAAGCTTATTATACAAGGTGCCTTTTCCCTACTTCCCTAAATGATGAAACACTCCATCCTTCCTCCTCAGTACATTTTTGTTACAAAATACATCAGTTCTCTGATTCTTGGCAGGGTCAGAAAGCAAATCTTCACTTAGTTTCAAACTCTTTTACATTTCCAAGACAAAATAAATAAACATACATTAGGAGTGTTTTTAAGATTTTCAGCAAGAATTAGCTCAGGTTATTTGTTTTATTTAAACAAGAAATGCTGGCTCCTACCTTTCACCTCTGACTCTCTCTTTGCTCTGAGATGCAGGGCCGACTCTCCTCTTTTAGTTTTGGAATTGCATAGCAAATTTCATATACAAAACCAACACAGGAACACTGCATTGCATTGTTTGTGTGAGGTTTTTTTCCCTGAAAGTGCAAATTGGCTGGGGAGAAGTAAGAGTTGGACCATCAGGAGTTAGTTTTCTAGGGAGCAGCAGGTCTGTGCTGTCGGACCATGCGTGACAGACCCTGCTGGTGTGTGCCCAGCTCCCTCCATCCCACGGCCCCTGTTGATCACTCTGCAAACTTTGTTGGCCAGATCAGTCCCAGTCGCACTTTGTACATCCCATGGAAGTGGCACATCAGGGCAAATCATCCCAGGCAAAAGGCACGGTATTCCCAACCCTGGCAGGAGTCGACTACCAATTCTTTCTTCTGCCGTTCGCTGGATGGAGAAAGAAGGGGAGAGGAGGATGAGGACCCGAGTGACCTTCCCTCGACCACGACGCCAGCGGTGCACCCAGTGGGTTCCTCTTACAGCAGGGACAAGTCGCTTTAACACTCCACTGCCAGGTTATAGCTCTCCATAACTGCTCCGGAATAATCCCACCTCCTGCTCAGCGGGGCTGCGCTCCAGGAATCGGGTCCAGATCTTACCATGCTTTTTCCCTCTCGGAAAGGCGCAGGCGGAGGCAGCTCCTCACTCTCTCTCGCAGTCACCCCCGGGCCGCGCATCTCCCGACTTCCTTCTGCCCGGGGCAGGGCTCGGCAGCATCGCCCCTCCAGGAACCCTCTGTCTGCCTGGCGACTCCTTCCTAAAGGATTAAGACAAGGGAATGACAGGCATGGAGGCATGCAGCGGGCAAAAAGCCACCCCCCTTCGCCTCCCCTAACATCTTCAGTTGGGCGCAGCTTCTTCTTTCTGGTAGCTTTTCCAGCTTTCGTGGGGAAAAACGTCCCGGGCAGCCGGGGCGAGGGGCAGAGCCGGGCTCCGGGAGCGGCTCTGCTGGAGTTTAGTGCAGACGGGATTACTTTGCCCGGTCCGGAGCTCCGCCAAACTGCGGAATGCCCGGGGGGCTGCGCGATGCCCCGGCGCTGTGAGCCGGGCGGGTTCAGTGAACTGATGCGGACAGTGAGTACCGGCACCGCGCCCCTGTGATGGGCGATGCTCGGGAGGGGCCGCGGGACGAGGCACCGCGGCTGCCCCGGCCGCGGCGAGAGCGGCGTTCCCTCGGGGCACGCTCGGGACGGGCGGCCGGGAGTCGCTCCCGACGCGGCGGGGCAGGGGCGGCGGGAGGCCGGGGCTGGGGGCTCCGCCTGGGCCGCGCTCCCTGCGCGCCGCCCCCCGCCTGGCGCAGCCCCGGCGCAGCCGCGGCCGCCGGGCTCCCTCTCCTGGGCGGCCGAGGGGTGGCCACGGACGGGGGGCGGCCGCCAGCCCCGTCGGGGCAGCAGTGGCACCGAGGGGACGGGACGCGCCGCGTCTCCCCGCGCCCCCTCCGCATCCTCCCACCGTGCCCATCGCAATCCTGCGGTCAGGCAGGGAGGGAGTGGGGGAAACCCACAGCCCAGGCTCCCCGGGGCATGTGGCTGCTGAGGAGCCGCATCCCAACTGAATCGTGCGGGCTCAGGCGAAGGCAAAAAGCGGGGACAAACACTGCGGAGCTGTCGGAGCCCCGAGCGGGCACCTCCGAGGGCAGAGGAAGCTCAGTGCAATGAGACCTGTGGCTCTCTTCAAAACCTCCTTTGCAAAATTCCTTTCCGTTTTGTAGTAAGCACCAAAACCAGAGCAGTTATTCCTCAAACCCCTTTCATTCTTCACAAGGGTTTTTCTTGCTTACCTTGGCTGCAACAGGCAGAGAAAGATGAATGTGATGATTTGCAGCCTATGCATAGGAATTTTACGCCCCCAAAAATCAGAAAATAAATATAAAAGACATCACAGGGAGGTTAAGAAATCTCCTAGAAGATCAAATACTCACTAAGTTGTCAACATAAATTTTGTGAGGTTCAGCCCTAGTGAAGTTGCCCTCTGTAATTTTTCATAATGTCAGTTGAAGCAGATACAGTGCTTAGCTAACCTTGACTAGTTAACTGAAACACTTATTTTTCTTTCCCCTTCTCTTTCTTTTTTCATAAATTTTAACTGCTTCTCAGCAAGTACTTCTTCTCCTCCACCCTTCTCCTGCTTATTATCCTGTCCTTTAATCATCATTCATCCCCAGAGGAGGGTGAAAATAGACAAGAAAATGAATCCTGTGTTCTTTGGTAATAGAGATCTCTAAAGAAAGTCACTGTCAGTTTTCTTTTTCTATTTCCAATATTCTTTTTCTTTTGTCTCCTTCTTAAAGCACCACACAAGTGGGGTTTACTGCATGATACATATTTTCTGAAAAGGTAGCACACTTCTATTTTTCCATAGAAACCCTGGGCTGAGGGAAGCATTGTCTGTATAAGAAGTCACTGAGCATGTTTGATTTTATTTGCAACAACTTCCAGAGGCTCTCCTAAAATTACTTTCTACCACAGCCACCCTGGATTATTCCAGGAGAAATCACAACTTCCAAGCACACAAAAAGCAGAATTATTGAAGAACTGAGGTACACATTGCAGAGGAAAGGGCAGTCTGGTCTCAAGCATCTGCTTATCAGCTCATTCAGTGAACTCTTCATTTTTGTCAGGGAATGTCCTTTCCTGAGCAAGAGGCTGAATTCAGCATTGGAGGAACCTAATGCTGCCCAAATGAGTGAGGGTTTCAAATTTTCATTTCAGTCTGTTATTATGAAAAAGCCTTTTAGCTTCCTACTCACAACAGCCTGTAAGACTCTCACAATCCTTTTCTGGGGTGCAATTCAAGTATTTTCAGAAGCCAAACCCTGTCTTCTGTGTCCTGTCTAAGTTTGTGTGAGCAGTTCAGGCTGAACATGAGGTCTGGCTCAGCCCTGTCTGCACTAGTGAAGCAAAGCCCCTTCAGCAGTAGTTTTGAACACCAGCAGTTCCTGCAGGGCACCCTGCTGTACTAATTTGTCGTTTCAGCTAATTTATAAGCTTTTAAAACTTTCATGACTTAATAGTCATACCCAGGTGAGGAACAAAAGTGAAATCTATTAAACCCCTATTATTATTTAAGTAAATTTAGTGGTGGGATTAAGAAGCCAATTGACATGACTCTGGGAACCAGTTACGCAAGTGTTGGGTGAATTTTTCTTTTGCTGCTCCCTGACCAACCTGTCACCAGCCAGTGCAAGAAGGATCAGCTCTCATCCATGTGTGGACTTGCCTAAAACTGCCAGCAACAGGATGATGATGCAGGTGTTTACTGGAGATTCAGAAACAAGCACAGAACTTGTTTAATTCTCCCTGGGTACCCACATAAAACATCTGCTTAATTTTATGTAATGCTTTTCAATCACTCCTGACTGATGCTGGAATCAAAGCAATGCCCAGCAAAGGAAAGGTGTTGTGTCTCTATTCCCATCCTGTGAGGCACCTGCTCCTCCCCGGGGACTCTACTTATAAAGATTTAAAATTTATAAATACTGAGTAGCACCTTGATCCAAATGATCTTCATCCAAACACTAATTAGCTACTGGAAGACCAAGTCAGAGCTGGACTAAGCCCAGATCAGAGATTCACAAATAAACATGCTTTAGCCTACAAAATAGTTCACACACTAGAGCTGGAGAAAGGCAACTGAATTTACAAAATATATTACAATACATGGATACAAATTGTACTTACATCACTCTCAGGATGCCTTTTTGTGTCTGCATGCACGGGATTTATTAAACATAAAGTCAGCTGAGGTATGGTATCAGAAATAATGTCTAAAAGAGCTGTCAGGTTTGCAAATAGCTGGTTATGTTAATAAGCCAAGGTAACTTCTGTCTCACTGTAACATTCTCAGGAAATCAGGGGTCCCTGGAAATGAAAAAACAGCTATGAACCCTTTTAAAGGTCACTGAAGCACATTGTCTAAATTGATGTTATCATGTTGAGCATTCCACAGCGAAAACTACAGTAGTAAATAAAAAAGCACAGAGCAAAGAATGGCAGAAGAAAAAAAATATTACTAACATCTCCAAGGATCTCAAGCTCAGTCAAGAGTGATAAAGATCCATCAGCAGAGAGAAAGGATCAGTGAGAGAAATGATTTCTAGTCCCCAAACACTGACAACAAGAGGCCTAAATATTCAGTATTGAGTGTGGGCACTTTTTCTTGACTGTAGATTAGAGGCATTTCCCTTGGTGTCTGGGGGATTCAGTAGGGCTGATCTCAAAAAGCACATTAATGCCCTTGTGATGTTGACTTGTATTTCCAGTGGCAATCAGTGCACAGAATGTCCCTTGGTATCAGGTCACTGGTGAAGTATGTGAGGAAATCTCAACACTAACAGAGAAAAGGAAAATGAAAAAAGCCCACACAGAAACACCATGTATGAAAGTCTGAATTTAAATAACTTATTTGAGGTGGCTAATTCAGGCAGGGGCAGAGCCGGACACAGAGGGCGATGCAGGACAGTATGAATGGGAAGGATTTGCTGTGCAGTGCTACTGCTTCCTGGGATCTGGAGCTCATGCACTGGCTGCAGGGTGCTCAGGAGGCAAGATCAGGCACTGCTGCTCCCCTGCCATCTCCCCTTCTGAGCACTCTCGGAACTCAGAACTCAGCCTGATCCCAGCCAGGAGAGCCCAACTCCATCCCCGGCCCACTCCATCCCTGTTTGGAGTCTGCAGAAGGGATTTCTGCTCTGGAAATCAAGCAGCAGCCTTTCAAAAAGCAGACTCGTGTCACACACAAGCTTTAGGAGTGGTGGAAAGCCATCATCTGGTTGTTTGTAAAGAAGAAGAAGAAGGAGCCATGTTTCTCTCCCAACATCTTCCTGCTCAGAGCCCATTCAGGCTCTGGTCCCCTTCCCCTCCCTCACCAGTGATCCCTCTCTATGCCTGCAAACCCAGAGCAGAGCTGGGGAGTTTCAGCTCTAACACCCCAGATTTTACAACAAAATGGCTCTTTTTGGAGAGATGAGGAAGACAGGAAAGAAAGAGAAGTACCAAACCTGCAGTCAGGGATCCAAGCAGAAGCTGTCACCTGCACAGTCCCCAGCTCCAGGAGCTGTGGGTAATTTCAACTCAGTGCAATGCTGCCAATAACTGTGTTATTTAATCGGCAGAGCTTATGCAGTGACTTTTTATGGGGTTTTTCCAGTTCCACCCACTCACTCCCACAGGACCAGAGAAAGAAAAGTTTCCCACAAGGAACACTTGGAGTGACCTTCTTCTTTGAGCTTGACCTGCTCCATCAATCCAAAGACCATTACTGGATCTTAAATCACCCTGGAAATCATTCAAGCAGGGAAACCTAAAATTTTCCCCCTTCTCTTTCTGGGATTTCCATCTGCCAGAGATACAGGGTAGGAGAGGGATTACTGCCCTGCCAACACTTCCCTCCAGAGTGGGTAGAGAGCCAAACTGCAGAGGATGATAAGAATAAATTATAGCTGAGAGGAGAGCTCTAAGGAAAGAAAAATGCTTCCTCTGACTGCCTCATCCCTGCAGCACAGCAGAACAGTGCCAGGAAACCCACAGCAAACTAACAAGATCCTTTCTTTAAACCCTAATCTACCCCAACAAATAAAAAACACCTCGAAATTTCTGATTTCACTGACAAATGTAGACACTGGATATACTGCTGAATTTTATATTCTAAGCCATGTACATAAAATCTCTCCAGGGCTGATTGCTGTGGGCCTACTATATGAAAAGGCTCAGAAATTAGTAAATCAACACAAAAATACTGACTGGGTCATTACTTCCCTATTTAGGCTTTATTTGCATAACCTTTTTTTTTTAAATACCGTATAGCTTTCATTTTTTCTTTCACTCCACACTGGACAGACATTTTAGGCCCTCAGAAAAAAAATAAATATATGAATCTAAAGAAAAGTCATGGAGAAAATGACAGCACTTTTCATGTTAAAGATGGCTTTGACATATTAATTAGTATCTCAGAAATGAAATAAAGCCAGTGATACAGAATGATTCATTAGAATGAAATTAATCTGAGGAATAATTAATTCTGAGGGGATGGATAAAAAGAATACAAATAGATACATTAGCAGCAAAACTCTTCAGCAGTGAGTTTGACAGTGATTTCTAGCAGCAGCGGATGAGATTGTGGATAATACAATTTTCTAAGCAGATGGTTTGGTAGGTGGCATTCTCCCTCCTAAGCTGGTGTTACAGATTTACTCCTGAGCTGCATGCCAGCATCAAATAGATCCTTACCCATATTCCAACCCAGCCCCTGACTGATGGATGGAGAAGAACTGTTTAACAGAAGATTTTTTTGGTTTTCTGGTGCAGGACATTTTCTGGTACTTACAGCAAGAGAGCAATAGTTTACCCCAGAGCTAATTGCTAAGTTCACATAATTACACATCCAGCATGGTCAGGCTCCACAACTTTGCCACTGGCAGCCTACAAATCCTTGAATTAATTATCTAATACCTACCAAAAAAATAGAAGCATCACTTCTTGCTCGTAGTGAAGACTCACAGCAGCATTTCAGACCTACACTGTAGGGAGCCACAGGGCCCAGCCAAGGCTTTCTGCAAGGGTAGCAGCCCCACAGTACCCAGCAGGTCCAGCTGTGGTAGAGAGGGTCAACCAGCAGTCCAGCAGTGACAAGACCACTACAAATGTCCCAGTCTTGGTGCTCTGCTGTATCAGGCAGCATTTTCCCATCTGCAGCTCCCCAGAGAACTCTGCTGATGTTGCGATGTCACAGTTCCACCTTCAGGTTCTCCAAGGCAAGATGCTGGTTGTCAAAGTCAAATCACACAGTCTGGGCTTGATGGCAATCAGAAACATTTCATCAGGTACAATAAAATTCCAAACAAGAATCCTTTTGAAAAACCTACTGATCCAACCAGATTACCCCAAACTACAATGTACTCCCAAATCCACTTTCACCCTAGCTCACCTGGATTTGTTATCCTGTAGCAGCCTCTGTGTCTGTTCCACCACATCAGGCAGGACTGTTTCACCCCCACAACCTGAGTAACATCTCCTTCTTTGCATCCTGCCTCAATGCCCTTGGCTTTTCCCTACCCTGTGTTGCAAAGAGCTGTTGTGAAGACAATCTCTAACAGACAGTACTTTCCCAGGCTGGAAATGTTCCCTGAGTTTCACCATCCATTTGTCAACATCTGTCCCAAGGTCAGGGGCCTCCCAAGCCAGCCAGTTCTCCCTGTTCCCTTCCAGGAAATCTCAGCTGCCCAGGACTGGGCTTTGTGCATGCCAGGGCTCAGCTCAACCAATACAGGCATCCAGTGTCTCTTCCTCAGCCCATCAAACCAGTCCTCACCATTTAGGAGATGCTAAAATCAGGGATGTCTTCTAGATACATGTTCTATTTTGGAAAAGGCTATAGGATATATTCCTATCTACTTTCTAGGTTCATTTTCCCCCCATTCTTTATAGTGATTTTCTTCTGTGCTTTTCTCAGCATTTTGTTCTAAGAGTTTCCCTGTGTCTTAACAAAGTATGGACAGCTCAACCAGGATTTTTCCATTGTTTTCTTGCATTTTCCCACATTCAGTGCCAGCACAATCATCAGCAGAACACTCCAGCATGGTGCACGGGGGCTTTCATCAACCCAGGGAACCTCCAGGGAGCAAAGAGAGCCACGAGACCCTGTGACTGATGGCACCTAAGCGGGACCAGGAGCAATGGCCTCGAGTTGCTCCAGGGGAGGATTAGATTGGATATTAGAAAAAATTTCTTTACCCAAGGGGTTGTCAAGTCCTGGAACAGGCTGCCCAGGGCCGTGATGGAGTCACTATCCCTGAAGGGATTTAGAAGATGTGCAGATGTGGCTCTTGGGGACATGGATTAGTGGTGGCCTTGGCAATGCTGAGGGAACAGTTGGACTCCTATGATCATAAAGGGCTTTTTCAATCTAAATGATTCTATGATTTTATCTTCTTAGGAATTTCACATGTCTTTGTAGGATTTTCCTAGTGATCTCTGGGAATATACCCTCCAGTTTTCTAGGAATTTCCACACAGCTTTTAGGAAATTTCATCTTGCCTTCTAGTAAACCTCCTCATTGTTTTACAAGTATTTCTTTCCCCTTACCAGGAACTTACATTTGCCTCCTAGGAATTTCCACATGCTTTTAAGAAACTCCTAATGACCTAGAAATTTCCCTGGTGTTTTTTAGTAATTGTGTTCTATTTATAGGAATTCCCTTCTGCTCTTTAGAAGTTTGCAACAGCTTTCTAAGAATTGTGCATTTCTTTCTAGGATTTCTCCATTGCTTCACAGCAATTCCTCCTTACTTCATCAGAAATTTCCTCCACCTTTCTGGGAATTTGTAGTCAATTTTCTCAGAATTCACATTTTGCTTCCCTGAACTCCTCCCACAGCTTTCTAGGAATTCACTTTTGCTTTCAAAAAATTTCCCCAATTTTTTTCAGGAGTTCCCTGTAGTCTTCTAGGACTTTAAGTGATTTTCTAGACATTTTCCATAGCTTTATAGGAATTTCCTGCCTCCATGAATCTTTCACCGCTCTCTAGGCATTTCTATCATCTTTCAGGTATATCTATCATGCCATGGCACAGTGTCAAGTGTTGTTCCATCCTGTTTGTGCTGCTGCATGTTGTGACATGCTATGTGCTATTCCGAGTTGACCTGTGATGTCTTGTTTTGTCATATGTTGTGCTGCCACACCTTGTTCTCACCTGTTTGCTCATGTTGCTGCAAAAAATGTCTTGTGTATCATCTTCTGCTTCTGCATCCTAAGTTCCATTCTCTTTGGTTGCAGGAATAAACATTTGAGAATTCCTATTTTTAACTGCTGTTTTACAAAGCCATTGGAAAAACTCAGGAGGTGCAAAAAAAACAAAGCTTCAGCTATATCTGGTCTGTACATGATGACAAAAAAATTGTCAGGTCTGGTTGAGGCAGTTTTAAGATTCTGTGGCTATTCCCTGTGTCCTGTGGGATATTCCTGCACTTCATCTTGCCCCCACAGGTGCATATTGACATCCCAGATCCCTCAGCATGGTCAAGAGCCTTGCTGCCAACAGCAGCTGCCACAGGGTGCTCAGATGCTTCAGGGCACGAATGGTCCTACAGAAGACATTTATAAAATAGCCACATCACAGAGGAAATGGCTTCCTAATCCCCTTGAAAGGCTGGTTGATCCCTTTAAACATAACTTTATGTCCTTTCTAATGCAGATTGGCTTTTCATCGTCATTCTCCTCTATTCTTATCTGATATAACTATGCATCTAGAGAAATAGGAAAATTGAGTGTGCATCAATTTAGCTTGGCACAGTATAGCATGAGTAATCTAGAACTGAGTTCAAATATTGCAGATGGAGCCAAAACATTGAAGTGATTTTGTAAGTAACAATCTATCAGCTTATATAAGAGTTTTATTACAATTTATATTGCCAAAAATGTAGTGTTACTGGTCTGTTTGATCAAATTTCTCAGGATAATAGTTTACTCCTTATCCACTAAGAATGGAAAAACAAGGTGATGTTTTTTGATATACTGACAAAGAGTCACAGACATCTCTGGCTCATTTACAGAAACAATCCTTGAACTCCTCCAGACTGTGCTGATGTCCCTTCCAGTCTGGGGTTGGGATTTTCGACACAACATTCATGTACATTACATCAGGAAACCACAGGAAGTGCTGTATATACATGGTTCACCTCACTCAGCATTCTGCTCCTGATGGCAAAATCCAGCACAAAGCCTTCACAAGCACCACCCCCACTACCACCCCCACCCCCCACCCCCCATCAAGTGCTAATGAATAGCTCCCAGAAATGTTGCTGATTTCTTCTGGCAAACCCCTGATAACAGCCAGCTTGTTGACAAGGCCAGTTCCTGACACCATATTCCAAAGTCAGCAGCTGAATACACCCCAGATCCTTGCACTGTACCTTCAGGAATGTCACCACATCATTCCCCACCTGCTCTACAACTACTTTTTTCATGGAACAGAAAAGTCTTGACTTCTCCCAGACTTGCCTTTACTCTATGACTGCACTGTTTATCATCCAGGATTTGGAATTCCTGGTCCTGCAGTGCCACTTACTGGACATTTATGTTCATAAAATCAATGTGCAGCAACTCTTCATTTTTTTTCAGTTGATTCCCAAGGCCAATTTGAAATAGAGAAAAACAAAAAACACTGATGTCCACTTAGAAATACAGGAAAGCTCAAGGAAAGCAAATACAGTAAAACTGATTTCTTAGATGAGGCTGTAATTTTAGAGGAAAACAAATTCTCCTTTTCTGGTCACTGTAGAGAAGAATTTGTTCTATAATAGTCTGGGAATTCTTCCAGGTGGAAACATGTGGATGATTAAATTCATGCCTAGTTCAACAAATACTTCTAGGGGTACCATCAGCACCAGTTATACCCACCAAAAACTAATTCATTTCTGTGCATGACATCCAGCTGTTTCTATTTTCTGAACGAGGCATCTTTCCTGATCAGTCATTGCAACATTTTAGCAACAAGTGTCATGACCATCAAAGATGTGTTCAGTGTTCAATCTGTCAAGTGGTCATGAAGACTGGAATGTGCCTGACAAGATGAAAAAGAATTAAAGACACTATCAGGGAAGTACATAAATTGTGCACAAATTATGTTGTGCAGGAAAAATGCAGTGCAAGAGTAGTTTTTACTCTTTCATGATGGACTCTCACCTGGTATATCTGCACCTGCAACTGTCATATTTATGACTGTAAAACCTAAGTTGTAGAGCCACAAGACAAATAGAAGATATACATCTGAGATTGGGTGTGTCTGTGTCAGAATGAAGGCTAAATCTTAATTTTTCAATGAAAATCATAAACTGAGTTGGCTAGTTAAAAGCTGAAAACAAACTCCAGCCTACACAACTATATTCTAATTTTTTTTAAAAATCAAAATTTTCACAGAAGTTGAGCTTTATAGCAAAGATTTCATCAGTAAATGTATCTCCACAAACAGTAATACCTGGGGAGAGTAAATGCTTTTTACTATAAAATTCCCATTCAGTGCCCTGCAATGAGCAAGGAGAGGGAGGTCAGACCTTGCCAGCACTGTATTCAGGGTGTTTAAATGGAGGATTGCTCTGCGTGCACAGCTGTCACCCCTCCATGGACGGGACCTGTGGACAGCGCAGTGATGTTACAGTGGGAATTTTAACAGAAGAGGAACTGGGCTGGATTATAGGTGGTACTTGCTATCCTCTTGTGTGTGTTGGCGTGTTATTCTGGTCCACAGAAAGAAGTGAACTAGCTCTAGTACTGCTGTTGCTGAACACGTGTTCCCCCACACCCAGAACACTCAGCATCACTTGTTGTGTCGGCTCGCCTCGGCTTCGAATCGGCTGGGATTGGCTCGGTTGGTCTTGGGCC